>NC_064923.1:206623233-207873233 GCF_023897955.1 Schistocerca gregaria
GTAAACAAATGGCTCAAAACACCGTTAATCACGTACTACAGAAAATTTATGCTCAAGGCATACAATCATAAATCCTATTTATCTCAATTTATTATTTCTGGGCCAGAACACTGAATCAATGCTCGGTACATTCCTGACAAATCTGTATCTTATTTACTTTATTGACTTATCTTCGATTACCTTATTCTTAGAGATAGTATATTTGATTAGCAGTTGTCTTCTCAGCCTCTTTGTACATGTGAGTAACTTATGATAATAGTACAGTTCTGAGTGTTCAAAACACACTACGTTTAGTTGACTACTAAATCCACTTATTGGTCCTGTGCTGCTGTGTCAGTTCCACATCTGCAATTATGTACTTACTTCATCGAAGTGTATTTATGCTGAGCCATAAATAATGTTTCACGTCAACCATTATCTTACTCAATTATGTTTCTAGTGTATGTACTTATTTAACACTCACTCTATTAAAATTTTACGCATAGGATAGCACATTTATTTCATATCAGTAGTGTATTGCAGCTGATCAGTTTGCTGACGTTGCAGTCCATTTCCACTTCATTGGATGCTGAAATCACAGGTAGTCTCTCTCGACCTACCACTAAAGTGCATTAAGTAATTATGGCCGAGCGTAATGCTAAATTCTTTAAACCTATAGGACACCATGAGCTGCTCTCTCTCATCTAACATAAAGGTACCTATGGTCGCATTCACGCCTACAACTCATAACCTCAATATGTGTCGCTGTGTCCTGTCACACACTACACCTAATAACGGCCAGCTCACACCTTATAAATACACTCCTGGAAATTGAAATAAGAACACCGTGAATTCATTGTCCCAGGAAGGAGAAACTTTATTGACACATTCCTGGGGTCAGATAGATCACATGATCACACTGACAGAACCACAGGCACATAGACACAGGCAACAGAGCATGCACAATGTCGGCATTAGTAAAGTGTATATCCACCTTTCGCAGCAATGCAGGCTGCTATTCTCCCATGGAGACGATCGTAGAGATGCTAGATGTAGTCCTGTGGAACGGCTTGCCATGCCATTTCCACCTGGCGCCTCAGTTGGACCAGCGTTCGTGCTGGACGTGCAGACCGCGTGAGACGACGCTTCATCCAGTCCCAAATATGCTCAATGGGGGACAGATCCGGAGATCTTGCTGGCCAGGGTAGTTGACTTACACCTTCTAGAGCACGTTGGGTGGCACGGGAGACATGCGGACGTGCATTGTCCTGTTGGAACAGCAAGTTCCCTTGCCGGTCTAGGAATGGTAGAACGATGGGTTCGATGACGGTTTGGATGTACCGTGCACTATTCAGTGTCCCCTCGACGATCACCAGAGGTGTACGGCCAGTGTAGGAGATCGCTCCCCACACCGTGATGCCAGGTGTTGGCCCTGTGTGCCTCGGTCGTATGCAGTCCTGATTGTGGCGCTCACCTGCACGTCGCCAAACACGCATACGACCATCATTGGCACCAAGGCAGAAGCGACTCTCATCGCTGAAGACGACACGTCTCCATTCGTCCCTCCATTCACGCCTGTCGCGACACCACTGGAGGCGGGCTGCACGATGTTAGGGCGTTAACGGAAGACGGCCTAACGGTGTGCGGGACCGTAGCCCAGCTTCATGGAGACGGTTGCAAATGGTCCTCGCCGATACCCCAGCAGCAACAGTGTCCCTAATTTGCTGGGAAGTGGCGGTGCGGCCTCCTACGGCACTGCGTAGGATCCTACGGTCTTGGCGTGCATCCGCGCGTCGCTGCGGTCCGGTCCCAGGTCGACGGGCACATGCACCTTCCGCCGACCACTGGCGACAACATCGATGTACTGTGGAGACCTCACGCCCCACATGTTGAGCAATTCGGCGGTACGTCCACCCGGCCTCCCGCATGCCCACTATACGCCCTCGCTCAAAGTCCGTCAACTGCACATACGGTTCACGTCCACACTGTCGCGGCATGCTACCAGTGTTAAAGACTGCGATGGAGCTCCGTATGCCACGGCAAACTGGCTGACACTGACGGCGGCGGTGCACAAATGCTGCGCAGCTAGCGCCATTCGACGGCCAACACCGCGGTTCCTGGTGTGTCCGCTGAGCCGTGCTTCTGATCATTGGTTGTACAGCCCTCTCGCAGTGTCCGGAGCAAGTATGGTGGGTCTGACACACCGGTGTCAATGTGTTCTTTTTTCCATTTCCAGGAGTGTATTTCAAGAACGTGTCCTTCACGTCTCAACCACAAACACTGTTCAATTCTATTAGACTGCCATTCCTTGTTACACAAGGTGAGTTCATTCTTACAACTTATCTGCATATTTTCATAACACTAAGCAATCTCTTTTACTATTAATTAGTTAGCTCTACAGCATACAATAGGTTTCACTCCCACTTCAGGTCCTGGATGTACACGAATTTGTATATCTTTTTAAAGTACTGTTGGTGGACCATATCCAACAAAACAACAATTTTGTACTTATAATATTACCATGGTTCTATACATAAATATTACTCAATTATCTTTGTATGTTAATTACATCACACTTCTCTGTTGTTTATGACACTGTAAGGTTTGTCACATTAGGTATTTTCTTCACTAATCGGTAGATAGAATGGTTACAGAACTCATGGCTTGATAGCCATGACGGAAAATTTTTGTATTGCGAAGAAGGAGTCGAAACTTTGGTGGATAGGAAAGATGAAGAATGAGTGAGACCTGAAAACGAAAGAAGATCTCACACAGCTGGGACTGCACAGCTGCCACACTGTGTAGAGGTTACAGAACAACCTCCTCCCTACAGAATTCACTAGCTTACTTTTACTAAGATTAACATCTTCGTCCCAATATCTCCTATTTTTCAGAACTCGTATAGGCAGCTCCCAAGTTTGATCATTAGTTACTACATGTTTATCAATAAAAGGTACCGTAACTACTCCGGTTATCGGCAAGACCATTTTTAACTGGTTTCTTTCAAAGTCAACAACACTCTGATATTTTGACAAGAAATCTATGCCAATTAAAACCTCAATACTGAGATTATTTACAATTAAGCATGGATGTTCAATTAAATTGCCATTAATATTAAAGGGCAGTAAAGCTTCTTGCTTCACCGTTTTTGATCCCTTGCCAGTAGCACCAATTATTCTTAGTGCTGATACCCTCATTACTGTAAGCTTGTCTTTACCAGGTCGTGCATCAAAGAAGGACTGAGATATCGCACTCACCTCACTAACAACGTCTAAGAGACAACGTACATTGATACCCTACATATTCACTATTATTATACGGTGGCTTATGCTAGGTTGTACAGGTGGTTCCTCAAACTCATCCAATAGTTCCTTTTGCATTTGTCTCCAGCTAAAGTGATCGACATCTGTCTTCATTATATTTAGGTCAAAGTGTGTAGGAGTTTCCTGAATTACATTTTCAGCTGCCTTTTCCAGTCGGTCTATTAATTTTAAATCGAAACACCGCACGACTTCATTACATTTAGTTTGCTGAACATGACACAAATTACTGTAGTATGAGCGATTCTGCTGCTCCAGACCGGGCATAACACTAGTTACAGCTAAATCACTTTCACTATTATCGTCGAGTTCCTTCTTAAGTGACAACTGGTCACAGCTACTGGGTTCATCGACCCACAACAGGCATTCCCCAACATTCTCACTTACCTCCTGTCCTAAATCTACACTCCTGGAAATTGAAACAAGAACTCCGTGAATTCATTGTCCCAGGAAGGGGAAACTTTATTGACACATTCCTGGGGTCAGATACATCACATGATCACACTGACAGAACCACAGGCACATAGACACAGGCAACAGAGCATGCACAATGTCGGCACTAGTACAGTGTATATCCACCTTTCGCAGCAATGCAGGCTGCTATTCTCCCATGGAGACGATCGTAGAGATGCTGGATGTAGTCCTGTGGAACAGCTTGCCATGCCATTTCCACCTGGCGCCTCAGTTGGACCAGTGTTCATGCTGGACGTGCAGACCGCGTGAGACGACGCTTCATCCAGTCCCAGACATGCTCAATGGGGGACAGATCCGGAGATCTTGCTGGCCAGGGTAGTTGACTTACACCTTCTAGAGCACGTTGGGTGGCACAGGATACATGCGGACGTGCATTGTCCTGTTGGAACAGCAAGTTCCCTTGCCGGTCTAGGAATGGTAGAACGATGGGTTCGATGACGGTTTGGATGTACCGTGCACTATTCAGTGTCCCCTCGACGATCACCAGAGGTGTACGACCAGTGTAGGAGATCGCTCCCCACACCATGATGCCGGGTGTTGGCCCTGTGTGCCTCGGTCGTATGCAGTCCTGATTGTTGCACACACCTGCACGGCGCCAAACACGGATACGACCATCATTGGCACCAAGGCAGAAGCGACTCTCATCGCTGAAGACGACACGTCTCCATTCGTCCCTCCATTCACACCTGTCGCGACACCACTGGAGGCGGGCTGCACGATGTTGGGGCGTGAGCGGAAGACGGCCTAACGATGTGCGGGACCGTAGCCCAGCTTCATGGAGACGGTTGCGAATGGTCCTCGCCGATACCCCAGGAGCAACAGTGTCCCTAATTTGCTGGGAAGTGGCGGTGCGGTCCCCTACGGCACTGCGTAGGATCCTACGGTCTTGGTGTGCATCCGTGCGTCGCTGCGGTCCGGTCCCGGGTCGACGGGCACGTGAACCTTCCGCCGACCACTGGCGACAACATCGATGTACTGTGGAGACCTCACGCCCCACGTGTTGAGCAATTCAGCGGTACGTCCACCCGGCCTCCCGCATGCCCACTATACGCCCTCGCTCAAAGTCCGTCAACTGCACATACGGTTCACGTCCACGCTGTCGCGGCAAGCTACCAGTGTTAAAGACTGCGATGGAGCTCCGTATGCCACGGCAAACTGGCTGACACTGACGGCAGCGGTGCATAAATGCTGCGCAGCTAGCACCATTCGACGGCCAACACCGCGGTTCCTGGTGTGTCCGCTGTGCCGTGCGTGTGATCATTGCTTGTACAGCCCTCTCGCAGTGTCCGGAGCAAGTATGGTGGGTCTGACACACCGGTGTCAATGTGTTCATTTTTCCATTTCCAGGAGTGTATTAGTACAGTATCAACATCCTGCACAGGCACTTTAGATAAGAGCACATCATCCTTATCGTAACTATAAGCATGAATTTCTTCTGCTTCTTCACCTGACAATTCAGTATTTTGTAGCTCTTCCCAACCGTTACACTGCTGCGCCATCTCTTTCTCTTCCCACTTAGAAAGCGTCTCTAACATGGTGTCTATTAAATACTGTGAGTGCTCTAATATTTCTGCTGTATCCTTAGATGCTACAGACCCCTCATCCACATTCCAGTCTGAATATTCTGATCTGTCTTACCAATTACTGTAATTACTGGCTAAGGAAAACTAGCCGCCTGGTGAGCGCCAGTGTCCTCATAGACGGGAACTAGTTTTCCTGCCTCTGTCTACTATTGTTTCCTTTATTTCCATTATAGTTAACTGGCACAGCATTGCTTTATTACTGCTGTTTACCTGCATAATTTTGTTTGGAACAAAATTACCATCATATAGATGCCATTGTTGGTTCTGATAATTATTTCTTCAATTTTTACCTCTCTTAGGATGGCGACCACCTACTGTTCTGGTGTTTACATTGCCATTCTGCTCGTTCTTAAAATTACTACTAGTGTTATTACCATTTCTGTTATTACGTGGCAGCAACACGCTCTACACGTTTCAAATAAATGAAACGATCACGATTTTCTCTAGGGGCAGATATAATTCTAGCTTGCCAATACCGTGGCAGTTTGGCTTCAAGACCTAGTATTATCATTTCAGGTTTCAGGTTTTCCGCCAAATGTGCGAAGGTAAAATCCATGACCTAGCAAACTCTTTAATAGATTCCTTGCCTTCATTGAAGCGTTTTCCACTCCAAAATTCTCTCAAGACTTCATTTTGCTTATTGCTAGACCAATACTCATTAATGAAAGCTGTTTTAAATTCCGCCTATGTTTTCCACTTCAACATAACATCAGCTGACCAACGCATGGCGTCACCTGCTAAATGGCTTCTAATAAATGAGATTTTCTCTCGTCAGACCAAGTAGGTGTAATTACATCTTCAAAACCGTTCTAGAAATCTAGTGGGTGGATATTATTATCTGGATCGTACCGCAAGAACTGCCGACATCCGATAAATGCGGCGTTTGCAGCTACAACTTGTTGTATACTACCATTACCAGAAGTTACTGAAGCTACTTTACTCTCAATGTTAGCAATGTTGGTACTAATATTTTCTGCTCTCATTTCAACATTATCTACTCTTTGCACAATATGAATGTATCAGTGTTGATTGCATCTACTTCTGCTTGACATATGTTTACTTTTATATTAACATCGTTAAACCTATCTGAGCACAGTTCAGATTCCGCCTCGATCTTTTCTGTTAACTTGTGCTCCAGCTTCTCATCTTCCATTTGGAAATCTTTGCGAACCTCAGCAACTTCGGATTTTACTGTTTTATACATTTCAGAAAAATGTTAAGTAATCTTTTTCTTAATATCCTCATGATTGTAATCAATTTTATAATTAAAACTGTCCAGATCCTCTATCAGCTTATTGCAACCAGCCTGGAAGGTATTGTCCATTACCTCCAATCGTTTATTAAAATTAGTTTGGCTGGCCACAATCTCATACTTTAATTCAGCATTACTGCTTTTGACCTCAGTTATTGCAGACTTTAATTCAGCTGTCATTTTAGCACTTCTGGTAGCTATTGCTTGGAATATAACATTTAAATCAATAGCCCCAGTATCTTTGGGTTGCTCATTAGCTGGTTTTTTATCACACTCGGGTGACGAAAAACTAGTTCCAATACGAGAACCATCAAAACGAAATGAAACATCTGACTGATCAGTCATATCTAACTTATCCTTTTGAAATTCTACCACCTCTGGTGACTGTTTCGTTTTTAACTCATCGGATAAACTATCATCAAATAAATTAACAATTTCTGATTTCTGCTTTACTACAGGGGTCTCTGTTATTGAATCATTGCTCCTTTTCACACTACTGTGAGGAGACAATACTTCATATTTCACTTTAATATTACTATTTGCATGCATATTTACACTTGAACCGTTGTCTGGATTTACAGTTCCCTCAACAGACATAGGTTCTGATTTAAGTTTAACCTCAGTTTCTTCTGGCGGTTCCATCGCCTACAGTCTTTTAGTGCAGGTTAGTAAAAATTTTAACAGCTTTTCACTTAACTTAGTTCCTTCTGCACGACGTATGGCGTTGCCGGCGCGGCGTACCAGGATTACTGATTCGACGCGCGGCGTTGGACTGCAGACGGCACTTCGACGGCTACTGTGTGTTTGCGTGGCCCGCAACTGCAGGCGCGGCTCCGGTTGCTCCGGCGGACGACTGCAGTGAGGCGAAACTGGCTTCTCGCGATGCCGGCAGCGCCGCTAGACATAAATCCAGATGCGCTGTTAATCCAATTGCGTCGTCCACATGCATATCTCACACTATCACTGTTCCATTACTCTGCTGCGTGTCGCATTTCACTCCCGAATCCGAATATTAAAAAATCACTTTCACATTTACTCAGTTTCTTTCCCGTCCGCTGCACCATATGTGGGGCGGCGGGTGGAATAATTGTTAATGTTCCTACTATTCATTTAATGCTGTTGTTTGCCGTTCTCAAAACTGGCTCTCTAACTACAATATTGGCAACCAGAAAGTGATTAGCAAAACGTGAAGCCTGTAATTAGAATTACTAGTGCCCACTTCATCTGAGAAATACATTTATAGCTACAGATTATAGCTCTGAGGAATTAGGAGATTGTCTGGGATTCATAATCAAAAACCTTTCTCTCTAAAATGTTCACTATATTCTGAAAGTCACAGACCAAAAAGAATCCACACAATCCAACTACCAGAGCACTTCAGAGTCTAATGCGCTGATGCAACTATAACTGTTCAAATTAAATGTTTAACTGATTGCTCGCCATAATTTGATGATAATGTTCATCAAACGCCACACAAATAATGGTAGAATGTCTGTCCTGCGGCGTCACGTGAAAATACGACGTACGCAAACGAAAGTTAGATCATTAACGTCATCCCAAAATTAACATTACACTTGAAAACGATTCCATGGCTACGCGTATCCCGAGTAACTTATTGCTGTATCTGAGGCTGTTTATAGCAATGATACCGACGCGACGCGACTCCTGGCACAGGTGGTGCGCTAATCAGCATCTGGAGAGAACTGGGGCCTTCTTCCACGTATCTGTTGAAACGTCTCACATTTTTATGATTATAGCGGATCTCCCTTCTACTTAAATTTAAACATCCTAGCTTTATTTATTCGGCTTCTTAATCTATCTTGCTTCCTTAATTTCTAAGACAAAAACCTGAAAATCATGAATTTCCACTAAAATTTTAATTTGTGAAATCCAGAATATTGTTTCTTTTAAATTATTGTGCAAAAGGAATCTAAATATAAATTTTTAAGTTTCTAGCTGCTTTCTGTTCCGCCAATGATTTTTACAGAACAAATCCAAATTTCGAAAATGGTTAAAGTTTTTGAACTGATATCCAATACATATTAATTTTGTATTACTCCTGACATGATAGAAACGTTTCAGGTTATTTACTTCATTTTAAAGTATTGCGCAATATATATGACGTCAGAGCTAGTTACAGCTATTTTGTAGCTTTTCCCTACCGTTACACTGCTGCGCCTTCTCTTTCTCTTCCCACTTAGAAAGCGTCTCTAACATGGTATCTGTTAAATACTATGAGTGATCTAATATTACTGCTGTATCCTTAGATGCTACCGACCCCTCATCCACATGTCCAGTCTGAATATTCTGATCTGTCTTACCAATTATTGTAAGTACTGGCTTAGGAAAAGTAGCCGCCTGGTGAGCGCCAGTGTCATAGACGGGAACTAGTTTTCCTGCCTCGGCCTACTACTGTTTCCTTTATTTCCGTTATAGTTAACTGGCACAGCATTGCTTTCCTCGCTGTTGTTTACCTGCATAATTTTGTTTGGAACAAAATTACTACCATTTCGATGCCATTGTTGGTTCTGATAACTATTTCTCCAATGGAAAGACTTATGTGAATTTTATAAGGCGTGAGTATGCTGCTTCCCTACAAGATCACCACAGTTAAGCGCTGTCAGACTTTGCTATCTCTTGGCTGGGATCGATCCGGTCTCCGAGCGGTGTTGGCAAGCGGGGTGCACTCAGCCCTAGTGTGACAAACTGAGGAGCTACCTGACTGAGAAGTAGCGGCTCCGGTTCTCGAGAACTGACATGCCGCCGTAAGAGCGATGTGCTCCACATGCCCCTCCATATCCGCATATGGTGACGCCTCTGGTCTGTGGGTGACACGGCGGCTGGTCGGTACCGCTGGGTGCACCAGGGCCTGTGGAAGGAGTTTACGTTTTTACCGAAATACATCGTTCCCCAACTGAAGAATTCGGTTACATCCTTGTCGTGCGTGTAATGGACAATACATGCGCGGTTTGTAATAAACCACAAGCAGGTAAGTGTTTCAGTGCTCCAGTTCTCTCATCACCTGAGCGACACGCAGTCCTGGCGTCTGTGCGTTTAGGACAGCTTTAAAATCACACACTATTTGGGGAGGAGTCTTTAGTCTGCTCTAAACAACTCGCACCCATTCCCCACCTTCCTCCCTCCACAGCTAAAAGCACGCCACAATTGTAAATTTACAATAAGCTTTTTACTTTTATCGAATAACTCCTTTGTAAGAAAGTACAAACAAAACAAAATTTCGCACTAGGAATAAACAGAGTGAGGGTGCTATGTTTTAAACATACTAGCCATGTAATGAGAGGAATATAAGATCTAATCTCCATCTGGCTGTCCTGCTTTAAGTTTCTCCAAAACTAAGACCTTAACTGCTTCCGAACAGGCCTCGGAAGGCCCTGCGGTACGGAACGATCGTCGTGTCGTTCTCACTCTATCGGCGTTTCTGGAAACGAATATGGAGCATGTGGTCAGCACACTGCTCTTCAGGCCTTTATCAGTTTTCGTGACCGGAGCCGCTACTTCTCAATCAAGTAGCTCCTCAATGTGCCTCACGAGGACTGAGTGCACCCTGCTTGGTAACAGCACTCAGCAGACCGGATGGTTACCCATCCAAATGCTAGCCAAGTCCAATAGCGCTTCACTTCTATTATTTGGCCGGAACCGGTGTTACCACTGCGGCAAGGCTGTTGGCTTTACGTTTCTCCCCAAAATAATTCACGCACGCGCTAGGATGATTCCCACTATAAGGGCACGACTAATTGCCTCTCCCACACTTTTGTCAAATTAAATCTGTTGGTATGTCTAGGCGTATACACATAGGGCGATTGATCTTCCTCTACTGATCAGTTTTACGCAGCCTTCACTACTTCTGTATCCAGAATGGGATCTAGACGGGCGACAGACACATAACCGATATAAGTGTCTCTCAGAGCTTTGGGACACTATTAGCAAATTGTATCATACTTTGAAAGATACTAGTGAGGACTAATCATAATTACACGGTATTTTTTGATTAAAATATCTTACTTTTACCTCTCTTATTCAACTTCTTCCAATCGTTCTTTGTGCAATCTGTTGTGGCTCTGGACCGTTACCCTATCAAGTGGGTCTCACCATGGGAAAAAACTAAATTAGGAAGAAGTATCACAATGGGAAGCCTGGAGGTAGCATCTGTCCAGTATATAACCCAGTAAAAAGATTAATTTATGACTCTCAGCGTTAATGTGCTAAGAGAGCTTCATAAACGAAATCTGTATAATACATCTAAGATGTCTTCGAATATCTTAGCAGTTGTTCTGTAATATTTTGACGATGTGCTTCACATCTCCAGAGGGAACCGGCCAATAATATTGTTCTGTCATGTGGGATAGCATAAAATGACATTGGTACCGGCAGCAGATCCACACTGTACATAAATTTTTCATACAGGTGACAAGAATGGAAAATCCTGTTGTCATACCCATCGTGATCTAAGTATGAAATGGCTGTCCCACCAGGATAATGCAAGACCTAATACTGCAGTGCAAAGAACAGGCGCCCTGAGGAATGTACGGATCCTTGAAAAGCTTGCCCGGTCCCCTGATTTGTCTCCAATAGACCAATCTGGTTTGCAGTGCGAAGAAACGCAATTTCATGCTAGCCTCCAAGTAGATGCCATCATCAACTGACACACATACGTTTCGCTCATGACAGTAAACTGCATAAGATCACGTTCTGAGGCTGATTCTATGCAACAAGGAACAGTCCGTTCGCGCATGTTGAGAATACATTTTATTTCGTTGTTGACAATAGAAATAGGTTCCGAATGGAATGAAAGTTCAATCATTTAGTATTCGTTTTGTGATGGAAATTTCCAACAGTTTTGATAAACATTGTATTGTCGCTTCATGGTGTAACACTTCCCATTTCCGTCAGTGTAATTTCCGACAGCTGTTGCCGTGTCTATGTCTGAGAAGTCCGATAATGTCAAAAATCTTTTACAATAACTACAACTTGTGCCATTGATTCTTGGACTGCGAGCAGAGTAGAGCCAATCGGACAGGCTGTGCTTATAAGTCCGCTTAAAAATGGATTCACAGCATTGCCTATAATACGAACGGAGAAAAGGAAAATAGTTTTACCTGACAAGTGACACCAAGTGAGGTAAAATGTTTCTTAAACAGTTTTTGATGTTCCTAAGCAATAGTCATACATAATGTGTTTAGCATATATTGTCCTATACTATACGTTAATGACACAAAGTTAAATGCTTGAATATGGCATAAAAGGTGAAACCTGGATTGTACTTCAAGAGCAATGTTGTTGTTGTTGTTGTTGTTGTTGTTGTTGTCTTCAGTCCTGAGACAGGTTTGATGCAGCTCTCCATGCTACTCTATCCTGTGCAAGCTGCTTCATCTCCCAGTACCTACTGCAACCTACATCCTTCTGAATCTGCTTAGTGTATTCATCTCTTGGTCTCCCTCTACGATTTTTACCCTCCACGCTGCCCTCTAATGCTAAATTTGTGATCCCTTGATGCCTCAAAACATTTCCTACCAACCGATCCCTTCTTCTAGTCAAGTTGTGCCACAAACTTCTCTTCTCCCCAATCCTATTCAATACCTCCTCATTAGTTACGTGATCTACCCATCTAATCTTCAGCATTCTGAGCAATAAAAAAGCCAAATTGCAGTGTGTATCTTTAAAAAATTTGTCTTGTTTCTCTAGATCCTGCTGCATTAAAACATAAAGATAGAAAGGTGCCAAAAATGTATCATGATATTCTGAAAAGAGTCATTTCGGTATTAGATTTAAGTAGTTTAGACAACGAGCTCTATATGAACAGCTGGTCGAAAATTTGAACGGAAGGAAGAAGGAAAATTGGGTTTAACGACCTGCCGATATCGACATAATTAGAGGCGGAGCACAAGCTCGAATTGTGGCAACGTTAGGGAAATAAATCGGCTGCCTTTCAAAGGAATAATCACGGCAGTTATCTGGAGTGATTTAGAGATATCATGGAAAACTTAAATCTGTATGCCCAGATGCGTGTATGAACCATCGTCGTCACGAATGAGAGTCCAGTGTGCTAACCACTCTGAGATCTGAATCGCCTCCTCCTGAAAGTGAACTCTTACCTCGGTTCGGACGAAACTAGCAAATACTGATTTTAAATTCACTCTCTCCTAGTTTCAATATTTTGTCATTCGATATGTCTCAGGTATCTTCTTGTTAAAGGCAATAAAAGTCTTATACCAGTTTTCCAGATAAGTTCCTGTAACATGGAAATTTTAGCCCAGGATAACACATCCTGAATATCTCTTTCGATTACTTTTGTTAAGAAGCAGAGGCAACTTTTTGTTACAGTCATCCTTTATGCTGACGTCTTGACTCGGCACAGTGGCCCCTGACTTAGAGAGGAAATCTCCTTACTGTTAGAGTTTTTCGTTTCTTAGTAAAAACTTAACATACAATTCAACATTGACTACGTGAGTGTACTGAAGTCACCCTATCTTACATGTTTCACATTGCACTTCAGATATACGCCTATCTGGATTTGTAACTAAGGTACAGCATGACACTAGGTTGGAGTCCACGTCCCGTTCCGCCTCATTCGACCCAGATGATAGTTATTGTGTTATTAATGTGATTACAATGACCAATTAATTATGTTAAATAAGATGTGCCAGGAAACACCTACCAAACAATTCCGTGTACGTAAATGAATTCATGACTACTGTGACCTCGAATCGCGCACTTGAGAGGTGCGTGTGAACAAAAGCATGGAGAGCCGGTATGGTGGACTTACCGACACTACTCGCTGAAGACGTGCACACGACGAAGCCTTTGCTCGACTTTGTAGATCGGGTTCCGGGTATGGCTTGTTGATGCCTTCACTGAATCCCAGGTTTACGACGCACTGTTAATGCAAAAGCATCCTTTCACTACAAGACAGGAACGGTCTGTTTAAACGACAGGGGAGAAGATGTGGAATAGAACGCAGCATTACCATAGTTCACAAGTGCTCTGCTAAGAGCTGGAGGGAAAGAGGTCCATTCATAGACTTTATTACAATCCTTGCGTACTCAAAGATTTATTCTAAATATTAACTGCTCACCACATAAGGATGTTAGTCATACAAGTGGGTGGGTGGGGGGCGGGGACGATGCCTTCTGTTCATAGAAAGAAAGAAGGTATTGCGATGGGGCATTCAACGGAAGTCTCCTCGTCGGAGCACTCTATAGAAAAATGACGTGGGAGATGCAAGGTCGCTGTTATTTTCTGTATACGTAACAGGTCTTGTTGACAGGGTAAACAGTAGTCTGCGGCTAGTTACCGATGATGCTGTGGTGTGCTGGGAGATGTTGCTTGAGTGATTGTAAGAGGATACAAGATGACTTAGACAAAATTTGTAGTTGATGTTAAGGCTGGAAGCTAGCTCTAAACGTAGAAAAATGTAAGTCAATGCAGAGGAATAGGAGAAACAAACCCATAATGCTCGAGTACAGCACTAATAGTGCGCTTCTTGACACAGTCACGTCGTTTAAATATGTAGGCGTATCGCTGCAAAGCACTATGAACTGGAACGAGCGTGTAAGGTTTGTAGTGGGGGACGTGAATGGTTGACTTCTTTTTATTCGAACAATTTTGGAAAACGTGGTTCCTCCGTAAAGGAGATCGCATTTAGAACACCAGTGCGACCCACATTTGTGTAATATTCCAGTGTTAGGGCAACACACCATGTCCAATTAAAGGAAGACATCGAAGCAATTTAGAGGCGGGCTGCTCGATTTGTTAGCAGTAGATTCGACCAAAACGTAAATATTAAGGAGTTGCTTCGGGAACTCTGATGGGAATCAGTGGAGGGCTGTTGAGCTCAGTTAGAGAGACGACATTTGCGCCTGACGGCAGAACGATTCTACCATCGCCAAAGTAAATTTCGCACGAGGACCACGAAAACAAGATAACAGAGATACGGATTCATATGGCGGCATGCAGACAGTCACTTTTTCCCCTCTATTTCTGAGTGGAACAGGGAAGGAAATCACTAGTAGTGGCACAGGGTAATCTCCTCCAAGAACCATACGTTGGCTTGTGGAGTGTGCACGTAGATGTAGATGTAGATGTAGACGGGTATTTGGGAGGTAATTCCTACAAAACCTTCAGGGAGGCTACTAAGCTATTCTGTTGTTCCTTCAAGATGTATTACGCCAAGAGCAGCTCCAGGTCTGCGAAGAATTCGAGTAGCTGATGTAACGCCATCCCTTGGTGTGAGTAATGGCTATGCAGTTACGGAACTTTCCACACCTCATAAGTAAGTCATCATCTCGCTAGCTCTTCACGTTTGCGTTTCCTTTTCGACAGTATTAAAATTGCTGATGGCCGCTGCGTTTCGATTAATAATCTTCCTCTGAAAGTGCTCCAGCATTTAGTGATATTTTGCGAGCCGTGAATTAAGATGTAGACCTGCGTGGCAGGACGAAGATTAAAGTGGGCAATGCCTTAACATGTCAGTGGATTCCAAGAGACACAAAAACGTACGGCATCTGGATGGTGAAAAAGTAAACGTGCCTTAAAAGGTACTTGCTTAGCATTATTCAGGCTCTGCCTGCAATGGGTGCTAGGCGCAAGTTAAATTTCGGAAGTGCTATATTCATTAATTAACATTTTAGAGAGACAGTGCACTTCTAAGAAAATTGTGTGTACGTTTGAAATGATAAAACCGTTCTGAGTACCCCGCCAATAAAAATACATTACTAAGGAAGGCACACGTTTTCCATCACTCATGCGTATACCGGAGAGAGCACATCGTGTGCTTTCTTTTGGAAACAACAAGAAGATGTTGCAGAAATCCATCGCTCAACACGGTGGTGCGATATGTAATAGCAACATAAGTGAGTTTAAGAGGTGTTCATTTGCATACTACTTGAGGACCAAGAAACATGTCGGGGTGGCCTCTCACTCATTCAATATACTTCAAGGACAGAGGAACGCTACACTGCATTGCATGCATAAAGGCTACAGATGAACAACGTGTTATTGATTTGCTCAGTTTTTGAAGCGCTTTCTCCTGTATAAATAACCAAATTTTTCTACAACTATAACTTTTTTATCTATACATGTGCGCCACACCTACCCTTTTCTGTCCCATTTTGATAATATTTTCATGGTGCTTTTTTTCTCTCGAAAGAGTTATGACGTGAACTCTGTTTTAAACTATTACTTATGTCGTTATCCTTAAGATTAATCTTAAGGGTGACATAGCACGATAAGGAAATAGGACTGGAGAGAAATTCCGCCTTGAGCATCAAGCCTTTGCATAACATTTACGTTTTCACCAAAGATTCTACGCAACATAGAACCTCTTCGTTTATTCTTCAGTGAAGTAAAACAATTTCATTCTAGTTCCAGTCATAATGGCACTTGTTTTACATTTTTCACGTTAATCTTGACTATTGGCGGCTCCTATCAATTTAGGAGTGTTGTGGCGAGTACGGGCGGCTAGTGAGAAAATAGATGCTGAATGAATACAGGCAGTAAATGTTGCTTTGTACGACCGGGCCGTTGGATTTGGTACTTGGTTGGCCGTAGTGTGCTGTGCCCGTATTCGTGGTAGACCTGCCGTAGCGTCTTCTCGAGTTTCTAATGTTGTAGGAGATAGTTTGGTTGAGACTTCACCTTCCTCAATGATTTACTTTTTGGGTAGCTAGAAACTCAAGTGTTTCGTATTGGAAAGTTTGTAAGTTAAGTGTGAGTATTCTCTCATTCCATGCTTTAGATTTTCTTCTGCTTTTATTTGTGGAGCTATTCACCGTTGCTGTGTTTTGCCCTATCTTAGCCATGGATTTTGATTTGGAATCGTAGCTGATGTTCAGTGCTGCGAGCCAATTTAGACCAGTACTTTTATGTTCACGGCACAATCACGAAAAGTGTTAGAAGCATCATCCATGTAAGCCATCGTTTCAGGCAACTTGGCCTTCGTGTATTTTGCACATTTGTTTTGACTCGTGGCGGCTGCTATCGATTTTTTGGCTGCCCTGTGATCACGAAGAAAGAAGCAGCTAAGTACGTTTCTAATTTAAAGACTCTCGTAATTTTACGACTGTTTCTGTGGTTTTTTCATTTGTCTGAATCCGTGGATTTGTATTTTCATTGTTTAATACTGTTAACTTATTTTACGACATCTTTACCTTAGGTGCAATTATTGTTTTATATAATTTAAAGTCAGTAGAAATTTGAAGTCATTTATAGTTCACTTGGACAGTTAAAAGGTTGCTCATTAAGTTGACTCACTGTTTTCTTAGACATTAGTATAGAAATATCAGAGTGTAAAATTAAGGTATTGTTAATATTAATGGTCAATGATGTTTTAAATTATCTGTCCAGTTCTTCGACTTATCAGAAATTGCTGGCGTCTACTTCTGTGTAATTACAGGCTCATTTTGTAGCAAGGAGTGGTTGTACTGGTAAAGGCATAGACGGGCGCCCTTTACTTGCTATATAATCATCATCCACCATTCATTGTGTTTATTAGTGTGAAAAAACAGTATCAATTCATGTGTGTGTTTCAGGAAGACATTGCAAGTATGGACTAGAATTTTGTCTGGGCCTTTTTTTTCTGAAACGTGGCTAGATCCTGTGCGAACTTGTTCCGTGACTTTTGTCGATTTGTGTGAGAACGTTGATTTCCTACCCGAAAACCTGTCTGCAGGGTCCAAACTCAGTCATTGGGCTAATCGTCTTAGTGAGCGAAGAGATTTAATTTAATGGAGAACAGGGCAGTGTTATTGATCATTTACTTATCCAACTTAAGGACTTGCAGATTATGGTAAGTGCTCTGGACTTGGACGATATGGGAGCGCTGAGCGAAGTGGGACGTTAAGCCTTTATCCAGTTAGCGCATGTTAGTGACCGTGTTGGACAGGGTACTGGAAGCAGACCCGTCGTTCAAAATTTTCCAGGTTGTTGTCCATTTACTTCAGGGAATCGGGGAATGTTTCATTGAACAGACATGTCAGGTAGAGTTTATTCTTTGTCTAAATGTCCGTTTTGAGATTCATGCCGATCCCCTGACCGTCTCGCATCGAGTCCTCCTCCAGCAATTGTACCCATTAACTGAGGTGTTACTTAGCAGGATTTTTTTCCAAAGTTTTCCAGAATGGAGGGTCATTGCACGAGCTGAGTAGATGGATCATTCAAGTTCAGTTGTCCCACGGGATTAAAAGAGAACTTGTGCGTAAACATTTTTTGGTACACGCAGGTCCCTGCTGTGACGCTGACGAAGTACATTGAAGAAATCTGCTCGATGATCTCTGCCTCACAACCGCAGGTTGCCGAACGCTAAGTGGTCGAAATCAAACTGGACGGGTCGAACTCAGACAACAGTTGGCCCGTGAAAGGAGCAGAGGTTTTGTTTCCTATGTGGCCACAGCGAACATTTTGAGCATGAGAGTACAGCAAAACGGTGCTAAGTTTTATACTTGACATGGCCAGACTTTGTCATGCAATAGTTTAGTGTCCTTGGCTTCAGGAAAAGGCCAAATTATTTTTTTCTGAAACCTGGGTAAAGATTGGTTTCTATTTGCAAATGAGGCTGACGTGTTACATGTTCAATTATCACAGTGGCACAATGTTAAAAATTCTTAAAGTCTCCAGACTCAGACTTTCAGGTAAGTTATCTGGGACACATTAAAGCTGGTCAACGAATATTGAAATTTATGAATTACCTATTCTAATATTTAAATGACTTTCTATAATGGTTATTTCAGGATTTTTCAAAACTGGTTACGTTTTAAAACATGTGTGGACGAAACTCCTTTTTCGAGATCGCACATTTTCTTTACTGATTACCGGTTTTGGTTCATTACCGAGCCATCTTCAGACGAATCTAAAATTTCGTTTCGTGTGTGACACTCATTACACATTGTCGTATTGTTTTAGTGCTAAGTCACCCTAGATAAACAAAAAATCCTAAGGATAAAATCTTAGTTGGTTACGTGAATTGACAACATCAATGACAAATCAAATGTTGTCAGCTGTCAGCTGTAACCTGTCACACAGATACTTCATTGTTATTGATATGAATGTTAGAAATAATATCTTGTTTACATCCTCTAGGGCGCAATGCTATTATCATTGCTGTTGAGCATTTGTATATATGTAAGGCAAAATTGGCGCCGTAACGACATTTGATTAGGGATTAACGTTGTCAATTTACATAACCAACTCAGATTTGCACTTTCGGATTTTATATTTAACTATGGCGACTTAGCTCGATGTGAAATGAGCGTCAGACACTGAACAGCATTTTAGATGGATCTGATGATTACTCGGAAATGAGCTGAAACCGATCATCAGTAAAGAAAATTGCGATCTTGACGTAGTATTTTGACCCATACATTTTTTAAATCAACAGGTCTCGTATCTCCTCCGATTGGCAAGTCAAATAATGACATGGTTATCTTTTTCTGTGTTTGTGTTATTGTCCGTAGAATATCCACTAGACATATCCATTGTACACACAAGGTCCGGTATATCTGGATGTCTCGCACTGCTAAACGCCTTTCTTTAGCTGAGTAAGTGTTTCTTGTTTCTCAGTCACCTCCTCTCACTTAGACCTTCTAAATGAAGAATGTAAGGCTTACAAGCGGGCGATAGTAATAAATGAAGTTGCTTCACAAAGCGGGCTCGATCAAATCTGCTATACGCTGCCGTCTCCGACAGTGGCAGAACACGAGGCCCACAGCCATTAGTTCATTTGCGGGTCGCCAGGGGGCTGTAGCATTAGCGGATTCCGCAGCTCTGGGTCTGCGGTGTTGTCGGATGTAAATGAGGAGCCAAGCAGAATGGAACAGAACAGTCCGTATGAATGTAAGCCGCAGCCGCTGCCGCTGCCGGCGAAGCTAAGCCCCGCGGCTAAGTGCTGCGCGTCGCGTGTGAGCGCCGGACCCAGACGCCTGGCCCTGTTGATACAGCTGAGCCCCACTCGCTGACCTGTCGACCTGACGTTACAGTCAGAAAAAGAGTCCAGGTCCAGGCTTTCTTTCTCATCTGCAGGAGAAGGCCATAAAGGCCATAAACTGGAAAGCGAGGAACGTATTAACGGGAAAGATTTCACTAGCTGTTGTGTTACAGACATCGCCTTCAATCAGGGCCGGCCAAATGCTGCACACTGTGTAAAAGTGCGGAAGTGCGGCATATCTCAACCGGCGATCAAAGCGGAATGGCGACATCTGTGCCCAGCCACGACAACCAAACGAGCCGCGAAGGTTCTGCTTCCTTGTATATTTGATACACCTAGTCTTGCTCCCCTCTGGCGACTGTAGGCTTGCATGAGACATGCTGCGAAAAGACGAGGATTGCTGGAACGGGAGATTTGTGTTATCAGTCATTTAAACACAACAGCGAACTTCAGCTCTTCTTTGCAACAGTACGTGAAAACCCACAGTATTTGCTTTACTGCCGAATAACAGGCGGCCAGCACAGGTTCATGGTTAAATGACACTGTATCTCATTCCATAAAGACGAGCGTAGTGTATTAACATTGAAGAATGACAAGCCAAATTAACTCGCTTCAGGGAATGGATGAGGCACATGAATAGGATTTTTATGTAAGTCATAATAATTGATATACATTGAACTCTTTGTTTCTTGCGTTACAGTCGTTTCTGTTTTACTGTACAGCGTATTGTTTTCAATTTTCCACAATCAGAGTATATCTGCACTGAGAGCAAGTGACAAAATTGTATTAAAAATAGTGAGATCCCGGAAACAGTTTCCCGAGAAGGTATTTGTAAAAGATTGTCTCATTGATGCTACAGAACGTTAGTGTCCCACGACCGTTGACACGTTTCAAGAGATCGATCTTTCCAACCAGTGACTTGGCGTATGCTATAGCCAGCGATGTCCTCAGGTAGTTAATAAATAAGGCTAAAGACTTCGTTGCTTTCTCTGTTGCTCTGAGCACTATGGTACTTAACATTTGAGGTCAACAGTCGCCTATAACTTACAACTACTTAAACCTAACTAACCTAAGGACATCACACACATCCATGCCCGAGGCAGGATTCGAACCTGCGACCGTAGCAGTCGCGCGGTTCCGGACTGACGCCCCTAGAACCACTCGGCCACCGCGGCCGGTCTTGCGCTGGATGAAACAACAGATGTCACAGATACAGCTCAGTTAGTGATATACCTACTAGGTGTCAATAAAGCTCTGCGCGTAACAGAGGACGTTTCAGACGTAGTGCCTTTGAAAGCCTTGCGACAGGTGTTGACTTACTACAAGCTGTCGAGAAAGCGATTGATGATGTTGGCATGGTTTGGAATCTGTTAGTCTCAGTGACCATGGATGGAGCACCGGCAGTGCAAGGCCATCAGAGAGGACTCATTGCAACGATGTGCAAAAAGCTATGACGCACAGAAGTTGCACAGAATTCACTGCATTCTACATCGAGAGGCGCTTTGTGCAAAATCAGTAGCGTTAGATACAAATGGGCTGACGCATCGCTAGTTTCGGCAGTTCTTGGAGGAATTAAGACTACAGCACCGTATCTTACTATACTGGAATCCGTTGGCTCAGTCGAGGTAAAATTCTGAAGAGATTTATTGATTTACGTTGGCCATAGTATGTTACTTACACGAGAAGAGAAATACTGAACTGAAATTAGGAGACCCTCGCTGGATATCAGATCTTACATTTCTCGTGGATTTCACGTCTCACATGAACAGCCTGAACATCAGTTTCCAAGGTGAAAATAATTTCTGATATGTTCGAAAAAGGAAATATTTTTGAAAGGAAGCTTGCTCTTCGGGAGAGACAACTACTGTCTGAAAACAGTGTACAGTTCCCTACCCTTGCTTTGGCCCACGAAACTGTTAGATTTCAAGAATACGTGTCAATAATTCTAAATATTAAGGAGCAATTTCTAGCACAGTTTGTAGATTTTGTGAGTGAGTCTCCTATCATTCGTTGCATTGGACGAACGTTTTCACCATCAGTTGAAGATGCTCCGGATCACTTGCAGATGGAACTCATCGACTTTCCCAAACGGTTCTAGACGCTTTAGTCCGGAACCGCGCGACTGCTACGGTCGTAGGTTCGAATCCTGCCTCGGGCATGGATGTGTGTGATGTCCTTAGGTTTAAGTAGTTCTGAGTTATAAGGGACTGATGACCGCAGATGTTAAGTCCCATAGTGCTCAGAGCCATTTGAACCATTTCTTTGGTCGACTTCAGTACAATACACGACTGAATGACAAGTTCTTCGCAGTACTAAGTACAAAAGGATTCTACAAAATGTTTGCACATCAACGATATACACGCTTACATCACGAAGCTGGGAGAGTTATGCCCATGTTCCGATCTACTTATGTATGTAAAAGATTTTTGTCCATAACGAAAAGGAATAAATGGAAGTTTCTATCGTCTATTGGCAAAGAAAATCTTCGCAACTGGTTACTTTTATCAATGTAACGTATTTCTGTGCCCGACGTTAAGTTTATCTTTTCTGATCACCAGTGAGAGACATGTTTCGGATTTGTTTCTTTTTCTAATCCAAAATTGTTATTTACTAATTATGCATCATTGTCTCCATGTTGCATAGGCGAACATGTTGATTTGACAATTTAGTACTAAATTTGACTTTCAAGGTATATTTACATGCTTAAAAATTATCCCATTAATTGCTGAGAGGCTTGTTTGACACTTTCGCCATGAAGGCTGTTTAGTTACCTAACGTGGGCGTAAAACCACTCCGGTATATTTATGTGCCACCTCTTTTTATGTTTTGCTTTAGAACTGTGAAGTTTTTTGGTAACATGATAGCTTCCCATGATTGCATTACACAATATGAAAAGGCCATGAGTGTTCTCCAGCTAGCGGGTAAAGCGAAGCAGTGACATCTGTGCTTAGAGACATACACTAAATGGTCGATGATGGCTGCGTTTCTCTATTTACACATCCGTTAAGTGAGCGCACTGTGACTAGGAAGTTGTATTAGTGCAGCAGCTACGCACGTGTGCAGAATTTCTGGCCGGCCAAACCTTAAAGATTTATTATCAGTGATAGATTTCACTCACTTTTGTGTGTCATTGATTGATGAAGGAATGATGAAAGCTACATCATCACAACTACTCTCAAGAGCTTACAGTCCACACAGTCTTAAATGACCCTCCTCCCGGCCGACTGATATCACGCTTTCCGCTGTTATATAATGGCAGAAACACCAATAAATTTGACATTAAAAAAGAGCTTTCCAAGAGACTGAATGCTGCAACAATGAAACATCAATGTGTTTAAAATACATCTGCCAGCCCACCAGGATTTCATATGAAGTGATTGGAGAAGACTAAACAGAATAAGAGCCGGTCACGCCAAGTTGAGACTCCTCCGGCCTGCGATTGTAGATCCCAAAAACAAACCGTTTAGCATCTTGTCAGAGACTACCCCCTTAGAAAGTATACAATGACTTCATTAATTCTGTTCCCTCTGCTATTCATTGACTTCATAACCTAGAAGTTGAACTGTGATGAAATGTACCTAGTTAAATTAACAGCAAATAATTTTTGAGTGTAGATGTTCTCCTTTTAGTATTATTGAGATCTTAATTTTCACTATTTAAGCACATTATCCTTGTACTTAGATCTTTAACTCAATAACTGCAAACTATATGTGTTTCGTAATATTTGCTGCTGTCTTCAGGCGATAAATAATTAATAAAAGCATAAAATGCCATCCATCTGTGCAAATTAAAATGTAAATATTTTTTGTTCAAAATTTTTAATCTCCAGAACTTCTAGCAATTGCATTGCATTTATCATACAACGATGCATTCCTTACGAGAGTGGTTTTATACAACTGCTGTGTCGCTAACTACTGTATGTAACAGCAAGAAAGGCAATACAAGACATTGCTCATGCCGGACGGCGTGCTTCTTGACCCCTACGGTTTCCTTTCCCTTCTCGCAGTCAGTTTTAACTTCAGTAGGAGCGCATTTAAACAGTTAGACAAATTCTTGCACCCGTGTTTATAGGGTGATTCATTTCCTCCAAACACTGGGTTTTATGCAGCCTACAACACCTTCAAATACCGCATCCAAGACTTATCATATCCTTTCACTTTTTGCGCGCTAGCTGTTAATCATAAAGAGAAAAATGTACAGGGGCGTTTTTAAGGAAATTTAATGTAGATAAACATTGTACTGAGATACGTTATTGCTAGAGACATTTGTTTACGAATTATTCACGAAAAACGAACCAAAGTGCCGTTCAACCGGCTTTCCTTGAGTGACTCGAAAACCGTGCCCTCCTGCGAATACGCATCCGAGTACAAAATTTACGTACATTACATTTTCTACAGAAAAATCTTTTTAATTTTTTCTATAGGACTAACACTACGCTTATAGCGAGGGAGAGAATATGAAAATCTCGTGCATGTTGCGTAAAACCTATCGGTATGGGCAGCTGAATTGTCCTGTTAAATTAAGTAAAAATTTTATTCGCAACTATGTAACGTTTTTATTTTCTTCCTCGCAGTGACTTTTAACAGAAAACAAAAAAGATCTATTTATGCCTTTTCAGGTTGTCTTTAGAATACTACCACGGAATATGAATCATTCGAAGCTTTTCAACCATGACCATTTGCAGATAAAAACGAAGTCAAATATTGTCATTGAAGTAACTATCCTCATATTTCTAATAGCAGGAGAGGTCTTCTACACGTCGATTTCCAATTATACCAATTGATTAACCCTTTCCTTTTAACCGACTTCAGTTCCCAATCAAGGTTTTGTTGGCAATAACAATAAATAAGGCTTAAGAGAAGAGAGAGTGTGTGGGGAGAGGTAATGGAGAGAGTGGCGAGGAGTAAATGGCCATAGAGGGGGAACAGGAGGAATGGACATAGAAGCACAGAGAGAGGGAGATGGAGGTAATGGACAGAGAGAGGGGGGGAGGAGGTAAAGAAAGAGAAGGGAAAGGAAAACATAGATATAATGAGATTACGACCTATATCCAATTTTCGTGAACACTGCCAGGCTCGCTAATTGAAAAATGAACGCCTTACATTCCGGGCCTATATGATCAAAAATCTAGAATAACAAAGGTAAACAGGGATATTATAGGACTCACTCTTTTCCTTTTTGAATTAGCTTGTGCATTCGGGTACTATGTATAAACGTTTCTTCTAGTCCCTCTTCCATTCTTTTGATAATTGCTCTGGAATTTTTGAGCCGTTGTTCCACTAACCTACTCTGAAGCTAGGTTTCCGGACACATGCGTGTGCGCTAGCAATAGGTCTCAGAGATGGAAACCAATGGATCAAGTTTGTAGATTAATGACGTATATTGCAACCGTATCAGTATCTCATTAACACCACACGCATTTCGCTTTGTTTTCATCGTTCATTGGAACGATATGGTTTTTCTTAACATTTCGTTTATCAGGATCTTGAACAGCTCCCATGCTGTAATGCACTACTATAAAAAGTTCACTGTTGGTGATTCTAGGTAATGGAACTGTAAGAAAAATCATACTGTTGTTGTGACCAGTGAAGATGCTTTAAAATAAAGCGTAACGCATTATCCAAAAAGAACTTGTACAACTGCGCCTGGGTACATAGAGGATGTAGAACAATGAACGCAGCATGTAAACCAGAAGAAATCTGTAAACAAGAAATCTAATTTCAGATTCAGGACTGCCTGATAATGAACAATCAATCGATTTATTCTTTTTTTGCTAATAGTTTTTTTGCGAGTTCCTGTAAGTTTCAATTGTTCTTTACTCAATTAAGAAATTCCAAGACAAAATAGGTATTATTACAGGAAGCTGTAACTACTGAAAAACAGATGCTGGTAAAAGGATTTCGCCAGCGTCATTTGGAGGGAGGTTGTCAATCTATTGAATACTCTTCAAGCTTTAAACGGCCCCTTCTGCTTCTCTACTGAGTTACTTTTCTGGCAGTTTTTACTGAGCAAGAACGTGAAACCTCTGTTGGCAGCAGATGCAGTCCGGTGCTTACGTCACATCAGATAGGCTTTCGTTTCTCCCCACCAATTAAGTTGGCTACACCTCTGCTTTTTTAAGGTCCGAAGCTTACTAGAGGTTGGTGTCTCTCAAGCCGCAAAAGATCGGATGCCACCACTTCTGCCCTATTCAGTTTCAGCCTCGATACAGACCACTAGACGCAGATTTTTCTACGTCGTGGGCGAGATTTGTTGTAGACACCTTGCTTCGATTGTATCCATTACAGAGGGCTACTGGTTCATTCTCTTGCACATGTCTTTGTTTTTAATTGTATCCTTGATAAGAACATAGCACAGTCGCTCAGTGTTCGCACTGTGGGTGCGGCCGTATACTGAGTCTCGTTCTGCGGCCGTATACTGAGGACAGCAGCCATTCGATAAAATTCCACTTGACCTTCATCTTTTGTCATCTAGATCTGCATCTTGTGTTTCCGTAGTCTCTCTTCGGCTTATTAGAATTCTCTCAAACAGCCTCCATCTAGAAAACTGCTATCGTTGATATAGCGGAAGATATTATCTATCCGTTTGCGTGGTTTCTGTGGTAAGATCCCTATAGGCGTACAGTGTACCTTAATGGAGGAGAGAGTGAAGACGTGTCGTTAGATTCAGAGGCAGTACGGTCCATGAACTCTTATAAAATTTTTGGAAGTGAAATGTCAGAAGGAAGCAGCATTGGACGAGGTGTTAGACAAGGTTGCGGCTTTTCCCCACTGTTGTTTAACGTATACCTTGAAGAGGTTATTGCGAAAAGTTTAGATGGGAAAAGAGGAATATGTATTGGTGGAAAGAGAATAGAATGTATAAGATTGGCTGATGACGTGGTATTAGTGGCAGAAAGTGAGCGGACAGCGAATTACATGCTCAAGGATCTGAATGAAGCTTGTGTGGAATGTGGGATGCAAATAAACACAGCAAAAACAAAGAGTATGGTCATCAGTACAAGACGCAGACTGTCCAATATTAAAATAGGACAGTCTACCATTAGTGCATTTAAATATCTTGGAAGCACATTAACTGAAGACTTGAGATGTCACCAGGAGGTGAAAACTCGAATTGAAGAGGAGAATCTTATGTGGCAAATTAGATAAAGGACTAAGGAAGAGGCTTGCCAAATGTTATGTCTGGAGTGTGGCATTATATGGGGCAGAAACATGGACTCTGAGACGAGAGGATGAAATAAGGTTAGAAGCATTTGAGATGGGGATGTGGAGGAGAATGTAGAGAATAAGCTGGATGGAAAGAGTGAGTAATGAAAGAGTATTGGAAAGCGTTGGAGAGAGAAGATGTCTACTGAAGGTTGTAAGAGAAAGGAAAAAGAACTAGTTGGGACATTCATTGAGAATGGAGTGCTTGCTAGTAGATGATGACTAGCAAAAGAATCGCATTGGCCAAGGGAGACAGGGAGTTTTATGAAGCATGCATATTTGATCAGAAGCAAAGATTAGGATATTTGAAACTAGTGTAGAAAGTGTAGTACTGTATAGAGCAGAAACATGGGAAATAATTTATATACCCAAGAATCCATTGTCAATGGAGACGGGATTTTGGTGATGTTGCTGTAGGTTCACACTACAGGATACAATTAAACCTGACGACATGTGTAAGAGGATGAATCTGCAGACCTCTGTTATAGGTACAGTCGAAACGAAATGATTTAAGTGATATGAGCGTGTATGCCGTCTGAGAGAGAACATGTGACCTGAGAAGATGTAATGGATTCCAACTAGTAGAAGAAGAAGAGGAGGAAGAGGAGGACGCTCCGAAAGGTCACGGGAAAGGCAAGTCGGAAGCGCTGTGTCATAGACGAATTTACAGGTGGAATAGTGGAAAAGCAGGAGAGGTTGGAAGCAAGGACGTGAGAAACAACTATAATGGAGTATTAACAACGATAAATGTTAATGTTGAGAATCTTAGAATCGACCATCTGCTCTTTTACATGAAGTCGTTAAGTGAAACAAATGAGCCACCTCATTTCCTTTGACTGCAAAGGAATAAGCTTAGCGATGACGGAAATTGGGATTTTGAAAATCATTATTTGTTGACTACTCTAAACTAGTTGTAAAGATAATACTACTGATAGTTGAACCGTGAATTTACTTTCAAAACCTTTTCTTAAAGAATTTACTTTCTTTACTAGCGATTCATTATTTACTAGCGATTCATCAAGAACATTAACACATTTAATCACACTATGTGAGCTTGGAAGTAGTTGCCAGTGGGTAAATGATGAAAACAACTTTTTTCAATAAATGAAAATTTTATTCCTAAAAGCCCCTTTTTTAACAGATTTAAAATTATAAGCAAAAAAGCACACTGTAAATATTAACGTACAATTTATTCAGAGGCAGAAATAACAATTTTTTTTGACAGTATGAGCTTTCGGGCTGAGATCATTGTCGTAGTCCCGACCGCTCACAACAACCTCTGAAAGACTACACTGGTGCAAATCTGCAACACACCAGACTACTTTTAACTAAAAATTTTAACAACTCACACAAGCTATGCAAGCCCGTAAGGGAGATGGAAATGGTACAAAACACTTACATTAAAATTATTTGCCATCGAAAGTGCAACTTGTTTTTTAAAAAAAACTCTTATGGTGGAAGGGTGGCAACTTTATGTACTAAGACGACCATTTAAATAAAACTCCTTGACATGCTGTCTTACATAAAATGTAGAAACATGCTCTACATTACACATATACCACCTCTGAAGATGAGAGACAAGATAAAAACATATTTCAGGAATTCGGTCTTTACACCTTAAGCAATAAATTCGTTAACACAGACAAGATAAAAACATATTTCAGGAATTCGGCATTTACACCTTAAGCAATAAATTCGTTAACACCGACTCCGATAAACATGACAGAGGCAGCTATTAACGTATGGCAGTTTGACAGGGGGATTACTGAACAACCCGAACCGCAGATTGCTCTAACCCGCCCCAACACCACAAGGAAAAAACAGACCACCCGGTTCATAAATAACCACCTTCCCGTGGGTGGGCAAACGGAAAAGAATGGTGGGACGACCCAAAACAAGGCGGCTGGTACCCTCGCCAAGAAAACAAGTAGAATTTAACAAGAGATGAAACAACATATCTCCAATCACTTAACTTCTAATAAACTGCGATTTCTGGCGAAGACCTGGAGCAGCACCCCCAACGCTCTCCCGAACAGTCCGCTGCCAGCCGCTTAAACGGACGCAGGAAGGCGCGCCCATCTCCCTTTTCACGGCGTCGCAGCTTGCCCCGGTCAGCCCGATGTAGTGGTTTGACTCCTGTTGCTCTCGTGTCGATCGCGAAGCCACTGCCCCTTTCTATACGGCGCGGCCCACTGGACTTGGGTAGGGACCTTCCCTGCGCCGACGTTCAAGGCGGACAAGTCATCTTGTGTCTCAGTGCGCGACCGACCAACCGACCGACCGATCCAACCGCAAATGACCGTTGACCGAGCAACTCGAGCAGACTGGCAGCCTAACGCGCAGAGTCAGATGCAGGAACTCAGCCCCGACAGGACGACCACTAGCCGAGTTCTGTTACTGGCGGAGTAGCAAGACTCATTTGCCGGCTTTAAATTTTGATCCAAACGACAGATGTTATAGGTACAATAAACAATCAGTTACCGGCTAGAACAGCTCTTACTTCAAAAAACATGACGCACCACATAGGAATTATCTGAATGGGACAGAAATGTTTAGTTGTGATATACATTATGTGAAAAAATTAAAATTGACGTAGTTAATAACATCTTCTCCCATATCTAGTCCTTATTTTGCTTGGCACTGATCGATAGAATTTTTCGATCTCCTGAGGAATATCGTACCAAATACTGTCCAATTGGCACGTTTGATGGTCAACATCACGAGCTGATTGGAGGGGCCTACCTGTTTAGGTTTTTCTCTTTATTTCCAGTCTTCTGACTGGCTTGAAGCGCCCCCCACGAATTCCTCTCCTGTGCCAATCTCTTCATATCGGAATAGCACTCGCAACCTACGTCCTCAATTATTTGTTGGATGGACTCCAATCTCCGTCTTCCTCTGCATGGAAGTCATTTCTTGATCTCTGTTGGTCATGGACAGGGGACATCGATTGGTTAAGTAGTCATCAGTATCAATGAAATATACCAGTAGCCATGTAACTTAACATGTTATTTTATTTTATCTTGAAGGCTACCAGGATCGATAAGAAAGTTTAATCCGGGCCTCTAATTGCCTCTCTGACTAGTCCGTCCTAGGTCGACCGCTTCCTTCTTGATGCTACGTTCGGCCATGATTCACCAAATGTTGCCAACATCGTCGATTAGTGACTTCGCTCCTATTTTATTGTGGAACGATCTTCTGTAATTGTTCACTCGCGCGTTCGTAAGGCATAGTTACTGTCTAGCTGAGGACATGGAATGGAATTTGCAAAATGTTTTATGCCCTGGTGTAGACCTGTCCCCGGTTTACTATGCATGTGAGCTGTGCGTTGATATTGCGCTACTGCGTCAAACATTCATCCACTGGCTGCCGAAGTTTACAATTTTTGCATTTTCCGTCGATACCTCTGGGAATATGAGTTTGTGAACAATTTTCATATCTCCTTCATGAAGCTTCATTTTCTTTTCTTCCTTCTTTTTTTTTCTTTGTGTGTCTAGCTTTTGATTGAAGCCGGCTCGTGTGGCCGTGCGGTTCTAGTCGCTTTAGTCTGGCAACGCGTCACCACTACGGTCGCAGGTTAGAATCCTGCCTCGGACATGGATGTCTGTGATGTCCTTAGGTTAGTTAGGTTTAAGTAGTTCTAAGTTCTAGGGGACTGATGACCACAGACGTTAAGTCCCGTAGTGCTCAGAGCCATTTGAACCATTTTTTTTATTGAAACAAGGAAACTGATATACGAGAGAGACACTTGTTTGTGTAGGGTACGCTGTCAGTAATCTTAGAGCATGAGCCTTATCTGCGTTAAACCTGAGCCGTGACGGCTCTAATCTTGGCTGCATGGCATTCCACTGGCGCCACTCACTACTTAGCTTGTAGATATCGATTTGATCGTGTGTTGCGAGCCAAAGTCTTTAGTCGAGGTGTGTGTGGTTGGTTTGGTTGGTTAGCTGGTTGCTTGTTTGGGGAAGGAGACGAGACAGCGTGGTCATCGGTCTTATCGGATTAGGGATGCATGGGGAAGGAAGTCGCGCGTGCCCTTTCAGAGGAACCATCCCGGCATTTGCCTGGAGTGATTTAGGGAAATCACGGAAAACCTAAATCAGGATGGCCGGACGTGGGAGGTTGGTTTGGTGAGCCCTGGAGAGACAGTTGTCTGGAAGGCACATGACTGGCAAGCTGTTGCTGTTGAGACTCCGGATGTCCGGCGCGGGTCCTGAGAAGCCGCGAAAGGTTACACTGATCGAGGGCGGGCCTGGTGGGCACGTTTAAGGGTTGGTAACGGTGGTCCGCCCGAAGTCCTACGGGCGTGGCATGCAACCTGGTCGGCAAGTTCCCAGCTTATTAAGCAAACTTAAATGTTACGGCACCTCGACGATCGCCTGCATCGATTGGAGGAAATGACACCCTGGCTGGAACCCTGCAAGTCACCTCTCCTTCACACCTAGTGGTGTTACGTGTTGTTTTCTTATTTTCGATTACTTGATATTATAAGGTCGTGCTTGCGTTATTTGGAATTGTACCTGTTATATTAACTCACCTATGAGTGATTGAGCTCATAACCATCGACCAGTATTACTAAATACAATTTGTGTTACCTGCTGCACGTCGTGCAAGTGTAAGAGTATTCCCTGTTATTAACTCTTGTGAAGGGAACCAATTGTAACATGATTTGTGTGGGAGGCAAATCAATCTTGGAAGTACCGTACACTTGAGTTATTGCATCAGCTGGTGCCGATATTTTCGCTTCTGACCTATAGTAGTTTTAAGGAGTCTTAAATTTAACCCGGATCGGTAACCGCTTGTGCCATTAGTTCATATTTTTTACTTCTTGGCCGCTCTTGTGTGAAGCCTTATTTGGGCAGATTACTGGTCTTTTATGATGTGTGTAGGCAGTATAGCTTGGCGGCGAACGACGCGGTCCTGTTCCCTGGACTCGGAGCGGAGGTTTGTTTGCTTTCCGGGGCGGCAGCCTTTCCGTCGTCTCACGACGTCTGTACTGACTGTTAGTCTGCCGCCCTGCCAGTTGCGTCGTGATGGCTCAAGTTAAGTTGATCGTTTGATGTGTGCCACGGAGGAGAGTCGCCGTTTAAGAGGGAACCAGGACTTTGCTCTATTTGTTGGATTTAGAGAGCTCAGGAGGTTAAAGCTTGTTTGCCTAGCCAGACGTTCTCCCTCATTATACCTCTGTAACTATTCGTTTAAACCTCGCACTACTCCTCAGCGCGTTAAGCTTAAGAATTTTTATTTATCAATATAAAGTGCCGAATCTTACCTTGGTCCAAAGTCATTAGCTAACTCGACTTATGAAACCTGTCTGCTCGTTCCTTGTTGGCTGTGATGATAGCCGTCTACTGTAACTCTCAGCTTAAATCGATTTTAGAGCCACTTTATACTGTCAACGTGTCTGCTGATGTGTACCAGTTGGATGTATTTTTCCGTTGCATGTACTTCTAACTTATCTTGAATTTTACGCAACAGTATAATCATTAAAAGTTGTCAACGTTTCTATTGATGTGTACCAGTTGGAAGTATATTTTGATTGCATGTACTTCCAACTTATCGTGAAGTTTGGGGAATTGCATTTCTATTGAAGGTTACTGCTCATACTTAGTTGGAAAGTATGGGTGGGCATTTATACACACATCAAAAAATGTTTTGTACCACCCCGCTTCCCAAAACTGGTGAGGACAGACGTTGACTGTGGATATTGTATCACAGACACAGTCCATTTGACAATTCAAAGACATCACACCTCTTGTTGTCTGTAGTTCAACCATGCCTAGATGGTGAATACCGCCGTTCGTTCGCTTCCACATTGTCATTTTGTATCAGGAAGGGCTCTGAACAATGGAATTCTCGAGGCGTCTCTGAGTGAACCAAAGCGATGTTGTTCGGACATGTAGAAGATACAGAGAGGCATGAACTGTCGATGACATGCGTCGCTCAGGCCGCCCAAGGCCTACTACTGCAGTAGATGGCCGCTACCTACGGATTATGGTTCGAAGAAACCCTGACAGCAACGCCTCCATGTTGAATAATGCTTTTCGTGCAGCCACAGGACGTCGTGTTGCGACTCAAACTGTGCGATATAGGCTGCACGATGCGCAACTTCACTCCCGACGTTCATGGTGAGGTCCATCTTTGCAAGCACGACACCAAGCAGCGCGGTTCAGATGGGCCCAGCAACAAGCCGAATAGACCGCTCAGGATTGGCATCAAGTTCTCTTCACCGATGAGTGTCGCATATGCCTTCAACCAGACAATCGTCGAGGACGTGTTTGGAGGCAACCTGTTCTGGCTGAACGCCTTAGACACACTGTCCAGCGAATGTAGCAAGGTGGAAGTACCTTGCTGTTTTGGGGTAGCATTATGTGGGGCCGACGTACGCCGCTGGTGGTCACGAATGGAGCCTTACGGCTGCACAATACGTGAATGCCATCCTCCGATCGATAGTGCTACCATATCGGGAGCATATTGGAGAGGCATTTTACTTCATGGACGACAATTCGTGCCCCCATCGTGCACATCTCTTGAATGACTTCCTTCAGGATGACATCATTCGACTAGAGTGGCTTGCATGTTCTCCAGGCATTACCCTATCGAATATGCCTGGGAAAGGTTGAAAATGGCTGTTTATGGACGACGTGACCTACCAACAGCTGTAAGGGATCTACGTCGAATCGCCGTTGACGAATGGGACAATCTGGACCAACTGTTCCTTGATGAACCTGTGGATAGTATGCCACGGCGAATACAGGCACTCATCAATGCAAGAGGACGTGCTACTGGGTATTAGATGTACCTGTGTGTACAGCAATCTTGACCACCACCTCTGAAGGTCACGCTGTTTGGTGGTACAACATGCAATGTCTGGTTTCCATGATCAATAAAAATGGGCAAGAATCATGTTTACGTTTATGTCTGTTTCAATTTTGTGTACATGTTCCTAAACTCTCGGAACCGAGATGATGCAAAACTTTCTTTGATGTGTGCATTTACATTTTCTTCCTTTAAAGTTTGTCTGTTTTTAGGAACTGTGTGTTTTATTGCTTAAAGTTTTTTTTTATTGATGGTTGTACATTGCCAAGTGGATTTTCAAAAGCTACAGTCAGTGGCGTGTCTTGTGACCCTTCCTGTATTTGGATGAATGATGTCCAATTTTGTAACGGTTACCTAAGCTTGTAAATTGTTAGTACATTTAATGCCTGTTACTGTAACTCACTTGGGTGGTAAAATGGTTTGTTGAACGTGCTTGCAGCCACGCTCAGTTGGTGTGACTTTCCTTGCTTTTTTGAGCTTTGTACTTCAGATTTTCATGCCCTGCTGTTAAAGGGAGAAATATTAAAATTTGATTTTAGTGAAATGAGGCTGTTCAAGTTTTGATTGTGAGAATCCTGCCTCTTTTAATAAGTTCTTGAATTGTAATGATAATATTCTTGTTAAGTAATAAGGTGTATTGCAAGATACAACAAATGACGAAATGTGCTGGTCCACCTTCCAGGTGTTTTCCTCAAAGCTATGCTAACCCTAGTTGTGTGGTATCGAAGCTCTTGTCCAGTTATTTCCGACAGTCTTTAAAGTTCTCTTGAAGCCACAATAAGTTACGAAATTTTTGCGAACACCTTTCTGTTTCTCTCAGTATATTCCATTGACTAGATGGGAAAATAGTACACTGTTTAATTACGTGCCGGGGTAGCTGTTGGCAATAACCACTGTAGTCTGTATCATACAGAAAGAATTTCTCGAAGTTGTTTCTGTCATCAAGGTTTGTGGGCATGGGACACTGTTTCTTTAACATCGAACCAATTTGTCTAGAGCCGAGAAATTTCGAGGAAAGCAGAAACTCGATTCACTCCGGGCCCCTGGGGAGGTGGAGGCAACATTTGGTAGCAAAAGACGGCGGAAATTGGCTGAAGCGAATGTTAAATCGTAAACGGCGGGGAAATAGAATTCTGGAAGGAAATGGAGCTCTTCTGGCAACAACGTTCGATAGGTCATCGACCTGTCAGAAGACTCGGAGGGAGGCGGAGCAGGCGGCTGCGCGACTGCACACAGAAGATCGTCCTGCTCCCGAAAGGTATTGCGCAGTGCAGTCCGCAGTGTGTGCGTGCGTGCGAACGTGCTTGCGCGGGCATCAGCGCCTCGCCACCGCAACCGCGCGGGCGCCGCTTTCATTCTGTTTAATTACGTGCCGCAAGAAAAATGACGACAGTAACGAGTGAGCAGGTGCGCCACTCGGTGAGTCGACCGCAGCGCCGCGTCGCGTCCGACCACTTAATCGCGGGACCATTTTTCGTGGCGTGTTCCCAGCTCTGCTTTATCTTATCTGCGCAGAGTAATCCGTTTAATTTACGTCAGTTAACTTCCGCGCTTAGTGTCCTTGTGGTATCTGCTGACACGCCGAGTGCGCAGCAACATTAATGGCGAAAATAATTACCTGCATACCTACGGTTCCGGTGTGATGCCGTGGGCGTTTTGTGAACACGGCTTCCTCTAAAATCGCTGCTGTCAGAATTAATCGAGACTGACGAAACAGCTAGCGAATCGTTTATTTAAAGTTCTGCACCAGTATAAAAAATATAATATCCCTTCATTACTATTTACTGTTCCACAGTCTTGGTTTCGTTAAAGAAATTCGCGATAAGTATCAGAATAAATAATTCAACGTGTCATTTTGCAGCTACGACTGTAGTAATCTTTCCAACATGTATCGTTTAATCCTTGACATAACACCTGTTTGTTATTTTAATTGAATATACTCTTATTACACGTGACTTATTATTATTAGTTTCGAATAGTGGAGCTCCACTGCCTGATAATTAAGGAAATTGATGTTGGAAGTTTTGATAGTGACTTCATTTCTCCACACATTTTGGTAATAATCGATCAACGTCAGTTACAGATATCTCAGAATTCGTATTTGGTAAAAACTGTAACATTTATCGTGACAATTTTGTGCCGCGTTATTTACTACAACGCGATATTATAAAGAGTCTATCGTCGTTTGATTATATGAATCTATCAAGGCTAAAAAACATTGAAGTAGCTCAGACCGTATAATAACTGTTCTACCGAGCGAGGTGGCGCAGTGGTTAGCACACTGGACTCGCATTCGGGAGGACGACGGTTCAATCCCGTCTCCGGCCATCCTGATTTAGGTTTTCCGTGATTCCCCTAAATCGTTTCAGGCTAATTCCGGGATGGTTCCTTTGAAAGGGCACGGACGATTTCCTTCCCATTCCTTCCCTACCTCGATCTTGTGCTCCGTCTCTAATGACCTCGTTGTCGACGGGACGTTAAACACTAACCACCACCACCAATAACTGTTCTGACCAGCACAACCCTAAAATAGTCCGGTGACAATTGTGGGTTCTTTGATTGCTCTATGAGATGGCACACTAACGAGAACACATAAAACATTATTTCTAATTATTACATAAATGAATGTTAGTTTCACTTTGACTTAACTGTGACACAGATAGTTTCCACAGGAATGCTTGCAGGTTACAACTGTTATTGAAGCTTCATTTGATGCTCAGGTTAACAAGCTGTTCTCTTGCAGTAGGTTAGGTTAGGTTAGGTTAGTGTTTAACGTCCCGTCGACAACGAGGTCATTAGAGACGGAGCGCAAGCTCGGGTTAGGGAAGGATTGGAAAGGAAATCGGCCGTGCCCTTTGAAAGGAACCATCCCGGCATTTGCCTGAAACGATTTAGGGATATCAAGGAAAACCTAAATCAGGATGGCTGGAGACGGGATTGAACCGTCGTCCTCCCGAATGCGAGTCCAGTGTGCTACCAATGCGCCACCTCGCTCGGTCTCTTTCAGTACACTGTTACACTTTCAAATCAACAAGTCTATCAGAAAATAACTATCACGTTGGTCCTAGTACTAGGATGTTGACGCCTTCAGTTGAGGTGTGGGCTGGGCGAGCCCTGGCATCCTCGATATTATATTGACCTCAACGTGAGGGCGCTGCAGATCTGATAGCAGAGATGTGGTTCCAGGAGCGCCTCTCATACGTCGTTGCATACTGCGAGCACTCACTAATACCTGTGGCACCAATCCACGTTGGCAAATTTGGTGTGGCAATATTATCCTTTTATGATACCACAATAATTGATTCGACAGGGAAAACTAACTTCCAACAACATAACTGGTTACGCAGAGTGGTGAAAAAACGATACCTTCTGCGTCTGAAGGCAGTCGATTATGATCGGAACTGACTGCTAAATGAAGATATTAACACTCTGCGGTCCGGTGACACAACAGAGGTGACGTGCGTGAAATAGCGTCAACGGCCGACGACACCACAGTGGTGTCGTGAGAGTCGCACCACGTAGTGGCCCGCGACAACGTTTTACTATCTTTTGCATTCTGTTGGTGTTTTGTTTAGGTAACAGTAAGTTACACATGTCAACAAGATTTTTGTTTTTATAAGTACTTGTACCCTTTAATCATGGCAGACGAAACAGACGATACGATTATTTACGATAAATGCGCGGACGTCTTGTCTGACGACTTGGCCGATTGAGAAGAAGACACCAGATATCAAAAAATGAAAATGAAGCACAATCGTCGGAAAATAGTCTAAGAAGAATTCGGCGAACTCACCTACTGCCAACTGATTCGGATGAATCGGACGAAGAAAACAGTACATAGTCGTCATACTTTGATTCACCGAGGACCAATAATAAATTTGGAGGATCTCAGAGTCCAAACATATTCCCCAAAGATACACAGAGCGTATAGTAAATCGTAGAATTATGTACTGGGAACGATCTATTTGAATTCATTAGCAACGAAACTAACAAGTAATACAGTCAAAATTTGCAATAGAAGGACACTGGATTTAAGAAATGCCAAATTTGTCGACGTTACGAACTTGGAAAATCGTTTGGCTTGCTATCCTTATGGCATTGTAAAGAAAAAAAAAGCAAGGATCGGTGATTATTGGTGAACGAATCCATTGAAAGACACACCTATATCTTGCAAAAAGATGTCCTGAAACCCATTCAGACAAATATCATTTTTACGTTTTTCCAGGAACAACAATAAATCGAATAATGCCGACCGACTTTTCAAAGTGCAATTCGTAGTTGATTATTTTTTCAAAAAGTTTAAATAAACAAATATTTGAAACGAACAAATTCTGTGTTTAATTACGTACGTATTGAGAACTTTTGAGAACTAACGATGAGATTAGTAAAACTTAACAATTCATAATTTCCCGATAATGGCAAGAACGGCCGGCGACAAGCCAAGTTATCCGAATTACGTACGAGACGTCTGTACGGCAAAGCGTTAATATTAGCAACTTTCCTTTTTTGCAGTTTATTGTAATAGTGATTCACAGAGTGGCCAAGAAACTACTATGTGATTCTGAATTGCTCTAAGGTTCAAAGAACTCAATAGAGTTTCTGGTGCACTTTATAACACTCCCTATTGTTTTCAAACCCTCTTAATTAAAAAATAAATCACCTTATGTTAGTTCGTGGCTGCAGCTAGTGGACATGTGCGATAGTTTTGGAAAGGATGTTATTGAGGTGTTCGATTGATGCACACTAATATTTGAGTGAAATGAGCTTCCACTGTAGAAAAAGTGACAGTTGGATCAGAGCATATACAAATGCATTATCTTTAAACATAAATATGGGTCTAGCACCTAATCTTCTCATAACCTAATCTCGACACAGAATGAGATATTAACACACGCCCATGCTATGTCCCATATACAGTGCTAATCAGCTCAGACTTTCACCGCAGATATAGCAGAAATGGAGAGTGCTATTGATAAGCGGTTTTCACAGACTGGATTAGTAATTAGGGGGCTCTTATTGTTAGCCAAAAACTTTATTCTAATAATACTTAGAAAGTGTTTTTTATGCAAAAATACACAATGCCTATTGACATTAAAAAGCTAAAATTAGAGTAAATTAGAGTGTCAAATGGTTTCGTTGCAGAATTCTACTGGAAATGTAAATGTCGTGTGGCTAGGGCCTCCTGTCGGGTAGACTGGTCGCCTGGTGGAAGTCTTCCGACTTGACGCCACTTCGGCGACTTGCGGGTCTATGGGGATGAAATGATGATGATTAGGACAACACAACACCCACTCCCTGAGCGGAGAAAATGTCCAACCCAGCCGGTAATTGAACCCGGGCTCTTACGATTGACATTCTGTCACGCTGACCACTTTTTTAAAAATCTAATTTTGTTCGTTTTCGTTCGTTGTATCTGCAGGGGGCGGACGTCGAAAGACATCCGTTTTAAGTTCGTCTTTGATCCATTAACTCAGTTTTTTTATTATAGAGGGCAGTTTACCCTCTGACCGAACACACTGAGTTACCGTGCCGGCTACCACTCAGCTGCCGGCGATGAATAGAAGTCTACTGCCAATCGTTTACTAGATATGATATTTTGAAAAGTTACACATCGACACTTGTTTGTGCCATTCAACCTGTATAGCTGCTAGGTATGATGTGTTTTACAGTGTGCTTGTGTTATCCTTGAGTGCATTGGGACTTGCTAGTCATTTAGTCTGTGACGGTCCAAGCAGTACGTCGTGAGTGGACGATCAGATTTTCCATTGCAGAAAAAGCCTACATGCTCATGGTGTAGGGAGGTTGCACGAAGAATGTAGTTCGTTCATGTACTGTCTATGTGGCAAGAAAGCCCAATAGACGTCAACCATGAAGTAAATTATTTATCTACTTCTTAAACAAGTTACGTGAAAGTGGTAGTGTAGCACCTAGACAACGTAACAGAAGGAAACAATTGATAACAAAAGAGGGGAAATCGATGTTCTTGCTGTTGTTGCAGTTGATCCGCACGTTAGCCTCCGCGCAATCGCACGAGGAGGTGACATGAGTCAAGCTAGACTTCTACGCATTCTCCATCGACTTATGCTCTATCCGTATCATTTATAACACCATCATGAACTGCGTGGAAACGAGTATGAGAATCGCTTTAAGACAGTATACTCCAGTCGTATCAATTATTTCGTTTAGTGATAAGGCCGTATTTACCAGTCACGGCTAAGTAAAGCGTAGAAACGTCATTACTGGTGTGTTGACAATCGCCGTTGGCCTCGCCAGGTGGAACGTCAGCGCCTATGGAGTGTAAGAGTCCGTTGTGTGGTAGTGAACCATCAGGTCATAGGCCCGTGTTTCATAGACGGAACATTGAGCGTTCACAAATATCGCAGCCTCCAAACAGACCATCTTCCACGGATGATAGAAGACTTTCCTCTGCAGACTAGAAGTAATCTGTAGTATCACGATGGCTGTCCAGCCCGTAATGCATGATGTACTACAGCATATCTTCAAGAATAGCTTCCAAATCATTGGACGCAGACGACCTGTACCATGGCCAGCCCATTCCCCGGATTTGACATGCTTCTGTGGGCTGAGCTGAAAGATGCTGTCTGCAAGGTCACACCAATTACATCCGATTTTATGCAACGACATATTATAGCAGTGGGCTCGGACATCTGCGCTAAAATGCTAGCAAGTGTGAAGGAGTTGTTCCATACCAGGCTGGAAGCGTGTGTTACCGCTGCCGGTGATCACTTTGAACACAACCTGTGATGGTCAGTTGACTCGTTACCGGTCAGAACCCACCATAACTAGCGTAAGCAATTGTTTTCTTCTTTAGTGTGTGCTACCACAGGTACTGAACAAGTGTCTCTGTGGACAATTTTGAAAATAAGATACCTCGTAAACGACACGCGCTAGAATACTTCAGCAAACACACTGTCAAACTAATGTACCTACTTTTAGTTTTTTGTCAATGGTACCGTTGCATTTAAAAAAGCGTATGTATTCACAATGAAATACATTTTCCAAGTGTTTTTACAATATGTTCAATGGCTAACAATACAAGACACTGACTACTAATCCAATCTGAGAAAATCTAACATCAATAGCACTTTCCGTTTCCGCTCTATTTGCGGTGCAAGTTTTAGGTTGATACCTATGTAGTCGAGTTAGACAGACATGGTACAAACAAACCAAAAACAATTCCGTAATATTGCCTCGTACAACATCCGCATGGTTATCTTTTCCCAATTCTTTATAAGAAAAATATAGTTCCCCAATTACCACTGCAATTACAGTTACTGTTTCCGATGCTCCCACAGCAAAGGTGACACACTGAATCGCTACCTTTCGACATCAACCTCTGAAGTCAAAACACTGTTACAGCGCTATGGTCGCTTCTATCTCGACAACAGAAACTTTCATATCCTCAAGACCTGTGTGAATAACCAAGCAAATAGGCTACTTACAGTCTGCGCTTATGATACCTGACATTAGAATCTGATCATCACTGAAACTTATATTAATGCAGTGAGGACAAAAATGAATAGATCGTTATATTGCAAGGATATCTATATTTAGAGTTCAGGTAGAAATATATATGTTTTTAACATATGTTGATGAAACTGAAGTTCTTTCAAAGTCGACGAAATGGAGACGTTAGGGACAAACGTAGGGTGGGGAGGATTGTGTGGGAAGTTGTTTCAGGAATGATATTTCATTTAGCAGGTATATCGGAGTTAACTGAGATTAGTGTTGTGCTTACAAATTATACCTTAGCCCCAAGATATTAATAAGATACTAAAGAACTCAAATAATGAATGATTACTCTTTGACTGTGGAATGTTACACAATCCCAAGACGATAATACAACTTTTAAGAAAATTTTCCTTAAGTGCAAGTTAAATAGTACTTCAACAACCTCAGCACCACCAAATTACCAAAAGCAGATAAAGGGTTAATATGACAATAAGCATAACTTTCAAAAAGAATATTTGTTTAAGTGAGTTTACTTTAAATGCGAAATAAGCTGATGTCAGGGGTAATTTATCACACTACATACTTCTGAGTAATTGAAGCTAAATCTCTCACACAGCACCAAATGCCAATTACTAATTGTTAATAATTGTCTTTAAACTTCATTAAATATCAGTCTAAAGTATGTAGAAATATCTTTAGGAGGTTCAATTACATATGGGAAAATACTGACTGGGTACTGCTATATGTACTTAGTGTCCAAATTAAGATGAGCCAATACATCAATACCACGTGTAGGTTCTTCCAGTGCAGAATTAAAATGTTGACCTCCAGGTGGATAATCCAAAAGATACTGCGGTTTTACAAAATAAATCACTTCAAGCGAAACGCTCACAGGAAGATAACGACATTATAGATTCTGATACACAGTGTTTTGTCTAGCGAGGTACTTTCATCCCTAATCATCTGTTTCAAAATAGTGCGCAAACCGCCTCAAGCTAAAGACAACAAGAGTTTAATAGAGAAAAGATGCGACACTTTAAGTAAACTAGAAAACTGCTGTATTTCTTCGAATGAATAAAACACACGAACCATCTGAGAATTACTATAGCAGATAATTCACGATTACCTTGCAGAAAAGCTGTGAAAGAATTATGCACATGACTAAACCTGTGACACATGTCAACATCATTATCGCCCATTGCCCCTGCAGCACTCTTCTGACTTATAGAAATTTCGAATACCTCCCCTTCTTCAAGGAAATTTACATTGTTGTAATTCTCAGGCACTTGCCTGTAATTGTTCAATAACAGAAAGATTTTCTTTACGGCTCGTAATCTGCTGCATATCCTATCTGCGGTTACTGAGCTGGTCAATATGTGGATTGAGGATAGGATGGAGAACTAGTTCTTAAAAAGATTCTAAATTCGACTATACACTGGCAAGAGACTCCTGACGAACAAATATTGTGTCACTTACCTCGCTGAAGATCTGCGCAGTAAGTTGTATGGGGCAGTCGAGAACATTTCTTAAATGCTTCCTAATTTCAGTAATGGTTCCATCGACCTGTTCCTTCTTGAGATAACCAACCACTACAATCGTTCAAGCGCAATGATGAGAAAGTCACCAGTGAACAAAATTGAAGTGAAATATACCAAAACAACACTTGGTTTAAACAATCATTATAGCCCCTATTGTTTTTCGTGGGAAGAACGGTTACGAGAGTGCCTGCTACAACTGATATGGGAGGGGGGGGGGGGGGGGGGAGTGTACGTGTGAGAAGTGGCAGGCCAGGCATAATCTATAATTGAACAGCAATATCAGGATTTATTGATGATTGACTTGTGCTTACAAATTAGGGCTTTATACCCAAGGCATAGATAAAACCCAAAAGAACACAGACGATGTTTGACAGTGCAGTATAGCACAGCCTCTGGCAATAACAACTTTCCTGAAGATTTTACTTAAGTGCAAGTTAAATAGTCCTTCAGAAACTTCAGCAGCGACTTGTCAGGTTGAATACTAACGAGTAGTCATCGAGAAATTAAACTGTGGGATACATCGCTGCAGAAAAATGACCAAAATAACTCTTAATAAAATTAGACCAGTACTTAGATAAACACAACAGTGACTTACATTGAGTAGCCACCGTTAAATTGCTAAATGCAAATGCAGCGCTAAAATGACATTAATAATAGTTTTACAGAAGAATGGAATGACCGGTAGAAGCCGGTCACGGTGAAGATCAGGTTGATTCTGCAGAAATGTAGGAACACGGGAGGCAATACTGATCCTACGACTTTATCTTAGGTTAAGTAAAGACAGACCTGCGATTATAGTAAATGTAAACTTAGAGAAAGCTGTTTTCAAATCGTGACCTGAACACTCTCTTTGAAATTCTGAAGTTAGCAAGGGTAAAATAGAGGGTGTGAAAGGCTTTTTACAGCTTGTACAGAAACAAGAGGGCCGTTATAAGACTCAAGCGGGAAGGAAAGCTGGTTGAGAAGGAAGTAGACAGGGTTATAGCCTATCCCCGATGTTGTTCAATCTATACATTGAACAAGCACTAAAGAAAACAAAAGATAAATTTGTGGAAGGAGTTAAATTTCAGGAATGGAACGGACAGTGTCTTGGAAGGACGATAGAAGAAGAACATCAACAAAAACAAAACAACAATAATGGAATGTGGTCGATTTAAATCAGATGAAGCTAAGGGAATTAGAGTAGGAAACGAGACACGTTCAGTAGTAAATGAGTTTTGCTGTTTGGGGAGCAAAAGACTGATGAAGGCCGAAGTAGAGAGGATATAAAATGTAGACTGTCAATGTCAAGAAAAGCATTTCTGAAGAAGAGAGATTTCTTAACATCGATTTTAGAGGTAAGTGTTAGGAAGTCTTTTCTGAAGGTATTTGTCTGGAGTGTAGCCATGTATAGCCATGATGGAAGCGAAACATGGAGGACAAACAGTTTAGAGAAAAAAGGAGAAAAGAAACTTTGGAAATATGGTGCTACAGATGAATATTGTAGTTCTAATTAGTCTGTTTCATGATATTCACGGTACACGGCTCGTAGGAGAGCTTCTGTAAAGTTTGGAAGGTAGGAGATGAGGTACTGGCGGTAGTAAAGCTGTGAGGACGGGGCGTGAGTCGTGCTTGGGTAGTTCAGTTGGTAGAGCACTTGCCCGCAAAAGGCAAGGGTCCCAAGATCGAGTCTCGGTCCGGCACACAGTTTTAATCTCCCAGAAAGTTTCGTATCAGCGCACCTCCGCTGCAGAGTGAAAATCCCATTCTGGACACGGTACACTCATGAAATGGTCGTACGGGAAAATCCCCCACTTCATCGCTACCTCGGAAATGCTGTGTCCCATCGCTCGTGCACCGACTGCAACACCGCGTGCACACTCACTTAAATCTTAATAACCTGCCATTGTAGCAGCAGTAATCGATCTAAAAACTGCACCAGCCACATGTAATCTTACACAGGCGTTGCCGAGAGCAGCGCCGTATTATAGCCTGTTTACATATCCCTGTATTTGAATACGAACTCCTATAGCAGTTTCTTTGGCGCTTCATTGTACACTGTTGTGCAAAATGTAAGGACAGACCCCCTGGAAATGAATTAACGTGAGTGAGTATGTTGCTGGAGGTCTCCCAGTTGTGCACACACCGTTGGCAGTCACATAACGTGCCTCAAGAGAAACTGAAGTTTCAAATGGGGCTGGCCTCTCAACATGAGACAGTTAGAGGAACGAGAAAAGACAGTAGGTGTGAGTCAGTGGGCAGTCATGGCGAGCTGTGGAGTTGTTCTTCATTACAACATGGCCCACTCCTAATATCTGGATGACTTCACACAGAGAAGATTCATCGGGTAACCTGAATGAGGGCTAAATTGACGAGTGTAGCATAGGGGTTTGGGATAGCTCGCAGTTGTTTCAAGCACCTGTGGAGCATTCTGAACCACAGTCTCTGCTACCGGAGGAGAGGAGGTGTTTGAACACGGTCAGGTGCACCAGAAAATGACCGCTACATTGTGCAACACGCAATAACGGACCCCAGCAACACAGCAGGTGCAATTGCAACCACATTTAGGAGAGCTTAAATGAACCGTATCTCACGCTCCACAGCGCCACGACGATTGCCGTACCGTTTACGGTAGTGCCAAGAGCACAGAGACTGGACCATCGAGGAGTAGGGACGCTTCCTTTTCTCACATGAAAGCAGGTTTAGGCTGAATAGTGAGTTTAGTTATAAAGCGAGATGGATCAAGTAGTACAGTTGAACACTATCGTTATGTGTGTTTTTTTTTTTTTTTTTTTTTTTTTTTTTTTACGCGTCTAGTTCCGTACGACCAAATTGAGAAGCAAATCTCCAGGGTCATGGAACGTGTCTGTCAGTACACGAAATTACAATGTAAAACTGGTAACTGATAAAATAAATTGTTTATTAACCAAAAAGGACAAGTCAAAAGTTTAAGTAAACGCATCCAACAACACAACATAGGAAACCGCTTAGTTTTTCTAGGAACTCCTCGACAGAATAGAAGGAGTGACCCATGAGGAAACTCTACAGTTTCTGTTTAAAAGCGCGTGGATTGCTGCTAAGATTTTTTAATTCTTATGGGAGCTTATTGACAATGGATGCAACAGTATACTGCACACCTTTCTGCACAAGAGTCAAAAAATGCTCTCCAAATAAGATTGGATTTCTGCCTAGTATCAACCGAGTGAAAGTTGTTAACCCTAGGGAATAAGAGTGATTAAGAATAAAAAGAATCGACAGTAAAGTTTACTAAGACGACATGCCACAGATACCCTTTGGCAGTGTGAAGAGTTACCCCAAAATACAATACAGCCGTATGACATAAGCGAATGCATATAATCAGAGTACGAGGGTATTTAGGAAAGTAAAGATACACTGTACGCCAGAGGAACAGAAGAGTTTTGGCGAGCAAGTGGGCAACATTGGTGTTAACCTTGAACCGTTAGCTTTCTCCTTGCGGTCGTTCGGCAGTTGAACGTTGCTTCTGGTTGGAGTAGGTCGTGTTGAAAATGGCTGCGCCGATTCAGAATCCCGCCAAATGCAAAGTGCGCTCCATCATACGTTTTCTTCATGAAGAAGGTCAGCGACCAGCAGATTTTCACAAAGAAATTGTTCCTTTTTATGGGAACGTTATGAATCGACAAAATGTAGCGAAATGGTGTCGTCATTTCTCTGGACGTAGGACCGACCTTCATGACGAACAAAAAACATCTGATGCCCTTCTTCGGAGAACGGAGGAAGCAATTCGTGCGAATAGACGTCTCACATTGAAAGAATTGCTTCAGATCATACCGGACGTGTTAATGACAACTCTTCATGACGTTGTGACTGTCAAGTTAGGGTACAGGAAATTGTGTGCGCGCTGGATTCCAAAACTGTTAACGGAGGAACACAAAAGGAAAAGGATGGGCTTTGCACTCGACTTCCTCACACGCTATGCTAAAGCAGGCGATGAGTTCCTTGATCACATTGTGACAGGCGACGAGACGTGGGTTTATCACCATACCCCTGAATCCAAGCAACAATCAAAGCAATGGCGCCATTTGAATTCACCAAAAGCCAAGAATTGAAAACGTCGATTTCAGCGAAAAAATCATGGCTTCTGTTTTTGGGGACAGACAAGGCGTTCTTCTGTTGGAATTTATGCTTCCTGGAACGACAATTAATGCTGCTGCATATTGCCAGACTTTGAAACGTCTTCGAAGGGCAATTCAAAACAAACGCAGGGGAATGCTGACAAGTGGAGTCTGCCTGCTTCATGACAACGGTCGGCCTCACACAGCGCTCGTAACCAACGCACTACACAAACAATTCAAATGGGACGTACTGGACCATCCGCCATACAGCCTGAAACTTGCACCGACCGAATTCCATGTATTCCGTTACCTGAAGTCACATCTTTGTGGAAAATCATTCCACGACGATGAAGAGATCAAAGATGAAGTTGAAATTTTGTTCCAACAGGTCTATGACTGTGGGATACAAAAGCTTGTGTACCGACTTAACAAATGTTTGGATAACGGGAGTGATTCTGTCGAAAAATAACAAATAATCCAGTGAATAACATGTAACTGATGTTTTCTAAATAAATGTTCTATTTAAGGACTGCGAGCCATTGTATCTTTACTTTTCGAAATGCCCTCGTATACTAATTTTGGTGTGGAAAGATCTCTTACTTCTGATACCGGTCGAATAATAAAAATGGAAGCATTACGTCTTTGAAGTAGATCCTGAACGTGGAATTATTACGACATGTTGCTGTCTATGTGAATATCTAGAAATTGCAGCTGTTCAGTTTCACTAATCACGTGCCCATTTTGCAAAATTAAAACATAGGGTTTTGTTAAATTGTGTGCTAGTAAAATCAGAGTATTGGTGTCATTTAGCGATAGCTTATTTTCTACAAGCCATGAGTTACAGTCATGATGGATCATTACAGGACTACGAATCTTACACTCCTGGAAATGGAAAAAAGAACACATTGACACCGGTGGGTCAGACCCACCATACTTGCTCCGGACACTGCGAGAGGGCTGTACAAGCAATGATCACACGCACGGCACAGCGGACACACCAGGACCCGCGGTGTTGGCCGTCGAATGGTGCTAGCTGCGCAGCATTTGTGCACCACCGCCGTCAGTGTCAGCCAGTTTGCCGTGGCATACGGAGCTCCATCGCAGTCTTTAACACTGGTAGCATGCCGCGACAGCGTGGACGTGAACCGTATGTGCAGTTGACGGACCTTGAGCGAGGGCGTATAGTGGGCAAGCGGGAGGCCGGGTGGACGTACCGCCGAATTGCTCAACACGTGGGGCAGTGAGGTCTCCACAGTACATCGATGTTGTCGCCAGTGGTCGGCGGAACGTGCACGTGCCCGTGCCCGTCGACCTGGGACCGGACCGCAGCGACGCACGGATGCACGCCAAGACCGTAGGATCCTACGCAGTGCCGTAGGGGACCGCACCGCCACTTCCCAGCAAATTAGGGACACTGTTGCTCCTGGGGTATCGGCGAGGACCATTCGCAACCGTCTCCATGAAGCTGGGCTACGGTCCCGCACACCGTTAGGCCGTCTTCCGCTCGCGCCTCAACATCGTGCAGCCCGCCTCCAATGGTGTCGCGACAGGCGTGAATGGAGGGACGAAATGGAGACGTGTCGTCTTCAGCGATGAGAGTCGCTTGTGCCTTGGTGCCAATGATGGTCGTATGCGTGTTTGGCGCCGTGCAGGTGAGCGCCACAATCAGGAGTGCATACGACCGAGGCACACAGGGCCAACACCCGGCATCATGGTGTGGGGAGCGATCTCCTACACTGGCCGTACACCTCTGGTGATCGTCGAGGGGACACTGAATAGTGCACGGTACAACCAAACCGTCATCGAACCCATCGTTCTACCATTCCTAGACCGGCAAGGGAATTTGCTGTTCCAACAGGACAATGCACGTCCGCATGTATCCCGTGCCACCCAACGTGCTCTAGAAGGTGTAAGTCAACTACCCTGGCCAGCAAGATCTCCGGATCTGTCCCCCATTGAGCATGTTTGGGACTGGATGAAGCGTCGTCTCACGCGGTCTGCACGTCCAGCTCGAACGCTGGTCCAACTGAGGCGCCAGGTGGAAATGGCATGGCAAGCCGTTCCACAGGACTACATCCAGCATCTCTACGATCGTCTCCATAGGAGAATAGCAGCCTGCATTGCTGCGAAAGGTGGATATACACTGTACTAGTGCCGACATTGTGCATGCTCTGTTGCCTGTGTCTATGTGCCTGTGGTTCTGTCAGTGTGATCATGTGATGTATCTGACCCCAGGAATGTGTCAATAATGTTTCCCCTTTCTGGGACAATGAATTCACGGTGTTCTTATTTCAATTTCCAGGAGTGTACTTGTACACTTCTCGTGTGTGTTGACAGTTGGAAAGGTGGGAGGGGCAAACAAAATACGTTCCACTCCAATAGTTACGATTCTGAGTCCGTATAATCACATAATATCAGTAATACCTGCAGAGATAAACACATTATGGCTACGAAACGATTGATCATGTGCAGAAAACGGAGTCAAAGCCACGCGTTAGACGTTCTTATGAGCAGAATATGTGGGGAAAGCAACAAGATTTGCGAAGCTAATCTGCAATCGATTTGTGGACTAAGAATCAAATTTACTGGGATTACGCGATTTTAAAATTAAAGCGCATTTGAACGACGCCTAATGAAACTATCACGCAACTGATAGGTCTCTGCTTATCATGAAGTGGTTGGGTCGCCTGTTTGATATGGACCCATTGTTGGTTTGGAGTAGCCTACATTGTAATAATGACTGCAAAATTGATTGTCCTCAGGTGCTAATACCCACAACGGTGCTATTGAAAAATAAGGAAGGTTTGTACTGTGATGCACACGTGTGTTACAATCTGCGGCACCGCTTGCTTAGACCAACTGATTCTTGGAATGTAGGCAGGACATGTCACTCATTATTCAGTGATTCCTCAAGGTCATAAATGAAAACAGTCAGCAGTTCTAGGTACTATCTGAAGGACTGACATCTGTCACTCCTTCTTGGAAAAGTTTTCAATTAATATTTCCCAAATGATTCGTTATAGACTCCATGAGATTAGAAGTCGTTCCCAAAGACCAAAGTGCTTTAAGAGAGGACACAGCTGCATCTGTTTGTGTGTGAAGTTATCATGCTTTAAAATGAGATGGCCAGTTTCCACAAATCACTTTCACCATTTACATTATGATCTGTGTAAACTGACAGCATTCCATCTAAACACTTTTAATTTTCATTGTAGAGTGACTCAAGAAACGTGAAAAGTACTGTCAGTATAGAAGAATATTTTCGAGCAACTAACGGAGTAATGAGATGAATTCAGTCATAAAAGTTGCTAACCACCGCCTCGGTCTATCTGAAATCAGGCCCCCTCAATTATTTAATTTTCGCTTCATGTAACAAATTGCAATAATTACTTGCGACTGTGTCAGTATTTAACTATGCTGTAAATTTCCATAGAAAATTATTTGTGGCACCCTGGACTCATAAAGAACATATGCCTGAAACGTCTGACTGGAAAGAGACCAACAGTACGAATTTATTACGTGTGTGCTGTGAATAAGCTGGGGGTCAATGTGGGTACTGTCATATGGAAAGTAGCGTCCCGTGGTCAAACGCTACTTCGAGGCTATTGTATGTGGCCTTTCGATAAAATGAGAGTGTTGCAGTGAAATACATTCACGCTACGGCAACCTATTGTCCTATTTACTGCTGTGGACAGGTAATTGTTTACGGGCGATACCACTGCAATTTTTTTGCTACGTGCTTTCTAATTTTGTGAAGTGATTTTAAATAGTGTTTTACATAGCGCTTCGTATACAGCTGCACAGAGATTTCAAAACTGAAAATGTTATTAGGACTCTTCCTTGTGCAATGTTTGCGTTGCTGGATCAGGTTCATTGTGATGGGTTCCCGTCGTATTACCCTCTGCTGACAGGTATTGTATCTATATAACAGCTCAATCTATAGTCATTTCCTTCTACTTATAGCTCATTCACACATTCAGATGGATTTACTGCAGCACGCCATAACATTGCTCCATAGTAACGTACTTAGTTTAATAGTCTCATTCCGTGCTGTAGGGACCTAAGTATGCTTATCGGAATAATGCATTTCTCGAACATTTAGTGAAACACAAGTGCTACTTAATCCCTATCAGTTGAGCAGGCTAACTTGTCATGATATCTCGTAGCCTGCAGTTCAGTTTACCTGCTGTTATGCGCACAAAAGCATCATCCAAAGTAAATAATGGTGCTCTCTATACCACGCAGTGCGCGGTCTTTCTTCTCAGAATTAATTAGTGATATCCATGAAGTTTCCAGAAGACACTGAAAGATAACCAGAAAACAGAGTTATGCGCTCATGACCCTTGTCGTGAAAGGCAGATGATGTCGCGTGAAGCTAAGTGAATTAAAATAAGAATAATATGGCACTAACCTTTCCTTTCCTGAGCAGTGCAGAATGCAGTGTTTTGGAGATCTCTTATGAGTTAGTATGCGCTAGTGCAGCTATTCTATCCCATTCCAGCGATATCCGATATTACACCTTAGTTCGCCTCCGATGTTACCACAGCTAGATAGTCGAACTCAATCTCGTTTATTTTGTTACGGGTAAATTTGCGTTGATTGTATACAACCTCAGCAGTGATCCTACTACATACGCTCTGCCAGCATTGTTCGACGGGGCGTCTTCGTACAGCAGAGGCACTACTACGATTTCTTAAGGCGCTGAGGCAAATGTAATTAGGACAACTGCGTAGTTGCAAGTTTGATTTGTCGTGTGATTCACACCACCAACTAACCTAGACGAAACTCTCTGAGAGCGAAGATCTGGCCCGGAAAGGTGTCAAACTATTTGCAGCACAGGAACTTAATTACCTCGTGTCTCTAAACGCGATGATGCTGTTGTTAAGGCACTAGATCTAGATTGAGAAGAAAAAGGATTCGAATTTCCTTCGCCCTATGTATGTTTACAGTTTAAGATAAACGCCAAATGATTTTCTTGAAAAGGACGTGGATAAATTTTTTTCCTCAGCCTCCAGTCTCGACATATACTAAATCTTTACTGATCTCCTGGTCTATTGGACAGTAAATCGTTAACTTTCTCCTGAGCTTTCCACGGCTTGTGTTTATCCCACTTATTGTTTGTCATCTTCTATTACGGTACTGCCGCCTCGTTCTCTTACTCCATTTACTGGCGTCACTAACTTCCTGCCTTACTTTCCGGGTAGTCATGTGTCTGGTAGTGAGTTGGAGCGGACCAGGAGTGCAGTCTGGAGGCAGCAGCAGTGAAGTCGGGGACTGAGCGCCGGTGAGGCGCGGACAGCCAGTGCTCGCCGACCGCTGGCGACACACATGAACTGTCCGACGGAGGGAGATTGGAGCGGGACGACCGTTGGTTGGTCGTTCGGTTGGTCGTCTCATCGGCCGACGATATTTGGTTCTTTCACCGTTTCCGTGCCTGGTCAGTTGGTCGGTTGACGTGGAGCAGCGAGGAAATCACCGCGCCGCAAAATTTTACTGGGCCCACTGTTGTCCTCTACGGGGTGTCGGAGTGTGTGGTGCTGTTCCCATTGCTACGAGGTTCGTAGTTCACCGATCATGGACATGAAAGTTGAGTTTTGACTTAAGCTACTAGCAAGTCACGACCGTTTACATTGTGTTGTTTGGAGTTCGTTATCAGGTGTTGGGATATTACCGCAAGCAAGAACGTATGTTTTGATATTGGCAAATTTTTTCCACCCTCCGGTGGCTATTAACTGTACTTAGATATTTGAATTGAAGTCCACCAGCGAAATCGTCTGCCTTGTGCCCGTCAAAGTTCCGGGTACCTGCCCTGGCCCCTGACTTAAATTCTTCATCGTGTTGTCACTGTCCAGCACGGCGTGTAGTTTGACAGCTCAGTGTATAATTGGCTGTGCACGGCAATATCTTCTACGTTGTTCCATTGAACTCCCTGTTGTTTGCTGGTCGGGTAAAGCGGAGGTAAGCTTGTCGGTGGGTCCGTTGACTGTCCGTCGGTTGGATTTTCGTCGGATCGACAATGGTTGCGCCGACTGCCTTTCTCACCTGAGCGAGCGTTGGTGTCGGTGTTCGAATTCCAGGCCGAACCTCGGAACTTCTGAGCGCCCTTGGGTGTACTGCATTTGCTTGTTTGTTCTTGTTGTTTGTAATTTTATGGCTTCTAGCCGATTTTTAGATTAAGGTTATTTTGCCCTTAACGCATCAGATGATTTGGGGCTTCAGCCTAATTTCAGAATTGTTTTAGCTAAAGCCTTTGAGATTTTTTAAAATAAATGTTATTGAGTCTTACGTGTTGGGCATTCAGCCGATTTTGAATTTACGTTATTTGCTCTTAGTGTCAGATTCGTTGGGCCTTCAGCCTAATTAAGAAACTGTTTTAAGATAAGGCTTTGCCTTTAAAATTTTTGATTTTGGTTGAGCTTTAAGTTATTGGCTTTCAGCCGTTTTTAAATTAAAGTGGTCTTGCCCTTAAGGCATGAGATTGTACGGCGTATTCAGAATGTAATTAAGTTCCAAGACTAAAGCTGCGCCTTTTTAAAACCTTTCTTGGCTCTTGTAATGTTTGGTGAAAAAAATAAAGTTGTATGTTCGAGTGTAACTGACAGCTTCTTATTTTGGCCCTTTCCACAATTTAAACTACCTTTCCTGTCCTGCGGGTTTAGCAGGGCGTCTCATCTCCCTTATTACATACAGCTTCCCAACTAAAATATGATCTCAATTCTTTCATCATAAATATTAGTTCAGAAATTGTAGCTTTTCATTTCAATTTACCAGCATGTAGTATCATATTGGCACTAATGCAGTAACTATACAAGACCAACTTGCCACACGTAACACATTTGGTGTAATAAGAGAGGAGGGATGTGTACAAAACGGGAGCCCTTACCCAACGGGACATACAGTCACTCGGACTGCGTACAAGATCAAAATGGAATGACACAATTTCAGACACTATACTGGCCTCATGCAGATATTATTTTATGTATATAGACTATTGTACGAATACCGGGAAACGAACCCGGGACACTTGCTTTCTAGACAGGAGCGTTAGTCACTAAACCACCTTGGCACAGCAGTCCACACAGCTGCACGGATTACCCTGGCACGCCTCTCTCCTCGATCCAAATTCTCACTGCCACCCCCGCCCCCCCCCCCCAACCCCCACCCCCCTCTACTTTAAATTCGTCTTGCATACGAATTGTCGACGCTCTCCATGTTCTGGAATAGCACCTGAGAATCGAACGTAAATGAGGAATCCAGGTGCAGGTACTTAAACGAATGAAATGGCTCAAGGGGGTCTTTAATATAGACAGGGGGCGGCAGTGAGAATTTGGATCGAGGAGGGAGCCGTGCCAGGGTAAACCGTGCACATCTGTGAACCTCTCTGCCAAGGAGGCTTAGTGATTAACGCACCTGCTTAATAAGCATGAGATCCGACTTCGATTCCCAGCCTTGGTACAAACTGTCACTTATCTCTGAAATTTATGTACATAAGAAAAAAGAGAGATAATCCGTAGTAAGACTTCAAACACGCTGGTATTATATTATAATTGTCATAACCTACCTCGACTTTTCACTACATCAACTGCTCCGAGGTCAACTCGCATATCCGACAGGAAAACAAAAAAAGAGCGTTCGCAAAAAAAAAAAAAAACGTAGACTACTTATTGGGTCGATGGGAGCACTTCGCACTAGGTTCATAAACCGTCTGGCTCTCGGAATGGCTAGTAGGGGTTTGTAGTCCGCGCGTCTGCGATGCGCAGTGCGATTCATTGTAATGGAATGGCCTCGACGGTGACATGTTGCAGTTTTCTCGCGAAAAGACGTTTTTATCTGCTAGAGAAACCAAAACATAAACCACAGGAATGGTCGTGCACAGACTGACGTAAAGTACGGGGAAAATAACTTTATATTCTCTATTTACACTTCATCAGCTTCAGAGATACTGCCAGAATAGCCAAGTACGATGTTAATTATGCTTGCAACAACCCACAGGGATGCATCCGTAGCACACAGGTGCACGGCAACACTGCGCATGAGTAGAAAACGCAGTGGCGGCTTACGGCACAGACTCTGTGTAATAATTAACATTGTGTGAAATGTAACTTGCGTCCTGGGGATGACGTCTGCTGTATGTAATTAGTATCTCTCTCTCTCTCTCTCTCTCTCTCTCTCTCTCTGACCCCAGAGCATTTTTATTGCTCAACAAGCGAGACGGCACACGTGTTATGACACTGGATATTTACTTGGGTGCCAGAGGCGAGAGGAGTGGCGAGAGACGGAAGGGGAATGGAAGGAGGGGAGGGGAATGGAGGGGATAAGGGGCATTCACCTAAGGCACATGGATGTAGCCTTTTCATAGTTTTCTGTAAGTCACGTACTGTGAACATCCACCTGCTGCCACACCTAACTTAAACATGTGTTCAATGCTTTTTTTCCGCACCTGTCACCGAAAAATAAATTCGCGTTTGTGAATTTGAGAGATCAATAAGAGGGAAAAGCGTTTAAAAAAAAAAAAAAACAAGATTAAGAGGGAAACTGCTAATATGTTGTGACGCGAGAAGGACGTCTTTTTGAAATTATCGCTTTGCTTAATTGGTAAGATGAGAATGTTCCAGCGAATGCAGTTTAATGTGATACTATGATTCACTTAACTTTTCCTGCCGTTAAGTGGTAATGTGAAATAACGTGTTTATTTTAATATCCCACAGCGTTAAATATTTATTTTAATCGGTGTCGTCGAAATGTTAATGTACTACCTGCCTCTGGGCTGTTGCTAAAAAAATACTCTCTGACATCGTATTTTGTATATGGAGCCATTTTTAACACTTTTCAACTTCCCGACACAACAGCGAGGATGAATAGATTTCTCAAGTTGTCTATATTTATTCTGTAGTGCCACAGTAAAACGACATCTATTCAGCACACTTAGTTCCGTGGAAAAATTAGTGACCAATACTAAAATTATTATTTTTTTTTAATCAGAGTGGTTAATTCCTGCGGTTTTGGTGTGTTGAAACATAATTGACAGCTAAAAACTGTTCACCCATCTATTGTTTTTCTAGTTCACACTCATTATCTGAAATAGTCCACTTCTATCCACTTATCTGGTATGTGTTTCTCACATACTACTTAAGTTAATAAACACTTGAAATTGATTTAGTGGCAGTAATTGAACAGGTCAGTTTTCTATTTATCACAGCTCCTGCGACTGGCTTTTTAATTAAAACCCTCAGAGATCCGCAAAAAGTTCTATTACTACTTCTACAGATACACTGAACGTAATGAAACATTCTGTGAATGCTTCACCCAAACACAGACTATTTTTCAATTATATCTATAAGAGGAGAAACTCAACCAAAATGTGTAGTCGACCGTGACACTCAAATAAAGGTTTTGAATCTTTTCATCAAAAAAAAGTGGTGAGACAGAAGGAGACTTGGGGATCTTCCAAGGAGGTCGGTAGTAAGTTCGTAGGCAGCAAAAAGGATTTGGCTCGTATTTATATTGTACGGAACATGTGGGGAAAGTTTACTGTTTGATAAGTCTTGAGACTCACTATCTGAAATGTCACCTTATTTTTTTCCTGAAAATTTTTCTTATACCAGGGAAGAACAGGCTGATTGCTTTCACCATGACATACAACAGGGCGTCACGAAAGTAAAAGATGGAAAGGTGGCCGTTTTATCATGTAAAATCGTGTCCTTATCACGCTACACGTTTATTTGGATTTGCCACGCATAAAGTTTTGTCTCTTTTGTTCTCGGTTTCGATGACGTCAGAACACGTGGCCTTCGGTATCCGTTTCAAAGATAACCTTCTGTAAATTCAAGTGAGATAAACGGACACTTTCACTCGTAAGGCTATTTCTCAACAGTTTCTACATCTACTTTACATATTTCACAGTCACAGTATTAGGAGAAGATCTTAAATGTTCTTATTCGTCGATCCTCTTTAAACATAACTGTCATTGTGCGAGTATGGTCACAAATTCTTCCAAGTGGAAGTCACCTCCACGTTTGAATGCTTGACAATTGTTTCATACAATAGCGACAGATTCCTTGAATCTTCAGTTTTATTACAGATTTGATGCAGCGCTCTATAAATTCCACTCCTGTGACAAACTTTTCATCTAAGGATACCAATTGCAACCTACGTCCATAGTTATTTTTTGAATGTATGCCAATCTCTGTCTTCGTCTACAGTTTTCTCTCTACGGCTCGCTCCAGAGCCATGGAAGTTAATCCCTGACGCCCATACAGACGTCCAATCATCCTGTCACTTCCTTCTCACCACTGTTTTCCATATATTCCTTGCTCGTCCATTCTGCGGAGAACCTCCTCATTCTTTACTTTATTAATCGACATATTTTTCAAGATTCGTCTGTAGCAGTATATTTCAAATGCTTCAGTCCTCTTTCGTTCCTGTTTTCATGCAGTCCTTGTTTCACTACCATACAATGCTGTGATGCAGACATACATCACGAGAAGTTCCTTACTCACAATAAAGCCTTTGGTACTAATCGGCTTCTATTCCCCCGGGATTTCTTTTTTGTCAGTGCTAGGCTGCTTTCTACGTCATCACTTCTCCGTTCAACATGTGTTATTTTGCTGCATACATAGCAGAATTCCTTAACTTTGTCTACTTCCTGATCCTGAGTACTGATGTTACGTATATCTTTATTCTTATTTTACTACGTCTCTTTACTTTCTTCATTTATCGATTTACTCTAATTCCATACTATGTATTCATTACACTGTTCATTACGATCAACAGATGCTGTAATACGTAGCAAAGCCATCAGAGAAACTTGTCATTAGTACCTTTTCACCTTGAACCGTAGTCTGACTCTTCATCTTTTCTTTTATTTCCGTCATTCCTTCTTCGTTGTACAGGTTAAACAGTAAGGCTAAAAACTGTACCAGTGTCTTAAAACCTTTTTTTAATCTGAGCACTTCGTTCTTGTCCTACCAGTGTTATTGTTCTCTCTTGCTTCTTGTGCAGATTGTGTTTTACCCGCCTTTCCTTTTAGATTATCCCTATTTTTTTTCGGAATTTCTAATATCTTGCAACATTTGCCACTGGGAAACGGTTTTTCCAGGTTGATAAGTCCTATAAACTTTTCTCGATTTGAGCTCAGTCTTATTAACCGCAACGTCAGGACTGCTTCTCTGGTGCCTTTACCTTTCCTAAAGCCAAACTAACCATCATAGAAGAGATCATCAATTTTCTTTTCATTTCTTCTGTGTACTATTCGTGTCAGCAGTTTTAGCACATGGTCTTTCAAGCGCATTGCGTGATAATCCTCACACTTTTCCGCTCTTGCTATTTTTGGAATTGTGTGGATGACATTTTTCCGAACGTCTGATGGTATATCGCCTGTATCATGCATTCTACACAGCAATTTGAATAAAAGTTTTGCTGCCACTCCCCCCAATGATTTACGAAATTCCGGTGGAATGGTATAAAACTCTTCTGCCTTGTTTGACCTTAAGTCATCCAATACTGGATTCTTTACAATTCCCTATCAACTCCTGCTTCTTCTTCCATCGCGTCATCAGACAACTCTTTTCCCTCATAGAGGCCTGCAAAATACTCTTTCCACCTACCCGAACTCTCCTCTACGCCTGTCAGTTGATTTCCCATTGAACCCACTCATTGTTACCATTATTGCTTTTAATTTCACCAAAGGTTATTTTGACTTTCTTGTGTGCAAAGTCATTCTCTCCGACATTTATTTTTCAATTTACATTCTTCATGCAGTCATTTCGGCTTGGCTTACCGGCACTTCCGATTTATTACATTCCCAAATGACTTGTACTTGTGCAGTTCTGAATTTCGCTGAAGATTTTCGCACTTCCTTCTTCAGTCTATCAACTGAAGTATTTCTTCTGTTACCCATGGTTTCTTTGCAGTTACCTTCATTGTACGTCTGTTTTCCTCCCCAACTTCTGTTAATGCCCTTTTTAGAGATGTGCTTTCCTCTTCAACTAAATTACCTACTAAGCTATTCCTTATCGATCGCAGTATCTATAGCCTCAGAGAATTTGAATCGTGTCTCTTATTCCTTAGTACTTGCGCATCCCACTTTCCTCGAGCAATGATTCTTCCTGGCAAGTTTATTAAACTTCAGCCTACTCTTCATCGCTACTAAATCGTGATCGTAGTCTACATCTTTTATTGGATACTTCTTTATATCCAATATCAGATTTCGGAATATCTGCCTGACCATAATGTAATGTTACTGAAATCTTCCTGTGTCTCCCGTCCTTTTTCAAGTAGACCTCCTCCTCTTCTGATTCCTGGACAGATTATTCACTATTAATAACGGAAATATGTTGCAGAACTCACTTAGTCTTTCTCCTCTTTCTGCTCTGTCATTCTTACCACCAATCCCATATTCCCCTGTAAGCCTTTCTTCTACTCCTTTCCCTACAACCGCATTCCAGCCCCCCTGACTATTAGATTTTCATCTACCTTTACGTACTGAATTACGAGTTCGGTATCCTGATATCCTTTTTCTATCTCTGCATATTCGGCTTGCGACATCGGTATGTATACTACTTTTGTCGGTGCTGATTATGATGAGAGAAGCTCTGTCACTGGACTGTTCAAAGTATCTCACTGTCTGCCCTCCTTTCCTATTCTTAACGAATCCCACAAATGTTATACCATTTTCTGCTTTTAGTGACATTTTCCTATATTCATCTGACAAGAAATTCTTGTCCTCTTTCCATTTCACTTCGCTTACTCCCACTATATCTCGTTTGTGCCTTGCCATTTACCTTTTCAGGTTTTTTAGCTTTGCTACCACGTTCAGACGTATGGCATTCCACGCCTCGACTTGTAGAACTGTCCCTTCAATGGTTATTATTATATAGTGATCTGAACAGAAATTCTCATCGTCTTTCCATTTCACTGACCCTCCAGTAAAACTAGATTGCGACTGAGCATCTCCTTTTCAGATTTCTAGCTTGTTTACTGTGTTCCAACGTCTGACACTCCATACCTCGATTTCGTAGAAGGCTACCTTTTCGTTGGTTATTCAGTCTTTTTCTCACATGATCACTTCCCCCTTGACATTAACCTCCCAGGGATCTGAGGTGAAGAGTAGTCTATAATTTTTGTGAATGGAGAGTTTTTCAGTTACAGGCAACATGTTTTGTGGATATAGTGATTTGTCGATAATACAGAGGGTTCCACTGCCTTCTGCATCTTCATGCCAGGGATCGCTGCTGTTTCTTCCGCCTTTTAGGAGCAGTTTCCCACTCCAAGGGCAAAGGTGGCCTGTCCGCTCCTCTACACTCTTTTCCAAGTCTGTTGGCAGAACGAGAAAGGCTTCTTATGCCGAAAGTCTTCTACTGACAATACCGATAATTTTTATTCAGAAATTAAGCACTCCAAACCTGGGACACCAGATGTTTTGATCACTAGTCAGCTACCCTAAGACCACGTGCACTATTAAGTTAAACTGCAATTTGCTCATAGACTACGCTATATATATATTTGCAGTGTTTGTATTTATCTCGTTTAAGAATTTTTCAGCAAACCAGGTGAAGTGATGCTGATGCAGTTATTCAAATTGTACCACAGTGGAGATGGCATCATTGTAAATTATTACTCACAGTTATGCGTTTACTTGATAGTGTAGGGAATAGATGAAAAATACATTTTTATGGAACCTATTAGGTCAGTTTCCATACAATGTGAAACAGCAGAGTGTGAGGCAATTCAGTTAATGTCCTAGTTCAAAACTGAATTGACTTCAAACTGAATAAGTTTTGACATCGCGAAACTGTGAAGTTAGACTGCTTTATTACTGGGTCTTACTAGTAATGAGACTTACTTGGTCTGAGAACAACCCTCAATGTTGCCAAGATCTACTCCACTCCTCCAACCTCTAACCTAACGTATTGTGAATATTAGGAACCACTCCACTCGTTAGAAACGCAATTATAGAGGCGAACATGAACTGGGAGTGGCAGTTTAATGTGTTCTGACTGGTCAAAGAAGTCAACCTACACCACTGTGTTCATTCAGTCATTTACTGGTGTTATTGGCTCGGTTATGGGGTGACATAGAAAAAAAGTAATTTGTCGGTGGTGTTATGTCAAATAGAGCAGCCCTTTGGGCCACTGACGCCGCAGATACTTGTCAGACTTATGAGGAAGTAGAGAGTTCCTTTTTCTTGCCAAACACTGGTCAAGGGGAGTTCAATGAAGTTTGCAGAAGAGGAAGCATTTAACCCATAACTTTGAAATGAACAACAAGGAAGACTCGTCTGGTACATCAAAAAATATGTAAATAAAATGAAATACTGGAATGAGGTGAATATAACTTGCGATGCAATGAAAATTTAGAAATCCAAGTTACCTTTTGGGATACGGGGGAAAGTATTCAACGCATCGGATGACGATCTGGATGCTTTGTTATCTACAGCGGACTGAATCGATTTAATACACTAGGATGAGAGGGTGTTGCAGAGCATTCTTAGCAGTCAAATATGCGAAATCCTTATGCGATGTAAAAAAGTGCCTGATGGCCCTAATCAAATTAAGTTAAATAAAAAATAAAATAAAAATAATTTTTGGCACACACTGATTCTATCACCAAGAAATTAACAGAGTAATATAAAAAAAGGGGCCCTTAAGTGAGTATGGAGAAGCACAATACAGGCTTAAAGGAGGAACAAACCAATACTTGACACTGGAAGATGGGATGGAGACGATTTCATAAACAGAAGAGAACAAATGTCTCGGAGTGGAAATCAAAAAAGCTGATGTAATAGAAAAGAAAATTAATTCCAGAATAAATGATGGAAAGCTTCGAAATGGAACATTAAGTGATATTTCACGGGATCAACAGATAAGAAACTATAATATTAAGCACAGTTATTAGAAGCGTTACGATATATGGATCAGAAGTAATGACAATCTAATCCCAGTTAATAATGAGGTAGATAGTAGCCAAGATCTGCATTTGGAGACAGTCTACAGTGATAACTAGGATGGAAAAGGACATAAATGAACAGGAAGGAACTCGATGTCACAAGTACGATTATTGTTTTCGTGGAAGAAAGCCACTCACTCGTATCGTACGAATATTTGGAAAAGATGTCTCACAAGAGAATGATTATGGAATGGGAAGAAAAGAGGGACCCCCGACCACATAGGCATAACTATTTCACGAATTAAGTAGAAGAAGAAATATTGAATAAAATTTACAGACAGATAGAAAGAAATGGAGAATTTAATTTCAATTTTACGTATAATCTTGTGATACTGAAACACGTAAATACATTGCAACACTGGGAATAATGAAAATTCTGAACAGGATGCCGAAAGGTCATTTAGCAGTAGTAGATAATCTGGAAATAAAGAAAGAGAAGAATTGTATTACTGCCTGGGAGACGCGGAGGGTTTTCCACGGCTTCTTAATCGTAAAGAGTTTTAGTCCGAAAAAACAGAACGATACCATTGTTCTATGTGTATAAGAGTGGCGTGTTAGATGTATCTTTTGTGTATAAGCAACCGTATATGATGTAAGTGCATTGGAGTGACAAGTTTTCGTTTTAGAATATAATAATGAGAGAAGGGAGAGATAGGAACCTGGTGCTGAACATGGCCTACACCCGTCCAGTAGCTCCGTGGTGTCCTGTCCAGTGGTGAGTTTTGCTGCCCCTGGATCACGGGGTTCTAGCCAGGTTTGGGATTTTCTCTGCTAGTGTTGTCCTCATCTTTTCATCAACATCATCAGCATGATTCGCGGCAGTTTCTAGATTGGATTAGAGAAAAAAGTTGCACTGTGTAAAAATTGGGTCTTTCTACAGGCGCTGATGTCGCGCAGTTGAGCGTCCCACTAACCAAACGTCATCAACGTCATCATCGTCATCATCATCATCATTATCATCATCATCCATGGTGTCTGAGGAGATTAACGTCCCCATAGACGAAAGGATCATCATCAACAGCGTCATGTTCCTTCACTTCTAAAATTAATCCAGAACTTTGGCTCAAGTTCTGATTATCAGGAACTTAACAGCACTATATTTCCTCACCTTGTTGTTGGGGTGAATTTCTTCCACCGCCGGGATTCAGACTGGTTACCATCGAATCGACCACCACATGTGTTACTAGTGTAGAGTCTCTTTTATTTCTTTCTTGTTATTCTTATTATTTGTCAGGCATGGAGAGCTGGGCTACATGGGTTCTTCCCTTGGCTCAGAGGATGAGGTACAATAAAACATCCCTTACTCCAAGAGTTATTTATTGACAAATATTTCCTTGACAACAGTGCATTCAGCGGACTTCAACCGGCTTACTTTACTCGCTTGGTTCAGTGCTTCCGTAGCAACACGGCGTAGTGGCCTCGGTGCTGGCGGCGGCGGGAGATGCTAACCTAGACTGCAAGGAATGCCCCAGAAACAGCAGCTGACGACGGGCGCACGTGGCGAGCGCTGCTTACGCGGCAAGACTGTGTGCCGGCGAGTGTACTGGCTTGCAATTCCGGGCGGCTGGCCGGCCACTGCTATGACGAAAGTTGCCCCATGCTAGGAGCGAACCCGTGTTCTCAGATTCGGCGGCACTGGGTGGCGTCCATTGAACTGGAGTTCTTCCCAATTCACGGGTGACTTTACTGGTTCGGCCGCATCCCTTAGTCCGAACCAGTCACCCGGGTTATTCACTATACGTCTCCCTCTGTTGCTATAGGTGAGACTTCGACTTTAATGACTTGACTCTGAACGAAGACTCCACTTCTGTGACTTACTGGCGAAGGGACGACATCTTCTTCTTTCGTCGTAAGTCGTGGTAACTAGACGCTGCTATCAGGTTCGATGCTGTCCTATGACCTCCATAGCTGCCGCTGCTTCTTCATGCGTACCGTCGGGAGTACATCAGCACGCCCAGCAAACGTCACGAGGCTTCCGGAACATGACAAGCGTACTCCATAAGTTGACCAGCACCTCCAGCAGACTTCGAGCAGACTCCCAGCAGACTTCAGAAGAAGCTTCAAACTTCGAGAGGGAGCTGCCTCTTTCCGGGGTATTTACTTCGTGTTCCTGCTGACGGCGTGACGTTTGTAGCACAGTGACTGACCTCTGTGGTTCGATGCTAGAAGGTTCCCTCGTGTATCGTACACGTGACTTATGCTGGCTCCTGATCTGTCTGCCCTGCTTTCCAGCGGGGCGGGCAATGTCCTCCGGACGACTCCCCCAGTAGACTGCTCACTGCTTGGTTCGCATACTCGATCGGACGATTACCTCTCCGCGGTCCTGCTCCACTTCCGTCTATCTGCTAGGATGCTTGAGTCCCTGTAACTCCCTTCACCAAGTCTTTACTTAATTTTATAACTAATATTTACTCATACGATCACTACACCTATTACACTAGCAACAATCATATCTATTTGATGTCTACTATATACTGCGTCATATTTCCAAAAACTTTTTGTACTTTAGGAAAAGACGTTTCACCTGCTGAGGGAAAAATAAAAGTAAAAAAATTAAAAATCAGTTATCCTTTCAATAACAAGCTGCTGCAAGCCATCAACTGTGTTGAAGTCTCCTGGAGCAAGTTTGTCTTGGGACTTTCACTAGAATCCTGAGTTTGGATGTGCTCTTCAGTTCGACGATTGGTTTAATGCAGTTCTGCAAGCTACTTTATCATGTGCAAACTTCTTCATCTCCGAATAACTACTGGGACCCACATCCATCTAAATCTGCTTACTACATTCGTCTCTTGGTCTTCTTCAGCAAATTTTATTCCTCACATTTATCTCCGATACTCAGTTCACAATTCCACGATGCTTCAGAGAATATCCTATCACCCAGCCCCTTCTTTTGGTCAAGTTACGCCAATAATTTCTATTGTCTCCAACTGTGATGAATATCTCCTTATTAGTTACACTTTCTACCCATCAAATCCTCGGCATTCTTCTGTTGCACTGAATTTCAAAAACTTCTATTATCTTCTTGTTTGAACTACTTATTATCCATGTTTCACTTCTGCACAGGTCTATACTGGAGACAAATTTCTTCACATGAGACTTCCTAATACATTACTTTTACTTTCGATGTTAATACAGACCTCCTCTTCAAAACGGTGTTTCTTGCCATTGCCAGTCCATGCCCTATATCCTCTATAATTCCCAAACCATTAATTAGTTAACTACAGAACAGGAAAACTCATCTACTACAACCAGTGCCTCATTTCCTGATCTAATTTCCTCGGCATCGCCTGGTCTAATCCGAATTCTTTACAGTATCCTCGTTTTGCTTTTGTTGATGTTCATGTTATATCCTCCTTTCAAGACGCTGTTCATTCCATTGAACCACTGTTCCAAATCTTTTGCTCTCACTGTCAGAATGTCATCCTCTGAGTTTTCATTTTTTTTCTCCCTTAACTTTCAGTCTTCCTCAAATATTTTTTTGCCGTGTTTTACTGCTTGCTCAATGTACAGATGCAACAACATAGGCGATTAGGCTACAACCCTGTCTCACTACCTTGTCTACCGTTGCTTCCTTTCATGCCTCTCGAGTCTCACAACTGTCGTCTGGTTACATAACATTTAGCTTTCTGTATTTTACCCTCGCATTGACAGAAGTTTTCTCAGCGTCTACAAGATCTACAACAGTGGTTTGAATTTCATAGTATAAGACAGATTTTGGGATCAGTCTTCCCTCACAGGTTCAGACATTTCTCCAGAACTGGTCTTCTCTGAGATCGGCTTTTACCATGTCTTCTATTGTTCTGTAAATAACACTTCGTGTTAGTAATTTACAACTACCACTTATTAAATACTTAGTTCAGTAACTTTTACGCCGGACAGCATCTGCTTTTCTTTGTAACTTTAATTAATATATTCTTTTTGAAGCCTGATATTATTTTCCTTGTCTCACCCTTCTTGCAGATCAGGCGTGATGGTTTTGTTCCAAACGGCTCTAAGCACTATGGGACTTAACATCTGAGGTCATCAGTCTCCTAGACTTAGAAACTACTTAAACCTAAGTAACCTACGGACATCACAAACATCCATGCCCAAGGCAGAATTCGAACCTACGACCATAGGAGCAGCGCGGTTCGTAACAGAAGCGCCTAGAACAGCTCGGCCATAGCCTGCGGCTTTGATGGTTTTGAAACGGGTGGCTCTCCCAAGGATATCAGTAGCTCTGCGGAATGATACCTACTCTAAGGGCCTTGATTCAGATTAGGTGTTTCTGTGCACCGTCGAACTCATCTTGCAGTTTTATATCTTCCGTCTATCTTCACGTACTTCCTCTTACTTTTCTATAAAATTACCTTAAATTTTAATTTCGCTTAACAGCTTCGCTTTATATTCCTCCCACCTTCCAGTTTTCCCTTCACTACTTAGAACTGGTTTCCCATCCGAGCTCTTGATTTTGATGTTAGTGATAAGAATATAGAAATATGAGTGAGTGGGGTGGATGTTTGTGTTGACTCGTACAGGGGCTGTGATCCAGATTGTCCAGGGCGCTAGTCGGTGGGCAGGCGTCGCTGGCGCGTGCAGGTAGAATCCTTTGGTTCCGCGTGGCTGCGATTGTCAGGGCCGGCACTTTGTTCTGCGCGCCATTGTCCCGGGCGCGCCAAACGGCCGCCGCCACCCGCTGTGCTGTGCTGTGCTGCGGCTTGCCGTGCTGCGCCTGACTCTGGCGATACGGCCGTGACGCGGGGTGCCTCTCTGAACGCCGCCTCCAGAGGCAAAAGCTGTTCACCTCCGCATTAAACGCCCTTATCGGAACGTCTCCCAGGTTTCCGCTCCAGGCGCGGCTGATAGCAGCGGACGACCGACCGAAAAAGTTTTACGCTTCAGTTAACAAGTCGGCGCAGATATTCTGCCCGACACAAGAGTTGACTCTGTCAGCAACTGGTACAAAAGAGAGAATGGCGAAGCTTGACTGCACCCAGAGGCAGTTGAAATTTTCGCTAAATGAGTAACACTGTCATCAACAAGGGGCCACATTCTACAAAATAGGGGAATTACGTTCCCTCTGTAGATGTACAAAGGAAGAAAAAAATTCGAATTTATTCTTGTGCAAACATAGTAGTCGTTTGGCATATCGTTTTCCTGGAAGAGAGTTCTGTGAGAGAAAAATTACTGTACAATTCAAACTGAACATAAATGGTTTATCTAACGGGAAATTTTAAACCAGTGCTTGAAATCAAAGCTGACCATGGTGGCTCTGAGGTCAACACATTTGCCCCACGTATCAGAGACTGGGGTGGCACCCGACGGCAGAAGTTAACTGCCCCAGACTCTCATGGACTCTCACAACTCTGCGTTTTCTGAGGAAAGTTAACCGTAATCAGTTCTGAAATGAAAATGATAACAGACTAAGGATTGTGCTGCGCTGGCATCAGAAAAGGAAATGGAAGTTCTAGTACATTCATGACAGTTCAGTAACAAAACAAATATAATAAAATGAAGATCTGTACTGTAAGATACTGGACAAAAACAACCGATGTTTATTTTGGAATTAGCAATGCTACCCACAGTCCACCACGCTTTTCAATGTTAATGTTGATGATAACATTCATAAACGATTTGATGAGAACGGCATAATAAGATGTGATAAATTTAATTTGATTGCCATGATATTTGCTGATGAACAGCTTATAAAGGTAATCTGAGGATAAGGTTCAAATTTTAGTGCATAATTTAATACAAACAGCTGTTAATGTAGAAGGGAATACTGACAGATGGAACGAAAGTGAAGGAATAAGAGTCCAAATTCCTATACAGTGCGTCCTTTATTTATGGATAATATAAGAACTATCGTTCTAAGTAAAAATGACTGTCATAGATGGTCTTTATAGTCCATATATTAAGAACACTTCTTCATCTCCATTACTGTGGAAAAAATTATCTTCTACAGTAAGCTCTCTTCTTTCCATATTTTGGGAGCAGTTAGTACGGACCAAAACAAAAACATATATCTAGTAAATATGGGCTCTAAAATGCATGCCATAAGTACTTTCAAACACATATCTTCTACTGAACAAGTGTTCGTAGCTCTTAAGTATGCACTTTAGACCCCATGCTTAATAGATATGTTGCTTCGAGTCTTCGTTCCGTCATATCCATAAAAATTGACCATTCCTTCTGGTACATTCTGTAGATGCACAAATAATTGAACAAGAGTGAGATTTTAAATATCTGTGGCGTGATTTTAAATATCCCAAGTGTGACAAAGTAGTATTAAAGTAGGTCGGATTCAGAAATTTATGTGAAACCATACAACTAACGTTACAAAAAAAGTACAGAAAGAAAAGGTAACAAATTTTACAAACCAACAGCCTTGACTTTACTGTTGTGTGATAGCTGCTGCATATTCTCCGTTAACATCAGATCACCTGCGACCAATCGAATTATCAGAGATGATGTTCTACCGTTTTCTAGTAGTATATTCTCTACCGGGCCATGAATAAAACACCGGTGATAGACAGGAGTTAATTGTAGACACCATTACAGCTATAGCAAAAATAAAGACTGGCGTGGAAAGACTATGTTCAGCGCGTGTCCAACGAAAGGATAACTAAAGCTGCAACGCTATATAATCCAGTTGCAGAGAAACCGTGGACGTCCGTTAATCAGATGGCGTTAACGTTTCTGAGGCCGAACAGGCAAGAGGCCTAATCTTTGAAGACGATGATATTGATGATGATGTATAGGATTATGTCCGCAAATGTGCAGTATTATTGAATCGTGGAAAATAATAGACACTTAAAATGTGTGTCTTTTGAAACAGATTATTCGTTTAAATTAATACTTATTAAATACCCTCGCACAAAACAACGTGGGCCACTAAGTGTGAAATGATCGAATGTGTGTGAAATCCTATGGGATTTAAGTGCTAAGGTCATCAGTCCCTAAGCTTACACAGTACTTAACGTAAATTATCCTAAGGACAAACACACACACCCATGCCCGAGGGAGGACTCGAACCTAAGCCGGAACCAGCCGCACAGTCCATGACTACAGCGCGGGCCACTAATTAGGAAACCCAGAATACATCAAACTTTGGAAACCTGTTGTTTAATGTTAGTGACAACTAGTTCTACATTCCTTTGACTAACCTGAGTGCAGGGAGCGTGTTTTCTCTACGCTGTAACACTTTCATCTAAAGTTCTCTTGCATAATTTAATATATATTCCATTCATGTATGCCACAGCATTCATTCTCTCCAACCCGCAATATTTCAAGCTTCCACCGCTAAACACGCTAAACACAACGTAGGTCACGCTCAATGAACTGGACTGTTGCGCCCTTTGTGTGTGTAGTGAAATTTTGTTCTCACCATGTCTCGAACGTTTGTAAGTTTAAATCACGTACAACTTATTATTCGTAAACAATACCTTTGTCTGTTGGTATGTGTGTCCAAACAATAAGCGTCAATTGTGACGTACAGTTTTAGTGTCTTGGGTAATGTTAGTTAAGTAGCTCAGATAACATTTCAGAAATTACAACTATAGTTGCAGTATCGCTTACGAAATGTTTAAAAGAACAGTGCATTGTCGGAGATATCATTTTTACTCAGATGATGTGAAAAGGTGTCCGGCGTGATTACGGCCGCATGACGGGAATTAACCGACCTTGAACACGCAATGGTAGGTTACGTGCAGCTAGACGCATGGGGCTTTCCATTTAGGAATTCGTTAGGGGGATTCATTATTGTGAACTTCAGTGTCAAGAGACTGCCGAGAATACCAAATTTCAGGCATTACTTCTCACTGTGGACAACACAGTGACCACCGAGGGCAGCAGTGTTTGCGTAAAGACGTCAGTGCTAACAGACAAGTAACACTGAGTGAAACAACGGCAGAAACAAATGTGGAAGACGATCGTATCCATTAGTATAGTGCAACGAAATCTAGCGGTAATGGGCAATGGCAGCAGCCGACCGACGCGAATACCTTTGTTAACAGCACGACATCGGCAGCACCGATTCCCCTGGGCTTGTGACGAAATCGGATGAACCCTAGACGAATGAAAAATCGTGGACTGGACAGATGAATCCCGAATGCATCTGTTAAGAGGTGACGATATGTTTCAAGTGTGCCGCAGACTCCACGAATCTATGAAACAATAGTTTTCAACAAGGAAGTGTGCAAATTAGTGGCGGCTCCATAACGATGTGGGCTGTGTTTACATAGAATTAACTGGGTCCTTTGTTCGAATTGAACCGACCATTGGCCAGTCATACTTACGTTTGGCTACTTACAGATTATTTGCCGACATTAATAGACTTCATGTTCCCAAACAAGTTTGGAATTTTTATGGATCACAATGCACCATATCACTGGGCCAAAATTGTTCGCGACTGGTTTGAATGCCATTCTGGACAGCCCGAGCGAATGATACGGCCACCCACATCACAAGACACGAGTTCCATCGAACATACATGTGACATAATCGAGAGATCAGTTCGTGCTCAAAATCCTGCACCGGCATGTGGTAGAGGCAGCAAGGCTCAATATTTTTGGAAGGAACTTCCAACGATTTGTTCAGTCTATATCACACCGAGTTTCTGCATTACGCCGCGAAAAAGGAGGTCCCGCACTATATTTGTGATAATCCATGTATTTTTCCACCTCAGTGATAGTGTTAACGTCAGTGAAGCATAGTTTTGTAAAGGCATTCAAAAGTCATAAGCAAGTAAAATAAAACATTTCAAGAAAAATAAGTATATATTTAGACTCGGAGCTCCACAGTTAATCCATCGCGACATAATTCCAGTGTAGATTGTATAGCTGGCTGCTATCTCCGCGTTCAGCTATCCTTATATACATCTACCGTTGTTACCTAAATGACACAGGGTAACGGAGCGACGCTGTTTCAATAAGAGTACATCACCAGAGTACCTGTTCCGGGTGACCTCAAACATTGTTCTGTCAGTGATGGACTCGATGTAGACTTGATGTTCAGCTGTAATCATCCTTTTCTCCTCAAACGAGTCTAAGTTTGTTACCGCGTTTTTGTGCGATGTGGTAAGCAGATGAAGTTGAGTGGAAGGAGATTGGGCAACAAAATTTTAACATCTTTATTCAGAACACAAACCAATTTGTTAAAACACAGGAAATGATGAAAGGCAATCTGAGCGATCTTACCCCAGTAATATACGCCGCCCGAATCACCTCGCCCCTCCAGTATAATTTCCTTGCCTTTTCCAACAACACAACAGTTGGTAGATATTACATAACTTTCGGAAACGACTGAATGAAATTAACAAAATTATTTTTTGATAACATTAAGTTAAAAAATATGATAGAGCGTAGCACAGAAATCTAAACAGCTCACAAGTCTATAAAATGAACTTGCATATTCCACATTGCATGTTTCAAAAACATACGGGAAAACACCTAACAGGTCAGTAACATCAGACATTCAATACCACGTGACTGTTTGCACATAATTAGAAGCGAGATCACTGGTTGCACGCAAGCGGAATAGTCTGACAACATTAAATTCAAAGTATGATACAAGTGGGAGTTACATAGGCAGGCAATTTCTACTTCTTTACTTAAATGTGAGAGGGATCGCCAGTGGAGAGATAGGCACTCTCAGTAAAGGTATTTATCGTACCCAGATATCTTTACCTGGAGCCACAGTACAAACAACACATATACATAGTTTTCCTGAAAGATACGAACCACAAATTAACAATTTGCATTTAAAGCACAAACAGGAACTGTAAGTACACTCGGAAAAGGCGAGCGCAGCACATGAAGTACCTGATTCCAAAATAAACTACAAATTTCAATAATAGGTGCGGCCAAACTTAGACACCTCAGGCACCACTACTTCGGACACACCCATTCACAGAAACATATTCGTGAATGAAAATGTTTACAGGTCATGATGGGTAACCAGGATAGGGAGTGAGAATAGCCACTGTGCGACACAATATAATCATGCACACTGTCATTGGGCGCTCGCCATAATTTCTTGCAGATCGAATCACAAGTTGTGAACTGCTTGACTAAGAGCTGCCACCAAGTAGGCGTCATGACGAGTTTCCTAAGAATCAGCAACCAACGGATGCTATTCACCAGATGCCCCAGCACCCTGTTCTTGAAACTGGCATACAGGAATCCAACCCGCCACCACATTGGACGTAGGCGTCTTGCAAATTCAAATGCAGACTAAAAGTCGGGTTCCGTGCGTCGCACAAAGATAGCTTTTGAACAAGCAATCTTCACAGCCTAAGCCCACACTCAGTCCCACCTAACGCGCAGTGACCAACAACGCAACTTTTAGCAGCAGACTAAGGATACTGTCGGCCACGACATCGTGGCTTTTAGTCCAGCCGCTATCTAAAACCCTGCTCAGCCACCGTCACTTCGAGAGTGCCTCCAGTCCGAGTCAGCGCTTAATTTCTGGCCCGCAGAGATGCTCTCTGAAGGCGATAAAATGCTCGAGAAGTAGTTGTGGCCAGTAGAGAGGTTAATAACGAACTATCGGTATCAAAACGTGCCCGCACTACACAACTCTTTCCCATAATATCCTCTAGACCAGACCATTAACTTATTTATTTCTGAGAGCGACTACCTTATTCGTAGAAAAGCCGTCATCACCGCTGTAAATGATTGTTTACAATTATACCGTGTGCCATTAAAAGTAACAGAATATACACTCCTGGAAATTGAAATAAGATCACCGTGAATTCATTGTCCCAGGAAGGGGAAACTTTATTGACACATTCCTGGGGTCAGATACATCACATGATCACACTGACAGAACCACAGGCACATAGACACAGGCAACAGAGCATGCACAATGTCAGCACTAGTACAGTGTATATCCACCTTTCGCAGCAATGCAGGCTGCTATTCTCCCATGGAGACGATCGTAGGGATGCTGGATGTAGTCCTGTGGAACGGCTTGCCATGCCATTTCCACCTGGCGCCTCAGTTGGACCAGCATTCGTTCTGGACGTGCAGACCGCGTGAGACGACGCTGCATCCAGTCCCAAACATGCTCAATGGGGGACAGATCCGGAGATCTTGCTGGCCAGGGTAGTTGACTTACACGTTCTAGAGCACGTTGGGTTGCACGGGATACATGCAGACGTGCAATGTCCTGTTGGAACAGCAAGTTCCCTTGCCGGTCTAGGAATGGTAGAACGATTGGTTCGATGACGGTTTGGATGTACCGTGCACTATTCAGTGTACCCTCGACGATCACCAGAGGTGTACGGCCAGTGTAGGAGATCGCTCCCCACACCATGATGCCGGGTGTTGGCCCTGTGTGCCTCGGTCGTATGCAGTCCTGATTGTGGCGCTCACCTGCACGGCGCCTAACACGCATACGACCATCATTGGCACCTAGGCAGAAGCGACTCTCATCGCTGAAGACGACACGTCTCCATTTCGTCCCTCCATTCACGCCTGTCGCGACACCATTGGAGGCGGGCTGCACGATGTTGAGGCGCGAGCGGAAGACGGCCTAACGGTGTGCGGGACCGTAGCCCAGCTTCATGGAGACGGTTGCGAATGGTCCTCGCCGATACCCCAGGAGCAACAGTGTCCCTAATTTGCTGGGAAGTGGCGGTGCGGTCCCCTACGGCACTGCGTAGGATCCTACGGTCTTGGCGTGCATCCGTGCGTCGCTGCGGTCCGGTCCCAGGTCGACGGGCACGTGCACCTTCCGCCGACCACTGGCGACAACATCAATGTACTGTGGAGACCTCACGCCCCACGTGTTGAGCAATTCGGCGGTACGTCCACCCGGCCTCCCGCATGCCCACTATATGCCCTCACTCAAAGTCCGTCAACTTCACATACGGTTCACGTCCACGCTGTCGCGGCATGCTACCAGTGTTAAAGACTGCGATGGAGCTCCGTATGCCACGGCAAACTGGCTGACACTGACGGCGGCGGTGCACAAATGCTGCGCAGCTAGCGCCATTCGACGGCCAACCCCGCGGTTCCTGGTGTGTCCGCTGTGCCGTGCGTGTGATCATTGCTTGTACAGCCCTCTCGCAGTGTCCGGAACAAGTATGGTGGGTCTGACACACCGGTGTCAATGTGTTCTTTTTTCCATTTCCTGGTGTGTAAACAGAACTGACCGCTATATATCTCGAGGAGCAGACCTGCCAGTATAAAAGCAGTGTTACCAGTAGAGAAGCCGAGCCGTAGAATGGTAAGCCTAAGAGAGCTCACCTGCGTCATTTGAATAACAAATTCATGTGCGACATCTGCCAAATACTATTTTTGATGGCGTGGTTGTGAAGAGGAAGTGCTAATAACCAACAGACAGACCTTATGTCCAAACAGACGGGGACCTGTAACGCCGCTTCGTTTGGACGAAAAATGAAGAATATGTAAATAGTCCCCTAAAGCCCAACAGCCCAAAAATCAAGTTCTAAATGTCATAAATGAAAAAAAAACGAGGTCCCTTTTCGAATAATGTTACTTGAATAGTAGCTTGTACATAGAAAGAAATCCAGCTAGTGAAAGATTCGAAATTGTCTTAAATTGAATATTTTCAGTAAAAGACTGAGCAATACGCAAAGTTAGAAACTATTAATGTTGGACCGATATAGAGACTAAACTTTGAAACCGAATTGTGAGAAAAGAATTAACTTTCGCAAAATCAGTTAATGGACTCTGGAACTTGCGTAATATCTTGGACTGAAGTATACGCCAATAATTCAACGCAAATAGGAAAAGCTACTTCCTTACGGGAATGTTAGTATGTGAAAATAGGGGAATAAACCAGCATCCAGTGTTACAACAGCTTTAATAACTTCTTTCAATCCATTCAGTATTGTGTACTCAGTAAATAAGTATCTGTGCGACGACATTGATTGTACAAGTAATGCGGCGTACATAAGTACTCTTTGCCGCAATAACAAATTATAGCTCTGTTACGAACTATTAGGCTCTAGTAAACTCAAAAGCTTTAGTGGAGAGTGTTGTGTATGTACTGAAGCTATCATTAATACAGGAATAGGAACTGATACATTCCTAGTGTAGCTGTGTTTAAATACACCGGGGAGCACGTAATTGCTTGACCTGATCGAGACAAATAATAAGCACTCGATGGTATTTCAGCGCAGCCGTAATAGATTTTTTTGTACAACGTCAATATATACAGCTCTACCGAAAGTTAGCCAGACAGCGACGTTATAGGCCGAAGAGCATTGCGGAGCGTGTTGGTAAAATGTCGCATGAAGTCAGGGGAAGGAAATACTCGTGTTTCCTGTAGTGCTACCATCAATCCACCTAGCAGAATGGCAGTATACAGGGAGTAAAAATAAATAGAGTTCAGTGGTCGAGTAGCTCCTTATAAGCTATTCAGTGCTAAGTGACTCTTCAGTTGTTGTAAGGAGCAACGCCACTGTACAGGCAATGAGAGCAAACGAGTAATCTAGATTGATGAATCGCGCTGTAACTTAGGCATTCCGAAGGAGAGGTTTGGGTTTGACAGATGCCTGTAGAATTTTACGTGCCGTCATGTGCAGTGCCATCAGTGAAGTACAGAGGATGTAGTGTTACGGTATTCTCTTTTTATATCGTGGTTAGGTCGTGGTATTGCGCTTAAGAAAACGGTAAATGCGGACGGTGATGAACACATTGAACAGCACTGCATATTGAATACAGTAGAGAAAGAGTGCGGAACGGTGAATGTATAACAATTCACCCCGTCGTGAAGCATTATCTGTGATGCAGTGGTCTGCGGACGATAATATTCCTGAAACGGACTGGGCTGCCCAGAATCCCAAACTGAACCAAATGAAACAACACTGGTTTGCAGTGTGAGTTAGAACGTCTTCTTTGCAGTACCCCACATTCTCTGTTTCGGCACTCGAGGAAGAAATGGCTGCTGTTACTCCACAGACATTCAGACGCCTCATTGAAAGTCTATCGATGAATTCAAGCCGTCATAAGAGCAACGTGTGGACACACCCCATATTAAATTCGAGTAGTATGTGTCCGGATACTTTTGCTGAAATACTATATATCTGCCTTTCCCAACTGGTGACTCTTGAGATTTTACAGTCTCCCGTGAAATTTTGTTGTCACCAGACGTCCAAAATTTGTAGGTTTATAATACGGAAGAGTTATTATTCGCAAATAGTGTTTACGTTCTTCATCCTAGGATAAGATTCAAGTGTGGCGTGTAGTTTTAGGGTGTTGAGTTAAGTTCATTATATATGTCTGACATTATTCTAGTGTAAAGGAAATCTAGAATAATATGAAAATTAGAAGCGAAAGCTTCAAACAGCGAAGATCGCTAAATATAGCTTTATTTTGATGATCGGTTTCGGCAGTCTAATTTGCAATAATTGGATCTGTAAAGAGTATAGACAGAAATTATAAGCTTTATGAGACAGATATCATAGGCTGTGTTACTTATTTATATGACTGCAATGTACCTGGTGTTTCAATGTTCATGTTACACTCCTCTAGAAGTTGCTGAGGGGACTTAGTACAACAAATTTTACATACGAAAGCGTTTCCGAAAACGTCACCCAACGACCCTAGAGAGCGTCAAAGCTACAGGCGCCGGCACCTGTATACGTATGTACCTACAGGGTGATTCCGTGATGACGTTACAAACATTCAAAGATGATGGAGACGGATAAACTTACCAATCTGAAGTAAGGGTCCCTGGTCCGGGAACAAACAAGTAGAAAGCTAAACGTGAAAATCATTGTGAAACCTCTGACAATCGAATACACGATACGGTACTGTTGTTGCTAATAATGTAGGGTATGCAACTTCCACAGGTGGACCAAGAGAAGAAAAAATGTCCAGTAAACATGGGCTCTAAAAAGCATACCCGAGAAACTAAGAAAATTTGTTCGCTTTCCCTGGTATCAAACACAATTCCTATATAGAACAAGTGTTCATAGTTCTTAAGGTATGCACTTTAGAGTCCACATTTAGGAATCGTATTTTGTTGTTTTGGTCTGCATATCCATCTCTGAAAGTTACCTACCCTGTATTCTAAACTACATAGCGATACATGTTTTCCAATGTCAAATTTATCCTTTACCATTATCCCTGAAACTACGTAACAACATCACCCATCCCATGAACCATTGACCTTGCCGTTGGTGGGGAGGCTTGCGTGCCTCAGCGATGCAGATAGCCGTACCGTAGGTGCAACCACAACGGAGGGGTATCTGTTGAGAGGCCAGACAAACGTGTGGTTCCTGAGGAGGGGCAACAGCCTTTTCAGTAGTTGCAGGGGCAACAGTCTGGATCATTGACTGATCTGGCCTTGTAACACTAACCAAAACGGCCTTGCTGTGCTGGTACTGCGAACGGTTGAAAGCAAGGGGAAACTACAGCCGTAATTTTTCCCGAGGGCATGCACCTTTACTGTATGGTTAATGATGATGGCGTCCTCTTGGGTAAAATATTCCGGAGGCAAAATAGCCCCCCATTCGGATCTCCGGGCGGGGACAACTCAAGAGGTCGTCGTTATCAGGAGAAAGAAAACTGGCGTTCTACGGATCGGAGCGTGGAATGTTAGATCCCTTAATCGGGCAGGTAGGTTAGAAAATTTAAAAATGGAAATGGACAGGTTAAAGTTAGGTATAGTGGGAATTAGTCAAGTTCGGTGGCAGGAGGAACAAGACTTTTGGTCAGGCGAATACAGGGTTATAAATACAAAGTCAGATAGGGGAAATGCAGGAGTAGGTTTAATAATGAATAAAAAATAGGAGTTCGGGTAAGCTACTACCAACAGCATAGTGAACGCATTATTGTGGCCAAGATAGACACGAAGCCCACGCCTACTACAGTAGTACAAGTTTATATGCCAACTAGTCATATTGAATAAGACATTATTCAGGTAGTGAAGGGAGACGAAAATTTAATAGTCATGGGTAACTGGAATTCGGTAGTAGGAAAAGGGAGAGAAGGAAACGTAGTAGGTGAACATGGATTGGGGCTCAGAAATGAAAGAGGAAGTCGCCTGGTAGAATTTTGCACAGAGCACAACTTCATCATAGCTAACACTTGGTTCAAGAATCATAAAAGAAGGTTGTATACATGGAAGAAGCCTGGAAATACTGCCAGATTTCAGGTAGATAATATAATGGTGAGACAGAGATTTAGGAACCAGGTTTTAAATTGTAAGACATTTCCAGGGGCAGATGTGGACTCTGACCACAATTTTCTGGTTATGAACTGTAGATTAAAACTGAAGAAACTGCAAAAAGGTGGGAATTTAAGGAGATGGGACCTGGATAAACTGACTAAACCAGAGGTTGTACAGAGTTTCAGGGAGAGCGTAAGGGAACAAATGGCAGGAATGGGGGAAAGAAATACAGTAGAAGAAGAATGGGTAGCTTTGAGGGATGAAGTAGTGAAGGCAACAGAAGATCAAGTAGGTAAACAGACGAGGGCTAGACGAGGGCTAGTAGAAACCCTTGTGTAACAGAAGAAATACTGAATTTAATTGATGAAAGTAGAAAATAAAAAACTGCAGTAAATGAAGCAGGCAAAAAGGAATACAAACGTCTCAAAAATGAGATCGACAGGAAGTGCAAAATGGATAAGCAGGGATGGCTTGAGGTTAGTGTAAGGATGCAGAGGTTTATCTCACGAGGGGGTAAGATAGATACTGCCTACAGGAAAATTAAAGAGACCTATGGGGAAAAGAGAACCACTTGTATGAATATAATAATTCCAATCCCAAAGAAAGCAGGTGTTGACAGATGTGAAAATTACCGAACTATCAGCTTAATAAGTCATGGCTCCAAATTCTAACGCCAGTTCTTTACAGACGAATGGAAAAACTAGTAGAAGCCGATCTTGGGTAATATCAGTTTGGATTCCGTAGACATATTCGAACACGTGAGGCAATAATGACCCTATGGCTTATCTTAGAAGCTAGATTAAGTAAAGGCAAACCTACGTTTCTAGCATTTGAAGACTTAGTGAAAGCTTTTGACAATGTTGACTGGAATACTCTCTTTCAAATTCTGAAGGTGGCAGGGGTAAAATACAGGGAGCGAAAGGCTATTTACAATTTGTACAGAAAGCAGATGACAGTTATAAGAGTCGAGGGGCGTGAAATGGAAGCAGTGGATGGGAAGGGAGTGAGACAGGGATGTAGCCTCTCCCCGACGTTATTGAATCTGTATATTGAGGAAGCATTGAATAGAATTGTGGAGAAGAGGAGTTTGTGGCACAACTTGACAAAAAAATAACTTGGACACATTGCTGCTCATGGATATTTATGTTTTTGTTATAAAATTTTCTTGCATAGTCATCAAGGTAGCTATTCACTGTAGCTATGTACAACATAGCTTGCAATTCAGCTTTGACTTCGGTTTCTGATAATGGTAGCCTAAGCATTCTACTGGCAACAAAATTGAAAAACGCCTTTTTATGCTGATCTCAATGGTTATAATCTAAGTTATAATCTAAGACTGTCTCAGTGCAGGTATTTTTCCTACATATTCCAAAGACCTGCCAAACATTTCTATTTATTATGAGTAACTAAAAAAAACTATAGAGCCCTCTGTCCCTATCTCAAGCAAGCTGTTAAACGCAGCCACTATTTCATCAATTTCAGTACTCTCTCCGTTGATTAATGAAAATGTATAGTCAATATATCTGTAGTTATAGACTATGTTACTAGCTAATCCAGAATAATCGTGAAAAACTTCTCTCCAAGGTAATAAATAAAAACATCAGGCAGAAAACCTGAAATTTCGCTACCCATAATAATTCCTTCTTTCTGGACACATATTTTGTCTTCAAACTTTAAATAGTATTATTTTAAGGAGAAAGAAAGACCGCAAATTCTACAATCGCCGTCTCAGATAAACTACCATGTCTTTGAAGGTTGGCAGTGACAATGTTAATCGTCTAGTTGACAGCGACATTCGTGTACAGGCTGTTTCTGTAAGAGCGTGTAAAAATTTAACAGGACATACATGATGCTCCACTGAACAATTTGAGGTAGAGAATCCAGCGTCGGAGAAGCTAGCTTCAGGAGATAAAACGGATTAAAGAACATTACTGTACACTTTTATTATATACCTTAGTTACTGTTAACTGCAAGAACCTTTACTGACATTTTGAACGTATAATTTGTACCGTATCTTAAAAAATCCGCATCGACCCCAATGCAAGCGTCACATAAACGAACAAGATTGTGACGCACCCTGACACGCATGGTGTGTTTCGAATCACATGACAGTCAGCTACAAGTCTAGCAACTAATTCCGTCTTTGTATCTATTCGTGTCTCACACACAAGTGATTTTGTATATCCCCACAGAAAATAATCAAGATTATTCGGTCAGTTGACCTCGCAAGCCGTGGAATACACCTTCCCCTCCAATCCAGTGACCAGGAAATACAGCATTGAGATGGCTGCGGACTTCCATACTGAAGTGAGGTGGTGTACCGTCATGTTGTATCCATATCCTCTCACGAACAGCCGAAGGTACGTTAGCCAACAACTCAGGAAGAACTCTTTTCACGAACCTCAAGTTCAGGTGCCGATTCAGATTTCCTAGTAATCAGGCTTGCCTTGCTCTTTTCTTTGCAAGGAAAAAAAAATGTACATGTAAATAAACAGCATAGCATGTATAAATTTTTATGTAATTTAGTTGTAAATAAAATGGAAAACAGTATGTTATACAAAGCGGTTTACTTCCATATCTGCTTTGGCTCCCATCTCTTGCGCCAGGTTCCCTACCTCAAATTGTTCAGTGGATTATTCTCTATTCCTGTTACATTTTTGGACGCTCTTACGGAAATACTCTGTATAGGTTCACAATGTCCAGTGAAAAAAACGACATACTGTCTGTTATTATCCTTAAACAATTTTCTTAGCTCTATACAACGTTTTATTGAAAACTGACGAATAAGTTTATAATATTTCTTAAGAAATCGTAGGCATTTCCCAGCAATGTTGCATAAGGGGCCTTCTCATCCATCTACGATCGGTGTTATTGGATATAATTCCTTATGAACCTTAATTTATGCCCTTAATGTGTGTGTGAGAGATTTCATTACTTTAAGAATATGTGCCTCTAAATGTAAGGAAATTTCATTATATGACTTAGTCTTTCTGTTAAATATTTTCGAATGTCATTCGTGGGATCCCTGTTGACACTTTCAGTACCAGTTTCTTGGAAAAACTTTGAAGTTTTCTCTATATATTTATTTTTGGAAAACACTAGAGCTGTATTCCCTCTGTTAGTTTTAGTGATAAGAGTCCTGTTATCAATTAGCTTCTTACTGATTGGCGACTCCATGGAGTGCTGTGGGCACAAAACCATATATGTTAAATTAAAAGGGAGGTTTAGCGTTGACCGTAATATTGATGTTTTATTGATAGCAGAATCGACTTTAGATCACATAGTGATCATCTTCAGTGCTGGAAGCTGTGGTGTACAAATTAAACTCAGACACTGCTATCAAGTTATCATTAACAAAAACTGAGAAGCGATCACCATAACTTTTTTTAACTAGCTTCTTGCTGATGCCTTTCACTAATTTTATCTCATTTATGGATTAGTCCCTTGTCTGATTAGGTTCTTGCCTAACTACTTTATGAACTACCATTGCAGTTTTATTTTGCTCAATTTCAAGAACTTCAATCGTATATGAAGCAAACTTAACATGAGTCATCGTATTTAGGACGTGTTTTCTTAATTTTATTATTATACTTGAGCCCTCTGTGCAGCAATGTTTCTTCTTGTCTGTCAAACATAATTTCAGTTAAATTTAAAACCTTAGGATAAAAATTAACACTAGTTTTACACACCTCATCGCGATTGCTAGACTGCCCCATTAGGATTAAAATATATTTTTTATGCTTTTCTCTTTTGTCCGTTACCACTTTCTCCACAATATTCTGCACCCGCACTGACACCAAATCAAATGTTAAAGGGGACACTAGATCATCAAGTTCACGATGTACATCAAACAACTCTGCACTGATTTTCTTTCTTTTCTCGTATACAATTCCTTCGCAGTAACAATTTAATTTAAGTAGGCTAACAAAAGAAAACTTCGTTCGGCCACTGTTCACTTCTTTTTGCCGAAGTTAATAAGTTACTGAATACTGCAAAAAATAATCGGTGTCCTCCTACTGATTCTAGTTTTTGGAAACTCCATTCAGAGATCATGTTGCAGTGGGTGATCATAACACTATTTGGGCATTACGGATCGTTGGCGCTAAACGGTGAACACTGGGGTCGAAGAGTTCTATATTTTTATAAATTTGTCCATTTTCAAGGGCTACAAGCTGATAAAAGCATATTATGTAGACTCAGGCACATGATCAGCTATTTATTATTTCTATTGTTCACTATTAATGAATTGTTGGTAAGTGTTTAATTTATTGCTGTTACAATAATTACCTTCTTATTTTATAATTTAATAGAAAAGATGGACAAATTTTTAGACTCTTAACAGAATTGACGCATTGTACTTCACTGGTACGAGACTTCGTAAAAATACAGGGTGTTTCAAAAATGACCGGTATATTTCAAACGGCAATAAAAACTAAACGAGCAGCGATAGAAATACACCATTTGTTGCAATATGCTTGGGACAACAGTACATTTTCAGGCGGACAAACTTTCGAAATTACAGTAGTTACAATTTTCAGCAACAGATGGCGCTGCCAGTGATGTGAAAGATATAGAAGACAACGCAGTCTGTGGGTGCGCCATTCTGTACGTCGTCTTTCTGCTGTAAGCGTGTGCTGTTCATAACGTGCAAGTGTGCTGTGGACAACATGGTTTATTCCTTAGAACAGAGGATTTTTCTGGTGTTGGAATTACACCGCCTAGAACACAGTGTTGTTGCAACAAGACGAAGTTTTCAACGGAGGTTTAATGTAACCAAAGGACCGAAAAGCGATACAATAAAGGATCTGTTTGAAAAATTTCAACGGACTAAAAACGTGATGGATGAACGTGCTGGAAAAGTAGAGCGACCGCGTACGGCAACCACAGAGGGCAACGTGGAGCTAGTGCAGCAGGTGATCCAACAGCGGCCTCGGGTTTCCGTTCGCCGTGTTGCAGCTGCGGTCCAAATGACGCCAACGTCCACGTATCGTCTCATGCGCCAGAGTTTACACCTCTATCCATACAAAATTCAAACGCAGCAACCCCTCAGCGCCGCTACCATTGCTGCGCGAGAGACATTCGCTAACGATATAGTACACAGGATTGATGACGGCGATATGCATGTGGGCACCATGTGGTTTACTGACGAAGCTTATTTTTACCTGGACGGCTTCGTCAATAAACAGAACTGGCGTATATGGGGAACCGAAAAGCCCCATGTTGCAGTCCCATCGTCCCTGCATCCTCAAAAAGTACTGGTCTGGGCCGCCATTTCTTCCAAAGGAATCATTGGCCCATTTTTCAGATCCGAAACGATTACAGCATCACGCTATCTGGACATTATTCGTGAATTTGTGGCGGTACAAACTGCCTTAGACGACACTGCGAACACCTCGTGGTTTATGCAAGATGGTGCCGGGCGACATCGCACGGCCAACGTCTTTAATTTCCTGAATGAATATTTCGATGATCGTGTGGTTGCTTTGGGCTATCCGAAACATAGAGGAGACGGCGTGGATTGGCCTCCCTATTCGCCAGACATGAACCCCTGTGACTTCTTTCTGTGGGGACACTTGAAAGACCAGGTGTACCGCCAGAATCCAGAAACAATTGAACAGCTGAAGCAGTACATCTCATCTGCATGTGAAGCCATTCCGCCAGACACGTTGTCAAAGGTTTCTGGTAATTTCATTCAGAGACTACGCCATATTATTGCTACGCATGGTGGATATGTGGAAAATATCGTACTATAGAGTTTCCCAGACCGCAGCGCCATCTTTTGTTGACAATTGTAACTAATGTAATTTCGAAAGTTTGTCTGCCTGAAATGTACTGTTGTCCCAAGCATATTGCAACAAACGGTGTATTTCTATCGCTGCTCGTTTAGTTTGTATTGCCGTTTCAAATATACCGGTCATTTTTGAAACACCCTGTAGTTCAAATGGATCTGAGCACTATGGGACTTAACTTCTAAGGTCATCAGTTCCCTATAACTTATAACTACAGCAGTCGCGTGGTTCCAGACTGTAGCGCCTAGAACCACTCGGCCACCCCTTCACAAAAATATTTCAAGACTAGGATTGGTGCCATTCTGCAGTACAACGGATATCCGACTATGGGAGCGAGAAACTATCGTACGAAACAGATAGGGGCAATTCTTGCACATTACATATACATCCTTGTCTTAAGCAATGACTCAACAAATGCTTATTTCTGTAGGCATTGCTATTAAAATAGGGCTGATCACTTATCTTTTTCCTGCAGTAATACAATATAACAAGAAATGTAAATTTAACGAATAAAAATTCCTTAAAACGGAAATATTAAAGAACGAAAAATTTTAGCATTGCTGCTGTGGCTAATGTTATTTCGATTTTCTTTACTCAGTATATAAGTAAAAAATTAAGAACATCTGTTATAAACGAGACCAAACAAATACCGAAGAATACTGGTTATTCAACACTAAAATACCGTATCGGGTTTAAGCTATCGGTTTTTCCATCTCTAATTGCAAGTAAATATCAGACTGTAACTATCAAAATTCGCCCTTTGTGAAATAATCCTTGGAATACTATCTGAGAGTAGTAAAGTGTGTGCAAGCAAAAAACCCTGACGTGAATCCCAGTCTTTACAGCTAACGGTGGAGTGAGTAATTGCAAGCTGGCGATCGCGCATTGGCGTGCTCCGCAGTGCGGCCTACCGCCGCAGCCAAGGGGCGCTTTGCTCGCTGCTCGCTGCTGGCAGCCGGAGGGCCCCCGAGGTGGCTCGCGGCCAACACGGCTCTGTTTCCTGTTTATCCCTCACAGCGACACGTTTTTATTCCTTGTCTTGGCACTAATTTATACACAGAGCGACCGCACGCATACGCACAGCCTGACCGCGCCGGATGGCCGGAAAATGATTTCAGACTATTGGTCCGCTGCCAGTGGGGGCAAGTCGACCCAGCGCTTGCGGAACTGTTTGCCACATTAAACATTATGTGAACGCCACCGAGGAAGTCCGAGCGCGTTCGCTAGAGGCCGTTGTGATGTGTAACTTCGAGCCCTGTACAGTTATGGTAGGATTTTCATGTATATTTTACCCTTGACTTACGTATTATCCATGAATCAATTGGCTGAAACGTTTGTTGAAATGCTTAAACGCTGTTCTTTTATTATGATTGAGCCGTGGCTGGCTCGTGCTTTGCGTTGGATTAAACCTTGGTTGCTATTCTGTGTTTACTCTCCCGCGGTCACCGTGATTGTTCTGTTATCCTCTCTCTCCGCGAGTGGCAGCGTCGGTATGTATCGATATTCCCACCTTGTACTATCTTTGGCCTGGCGCTGATAGTTTCCGGCTGTGCTGTGTGCAGGGGTTGGTCTGTTGTCGTGGAGCAGCGAGAATATCTCCGCGGCCCGTAGTTATGTGCTGTTGTTACCATTGCTACGAGGTCCGTGGCTCACCGATCCTGGACACGAAAGTTGAGTTTTGACTTAATCTACCAACAAGTCACGACTGTTCACATTGCGTCGTTTGGAGTTCGTTATCAGCTGTTGGGACACTCGTGCGAACAACAACGTGTGTTTTCAAGTGGAGATTGACTGTACTTTGTTATTTTGAATTGAAGTGCACCACCAGAATATTCTGCCTTGGAGCCGTTAACGTTCCGGTTACCTGCACTGGCCGCTGACGTAAATTCAGGCAGTGTATTTCCCTAATCGTGTTGTTGCTGTCCAGCACGGTATGTAGTTTGAGTGCTCGTTGTATAATTGGTTGTGGGTGCCAATACCTTCTACGTTGTTCCATTGAACCCTTGTGTGCTGGTCGGGTAGAGCTGAAGTTATCTTGTCGGTGGGTCCCTTGACTGTCTGTCGGTTGAGTGGTAGTCAGATAGAGAATTGTTGGGCCGACTGCCTGTCTCACCTAAGCGAGCGTTAGTGTTTGAATTTCAGGCCAACCCTCGGAAACTTCTGAGCGCCGATATGTGTACTGCCTTTCCTTATTTGTTCTTGTTGCTTGTTTTTGTTTGGCTTCTAGCCGATTCTTAAATTAAGGTTGTTTTGCCCTTAAGGTGTAAGATTGTTTGGGCCTTCAGCCTAATTGAAAGAACTGATTTAAGATAAGGCCTTCTGCCTTTTAAATTTCTGATTTTTGTTTGAGTCTTAAGTTATTGGGTTTTAGTCGATTTTAAATGAAAGTGGTCTTGCCCTTAAGGCGTGGGATTGTATGGTGCATTCAGCCGGTAATGAAATATCAAAAATTTATGCTGTGCTTTTTTAAATTTTCTTGACTCTTTAGGTCAAATAAATAAAGTTGTATGTTCGAGTGTAACTGACAGCCGCTGATTTGGGCCTCGTTCCACAACTTAAACGACCTGCCCTATCCTGCCAATTATCAGGGCGTATCAATGATTGACTAATCAATGAACATTAAATACTCATGATTAATGAGAAACATGAAAATCTCATTAGGGAGGACGACGGTTCAATCCCGCGTCCGGCCATCGTGATTTAGGTTTTCTGTAATTTCCCTTAATCACTCCAGGCAAATGTCGGGATGGTTCCTCTGAAAGGGCACGGCCAACTTCCTTCCCCATCCTTCCCTAATGCGATGAGACCGATGACCACGCTGTCTGGTCTCCTTCCCCAAACCAACCATCCAACCATGAAAATCTTAGTCGTAGCTGAAGGAAAGAGACAAGAATATGATATCAGGCTATTTACAAAAAGTGCGGTGCACATAAATGATTACATTGCATGTCATGCAGGAATGCCTTTATCAGCATATGCAACAACACCAAGATTGCAGCTTCCTGTGTCAAAGACCATTCAGAATGATGTTAATTGACCCTTTCTGTCTGCATCTACCTTATGCGGTCTTTGTACTCACAGCAACTGAAGAAGAATTCGACTAACGATATCGTTTCTGGGAAACACCTCAGATTATGAAAACATTCTCTTAACGTCCCAAGTTTTATTCCGAAAGGAATATGGTATTCACAGATGAAATCTTCGTAACGTCATATAAAAATGTGAGATGGAGATAGATCCAGTCCTGTAGGTCACTACAGATCCTGTTGTAAGATTTGTATATTCCTTATATGAATCTACAGAACTGGCAGATCTAAATTACCGTTTATTGCAGAGACACCAATCAGATGACTAAATATTGTGAATTAGGTGTTCACCTCCTTAGTTAAGAAGATTTTCTCCGCTCAGGGACTGGGTGTTCCGTTGTCCTCATAATCATTTTATCCTCATCATCGGCCCGCAAGTCTCCAGTGTGGTGTCGAATGATATAAGACTTCCACTTTTTTAAAAAATGAGGCCATCATCGAATTGGGAGTAACACATTTTCAATAAAAGGAAATTATTTTCTACGAGGGTGGGCTGAAAAGCAATGCTTCAGAATTTTTATGTGAAAACTTCTGAAGCTTTTTAAATAAAAACTTTATTAACATTGGACATCTTTATTCCTTATATATATAATTTATTTCTCGACGTAGTTGCCCTCGCGACGAACACATTTCTCGCAGTGAGAGACCAGTTTGAAGATACCATCAGCATTATCATGCTGAAGGTGTGCGTGCTCCCAGGGCTTGTGAACTATTCGATTCCGTGCTTCCAGTTTCCTGGCGATCTCTCACACGCCAACATAGTTACGTTACACGACGCCAGGGTTACACGCTACAGTTCGGAGCCCTCTAGCGGCAGAATGTTGCAGCTTGTGTCAGCGAAGTGTGAAAATCCAACGAGTGATGCGCATGACTTATAATACCTCCATTGATATTGAAAACAGAGAAAAAATTTCGTGGCGTTACTTTTCAGCACGGCCTATAAATTCTAGGATGGAAAGACACCGAAACTTTAAAACTGATAGCAAAAGGAGAAACAATTTGCAGTCATTTATTTATTACTTGGTTATTTATTCACACTGTTAATATCTAGCCTCTACTGGTTCATATATCTATTAATGGTCCTCATAAAACGCAGCACAAAGACCACAGGACTGTTAATTATTAGCATCTTCAGGCCAAAACGATTACAGGTTGACGAATAGACGACCGTTTAGGATAACTTCAGCTTCACAGTCGACGCTTGGCGTGGCATTCATATGACAAGCATTCACAGGCCTTGTCATGGACAGAGCATCAACATATTCTGTCACAGGTTCCATGAACGAATTGAACAGTCGTTTGCTCAACAGAGACTGACATGGTGTACGCAACACTTTATAAATCCAACCTCCCACATCTACCCTACAAGTTAAAGTAACGACATGAGAGGCCGTTTGTATGAGTGCACATGCTACAGTATCACATTACTCTACTTCTGTTCCGAGCAGTATATCCGTACTATCGTCAAACAAATACCCGCTGCTACTCTGAACTACATTCAATCTGAAATCATGCTACTTCAGAAAGCAGAACATCGGAGTCATTAAAAAGCAGAGCACTGGAGTGATTAACACGTTTTATGAATTCACTTACACGAAGGTGACAAAGTCAAAGGATAGCGACATGCACGTATACAGATGCCGGTAGTATGGCATACATAAGGTATAAAAGGGCAGTGCATTGACAGAGCTGTCTTTTGCACTCAGTTCACTCAAGGGAGGAAGTTTTACGTGATTATGGTGGCAAGACGGTAATTAACAGATTTCGATCTGGGAAGGAAGTTGGAGCTAGCCGCATGGAACATTTCCCTTCGGAAATTGCTACGGAAGTCAACATTTCCAGATCCACAGTATGAATATTGTGCCGAGAATACCACATTTCGAGCATTACCTCTCACCACGCACAACGCAGTGTCCGACAGCTTTCGCTTAACGACCGAGAGCAGTGTCATTTTCGTAAACATGTCAGTGCTAACAGATAAGCAACGATGCGTGAAGTTACCTAGGAAATCAAAGTGGGACGTACGACAAACTTATCCGCTAGGACAATGAGGCGATATTTGGCGTTAATGGGCTATGGTAGCAGCATGTCCTATATCCTTGTAAAAATAGAACTAACAATGAATAAAGCTCCTCCTCCTCCCCCTCCTCCTCCTACTACTACTACCACTACTACTACTGGAGGACCTATACGAGTTCCTGTGCTGCTGTCGGCACGTCATCGCCATCAGCGCCTCTCCCGGGCTTGTGACAGTATCTATTGGACCCTAGAAGACTGAAAAACCATGGTCTGGTCAGATGCTCCCCGATTTCAGTTGTTAATAACAAACCATGGACACCAATTATCAGCACGGCACTGTTCAAGTTGATGGTGGCTCCATAAGTGGTGTAGACTGTGTTTACATGGAATGGAGTGAGCCGTTTGATCAAAGTGGACAGATCAGTGACAGGAAATGGTTATGTTCCGCTAAATGACCATTTTCAGTCGTTTATAGACTTCACTTTCCCTAACAACGATGGAATTTTTATGAGGCCACATTTGTTCGTGATTAGTTTCCAGAATGTTTTGGACAATTCGAGCGAGTGATTTGGCTACCCAGATCGCACGACATGAATCACAACGAACATTTTTGGGACATAATGGAGAAGTCAGTTTCTCACACAACATCCTACACCGGCAACACTTTCGTAGTTATGGACGGCTACAGAGATGGCTAGAGACACAACATTTCTAGAAGGGTCTTCCATCGACTCGATGAATGCGTGCCACCCCGAGTTGCTGCACTGCCCCAGGAAAAGGAGGTCCCTCTATTTTTGACACTTCACTCTAAGTGAGTGGAAATGCTCGGTTGAGGTTTCTTTCAGGCATATAGCCCGTTATTTCAAAACTCCCATTGACGAGAAACAACACCTACACAACTTCTTCCAATTACAGAATGCAACTATAATAATTTATAAAAGACACGATAGAAAAATAAATTAAATGAAGCAAGTTCATACTCCTCAGGTGCCCATGCATGGAAAAATACTGATGGCCGTGAATGAAATGAACCCTCAAAAATATAAAATTTATTTTACTTTTACAAAAACAGCCATGCAAATTTACGAGCACAGATAATAAAACTTATGACTTTTCCCACAACTGAGCTCCAATCAAATACAGCAACCACCAAAACTGGAGTCACTGCACTTGTAAACTTAAGACAACGAACTTTCTTTTGGCAAGCCACATCAACAGTTCCCTGAAACAGTTCCATAGCTTTTCTGAATAACAAATAAACCGTACAGCAGTTCACGATATGCATGGAGGTAAGTCAGGGTTCAGAACACCGATCAGGCGGCCATTGGCACACTGGATCAACCGACGGCAGGCATCTGCATTAACTATACTGTCATCAAAAAGAAACAGGGGTGGCCAGGTTTCCTGCGGAGTGGACACTGCCGACGGTCGCTTCAGGTGCCCAACTCTTGGCGGAATGGAGCTCATGTTGCTACTCGGCAGCAGTTTGTGCGCAGCTTCGTTTAAGGAGGCACTTCAGTCGCACAGCCCACAGTGTCGCCCAGCAGTGCAAGTTGCAGATGTGGATGTGGGGGTTGGGGGTATGGGAAGAGTGGGGACATTTATATGTGAGTTTCCAGATATTATATGATGTAAGTTGTATAATGTCTCCGGCCAAACACTTCTGCTTCTGAAACTACCTGGCAGATTAAAACTGTGTGCCCGACCGAGACTCGAACTCGGGACTTTTGCCTTTCGCGGGCAAGTGCTCTACCATCTGAGCTACCGAAGCACGACTCACGGCCGGTACCCACAGCTTCATTCTGGAAACATCCCCCAGGCTGTGCCTAAGCCATGTCTCCGCTATATCCTTTCTTTCAGGAGTCCTAGTTCTGCAAGGTTCGCTGAAGAGCTTCTGTAAAGTTTGGAAGGTAGGAGACGAGATACTGGCAGAAGTACAGTTGTGGATACCGGCCGTGAGCCATGCTTCGGTAGCTCAGATGGTAGAGCACTTGCCCGCGAAAGGCAAAAGTCCCGAGTTCGAGTCTCGGTCGGGCACACTGTTTTAATCTGCCAGGAAGTTTCATTTCAGCGCACACTCCGCTGCAGAGTGAAAATCTCATTCTGGACTTGTGCTTCTTTTCTTTCGAGATCAGCTGCAAGTTGATTTTCCTATACTAGCGGCTGTCATGTAATTGTAATTATCACCTCAAAAACATTATGTTATATAGTTAATTTGTTGTTTCTTTGCAGGTGTAGCTCTGGAGTTCTGGTGCACACTGAATCCTCAATTCGTCTGTTGTTCTATCCTATCACACAGTAGGTCGTTCCTCCTTCCGAATGTAGTGGAGGGAACCAATTTAGCAATTCTATAGCACTTTTAAAACGCAATCGCAACGTCAAATTCCCGATTGGTCAATTTATTGATGATACTATTGAAGGAACGCCTCTGTCCAGTCTGTCCTGCAAATTGTTTAACGATATAGCATGCAATTCAGCTGAAATTTGAAATTTTCAGCTACCTTCAATGTAATGGACTTCCTATCAAATGACCTAATTGCATCAGTATCCACTGATAGGTGGCAAGAGAAAACAAATGCAGTATGGTTTGGAAACCGGGTGTCGCAGGATCGAATCCCGCCAAATATTCCAATCCTACTGTTCACCAATATGAAGCAAGAAAAGACTGTCCGAGACAAAGGGTATCGATCTAATTAATTAGTCAAGCAATCCGACAGGATGGGAGAATATTCCCAAGACATCTACAGCTGAGGTTTACCAGGTACGCGCTGCTTCGTTTGTTCCGACCACGACCGATGGCGGGTGAAGGTCTGTCAGTGGCACGCAACAGGACGTGCTCCTGGAGAGAGAGACAGAGAGACAGCATGTGTTTCTACAGGAATTTCTTAGGTATCAGTATCAAAGGCTTTCCAACACCTGACGCTTTAGTTCGGGGATTAGTGCGACATCTGGGCCCGGGATTAGCCGAGCGGTCTCTGGTGCTGCAGTCATGGACTGTGCGGCTGGTCCCGGCGGAGGATCGAGTCGTCCCTCGGGCATGGGTGTGTGTGTTTGTCCTTAGGATACTTTAGGTTAAAGTAGTGTGTAAGCTTAGGGACTGATGATGACCTGAGCAGTTAAGTCCCATAAGATTTCACACACATTTGCCTTTTTTTTTTTTTTGTTTTGCGACATTTGATCTGTCAGTCACGGGACCCGAGCGGGCGTAGTGTAACTTGTGCATGAGGAATAGCGAAACGGTACTCCTTCCGTGATCAGGATAACAAAAGCTAATAAAAAGGTAGCAACTACTTAAATATCCCATACTGCCTTGTAGCCCTCAAAATTCACACATTGCTTTATCTGCCAGAAATTGTATAAACAAATTCCATACACTGAAATCGATTTCCTTCCAAATTTATTAAATGAATAAACCAACTACGAGGTGCATTCAAGTTCTAAGGCCTCTGATATTTTTCTCCGGACTGGAAAGAGATAGAAACATGAGCATTGTTTTAAAATGAGGCCGCGTTCATTGTCAATACGTCCCAGAGATGGCAGCACCGTACAGCAGATGGAATTTTACCGCCAGCGGCGAGAATGAGAACTGTTTTAAATACTTAAAATGGCGACGTTTTCCTTACGTGAACAGCGTGGAATCATTTGTTTTCTGAATTTGCGTGGTGTGAAACCAATTGAAATTCATCGACAGTTGTAGGAGACATGTGGTGATGGAGTTATTGATGTGTCGAAAGTGCGTTCGTGGGTGCAACAGTTTAATGAAGACAGAACATCGTGTGACAACAAACCGAAACAACTTCAGGCTCACACAAGCCGGTCTGACGACATGATCGAGAAAGTGGAGAGATGACATTTCTGTGGGTTCTGCGCACACAATCCTGCATGACGACCTGAAAATGCGAAAAGTGTCATCCAGGTGGGTGCCACGAATGCTGACGGACGACCACATGGCTGCCCGTGTGGCATTTTGCCAAGCAATGTTGACGAGCAACGACAGGATGAATGGGGCTTTCTTTTCGTTGGTTGTGCCAATGGATGAGACGTGGATGCCATTTTTCAATCCAAAAACAATGCGCCAGTCAGCTCAATGGAAGCACACAGATTCACCGCCACCAAAATATTTCGGGCAACCGCCAGTGCTGAAAAAATGATGGTGTCCATGTTCTGGGACAGCGAGGCCGTAATCCTTACCCATTGCGTTCCATAGGGCACTACGGTAACAGGTGCATCCTACGAAAATGTTTTGAAGAACAAATTCCTTCCTGCACTGCAACAAAAACGTCCGGGAAGGGCTGCGCGTGTGCTGTTTCACCAACACAACGCACCCGCACATCGAGCTAACGTTACGCAACAGTTTCTTCGTGATAACAACTTTGAAGTGATTCCTCATGCTCCCTACTCACCTGACCTGGCTCCTAGTGGCTTTGGCTTTTTCCAACAATGAAAGACACTCTCCGTGGCCGCACATTCACCAGCCGTGCTGCTATTGCCTCAGCGATTGTCCAGTTGTCAAAACAGACTCCTAAAGAAGCCTTCACCGCTACCATGGAATCATGGCGTCAGCGTTGTGAAAAATGTGTACGTCTGCAGGGCGATTACGTCGAGACGTAACGCCAGTTTCATCGATTTCGGGTGAGTAGTTAATTAGAAAAAAAAATCGGAGGCCTTAGAACTTGAATGCAGCTCGTATATTCCATACAACATCTTGTATCCCATAAATTATTTAGATAAACATTCTCCACACATTTCCTTGTCTAGAAGAAATTGTTTGATCAATATTCCACACACTTCAACCTATTTCCTGCCAAATTCTTCAAATAAATAAAGGAGCTGTATTCCATATACCGCCATGAATCTCGTAAGTTGTTTAAATAAACAATATTACACACATTTCCTTGTCTACCGGTAATAATTTAAACAACATTCATACACAGCAATCAATTACCCGCCAAATGGCCTATGAACTGAATCTTTTTCCCGCCAGTTTGAGGATGGACGAGGGAAGGGGAGCTGGGGGGTTACTCATAGCGGAAGGGGTTACTTAATTTATCGGTTTCATTAAATAGACAAGCACATTGATATCAAGAGTGAGCTTTTATCGATGATGGGAGTTACTAGGGGCGTGCAGGAGGAGGAGGGGGGGGGGGGCAGGAGGAGGGAGAGGGGGAGGAGTGGTAGTGGAGGTTTCTTGATAGGACAGAGTATCCCCAGGGGGTCATAACTACCTAGCATAACAATAGGTTATGTGTCTGTCAGTCAAAAGACAACAATAATTTTGTCCTTTAATGTGTACTTGCCCCTGGTGCAGGCAACCCTCAGGGTGTGGTAACGCTCGCTTTACCACAAGAGAATACCGAACCGTAATCGGGATAGGTGATATTGAGTGTTGGGACTGATATGGAGTCTCGTGAGACGCAGTCAAAGGGAACCTTTCTTGCTGCACATCAGTGACCATGCTCATTCTGCTGAAGTCCCAATGAAACACACTGCTTCTCAGAGCTAGTACATTTCGGCTCACCCCTCATGTTCTCATAACATGGCACACAGAGACTTCTTCCTTTTTCCTCAGATGAGGAGATCACTGTATGGCAGGTGTTCCCAGAATGACAACGAGGTGACATTCGAGAAGGAACGATTCATCAACAATTATCACACCAGTTTCTACATCCAACATTAGCCATCATTGGCAGAAAGGTGTCGCATTTTGGAGGAAATATGTGCAGATGTAGTAAGACCACAACCATATTTTATCGCCATAGATTTAATTTTTCAAGGCGACAAATAAAACTTTATAACTACGGCTTGTATTCTACAGTTACCTTACACTGAAATCTTCAGGAACAGGACAAGGTTAGGACCTCTCTGTGGAAGGCTAAAGTCCGGTCATGACATCATTCATCACTTGTTACAGTTTCAGTTTATTCATTTTTAAGAAGATAATCACAACTGAAAAAGGGCTAATTTGCACCAAATTTCGGACAATTCTAAAACAGTTAATGATATTACGAAAAAAATATTGTTCTGAACAATCCTGTTTTTTAAAGGAGGTTCACAAATTTAAAATTTTTAGTTGAGCAGTACAGAATGACAATTAGAACAACTATAGAACTGACATATAAGGTGCTGAGAAAAAATTCAATATTGAACAAAATGTGCATTTAACAAACTAAACAGGTAAGGTAACTTTGTATATAAGGCAATAGCAAGTTAGCAGTGGACCCCCGGAATAGTTTCAGAACAAAAACCGTTAATAAATGTCCCTTTCAAGAGAATGAATTAGTTAACAAAAATTCAACCGAATAACAAGCGTTTCAGTCAAGAGCAGTAAGTGCTTAATACCATCGAATTGCACCAGCACTAACGATGAGGAGCTAGAGGGGCTCTCAATACGTCAGGCACTTTGGAACAAGCGTCTAAAGGTTACAGCAGAAAAGCACATTGAACTTGGGAAGCTGACGAATCAGCGTGAGAGGGGACCTCAGAGGTACGTGTCGGTGTCAGATCTCGCGCTGCCAGACAAATAGCAAGTCGGGGTCGCGCCCCACTCACCCCACAACCTAGAAGAGAAGCGCTGCCAGGTAGGATACAGCGCAGCGAAGGCATCGCCTAAGCAAGACAGGTCCATATCACAAGAGTAATACAGGCATAACAGCCCTTCTCCAAAGGAAACGTAAGGTAAATGGACAACTAAGCCCCTTCAATTAGTTGCAGTTGAATGACATGCGGAATCACTGCTCACTAAGCTAGACTTAGAATATTATGGATTAAATAAATTCATTCAATAAAAGCTCTAAAAGAGACAGACCAAATTTAATTCAATTTGCAAAACTAAGTAATTAGATTGAAAATAGTTACAAATACTTACGATGAGGGACAGTGAGAAAGGTCAACAGCACCCCGCAAGATTTTTCGGTGTTTAGGTATGAACATAAAGTCCAAGATGGATGCAGTCCCGTAAAAAAATCCAGAAAAGACCTTACGCCAGAATCAGACACGGAAATGGCGAGCAACTAAACAATTTCTCTTATTAACGGCCTCAATAGATACTTTGTGGACCTGGCCAGGACAAGCATCTAAAACATAACTAACAGCAATACATATTAAAATATGAGCACACATTAAATAAATAACCAGGACCAGGCACAAATGAACAGAAACTCGTACGATACTAGCCCCTCGAGAAGGGAGAATATTAAACAGTGACATGCCCCGATCCCTTTAGCGCAGTACGATAACCTTAAACACATTATGAGGTAGCTATGAAGGTCACTGATGACGACTTGATTACGAATTGTTACAACGTTATTGGTGATAGTAATAAAGGACGTAACAGGGGAGCAATCCCAAATGGAAAATCTTAAAGCTACATTCAAACAGATATACTTACAGTAACATTAATAAACGGCGGAGAGCAATATGACGCAGGAAGACGCCACACGCAGCTCAAAACAACTTGCAGCATCAGCGATTGAGCATCTCGCCAAACGCACAAGAATACTATAGACTCTAGCATGACACGCACGGCGTCCCAGTCAATGCAGCATAAACCATCAGGAATGAGGTGGACTGACCCACTTAGCTCATGAATGGAATGCACCAGAAAACCAGCATCCCAAACACCAAGCTTTCTACGTTTCCCATACATCAGCTTTACAATGCAACGGTTCCCTTGTACACGGAAACACATTATATCAACAATATGAACACGGGCACCGCCTTATGCTCCAACGACCGTCTCCCCTTCTTTCCTGCAATGGCGTGCAGTCGCGCCACCTCGCGGCGTGCCAGAACGGTGAAGTCACAGCAGTAAGCGAAGCTGATATCGATACGAGCCAGCATGGCTCATACACGTCCTCCTGTCATTGCCTTTTAATATATTTGTAGCACTATGAAGCAATTTTAGCATCCCGTGATGCAGGGTGGCGCGGCTATTAGCCAGGATGCGAGTGAGCGATGGAGGTGGTGAGGTGCCTAGGTGGCTCCAGAGAAAGACAGCTGCAAGTTTGACAGTTTCCTTTATTTACACTTCTATGGTTCTTGGTACACTGGACCGCCGGCAGTTGAATTCTGCTAGGCTGCCTGTCCGCATACCGCGCATCAGACATGGAACTACACCGTGCCGCTGGCATAGTAACGTAAGCCAGCTTTGGAGACCCCACGCCAGCCCTGTGTGAACTTGACGCTTTTGTAGCCACTAGTACCCAAGGCGCACTGAGAGAAGCCCACCATCCCGAGAGGTCACTCTGGCCGTTGCAGATGGGGGCTGGTGTGCCCAGCAAGTGACTTGCTACCCCTGGGCAGGAGTCAGCCGTGCTGCTGGAGATGGCCTACTATGGCCAGCCCTACTATGGCTGATCTAAGACTCCGAATAATTCCATTACAAAAATGAGCAATACTTATAGACAGCAGCGTGTCACTAGTGGTGGATGTGGCCCACTACGTCCCGTACCTTAAAACACTAATGCCACTGTAAGTGTGGAAAATTGTCTTCCCCTCGCTGCACTAATCCGTGCAGTACCACTGAGGTCACTGTTTCAGCAAGCTAATCTACCTTGCAGCATTGAACTGGTTCAGTTATTACAGCGACATCATCCTGCATTCGAATATTGACAGCGCTGATGCAATACACTTTCCAGACTGCCACTAATATGCATTACGCTATATTCCACTACCCAGGCTCACACTACCATCCCCATATACGCTCATTATGCTACATAACCAAGATAAATGTCATTGCATCTATTAAAAGAATGTGTGTGCAGATTATACGGTTGTTATTGCTATATTCGATCGTATTCTCGACACAACATTACTACAGATACTCATCTGACACTCACCATTAGTAGATTGCTCGAGGTTTTCTAGAGGATCTGGATGGAAAATAGTTCAGTCAAGGGAGGCACAGATTGAACAGAAATAAGGTAGATCATTACCTGTCAGACAACCGATATCGATGATGCAATAAGGCCCGACGGATTGGTGATTACAAATTCAAGTTTGCCTCACAGAGTGAAGAAGAAAGGGTTGTGTGATACATGTGTAATAGAAAGACAGGGAGACAGAAATAAAGGGATGGGAGGCTCACAGAATCAAAGGAAAGGTGAAACTGACACAGTGGACGTCGTACACGACTTGATATTTAATTTCTTTGTCTGTAAATTGGGTGAAGAAATGTATGCATTAAAATGTTAAAAATGCTTGAGGGATGAATAGCTGTAGGAGCAAGCGTTAGTATGTGTAACACAGATGCAGCGTATAGGAAAATGAAATAAACGTGTGGGGAAAAGAGAATCGACTGCACGATAATAAAGAACTCAGATCGATAGGCAGTAATTAGCAAAGAGAGAAAGACTGAATGATGGAGTATACACATGGAAGGGCTATTTAAAGAAAAAGGGGAGAGGAAGTAGATGAAAATGAAATGGGCGATGAAATGCAGCGAGGAAAATTTCACAGCATACTAAACGACCTATATCGAAACACAACATCTAGAATAGTCGAGATCCCCTCAGATTTATTGTGAACCTTACGACCTTTAACTATTAGAAAACTACTTCACTTGAGAATGCGAGATAAATGAAACATGAGAAATACCCCAGAGCTCAACAGGAATGTAATAACATCAGTATAAAAGAAGTTAGATACTGACAGGTGCGATCGACACAAAAATTATCTACGCAATAGTGTATCAGCTATTAGAAGCCCTTACAGGGGAAGATCAAACTGGTTTACACAGAAATGAAGGAACACACGAAGTAATACTAACCCAACCACTTATCTTCAAAGGTAAACCGCAAAAACACAAACCTACATTCATATCACTTGTAGATTTAGTAAAAGCTATTGACAAAGTGAGTCGAGCTCCTTCGCCTCCGCATAGGTTCGCAGCCATCCACGGTAAAGTTATTAGGATTAAAATACAAGAAGTAAAGGTTACCTACAACTTAGGCGTGAGAAGCAAAGACTGGCGGTAATAAGTAATCGATAAATATAACTCTTAGGGAGTCTCGTCCGAAATTGACTGTAGTCGTGCCACATAGAACGTGAAACGTAGACGACTGATATTGCGGACAAAAGAAGCTGAAGCTATTGAAATGTGCTGCTGCAGAAGAACGCTGAAGATCAAATGTGTAGATTGGATAAGGTGTAACATCGAATCGCGGAGAAAAAAATTATGACACAAGTAAAGGAAGGACTAAAATAGAGGATAAGTTTGTAAAGCACTTCCTAAGACTTAAATTAATAGTTAACTTGCTAATGTGGAATATCTTTTAGGGGGAAATGTTGTAGAAGATTATCAATAAAACGCTGCTAGCGGATATAGATTGCATTAGTCGTGCAGAAATGAGAGTTGCATGAGACAGAGTAGCGTGGAAATAATAGCCTTCGGCCTCAATTCCAACACGATTATAACTGCTTTTGAGTCTGTTACTTTTGTAACAGAATGTTGCGGTAACACCAACCAAAAATCGGAGAAGAATCCAGTAAAGCAAAAATGAACCAGAAAACATCAGAATGAGGTGATACGCCATGAGATAGCAATATGGACATATACAGTATTGAGTACACAAGGTATAAAGGGGCAGTGCATTAGTGCAGCTGTCATTTGTATTCAGGTGATCTATATGAAAAGGGCTTGCAACATGACTGTACCACACGACGGGAATTAATAGACTCTGAATGCGGAATGGTAGTTTGAACTAGAGTAATGGGACATTCCATTTAGGGAATTCAGTATGCAGAGATCCGTAACGTCAAGAGCGGGCCGACTATACCAAATATCAGGTATTACCTCTTACCAGGGACAACGGACTTGGTGGCTCGAGAGCAGCAGCGTCTATGTGGAGTTGACAGTGCTAGCACACGAGCACCACTGCGAGAAATAACCGTAGAAATCAACGAGGAACGTACGACGAACATACCTCTTGGGACAGTGCGGTGAAGTTTGACGTTACTGGGCTATGGCAGCAGAAGATCGACACCAGTGCCTCCTCTAACAGCACAATGCGTGCAGCGCCTCTCCTGGGGTCATGACCATATCGGTTGGACACTATACGCCTGGAGAAACATTTACTCCGATGAGACCCAATTTCATTTTGTAGGAACTGATGCTAGGGTTCGAGTGTGGCGCAGACCTTACGAAGCCATAACACAACTTGGCATTGCGCAAGCTGATGGTAGCTCCATATTAGTGAGGGCTGTGTTTACATGACATGGACTTTGTCATGGTTATGTTCGCCTACTTCGAGACCATTTGCAGCCATTCACGACATTTTGTTCCCACAACGATGTCATGTCACCTGGCCACAGTGGTTCGCGATTAGTTTGAGGAACATTCCGGGCAATTAGAGCAAATGATTTGGCCACCCAGATCGAGCTACATGTATCCCATCGAGACATTTATCGGACGTAATCGGGAGGTTAATCTGTGCCCAAGATCCTGTACCACCAACATATTTGCGATTGTGGATGGACATGGAGGCAGCACGACTCAACATTTCTACAGTGGACTTCCAACAAATTGCTGAGTTGCTGCACCACGGCGTGCAAAACGAGGTCCGACACGGGATAGGGAGGTATCCCGTGAGTTTTGTTACCTCAGTGTATATGTTAATGTGGCTGCAATTGTTCATTAGACCTTCGGTTTTCATGAGCGCTTTTCCTAACAATTCGATGTCAGCCACCTAAAAATAGGTTTTTCAGCTTTTTTTGTAACTGATAACACATCAGAAAACCTAAGGTCATAGATACACAGGAAGTCATTAAGCAGATAAATAGCGAACTGCTCCTGTGTGAACGATGTAAACGTCTGGGTCTCACGCTGTTTCCCAGAAATCTCTCTTATTTACTAACCGTTTTTCTAGAGGTTGCTGGTAGGTTTTTTGTGGTCTTTTGAGTCTGGGGTAGTGTGAGAGTTCCCTAGAAGAGCAGATTGTTGCGAAGTCATGCGGAGGCGAAAGAAAGACGTAGGCCATCACATACTTCGAAGTTTAGAGCTGTAACGTAGTAAAGCTTAGGGCCCGAGGACCTTGTTAAAATAATTATGAGCATGCGTTGTTGATTAATATGAAGTGGAGTGTATTTGGCCAATACATCGTATCTTTTTCTATGAACATTTCTTGTTGTTGTTGTTGTTGTTGTTGTTGTTGTCTTCAGTCCTGTGACTAGTTTGATGCAGCTCTCCATGCTACTGTATCCTGTGCAAGCGTCTTCATCTCCCAGTACCTACTGCAATCTACATCCTTCTGAATCTGCTCAGTGTATTCATCTCTTGGTCTCCCTCTACGATTTTTACCCCCCACGCTGCCCTCCAATACTAAATTGGTGATCCCTTGATGCCTCACAACATGTCCTACCAACCGATCCCTTCTTCTGGTCAAGTTGTGCCACAAACTTCTCTTCTCCCCAATCCTATTCAATACTTCCTCATTAGTTATATGATCTACCCATTTAATCTTCAGCATTCTTCTGTAGCACCACATTTCGAAAGCTTCTATTCTCTTCTTGTCCAAACTATTTATCGTCCATGTTTCACTTCCATACATGGCTACACTCCATACAAATACTTTCAGAAATGACTTCCTGACACTTAAATCTATACTCGATGTTAACAAATTTCTCTTCTTCAGAAACGCTTTCCTTGCCATTGCCAGCCTACATTTTATATCCTCTCTACTTGGACCATCATCAGTTATTTTGCTCCCCAAATATCAAAACTCCTTTCCTCCTCTTCCAAGTCCTTTGCTGTCTCTGACAGAATTACAATGTCATCGGCGAACCTCAAAGTTTTTATTTCTTCTCCATGGATTTTAATACCTACTCCGAATTTTTCTTTTGTTTCCTTTACTGCTTGCTCAATATACAGATTCAATATCATATGCAACCCTGTCTTACTCCCTTCCCAACCACTGCTTCCCTTTCATGGCCCTCGACTCTTATAACTGCCATCTGGTTTCTGTACAAATTGTAAATAGCCTTCCGCTCCCTCTATTTTACCCCTGCTACCTTCAGAATTTGAAACTGGGTATTCCAGTCAACATTGTCAAAAGCTTTCTCTAAGTCTACAAATGCTAGAATCGTAGGTTTGCCTTTCCTTAATCTTTCTTCTAGGTCAATATTGCCTCACGTGTTCCTGTATTTCTACGGAATCCAAACCGATCTTCCCCGAGGTCGGCTTCTACTAGTTTTTCCATCCGTCTGTAAAGAATTCGAGGTAGTATTTTGCAGCTGTGGCTTATTAAACTGATAGTTCGGTAATTTTCACATCTGTCAGCACCTGCTTTCTTTGGGATTGGAATTATTATATTCTTCTTGAAGTCTGAGGGTATTTCGCCTGTTTTATACATTTTGCTCACCAGATGGTACAGTTTCGTCAGGACTGGCTCTCCCAAGGCCGTCAGTAGTTCCAATGGAATGTTGTCTACTCCGGGGGCCTTGTTTCGACTCAGGTCTTTCAGTGCTCTGTCAAACTCTTCACGCAGTATCGTATCTCCCATTTCATCTTCATCTACATCCTCTTGCATTTCCATAATATTGTCCTCAAGTACGTCGCCCTTGTATAGACCCTCTATATACTCCTTTCACCTTTCTGCTTTCCCTTCTTTGCTCAGAACTGGGTGTCCATCTGAGCTCTTGATATTCATACAAGTGGTCCTCTTTTCTCCAAAGGTCTCTAATTTTCCTCTAGGCTGTATCTATCTTACCCCTAGTGAGATAAGCCTCTACATCCTTACATTTGTCCTCTAGCCATACCTGATTAGCCATTTTGCACTTCCTGTCGATCTCATTTTTGAGACGTCTGTATTCCTTTTTGCCTGCTTAATTTACTGCATTTTTATATTTTCTCCTTTCATCAATTAAATTCAATATTTCTTCTGTTACCCAAGGATTTCTACTAGCCCTCGTCTTTTTACCTACTTGATCCTCTGCTGCCTTCACTACTTTATCCCTCACAGCTACCCATTCTTCTTCTACTGTATTTCTTTCCCCTGTTTCTGTCAATTGTTCCCTTCTGCTCTCCCTGAAACTCTGTACAACCTCTGGTTTAGTCAGTTTATCCAGGTCCCATCTCCTTAAATTCCCACCTTTTTGCAGTATCTTCAGTTTTAATCTACAGTTCATAACCAATAGATTGTGGTCAGAGTCCACATCTGCCCCTGGAAATGTCTTACAATTTAAAACTTGGTTCCTAAATCTCTGTCTTACTATTATATAATCTATCTGACACCTTTTAGTATCTCCAGGGTTCTTCCATGTATACAACCTCCTTTCATGATTCTGAAACCAAGTGTTAGCTATGATTAAGTTGTGCTCTGTGCGAAATTCTACCAGGCGGCTTCCTCTTTCATTTCTTAGCCCCAATCCATATTCACCTACTACGTTTCCTTCTCTCCCTTTTCCTACTCTGGAATTCCAGTCACCCATGACTATTAAATTTTCGTCTCCCTTCACTATCTGAGTAATTTCTTTTATTTCATCATACATTTCTTCAATTTCTTCGCCATCTGCAGAGATAGTTGGCATATAAACTTGTACTACTGTAGTAAGTGTGCTCTTCGTATCTATCTTGGCCACAATAATGGGTTCACTATGCTGTTTGCAGTAGCTTACCCGCATTCCTATTTTCCTATTCATTATTAAACCTACTCCTGCATTACCCCTATTTGATTTTGTGTTTATAACCCTGTAGTCACCTGACCAGAAGTCTTGTTCCTCCTGCCACCGAACTTCACTAATTCCCACTATATCTAACTTTCACCTATCCCTTTCCCTTTTTAAATTTTCTAACCTACCTGCTCGATTAAGGGATCTGACATTCCACGCTCCGATCCGTAGAACGCCTGTTTTCTTTTTCCAGTTAACGGCATCCTCTTGAGTAGTCCCCGCCCGGAGATCCGAATGGGGGACTATTATACCTCCGGAATATTTTACCCAAGAGGACGCCATCATCATTTAATCATACAGTAAAGGTGCATGTCCTCGGGAAAAATTACGGCGGTAGTTTCCCCTTGCCTTCAGCCGTTCGCAGTACCAGCACAGCAAGGCCTGTTTTGGTTATTGTTACAAGGCCAGATCAGTCATCCAGAGTGTTCTCCTTGCAACTACTGAAAAGGCTGCTGCCTCTCTTCAGGAACCACACGTTTGTCCGGCCTCTCAACATATACCCCTCTGTTGTGGTTGTACCTACGGTTCGGCTATCTGTATCGCTGAGGCACGCAATCCTCCCCACCAACGACAAGGTCCATGGTTCATGGGGGGGGGGGGGGGGGTGAACAGAAGTAACATGAAGTAATATGTAATGGTGACCTGTAAAATAATTTCGAAAAGCGCAAATTACGAAATTCCTTGGTATCATTACCAAGCGTACATCACTCAACCATAAAAAATGGATACTCTTAAGCAAGTGGAGGTTTTGGGCCATAGCATTTTTATATCTGATCCTGCGAGGTATAATTCAGTTGAAGCTCCATACGTAACAATCCAACAACTGAGAGAGAGTTGACAATTTCATTAGTTATAGCCTTACAGTAAATAGGATAATCGACTCAGGAATAAATTGTTTGATGGGTGTGTATTGTAAATAAATATCACGCCACCACCAATCATTTTTTTCGGTGTCTGAAAGGAACTGAGAATGCTGAAGCAGATGAACTGTGAATCTTTAGTGCGTAGAGGAAATTTGAAATTCTGGAGACAGATAGTTAAACAGAGCGAGTCGAGGTTATTGCAGCATAGAAATACGTGATGAATAGAGATGCAAACAAGAGGTAGCAGAGAGCCGTTAAAGTACAGCGAAACAGGCTAATTATTAAGTCAACCGAGCAGCAAATTTATAGAAGCGGAAACGAGCGGACTTGTAATTATAAGAGAAAAGTGAACAAGTGCAAATGTATAACTGCAGTGTGCTGACCAGGTTCCTTAACTGTACGATTTTTGTCGGATGAATGAATAGTTAAGTTCATTGCTCCAAAAGCAATCGTCCGTGGCTGCAAAGTTTCAGGGTTTTTATACGGAGTTGGCCGATTACTCGTTTTGCATTTGTAGCTTCGAAGTGGATGGCACCGAACACGGCAGGTAAATTATCGGCCATTACTAAGGGTTTTGGTTAAATACTAATGACGAATTCTGTGTCTTTTGCCTGCATTCGAATTTAGCCTTATACATTAACGTTCAAAATCACATTTCGTTTTTACTCTTACGTCCGTTGTGCATGTTTCGCACTGTGCTGCTAACAGTTTAAGGTGTACGTAAAACACCACATCAGCTGCTGTTACAATGTGCTTAAATTTCCACTACCAGTTACGTTCCTCGAAGTCCTTCAAGTGACAGTATAACTTAATATAGTCCTAAATTAGTAAATTTAGCTGCCATGGAAAGATAAGAAAATTTCGGACCTCATTACACTACAATAGTCACAGATGTCAGATGTTATCTTTCAATGTTCACTTACAAAATGAAGGTCACAATATTGATCGTATAGAGGAAAACCGTAAATGAACCTAATCAAATTTCTCAATAATGTAATGTACATGTAACAGGAATTCACCAATAGACAGCATACTGCCAAAACACAAGACGAAAATTAAAATTTTTTAAATGAGTAGAAATTATTTCATAAATTTACGTACAGTTGCTGTCCTCAAAATGTTCCACATAACAGAGATAAATTTAAGTTCAGCTTCACGTCATTCATAAAACAGGGACCAATATAGCTAGGAATGTATTAGAAGTATCCGAAATATACACGAATTTACAGGGAGAACACACCGAATGAGCAAACAAATTACAGAAGCTCTAATACCTTTAAAAGTTTTCCGTTAAGTTTAATACTCATACAGAATGTTTCACAGTTCCTATTACAGGCTTCTAGGGGTTGTAGAGTGGACTTATTAAATAAATTCTGAAATGGAAATCCTCTTCGAAAATGTACCGTTTGGACATAAAATAAATTCTGAAGAGCGGATCACTTTCAAAGTTATCTCTTTACTGTACGCACATGAATTGAGAAGAGGGTGCCATGATCGGTCTTTATTGTAGTTGTGCCATCATATACCATTTTCGTCCAACTACCACAAAGGATGTCAGATATTGGTAGATTTGCAAAGAGGAAGATTGATTGTGACGCTCCACGGATGCATCACATTGTGCAGTTTGAAGAGGGCATACTTCTACACATAGAAAGGGCTCCTGCAAAAGTCACAGATGAAATCTCACTGTCGAAGCTGTGTGCCTACCTTGCCTACCATGATTTTAAAGTGATGCGATCTCCAAACTGTATATTTCCGGATGTCTCATCAAAACTTTATCTGCTAATTCACTTCTGCAACTCCTGGAAGCCTGGAATAAGAATTGTGAGACACCCTCCATTTATTTTAGTACGACGGCAGTTGCTTGTCACGATGACATCTTCAAGGCCAATGCTTCCTTCCGTACACTGCAAACAATTTCTACACAAACCGTTAGATTACGGAGGTACCCTAGGCCTTGTCTGTCTGAGGAGGGATGCATGAAATAAAATATTTTGGTGAGTTGTGGCGGTAACGAAGCAGAACAGAGCGCAATCAGGTTGTGCAGGTCATTTGTTCCACACAAAAGCTTCCCAGCATGGTCGGGGTCTCCTATGTTTGATTCTGGATGTGGACCAGTAATGAATTAACTTGTTTTGAAGGAGTTTTTTGTTGGTCGTTTTCAGACCCTAAGCTATAAGGGTGTGGTGAGATCCTGTCTTGCATCACACAGCTTGTTATAATATTGTGTACAGCGGTGTTAGATCTCTAATGAAACTTTTATTACGTTCGAGCATAACGTTCGTTATTCTGTGAGACGGTTAACTTCCAGGTTCATAGCACAGAATCAGGTTGTCATTCGTCTAGCAGAATAATAGGATTGTGGCGCCTTACATTCTATTTAAATTTTTCCATCATTTTGCGTTGAATATGTCTGGAGGTGGTACACAATGACATATGTTGGTACACAATGACATATGTTTCACGCATGGTCGATTGTATGCGTTATGGTATCAGTGACTACATTTTAGACAAAGTAGTTACTAATGAATCTATAGGTTCTGATACTGTCATATTTTATTGCCACTGATGAGTTAATGCGCAAGGGAATCAATGGTATTGTATGAACAATGGATTTAACTGCAGCATGCACCATTAGTCAGTCTAAGTAAAGAACTGCAGACGTCAGCATACACATTTTAAGAACTGCAATTAGCAGAAGACTCTTCCCGTTCTCAGCATGCCTCACACGTCAGCTGGTACGTGTTGGTGCGGGCATTCGAAAAGAACTGGCTGCTTATCATTCAGTTTCTGAAGTACCTGTCTTAGAACAATATATTTCACGTTTCTAGGTAGAAACTGTTAGTTTAACGGGCTGAGCAAAGTAAGCTCATTGGACGTAATTCGCCGGAAAGGTTACCTAAGCGTTTTTGAAATCAGACTATGATCTTGTCACAAGTTTATTAAACAATTCAGTTATGTTCGTCATGTCCCATTGAGCAATGGAAGCAGTAGCTACCCTTAAACAAGTTTCTTTCCTATTTTGAAACACAGTCCGATTGTGTCATAAATTATTTCTTAGGGTTTAAGTTTATAAAGAGAAGAGTGAAAGGCGGCAAGGATTTTGCATGCTATTTTCATTAATAATTAGCATATATTTATTATTCTGATACTGCTAACAGGAAAAATCGGTGTGAAAAGCTGTTAATGATGTAACAAAACACGCCCTGCATAGTTTGCGTCTCTCTTTATTAGCCCTCTGACGATTTTTAAATGATTATGAATGATTCTGGTGTGTGCCCTAATGTGCAGAGCAGTAGACTTGAGGCGGAGCAACATGAAACGCTTCCGCCAAGCTGTTCGGTGACCGGTGGATGTTTGGCGTAAGAGTGTTGGTAGTGAGGTTGACACAGACATCCGAGGGTGGCAAGCATTTTGTCCCCCCACACGATTGCTTGCGGCTAAGGATTAAACGGTTGTCAGTTACCGTGAATGTCGAGAGAACGTTCTTAAGAGGGCAAAAAGTAATTTAGCTGAAAGGAGACTGACACTGCTTTCCATTTAATCTACAAATAAATTGTGGCCCATTACCTGTCTGCATATCAAGAGTCAGCACTGTCTTTGCGTTGGAAGGACAACACTACTTCAAGACTGCACGGAAATCCACTACTTCCGTATGCATTTTCTTTTACTGCTCAGACTTTGAGAAGAACACTGCAATTTTACTATGATGAACGATCAGGACTGTCTTTATGGACTGTGAGAAAATTTTAGCTTTTGACAAACATTGTATCAATAAGTGTGTGCATTTAATATCTTTGTTATTGTAATTATGAAATTGTTTTTCAAATCTGTATTGGCCACTGCCCAAAACAATTTGTAAATTTTTTTTTGGGGAGTATGAGGGCTATGTAAGTAGGCTGTATAGGTTTTTTTTATTGGTAACGCCAAGTAGCGCTCTGTATGAACATCACTGGCTGTGCTGTGTGCAGTCTGAGGCTGGTCGGCACTGTTGCAATAGTCGCTTTTGTAGTGTTGGGCAGTTAGCTGTTAACAGTGCGTAGCGTTACGCAGTTGGAGTTGAGCCGCCAGCAGTGGTGGATATGGGGAGTGACATGGCAGAGTTTTGAGAGCGGATGATCTGGAGAGAGACAGTAAATTTGTAAGATTGGATGTCATGAACTGATATATATATTATGACTTTTGAGCACTATTAAGGTAAATACAATGTTTGTTCTCTATCAAAATCTTTCATTGGCTAACTATTCGTATCAGTAGTTAGCGCCTTCAGTAGTTTGAATCTTTTATTTAGCTGGCAGTAGTGGCGCTCGCTGTATTGTAGTAGTTCGAGTAACAAAGATTTTTGTGAGGTAAGTGATTTGTGAAAGGTATAGGTTAATGTTAGTCAGGGCCATTCTTTTGTAGGGATTATTGAAAATCAGATTGCGTTGCTCTAAAAATATTGGCTGTTATTTTAGTGTTGACCAGAATATGTAAAGAGCGAAACGTCTGAGTACGTTCAGTTCTGCTCAGCTGTTTGAAAATCAAATAATGTAAGAGGTTTATCTGCATAGTAATTCAATAAGTTTTCTAAGGGGACGTTTCGTAAGTACACTTTGTGGCTGCCTGCAGTATGAGTCACTGACTATTGTCTCTTTGTTGGCGCGCGTCTTTATTGGGATTTGGAGACCTAACTTCTACAAATTCACCTTGTCGAGAGGGCCCTGCCCTGTTTGAATCCCGCCAGTTCTGATACAATTCAGGTCTGTCGTTGCGATCATATAGTCTGTCGTCATGTCGGTAGATTCCATAGTTTCTTTCTTGTCGGTCAGGTGGTGGAGAATTTCTCCCTGAATCGTAACTGCGCACTGGACCGTTGCGTCTGAAGTTATTCTGCAGCCTACTTACAGCATTTAATGTAAACATTCGAACGATGGCAAAGATCAAAGACGTCAGTGACAGGCATGGAGTTTCTGTAGTTATAAATAGTCATTTTAAACAAATAATGAAATGTAATAAGTATGAGCAGCTTGTCTCTATTTAGATTTCCTATCAGCCAGATCGTCCTCAATGGGGGACCATGATTTAGCAGTAATAGATTTTTACATCTTCTGTCTGTCTTTTTACTCATAATTTTACTGACATTCAAGATAAAATCTAAGTTATTACACACGCAGACCTTATCGTACATCAGTTGTTTACTGAACGGAAAACCATGTTTTATTCAGTTATTCAACGCCTCGTCAATATTCCAGCGCCATTCTAAAAACATGGCAGTGTACATTTTGCGTACTGTATTGATTGCTGTAGAATCGGGATTTAGGGTAAATTACTAAAATTTCTGGAAAATGTTCGTTATTCGCTTTACAGAGTACTACTTCGGAACGAGTAAACATAATATGAAATGCAAACTACGCAACAACAGCATCACTGGTTTCTATTTATCCCACTGAGTAGTCCATCAGTTTAAACACTGCAATCAATAGAATACCCCCGATTTCTGCACTTATATACTTATATCAATGAATGTTTTCATTGGGACTTTTATTATTGGTAATACACTTTCCATTCAATGAAAATATAAACCAACACTCCAGTATTCCCTGTCCTCCAATATTCAGTAGAGACCAAACATGCTGCAACTAAACGCATATGCTGGCAACATATCAGCTTGGTGGAAGTTTTCAAGAGTTGGTTTGAGTGAAGGACCTGGGGCGTACGTTCATAGGTGAGGCTTTGATCGCAAACCACAAGGCTACCAACAAGTGGGTGCCCAGCAATAGCTAATTGGCGGGTTTCCCAGGAAGCAGGAGTTGGGGGAAGCGGCTTCTGCGGTGTGCGATTTAACTGTAAAATAGAGCCATTTGCAAACTGTTGGAATATGGTTATGTTGATATACTTTATAGCTCAGTAGTAATTTAATTGCATCAACATACCCGCACCATTTAACTGCACTTATTGAAACAGTAATACTACATTACAGAAACAGTATAAGTTAGGTGATAACATTAAATGAGTGCTCTTACATAAATCACTGAAAATTATTAACTATTCAATTGTTTTTATGATCGTGTCAAATACGATGTTGGATGACAGCCTACCACTGCAGCTATCATTAGTGAAAGTCTCACAATTGAAATTATTTATTGCATTATTAAGTGTTTTAAATATTTTTAGGTATGTAAACGTATCAGCTCATCATATGCTCCACTCACATTACTTACGGACGCAGTATGCCTTTTTCATAGCTCTCAACACGTAAGCATACCACAATTGTACAAATTATTAACTGGTTTCCGATTTCTTTAACTGAAAATTAATATGACCGGTATTAAAAGAGGCCGCAACTTTAAAATGGCAAATTATTTGTAAGATTAAATGTGATCACTAGACTGAGCGTGAAAAGATTCATTATAACAAACCAAATATATTATTTCATATGTTTTAGCGTATATTTGTTTTTTTTTGTCATAAGCGCATATACTTACGACAAATATTTAGTTGTTTATCCATTTATTTCTAAACATTTTATATACGGAATACTGTGGCCTTAATGGAAGTGAAAGAGGAAAAATTTTTATATAGACATCAAATTTATTCAACCGGTAGTCCATATTCTTTATTTTTAAGTAAGTTGTGAATTTTTTTTATATGAGAACGTAAGATCTCATTTGGGGGAGCAGGCAGTAGCTCAGGTGGGTCACTGAAGGGAAGGGTTTTCGGTGGTCAGCAGTGGTACAGAGCAATGTTGTTGTTGTTGTTGTTGTTGTTGTGGTCTTCAGTTCTGAGACTGGTTTGATGCAGCTCTCCATGCTACTCTATCCTGTGCAAACTTCTTCATCTACCAGTACCTACTGCAGCCTACATCCTGATTTTTGCGGCTTCTTTTAAATGATTGGGAGAGCTTATAATGCATTCTGAATTCGGTAAAGTACTGGTTTTTGGATTGGTAGCATATGTGGGAATAGTTTAAAATTTGGTCATAGTGGGATCTTCTGAGGCAGGTCGACTTTAATTCAGGGTGTTAGTGGGAACGTTAACAATTCTCTAACATCGTAGGATGTGTGTTACAGAACTTCGAAGTTATTTACTTGCAGTTTTGGAGGTAATACAAAAGAGATAACTGAATCTGCTCATAATTTCTCAAATTTTCATACGCTGATTGCTGTGGTGGACTATATACGAGTTCATCATTATGTTGTGCATTTTATTTAAAAAAGCGGATAAAGTGCCACTAGAAGCCTTCCTAAAAGACAATTTCCATTCCTTCCGAACTGACTATGCGAATGTAGACGAGATGTGGCTCAAATTCAAAGATATAGTAGCAACAGCAATTGAGATATTCATACCTCATCAATTGGTAAGAGATGGAACGGATCCCCCGTGGTACACAAAAAAGGTCCGAACGCTGTTGCAGAGGCAACGGAAAAAGCATGCGAAGTTCAGAAAAACGCGAAATCCCGAAGATGGGCTAAAATTTACAGACGCGCGAAATTTGGCATGTACTTCGATGCGAGATGCCTTTAATAGGTTCCACAACGAAACATTGTCTCGAAATTTGGTAGAAAATCCGAAGAAATTCTGGTCGTATGTAAAGTAAACAAGCGGCAAGACGCAGTCAATACCTTCGCTGCGCAGTGCCGATGGTACTGTTATCGACGACTGTGCCGCTAAAGCGGAGTTATTGAACGCAGCTTTCCGAAATTCCATCACCAGGAAAGACGAATGGAATATTCCAGAATTTGAAACACGTACATCTGCTAGCATGAGTTTCTTAGAAGTAGATACCTTAGGGGTTGCGAAGCAACTCAAATCGCTTGATACGGGCAAGTCTTCAGGTCTAGATTGTATACCGATTAGGTTCCTTTCAGATTACGCTGATACTATAGCTCCCTACTTAGCACTCATATACAACCGCTCGCTCACCGATAGACCTGTACCTACAGATTGGAAAATTGCGCAGGTCGCACCAGTGTTCAAGAATGGTAGTAGGAGTAATCCATTTAACTACGGACCTATATCATTGACGTCGGTTTGCAGTAGGGTTTTGGAGCATATACTGTATTCAAACATTATGAATCACCTCGAAGGGAACGATCTATTGACACGTAATCAGCATGTCTTCAGAAAACATCGCTCTTGTGCAACGCAGCTAGCTCTTTATTCGCACGAAGTAATGGCCGCTATCGACAGGGGATCTCAAGTTGATTCCGTATTTCTTGATTTCCGGAAAGCTTTTGACACCGTTCCTCATAAGCGACTTCTAATCAAGCTGCGGAGCTATGGGGTATCATCTCAGTTGTGCGACTGGATTCGTGATTTCCTGTCAGGAAGGTCGCAGTTCGTAGTAATAGACAGCAAATCATCAAGTAAAACTGAAGTGATATCAGGTGTTCCCCAGGGAAGCGTCCTGGGACCTCTACTGTTCATGATCTATATAAATGACCTGGGTGACAATCTGAGCAGTTCTCTTAGACTGTTCGCAGATGATGCTGTAATTTACCGTCTAGTAAGGTCATCCGAAGACCAATATCAGTTGCAAAGCGATTTAGAAAAGATTGCTGTATGGTGTGTCAGGTGGCAGTTGACGCTAAATAACGAAAAGTGTGAGATGATCCACATGAGTTCCAAAAGAAATCCGTTGGAATTCGATTACTCGATAAATAATACAATTCTCAAGACTGTCAATTCAACTAAGTACTTGGGTGTTAAAATTACGAACAACTTCAGTTGGAAGGACCACATAGATAATATTGTCGGGAAGGCGAGCCAAAGGTTGCGTTTCATTGGCAGGACACTAAGAAGATGCAACAAGTCCACTAAAGAGACAGCTTACACTATACTCGTTCGTCCTCTGTTAGAATATTGCTGCGCGGTGTGGGATCCTTACCAGGTGGGATTGACGGAGGACATCGAAAGGGTGCAAAAAAGGGCAGCTCGTTTTGTATTATCACGTTATAGGGGAGAGAGTGTGGCAGATATGATATACGAGTTGGGATGGAAGTCATTGCAGTATAGACGTTCTTCGTCGCGGCGAGACCTTTTTATGAAATTTCAGTCACCAACTTTCTCTTCCGAATGCGAAAATATTTTGTTGAGCCCAACCTACATAGGTAGGAATGATCATCAAAATAAAATAAGAGAAATCAGTGCTCGAACAGAAAGGTTTAGGTGTTCGTTTTTCCCGCTCGCTCTTCGGGAGTGGAATAGTAGAGAGATAGTATGATTGTGGTTCGATGAACCCTCTTCCAAGCACTTAAATGTGAATTGCAGAGTAGTCATGTAGATGTAGATGTAGATCAAAAGTATGGAGCTCTGTTATTTTCGTGGACAAGTGATGATTCAGTGATATATGGAGAATCAGCTACCAAATTGCTCGTCCAGGTTAGGTTTACTGCAGATCATTAATTTATTATTTTATTCTTTTTAAGTAGAATTATTGTAGGACCACCATTTCTATATTTTTCTTTGAAATGAATAACAGAATTAATTATCAGTTTCTCCAGTAAAATACTTATGTTTTATCTACATCAGTTTATCAGTAGATAATAAACCTAATAGTTATTTTATTATTATTATTATTATTATTATTATATTTCATTGAAAATTGTTATTTAAAATTCGCATAACTTCACATTGCATACAGTACTTGATTGTTCGATCACTGAAATTTACTAATTCTTCTACTGAATTACATAATAGGGAATGAAAGCAGACTATCGATTGTATCGAGGCACTGTTTCATGCAGAACCGTGCATCGTCCAACGCCACACGTTTGGGTACAGTCTCAATTGGCCGATCTCTCTAAAGATAAATCAGACAGAAGATCTGGTGAAGTTGCAGTCTGGATAAATTACTTGTACCAGATTGGTAAAAATCTGAGAGGTGTTTCTCTGTCATCCAAGGCGTGAAATACCTCCCCATAACCTTGGACTGACGGAAGGAGATTTTACTGAAATTCTGAGATGATATGTCCCCGACAGAGATACAAATGATTCGTGGGCGCACGGGTCTGTCTGCGTGTGTTCGTGTGTGCGCATGTGTGTGGGTGTGTGTGTAGTTACTGTGAAATAAATTGATCAGTCAGGACGTTACGACCACCGAGTTACTATCAGCATAAACTCGTCCAGGCGATAGCAGTATCACCTGGAGAGGAATGACTACTACTCACAGACACGAACGGTGCATGTAATGTCAGTGAGTGTGTTGTCCGTATATAGAATGGGGAAGGTGTGAGATCTATCTAGATATGATCGAAGGCAGATTGTGAAGGCTCTGTACGATCGCATCGGAAACTGCAGGAGTTGTCGGGCGCTCAAGGAGTGCTGTGGGGGATACCTTAAACACGTGGTGAAACCAAGGTGAAATCACGTCCAGACGTCGTGTAGATTGCCGACCATTCCTCATTACAGGGACTTCTTAGGCTGGGACAGTCGTCTGGTTCAAATGGCTCTAAGCACTATGGGACTTAACATCTGAGGTCATCAGTCCCCTAGAACTTAGAACTACTCAAACCTAACTAACCTAAGGACATTACACACATCCACGCCCGAGGCAGTATCGCAGTTTCGAACTGAAGCGCCTAGAACGGCTCGGCCACTGCGGCCGGCCCCCTGGTCTCGTATGAGACGTTCACGGGGGGTCCACTGGGGGGTCGAACCGCACAATAACCCGGGGTTCAGTGTGGGGCGGCAGTAGGGTGAGTGGACTGCTGTGACCCGTTGTGGGGTTGTGAACCACTGAGGTCTATGGCGGAACGACGCCACTCCGTCGTTCCTAAATCCCCGGTTCAACACACATACACACATCATAACATATTAACAACTCAGTGGAAATGAATTAAAATGGTGGAACATATTTTCTTAAGGCTCCCAGTAGTGCAAAAAAGCTGTATATCACAAGGTGCATGGTCAGAGTGACTATAGCGTCAAATGGGGCTGGCCCTGCTACTACACGAGGCAGTTAAAGGAACGGGAAAAGTCACTGTGTGTCAATCAATGACTATTTACAGTGTACTGCGGCGTTGTTCTTCATTACAACGTGGCCCAGGAACAACACTTGGTTATTTCACACTGGAAAGAATCATCAGTTAACTGAAAGGAGAACGAATTTCAATGAGTGAGTTTGGTATCGCTCACAGCATTGTTTCACGTGAATGGGGGAGCGTTCTGAACAAAAGTCACACCAGCTCGAAGAGGAGGAGCTGGTCTACAGTGTTCAACGGCAGCAGCAGCATTACCGCTACATTATACAACAGGCAAGAAGGGACCCGCGACAACAAGAGGTGCAACTGCAAACACATTTAACAGAACTGCAAGCCTCACAATTTCACCCTCCACGATGCACGGTGACTGCATCGGGTTGGTTTTGTTTGGCTGGCGAGCAGTACGGTGTGTTCTAATGATGCCTACATATCGCCGATATTGTCTGCGATGGTGCTAAGAGCGTGGGACCGCACCAAAGAGAACTGGGATCGTGTGATCTTCATGGAAGAAATACGCTTCGCTCTGAATACTGATTCTGGACGTATGCTGAGATGTAGAAACACCTAACGCACCCTGGAATATTGTCGAACTTTACTCTTAGGTGGTCCAGGTGTTACTGTATGGGTAAGCCTAATGTTCAACAGACACATTGACCTCCGAATACTTGAACACGGCTCATTCGCTAGTGAACGTTACTGTTCTCCTTCAGTATGTGCGTGTATTTAAGGGTACACTTGCCCCTACTTCAGTTTTATGGATGACTAGGCGCGACCGCATCGAACTGCCCAGGTGTAGGATTTCTTGGAACCGGTGAATAATCCACGAATGCACTGGCCTGCCCGCTCCTCCGACTTAAAACCCTCCGAGCACGTGTTCGATGCATTTGGGAGGTGCATCGCAGCATTTTTATTTTACATGTACAGACGACCATCCATCAGTTGTCACTTGCACTACCACAAGGACTCCTTGCGTACCTTCTAGGCAGCGTGGCAAACGTTGCACAACACGCATTTTCCGTCTATGGTGATCACATACCCAATTAAGAACTATGTCCCACCTTTCGTAATGTCCAGGGGACAGTCATACATCGCGGTGACTTCACTGTAATTATGTTGGCAATGACACAACGTAAGAATATTTTGCATACCACTTTGGTTTTTCAGGTGTCATCTATTGAAGCCGTGGTGGTACTTACGAATAACCCTGTACTCCTGTAGAGTTGTAAAACTACCGTACACTATCACAGACTGCAATAAGTCAGCGTAGACAACTATTTTTTCCGAGAAGCTTTGGTCAGTTAGGATCCAAACATCGTTAGCTGCACGATAGGTGTGTTGTATACCTATTGGGTGTTACCTCATAACGGCCACTTTCTTTGCGTATACGATCAGATTCTTATTAGATTCGCCTAAAAACCGGAAGCTGTGAACCGTCTACAAAATGAGTGAGGATATACACTGAAGCGCCAAATAAATTGGTATAGGCATGCGTATTACATAAAAATATATGTAAACAGGAAGATAAGGTGCTGCCTATATAAGACACCAAGTGTCTGGCGCAGTTATTATACTGGTCACTGCTGCCACAGTGGCCGGTTATTTAGATTTAATTGTTTAAAAGTGGTGTTATAGACGGCGCACGAGCGATGGGATACAGCATCTCCCAGGTAGTGATGAACTGGGAATTTTCCCATACGACCTTTTCACGGGTCTACCGTGAATATCAAATCTCCGACATAGCTGCGGCCAGAAAAAAAAAGAAGAAGAAGAAAAGAAAACTGCAGGAACGGGACCAATGACAACTGAAGAGAATCGCTCAGCGTGACAGAAGTGCAACCGTTTCGCATATTGCTAATTTTAATGCTGGGCCAACCACAAGTGTAGCTGTCCAACGAAACATGATCAACATGGGCTTTCGGAGCCGAAGGCCCACTCGTGTACCCTTGATGACTGCACGGTACAAAGATTTACGCCTCGCCTATGCCTCTCAATACAGACATTGGACTCTTGATGACTGTAAACATGTTCCTTGTTCGACGAGTCTCGTTTCAAATTGTATCGAGCGGATGAACGTGTACAGGTACGGTGGCAAACTCATGAATCCATAGACGCAGCATGTCAGCAGCAGACTGTTCAAGCTGGTGAAGGCTCTGAAATGTTGTGGGGCGTTTGCAGTTGGAGTGATATGGGACCCTTGATACGTCTAACATACGTCTCTGACAGGTGACACGTACATAAGCATCCGTCTGATAGCCTGCGTGCATTCCGGCGACTTGGACAATTCCAGCAGGGCAATGCACGCCCTACACGTCCAGAACTGCTACAGAGTGGCTCCAGGAACACTCTTCTTAGTTGAAACACTTCCGCTGCCCACCAAACTCCCCAAACATGAACATTATTGAGCATATCTGGGTCTACCTTGCTACGTCCTCTTTCGTACAGATCTCCATCCCGTCTTACTGTTAAGGATGCATGGACAGCCCTGCAGGATTCATGATGTCAGTTCCCTGTAGCACTACTTCAGACTTAGGTGAGTCCATGCCACGGCACTTCTGCGTGCTCGCGGCGGCCTTTCCGATATTAGGCAGGTGTAACAATTTCTTTGGTTCTTCAGTGTATAAAGGACTGGGTAACCTACGGAAATTTTTTGTTCTGCATAATTATCTTTCCGTCAGTTACTTAAGAGGGAACACTAGTATAGCAAAATTGAAGCTGTCAACATTTCATTCAAGTTTTACGGGAAAATTGTTGATTGCTAAACGTGGGACAGAGGGATATTGTAGTAAAACTAAACAGTACAGATATATCAAATGGCTCTAAGCACTATAAGCTGAGATCATCAGTGCCCTAGACTTAGAACTACTTAAACCTAACTAACCAAAGGACACCACACACATGGATGCCTGAGGCAGGATTCGAACCTGCGACCGTAGCAGTAGCGCGGGTCCGGACTGAAGCGCCTAGAACTGGTCGACCACAGCGGACGGCACAGGTATATCGCATAGTGCTGGAAAACGCCATTTCCTCAACAAAAAGATAAAATATAAACACCGCTAAATGAAAATATTTCAAAGATTGCATCGATACTTCGACAAATTTTTAAATAAGCTGCTTCTGTTATTCATAAGCAATTGTCGTATTTATCGGTAATATTAGGAATCTTTTGTCTTTTATCGTGAAGAAGAACATTTTATTGAGTACAAAATAGAACAATAACTGTATTACTTTTATTATGATTTTACATGTAAGCTGTACTTGTATCAAATGTAATTTTTTTGGTTATATAAAAATGCGTAAGTTACGTTGTCAACTACTTTTTATTACCTATAAAATGCAATTTCTGTTTTTAAGGATATAAACTACTCAGATGAACTGTCACTGAACCATGTACCGTTCTAATTATGTGGAAAACAAACAAACAAAGAAAAAACTAAGATGAGTCGTCGGCTCCTAGTTTCTCTCTCACACATTTTTCTATGTTCCTCTACCAATACTACAAAATACAACCGTTAATCCTACAATTTACTAGGTAATTTATGTAGTGTACCAAACCGCTGATTTAGTAGAGCACAACTCTACCCTGTAAAAATTATGCAAGTGACATATACAGATTCAGATATCGCGTGATTTTCAGCAGTGACTTTCCCGTTTTAGACACATTGAAGGGGATGATCAAAAATTATTAGGTCACTCTTAAGCGTCGAGGAGCTGGATGGAAAGTTGTCAGTAAATTGCGAAGGGCCGCCCGCGCCTGCGAGTAGTTTGCTCCTGCGCGGTGGGAAGCGAGCGAGTGCTGAGGGCCGCGGATGGGGGAAAGCGCCGGTTGTCACACAAGCTGTGCCCGTCTCCTGGGCGGGCGGTCGGGCTGTAAATTACAAAGTTGCCTGCCTGCCTGCGGGTCTGGCCGAGCCGAGTGCCGCGGCGTTAGTGGAGCGACGCGGCACGGCGGGCAGAGCAGGCCGCCCGTATCGATCGCCGGGGCGGGCCAAGACCGCCGCCCTCCTCATAAACATCCGCCCCGGCTGGACCGACGCCACCGGCGCGGCGCGGCGCGGCGCTCACCCCGCCCCTACCCTCTGTCTTCATATCTCTGACGTCACGGCCCACATCTGGCTCGTCTCGAGACACGTATCGCACCAGACTGGCCTGAGCCGAGCTTCTGGCTTCATTTCCATGTTTGTTTTGTGTCCTCTCCACTACCTTCTACTGCCAACGGACAAAGTGACCATTAGTTCTGTGCATGGAACAGTTTCGTACTTCTTTTCGCAAATAACGCTAAGAGTCGATTTCAACGGCAGCGATGGAAAAGCTTTTGAAGTCAAGGTGATTTATTATAATTTGTAGTTTTCTCAACCCAAGAATGCTAAATAAAACACTGCATCACCTACTCCAATCCACATGCAATACATATTAGCAATTAATTCTACACTGAAGTGCAAAAGAAACTGCTATAAGCATGCGTATTAAAATACAGAGATATACACTACTGGCCATTAAAATTGCTACACCACGAAGATAACGTGCTACAGACGCGAAATTTAACCGAGAGGAAGAAGACGCTGTGATATGCAAACGATTAGCTTTTCAGGGCATTGACACAAGGTTGGCGCCAGGGACGACACCTACAACGTGCTGACATGAGGAAAGTTTCCAACCAATTTCTCATACACAAACAGCAACTGACCGGCGTTGTTGTGATGCCTCGTGTAAGGTGGAGAAATGCGTACCATCATGTTTCCGACTTTGATAAAGGGCACATTGTAGCCTATCGCGATTGCGACTTATCGTATCGCGACATTGCTGCTCGCGTTGGTCGAGGTCCAATGACTGTTAGCAGAATATGGAATCGGTGGGTTCAGGAGGGCAATACGGAACGCCGTGCTGGATCCCAACGACCTCGTATCACTAGTAGTCGAGATGACAGACATCTTATCCGAATGACTGTAGCGGATCGTGCAGCCACGTCTCGATCCCTGAGTCAACAAATGGCGACTTTTGCAAAACAACAACCACCTACACGAAGAGACGACGTTTCCAGCAGCATGGACTATCACCTCGGAGACCGTGGCAGCGGTTATCCTTGACGCTGCATCACAGACAGGAGCGCCTGCGATGGTGTACTCAACGACGAATCTGGGTGCACGAATGGCAAAACGTCATTTTTTCGGATGAATCCAGGCTCTGTTTACAGCATCGTGATGGTCGCATCCGTTTCTGGTGACATCGCGGTGAACGCACATTGGATGTGTGTATTCGTCATCACTACACTGGCGTATCACTCGGCGTGAAGGTAGGGGGTGCCATTGGTTACACGTCTCGGTAACTTCTTGTTCGTATTGACGGCACTTTGAACAGTGGACGTCACATTTCAGATATGTTACGACCCATGGCTCTACCCTTCATTCGATCCCTGCGAAAGCCTGCATTTCAGCAGGATAATGCACGACCGCATATTGCAGGTCCTGTATAGGCTTTTCTGGATACAGAAAATGTTCGACTGCTGCTCTGGCCAACACATTCTCCAGATCTCTCACCAACTGAAAACGTCTGGTCAATGGTGGGCGAGCAACTGGCTCGTCACAATACGCCAGTCACTACTCTTGATTAACTGTGGTATCATGTTGAAGCTGCATGGGCAGGTGTACCTGTACACGCCATCCAAGCTCTGTGTGACTCAATGCCGAGGCGTCTCATGGCCGCTATTACCGCCAGAGGTGGTTGTTCTGTGTACTGATTTCTCAGGATCTATGCACCCAAATTGCGTGAAAATGTAATCACATGTCAGTTCTAGTACAATATATTTCTTCAATGAATTCCCGTTTATCATCTGCATTTCTTCTTGGTGTATCAGTTTTAATGGCCAGTAGTGCATAAACTGGCAGGACAGGGAGCTGCGGTGGCAACGTCTATATAAGACAACAAGTGTCTGGCGCAGTTGATACATTGGTTACTGCTACTACAATGGCAGGTTATCATGGTTTAAGTGTGTTTGAGCGAGGTGTTATAGTTAGCGCACGAGGGATGGGACACAGCATTTCAGAGGCGGTGTTGAAGTGGGGACTCTCCAGTACGACCACTTCACGAGTGTACAGCTAGCATCAGGAATGCGGTAAAACATCAAATCTGCGACATTGCTGCGGATGGAAAAAGATCCTGCAAGAACGGGACCAATGACGTCTGAAGAGATTCATTCAACTTGACCGAAGTGCACTCCTTCCGCAAACTACTGCAGAGTTCAATGCTGGTCAATCAACAAGTGTCAGCGTACGAACCATTCAATAAAACATCATCGATATGGGCTTTTTGAGCCGAAGGCCCACTCTTGTACCCTTAATGGCTGCACGACACATATCTTTACACCTCGCCTGGGTCCGTCAACACCGAAAAATGTTGCCTCGTCGGACGAGTCTCGTTTCAGACTGTATCGAGCGGGTGGAAGTGTACGGGTATGGACCCTGCATGTCAGCAGGGGACTGTTCAAGCTGGTTGAGGTTCTGTAATTGTGTGGGGCGTGTGCAGTTGGAGTGATATAGGACAACTGATACCTCTAGATACGACTCTGACAGGTGACACGTACGTAAGCGTCCTGTCTGATTACCTGCATTCATTCATGTCCGCTGTGCATTTCGGTGGACTTGGGCAATTCAAGCAGAACAGTGAGACATCCCACACCTACAGAATTGCCACAGAATTGCGTGGGGAACATTATTCTAAGTTTAAACACTTCCGTTGGCCACCAAACCCCCCAGATATGAAAATAATTGTGCATATCTGGTATGTCTTGCAACGTGCTGTCAGAAGAGATCTCCATCCCTTCGTACTTATGGAGAGCCTTGCAGGATTCATGGTTTTCAGTTCCCTCCAGCACTACTTCAGACTTTAATCGAGTTCATGTCACGTCGTGCTGCAGCACTTATGCGTGCCCGCGTGGGCCCCTACACGACATTAAGCAGATGGAAAAGTTTCTTTGGCTCTTCAGCGTATAATAACGAGGTAAGGAAAGGACGAACCACGAAGGAATTTTTCGAATCGGTAGGTGCAGCGTACAAGTACAATCAAACAAATGATTACAATTTCAGAAAAACTGAATGATTTATTCAAGAGAAAGGGTTTTATAAATTGAGTAAGTCAATAACGCGTTGGTCCACCTCTGACCTTTATACATGCAGTTATTCGGCTTGCCACAGATTGATGGAGTTGCTGGGTGTTCTCCTGAGAGATATCATACCAAATTATTTCCAATTGGCGAAATGGATCTCAAATCTCGATCTGGTAGTAGGGCCCTGTATATAATGCTCCAAACGTTCTCAACTGAGTACAAATTCGGCGACCTTGTGTATAGTTATTTTTCTTATATTTTACAATTTTATGGACACGGTTAGCATGTATTCTTGGTTTTCAAATGGTGTATTGAAATGTCCATGGAAACTAAACTCGCCTTGGGTATGGTAATATATTGGTAAAGAGATGGGGCAAATTGCGTGCCCTTGTGTTGAAGTCGCCGTGGTTATTTGCAGGTTCGTTCAACAATCTCCCCAATATCTCCTTGACTTCCTCCAGTAATTAGAATGACGGAGAAAAAGTAATATTCATGTTCGCGTCTCGCCTAATTATTTATAAGATGAGCTCTCGTTTACTTCCACTCTGAATATAGTTTTTACTGTAGAGCTGTAATCTGTAATATTCGCAACTGTAAGGTCCCTTCATTCTTTTTTTCAGAGAGGGACAAAATCGGAGTCATTAATATTACATGCCACAACAGAGACAATAAAAATTAGAGGTAATGCAATGATCATGTTCGCTTTTCCTATGTAAGGATTAACGGGTTTGGTTCCTACACACAGCACAGCATCAGACTCTGTTATTTACATAATAAAATGTGATATTACACTTGTTGGCGAAGGTAGGATTTGGCAAGTACGAATCCAATTAGTAGAAACTCTCGCCGTATGTGTATGGCAATTATCTTCCTGAATAGTAAGCCCAGGATAGCTTGCCATGAAGGGTAACAAGACGGATCGTAGTAAGTCGTCGACGTACTGCTGTGGCGTAATGCTGCCACTGATGACAACGAATGAGGTCCTGCTATGAAATTAAATGACGCGCCAGGTCATCACTTGTGTTTCACGGGCCGCATAGTAGTCGTCAGTGTGGCAGGTATCCCACTGCTGTCTGTGGTGTCTCCAGACACGTCTTTCCTCATCGTCGGGATCATGTCGGAAGACAATTCTACTCCAGTCTATCTGATTCCATGCCGAATGTGCCACTGCAAACGAGGTTCTTGGCGCACAGAGGGCGTCATGAGCTGAGACCTCTACTTGTGAGCGATCTGTTACTGGTCTTTTGAGATCACTGAAGTACCTCTTGCACGTCGGGTCGATGATAATGATGAATCTGGAGCTCTGAGTGCCTCTGTGACAATTGCTCGGTCCTCACGTTCTGTTGTGTCTGTAGGTCGACCGCTTACTTCTTAACGCTTTGTTCGGCCAGGATTCACCCATTCCTCCCAACATCGTTCAATAGTGGCGTCACACGTACTTAAATGTCGAGTAATTCGCAGAATACTGCAGTCTGCTTTCCTGAACCCAACTACACGTCCTCTCTCAAATGATGACAACTACGTATACTGACCACGCACCGTCTGAGAGGCATAATTACTGTCCAACCGTATACAAGGATTGAAATTCCCTTATGCCCTGCTCTCGACATTTCCCCTGTTTATTAGCCACCCCAACTGCTCGCTGAAATCGCGCTACAGCATCAAAAACATTCATCCATGGGCCGACAAAGTTTACAGTTTTGCATTGTCCGTCTGTACCCTTATGAATATGAATTTTTGCTGAGTTGATAGAACTTTAGTGTTACGTCAATTTTTTTTAGAATGTACATACTTCTTCGACTATTTCCGTTGATAACAATACGGCCAATACAAGTGCAACACCAAGCAAGTAAATAAGTTTTGCTAAATGTAAATATATATAATAGTAAATAAGGATGAATAGGTTTATAGATATTTTGGGGCTTCAGCCAGTGTAAAGTATAGCACATTGAGTTGCTATCTCTGGGAGAAACAACGTCTCTAACCGAGTCAAACTGAGTTTTGGTAACATATGTGGCTATGTTATTTTGCTTTGTTGTTTCTGTACCACGTTCACAAATCGTATTGGCTGGCCGATGGTGGCGTAACAAACTCTCGGCTGTCAAAGATCGTGGCGTTCATTTCGACACTTCCGAATCTGCCGATGGACACCCACATAACGACACGATGAAACTAAATAGTAGCCGTCCGATTACGCCCGGAATAATCTGGAATCAAGAGTGATTACGTATGCCGAATTTTACTGAAAGGCAACGGTTTCAAACAAAAATCAACGATACGATAAAACATACAGTTCATCAACACTTTGGCAACTGGCAAAGCGCCGCATACCGCGCGGCTAGCCCGCACGGCAATGGTTTATAAGAAATAGCAAACTATTCTGGCAGTTCTGGAATATGACAGACAAAGCAGCAACTCATAAAGTTATCAAAAAGGACATGCAATTAATTCGTGTACTTTAAGATGATGTATCAGGGTGTTAAAAAGTATTGAATTTTTCGTACATGTTTACATACTGCAGTTAAAGAACCAATCTGATTGATCTGGGAAAGAAGTTGAAAGTTCTACTGCACCGCTCGCAGCATGTGCATTAGATCCCAAATAAATCTCATGACGCCAGCCGCGGTGGCCGTGCGGTTCTGACGCTGCAGTCCGGAACCGCGGGACTGATACGGTCGCAGGTTCGAATCCTGCCTCGGGCGTGAGTGTGTGTGATGTCCTTAGGTTAGTTAGGTTTAAGTAGTTCTAAGTTCTAGGGGACTTATGACCTAAGATGTTGAGTCCCATAGTGCTGAGAGCCAATTTTGAAATCTCATGACGTGCGGCATGAGATACCCCTTAATATCATGTCGGACATCCTTTCACCCGATGCAGTGCCGCAACTCGACATGCCACGGACTCAACAAGTCGTTGGCGGTCCCCTGCGGAAATAGAGAGCCATGCTGCCTCTGTAGCCTTCCGTTATTGCAAAGGTGTTGCCATTGCAGGATTGCTGACATCTCGATTATGTCCCATTAATATTCGAGGGGATTCATGTCGGGAGATCTGGGTAGCCACACCATTCTCTCGATCGAGAATGTTTTTCAAACTAATAGTGAACAATTGTGGATTGGCAACATAGCGCATTGTCATGATCAAAAATTGCATCGTTGCTTGGGAACATGGAGTCTAAGAATGGCTGAAAACGGTATCCATATTGGTGAATGGTCGATTCAGTTGGACCAGAGGACCCAGTCCATTCCATGTAAACACAGTCCAGACCGTTACGGTACCACCACGAGCTTGCACAGAGTCCTGTTGACAATTTGGGCCCATGATTTCGTGGGGTCTCCGACACACTCGAACACAACCGTCAGATCTTAACAATATAAATCGAGACTCATCTGATCACGCCACTGTTTTCCAGTCGTCTATGGTCCGACCGATACGATCACGAGCCTCGTAAACGCGGTGCAGGCGATGTCGTCCTGTAAGCAAAGGCACGAAAGTCAGTCGTCTGCTGCCACAGCCCATTAACAGCAAATTTCAACACACTATCCTAACAGACATGTTCGTCGTACTTCCCACTTCGATTTCTGCGATTATTTAACGCAGTGTCGCTTGTGTGTTAGCACTGATAGCTCTACATAAACACCGCTGCTCTCGTTCCTTAAGTAAAGGCCGTCGGCCACTGCGTTGTCCGTGGTGAGAGGTAATGCCCGAAATTCGGTGTTGTCGGCACACTCTTGACGCTGTGGATCTCATAATATTCCATTCTCTAATGGTTTCCGAAATGGAATGAACCATGCGTCCAGCTCCAACTACTATTCTGCGTTCAAAGTCGGTTAATTCCCGCCGTGCGGCTTTAAGCACGTCGGAAACCATTTCCCACCAATCACCTGACTACAAATGACAGCTCCGTCAATGCACAGCCTTTTCACACCGTGCACGAGATACTACAGCCATCTGTGCATGTTACATATCGCTTTCCCATGACATCTTTCACCTTTATGTGTAACATTGCTCATCTAAATATATGAATACGTTAAAACTGGAGGATTTCGGTAGAAGCAGCTTCCATCACAAGAATCAGAATATGTGAACGAATAGCAGAGTTACTGCCTCATATTATAGTCTGAGAGCCAACTATATTTATATGTATCGGCGTGACAAGTTGCAGATAGTCCTCGGCTAGATTCGTGTATGGGTCTTTCGAGGCAACAGTCACCGCAGTATTATGTAAACATGAGGTGGCTCTGCTGAATTGCAGATGTGCTCATTAAGCGCTACTCAGGTAAATGGGATGAACGAGAAAACAAGCTGCCGGGAGTCGGGACTAATGCTATTGTCGGTGGACACTGAGCTGTTCCGCATACTGTACGAGAAAATCATCAAGAGAACAGGTGTTCCTCAATCATCTGGAATCTAAATAATTTAGACAGAACACTGATCTTTCTGAGCAGGCATCATTCCATCGTCGGTATGTAGATGACGTTATTATTAAATTCCAAGGCCTCATTTCTGATATTACTTTTGTAAATGAATTTAATGCCTTACGCGTAATGATGATGTTCACTCACGAAGCGATGGACTCGAACAGGACGTTTAACTACTTAGACTTGCAACTTCACCTTGTTGGGAGAACTATTCAGTTTGACATCTGTCGAAAACCGACGCCAAGCGATTCTATAATCCACGCTTCCTACTGTCGCCATCATCAATAAAAATCAATTTTTTTTTAAATATATGGTACACCGCGTGTCTGAGATACCTCTCAGCCAACCCTCAATAGAAAGATAGTTGGAAAATATGAAATACATTGCTGTAAATAACGCGTACAGTCCGGCAATGGTTTATACGCTGTATAAAGAAAAATAAGTCAGTAGCACAGAACAAAGTTCTTCCCGTCTCACGGTTTTCGAAACCCACATTTGTGAAGGTCTCGTTCAAGGGGCACCTCCCTTATGATTTAATCAAGCATTTTGAAAAACCACGATTTGCGTGTTGTTTACACTACTGCTAACAAGCTTCAGTATAATTATGTTCACAATGAACACTCCCCGAGAGATTGGTATGCAGGATCCGGCCCATATACACTCCTGGAAATTGAAATAAGAACACCGTGAATTCATTGTCCCAGGAAGGGGAAACTTTATTGACACATTCCTGGGGTCAGATACATCACATGATCACACTGACAGAACCACAGGCACATAGACACAGGTAACAGAGCATGCACAATGTCGGCACTAGTACAGTGTATATCCACCTTTCGCAGCAATGCAGGCTGCTATTCTCCCATGGAGACGATCGTAGAGATGCTGGATGTAGTCCTGTGGAACGGCTTGCCATGCCATTTCTACCTGGCGCCTCAGTTGGACCAGCGTTCGTGCTGGACGTGCAGACCGCGTGAGACGACGCTTCATCCAGTCCCAAACATGCTCAATGGGGGACAGATCCGGAGATCTTGCTGGCCAGGGTAGGTGACTTACACCTTCTAGAGCTCGTTGGGTGGCACGGGATACATCCGGACGTGCATTGTCCTGTTGGAACAGCAAGTTCCCTTGCCGGTCTAGGAATGGTAGAACGATGGGTTCGATGACGGTTTGGATGTACCGTGCACTATTCAGTGTCCCCTCGACGATCACCAGAGGTGTACGGCCAGTGTAGGAGATCGCTCCCCACACCATGATGCCGGGTGTTGGCCCTGTGTGCCTCGGTCGTATGCAGTCCTGATATGGCGCTCACCTGCACGGCGCCAAACACGCATACGACCATCATTGGCACCAAGGCAGAAGCGACTCTCATCGCTGAAGACGACACGTCTCCATTCGTCCCTCCATTCACGCCTGTCGCGACACCACTGGAGGAGGGCTGCACGATGTTGGGGCGTGAGCGGAAGACGGCCTAACGGTGTGCGGGACCGTAGCTCAGCTTCATGGAGACGGTTGCGAATGGTCCTCGCCGATACCCCAGGAGCAACAGTGTCTCTAATTTGCTGGGAAGTGGCGGTGCGGTCCCCTACGGCACTGCGTATAATCCTACGGTCTTGGCGTGCATCCGTGCGTCGCTGCGGTCCGGTCCCAGGTCGACGGGCACGTGCACCTTCCGCCGACCACTGGCGACAACATTGATGTACTGTGGAGCCCTCACGCCCCACGTGTTGAGCAATTCGGCGGTACGTCCACCCGGCCTCCCGCATGCCCACTATACGCCCTCGCTCAAAGTCCGTCAACTGCACATACGGTTCACGTCCACGCTGTCGCGGCATGCTACCAGTGTTAAAGAGTGCGATGGAGCTCCGTATGCCACGGCAAACTGGCTGACACTGACGGCGGCGGTGCACAAATGCTGCGCAGCTAGCGCCATTCGACGGCCAACACCGCGGTTCCTGGTGTGTCCGCTGTGCCGTGCGTGTGATCATTGCTTGTACAGCCCTCTCGCAGTGTCCGGAGCAAGTATGGTGGGTCTGACACACCGGTGTCAATGTGTTCTTTTTTCCATTTCCAGGAGTGTAGATTGGATGTAGCGATTGCCATAAGTCATGTATACGCCAGGGTGGCAGATGGTTCGAAACCAGATTCAGGGAGCACTTGTTAACTAAGAAAGGTCAGATTAAATAAAATTCAGCATTTGCCGAGCAACTGAAATTCAGTCGCCGCCAGTCTCGAGTACTAGAAAACCTGAGGATACTACACCTCGCTCAGATGGGGAAGAAGTTGAATCTACTAGAAGAGCTGAAAACTGTTAAACATGTCGATGCTAAGAAGGACAAGTTGCTGAACGATTAACTGATTAGCTGTAATCAAACATATTATGATGCATTGTTACCTGTGTTCCGAATGTTTCTGCATTGATTATTTTATGTCGATATGACCACTCTCAATTTTTTTGGTTTTTGTGTAGGGAGTTGGAGAAAACTATACTTTACAGAGGAATTTTAATGACTTTCGCATGCTTAAAGCTGTCCCCGATCCTGATATATTGAAATTTTATAGATTCAGTAAGTATACGCTATGAATGTACTCCAAACTTTAGCTGTTTTGCTCATTGAGACGAAGTTTTAATAACATGTTTTTTTATGTAATCATATTATATGAAGGTACTTTTATTTTCATTTTATTTTATTTCTAGGATTTAGCCGGTGATGTGCGCCACCTGTGTAATTCTTGCCACTCTATACCCGGCACCTGTCTATCAATTTGTGTGCGCTCCAATACAGCGACTGAGTCTGCCTGTAACGCGATTTTGTAAGCGTGGCCCTATACATAGAATAACAGTGAAAATTTTTCCGCCACATATTTCGCATTTCTCGGTGTTATTCTGGCTGTTTCTCTCCTTTCGCTACGTCCACTTCTTGGCATAGCTATTTCATGACGGATGGATTATGTATCCGGCTATCTTGGTGTCCATATTACTTTTATGTGGTTTTGTGACTAAAGGGTCACTTATTCATCTACTTTTGTAATATTACATTCATGTGGTTTCGTGACTGATCGCTGACGTATCCAGTTACTTTTACGTTAAGTTTTTGTTACTTTTAGTTCACGTTGTCTGCGTAGCCATCCAAGATAGGACCATGTCCGTTTCCTACACTTGTATCGAAATGTTTGATTTCTTATTTTTGTAGGCAACCTGAAAATGCCCCAAAAGGGCGCAACCGATACTGTTTTTGTTCTAAAAAAAGAGATTGAGAAAATGTTTACTATTTTTATGAACTGCTATCGGCTTATATTCATTGTGATAATCTCATTAATGAGGAGAGGGACCTGTGGAAAACATTGACAAAAATGAAGGGTCGACATAATAGGAGAGCTGCTACGGTATTTTAGGGAGCAACGTAAGGTAAAAATTGTGGCGAAGGGTGGAGACTGGGGTACATCCAATAAATAATAACCACTCTTGTGATGGAGTGTGATCGAAGGTGAAAGCTTGAAAAACGAAACGTGACAGTTTTATTTCAGTTGATTTTTGAAGGTGTTTAACACTGCAAGTATGGGAAAAAACTGTTTTCTATAATCTAACGCTACATCCTAGCTACAAAATTTGTTTCAAGGAATGTTAAGGTACTAACGGAATATCAGTATCCTCAGTAACAGAGGTTTACTTAAGTTCAGGTTGAACGATAACATGCTAGCTCACTGATATTACCGATGCCTAAGGCAACGTACGGCTTCTGCTTCTGGCAATGAAACGAAAAGCCTTTAGGCCTTTGCTCTAACTGTTCGCGGCATATACGGGCTATTGATAAGGAAATAATCATGATTCACGGGAAACATTTGTATTCCAAAGTTTCACCGCAAACTTTAACGAATGTTGATGGAATGTAGTCGAATTAAAACGGGTGATGCTGAGGGAACTATATTAGGAGATGAGACGCTTAAAGTAGTAAAGGAGTTTCGTTTTTTCGGAGTAAAATAACTGATGATCGTCGAAGTAGAGAGGATATAAAATGTATACTGGTGATGGCAAGGAAAGCGTTTCTGAAGAAGAGAAATTTGTTAACATCGAGTATAGATTTAAGTGTCAGGATGTCGGTTCTGGAAGTATTTGTAAGGAGTGTAGTCATGTATGGAAGTGAAACGTGAACGATAAATAGTTTAGACAAGAAGAGAATAGAAACTTTCGAAATGTGGTGCTATAGAAGAATGCTGAAGATTAGATGGATAGATCATATAACTAATGAGGTATTGAATAGAATTGGGGAGAAGAGGAGTTTGTGGCACAAGAATAGACTAGAATAAGTGATCGGTTGGTAGGACGTATTCTGAGGCATAAAGGGATCACCAATTTAGTATTAGAGGGCAGCGTGGAGGGTAAAAATCATAGAGAGAGACCAAGTGATGAATACACTAAACAGATTTAGAAGGATGTAGGTTGCAGTAGGTACTGGGAGACGAAGCAGCTTGCACAGGATAGAGTAGCGTAGAGAGCTGCTTCAAATCAGTCTCTTGACTGAAGACCAAAACAGCATATCGTTAAACTAGTCTTTCCATAATGTTCCGAACATTATGTCGTTCCATTTACACGTATTTATGTGTGTCTGATATTCCTGATACCTTTCGAACGCCTGGAACATTTTTCGGCATACTTCGTACCTTGTGACTCACTATCTACACTAATGGATAAAATCGCCATCAAAGAGTAATTAATGCAGAATAATAAAACTGCCTAATACGTTTGGCTAGGTAACATACTTACGTGACTAACGTTGTAAGATCACATGTTACTGAAATGGCGAGATAAACTATCGCAAATAAGGAATGCTGGTACATTATAAGCGGTGTAACCGCCAGAATGTTGAATGCAATCATGCAAACGTGCATGTACTGTGTTCTACATCTACATCTACATCCATTCTCCGCAAGCCATCTGACGGTGGGTGCCGGATGTCAGTTTGTGGGATGGAGTTGCACGCCTGTTGCTCTTCGTCGGTCAATACAGGGACGGCTAATCCTGCTTCTGGATGATGCTGGAACTGTCGTCCGATGATGTTGCATATGTACTCGACGAGAGGCAGATCTGGTGGTGGATCAGACCAAGGCAACACGTCGACACTCTGTACACCATGTTCGGTTCAAACAGCGGTATGTGAACGAGCTTCATCCTGTTGGAAATCACCATCTGGAATGCTGTTCGTGAAGGGCGGCACAGCAGGACGAATCACCAGACTGACGCACAAATCTTCCGTCAGGGCTCTTGGAATAACCACGAGAGTGATCCTGCTGTCATACGAAATCGCATCTGAGGTTATCAGTCCCCTTAACCTAACTAACCTAAGGACATCACAAACATCCATGCCCGAGGCAGCATTCGAACCTGCGACCGTCGCGGTCGCGCGGTTCCAGACTGTAGCTCCTAGAACCGCTCGGTCACCACGGCCAGCGTTCATCTTTTGTGATCAGAAGATTGATATTTTTATACTTCATGTGGCCGTTGAAAAACTATGGGCTCTAGTAATTCTCTAATGGTTAGGTATAATATTCCATGGTCATTTCGAGAGGCGACATGTTTCGGCAACTATGAACTTTCACGTACTGCACTGCTTCAGTGAAGATGTCCTGCAGCGAAAATTCGAAGATACAGCCTCAAGGAATCGTAAACCATGATGGAAAGCACTGGTAGCAGTTAAAAAGGAAAATAGTAGCGAAAAGTATTTAGTATTAATATGTTAGTTTGTAAAAAATTATATTTTATTGCGAATATTTTTCTCCAGTTCCATGTGTCCTGAGGAAAATGAAAGCAATGGTACTACATATCTCCATTTCTGTAAGAGGTAGATAACTGCCATTGTAGAACATCTCGCTCTTTATGACGACACAGAATTTCATGTAACACCGCCACCCGCAGCCGTTGGATATGGCCCGGAAACTCGTAAAACATCACCTGGTGTGCACCCGTTTGAAACATTCTACAAAAGTAATTTGCACTTCCTGAAAATCGTAAAAGACACGCACTGCCTTCCTCTTTCAGACCTCACTCAGCGAGAAGAGTTGGAAATTAATTCAGGAAAACTCGAGGGATTTTCTAAATTGGGTCTCTGGATTGGTCGTGAGGTCGTAAAGAAAATTAAGTTCCGTGTTCTCCAAAGCTGTGCGAGGAGGGGAGAACAATTACGCGGGCAGCGCTAAGCTGCGAAGGGAGGGAGCGGGCAAGCACTCCGCAAGACAAGTTCGCCGCCCTCTGGCTGCATCCCGCGCCGAGCGACCCCGAGCCCAACTGCGGGTAGTAATATCTAGACTGCAGGCCAAACCGATGTCCTGCCGATGAGGGACACACTGCAAAAAAGTGTTCATTCCCTTGCCATTCATGACTGAGAAGCAGGGAGTTGAAATAAGTCTGTCAAAGATTTACAGTGAAAATGAAATTATAGAAATTCTTCCAGTTCATGTGAGGCATAACAGCAAACCAGTGCTTAGCAGTATTGGTTAAAAACAGTCTTGGTTGCAATTTTCGTTTTTATTTTATTTTGCATCGACGCGTTTCGCCTTATTTAGGCATCTTCAGGTTATCGTTTTAGATGCGAGAGGCACCAAGTTCTGCATAACGCGTTCCCGTTCACAGGAGCGAGTAACAGTAAGATGAGGGCTCAGGTACTAAACATCTAGAAAACATAACCTGAAGATGCCTAAATAATGCGAAACGCGTATTTGAAAAATAAAAGAAAATAAAATCCAACCTAGACTGTTTTAACCAATACTGAAAATGAAAATTGTATCGTACGCTACAGTACACTTTCATATTACAAGAAATAAAATTGTTCTAACGATCTCTGTGTTTTGCTCTGTAATGTCTCAGCTTTTTACTCGTGGGCTGTTTAATAAGGAATAACAATCAATTTCTTTTTGGCAACACACAGTTACTATTATCGTAATTTTGGTGATCCTTCTTCTTGTGTTGCGATAAACTGGTTTCCACGTTTCTGCCAGTCTTTAAGCCTACACTACTGCTTATGATGACGGAAAATGTCTCTCAGCAAGATGCATCTTCCTGGTTTGTCACGGCCCGCCACGAATTCCTCTTCTGCAACAACCTCTTCATTTCAGAGTAGAGTAGCACATACACACATTACTCAAATTAAGGCCTGTGTTTAATACTAGAGCATGTCTCTTGGCCAGAAACGCCTCCTTTGCCCATGATAGTCTCCTTTTTATGTTCTACTTGCTTCGTACCTTAAGTTATTTTACTTCCGAGACAGCAGAATTCCCTTAGTTTGAGGTCAATAATTTTGATGTTACGTTTCTCGCTACTGTCATTTCTAGTCCTAATTACTTTTGATTTCTTAGATTTACTCTTAATCAGTTGTTTGTACTCCTAAAACTATTCAAATATCCTGTAACTCTTCTTCCCATTCAGTGACGATGGCAATGTCATCAGCCAGTCTTGTGATTGATATCGTTCCACACTGAATTTAAATCCCACCTTGGAAACTTTATTTTATACCTTTCATTACTTCTTCCACGTACAGTTTGAGTAGTACGGCCATCCCTGTCTTACACCCTTATTAATCCGTGTATTTCGTTCTTGATCACGCAGCCTTATTGCTTGTTGTTTTTGGCAAGAGAGCCAACCCGTATACCTAAAGGAGGCCGAAATGCACGCGTTTTAGCTCACGCAGGCTGGCGTGAGGTCTGGAACATGACAAGGGAATTAGAATTGAGAAAAACGGACGTAGCTGGTGGAATACTTGACTTTAATCCATTAATGATTGACGTCGGTCTGGACGGTACATATTTCACAATCTCAATAGTACGGATAATGGCGCCTTGCTAGGTCGTAGCAAATAACGTAGCTGAAGGCTATGCTAACTATCGTCTCGGCAAATGAGAGCGTAGAAGTCAGTGAACCATCGCTTGCAAAGTCGGCTCTACAACTGGGGCGAGTGCTAGGAAGTCTCTCTAGACCTGCCGTGTGGCGGCGCTCGGTCTGCAATCACTGATAGTGGCAACACGCGGGTCCGACGTATACTAACGGACCGCGGCCAATTTAAAGGCTACCACCTAGCAAGTATTGTGTCTGGCGGTGACACCACATTCCTCCCCCGCAAATCGGCGTACGGTTGTGGAATAAGGCTTCCGCCCTCCGTGGGGAGGACCCCATGTATGCGACGAGGTTCGGAGCCTAACAACAGGCGAGGCTGTGCCACCTGCACCCTGCCATTCGGACCGCGGGGAGCTAGGAAACGCCTGAAAACCTGCTCCAGGGTGCAAGCCAACATGCGGTGTATGCGCCCGTAGAGAGGCAGGAGGGGCCGAAGGGTCGACCTCCATCGGGCCGGGGCACCCGACGGGCGACGACGAAATATGGTCCGGAGCGGGCAAGAGTTCCATGTCGGAGTACCACTGGTCACAGGAAGCGATCGGCGGCGCGTGACCCAGGGATTCGCCCGGCGGTTGCAGCGACGCGTCCACTGCGGGCGTCGCCGGCGGGAGAAAAGGGTGTGACGGCGGTGGCGGCGGCGCGTTGCCATGGGGCAAAATGGAAGGCAGCGTCGGTAACACCTGGGGCTGAGGCAAGCCAGTAGATGGGTCCCCAGGGCACTGACCGGACGGCAGCGTCGCTGAAAGCAGACGGCGAGCGGCAGATCCCGTGCGACGACAGAGGCGCAGCTGATTGAGATGCCGACGCACCTCGCCAGAGGCCCCCAAAACCAGATACATAGCGCGGCCGAGGCAGCGAAGAATGCGCCCTTCGAGCCAACGCCGTGAACCTCGGTAGTGGCGATAGTAGACAACGTCGCCTGGAGCAAAAGCATGTGTCTGCCGCTGCACAGGAACCTGATGCGGCGGATGCAGCAAAGACATCAAGGTTCGATGAGGGCGACCGTGGAGCAACTCAGTAGGCGAGCTACCGTCTCGGGGCTGAGAGCGATACGAGGACAAAAACGAGAAGTGACGCGTCCTCCCGAGAATGCGACTCTTTTAACTTCAACATCTGTGACTTGAAAGTCCTGACCAATCGTCCAGCGGCACCGTTTGACTGTGGCGAAAACGGCGCGGACGTCAGATGTTGAATACCATTGGCCTTGCAGAATGACTGAAATTCTGCGGACAGGAATTGTGGGCCATTGTCGGAAACAATAGTCTGTGGAAGACCTTCAATGCAAAAGATAGCAGATAACGCATGGATGGTGGCAGATGACGTCGTGGAAGACATCCGGACAACAAAAGGAAAATTACTGAAGGAATCCACCACTACCAACCATCGAGCATTCCAGAATGGACCAGCAAAATCGATATGTAAGCGTTGCCAAGGGGAAGTGGCTTTTGGCCATGCAAATAATTTCCGCGGTGGTGCTGATTGTTGTTCGGCACACACCATGCAAGAAGAGCACATATTCGTAATCGCGGCATCGATTCCGAACCAAGTACAGTGCTGACGAGCAAGTTGTTTCGTTCTCACTATACCCCAATGTCCTTGGTGGAGAAGCTGTAAGAAAGAGGACTGTAACGAACGTGGCACCAGGACCCTGGACTGATCATTATCAGAACACAACAGCAAAACACCACGTCGTACAAAAAGTCTCTCCTTGTGAGCAAAAAATCGGCGAACCAACGAGTCCCCGATCCGTGACTTTAACAAGGGCCACTGCGTAGCAACAAAACGCAAAACTGGAGCAAGGACAGGGTCGGCAGCTGTGGCTGTAGCTACATGACGAAAATCAATCGGAAACGATTCGACCGCGTCATCAGTTCCGCATCAATGAACATGCAAGCAAGTTGGGAGGAATCGAATGCCCTATCCTCAGCAACAGGCAAGCGGGACAACGCATCGGCGTTTCCTTGCTTAGCAGCGGACCGATACAAGATATCGTAGCGGTACTGCGAGACGAAAATAGACCAGCGAATGAATTTCTGCGCTGTACTTGGAGGTACAGGCTTGGTCGGATGAAAAAGCGATGTCAAAGGTTTGTGGTCCGTGATTATGGTAAAGTGACGACCATACAAGAAATCATGAAACTTTGTAACACCAAATACGAGAGTCAATGCTTCTTTCTCGATCTGTGAATAATTTCTTTGAGCAGACGAGAGCAATTTGGACGCAAAGGCAATAGGGCGATCGTGCGATCCATCTTTGTGCGCAAGCACAGCACCGATCCCGAAATCCGATGCATCCACCATCACCAAAAGGGGCTTCTGGGGATCGAATGTCGTAAGGCAAGTATTGGAAATCAACGCCGATTTCAACTGGCGAAAGGCGCGGTCGCATTCCGTCGTCCAGACGACCGGAACACCCTTACGGCGTAAGCGATGAAGCGGAGCTGAAATGAAAGAGGCATGTGGAACATATTTATGATAATAGTTGATTTTGCCCAGCACACTCTGTAGCTGCTTCAAATTCTGAGGCGACGGCAAGTCTTGTATGGCACGAAGGTACGTGGGACTGGGATGTATGCCATGGGCATTGAGTACGTGACCTAGGTATGGCAAGTCCCGAGCAAAAAACACACATTTGTCCTTCTCCAAGCGAAGACCAATTATGTCGCAAGACCTGAAATAACGTTCTGAGATTGGCCAAATGTACTTCTTCCTTCTTTCCAGAGATCACAATATCGTCCAGATAATTATCTGCAGTAGGGACCGACGCACAAACAGTTTGTAGATATTGCTGAAACAATGCAGGGGCGGATGCACACCCGAATGGCAGTCGTTTGAATCGATACAAACCAAGATGCGTGTTAACCACCAAAACGCGCTGGGTTTCTTCGTCCACCGGTATTTGCAAGTACGCATCTGCTAGGTCTAACTTCGAAAAATATTTACCCGGGCACAGTTTGTCAAAAAGATATCCCGGGCGGGGTAAAGGAAAAGTTGCAATCACTAGTTGTGGATTCACTGTTGCCTTGAAGTCCACACAAAGTCTCAACTTTCCGGAAGGTTTTGGCAAAATTACTAAGGGTGATGCCCAGAGAGAAGCCTGCACACGTTCAATTACACCTTGTGATTCCAAATCGTGTAACGTTTTGCGACCTCATCACGCAATGCGTGGGGAACATTGCGCGTCCTGAAAAATTTCGGTTGCGCGTTTACTTTCAGTTCCAAATGTGCTTTATAGTTCTTAGCGCAACTGAGGCCCGGTGCAAAAATGTCTGCAAATTCTTCACATAGACGAGAAACACTGTCTGAAGGCACAGTCTGGTTCACTGAGAGGACCTGATTTACTATAGACAAGTTAAACAACTGAAATAAATCGAAACCAAACAAGTTCACTGCAGAAGAAGAACGAAGCACGTAAAATGACACAAGTTTTGTTTGTCCTTTGTATGTTGCAAGAAGGCTGCACTGTGCTAACACAGGGATCGCATGACCGGAATAGCTATTTAACTTAACATTTGCGGCACGCAACGGAGGTGTGCTTAGCAGTTTGTTAAGTGTCTTGATTGATCAGTGAAACTGCAGCTCCTGTATCGAGCTGGAATGGTATCACTTTGCCGTTAATGTTCAAGTCTACGAAAAGTTTATTGTCCTACTGACGACAAGAGCGACTTTCTCGTGCAACGTGAACTGACACTTGTTCATAATCACTTGCGACTTGACGGCAGTTCCGGCGATGTCGACGCACACTATTTGTGGGACGAACACAGTCACTGTTAGAGAGAATGGCACTGGGCGGAGTGGAATGAACTACATGAATTTCCATGGGCGAAGTTTCGCGAGCCTGACTATCCTTGGTTTGATTCCGATTCCGGCGCGAAGCAAAGGGCCTGGAACGGTTTTGAGCTTCCGATCTGAGCTCTTCCTGGCAAACACTCCGAACATGTCCTTTTTTATTACAATAAAAGCAAATAGCTTGGCGTGACGGGCAATTCTCACGCGAATGTTTAGTAGCACACCGCGGGCATGATTTGATCACTGCATTAGCTTGCCTGCGTGGCACACGAGTCTGAGAGCCTGGCGGCGGCGGCGCGGCCGGGCGCGAGGACTGTTTACTGTTCCGTGCAGCTCGCCCGGCGGGCCAGTTAACCTGACACACTGCTGGCGAAGTTTCAAATGATTCCTGAGCAAAGTCAAGTGTGTCCTGCCGATCCAATATGTCCATCATTTGTTGAAGGGAGGGATTTACAAGTTTCAAAATCTGTTCCCTTATTCGAACATCAGAAACGTTCTGTGCAATTGCATCACGTGCCATAGTATCTGAATAAGGGAGTCCAGTGTTGTTCAAAAGCACAGTCCCTAGTAAGGCCTTGCAAGGTTGCAGTCCACTCCCGATTACTCTGACCTGCCGTACGTTTTGTACGAAAGAAGGCATACCTTTTCGCAACTACATTGACTGATTCTTTGAAATATTCATCTAATGCAGACAAAATTTCTGCGTAGGACATAGTTGCTACGTCGCGTCGGGGAAATAATTTGATGATCACACGGTACGTGGTCACCCCTACTGACGATAACAAAAAAGGCTGCCGCTCGTTATCTTGAATTCTGTAGGCGGCGAGATGGAATCCAAATTGGCGTGACCACTCCGTCCAGCTTTCCAGTGCCGCATCAAAAGGTCAAAAAGTGGGTACAACAGCGTGTTGTGGCTGCGTTAGCGGTGAAGCGGCTACTGCCGCATCGTTTTGCATCACACGTTGACCCTGGACGAGCTGTCGAAGGGCATCCAGTAAGGCCTGTGTCTGCTGATTCTGTAAGCGATAAAATTCGTACAGTACATCTGGAGATAGTGGCGAAGCCATTACACAAGTAAATCAGGGCAATTTAGATAAGAACACTTTTACTCTCGTCGCCAATGTTGTGGTTGGAAGGAGAGCCAACCCGTATACCTAAAGGAGGCCGAAATGCACGCGTTTTAGCTCACGCAGGCTGGCGTGAGGTCTGGAACATGACAAGGGAATTAGAATTGAGGAAAACGGACGTAGCTGGTGGAATACTTGACTTTAATCCATTAATGATTGACGTCGGTCTGGACGGTACATATTTCACAATCTCAATAGTACGGATAATGGCGCCTTGCTAGGTCGTAGCAAATAACGTAGCTGAAGGCTATGCTAACTATCGTCTCGGCAAATGAGAGCGTAGAAGTCAGTGAACCATCGCTAGCAATGTCGGCCGTACAACTGGGGCGAGTGCTAGGAAGTCTCTCTAGACCTGCCGTGTGGCGGCGCTCGGTCTGCAATCACTGATAGTGGCGACACGCGGGCCCGACGTATACTAACGGACCGCGGCCGATTCAAAGGCTACCACCTATCAAGTGGTGTCTGGCGGTGACACCACATTGCTCCTCCTTGGTTCTTGTCCATATTGTACGTTACCCGTCTTTCCCTGTAGCTTAGTCGTATTTGTCTCGGAATTTCGAACAACCTGCCCGATTTTACATAGTCGAACGCTTTTCTATGTCGGCAGTTCCAAAGAGCGTGTCCCGATGTTTCTTCAGTCTTTCCTCCATTATCGAACGCAACTCCAGAACCATCTCACTAGCGCCTTCATCTTTCCTAATGCCAAACTGATCCTCATCTAACAGACCTTCAATTTTCTTTTCTATTCATCTGTATATTATTCTTGTCAGCAGCTCGGACACATCTTTGCTGATTGTTCTTCAATTTATAGGCTAGAAAAAAGCCACACGGGACAAAATCGTGACTACGGGGTAGGTAAGGGATGCACTAAACGTTGAATTTCGGAAGATATTCAGTAACATTAGCAGTCTGGACCGTTCTTTATCGCGGTTTTTAATGGAAAATTTTTCTGTCAACTGTTTGTGATTGTAGCCAGTCACATTTTCAGATTTCAGAAAGTGTTTGGAAGTTAATTTGTCGATCTCCTTTCACAATTACAGCGGTGATGTTGATAGCTACTTCCGTAATAGCAGCAGCTGGACTGCCCCGTACACCTTCCTTTGAAATTGATTGTTTCCCCTCTTTAAACAAAAATTGAAACCATCATCGAGTTGTGCTAGAGCTGAAAGCAGGGCGTTGGTATGCCTCCTGAAACATAAGGGCATCACCTGAAGATTTGTAGAGATCAAATCAGAATTTAAAATTTGCACCGGGTATCATCGCCATTAGTGCAACAGGAGATTTGAACAAGTCTTAGCTTGCCTGCCTGTCAAAGGAGGAGACCAGGAGTGTTGCTGCATATTTGTTACACATTAACCTGTCGGAATATCATAAAGTTAAATTAAAGCATGAAAAATTGTGGTAACGGAACAGCACACTTATTTTTTAATAAATTGTATCTCTTCATCATTGTACGTATTTTAGCGTGGACCGATGAACAAATAATCCATCTTGGTATTTTACGGAATTACGCAAACTTAAAACCGCACTGCCGTTGATGTGAGTCACCTACCTCCCGAAAGGGAGTCCAATGACATACTAACACTATGCAATCTCCATCGTCAGAGATATCGGCTAGATACACACAATCTGCCAAAAGTATTCAGCCACACTTATAACCACTAGATGTCACCACAGACGGGCTGTCACTTTACAATGGACCACTCATCCTTTACTATCTGGTGGTAGTCCGTTGAATAAATATTACTTGATCGAAATATAATTAGGTGAAGTGGGTCTTCGGCACCAAACAGACTTGTAATTAGAAGCTATTCTGAATGTTAATCTCAGCAGATAGCGTGGAATACGCAGCACGTTACAGTATCTAACATTAAGCTTCGGAAACACATTTCTTCCGTCAGCGAATCTAGACATAAGTATTTACAACAATTATGTGCTTGGACGGCAACGGCCTTGCCGCAGTGGATACACCGGTTCCCGTGAGATCACTGAAGTTAAGCGCTGTAGGCCCTGGTCAGCACTTGGATGGGTGACCATCCAGGCCGCCATGCGCTGTTGCCCTTTTTCGGGGTGCACTCAGCTTCGTGATGCCAATTGAGGAGCTACTCGACCGAATAGTAGCGGCTTCGGTCAAGAATACCATCATAACGACCGGGAGAGCGGTGTGCTGACCGCACGACCCTCCTATGCGCGTCCTCCACTGAAGATGACACGGCGGCTGGATGGTCCCGGCAGGGCACTCGTGGCCTGAAGACAGAGTGCATGTACTGGGACACCAGATATTATTAAGGTTTTATTTATTTTTTATTCCTGACTGAGAACTAGTTTCGCAGTGCCAGGGTTCACAATAGGTTCGTAATACTAAGCATAAATAAGCTATCGTATGCTCCCACAACCGAAATATGTATGTATAATAGATATCAACTCGAAAATCTAGTGTCTTTCTCAACACATTACGTCGTACCAAAGTTTTCTCCAATGAATTTAGCAAGCAACAAGGAATTCTCCACGGAACTCTAAATTATTCCACATACATAGTATCCATGGCTAACAGATAACTGGTCAGCAACTGAAAAATTTACGAGATACATGGCCTCAATGAAGGCAAATTTCTTTAAGCGATAAATACTTTTGGCGACAACCAGTACTAACTTCTTAACCAGTGATTATAGGATTATCACTTTTTAGCTTCAACTAGTTTTGAAATTGGAAGTTTTTTTTTTTTTTTTTTTTTTTTTTGACGGGAATAAATATTTATGCCACTGCATTCGGGCAAGTCTTACGGGAAGCCGAGAAAGGCGTGAAAGAAGCGTCTAATAAGACATTTACTCTTCAGATGTAAGTATAATTTTCATTAAGTATAAATTTTATTAAATTGTGTCACAATTCAAAAAAAACGTTTGAGTTATACAGTTTTTAGCTATGTTCTTGTTGCTTGAAATTTTTACAAAATTGCTTTATTTTTCCGTATGTAGTTCTGCACTATCCATTTCCTAGGTTGAGTGAAGAGTGATATTCACAGGTTATGTCGATATTTTGTTCGTAACGATTTTCATTAAATACGTTTGGGCAATACATTTGTTGATCTGAAGTGTTGCCTTCGCTTCCATGTGAAACGATCTTGATCAATAGCCCTCTGCGTCGTCGGGGAGAGTGAGTGGGTGGTTGTTGTGTCAGTGAAAGATGTATTTGGATGATATATCTCCTACTCTCAGCAAAAGAGAAGTTACTGCGACGACTTATCTCCCCATCTCACATCGCATGTTAGCGAAAATTAACAATCAAGTAAACAATAATCTCTAAACGTGAAAAACTTAAGGCTTAATGAGGAAAGAATTATGTCAATATTTAATTATTTATCGAGTGCAAATATATTCATTCTATCCTCAGTACATCTTTATTCTAAACCAGAGCAAAAATCATGAAGTTTAGAGAAAAACGATCTATATGGAACATTTATATATTAACATTCACTAAAATGTGTTTCTTCCTACTACAACGCCGTCCTTTCATTATAATTTCGGTCTTTGCTGTAGAGTATAAGTGTATCACGCCTTGATATTCTCAAACAACAACTTAGAGTTGGCATCCAAATTTGAATTGAAACAGTTTCACAAGCACTTTATTTATTTAATCTTTTCAATCCCAACTCTAAGGTGTAAAGAGGACCCATTATTGAGTCATGATTCTAATCAGCCAGTTATCACGCAAGCTGATAGTGTAGAATTCCAATTGGGAATAAATTGGAAGAGCTTACCAATACCAGCATTTTCCTTACAACCAAAGGAAAACGTAAGAAAAACGTTGGTGGGAACTGGGGGATTGGAACCACATGGTTGTCCAGATACAAATTACAAAATGTTGCAAACAAATGTTCTTTAGCCTTCAGGGGGATATCAATCAGCATGATTGCGTTCGTTGTAGCTTTATTTTTTACAATGGTATGAACTGTGGTATGACTTTTTTAAATGTCACCCTGTATTTTTTATTCGGTAATTCATTTCCTCACCTAAAGACATATTCAAAAATATACCACAATGTACCATTCACTGAAATACAACGTTATTAATTACATAACACAACATTGGCGTTGAACCCGGGATCACAAACTCGTCCACTTGCTGGAGTTGTCAGAAAACGAATGAAAACCAAGTAAAAACATAACACAAAATTGACTTTGACTCTCCTGTATCATTGCCCAGGAGTAGAACATTCAGAGTGGGGATCATGGACACCAACACACTGGTGCACTCATTGAATGAAATAATTATTTACTGCTTTCCAGTATTGTGTGCTGAAGAGAATTACAAGCAAGCATGATACGTTCCTTCATGTCCTCTGGAGTTGTTGGAATATCGCGACAGTCAACGTCTTTAATGCATCCCTAAAGACAAAAGTCCAGAGGATTTCAATCAGGAAACCTAGCAGGCCAGGTAACTGTTTCTCCTCGACCATTCCATCTGGCAGGACACCTTCGGTTCAGAACACGATGTGCACGCAAGGCTTATATGCTGGATATCCATCGTGTTGACACCACGTAAACATTCTGTTACTTAGCGGTACTTCATCCAGAGGAGGAGGAAGAATTCGTCTGAGGAAGTTGGCATACGCTGTGCCGTTTTCACTACCATTGATGAAATAAGTGCCAATAATTGTAATACCAAGCATCCCACAACAGAAGTTAATTCTCTATTGACACTGATGTTCCACCTGTTTAAGCCATCGTGGGTTGTCTCTGGACCAACAATGCATGTTCCTTGTATTTACCTGTCCTTTGTTTGAGAAAGAACATTCATCGGTAAATAGAACATTGAAGAAGAAGTTCGGGTTGGCAAGCATTTGCTGCTGTGCCCACTGACAGAACTGTACACGATTCTGGAAATCATTCCTATACAATTCTCGATGCAGGTCCACATGATAAGGATGGAACCGATGATGTGTAATAATACGATGTACACTGGTTTTAGGAATGCCAATCTCGTGTTCAGGCTGTCGTGTGCTCACGTGTGTTTTCATAGCAACGGAAGCTAAACATGACGCGAATCGTTGGTTTCGGAGTGAGTACCTGGCGGTTAATCGGACTGAGATTATTCAGTTCGCTGAGATTGTTAGGAACAGATTGGTGACTGTTGAGATTTGGCCGGTGTGTTTGTGTCAGATCTGTTGTTTTTTTAGGTTTTTTGTTTGGCTTGCAGAACTTTGATTCAGTAGCCTGGAAAATATACTCGCCTTTTCTAGCTCTGGTCTTAAACTCCGTGCCTTAGCCTCTGAGGCCGGCCGGAGTGGCCGAGCGGTTTTAGGCGCTACGATCTGGAACCGCGCGACCGCTGGGGTCGTAGGTTCGAATCCTGCCTCGGGAATGGATGTGTGTGATGGCCTTAGGTTAGTTAGGTTTAAGTAGTTCTGAGTGTTAGGGGACTGATGACCTCAGAAGATAAGTCCCATAGTGCTCAGAGCCATTTGTTATCCTCTGAAAACGCGGGATGACTCCTCGGACAGGGTCCTAGCCTTCAGTATTCCCTAACTATCCGCTCGTAAGTCTGGCCGCCTAATCTACTTAGCCCAGCTCTAGGTCGCCCTAACAGAGGCCACAACAATTTTAATTTGTCCTAGAAGGTGGCGACAGCGAAAATATATACCACATAGTGTCATATGTCCTGCATGGGATGCTATTCATAAAAGGTCCACCCTGCCCTTGCGCAGAGTGTACCGTCTTCCACTGACACAGACTTACGATAGCGTTCCCACAGAGCCGGTTCTTCTAAGCTAACATAAAAGAGAGGTCCACGTCCTCTACAGTATCACATCCAACTCAAGTTCTCTTTGCTCTTTTCTTTCTTATTTCCTTCCCGTTGTTTGTTTATCTTCAAATACTTAATTAGTAATTAGATATTCATATTAAAGTTCATCTCGTATAATCCAAGTTAATTATATCGCTTGTCGGCAATATCATTTCGTTCGACCACTTTCTCGACACTATCATGAGTATAGATCAACCTAAAGCTACAGCAAAATTCGCATTTGGACATGTCCGAAAAAACAGACACCACGCAATCGAATAATAAATGGAGTTCTTTTAGATCGTGACACAAGACTAGATGTAATTTTATGTGCAGACGACATAGCTCTGATTACAGAGAATGTAGCTGAGTTTCAGTTGGGAGTCTCTAAGTTGCAGGAGATAGCCTCAAATTACAACCTAACATTGTCGGCATTTAAGGGCAGACAACCCCTAAGATCTAAAACCGTCTGGAATGATAAAATCTTGGAGCCAGTAAAACATTTTAAACATCTAGGTCACGACGTCAATTATGAATATAACCATGACGTGTACCAAAAGTTAAATAAGTTTACTTTAAAATGAGGAACCATCGCAAAAAGGTTGCATAATAAAGCCAGGAAAGAAACCAGCTGTAGTTTTAAAAAACAATAGCAGTACCAACCTTCCCTTATGGAAGTGCAGCATGGTCAACAACAAGACACCAAGAAAGTAGAGTACAGATTCAAGATATGAGTTTTCTAAGGAAGGTGGATGCGCAAGAGAAGATCGGAAAACAAATGAAGATATAAGAAATGATACAGGAAAGAAATAGAGGACAATAGGAGAAAATAGAAAGAACATGTAGATCGTACAGGTGCAGATAGATTCATAGTAAAGATTTTAAATCATAAAAGTAGTGGAAGAAGAAATGTAAGAATATCATACAAGAGATAGATACCATAACAGGCAATTTGCCAAATATATGAAATGAAGAAGAAGAAGACTACATCCTTCATGTTACTGAAATCCCTTTTTATTTCATTTAATTGTCCATCTAAAGCACATATCCATAGTGACAAATTAGTTTTTTTATTTTTTCTGTCATGTCATGACAGTGGCTACCTGACTTTGCGTCCACTAATTCTGCAGAAAACTTGTTAATCACTTTTCGGACCTTCGCACTTGCCAACAAAAATCCGCGCCTTTTTTGCCTGCAGGCCTAGAAGCAAATTCATTATTTAATAATTTGCTGTTGTGTTTCATTCCATACCCTGTCCTTCCAAGCACCCGAGTTCTTGGCTTTCTGCGACCTCTCCTGAACGGTTCCCGATAGATCAGTCTATGATTGTATTACATGGCCTACGTCATCTAATTTATGTACCATTTGAGGCATGCCTGCAAGACCTAACTTCAACATCGCTATTTCATCAGCTAGCTCTTTTACCATATTTTATTGACAATTTTGAATCACACCCTGTTTGGTGGTCATGTCATCCTCTTTTTCCGAAGTCCGTATACCATTGCCTCCTGTTCTTTCGATTGTTCGGATCCAACTGCCTGTTGTTCTTTCGGTAGTTCAGATGCCATTCCCTCCTGTTTAGTGACTATGGCATCCATTTCTGTTGTAAACTAACCTACCTGTTCTAACACTCAGGACATGGTGCACGCAACCTTCACCAATTTTCTTTTAAAAATAATGCAGCTAAGGGGTCAGCAGGCTGTATGTCTTGCCGTACAGTCCCTGCCTCTACAGTATTGGATTGGTCCATAGTAACAGCGCTTGTTTCCACACTGATAATCTGAGTGCATGTCAATATCATAAAATAAATTTTAAAAGTTTCAGAATTAAATCGTCACTTTCACTCCTCAGAAACGTTTCTTACACTTTAAACACTAATTTCTTGTAACAAAAATTGTGCTAGAAATCAGTGTTTAACAAGAAACAATCTCAAAATCCTTACCAAAACAGTTGCAATAGCGTGTCATCATATCTCTCGCAAAATTAAAGAAAAAGGAAAATAACTATTTACTCTGGTCAAAAAATTGCTTAACAGCTAATTAAACTTATACTAGATTGTGATATGATGAAAATCACATCCATGCTAAACGGTTCAAATGGTTCAAATGGCTCTGAGCACTAGGGGACATAACTGCTGAGGTCATCAGTCCCCTAGAACAGAACTACTTAAACCTAACTAACCTAAGGACATCACATACACCCATGTCCGAGGCAGGATTCGAATCTGCGACCGTAGCGGTCGCGCGGTCCCAGACTGTAGCGCCTAGAACCGCTCGGCCACCCCGGCCGGCGCTAAACGGTTCCTCCGTTTAGTATTTTCTCTGCATTTAGCCTCAGTTATATCTGTAGATGGAACAAAAACTTATAAAAATCTTAGAACCCACACATTTAACAGATTACAGTCTCTTTTCCCCTCAGGTCTTGTCACGGTCGTCACTTTTATCATGGACCTCCCATCCTGTACTACCTGGTGGTAACCCGGTGAGTAAGTATTACTTTATCCCAATGAAATTAACGAAGTTAATTTGAGATATGGGACTTATTCACCAAAGGGCTGGTTCTATTTTACAAAAAGAAATCAGTAATTGCGACTCATGTGAAAGTTTCCGTAAAGTTTGTAAGGTAGGAGAATAGGTACTGGCGGAAGTAAAGCTGTGAGGACGGGGCGTGAGTCGTGATTAGGTAGCTAAGTTGGTAGAGCACTTGCCCGCGAAAGGCAGAGTTCGAGTCTCGGTCCGGCACACAGTTTTAATCTGCCAGGAAGTTTATATGTAAGTTAATCTACCAGATGGCACAGAATACGCAGCAAATGATAAAATCTACTATCGAGTTTTTCAAACACATTTCTTCTGTTAGGAAATTGGTTTTTAAGTATTTACAGATATCATCTATGCGGGGAGCATGAATTACTTATTGAGAATAAAGTACACTTTCCAATACTTTTCGTCACACCGAAGTTCTCTCCACGAAGTTAGCAATCTGCAAGGAATACTGCGCTTAACCATAAATTATTTCACATGCATATTATCTATGACCAGCAACTTAAAAATTTAGAAAAAATTACCGCTCTAAACTGGTAGACTATACATTACACAAGGCGGCGGGGAGTATTGTGCTATCAGGAAGGAAGCAGTAACGGCAGCCTGGGTTGGTCACAAGTGTTCAGTGAACTCGAGCGTCGGCTAGTCATGAAATACCTGCGCAACAAATACACCAGGGACGTTTCAAGATTTCTAGAGCTTCCGAAGTGGATTGTTGGTTATGTGACTGTGAAGAAGAAACGGGAGAGGACAGCCACAGCTAAAGCAACACCAGGTAGACCTTGACTACAGGCAGAGATGGAGTGTCAAGCATTATGAAGGGAGTCCAGTTACACCAGATGATGGTAAGAAGTTAAAAAGAATAGCGCACTATAGTGGAATAGCTCCTCGTAAACTACACATTTCTGTAGTTAACATTAAGCGACACATAATGTGGTGTAGACAGCGACGCCACTGCACAGGGGATGACTGGGAACGAGTGATTTTAACTGTTTGAATTGTGGGGCGTGGTCTCCATACCGCGCTTAAGAAAAAGCTGAGGGTACGAACAAATTTGCGAGTGTTGGTGCCGCATAGAATAGAGGAACGTTAAGGAGACGATGATTGTGTCAGAATGACAGAGCAGCCTGTCATAAAGCGGTATCTGGGAGTAAATGGTTCGTAAAACCCGTAAAATGTCTATAAAAGTCATAAAATCGTATACGAGTCTGCCATTATAATCACTAGTCGGTGTAATTGCACGTTTTGACCGCTATTGTACTTTAAAATCTATTTGAAGAATAAATAAAGTACCGATATAGTAGCGATCAAGACGTCAGTTACAATGATTCTTTTCAGGCTCCCCAAGTGTACCCAATGGAATTACCGGTGGGATCAATCATAACGTCATCTTCGCCCCAGTTTCCATCGCTTAACATTACTATGTTTTGTGGTTTCATCTCTTGTGGAGGAATGGGCTGCCTTACCTCCACAGGCATTTGGACATCACATTGAGTGTATCCCGGCATTCAAGTCCTCGTCATAGCCGAAGGTGTCCATACCCCATATAAATGTCTACTAGTACTTGTCCAGTTGATCAGATAGTGTATACTTGAAGCAATATACAGTACACTGTGACCTGCTACTGTATAAAAGCGAATATAAGCGTATTGGCTAAAGTCCAGGGAAGAGCTGCTCTATTTCAAGATGTACTGTGTATATTGCATTTATACTTGATTTATGGCGCGTATGCAGACGCAGTATCTGAGTAGATGTGCAGTGAACGTGACAGAGCGCCGTGAGATAATCGACTTTGAATGTGGGATAACAAGACACGTCAGTCATACAATATCTGATATAACTGCTCATAACCAGCTCAAGTTGAAAACTGGCTGTCCAATTTGCTATGATAGTTATGAGTGTGTTATGATATCAGTTAATTTGTAAATCTGATAAACGTCCACAGGCCTTGTAATATGGCTTTAACGTTGCTTTTATAATTACACATGTAAGAACTATGCTCGGGGCCAGAGATATTAGTGAGGTTAGCTTCACTTTGTCAGAGCAGAGTCAGGGTGTGTTAGCAGCAACGCTGTGGTAATGTACTTGCTTTGAAATAGGCGGAACCTGGCCTGTCCTTGACTGCAGACAGAACTGTTTGGAACAATTTTTGTAAGCATGAAGTTTAAAGAGAGATATTAAGCAGAAGCACTATAATATTGTGTGAATGAGAAAAAATAACATTTAAAGGAAACGTAGTTTCTTATATTTGTAATTACTTATTATGCTGTTTGTTATCACGGTGCTATTGGTTTCGAGCTTCTGTATTGTTTTTGTAACGAAGTTATATGGTTCTGTCTTTTACCTCCGGTGCTATACGCTAAAGAGACATTTTGCGAATTAATTAATGTGTGAGAAGGGTGCAAAGTTGTAGAGTTGCTATGACTTCATGAATCTCACTTAAAAGTTAAAAGTAATGATTTACTTATTTCTTTGTCGATGTATTTAGAGCCCGATTTTTGATTTGCATTCATTGCTTTATCTGACTGCACACTCGCATTGCACATCGCGAGTTATGTACTGAATAAGATTTTTGAGTATTGATGAAATCCCGTCTCGCATTGCACATCGTGAGCGCTGCGTTCAAAACTTAATTTTCACTGTCAGATCATTATTTTATGAAATTAAGGCTGCAGAGCACACGAGCGGTCCATTGAACGCAGGTAAGCCAGAAATTTCATTATCATTGCAGTTCGTGTTCGGAGTGAGGCACAGTCATTGTTAGAGTGCATTTACGAGACTAACGCGAGTGAAATATTTTATGAAACTGCTACATTGTGATTTCAAACAGATTTCACAGATACAATTAGAGCGTTTTATCCAGTGAAAGTTTGTTGACAATTTACGATAATATTTCTGCAACAGCAATTGCTTTCTAAACGAAAAAAAGATTCACAGCAATCAGGGTCAGAGCCAGATAGGGTACGTAAATTAGATTGAAAACAGATTTTTTTCCCGCAGTCGTATTGTCTGGTTGACCGGTTACTCTGGATTTCACATTGTATCGGGTGCGTTTAACATGTTTCCACCTCAATTAAGCTTTAGATATTTTCGGCTAACATTTCTGAAGTACTCAGCTTTGTATGTCTTACTGTGTGACTTCACAATTGTACGAATATTGAAACATTTTAAAGGACATTTCGTCTATCGACGTTCCTCCCGAAACACGTATTTATATCGTAGTCTTCTGATTTCTGTAGTCAGATAAAGATTTGTTCTGCAACAACATATACCAAAATTTCAACCAGATGCTTTGATCTAGCAACTGCTTTCAGTATTTGTGACGGAGGAACAGCGTAATTATACACCGCTGCCCACTACTGTAACATAACTGGATCTCTATTACTAGTGAACAATATAGGCAAATTTTCGGGAGAACAGTTAAAGCTTGCTTGCGCAGGGATAGCAGCATTGTGTTTTCTCCGCAACTCCGATCAACAGTTTTGTGAAAAATAATGTATTCTCGATTGTGAACTTTTGAAGTACTACAGAGTGTAGCACAAGTGACAGTCTTTCAGTTTGTACACTTGTTCCGTTACATTGTGCTTAGAATAAGTGATTTTGCTATTGATATTCCCTATTTCTAATGAAATACCTCAGAGTAGCGAACTAATACTTAGTTTTTGTTGGGCAGCTTTCGTGATCGAATGGAAATTTGAGAAGATTGAATTGGGACGTGTGTTTGCGCTGGACCATTATTCCCTCCCATGTAGATTGTTCGGTTGACTGATTCTGCACATTTCCCACCTTTAGTTGAGGGGACATCGATTGTGGTGTGTGCATGTAGCAGGTGAAAGAAACGTAGACATGGGAAACACCTTAGTTGACTTTGTAAATTATAGGGATGATTCAGAATCTGTTAAATCACCGACATCGGTATTCAGGAGTGGAAATATCGTTTTCCTCTATTTGTTTCGAGTTCTCGAGGTCATCACAGACGGGACAAGTTTCTAGTTACTCAGTGAATTAGAGCACGCTCCACCTTGCTAAAGTTTGGGGCTTGTAGAGAAATAATGCCAGTCTACATCTTGGCAATTATGTTGCACGAGCAATTGGTAGGATGTTGTCGTGTGCTTGTTATCGAGAAGTACCGCAGGAATGGTATAATATTATGGCAAACCATGCAAAAATACATGTGTTCTTGTCATCCCACAGTATGGAAACGTATAGAAAAGCGAGCAAGCAAGCAGGTCAGTACCAGAAAACAGTTTGTGCTGCGCGGAAACGAGCTCGAATTTATAGAACAGTTCTGAGAGTGACTTGTGGTCACCCGTCAGCGGTGGATGACCGCCAACCCCGCATGGAAATATTTTATGCTCTAATGCTGCGAGGAGTAAGTACAGTGCTGTCTTTCTTCGTGGTATGTGTACGAATGATGTAAAAGGGATCATTTTGTGTGGCACAGGATAGGAAATGTATGATTACTACATCAACATGGTATGCGGTGATATATTGCTGGGTTGGAGATCGGTTTCACGCTCTAATATTCAAACTCCTGTCCTCAGTGGGAGAGCAGTGTAATTGAGTAAGACTCTTTGTGTATTTGGTTACATGTAGGGGCACTTTGCCGGGTTTAATTGTCGGTTCAATATGGCGATATGTGTAAAATAGTGGTTTTTTTTTTGGGGGGGGGGGGGGGGGGAGGTGGACTGTTCTTCCACACCGGCTGCATCAGTAATTCGATAAGAGCAAATTGTAATGCTCGATTCATTCACACGACATCCTTTGTGCTGGGATATAGGAGTCTCTACATAGCAGTGAGAGTGTTTGCTTACGTTGTAAGGAGAATCGATGGTAACACGTGCTAGATAAGGTGCCACATTAGGACCATGAGGAAGAATGCGTTTGAGGCCACTCTGAGCTATATTCGTAAACAGGTTCTGTTAGGGCAAGAATTTCCATGCATACAAGTTGAGACACCAAGAACATGAGCGTTAACTATTTCTGGGACACTATTCAATTTCCAAGAGGTTGACTTGCTTCTTATTTTAGACACATATGTGACATCAGTATAACATTGAGAACCTTGTTAGAGATGCTTGCGATGGTTTGTAGCTACACACAGCGATGTGTCAGTATGCACGTTACACATGTCACGAGCGGTGAAACAATTTTTCTATAGTGTTTGTGAAGGTGAGTCGCTCTGCAGATATGTCCTCACCGGACCACAGGTCTGTATATTACGTCGGCAGCGGTGAACACACATGCATGCGGTCCAAAGGATGACTTGGCACTTATTTAGATAGACAGGTGATGTCAGCAAACACTCGAAAAACTTTCACATGCCGTCGTCGGTTGCATGAGGTTGACAGCTCGCGCTGGCTTGCGTCCAGCAGTAGCTCGCGCCCTTGGAGCATCTGCACTCTGAAAACAGGTCTTTGCTCACATCCGGTCGCGTCAGCAATGGTGTCTAGATGATCACGTATTTCGAGAGGAATTTCTCAGTAGTCAAGCGTGCATTGTATGTCGCCGCCCGACGCTTGCACTCACTTGTGCCTCGTTTGACAGCTGTCGGTGCGCCTCGACTTCTGGGAGCATGTGTGGTAACACCCTGTGTGATCCAGTGGACAGGGGGTGGTGAACATTGTTTGCACACATTGTTTGAGTGTCTGTTGCATTATTCGGGCGTGGGAAGCGAGAACGCTACAGCACGACCACCAGATGCGGGCGTTATTTGGACAGTTTATGAGTGCTGAGCATGTCTGAATATCAGTGTACAGTATTATGTAGGAGGAGTTTGCAGGTCTGTGTGCTGTATATTGAAATTATTTAGGTAATGTAGGAGCTGTTTGCGTGTTTGTAGTGCCTTATTTAGGAGTGGTTTACAGGTCTGTAGACTGTGTGGTGTGAGCCCAAGCACATCAGGGAGAGTGTTTGGTATCAGTATGGTAAATATACTATCTCAAATCAGTCCCTAAATAAATTTTTCCAATATAAATTAAACACACTTCTTCCTTACTCTCTCCAGTTGCCCCAGCGGAGGCTGAGTTATTCTATTTCCAGACAGCCATCTTTGGTTACATCACAGGAGGGATGACAGCACTCTCTCTTGGCAGTACTGTGTACTAGGTCAGTTGGACTCCAGATCCTGTGGTGGAGACAGTGCCAGCAAAATAAAGACTTATCTACAGCACATTTTCCCACATCCCATACCGCCATCTTGCGTTACTTCATGGAATGGATGACAGCGCCCTCTGGTTGTGATACTGTGTACTAGACCAGTTGGACTACAGACTTCATGTTGAAAACAATGGATGTATGAACTGCATCAAATTGTTTAAATATAGATTGGTGCATGCAAAATAAAAAGACATGTCAAGTTCATGTTGAGTCCTTCCCCACCAATTTCTAGGATGAGGTGGTGGTTGGGTGACCTAGGTTAGTGGAGATAGCTCAAGTGCCCTTTCTCTCCCGCCATTTTCTTAGGTTAGTAGAGGTGTGCTGCGTTGTCTTGATGGAATTTGAACTTGCGCCATTTTCTGGGGCAGGGGATTAGGTTAGTGGAGATAGTCCAATTGACCTACCTTCCCACCAAAATTCAAACTTCCTGCCAAAATCAGCCATCTTGAATGACGTCATGGCCGCAATCTTGGGTGATGTCATGTGCTGTTGCCAAGTCTACATGCAGCCATCTTGGATGACGTCATCGCTGCCATCTTAGTAACATATGGCAACAATGCAGAGTGTGGCAGAATACCCCTTGCCCCAATATTGGTATATATGGAATATACCGCGTTGATTACTCATGCATCTCAGCACTAGCGCTCTCTGCCATCTGTAGCGTATTTATGTATGAGTGTATGATAGTGTCAGGCCATTAGTAGCACCTGTTTCTATCTCAATGTGCAGATTCTTTGACTTTCATACCTTTATCACATTTTAATGGCATACTATGGCTGTCAGCCAAGTTATATTTTTCATACTATACCTCAATGAACAATAGTTCAAATCTCGTTTGATATCTTTCCTGGTGTTTCAGTTTTAATGGACAGCAGGTTCAATTAAAACTTTCAGCTGTGTGAACCAAATCAAGTGACACAGTATTTTAATACATTTTTTTCCTGCCATATACTAATGAAGAAAAGCTCTCGAGTTAATTAGTCGTGTGGCAGTTTTGAAATTCAGTGACCTTTAGATGAGCGTCATCTCTGCCGAATGCTGAAATATGATGTATGTCCCAAATTTATACCAACGCAAAATAGCAGTGGCACATCATAGAACTAAAGCCACGCTTTTGAATTCGAAAACTGCTATTTCCTACAACCAATCTCTCGTTCCTGGAAAAGATTATGAAGGAACACACAAAAATACGGATTGACATGAATCTTTTAGTGAGACGACAGCTAACAACTTACTTCGGCATAAAATCGAGCGTTTGTCGCAATAGAGCAGAGTTCGTGCAGTACTGTTCAGTACACAAGACGCCTCCGGCATCCAGAAATTCGATCGTTGTCTCCGGTTTCAGTGTTGTCCTGATCGACCGCAACCGGCAAGGTGCATGCCGCTCACGTCTTTGTTGGAGATGAATGTAGCTGGACAGCGCGCCACCACAACCGGGCAGTGCTCATGGTCTACCTATGGTTGGCACCATCCACGCCTCCAGAGGACGCCGTCATCGCTTGGACTCACTACAGTCAGCTGTACCCTTCCGAGTGTCTTCTCAATTTACTAGCATCCACTGTCCTCGACTGAGGATAGTCGGTTTTTCCGTTATTTTAACAAAGTATTCTACTTCAAACTAACAATGGACTTCTGTTGTGATAAACTGAGGTTATCTTCAACAGTGGGCACTATTGTTATGTCTCTACTACAGTTATTCTGTTCACGACCGTTACGAAGATTGGAGTGGTTTTGCAGAGCCTGCTGCTTACATTTGCTTTTATGTATGTGACCGCGTCTGGGGTAGTACCATTGCCACTTTGACTGCTGTGTAATGTAATACTGTTCTAGTGTTTGGTTCCAGTGAAGGCCAAAGTATATTACTGCATTTTGTTTTCCAGTGCACGAACACCTACTGTCTCAAGTGCTCATCTGAGATTTTGTGTTTTTCAGTCTCTTCAGATTTTTTTTCTAGGCCTAACAGAGGAAGTAGGCAGTAGAAGAAACAGAAGCAGATGAGATAGTTCTGCCTCCAGATGCCTATGAGCATACAGATGAGGAAAATATTTCGGATGACTTGTTAGGAAATACCTGTCTAAGCGATACTGTAGGTGCTACTGAAATTTTACGTGATAGAATTAACGAAGACATTCCTCATGTTTCTAGCAAAAGGGCCCTTAGACATCAAGTTAAACAGTATGATCAGTTTCTGAAATTTTCGTTCCCTGACTTAAGGAATAACGCTTATTGACTGTCAGATGAGCTGAAAGGAAAGTAGTATGCCCTCACTCCCATACATGATTTTGAAAACCTCTTTTAAGAAGAATATGTAAGCCAGCTGTAGTGGAAACTGATATATATGTTAGGGATTGTAAAAATAAAATACGTTTTTCAGTTGTACCTGATGAAGCTCATGTATTTGTTGGGTTCTTGATCTGTACTGGCGAACATAAATTGTCCAGAGAAAGAGATTATTGGTTTGAGGATAATGATTTTGGCCTTCAAATACTGAAAGACATAGTGAGTCGTAATTGTTATCTTGAACTGAAATCTGTATTACATTTCAATGATAATCGAAAAGCCAATGAAAACATGTCACAAATCTTTCAAAATAAGAGTTAGCAGAAGCTTCGGTACAAAATTATCAAAGCTAGGGAGTCCTTCAGGAAGATCTAGCACTTGATGAAATGATAATGTAATGCTGTGGACATCAACCCATAAATAGGATTACGAGATTCAAGCCTGTACGCTTTGGATATAAACTACGGTCTTTATATGCTACTGATGGCTACTGTTGCTACATTGTGGGAAAGATCACAACGACAACATTGAGGATCTACTACTGGGTTCCAAAGAAATTTTGAAAATGTTGTCTGTTAGCGATGAGCCGAACAGTTACAAAGTATTCGATATGACCAGAAACTGCAAGTCTTTCAGAAGCGTGAACAGTAAAGAGAAATGATAACTCTAAAGAAAAGACTACAACATTTGGTGGTAAGTGTAATTATATGCTTTATATAGCATGCATTCCCAAATATCATATTAGTCTTTATGTCAATTTTGGATTTTAAAAGATCTTTGGGTTAAAAGTTCTATTAATGTGAGTTACTGTAGAATAAATAACTGTTCTGAAATGTTGTTATGAATATTAAAACCAATTTCCTTGTCCTTTCCTATTTTTCTAATAAGCAGTGTCAGTTCAAAACAACTGCCAAGCACTTTGTGTCCTGAAATGAGGAGGGCCCAAAAGTTCACATTTAGGTCCTAAGTGGACAAAATTTCCTCATATTTCTATAAACTGCGTTGCCAGGATACAGTTTTCCAAAAATTAAGAATATATGTCAGTTATAAATAAACTGGACACTAATGGGTTAAGTCGCCGCACACGGGACTATGCCCAGATCTCGGAAGACTCGCAATGAAAATAAAGGGATGAAAGTTGATGGATCTAGCACTACGCTTTGCATCTGAAATAATCATCAAATGATTTAACTTTGAACTAATAGTCAATGATCCGTAGTAGAAAATAACTGTGGGAAACTTGCATTGTGATCTAGATACAAAAATATTTTCACTTGACATTAAAAACCTTCATACGAACGTACCTGTGAGGGAAACGCTGAATATAGTGGAAAATAATTTACGTTTATTCAAAACAGAAATCTCTGATCAGCAAGATACCGATTTTATGAATCTGATTCAAATTGTAATGAAATAAAATCATTTCGAATTTAATCGACAACTGTTTCAGCAGCCTGATGGTCTAGCTATGGGTAACCCACAAGCTGGTATCCTTGCATACATCTTCATTAACTCCTTACAAGAAAAAGATTTTAAAATTTTCCCAGCTACAACCTTAGGCATCCTTTCATATTCCCGGTACGTTGATGACACTTTGATTCTTTACAAAGGACCTATTAACGGTATAGACAATATAGTTAAGATCTTCAATGAACTTCACGAGAAAATCAGTTTCACAGTTGAACTAGAAAATGAACACCGTCAGTTAAATTATCTGGATTTAACTTTAACTTTAATCGACAATAAAATTTCTTTCAACATTTACCGAAAAGAAACATGAACAGATCAAATCGTACCAGCTAGTTCTACACACCCACAATCTCACAAAAATGCCTTTTTTCATTCCTCCATACACAGCGCTGTTTCTACGCCCGTATCTGTTGATAACCTCAAAACTGAGATAAATTTGATTAAAACTATCGCAGTTTATAATGGATACGAACTCACTGTAGCAGATGATATCTTCAAGCAGAAAACTAACAACAGAGTTATTACTCACGGTTCCTCCAATACCGAACAGCAAGAAAAGAAATATTTCTCCATTCAGATTTTAGAGGCCATCTCTTACAGAGTCCAGCGCCTCCTTAAAAACAGATATAAGTGCAATGTTACATTTTCCACTAATAATACCTGAAAACCAATCTCCTTCATATTTTAAAATCAGTACCTTCCCCTTTGTTACATTCAGGAGCCTATAAAATCATTTGTGATACATGTCCTTCATATTATATAGGACAAACAGGGCGAGGTTTTTGAGTTAGATATAAAGAGTATCTTTTGGGGAAAAAAGGCACTATCATTCATAAATCTTCTGTCGCTGATCATTTGCTGATCACAGTCCACAAACCTAAGGAAACTAATGAAATTCATATTCTGAACACAGAGAGAAAAGGTCGTAGACTTGATTCTCTTGAGCAAATGGAAATATTCAAACATTTATCTCTCAATGATAACCTTTTTTTTCACGAACAGTTACAGTTACGTAACAAGAACTTTTTCAATGGCTTCAAACCTTTACTGAAGGATCCTTAAAATATATTTTTCATCTGTGTCAATTTTTCCTAGTGTTTCTTTTCTGAAATGTTGTTTTCCTCCCCATACTCTTATTGAAGTTTAATCACTTACTGTATTTTACTGTAACAAATTACTGACAAAAATTTCATATTTCTTAATGCTTTTAAAATATAATATGTCTTCATACTATAAAATGTTTAAAAGTTGTAGACACAACTGTTATACAAACTGCTGCAACATTTCTATCACGTAAAGCAGGTGTTACCAATCTTCATCACTAGATGGCATGACACCTCACGTTCACATCGTAGTATATCCGGCGCACGCACCACCCAGTCTGATGCCATCTGTTTCAGTATACACAACCATCCCTTAGCGGCAGTCTTTAATTTTTAAATAGAAATGACACTAACACTTCTACGTAGTACGTTTTATTATGTGACGTGGCCTTTTTGGTGTTAAAATTGTATGACGAGAGCTGTAATGCTCAACTTTTTACGTATGTAAGTAAATCTTTATATACGAATATTAATTATTACTGTCATGTATTTTTCTTATTAATGACTAACTTTGTTTCCCCCTTATTTAGGTAATATAAATTCTGATGAAGATTCCCTTAGTTTAGCAGTCGATACCATGGTGAATTCCACTATAAAATCCATTATCCATTGCAACCAGAGGGCTGTCTCTTTACTAAAACAAATTGTTACTCCTATTTTATTCCTCTGTACGTAAGTGGTGCAAATAAATGTGTGCATGTCTGGAACATTTCATAAATTTAGGAGTGTCTGTTAAACCTCGTTCACCTATGGACACAACAGTGTCGACGTGCCTTCGCCCCCCCCCCCCCACCCCCTCCCACCCCTTCATAGCTGTCGCTCACAAAGAACGCAGCTGCTCTCAGCCAGGAGCAGCGTGTACAGTGGCTCGACACTACGCTAGGAGATGATGAAGATGACTCTCCTCGAAACGTTGCAGCATCTTAACGCCGCCTCCCGGCTGGGAACCAATAGATTTTCATCAGATATTTTAATAGTTTACCGGTTAATAAAGCCCATTGCTTTTTCTGTGTGGCTGTGTTCAGAACCGGATAATACACGTTTTTGGGCCCAGTAAACATGTTAAGTACCGTATTTGGTCAATTGGACCGTGAGGAATGTGGTTCTTACAATACTTGGGTGCCGTCTAGGCACGGCGCGCCTTGAAAACTCCGCCGCTGAATGGCTTTCTCCCCTCAGCAGCTCGTAAAACTCTCGTGCGGCGTACGTGCCTCCATTCGTGCGCACTCCACTATTCACAAAGAGGGAGTGCCGCTAACAGCCCACACCCCCTCTGGCACCTTGCGCACGGCTGTTAACCGAGGCGACAAGTACTTCGCTGCTCGCTCAGATTTCCCCCAACGCTCTCGTGGCCGCCTAATCTCCCTTGCAGACTTTGTTCCAACCTTTTTGTGGAACTGTGCATTAGGTTACGCCATGCGTATGACTTAACAACCGGCTCACCTCGGAACACATCTCTGCAGCTTCGACGGAAAGTGTAGTCTCAAACATTTGGTAAACAAATGACTTCTAAGTGTCAATTTATGTAAGATACCTCTATTCAAAAGGAAACTGAGAAATTGGAGAGCGACCAATGAAACAGTAAATCAGCACGAACGATGTGTAAGGTTCAGTTTCAGTGCCATTTCGAAGCGCGACAACTCTTGTTCACACATTACGACAGCAATTCGAGATCCGTTTACAAGTTGAAGCAGCGTTATGGCTCAGAATAGTAAGGGGTACGAATTACGAAAACTAAAACTCACACACAATGCTGCAAATAAAATCAAGGAGTCATAACACAGACAGAGGGGGAAGCGGGAAGCGATGCAGTATACGACAACTGAGTCAGATCGACGAGACTATCTGCCGAGTAAGAATACACCCTAAGCAGAAAGTAGACTGCGAAAGAAAACCAAACGAAGCGAGGCAAACATGTTCGTTAAATAGTGAGACATATTGCAAGAGACTGTGGCCCTTTCACGAGAGTGCAAAGCGACAGACCGATACAGCAATTAGCAGCCTGAAAAGTGAACACAGCAGCATAAGGAGGACACATCCGGTAATAACGAAGCGAGCTTTGAGTCATAACCTCAAGCTAGCTTCCTTTAAAGACTCCGCCTCTCCAGCTCTCGTCAAGATTTGATCAAATGGCTCCGAGCACAATGCGACTTAACTTCTGAGGTAATCAGTCGCCTACAACTTAGAACTAATTAAACCTAACTAACCTAACACATGACACTCATCCATGACCGAGGCAGGACTCGAGCCTGTGACCGTAGCGGTCGCTCGGTTCCAGACTGTAGCGCCTAGAACCGCACGGCCACTCAGGCAAGAGTTGATCATTGGGAATGACGGAATTCACAGTAGTAGCACACGAGTTCATGATTACGGTGAATCTACACTACATTCCATCAAAATTGCTACACCACGAAGATGACGTGTTACAGACGCGAAATTTAACCGACAGGAAGAAGATGCTGTGATATGCAAATGATTAGCTTTCCAGAGAATTCACACAATGTTGGCGCCGGTGGCGACACCATCAACGTGCTGACATAAGGAGTTTCCAACAAATTTCTCATACACAAATAGCAGGTGACTGGCGTTTACTGGTCAAACGGTGCTTTAATGCCTCGTGTAAGGAGGAGGAATGCGTACCATCACGTTTCCGACTTTGGTAAATGTCGGATTGTAGACTATCGCGATTTCGGTTTATCGTATCGCGACATTGCTACACGCGTTGGTTGAGATCCAATGACTGTTAGCAGAATATGGAATCGGTGGGTTCAGGAGGGTAATACGGAACGCCGTGCTGGGTCCCAGTGGCCTCGTATCACTAGCAGTCGAGATGACAGGTATCTTCTCCGCCTGGCTGTAACGGATCGTGCAGCCACGTCTCGATACCTGAGTCAACAGATGGGGACGTCTGCAAGACAACAACCATCTGCACGATCAGTTCGACGTTTGCAGCAGGATGGACTATCAGCTCGGAGACCATGGCTGCGGTTATCCTTGACACTGTACCACAGACAGGAGCGCCTGCGATGGTGTACTCAACGACGAACCTGGGTGCACGAATGCCAAGTATCATTTTTCCGGATGAATCCAGGGTCTGTTTAGAGCATTATGATGGTCGCGTTCATGTTTGCCGACATCGCGGTGGCCGCGCATTGGAAGCGTGTATTCGTCATCGCCATACTGGCGTATCACCGCCGTGATGGTATGGGGTGCCATTAGTTACACGTCTCGGTCACCTATTGTTTGCGTTGGCGGCACTTTGAACAGCGGACGTTACATTTGAGATGTGTTACCAAACGAGGCTCTACTCTTCATTCGATCCCTACGAAACCCTACATTTCAGAAGGATAATGCACGACCGCATGTCACAGGTCATGTACGGATAAGGAAAACGTTCGACTGCTGCCCAGGCCAGCACATCCTCCAGATCTCTCACCAATTGAAAACGTCTGGTCAATGGCGGCCGAGCAACTGGCTCGTCACGATACACCAGTCGTTACTCTTGATCAACGGTCGTATCGTGTTGAAGCTGCGTAGGCAGTTGCACCTATACACGCCATCCAACCTCTTACTCAATGCCCAGGCAAATAAAGGCCGTTATTACGGCCAGAGGTGGTTGTTCTGGGTACTGATTTCTCTGGATTTATGCATCCAAACTGCGTGAAAATGTAATCACATGTCAGTTCTAGTGTAATATATTTGTCCAATGAATACCCGTTTATCATCTGCGTTTCTTTTTGGTGTAGCAATTTTAATGGCCAGTAGTGTATGTCTTAGATGCTCCAGCACAGTCTACGAACTAGCCGAATTAGAGATGATGGCCTTGACCTGATGAACTTCATGCTGCTCACTTTCTACTATCTGCTGATGGAGAAACTGTGTTCTGATAACACCACATCACAGAGTACAACAGGGTCTCTAGGAGTCGACGTACCTGTTGAACGCACCGGCGCCTTCGGGTGATGGAACCTACGAAGAGTACGGAGGCGATCAATCTGCCACATAACTACTTACCCCAGATACATTGTGAATGGGTCAGCAACGCTCGTGGTAGAATTCGGAATATATCTAATACATTCCTGCATCCATCGTGAGAACGATTTCAAGCTGTGCAACGGTCGCGCCTGCTACTCAACAGCCAGCGGCCGCCCCGGTTTCGCAGATATCCTATCCTGAGCGTGCGACGGTGAGCTGACTCGACACATGTTAGCTATAATCCAACACGTAGGGGAATGAGCAACACACAAGGCTGATGCAGAAGAGCGACGAATTGTGAACTCTGTGAATAAATAACTGAACTCTGAAACTTCCTGGCATATTAAAACTGTGTGCCGGACCGAGACTCGAACTCGGGACCTTTGCCTTTTGCGGGCAAGTGCTCTACCAGCTGAGCACGACTCACGCCCCGTCATTACAGCTTTACTTCTGCCAGTACCTCGTCTCATACTTACCAAACTTTATAGAAGCTCTCCTGCGAACCTTGCAGAACTAGCACTCCTGAAAGAAAGGATATTGTGGAGATTGAACTCTAATAATATTTCACTAGAGCTGAAGACGATTCACAGGTCCCAAACAGCTATCCTGACTTCACGGAGAGGTCCCTGTGCAATAGGAACTGTTGGGTGACAAGTGCCTTAAAGTTGCAGAATACCTCGTAAAACATATTGTTACTGAAAGCTGAGTCGAGGTGACAGAATTAGTTTACTGGCCTTATTGCACATTCCTTGAGACAGGATAGGCCGTAGTTTTTACAGAGATGTGACAAGTAAGGAGTAAGTTATTTTCGATTTGTGGAACTTACGATTAAATCTCGATGTGGACAAACGTTAACTCAAAAAAGAAATCGAACAGAGCGAAAAAATCAATGAAGGATGCAAACTAAGGTGTAACTCGAAAAAGCGAATGGGTTGCACGGCTGTAAATAGTACTGTTTTGATCAAGTGACAGGTATAGCCTTGTTCAAATTCAGAGTACAGCAGTGGAAGGGCGAGCAGTAGTTATGGACAGCGACTGCGGTTTGCAGTTAACGCGATTGCAGTTACTGGCACTTAGAGCAATACAGGAGTAACCAGGAAAACGTTGTGCGACTGTGTCACATTCATGTAAATTTCCTGGTAAGATAACTGTTGTTCTTCTGAAACCGAGCAATTTAAACATCTTCTTCGTGACCGTCTAATTCTTCTTCCACACTCAAATTAGTATTCTTAGGTTTTCGTTGTCATCTTTATTTAATATATGTGATGGTCATTTCTTTATAGAATGTTCACTGTGTTGTGTTATTTACAAAAAAAAGGACCCTCCTCTCCTTTTATGATTCTCTAATTTGTATGCTGCCAGTTGTGAAAGTTTGATTCTTGCCTCTTCAGCGCTCTGTATTGTTTGGTGCTCTCTACAGTGCTCCTCAAGACTTGAGGAGTGGCTAGATAAAATAATGTAACTTATAAATTACTCGATGTAAATGAATGAAAGTGCGGAAGAATGTACCAAAGATCTCTCAGTACTGCACGGAGCGTTGGACGTCGTGAGGGGAAAGTTCAAATCTCAACGAACTCTAGCACGTGAGTGGGCAACTAGTGGTCCGCGGAGAGCATCCGGCCCGCGATTGGTTTTTATCCGGCCTGCAGAAGGAATTCGTGGGAGAGAGAGTGAGGCGACGGTCGGCTGGCCTCTGGTTTGCAGCTCATGACGTACACAAGTGAACATTTTGCTTATGCCCGTCCGGCTAGCCGCGCGGTCTAACGCGCTGCTTCCTGAGAGGGAAGGCGTACGTGTCACTGGCACGAATCCACCCGACGGATTAGTGTCGAGGTCCGGTGTACTGGCCAGCCTGTGCATGGTTTTTAGGTGGTATTCCATCTGCCTCGGTGAATGCGGGCTAGTTCCCCTTATTCCGCCTTCGCAAACACTGTCCCTACGTACGCGTACACAATTATTACTCTACCACGCAAACTGGTGTGGTACACTTGTTTGGTATGAGACGTTCCGGGGGTGGGGGATCCATTGGGCGGAACCGCACAATAACCCTGGGTTCGGTGTGGGGCGGTGGACTGATCTAGCCTGTTGTGGGGTTGTGAACCAATGAGGGCTAGCGCTAGGGCAGGAGGAAGCTTCTCCGTCATTTCTAAGTCCCCAGTTAAGTGCACACAACACACATAGACAAACAAATTTTGTTTTATCCGAGCAAGGGCAGTGCTATTTCGCCAACGTTGGATTTAAACACTGAGACTCCCTGCTTAACCCGCAGGACAGAACAGGTAGTTTAGATTGTGGAAAGGTGCCAAAATAAGGGTCTGTCAGTTACACTCGAACATACAACTTTATTAACTTTATTATATCATCAAAGTTTAGAACAACCCAAAAAAATTTTTTTAAGCACACAGGTTTAATCTTTGGGTCTTAATTACTGGCTGAAAGCCACTTTAATTTAAAACGGCTGAAAGGCAATAACTTAAATCGCAAGCATAATCAGAAATTTAAAAGGAAAGCCTTATCTTACAGCAATTCTTTATTTAGGCTGAAGGCTCAATGAATCTGAGATTTTCAGAGCAAACAATTATAATTCAAAATCGACTGAAACCCAACACTTAAAATTCAACAACATTAAAAATTTTAAAAGGCCAAAGGTCTTACGTTAAACAGTTCTTTAAATTAGGCTGAAGGCCTAAAGAATCTTACGACTTAAGGGTAAAACAACCTTGATTTTAAAAAAAATAGGCTAGAAACCATACAAGTTCAAACAATAAGAACAAATAAAAAAAGGGGACAGTACACTCAAGGGCGCTCAGACGCTCGAGAGTTGGCCTGGAATTCAAACACTAACGATCGCTTAGGTAAGAGTGGCAGTCAGGCCAACCATTCACGATCCGACGACAACTCGACCGACTAACAGCCAACGGACTCATAGACAAGATAACTTCCACTTCATCCAACCAGGGCACAACAGGGTCTTCAACGGCACAACGAAGACGATATTGTCGCCCACAACCAATCATACATGGAGCTGTCAAACCAAACACCGTGCCGGACACCGACAACGAGAAATTCACGTAAACGGTCAGGGCAGGTAACCAGAACGTTAACAGCCACAAGGCAGAAGATTCCGTTGGTGCACTTCAGTTAAAATAATCAAATTCACTGGAGGGTGGCTAGAAAACTTGAAAATCGCGTTGTTGCTTTCTGGAATATCCCAAGAGCCGCCAACGAACTCTAAACGACACAGTGTGAACAGTCATGACTTTCTGACAGATTAAATCAAAACTCAAGTTTCGTGTCCAGCGTCGCTGAGCCACCGACCTCGTAGCAATGGGAACAGCACCACACACTCTGGCACGCGTAGAGACCACCAGCGGACCCAGCCGAACTACGTCCCGTGGAGAATTCCTCGCTGCTCCACGTCAACCGATCGGTGAAAGGACCAAATATACGTCGGTCGAGGAGAGGCACAACCGAACGGCCACACAATGGTCGTCCCGCTCCAATCTCCCTCCGTCAGACAGTTCATGTGTGTCGCCAACAGTCGGCGAGCACTGGCTGTGGGCACCTCGCCGGCGCTCTGTCCCCGACTTCACTGCAGCTGCCTCCCGACTGCACGGCTGGTCCGTCCCGAACTGACCGCCAGACACACGACGTCCCGAAAATACTGTCGGTCATTCCAGAGATGGTACGGCAGTGCACTTACGGATACGCACTCCTGCTGCCACTCACGAGCAAGTAGGGTTGGTTCAAATAGCTCTGAGCACTATGGGACTTAACTTCTTTTGTCATCAGTCCCCAAGAAACTTAGGAACTACTTAAACCTAACTAACCTAAGGACATCACACACATACATGCCCGAGGCAAGATTCGAACCTGCGACCGTAGCGGTCAAGCGGTTTCAGACTGTAGCGCCTAGAACCGCTCGGCCACTCCGGCCGGCAGCACGTAGAGCAGGAAGTAAGTGACGTCAGTTAATAGAATAAAAAAACGAGGCGGCGTTACCGTAATTGAAGATGACAAACAATAAATGGCACGAAAACGAGCCGCGCATGGCTCAAACACCAAAAGGGAACATCCTCCAGCATGTTTGTGAATCTATGGCCCACATTCTCATGTGTCTGTGGAGATAGGGTAAAACAAGCTAACTACATTACTGGCCATTAAAATTGCTACACCACGAAGATGACGTGCTACAGACGCGAAATTTAACAGACAGAAAGAAGATGCTGTAACGAGTAAATGATTAGCTTTTCAGACCGTTCACACAAGGTTGGCGACGGTGGCGACAAGGTGCTGACATGAGGCAAGTTTCCAACCGATTTCTCATACGCAAACAGCAGTTAACCGGCGTTGCCTGGAGAAACGTTGTTGTGATGCCTCGTGTAAGAAGGAGAAATGACTACCATCACGTTTCCGACTTTGATAAAGAACGATTGTAGCCTATCGCGATTGCGGTTTATAGTATCGCGACATTGCTGCCCGCGTTGGTCGAGATCCAATGACTGTTAGCAGCATATGGAATCGGTGGGTTCAGGAGGGTAATACGGAACGCCGTGCTGGGTCCCAACGGCCTCGTATCACTAGCAGTCGAGATGGCAGGCATCTTATCCACATGGCTGTAACGGATCGTGCAGCCGTGTCTCGATCCCTGAGTCAACAGATGGGGACGATTACACGACAACAATCTGCACGAACAGTTCGACGACGTTTGCAGCAGCGTGGACTATGAGCTAGGAGACCATGGCTGCGGTTACCCTTGACGCTGCATCACAGACAGGAGCGCCTGCGATGGTATACCCAACAACGAACCTGGGTGCACGAATGGAAACCGTCATTTTTTTGGGTTGAATCCAGGTTCGGTTTACAGCATCATATTGGTCGCATCCGTGTTTGGCGACATCGCGGTGAACGCACATTGTAAGCGTGTATTCGTCATTGGCGTACTGGCGTATCACCCGGCGTGATGGTATGAGGTGCCATTGGTTACACGTCTCGGTCACCTCTAGTTCGCATTGACGGCACTTTGAACAGTGGACGTTACATTTCAGATGTGTTACGACCCGTGGTTCTACCCGTCATTCGATCCCTGCGAAACCCTTCATTTCAGCAGTATAATGCACGACCGCATGTTGCAGGTCCTCTACGGGCCTTTCTGGATACAGGAAATTGTTCGACTGGTGCCCTGGCCAGCACATTCTCCAGATCTTTCACCAATTGTAAACGTCTTGTCAATGGTGGCCGAGCAACTGGCTCGTCACAATACGCCAGTCACTACTCTTGATGCACTCTGGTGTCGTGTTGAAGGTGCATAGGAAGCTATACCTGTACACGCCATCCAAGCTATGTGTGACTCAATGCCGAGGCGTATCATGGCCGTTATTGGGGTCAGAGGTGGTTGTTCTGGGTACTCATTTCTCAGGATCTATGCACCCAAATTGCGTGAAAATGTAATCACATGTCAGTTATAGTATAATATATTTGTCCAATGAATACCCGTTTACCATCTGCATTTCTTCTTGGTGTAGCAATTTTAATGGCCAGTAGTATACCTTGTAGAGTGCGGGGAAAATGCGCTTCTGGACCAGTGTCGACAACACTCACACGTAATCTATTGCTTACTGCCTACGTCTGTAATACACGTTGTCAGATTGCAAATGTTGATGTTGGACACCAATGTCACGAAAACTAATAACTCGTCAAATGTGCCGATCTGAAGGCAGTAGTAAGGGTCATAACTTGTAAATACGCTAATCATCTGTTGTCGATTAACGCTTAAAGTTCTGCTCTAGTTTCTATAAGGCCACTTTCAGTCTGCAGCGGAATCTGCGCTATATGAAACCTCTTGGCAGATTAAAACTGTGTGCTGGACTGAGAATCGAAATTGGGACCTTTGACTTTCGGAGGCAAATGCTGTACCGATAGTGCCACCGAAGCACGACTAACGGTTCATCTACACAGCCTTACTTCCGCCAGTATCGCTGCTGGGTACATCAATTGCCGGCGAAACACAAAGGCAGCGAGTTAGATTCTTGGGCTGGCAAACAATTTGAATCGGCTAGGAAATTTCTGTTCAGGTTGTTTGTTAATATCGTGCAAGTGTTTCCGTGGGCCTTTACTGAAATTATTTGACAATTGTTTGTCAGTAAGAGAAGAAAAGTAGATGCTGGATGTCGGCAGTTGAAGGAGAAATGGATGGACAATTATATCTTTACTATGATCAAAGACAAACCTGTAGGCTTATTGTGTAGTTGTGCAAGAATGTAATATGAAAAGGAGGAATAATGGACTGCCAACCAGTTGCAAAAATGGTGGTTTTCAAGTAAACTTGACCACGGTTTCGGCGGATCTAAGGCCGTCGTCTACAGAAAGACATACAGCTTCACATTAGCAATACACACAATAAAAGCTGTCTCCACACGACATTTTTCGGCAACGGTCTGTAGGTCCATATGTAAAAATACAGACCGTTGCCGAAAAATGTCATGTGGAGACAGCTTTACTGAGTGAACTGCTAATGTGAAGTTGTCTGTCGTCCTGCAGAAGACGGGTTTAGATCCGTCGATACGGTGGTCAAGGTTATTTGAGAACCACCATTTTTTGCAACTGGTTGGCTGTCCTTTATCCCTGATATACTGTAAACGTTGTAGTGCAGCCATGTTCAAATTACTGAAATATGAAAGGCACTTTTCTACTAACAGCCTGCAGGGCAATTGCGAAAAGTAATAATAAGCAAGTAATTGGTATCAGTGTTCTACAACAATGACTTATTAAACTAATGGTATCATAATATTGACGCACATGCCACCTGCTTTCATTGGAACAGGAATTATTGTTTTCTTCCGGAAGTATGAGGGTATTTCAGTTGTCTCTTTTATCTTACTCACCATATAAAAAAATCGATAATTGTTGGTTTCTCCAGGGATCTAAATAATGCAGAAGCAATGTCATCTAGTCTAGGGATTTTGTTTCGACTTGGACCAATCAGAGCTCTGTCAAATTCCAAATTCTTCTCGCGGTATTGTAACTCCCATTTTCCCATCTCACTTCCTCTTCTTCTTTTATAATACTATATTTACATTTCTTCCTTCCACGTAGACTCTCTATGCATTCATTCCACATTTTCGCTTTCCAGTCTTTGTTTACAGAGGGGAAACCTCAGACACAGGCAACTGACTCGACTCACATGCAACAGGTCACTTGTGTACAAACTAAAATGAAAGACTCATATTCTGCCTCAACACACCTCCGGTTGTGAAAATACCACCCCTTAATTTTACGACGCGCAATCTACTCAGAATTAATCGGATCGATAGATAACAGAAACCATGAGCATTTTTCATCATCATAAAAATGGGGTCAGCAAACACATATTTTCCCAGAAATCGAGAGAGTAAACTATTACAACTGCTTATGAACCCCTAACGTAAACACTGTTCATCTAATGCTCAGCTGGCCCAGTTCTGCCCCGGTTGCGGCAGCAGCAATACGTCTGCGCCAGCGATCAGTTTAATGGCGCTAGACATCGCTAGTACGGGAAAGAGTTGCTGTGCCCAGTAAGCATGCTCACGAGCAGCTAGGTGGAACAACCAGTCAGTTTAGCCACTTCGAAACTTTCGATCCCTTTCTGAGGAGAAAGGCCTAGTTTAGGCAACGATGCCTAATTTCCTGGTTGCACAGGGCAACGTGACGGCGAGGTGTCAGAATTTCAGTATGAATTCTTGACGAATGTGGTTTACCCAAATGAAAGGGTGAGGAATATTGGAATACTGTTTCTGAATCATATGCTTCTGCTTCAGATTATTCCCACTATATAATATGATGTTTGAAAAAGACCACACCAAAATAATACAACTAGTTTCACAATACTGTACATTGTTACAGGTGCACCCTTCGAGATGGTCAAATAACATACGTTTCAACGTATAGAACGGATACCCTCATATATCGCGATACAGATAATCTATGAGGGACAACAGAGAAAGTGCATGGAGTGTGGGTCTACAGAACATTTTAGGCAACATGTCGCTATCATACGGAACTCAGGGAAACAAGCAAAGTAGGATCTGTAAGTAGCCAGATAATTGAGAATCCTTTCAGACGTATGCATATGAGACCAGTGCAGAACTTCATGGGCAAAACATTCCGTCAAAGGAAGACACCATTACACCAGAAAATGATCAACGGAGCCATCGCTAACCGAGGTGGCACGCGTAGTTTTGTTTGCGGTTAACCAGGACGGCTGGAACACAGTTCTCCCACTTTTGGAGAATGGTATTAAACCTAATACACAGGCAGTGTTATTATAACAGGGAAACGTTTGCTTGAGAAGTATCATCAAATCAGCACACAGACATTTTACAACATGTAGAGACATCAGCTGAATCCAATGAAGCAGCATATAAAGAGCCACCGAAACAGTCGAAGATCGATCACAAAAGAAAACACCCGGAACCGCTGGTTACGAAACAGACGTGGATTCACGCCGGACACACCGCGAAGAAAGACACCAAATTAGAAAGCCCACAGGAAAATAATCAGAGGATGAAATCCACAAGCTAGAACAATAATTAACGTGTACCAGCAGACGGATGTATGGATTGTCCGCCCTGCGAACTTTCCGCCACGCTAGAAATCTGCGAACTCTCCGCCTCGTACCTGCATCCATTGTGTCCCGTCCTACCAGCAGCCGAACCGTCCTAATTACCTCGCTCTACCTGTTTGCCACGCCGGACACTTGCCACACTTGCCCATTCGCCAGGGAGCTTGAGTAGCGATCCCTCAGGTAAGGGACGCCCTTCCCCGCACTACCTCTGTCCACTTTCAAACCGCCGTCTCCACATCTTACTCGATACAACCACTACGTAAGGGACCTTCTTCTTCGACATCTTGGCCAAATACAGAGCTTCTTTTCCGAAATCGAAATATTTATAGCTTTTTGGAAACGAAAACAATACCGACGATTACGTCAGTATGTAATTAGTTCTACCAAGTATAAATATAGATTCCTCTGACTGTACGGTAGTTTCCTTTCACGTTTACTGATTGCGATAGAAACAGTCCATCGGCATGGGCGCAACAAGAAAGGAACGATGAAACGAGATTGCAAATCTACGCTAATCATTTCTTTTTTATGACTGCATTTGTGCCTACTTTAATTACTACAGCTGCGAATCCAAAAGACAATAGGGAAAGAATAAATGGGTAATGTTTGAAAAGAAGAACGACATACTCCATATTAATTTACTCTCGAAAAACATTAGTTAATAAAGTGTAGCAGGACACTGTTCAAAACATAACTGAAAACACGTTCACTAAATAGAGACAAGAACATTTATGATTGACATGTCATCTATAGTCGTCTTACAATTTTAATATGTTCGAAATAAGAAAATGAAGTAATACAGAATGCTACGCTTGTAACGTACGTTGTTGTTCTACAGTGTATAGTTCTGGTATTTACAGGGTCACAGAGAAAGCATCTTAGGTTCTGAAGGGAAAAGCCGTAATTGTAATTATCTGCACTACAACAGAAACAAGAAGGACAACTTAAGGAAAAAATATGTAAGCTCACAATCGACTTTGAAGCAGATAGTTCCTGTGACTTAGTATGGGCAGAGGTTATGTTCGACAACCGGACTAAATTAATAACTGGCTCCTTTTACCCACCCCCTGTCTCAGATGAAACAGTTGCTGAACAGTTCAAAGAAAACCTGAGTCTCATCACAAATAGGTACCCTACTCATACAATTATAGCTGGCAGTTAATTCAATCTACCTTCCACATGTTGACAAAAATACATTTTCATACCCTATTGTAAATAGAAAACAACTTCCGTAATTGTTCTAAATGCTTTTTTAAAATTATTTATAATTATTAGTTGATGAGGCCATTCAAATTTTAAATGGTTACGAAAACACACTTGACCTCTTAGCGACAAATAATCCTGAGCATCACGCCGGATACAGGGATTGGTGAACACGCAGTTGTAGCGAGGTTCACTTCCGTAGCAAAGAAATTCACCAAAACTAAACGCGAAATATATCTGTTTATAAAAGCAGCTAAAAATTCGGGTGACGTCTTTCTAAGAGATAGTCCCAATGCTTCCAGACTATGTAAATGAAGACCATATGTGGCTTAAGTTCAAAAAAATAGTATCCACAGCACTCGAGATATTCATACCAAGTAAATTAATAAGAGACGGAACTTATGCCCCATAGTACACAAAACACGACAGAAAGCTGTTGCAGGAACACCGCAAAAGGAACGTATAATTTAGACGATCGCAAAATCTCCAACATTGGTGAAGTTTTACTGAGGCTCAAAATTTGGTGCGGATTTCAAAGCGAGATACGTTTAATAGTTTCCACAACGAAACTCGCTCTAGAAATGTGGCGGAAAATCCGAAGATATACTCTGGTCCCATGTTAAGTAAACCAGCAGAAAGGCTCAGTAAGTACCTTTACTGCGCGACAGCGACGGTAATGTTACTGATGACAGAGCCACTAAAGTGGAGTTAGTAAATGCATTTTCCGAAAATCCTTCACCAGAGAGGACGAAGTAAATATTCCAGAATTCGAAGTGAGAACAGCTGCAAATATAATTTAGAAGTAGATATCCCTGGTGTTGCAAAGCAACTGAAATTACACTGTCAGTGACAGAGGAAACGATCAAATATCTTTTCAAAAAGTCTCTAATGTACAAGAAAAGTAGGTCTAATATATTTGTTTCTGATGTTCTAATGTAACAATACATTTTCAGTAGTAAGCTCCTTGCTTGTACTGACCTGTTTAAAGATAATCAACAATTTAGTAAGAAATTTTAATTTTTAAAGGACTATATCTGAATGTACTTAAGTTGATTTACATCTACTATAAATGTTAGCAGCTAAACTTAAATAAAAAATATTTGAGGTGCCAAAATTGTCTACCTTAGGATCAGATCAGTTTAGGGATGTCAATTTTAGGTGCAATTCAAAGGTTCAGTTCCCATTTTCTTTTACAAAAGCGTATCCTTTCAGTTTAAGAAACCATGATATTTTAGGCGATAGTTGCGATTCTGAAGCTTCAGAAAATTATTCTAGAACTCACAATTATTTAATAGTATGGCCATAATATTGGAAGATAGAAAAAAGTTATCTTAACGTTGCAAAAATAGGGATATTTTTGTGAGGCTGGAAACACTTTCTAATTTTTACATTAAAGGCTGATTCGCATCACACTTTGTACAGGCTTTGGACCGTGAAAATGATAAATGACCATCTACAATTCTGGCGTGTGTAAAATCAGCCTAAACACGCTGAACTAATGTACACTCTATTTACAATTACAACTTAATATTAGCTCCGATAATGTTGCTTCAATGTTTTATAATTTTATCTCAGTAATCTGCGAGACCTCAGTGGTCTTCATAGTTTTTAATAGATGATTTTTAACGTATTTTAGTCCAGTTTCTGAATATGGGCAATGGCTTTCAAGCAAGGTCTAATGTTGCCACTCTCTTCATAATTCTTTACGATTCTCTCTATCATGTCGTCCAGCTTCAAGTACTACTTCTTCCTCTTCTTATCTTCAAGATTCATCTCCTTTTTCAAGCACTCCACCAATTAGTTAATTGTAGAGTGAGGGTTTCCAATAATAGTATTTATTTTGTTGTGCCACCCTTCAACAGCTTTCGTCGTTCGGTGCCTTTTTCCGTAACAGGCCCACATTTCTATTGCGATATCATCATTCTCTAGCCAGTTATCCACAAACTAGTCAAAACATTGAAAGAACCTTCCGTTATCAGGAGCTTCTGCATGAAGTTAAATCCATCCATTGCTTACGTCCTCCGGTTTTACAACTGCCAGCGCTGCACACATGTTGACGTGAAGTCTTAAATCCTCGGTCTAGCGGTACTCCTCAGTTAGACCAAGAACTCGAATTATTCTCCATAAACTCTTCTTCATATGGAAATAGAATCCATTTATTTAAGTTGTGGGAATAACTTGACGAATGGCCGATATCGCAGCTGCCTCAAAGTCCACCATTACTTGTTTTGGACGCCACTCAGAGGTTGCCTGTTTTATCAGACGAAACAGACGAACATATGTGTCTTTCTTCTTATTATGGAGCTGTGGAAATACAGTAGGAAAAATGTTTGTTTCTTTAATCGTGCCTTCTAAGTCTACGTGTATGGTGTACATCTGTGCAAACTGCTTGCTGCAGCTCTTAAATCTTCCACCTATAAAAAAATGGGAACATGTTTTTAAACTTTCTTTTCCTTTGCTTCCACTAAAAATTATTATTCTCACCTCTAATCTATCGTCTTCCAGAAGAAAACTACTGCCTTCTCTCATTTTAATAGATCTTCATGAAGATCAATTTCATAAGAGTTTTAGGCTCTTGTTGGTTCCCCCACTGTTGGCTCCATCGACGACGCATGGTTCTCTTCATAGATTCAGAATTCGGCATCACTGTAACAAAGTCATAAACTTTATTATGTAGATTTCCCATTTCATCAACGTATATCTCCGATAACTGTGTAGTTTCTTCTCGAGACCTTCTCTTCGCGCTTTCCACTTGCTTTCTCACTTTCAGAGCCGCATCTTCAGGTGGTCCACAGAGATGTTCTAATACGTTCAACACTTCTCCGTTCCTCGATAACAGCTTTCCCTTGCAATGATCCGCTTTTCGGCGTAAGCACATCCACGTAACAACACTTTCTTTAGATTCCCTCTGTTTAAGATACGTTCAACCTTTGTAATGAGCACGAGGCCTGCCCTTGTCCGTTGCAATGACTTCCATACCGACATCAGGAACTTCGAAAGGAAACTGGGTGGGTGGGTGAGGAGGAGGGCGGGGGAGGGACAAGGGACCCAACTCTTCAGAGCAGGTAAAACGATGGCAAATGTCCGGAGTGGCAAATGTCCGTCGTGGCAAGTGTCCAGATATCGTTTGTATCGCTCTAGTTTTCGTAGACTTCACATTGTGCCACTTGGATATTACCATCTCATGGGTTGTGATATGGAAGTTTCAGCGACAATTCGTGCTAATCCTAGTTGCCACTATGAAAGTTATTCCTACACACCGAAGAAAACGAAGGAAGATGGGACTGTGATTTGGCGCTGTTCAAAAAAGAAAGAGAAGCATTGCTGCGGAAAGCTTAAAACCAAAGCTTCTACAGTGCTCTTTTTGCACGAGCATCAATGTGGAGCTCCAGATGACGCAAGGTTGGAAGTACAGAAGACTCTGAACCATGCAAAGAAGAGGGCATGAGAGGAAAACACGTCTATTTCCAAAATCTGTTCAGAGGAGCTACGTAGCCTGCATAACCGAGGGTACGACTTTGTGACAGAAATTCCACAGCAGCGAACAACGAAGAGGACGTTATACAAGCAAAGGGCAAAGTCGCAGGAAAGTGAGAAGGATCCAGAGACAAGAGAAGAGATTAAACTTATAGCAGAGCTATTAACTATGAGTTATGGCAGCAGTTTCCGTTAAGCAACAATAAATCAGGAGACAGGATGATATTTTTTTGTGGAAGAGCAGGGAGAGAGGCTCTAACAAGTAAACGAGATTTTTTTTATGGATGGTACGGTCAAGTGCTGTAGCAAACAGTTTTCACAGAGATATACAATTCGTGCTGATTTTGGAAGTAATAAATATGAGACTAATAGGTACCAAGTTGCATTTGCATTATTACCAAATAAAAGGAAAGAGACATACATCCGACTTTTCATAAATGTGTTGGAAAATATTCCAAAATGGAACCCTGCAAGAGTGACTGTAGATTTTGAGTCAGCAGCGATTTCTGCAATTATACATATGTTACCAACTTCCTCAGTGCATGTATGCTACTTTCAAATGAGAAAGTCTCTCTGGTGGAGAGTACAGTGTCTTTGACTCACTCGCGAATTTAAAGAAAATGAAGAAGTGAGACAACAAATTCGCATGTGTGCCGCGCTGGCGTTTCTACGACCTGAAGATGTATGTAATGGCTTGCTGGAGATACATTCACAGACACTGGATGCTCCTAGGTTTTCTGACTTTTTCGACTATTTTGTAGAGAGATGATTGGAAAATGAAGAGACGCTATCACCCTTTGCAGCTACTACAAACTGCTCCATCGAACAACATAACTCCTTAGAAGGCTGGCACAGCAAGATTAATAATATGCTTTCCAAACCAAATCCTAAAATTAGTGATGTAATTACTTGCCTGAAAACAAAGGAATAAAATTCAGCATGCGCTTAATGAGAACAGAGATGAGTATGGAAGGTAAAAGAAGGAAAACAGTGTACATGAAACTGAATGAAAGGCTGGAAAATATATTGAAAACGTACAAGGAGGATGGTGAGATAAGGGATTCAAAAGCTAGATTAAATAATGTATCAGAATATGTACATAAATAAAAAAAACATATGAAATGTAAATAGCAATATTTAAAAAATACAAAAAAGGAAAAAGGATAAAAAATTGACGAAGCTTATAAGCTGATTTTAAACACACCTAAATGACAATAAAATTACTTTTGCCATCTATCCAGTCCAAATTGGCCTGGATAAAATGTGATGGGAATCAGATTATTTTTAAAAGTGCAGGTATGTGATTTTTAACGCATCCAAAGCCAAAGCGCCACTAGGCCCATGCCTCGGCGGTGTATACAAATTAACAGTTAAAATTAAGCTACACTACCCATGTCTGAACATAATGCCACTTTATATTTCCGTGTATTTAATATGTGTACTTTTATTAAAATATATCTATTGACAGTGACTGCTGTCTGGTGTTCTAAAAGAACGGAATCTTCTTTATGTACTGAAATATTCTAAAGTCCATGTGAAGTCTTATTTTGTTCTATCTACTGTTCATTTGTTGTTCATCGTACCAACCGAGGTTAGCACAGTGGTTAACCAGGGCTCAATCATCCGGCCGTCCATAGTCTACTGTATTTGGTTCTCCTTGTTTAAGCAAATGCTGTGAAGGTTCCTTAAAAAGGTCATGGTACCTTCCTCCCCGCCTTCCCCCATCCCCACCTCTCCTGTAACCAACAATCCGAGCGAAATCTAAATCTCTGATGACCACAACTGTGGACGTGACATGATACACCAAACCCAAAATTGGTTTTCTCTAGATTGCAATGATGAATGATCATATACTGAGCTAAAGTTAAGGATATCTTTGGAATGTAAACTTGCTTTAGAAAGACGAGCACTAATGATGCAAAGATGAGACTCCTGAGCTATTTAAATATTAAGTAATTGAATGACTTGGCAATATTTGCCATGATCAATTTCGAGCTCACACAGAACTGTATTAGTTTCCTATTTTGTTACCTACACGTTGAATATTTTTTCCTGCTTCAGACTGACATTTACGCAGTGGTTTAGCTATGTATTTGGAACCCAAAGCGGACTTCTGTCATCGTCACCAATTACCATCCTCACAAAATCATGTATTTATTTACTACTTCCGATAGGACCATTCTCCCGTTTGAGGTGCTGTCTAGGAATTTTATTTTCAGTTAGTCTTGTTCCTAAGGTTCTAAGGTTTAAAAATTCAACCACGCTACAAAATGTTTAGCATATCTATATGCGTTGTTCAAACTCATGCCTGTGGGACAGAGACTACATCAAGAATAGCACAAACTGTGATTTTTAGTTGAATGTGCCATCTAAGTTCTAAAAACGTTCTCACGCTGTGGCTGATATAGGAGTCAGAAGTTAACTGTCAGTTAACGCATTTTTTTATCTCATTGCCTGTTAAACAAAAACGAATGAGTAATGGTTGTTTCAAATTTTTGTCACTTACTATTTTGATGATTCAACTGTTAGATATCCAAGACAGTCAAAACTCACTGACAGATTTCAGAAGAGAAAATGTTACTACTACATTCATTGCATTCTCCTTCATTTGCTCTTTTTTCAACTAATACACTGTCTTTCTCTGCATGCCAGTTATGTGCAAGATTTTCTACGTTTTCTTTAAATCCTCCAGTTTTATCAAGAACCACCTCCTTAATAGGTTCTTAATTTTTGTTATTCTCGTCGAATTTTTGATCATCTACAAGTGCACTCTTGAACTATAATACTTTTGCGCCTTCTTTCACGTCCTTTGGGTCGAGTGCTTCTCTGACGTAAGTTTAACAAATTTCAGCACTGAATAAGCCAAAGAATGGCCCTTCAGAAACCTGACAGCAAGTTACCTGGTTATTTATGTAGTTACTTATTTTGTGCTCCACTTGGGCAACATCGTTGTGTATGTGTTCTAAACCAAATTTCTGCATAAATTAATAGAATCATTTTTTTTACATTTAAGAAGTAAGAACACACTACATAAAAACAAATACATATCAGAACTAATAACAATGAAATTGTTACATGCAGCTTATAGTATGGGCAGTTCCGTGCAGCTTGAGCATGCTAGATCACGTTCCCAGGGGTTTAGTGGGTGCTTCTGCGACCTTTTCTGGGCTGAAATTTCACAGGGTGTAAAATTCACAGGGTGGAGAATACACGACACCCCAGCAAACTGTTGAACAAATGAGAGGAACCAGGATTATCAGGAAAGGGTGTTGGAGGGGGGGGGGGGGATACAAGGCCTCAGTAATTATCTCAGGCAATGGAAACAGGAGATCTTCAACTACCATACTCACAAATTTTGCTATCCGATGATTTAAAGGCGTAGTCTGCTAAAACACGCTTTATTAGGCTTTATAATAAAAAAAGTTGAATTGTAAAATAGCGACACTTAACATCAGTGGCACCCATACTCTGAGGCTCGCCAAACTACTTATTCACAAGAGACATAGACGTCATTCTGTTACAAGAGGTCGCGACTTCACACTTAAACGCAACGTACGAGTACGAAGCAGTAATTAACGTAGAAAAGTCTGTAGGAACAGCCGAACTTTTCAATTAAGAAACTCCGTTGGAAACGACAGTCGTGTTAAGAAATAGCAGTACGCTTACAGAAAGTTAGGCTTTAATAACAGGGCAATTTTTCTGACAAGGGACAACCCTCTCCTAATATCCCCGCAGTGACTTGTTATTTTAGGCGGTGATCTTAATTGTGAAATATATAAACAGTACCAAGTTCCGAACTTGAGTCACGATGAAAGCTTAAAAATATGGCAAGTGGAATGAATATGAAAGGTACGTGGGCAATACTGCGACGAAACAGTACAGCTTCACCTCTATAGCGCCTAGATCGGTTAGAATCTACGTATCGAAAACTCCTCAATCCCTGGCACGTATCTAACCTGCAGTTAGAGTCGGTATATTTTTCGGACCAAGGCACTACCCAAATCTGTTTTAAAGACAGCATTTAAAATATATACTGTGGTAGGGTTCTGCGGCAAACAAACATCTCGCTTATGTTAAAGGCATAACTAAGACACGCCTTAACCTAATTACCCAATGCTTTTTCATCCAAACAGGCACATTATAGGAAGCGACTATGTAGGTGGTTACAGCTCCTTAAACCTAAATTTAGGAAAACCATTACACAATATGCTACAGAAAACGTGAAGTAGAACAGGAGCACCAGTGAATACTACTTCATGTGCGTTCGAGGACAGATCACGAAAACATGCAGAGTATTTGCTTACAAATTAAAAGGGTCAAAGCTAAGTTTACCTTCCTCGTAGGGTAGCCTTTGCATAGCAGGCGAATAAGAGCGCGTACCGCATACGAACTAAACGGCTAGAGAAGTCACTTTTTCATATACTATAGAGTATAAACATAACAAACGAAAATTAATTACGCACTTACTTGGCGAGGAAGTTTCATATGATACGCAGACGGACATAAAAAACAGTGACTAACATACTTTTTATTACTGTGAGCACAGACAACAACTAGAGCGGAACAGAAAACAGAGATCTGTCAATGTGTGTGGCACAGATCCACCAAAACCATGGATTTAAGTTGTCAACAAAGCATTGTGGAAGCTGATGTTGTGGGCTGTGTTTACGGCCGGGGTGGCCGAGCGGTTCTAGGCGCTACAGTCTGGAACCGCCCGACCGCTACCGTCGCAGGTACGAATCCTGCCTCGGGAATGGATGTGTGTCATGTCCTTAGGTTAGTTAGGTTTAAGTAGTTCTAAGTTCTAGATGACTGATGACCTCAGCAGTTAAGTCCCACGGTGCTCAGAGCTATTTTAAACATTTGTCAATGTCGCCACCGTAAGCTTGGCCCATAACACGGAGAAATGCTCTCAGTTCCTTGCATCGAAGAAAAAACGACACGTTTAGGACAGCTCCAAAAAATAAAGTTCCGAAGACAGATGGCCTACCCCTTGACTTATACGCCTCAATATGGGACACGATAGGTGCGGCTCAGAGATTTCGACCTGCCGGGAGATTTTAGCGAGGGGCTAGAAATTCCAGTTTCCGAAAATCAAAGGGCACGTTTTGTTAACGAATACCGCCCCATAACTTTATTAACTTCAAACTTATCCTAAACACCAGTTCCAAACATTGTTTGACTAAAATTTGAGTTCATGTCACGCCGAAACAACTACAGGGCGCAACATGATTTGTTCATTAGCCGAATACACAGACAAAATTAACCTCTCTGTGATCATGTAAACCCATCCAAGCATATGGTTTTAGACTATGACATTGCCTATGATAGATTTAGTCATAAACTTTAGCCATTCCCAAGAGAAAGATGGGATTCACGCAAGAGTTACCCCAAATAATAAATGGTCTTTCCTGCAAAGACGATTCCAAAATAAATCTAGAAGACCACATAACAGCTCCCGTTTAGACTGAACGGTCCTTAATACGAGGATACCCGTCATTAGTGCTTTGTACGGCATGTTAGACGAGCCACTACTTACGAGGTGCATTCAAGTTCTAAGGCCTCCGATTTTTTTTAATTAACTACTCACCCGAAATCGATGAAACTGGCGTTACTTCTCGACGTAATCGCCCTGCAGATGTACACATTTTTCACAACGCTGACGCCATGATTCCATGGCAGCGACGAAGGCTTCTTTAGGAGTCTGTTTTGACCGCTGGAAAATCGATGAGGCAATAGCAGCACGGCTGGTGAATGTGCGGCCACTGAGAGTGTCTTTCATTGTTGGAAAAAGCCAAAGTCACTAGGAGCCAGGTCAGGTGAGTAGGGAGCATGAGGAATCACTTCAAAGTTGTTATCACGAAGAAACTGTTGCGTAACGTTAGCTCAATGTGCGGGTGCGTTGTCTCGGTGAAACAGCACACGCGCGGCCCTTCCCGGACGTTTTTGTTGCAATGCAGGAAGGAATTTGTTCTCCAAAACATTTTCGTAGGATGCACCTGTTACCGTAGTGCCCCTTGGAACGCAATGGGTATGGATTACGCCCTCGCTGTCCCAGAACATGGATACCATCAGTTTTTCAGCACTGGCGGTTACCCGAAATTTTTTTGGTGGCGGTGAATCTGTGTGCTTCCATTAAGCTAACTGACGCTTCGTTTCTGGATTGAAAAATGGCATCCACGTCTCATCCATTGTCACAACCGACGAAAAGATAGTCCCATTCATGCTGTCGTTGCGCGTCCACATTGCTTGGCAACATGCCACACGGGCAGCCATGTGGTCGTCCGTCAGCATTCGTGGTACCCACCTAGATAACACTTTTCGCATTTTCAGGTCGTTATTCAGGATTGTGTGGACAGAACCCAGAGAAATGCCAACTCTGGAGACGATCTGTTCAACAGTCATTCGGCGATCCCCCAAAACAATTCTCTCCACTTTCTCGATCATGTCGTCAGACCGGCTTGTGCGAGCCGGAGGTTGTTTCGGTTTGTTGTCACACGATGTCCTGCCTTCATTTAACTGTCGCACCCACAAACGCACTTTCGACACATCCATAACTCCATCACCACATGTCTCCTTCAACTGTCGATGAATTTCAATTGGTTTCACACCACGCAAATTCAGCCGAATGATTGCATGCTGTTCAAGTAAGGAAAACGTCGCCATTATAAGTATTTAAAACAGTTCTTATTCTCGCCGCTGGAGGTAAAATTCCATCTGCCGTACGGTGCTGCCATCTCTGGGACGTATTGACAACGAACGCGGCCTCATTTTAAAACAACGCGCAATTTTCTATCTCTTTCGAGTCTGGAGAAAAAAAAAATCAGAGGCCTTAGAACTTGAATGCACCTCGTAGAACAGTACAAACACGATTACCGGGTTTGCGGATCTTTGGTACTAAAATGGTTTGCCAGGCTTACGTGGAGGACATAAGTTTCATTATTAGCAGTATAATTGAAATTCAGTCGGTCAGACAGATACCAATTACATCAAACCAACAGGAGTTAATATAAATCGTTAGAAAACCCAACTGATCGTAACTAGGGCATTTAACCAGAGACTACCAAAAAAATTTATCACGACGTCGGAGTATAGGACACAGTTGGCGTTCAAATTCGCTGTTAATCCCCGATAAATGTGCATGAATAACTGGACCCGCAAACCGAGGGTTTTACGGGAAACAATTAAAGAAAACGATTAAAGAGTATTAAATCGATTGCAAATGTCAACATTTTTAAATATACATATACTAATGAGAGTAAATTACATGTCGGCGATAGTGCCGTTGACAGCGATAATAATCTTCGTATGGTGGGACGGTACTTTGAAAACAAACTTTAACTTAATATCGTTACAAAAAATTTATAGCGGAGTAGCTGCAGAATAATTGGAACCACAAACGACGGCCTTATTCGTGAAAGAATCCTGTAAAACTTCCGGCAACTTAAAGGTACAAGCGGCCTGCCTCCAATAGACACTAAACCAATACGCTGAAATTTGTTTTATGTAAGACGTTTTTACCTGAGTCTCAAAACTTCAAGGTTCCACTAAAAATGTCCATGCGGAAAGCACGAAAAACACTCCGTCTGACCTCATCGAACAAAAATACCGGCATATCGAATGGAGCAGGGTGTGAAAGTACCCTGAGGTGACAAAAGAAGTGGGATATCTCCTATTATCGTGTAGTAACTGCTTTTATCCGGCATATTGCACCAGCTCGACGTGACATTGACCCAACAAGTCTCTTGGAGCACCCTGAGGAGTAATGAGCTATACTACCCGGACTCACCTCTCGATTACGTTCCAAAAATGTTCGATGGGGTTCACGTCTGGCGATCTGGGTGCCTCAATCATTCGCTCGAATTGCCCAGAATGTTCTTCAATCCATGCTACACTGCCGTCCATAAATATTCCATCGTCGTTGGTAAACATAAAGTCCATAAATAGCTGCAAATTGTCTCCACATAGCCGAACAGAACCAGATGACCCAGTAAATTCCACATAAACACAGTATATTCCACGTAAACACAGCCCACAACATCAGCTTGCACAGTGCTTTGTTGACAACTTGGATCCACGGTTTCGGTGGGTCTGTGCCACACACGAAGTCTACCATCAGCATTTACCAACTGAAATCTGGACTCATCTGAACAGGCCAAGGTTTTCCAGTCGTCTGAGGTCCAACTGATATAGTTACGAGGCCAGGAGAGACGCTGCAGGCGATATCATGCTATACGCAAAGGCACTCGCTTCGATTGTCTGCTGCCATAACCCATTAAAGCCAGATTTCCCTGCACTGTCCCACAATGATTTTTGCAGTTATTTCACAGCATTGTTGCTCGTCTGTTATCAACGACATCTCTGTGCAAACGCCGCTGCTCTCTGTCGTTAAGTGAAGGCCGTCGGCCATTGTCCATGGTGAGAGGGAAATTTGGGAAATTTGTGGTAAGGGTTCGCAGGAGAGCTTCTGTAAAGTTTGGAATGTAGTAGACGAGATACTGACACAAGTAAAGCTGTGAGGACGGGGCGTGAGTCGTGGTTGGGTAGGTCAGCTGGTAAGGCACTTTCCCGCGAAAGGCAATGGTCCCGAGTTCGAGTCTCGGTCCGGCACACAGTTTTAAACTGCCAGGAAGTTTCATACCATCGCACACTCTGCTGCAGAGTGAAAATCTCATTCTGGAAATTTGTAGTAAGTTACTATGGGATCAAACTGCTGAGGTAATCGGTCCCTAGGCGTACACACTACATAATCTAACTTAAACTACGCTAAGGACAACACACACACGCCCATGCCCGAGGGAGGACTCGAACCTCCGCCGGGGATAGCCACGCGAACCGTGGCAAGGCACCTGAGACCGCACGGCTACCCCGCGCGTCTGTGGATCTCGGAATAGTGAGTTGCCTAAGGATTACCGAAACGGAAGGTCTCATGAGTCAAGCTCCTACTACTATTCTGCGTTCAGTGTCTGTTAATTCCCGTTGTGCGGCCATAATCGCATCGGAAACCCTTTCACATGAATTACTTGTTTACAAATGACAGCTCCGCCAGTGCACCGCCCTTTTGTATTTTGCGTACTAGATATGCATATGTGCTTATCACTATACCATGACATTTGTCACCTCAGTGTACATTAACAACCCAGTCTTACTACCCAGTGTGGTGACGGTAAGGTATGAGGTGATTAATGATACCTTACCAGCTAAGGAATAACTACGCAGGATGAACTTGTCAGCGGGCTGGAGTGGCCGAGCGGTTCTAGGCGCTACAATCTGGAGCCGCGCGACCGCTACGGTCGCAGGTTCGAATCCTGCCTCGGGCATGGATGTGTGTGATGTCCTTAGGTTAGTTATGTTTACAAAGTTCTGAGTTCTAGGGGACTGATGACCACAGCAGTTAAGTCCCATAGTGCTCAGAGGCATTTGAACCTTTTTTTTAACTTTTCGAAAACACCCTTATGCAACGAATGCCAAGCCATCGACTCCCAGTCCGACAGATCTGTATGAAAACCGCAATTCGAAATACGGAAATGGCCCAGGTAAAATGTGGTTTGCATTGTTGGGACGAATCCATCGTTGATTAAAACAGACCCTATCACCTGACCGGATTGTCACTGGTACGAAACATTCATAAACAACAGCGTAACGTAGTTACTACGACACGTGGGCTTCAAACAGTAGAAACCTCAGTCACACCTGGACAACGTGCAATTTTTAATCACAGAATATTCGAAGCCAATACTAACTGCTAGATACAGTGCGTGGATGCAGAATTTTCTAGACACAATCCTTCATCACTGGGGAAAACGGGAGGTATTTCATAAATTTATATAAGAACTGTGCCATTGTATAACCATTTTCACGGCAAGATGATGCCCCAACGTGATTCTGTTTTTTTTATTTACCTTTTTCGATTTTTTTTAAGAGAATTCAGCCTCCAAATTATTGTAACTGTGATAACGACTGTGAGAGAAAATAATTGTTTTCTTTTGTTCCAGGAACGTAATATTTTCCTATAAATTACATTTTGATTTAAACAAGATGACTTCACGGAGCCAAAGAAAAATAAAAACCATAAAAAAATAAAAAGAGGTTCCTAGTTGGAACAAAGGAGTTCATAAGGTACAAGGCGAAATAATAACAAGGTATGCAAATTAATTTCTCGGACAACTTTTATTAAATAGATTTAAAATATTAAGCCTCGTTGTATGAAAACAGTTCCGAGTAATGCTGGTGCGAACTCGTTACGAGGAACCGCACACAACCGACCGCGCAATGCTTGTTTACGAGGCTCCATGCGGAACTTTAATTGGAGCTTTCAAAATTCCAGTGTGCTCCTGGAAACCCAGCGGTAACTGCATAACCGCGAGTGTGCAATAAAAATTCATACCATAGCTCATTATCAACGTTGATCACTGATTTTTCAGGCTATGTTATCGTTTGCGTGGTATGCATTAAAATCAATCTCAAAAGCAGAATTTTTTTGGAACGAAAACCAAATCTGTTTTCCGACAAAGCTACGGAAGAAACGATGTAGTTGCAAGGAGGGAGCATTCACTAGGGTTTCTTGGGTTCATGGGTATATTTCCTTCAAATGCTTGTATGGGAAGTATCATGCATGCAGTTTTTAGAAGAAAGTGATGACGTAAGAGGGTGAAAGAGCCATTACAAGACAAGCAGGATTAAAATTCTAATTCGTTATTAATCAAAGTCGTTTGAAAAATTCATTTGTCTTCCTTGTTATTCCGTATTGGGTATCTTATGAACTCTCCTATTTTTAACAGGTCCAGCATGGAAAAAATACAAATTAAATAAAGCTGGACAATCTAATTATGAATTTAAGACGCCCCCTTCTCTCCACTCAAATACCGTGGTCGCCAGACTAGCGGTGCTTTCGTTGAACAGCTCTTTGCTTGTGGATACATCAAGCGCAGTCGTAACTATTTCTTTCCTCGATTTCTAGGAAAATACACGTTTGAAAATCCCATATATCATGAGGAAACACGTTCAGTTTTCACTTTTCTGTCGTTCCCGTCCAATTTCAGTCGGTTACTCGTCTTGAGTTGTAGATGGTTTCCTCAAAAGCGATGGTGTGTTGAGCCGAAATATCTAAGTCTTTCATTGTACATAGCAGCATGCGACCAGCTAAATATAAGCCGAATCGGATTTCTGTGTCTGAAGGCTTCTCGTTATTAGTAAAGGCTTGCCGTCTGAGCTCTTAATATTCCTACATCTCCCTCTCTTTCCTTCAAAGGCGCCTTTAATTTTCCTATGCTCTACAGTTACCTTTCCTACGGCCACCTAAGCTTCTGTAGTCTTGTAATTACTGTGTAGCGATTCCCGCTTCGCCAGTTTGCATTTCCGGAGTACCTCAATTTCTTTATATCAATCCTCGTTTTTGCCACCTTCATTTGATCCATTATTATATTTTCTATTTTTACATTCCGTGTATCGTGTCTGATCGAAGGCTTGTCTCTTTGCCTTTTTGAACTTCTCCTACCTTTGACTCTGGGGATTATTCATACGTCTTCCACTTGCTCCTACCCATTGTTTCAGTAAATAATGCTTCATTTTAATCTCTCAACAACCTCACGTCCTGATCCAGGTCGCATCTCCTTAGTTATCTACTTTTTGGCGGTTTCTTCAGTTTTAATCTACAGTTAACAACCAATAATTTATAGTCCACATACGTCCCTGCAACTGGTTTTCAGTATAAAATCTGATATAGAAATCTCTCTTATCGTATAAGTACCACGAAACTTTATTTCTCCAATCCAGTCAAGACATCGGAACCTTCATCGGGACCTTCTCCAGCTTCATGGAGTGCAGCATAGCCAAAATACTACTACAGGATTTCGAATTCAGTAGTCCACTTTTTATGGGTGCACAATAATGCGTCGAACTTGGACGATGAGGACACATACTCAGCACGGTTTCAGAAAATATAGTTCTTGTGAAATACAGCTAGCTCTTTATACTCATGAAGTAATAAGTGCCATCGACAGGGGACGTCAAATTGATTATATATTTTTATATTTCTAGAAGGCTTTCGGCACCGTTCCTCAAAAGCGTCTTCTAACCAGACTCCGTGCCTACGGAGTATCGCCTCAGTTGTGCGACTGGACTCGTGATTTCCTGTCAAGAAGGTCACATTTCGTAGTAACAGATGGAAGTCATCTAGTAAAACAGAAGTATTACCCTGCGTTCCCCAAGGAACTGTTATAGGCCCTTTATTGTTCCTGATCTATATTAACGACATAGGAGACAATCTGAGTAGCCGTCAAGATTGTTTGCAGATGACGCTGTCGTTTACCGTCTTATAAAGTCATCAGATGATCAAAACGACTTGCAAAATGATTTAGATGAGATACCTGTGTCCTGCGAAAAGTGGCAATTGACCCTCCATAAGAAAAAGTGTGAAGTTATTCACTCGAATACTAAAAGAAATCAGCTAAATTTCGATTACGCGATAAGTCACACAAATCTGAAAGCTGTAAATTCAACTAAATACTTAGGGATTACAATTACAAATAACCTAAATTGGAACGATCACATATATAATATTGTGGGTAGAGCAAACGAAAGACTGCGATTCACTGGCAGTACACTTAGAAGGTGCAACAGATCTATTAAAGAGACTGCTTACAGCACGCTTGTCTGACCTATTCTGGAGAATTGCTATACAGTGTGGGATCCGCATCAAGTTAGACTGACAGATGATATCGAAAAAGTACAAAGAAGGGCTGCTCGTTTTGTATTATCGCGAAATAGGGGAGATAGTGTCACAGACATGATACGTGAATTGGAGTGGCAACCATTAGAACCTCCCCCCCCCCCCCCACCCCATGAACAATGAACCTTGACGTTGGTGGGGAGGCTTGCGTGTCTCAGCGATACAGATAGCAGTAACGTAGGTGCAACCACAACGTAGGGGTATCTGTTGAGAGGCCAGACAAACGTGTAGTTCCTGAAGAGGGGCAGCAGCCTTTTCAGTAGTTGCAGGGGCAACAGTCTGGATGATTGACTGATCTGGCCTTGTAACAATAACCAAAACGGCCTTGCTGTGCTGGTACTGCGAACGGCTGAAAGCAAGGGGAAACTACAGCCGTTATTTTTCCCGAGGGCATGCAGCTTTACTGTATGGTTTAATGATGATGGTGTCCTCTTGGGTAAAATATTCCGGAGGTAAAATAGTCTCCCATTCGGATCTCCAAGTGGGGACTACTCAAGAGGGTGTCATTATCAGGAGAAAGAAACTGGCGTTCTATGGATCGGAGCGTGGACTGTCAGATCCCTTAATCGGGCAGGTAGGTTAGAAAATTTGAAAGAGAAATGGATAGGTTAAAGTTAGACATAGTGGGAATTAGTGACGTTCGGTGGCAGGATGACTAAAGACTTCTGGTCAGGTGACTACAGGGTTATAAATACAATATCAAATAGGGGTAATGCAGGAGTTTGTTTAATAATGAATAGGAAAATAGGAATGCGGTTAAGCTACTACAAACTGCATAGTAAACGCATTATTGTGGCCAAGACAGATAGGAAGCCCACGCCTATTACAGTACTACAAGTTTATATGCCTACTAGCTCTGCAGATGACGAAGAAATTGAAGGAATGTTTGGTGAAATAAAAGAAATTATTCAGATAATGAAGGGAGACGAAAATTTAATAGTCATGGGTGACTGGAATTCGTCAGTGGGAAAAGGGAGAGAAGGAAACGTAGTAGGTGAATATAGATTGGGTGTAAGAAACGAAAGAGGAAGCCGCCTGGTAGAATTTTGCACAGAGCACAACTTAATCATAGCTAACACTTGGTTTCAGAATCATGAAAGGAGGTTGTATACATGGAAGAACGCTGGACATACTAAAAGGTGATAGATAGATTATATAATGGTAAGACAGAGATTTAGGAACCAGGTTTTTAATTGTAAGACATTTCCAGGGGCAGATGTGGTCTATGACCACAATCTATTGGTTATGAACTGTAGACTAAAACTGAAGAAACTGCAAAAAGGTGAGAATTTAAGGAGATGGTACCTGGATAAACAGAAAGAACCAGAGGTTGTAGAGAGTTTCAGGGAGAGCATAAGTGAACAATTGACAAGAATGGCGGAAAGAAATACAGTAGAAGAAGAATAGGTAGCTTTGAAGAATGAAATAGTGAAGGCAGCAGAGGATCAAGTAGGTAAACAGACGAGGGCTAGTAGAAACCCTTGTGTAACAGAAGAAATACTGAATTTAATTGATGAAAGGAGAAAATATAAAAATGCAGTAAATGAAGCAGGCAAAAAGGAATACAAGCCTGCCAAAAATGAGAACGACAGGAAGTGCAAAATGGCTAAGCAGGGATGGCTAGAGGACAAATGTAAGGATGTAGAGGTTTATCTCACTAGGGGTAAGATAGATACTGCCTACAGGAAAATTAAAGAGACCTTTGGAGAAAAGAGAACCACTTGTATGAATATCAAGAGCTCAGATGGACACCCAGTTCTAAGCAAAGAAGGGAAAGCAGAAAGGTGGAAGGAGTATATAAAGGGTCTATACAAGGGCGATGTACTTGAGGACAATATCTTGAAAATGGAAGAGGATGTAGATGAAGATGAAATGGGAGATGTGATACTGCTTGAAGAGTTTGACAGAGCACGGAAAGACCTGAGTAGAAACAAAGCCCCGGGAGTAGACAACATTCCATTAGAATTACTGACAGCCTTTGGAGAGCCAGTCCTGACAGAACTCTACCATCTGGTGAGCAAGATGTATGAGACAGGCGAAATACCCTCAGACTTCAAGAAGAATATAATAATTACGATCCCAAAGAAAGCAGGTGTTGACAGATGTGAAAATTACCGAACTATCAGTTTAACAAGTCATAGCTACAAAATACTAACGCGAATTATTTACAGACGAATGGAAAAACTAGTAGAAGCCGACCTCGGGGAAGATCAGTTTGGATTCCGTAGAAGTATGGGAACAAGTGAGGCAATACTGACCCTACGAATTTTCTTAGATGCTAGATTAAGGAAAGGCAAACCTACGTTTCTAGCATTTGCAGACTTGGAGAAAGCTTTTGATAATGTTGACTGGGATACTCTCTTTCAAATTCTGAAAATGGCAGGGGTAAAATACAGGGAGCGAAAAGCTATTTACGATTTGTACAGAAACCAGATGCCAGTTATAAGAGTGGAGGGGCATGAAAGGGAAGCAGTGGTTGGGAAGGGACTAAGACAAGGTTGTATCCTCTCCCCGATGTTATTCAATCTTTATATTAAGCAAGCAGAGAAGGAATCAAAAGAAAATTTCGGAATAGGTATTAAAATCCATGGAGAAGAAATAAAAACTTTGAGGTTCGCCGATGACATTTTAATTCTGTCAGAGACAGCAAAGGACTTAGAAGAGCAGTTGGACGGAATAGATAGTGTCTTGAAAGGAGGATATAAGTTGAACATCAACAAAAGCAAAACGAGGATAATGGAATGTAGTCGAATTAAGTCGGGTGATGCTGAGGGAATTAGATTTGGAAATGAGACACTTAAAGTAGTAAAAGAGTTTTGCTATTTTGGGAGCAAAGTAACTGATAATGGTCGAAGTAGAGAGGATATAAAATGTAGACTTTCAATGTCAAGGAAAGCGTTTCTGATGAAGAGAAATTTGTTAACATCGAGTATAGATTTAAGTGAGAGGAAGTCGTTTCTGAAAGTATTTGTATGGAGTGTAGCCATGTATGGAAGTGAAACATGGACGATAAATATTTTGGACAAGAAGAGAATAGAAGCTTTCGAAACGTGGTGGTGCAGAAGAATGCTGAAGATTAGATGGGTAGATCACATAACTAATGAGGAAGTATTGAATACAATTGGGGAGAAGAGAAGTTTGTGGCACAACTTGACTAGAAGAAGGGATCGGTTGGTAGGACATGTTCTGAGGCATCAAGAGATCACAAATGTAGTATTGGAGGGCAACGTGGTGGGCAAAAATCGTAGAGGGAGACCAAGAGATGAATACAGTAAGCAGATTCAGAAGGATGTAGGTTGCAGTAGGTACTGGGAGATTAAGAAGCTTGCAGAGGATAGTGTAGCTTGGAGAGATGCATCAAACCAGTCTCAGGACTGAAGGCCACAACAACAACAACATCATTAGAGAAAAGGCCTTTCGTTGCGACGGGATCTTGTCACGAAATTTCAATCACAAGTTTTCTCCTCCGATTGCAAAAACATTCATTTAGCACCCAGCTACATTGGGAGAAATGATCATCACGATAAAATAAGAGAAATCAGGGGTCGCACAGAAAAATTTAAGTTGTCGTTTTTCCCGCGTGCCGTTCAAGAGTGGAACTGTGGAAAGACAGCTTACAGGTGATTCTTTTAAGCCTCTGCCAGGCACTTTATTGTGAACAGCAAAGTAATCACGTAGATGTAGATGTAGGGCCATCTTGTGGTTTAACGTCCGACTGGATACTGTGTCACCATAGGAGTAGCATCCTGAGTAAGTCGTTGGCGTAAGAGTCTGAATTAGAAGTTGTTTTGGGAGGTTTCCGTGATTCATCTCTTCGAATGCTGATGTGGGTTGAATTTGACTCAAATAAAATGTAGCTCTGAAAATTAGTTTTTTCTCCTTTTTTTTTCAAGTAAATTATCTGACTGGTTTGATGCAGCCCACCACGCATTCCTCTCCCGCACCATCTTCCTCTTTTCCGAGTAACACTTCTACCCTACGTCCCCGACTATTTGCTGAACGTATTCCAAACACTGGCTTGCCCTACAGCTTTTACCCTCTACATTTCCCTCTAGTACTGTGAATGTTATTCCCTGCTGCCTTAACACACCTGTGTCGCTTCTTCTAGTCAGTGTGTTTTATGTGGTCTTTTCTAAGCCGATTCTGCTGAGATTATCCTACCAGTCCATCTGATTTCAGCATTATTCTGAAGCACCACATCTGCACCGGCTCAATACTCTTCTGTTCCGGTTATCCCACTTCATACAATATAGTATGCCCTGTACTCCAGACGTAAGTCCTCAGGTATTTCTTCCTGAAGTAAAGGCGTGTGTTTAATACCAGTAGACATCCATGCTCCGACTAGGAGAGTGTTGTTCCTTCGTTGATTATTCCATCTTTCTTTCATAGCCACCTCCCGTCGGCAGTCCCCTTCTGTAGATTCATGTGGGGGACTAATCCAGTATCATCATGACACTTATTCACCTACAGGCTACATCTCCTGTTGATACACGTTATGTTCCTTCAAGGAGAGATAGAAGGCACATTTTATCCCTAATCTGCCAATGATATGTCACACTTTAAAAAGATACAATTTTGAAAAGAATTATAAGTATTAAATAATGGAATTTTTACTGAATGTGTATAACATGTTTGCCAGCATTTAGAAGTAAAATCAACAAAATCTCTATTATGAATTTGAACAAAAAAATTATTCTTTTACTAACGAAATCTCACTTTTTAATACTTTATTATAAAACAAATTCTGTTGGGTTGATGGTTCACAATTTACTTGTAATAACATATTATCATTCTGAGTACACATTGACCAAAATTCATATCTATAATGTGGTAAAGGTATCTAGGTAATGTAATCTGTATGGTAAATAAACCAACCAAGAAAATAAATAACGTCACATAGCCATAAACAGTATACATAAAAACATTCAGTACACTATAGAAGAAGAAACATGAAAGGAAATACATTTCTTGGATATAGAAATAAACAGAGACATAAATGAGGAAATATTTGACATATTCAGAAAGTCAGCAACAACAGACCCAATTATACAGGCCACATCCAACTATCCACAAAATTAAAAATTAGCTTCTCTATAACACATGTTACATAGACTGCGTAATGTACCATTCACTACAGAGAACTATGAATGATTCAGACAATACAATTCATAAGCAAAAACAATGGCTATAATATTCATGCAGTTCAAAGACTCAACCACAAAATCGAAACACACCTAAAGAAAAATGAAAAAAAGCTGAGAAGACAAACACTACAAAACCCGACAAAAAATCACGTACTAAATTACACACAGAAACTCAAAACGGTAACACTCATTACATGACTAATATGAAGAAACGGTGCAATTTAATATGCAAACACAATTCACCACACAGAATAGCAAATATGCTGCAAGTCTCTACTGGACTTGCTGTATGATTTGAAAGGCTGGCAGGCGGTTATGAGTTTACTCCCTGATAACAATCAATAACTATTAAGCGTTCCACTTGACTACCTAACTCATGCGTCTGCTAAACTGACTTTGTCCTTTGACTGTTTCTGTTTTGTTGATAGCCTGCATTAGAGGTTATTACACTCATCAGAATCTAAATGAACTTAAAGCTGAAATAATATTAATGAAATGGTGGCCCTGTCATTATTGAAGTTAGTTGTTAATGGGCGATGTATACATGAGAAAGGATTGCTCTTTGATGAGAGTTATAGCACAAGTTCATTGATCATAAAACAGGACAAACAGTACATGCTAGGCGTGACGACAAATAAAACATGAACTGTTGGCTACACAAATACAAGCAACAATCAGTTAACACTCCACTCGGTGACGACTGGTTTGCAAAGACTAAGGCTTTTCTGAACTATTTACTCTGGCTCAAAACATGGATAACGCAATCTGAAATTATCTACCCTGAATAGACTTGGATTTATTGTACACAGAAGTTATATTACATCGGTGCAGCTGAGAACAAGTGGCGAGATTGTGATTCTATTTGCCCTAACAAGACGGAGCAGGAATACATTACCCGTTTCTCGATGCGTAGCACTGTCTCTGTTGATGGCCGTGGTGCAAACATCCGCATATCAGCACTGTGCAGCACCAGTAGTTCCTTATCACGGGCACAATATATGCGAAGTCGTGGCTGGCGATCTGTTAGACGTATCAGAATTAGTTTCTAATGGAACCCTGAAATCTCGGCAGATGCCAGCGTGTGACACACCCGTTCGCCAGTCATACCATGGACCAGTTTGACTCATTTATATGATATTGAGCACAAGGAGATGAAATGTCGTGGCTGCAGATGTCTGGAATAAGAGCGCCCTCCACACAGCGAGTTGTCTTAGATGACTGAGACCCAAATTGTTGGTACAGCTAAGTCCTCACAATAGGCTCCCCAGTCAAGACCAGTGCTAGTGTAAAGTCACGCTCAAGTCGAGTGTCCCAAGTGCAATCCACTCATATCAAGCCACAAGACCAGAATCCTCACCAAACTGGAGTTTGAATCAGAAGATTCTCTCCAGACCAGAGTCTGAATCAGAAGACACAGTTTTTGCTCTCCTTACTTTCCAAGAAAAACTCGGTAATCTTCACTAAAGCGCTCACTCAACTGTCCCCACAACGGCTTAGTGCCAAGACTCCAAAGTTCCAAGTCTCCCCTGTAGGTCGTTTGATCAACCCATCTGCGAATCCTAATCAAAGTTAACAATAGTCTTCTCTTCCGTAGACTCGCAGATTCCCTCACAGGGGAGAAGACGTTGTGTTCCTGCCTTTTTCCCAAGGCCGCTTTAGATAGTATGTTTTGAGTTTCCATTTAGCTCTGAAGTGAACAACGCATTTATAATGGACAACAGTACCTGGACGGTGTGTCCGACCAGGGGCCTCGCTTAAAATAAGGGAAGTGCTTTTGTGTCCCAACATAGATCATTTCACAGCTGTCATAAAGGTTGCATTCCTGCCAAAATTGTTTTGAAGGGAAGAGGCTTCGTAAGAAGCTATGAAGGCAGATAGGCAACACCAACTGACAGCTCCTTTGATACTGCCCGATACAGGGTGAACATGGGAACTCCCGAATTTTTATGAATAGCCTCTCTGATCATAAATGGCGTTTGCCACGCTATCGAAATGCGTTGGTAGAGTGACCTAGATTTCTCTCGCACCCCTGCCCGCCATGGTTAGAGGCAGCTTTTCCGCCACTTCGGCCGAACACATCGTCCGACACCGGTGTCAGAAATTCTTGGGACCAGCAGTTTGTCGCCATAAACTGCATCAAGATGTTCCTTTTTCCGAGTAGCTGCATGTGGCTTCCAAGCCCCAAACTTCCAGTATACGATTTACTGTTAAACGGCCAAACTGCCTGCTTGTTCTCAACTCCAGAAAGTACTCCAGGAGAGCCCCAATAAAGATTCCACATGCATTAACACGTGCTTCCATCAACGCCTGCTCATGCTGATAACTTCCTGTCGTATCACAGAAAGGACGTCTTGGGTGTAAAACCAACATTGAAGACTAGCCTTCAATAGGGAAGATAGTGAGCGAGTAACTCATCCTCCCCCAATCCTAAAGAAACAAGAATTACTCATTGCTCACATACAAGAAACTCACTCCAGTCATATCTACAACTGACAATAGACAATGCACCGAGCGAGGTGGCGCAGTGGTTAACACACTGGACTCGCATTCGGAAGGACGACGGTTCAACCCCGCGTCCGGCAATCCTGATTTAGGTTTTCCGAGATTTCTCTAAATCGCTCCCGGCAAACGCCGGGATGGTTCCTTTAAAAGGGCACGGCCGACTTCCTTCCCCATCCTTCCCTACTCCTATGAGACTGATAACCTCGCTGTTTGGTCTCTTCTCCCAAACAACCAACCAACAAATAGACAACATCAAGGACCAGATATGTACCAGTTAGAATGTCAAGACTTTGTACCTGGGAATGGCAGGCAGAATTTTCAAATCCTGGTATAAAGAAGAAATATGTAGCTGTAAGTTTGAAGATAGCCATTGCACCCTTGTGAAGGACGTAATAAAAGGTGGACATGAACCATCCAACGTGGAACTGGACGTGAATATTATTAGAGTGAACAGTTACAACAAAAAAGTCCTGATATCACAGGAAATCTATCATGTACAAAGAGCCCCTGGAATGACTAAAAAATGAATACAAGCAATAACTCCCTGACCACTTTATCACTAAAACAATAACAGACAAAAATGTAAAACATAGCCAGACTAAATAACCTCTCTCTCTGTCTCTACAAAGAATAATACACTTACCCATAGTAACACATGCACTATATAAATATCAAACCACAAATACACCAACAATACAAGTGAAGGAAGATAAACACGTAACACCAGTTGGCAACACTGCAAACTGTAAACAAACACCTTCAATACGCTGAGAAATGGAAGCGAAATTTTGAAGTAAATGTGGCCGAAAAAAATTTTGAAATTCGGCCATCTTCAATATACAGACTGAGTAAAATAATCACCAGGACGACACACCGGGATTAACAATACCAGAAATCTTAAGTAATACAAAATAACAATCTGAATTCGCGAAACTTGTGGAGCAAACGTTGTTTGTAAGCTGAACAACAGGACAAAACGTAACACAGTAACATATTGGTATCTATTATACAACACATTTGTTACAGACGTAAAACAAACTTTTATTACAGACCACAGAGGGTACTTCGCAAACAAATGATATCCATATGGCTAAAAACAAAGTACTTTACATTTAGTTGCAAACACAGAATAGGTCCCGATGACAAATAAGCTTTTTCGTAATAAGTGTGTGATTTACTGATTAGACATCGATAGACAATAATGTGGACTTTGATCGAAAACAGAGGATAATTTTATATTAGGTCTAGCCAGATAAATCGAAATCAGGTTACTTATTACCCTGTTTGTGTCGGTCACAAGCCGTTCTTAAATCATATAAATTAATAACATATTATACTGTTCGACAAAGGAGAAAAACGAAATTTTATGTAGAAAATGAATGGTGTTATAAGTTAGCAAACGATATACGCAAGTCAGCGGTGTTGAATAACAACGTTTCAGAGTCTAGGAGAAAGAGTTATCGACTTATTACAGAAGAACATAATTACGAACATTTTTGTACAACAACTACTTTTGTACAGTATATTAAGTAATACAAATAAAATAAAATCTGTAGTTGATGTTAAAAATACATGTTTATCATTCAGGTTGGCTCTGAGCACTATGAGACTTAACATCTGAAGTCATCAGTCCCCTAGAACTTAGAACTACTTAAACCTAATCAACCTAAGGACATCACACACATCCACGCCCGAGGCAGGAGTCGAACCTGCGACCGTAGCAGTCACGCGGTTCCGAACTGTAGCGCCTAGAACAGCATTGCCAACGCGGCCAGCTGTCATTCAGTTGACAACGACACATTTACACTGTTTTGGTTCACAATTTGGCCGCTTTAGTGAAAGCTATAATAGGCAGCACTAAGTCGAAAGCAACCATGTGGGAATAAGGTATCATTTGACAGTTGATCTGATTATTCTCTTGCTTACCCGATCCAGATTAGAGAGGTGCAGAACACACATTGTGAACCATACAGACATACAGTTTCTGCGCGATAATTCTAAGTGAATATGTTACTGTGTGTGAATAGTTTACACTCTTCTACGATTTTATGGGACATGTTATCGTGTAGTGGAGAACTTATACCACCAAAGGTCTAGGCGTAAATTGTTTCCGTCTGAGGAGGAACTGAAAGTAATGATGGGTCTGGCATTTGGGGTATGTTGTTGATGTAAGGATGTTACATATTGGAATTACACAGATAAAGCAAACGGAAAGTGGCACACCCACCGTTCGGACTGTATTTAACCGAGGAAAACACTCTGTATATAGATCTAACATGGTCGCACTATGTAGGTCTAACATGGTCGTACAATGTGTAGTAGGTAACATATTTTGAATGGGAATTAGGACGTGTTCGATGTTCTGGGGCCGTGAGGGAAGATGTCTTAGTAGCCTAAGATGGACAACACTAGAACATCTTCCCTTTCAGGTAACTGTAAAGATGTCCCGAATTTTAGCAATACAGAAACAATATACTGTGATGTTGTTCTTTGGTACTCTGTATACCATGGTCACAGCGAACGACTTCATTTAAGTGTAGTGACCGGATCCACAAAACGATTGCCGTATTTACTTCATTACTTTGCGTCAAAACTCTGCCGCAAAGTATTGTTTGTAAGTTGAAATATAGTTCCTATTTCTTCCAGCGGTGGCCATCCTACAAAGATGACAGAAGACTTTTCTACAAGATTTTTATCTGTGTTCCAGAAAGTACTACATTGTTTTTTAAATTAACTGCAAGTAAAATGGTTCATTGTCATCGACGCTACTTATTACCGTTATCACCTGTTACTCCTGGCACATCACCGTGCCTGTCTCTGAGACGCATGTAGCCTTACCTCCAATTCAGCTGCCGACTTACGCTGTTGTAAAACATGAAGAGAAAAGCTTGCAAAGGCAGACTGTTACAATTATAGCTGTAATGAAAAGGACTGGGTGACCAATCTCTCTCGTTTTCCGGATCTGTTGAGCTGGTAAGAAACGCCAGAAAAACAATTTTCTTCAAATCTACGATTTTTCTTGATGTCCAATCATGTCTGTCCCCAATATAGCACATTACTTTGTCCCCATCCCAATATCACACCTACCCCTCCCCTCCCCTCCCCGTATGTATCACTCTCTCTTTCTATGTGTGTGTGTGTGTGTGTGTGTGTGTGTGTGTGTCGCTCTATCTTTCACGCTGTGAGACTCACATCATAGTTACACACACACACACACACACACACACACACACAAACACAAACACACACACTCACACACGTACAAGAGAAATGTAAATCAATATGCTGATCGTCTGGCACACTTTGGCTAGTATCAGTTGCTATACAGTACAGTGTAGTTTTTGATTGCCTTTAGTATTTACTGTTTGTTTATTGTCAAGTGTTCTGCGCTATGCAGTCAGCTGCCATTCGTTTAAAATTTTGTTGTACTCATTAATAAGCTATTTACAATGCGAGAGCCCAAATAATACGTGAATGGAAGCCTTTTATTGCATCAACGATCCGGCGCCGTTTTTGCCGCATGAAAGGGCTGCAAACTCTTGGATAACTGAGGCAAAACTTTGTAATTACGGTTATAAATCTTCTTCAAAGGCCGACTGGTGTAATTGGAAAAAACTTAAATATGATTATAAGTTACAAGTTTAGATTTAAGCAGCTAACAGCTTAAAGCGTTCATAAACTGAGTTTAAAATATCTTAAATTTCTCATTTGTCGGAATAACATAGCAGATATCTTTCCACAACAATATTAAAATATTTTTTTATCTGTTCGTGGTGGCGACCATTCTAAGGTCCCATAAATATCGCAATTAAATTTTTATTCTGGAATTCATTATGCGATGAGTGTTGAAACGACTGATGAACGCTAGAAATTGAGTATGTTCCAGTAGGCTGAAGGTAAAACATATTAAAAGGAAGAAAGCAGCCGTTAAGCAGCAATGTTTATTTTCACACGATCCGATTTCATCCTTCTTAGGTCATCATCAGCTGACGAGGGACCGTCGTAATCATTCGCGACATGACATTTGTCAGACAGAAGTATCAGATCATACAAAAGCTATGGTAGATAATTACGAAGTTGACATTGATTCAAATAACTCGATGATAAAACAGTTGTAATCTAAGAAATCATCCAACCCAATTCACTCTTTCCTCGTTGCCGGTGTAGCTGCCTCCTGTCCGTAGTTGTACTGTGGGCGCTAGGACGGGTCACTTTCAGTTATATCCAAAATGAATAGATATATCGACGGGCGGTTTGCGCTAAGTTATAGCGCACGACATGATGAATTTCCTGACCTTCGCAAATAATTTTTATCGTTTGCATTCGCCGAATTATGACCCCGACATTTCTTCCTAGTGGGAATACTAAATTTTTTTTCTGGGTCGTTTGAAAGAAGCTTCTAAGAGAACTTCAGTGGTATAAAATGCATGAGGCTTGATCGAATAGCATGAAATTCACGGAGCTGCGAAACTCTGTCTCGCCGTCAGGAGAGGTTCCACACACGTTGCCCCAGTATACCAAACGCAATTAAACGTGTATCTCCGATAGGGTTCTTGTGTTTCCCTCTGTGCTTGAAGCCCATCAGTGTTTTGTTGTTGTAGCAATAATATAACCTCCTCGTAAAGCTACCGAGACATTCACATTGTTACACCAATCGAAACTGTGAATCATTTATGGCGAAAGTTGCCTCACTATTTGAGCAGCTGTGCAGTTTTTTGTTGAAGAGTATGCAGATGGTGTGAATCATTCTCGATGTTTCCTTGTGAACGCCATAAAAATTCTAAAAACTGGAGGCGTATGGAATAACATACGCCAAAAAATAAAGGAGCAAATGAATGAATGAAATTAACATTTTAGCAGCAGTAACACACAATGCATTTGTCACTAAGAGGTGTCGTGGAAGTATGAGAGGAATGGACCAAACTAGTATTCAGCAAACACTACATTTCATCGCATTTTATCCTCTTCACATTTCGCTGCACCTACAGCTTTATGACAGTGACATTCGAAGCTGGTTACATTTCTCCGAATGTTAATTCTAAAAGTGCAAATTGATGGGGCATATCTGCCAGAATTTTGCTTCAGGAGAAGCACCGTTTACCAACAATCACAGCAATGTGAACTAATCGTCAGTTGAAAATCCACACTGATTCAAAGAAGTGGTTAAAAACAACCGTCTGTGTCTATCAACATTTGACGCATGTTTTTCAAGGCCCTTGTCAGTGGTCCATGTTTTATTGATGGGAATCTAAATACACTCAAATGTCAAGTCCTATGATATGCCCCGGCCGCAGTTGCTGGAAAACATTCCACTAGACGTAAAGCAATCAGTGTGGCACCAGCACGTTGGCTGTGTCACTGTAGCGATAGACACTTCACGAGAACGTTTTGAGAGCTCATGGACACGCAAACAAAATGGTCTGCACACTCACGAAAGATAACATTTCTGTACGTTTATCTGTGTCAAAAATTAAAACAAAATGTCTATTCAGAAACACCGACACTCTCGACGACATGAAATGCCTTATAACACAGGGCTGTGCTACCTTTAACTTCAGATGGGATATATCTGCAGCTGTGTTTCTGCAGAATCACTTCATAGCTTGTAGCAATGCTCGAGGTCAACATTTTAAGCATTTCATATGGCAGCCGTAATAATAAACACTCAGTTACGCATTCTCTTACATTTCGTATAACAAGGCAGGCGTTTGCGGTATCTCTTCTCCATCCGACGAGACAGTGGTTTGCGTATCTGTTATGATACTGTTGAATGTAATGTCGGTGAGGTTGCCTCAGAAGCCTTTTTCAAATGCCTTAGAAATAAGTAAATAGTTCCATTAGGAAAAAAGGCACAGAAGCTGTAATCGTTATAGGTACAAAAAGCTGGCTAAGGCCTGAAATAAGTTCTGAAGACATTTTTACGTAGTCTCAGACGGTGTTCAGGAAAGATAGATTAGGCAGAATTGGTGGTAGAATGTCTGTGTCTGTCAGTAGTGGTTTATCTTGTAGTGAAATCGAAGTAGATACTCCGTGCGAATTGGTATGGGTGGAGGTCACACTTAACAGCCGAACTAAGTTAATAATTGACTCCTTCTACCGACCCCCAGACTCCGATGATACAGTTGCTGAACAGTTCAGAGAAAATTTGAGTCTCGTAACAAATAAATACCCCATGCATAAGGTTGTAGTTGGTGGAGACTTCAACCGTCCCTCGACATGTTGGCAAAAATACTTGTTCAAAACCGGTGGTAGGCAGAAAACATCTTCCGAGATTGTCCTATATGCTTTTTCCGAAAATTATTTCGGGCAGTTAGTCCACGAACCCACGCGAATTGTAAATGGTTGCCAAAACACACTTGATCTCTTAGCCACAAACAATCCAGAGTTAATAGAGAGCATCATGACTGATACAGGGATTAGAGATCACAAAGTCGTTGTAGCTAGGCTCAATACCGTTTCTTCCAAATCCACCAGAAACAAACGCAAAATAATTTTATTTAAAAAACGGATACAGTGTCACTAGAAGCCTTCCTAAGAGAGAATCTCCATTCCTTCCGAACTGCAACGGCAATTGAGAGATTCATACCTCATAAATTGGTAAGAGACGGAACAGATCCCCCATGGAACACAAAACAGGTCCGAACGCTGTCGCAGAAGCAACGGAAAAAGCATTCGTAGTTCAGAATAACGCGAAATCCCGAAGATTGGCTAAAATTTACAGACGCGCGAAATTTCGCACGGACTTCAATGCGAGATGCCTTTAATAGGTTCCTCAACGAAACATTGTCTCGAAATTTGGTAGAAAATCCGAAGAAATTCTGGTCGTATGTAAAGTACACCAGCGGCAAGACGCAGTCAATACCTTCACTGCGCAGTGCCGATGGTACTGTTACCGACGACTGTGCCGCTAAAGCTAAGTTATGGAACGCATTTTTCCGAAAATCCTTCACCAGGCAAGACGAATGGAATATTCCAGAATTTGAAACACGAACAGCTGCTAGCATGAGTTTCATAGAAGCAGATACCTTAGGGGTTACGAAGCAACTCAAATCGCTGATACAATAGCTCCCTACTTAGCTCGCTCACCGATAGATCTGTACCTACAGATTGGAAAATTGTGCAGGTCGCACCATTGTTTAAGAAGGGTAGTAGCCCGCATCTCGTGGTCGTGCGGCAGCGTTCTCGCTAACCCGCGACCGGGTTCCCGGGTTCGATTCCCGGCGGGGTCAGGGATTTTCTCTGCCTCGTGATGGCTGGGTGTTGTGTGATGTCCTTAGGTTAGTTAGGTTTAATTAGTTCTAAGTTCTAGAGGACTTATGACCATAGATGTTAAGTCCCATAGTGCTCAGAGCCATTTGAACCATTTTGAAGGGTAGTAGGAGTATTCCATCGAACTACAGAGCTATATCATTGACGTCGGTTTTCAGTAGGGTTTTGGAGCATATACTATATTCAAACATTATGAATCACCTCGAAGGGAACGATCTATTGATACGTAATCAGCATGGTTTCAGAAAACAACGTTCTTGTGCAACGCAGCTACCTCTTTATTCGCACGAAGCTATGGTCGCTATCGACAGAGGGTCTCAAGTTGATTGCGTATTTTTAGATTTCCGGAAAGCTTTTGACACCGTTCCTTACAAGCGACTGCTAGTCAAGCTGCGGTCCTATGGGTATCGTCTCAGTTGTGCTGCTGGATTAGTGATTTCCTGTCAGGAAGGTCGCAGTTCGTAGTAATAGACGGCAAATCATCGAGTAAAACTGATATCAGGTGTTCCCCAGGGAAGCGTCCTGGGACCTCTGCTGTCCCTGATGTATATAAATGACCTGGGTCACAATCTGAGCAGTTCTCTTAGGTTGTTCGCAGATGATGCTGTAATTTACCGTCTAGTAAGGTCATCCGAAAACCAGTATCAGTTGCAAAGAGATTTAGAAAAGATTGCTGTATGATGTGTCAGGTGGCAGTTGACGCTAAATAACGAAAAGTGTGAGATGATCCACATGAGTTCCAAAAGAAATCCGTTGGAATTCGATTACTCGATAAATAGTACAATTCTCAAGCCTGTCAATTCAACTAAGTACCTGGGTGTTAAAATTACGAACAACTTCAGTTGGAAGGACCACATAGATAATATTGTCGGGAAGGCGAGCCAAAGGTTGCGTTTCATTGGCAGGACACTTAGAAGATGCAACAAGTCCACTAAAGAGACAGCTTACACTACACTCGTTCGTCCTCTGTTAGAATATTGCTGCGCGGTGTGGGATCCTTACCAGGTGGGATTGACGGAGGACATCGAAAGGGTGCAAAAAAGGGCAGCTCGTTTTGTATTATCACGTTATAGGGGAGAGAGTGTGGCAGATATGATATACGAGTTGGGATGGAAGTCATTACAGCATAGACGTTTTTCGTCGCGGCGAGACCTTTTTACGAAATTTCAGTCACCAACTTTCTCTTCCGAATGCGAAAATATTTTGTTGAGCCCAACCTACATAGGTAGGAATGATCATCAAAATAAAATAAGAGAAATCAGAGCTCGAACAGAAAGGTTTAGGTGTTCGTTTTTCCGGCTCGCTCTTCGGGAGTGGAATGGTAGAGAGATAGTATGATTGTGGTTCGATGAACCCTCTGCCAAGCACTTAAATGTGAATCGCAGAGTAATCATGTAGGCGTAGATGTAGATGTAGAAAGTCCTGGTGTCCTAATTCGAGTATAAACCATGAAAACTACTTGCGAACTTCAGGAAATTCGCCGTATTGTCCACTATAATTTGTCGAAAACTGCATCTCGATGTATTTATTCATTCTGTATATATCTGAGATGGCCTGGATTAGCTGCCTCGCCATATATATATATATATATATATATATATATATATATATATATATATATATATATATAGGCCAGTGAAATGGTACTTTGCAACGGAAAGCTCTGGTGTAATTGATGTTAGTGGTTTATTTTTTATTTTACGTTTTCTGCTTGCTGAATACGAATCTGGAATGGTTCAACAAAGGTTTTCCATGAAAATATGAGAAATGATAAAAAACCACTAAAAATCGTTTTTGGTGGTTTTCAGCTCATTACTGACAAAGAAAGCTATTTACGCGAAATCGGTTCAGTAGTAAAATAAAGAGGAGGAAATCACCTACAACTTATGTTTGAAACATATTTTTGTGACTCGTATGTATCCCCGCAAAACAGAGATGAAAAGTGGGGGAAGTCAGTAATTTTTGGTTTTTTAGAAAGCGTGAAATTGCCGTTAATATATATTTATATCATTAGGTAACTATTAATCTAAATAACAATAAAAGAGGATACTTTATGTAGAAATTGTATGTATTTATGTATTAATAAGAGCTCTCTTCGCCATGGGTCCCATAATTTGTTCAGGGCAGTCTTCCAGTTCTTTTACTCCTAAAACAGATAATCAGTGACTTTATTTCATATACTTTACAGTTTTCTGAGTAGGTATGAAAGCAATAACTATTAAGAAACATATTTTGAACATACAAACAAATAGTCAGTGAAGAAATAAATGTGAGATTTATACTGAAGAGCCAAAGAAACAGGTACACCTGCCTAATATCCGGGTAGGGCCACGCAAGCACGCAAAAGTGGCACAACACGACGTGGCGTGGACTCGACTAATGCCTGAAGAAGTTTTGGAGAGAACTGAGACCATGAAACCTGCAGGGCTCTCCATAAATCCGTAAGAGTACGACGTGGTGTAGATCTCTTAGCACGTTGCAACAGAGCCTCCTCCTGATTGAACAGTGCCCTGCTGATATGCAGAGTCCATGGATTCATGATGTTGTCTCCATAACCGTACACGTCCATCCGCTCGATACAGTCTGAGACTTGTCCGATAAAGGCAACGTGTTTCCAGTCATCGACTGTCCAATGTCGGTGTTGACGGGCCCAGGCGAGGCGTAAGGATACGCGAGTGGGCCTTCGGTTCGAAAGCCCATATCGATGATGTTGCGTTTAATGGCTCGCACGCTGACACTTGTTGATGGCTCAGCATTGAAATCTGCAGCAAATTTCGGGCGTGTTTCACTTCTGTCACGTTGAACGATTCTCTTGCGTCGTCGTTGGTCCCGTTCTTGCAGCATCTTCTACCGGCCGCAGCGATGCTGGAGATTCCTAATATTGAAGGCACACTTGTGGAACGATCGTATGGGAAAATACCCACTTCATCGCTACCTCTGAGACGCCGCGTCTCATGGCTCTTGCGCCAACTATGGCACCTACTATACCACCACGTTCAAACTCACTTAAATCTTGATAAAGTGCCACTGTAGCAGTAGTAACTCATCTAAAAAGTGCGCCAGACGCTCGTTGTCTTACATATGCGTTGCCGTAGCGCCACATTCTGTCTGTTTACATATCTCTGTATCTGAATATGCATGCATACACCAGTTTCTTTGGCGCTTTAGTGTCATTTCTTTATGCATAATTACTTTCAGGTAATCGAGGGAACTCCGGGTCATCCTCTGCTTCTGCTTTAGTTTCTCCAAAGAGCATGTTATTGTAGCTGTTCTCGCAGTTCAGTCTCATATTCGAGTGGCTGAGGCCTGTTCGCTTGCATCCACAGGTGGCCTAACGGGTCGTCATGCATTTGTAAGAAATAAACTTTAACACTGCTTCTGGTGCTCCTGGCTGCAGACTTGGTACAGGCTACAGACCACTCTCGGTTTTCTTCCAACCCCACTGCTCGGGAAAGGATATTTTTCATTACCAAGTCACAGCTCTACTTAAATGTATAATCTCAATGAATGTTACTGTGCTGCAGTCTCGGTAGAAGGAAGGGTAGCCAAATGGGCCATTGTCCTGTATGTAGATCTAAGATAGAATTTATACCTCAGTTTGCTTAAGGACGTACTTTCCTTGTAAGTCAGTTTGTACAACGCAGTGAGCAACATAAGACCAGCACTTCGAACAGCGTCGGCATGTGCCGTAGGATCTTTAAAATTTTCGGATGTCCAGGTTAGAGCAGGATTTTTCTTGAGGGTTTGGAGAAACTTCATGTTTCCTACTTTGAACGAGGGTGAAGTTGTGTAACATCCTGCCACGGCATGCACAAACAATATGTTGTCACTGATATACTGTTCTGATTGGCAGTAAGAAGGAAATAAGAGTTTTGTAACTGTCCGTTTGGTTTAAATGGCTCTGAGTACTATGGAACTTAACATCTGAGGTCATCAGTCCCCTTGAACTTAGAGCTACTTAAACCTAACTAACCTAAGGACATCACACACACCCATGCCCGAGGCAGCATTCGAACCTGCGACCGTAGCGGTCGCGCGTTTCCAGACTGTAGCGCCTAGAACCTCTCGGCCATCCCGGCTGGCTATACATTTGAATGTACACCTCGACAACGACCAATAATAATGAGCTGCAAATCCACATTTTCACTCACAATAAACACAGAGTTGTACTGTTGTGCGAGATCCATTACAATAAGAGTATCCGTGTCCTTTTGTGCCTGCATTGGGTGAATGTCAGCTGCTGTGAAGTTGCCCTTCAGCTTTGAATGAGAAGAGTTTTGTTTTTCATATTGCCTAGGAATAATCTTCCTTGAGGCAAAGGCGGGATCATTGTTTCGTCGAACACCATATCTACTGACATCTGTTTGCGTGATCTTCTAGCACGGTCAGTATATTTAGTACCTTCTTGAGGGTAGCCACAGAAAAGGTCTACATCTCTGTCCTTGTACTTGGACTTAATAAATTAAACATAATATTCATAAATTGATGAGAATTATTGACTCCTAGTCCATATGACTCTGTCCAGCAAGTATCCTCCATCTACGACGTACACACACACACCTGTAGATTATTCCGTTCAGTTAGTATGAATGCTTTGTATAAGGCAGACTTGATACCTTTTCTCGTATGATAGGCGTCAAAAAGAGACTACAGATAAGGGGGCAGTTCGTAATTTAAGAAGTCTTCAAGTTTTTCATCAGACTGTCGAGCAATTCTGATTCTTTGAAAAATAGTCCTAGGATTTGATTACGTAGGCTTTCCCGGCGTAATAAGTCTTGAAAGTCTCTGTTAGTAACGTTTAAGTAGTTCTACGGGACTGATGACCTTTGAAGTTAAGTCCCATAGTGCTCAGAGCCAGCCATCTTCTCCATTTCCTATCATATTTTTTGAAGGAAAGTCAGTCCCTTAATGCACCTACAAAGGATACTTTCACTAGCGCCACGACCATGAGTCAACACTCCAGCAGTTTTCTTTATCCTTATTAGGGACTGCTCAATCGTCATATCGGTCCATGTTCCACGCCACAATTTGCTGGTCCTTTGTACTGTGAAGCAGTCACCTGTGAACATATAGTATTCATGAGCGTTTATTTTATCTTTCAGGCTATGCATGTATTGTAGGTAAAGGTGGCAACGTCTGGCATACAAAAAATTCCGATAGCATGGAAATACAGACGCATTTGGTTTACAACTTGGAGGATCCATTTCCCTGATCTTTCATCTTGAGTGAATAGCTCAACAAGTGTAACCATTTCAAAGTACTGAATTCACAGCTTTGCAATAGCACTACGGTCAACTAAGGCTTGGAGCTGCGCAGAAAATTTGACTCTCAATTCCTATACTCACTCTTTTTCGTGTGCTAACAAAATCAGTGATCTGTCTCCACCATTTAAGAACTCTGGAAGCTTTTTTTATGGTCTGAGGTTAAATCCATTGTCTCAAAGATAATTTTTGCCAGAGTGACACGTATGTGCTGTAATGGCTCTCGAAGTGGCTGCCGTCTCAGGGTTTTCTCTGCTGCTTGCAGTGCATGCATAGAACTCAAGAACTCGTTCAACCCGCTGCCATCCATTACGTACCTAACAGCTTTCAATGACATCAGCACGCCAAACACTCTTATTCTAAAGATGACATTATCAAATCGGAATCTCCTTGTTGGCAAGCTACTATAAATCTTACCTTTAGGTTTAGAGACTGAACGAAGATGTTCACAGTTGCTTGTTAATTCAACAATTCGCTCTCTTGTGTGGAACTAAGTAAAGCTTTATATCCTGTACTGCGAGTAGATGGTGGATCATTTATAAATGACAAACAAGCAACATAGGTTGGGTCAAAGAGGAGACCATGATATCACTCCCGGCTGGAATCACGGAATTCCACATGCCATAAAGCCAATTCAGGTCTGCCAAAGATCGTATGATGGTATCAGGTGAAACAAGTAGCTGTTTGAGATTCTTGGCGCTGATATTCATTAAGCCAAGGGAACCCGCTTTCTCAAAGTGTTTTAAGGAAACTGTTCCCATCTCACCAACTATGTGAGCTGATACTTTTTTCTTCAAGTGTATTCCCCCCATTGCATGGAAGGTATTATATCTGTCCAGAGGCACCTGAATTGTCGTGAACAAATTGTTGGAAATCAAGTGGATCTATATGTAGTGGAGGTCTCATGATATCTGACATTTCAAGACTAACAGTTTCGGAGTAACAGGCGCGATATCCCAAGGGTGACACAACATCAATCAGTTTTCGTGACCCAAACTTATTATAAGAAATAGATACAACCTAATTTGTAAAGGAGAAAGGAAAAAGTTGAGCTGACAGCTCTAATAACAATGTATGAAATAGCTGAATGCTTGTTTCTCCACTTGTCTCTGAGTCCTCGCTTCTTCTTGAGTCTTTCCAAGAAAACTTTGACAACCTCCGGAACAAAACATGCATTTCCGTCCAAGAAAGAATCTGGAGGAGGAAAGTCATCTCTGGCATATGGTACTGATCGTACCTCTTCAAGAATTATATCAACCACTGTCTCAACTAATCTACGAGATTCTTCCCTTTCTGATGAGGTTTTTCATAGAACTACGCATCTATCAAAATTACAGCCAGTAATTTCGAAGCAAACGATTATATTCTGTTTTATCTTCGATATGATAACACGTTCCCCATATCTCTCCAATAAATGTTGCATTATAGTTTTTCTTTGAGGAATGTAGTTGGTCTGTATCTTAGAGATTAGTCGATCGAATGAAAAAGACATTCTTCATTAGCGCTTTCCATAAAAGTGAAAATGTCATTCATAGACCTCTCAACCTCTTCAGCATGAAAGCCAGCCTTTTTTCCCATCTATCTTGGACCTACGACTGCACAATTTCTTTAAACATTTATCGTGGTACTGACAATCAGCAGCAGACACGTCTGTTATCGGCTGGACTCTGATGACAACTGTAGCACTGACATCATTTCCTCGTAGTTGAACCTGTTTCATAACTGTATCTTTCATCTCTATTTTCGTCGCCTGACGTACCAAATTCCTTTTAGGGGGAAGCTATCATTGCTGTGACCTTGCACAATATTCAGGAATAACCATTCCACACAAGAAACAATGTGTTTTGAAACAAAAATACTCAGAGGATTATCTTAATTTTCCTGAAGATGTGCTGGGTTCAGCAGCTTTCTTTGGGTGAGCAGCTATCATTCTTTCATTTATCTAACTTTTATGACGTGAAACATGTACTGTAATAAATGTTTTATCTGACAAAACAGCTCCTTTCCTGTCATTTATCTTTTTACTTGCATCGCGTACCATTCCTAGTGGGCCGGCCGCTGTGACCGAGTGGTTCTACGCGCTTCAGGCTGGCACCACTCTGCTGCTACGGTCGCAGGTTCGATTCCTGCCTCGGGCATGGATGTGTGTGATGTCCTTATGTTAGTTAGGTTTAAGTCGTTCTAAGTCTAGGGGACTGATGACTTCAGGTGTTAAGCCCCATAGTGCTTAGAGCCATTTTTAACCATTCCTATTTCTGTATCCTTCACTACTTTCACTGCACTCTCAATTAAGTCTTTTTCACAAATAAAACATTTATCACCGGATCACTGGACATTGACACTGTATCTCAACTAAAACCCACAGAAACTACATTAACTTCAAGGTCCATGGTTCATGGAGGTAGAAATTATATGATGAAAACTAATAAAATCATGTTTTTTGTTGTTTTTTGATAATTTCTCAATTTGCAGGGAAAAATTAGGTAGGACAACTTCAAATTCGTGTTCAGCAGAGCACGAAATTTAAAAACAAATACACGAAAATTTTCCATTTTGTTCCCCTTTTTCTGCACCTTTTAACTAGACCAACAGTGGAAACGGACACATTTGCACCGTATGACACATGTCTAAAAATCTACCGTACCCAGCTTCACAGATACGTGCGAACCTCTAATTGAGACTCTCTATCCTGTTCTGTATCATGTCCCCAGTCGATATTGTGTTCGATGCTGGAGTTTTGGAATTGAACATGTGATGTGGAAGCAATGGCGTTGATCAGCAGACCACTTGCGGAGGACCATGAAGCTCAAGTTAAGTAATGCAATATTCTATATACACCACATCTGACGTCGTTAGATGGTAACCATTAGATGGTACACAGTGTGCCAGTAACTGTCCCTCGAATGAACTAGTTAACTGCGGACGTAAATAAGCCTGAAGGTTATGCATGGTTCTCAATATAACCGACCAATGATTCCTAATGGTGAGGAATACTAGCTTCGAAATCTAGGGCATTGAATTAGTAAATATAGCTGAAGGAAAATTGCCAGCATTGACGGATAATGGGCAATGCCGCATTACCTATCCTTTGAACAAGGGTCAGTCACAATGTTTTAATTGTCATATTAAAAAAGGTGTGACCACGAAACAAGTCAATGGTGTTAATACCGGTGCTACAGTTCTACAATGCAACAAAGTTGTCCCAACAGAAGGTCGATTGGCGGAGACTTTGGTTGTAAAGTAAAATGCATTTTGGCAGTATTGAAGGGATCCACCTGTCATCATTCTGGAAATGCTGCGGTGGAAATATTTCTTCATCCAAGAAAAGAGGAAGGTGTCAGTGGGTGAGATGTCAGGAGAAGGGAGGGGGGGATAAGATAAAACGTAAAAAGCTCAAAGAAACAGCTTTTGTGATCGAGGCCTGCGCCAGTACCAATGGCGTTGTCATGGAGCAAACCCAGTCTCGGTACTCCTTCTGCAAGCAGCCACTGGAGTCTCGGCACTGATTTACTAAATGAACTTTTAATAAGCACCGAATATTCCCTTTCGATATGTAAATCACAACTCAACTGTATGCTAATGATGTAAGTGTAAGGAAATGGAAGATAAGGATGAGCCTGACATGTGAAGTATAGCTGTGAGTCTTTTGTGGAGCAGCGCCACCCAGAGTGGCCCTGAGATTTGAGGCGCTATGTCACAAACTGTTCGGCCCCTCCCGCCGGAGGTTCGAGTGCCCCCTTGGGCATGGTTGTGTGTGTTGTTCTTAGCATACGTTAGCGTAAGTTAGTTTAAGTAGCGTGTACGTCTAGGGACTGATGACCTTAGCGGTTTGGTCCCTTAAGAATTCACACACACATCTCTTTTGTGGAGTTAATAAATATGAGAGTAAAATAGGGGACAGATGGCTACTGTACAAGTGTGAGCATTTCTTTCTCTCCAGCTTTCCTCCAAAGCTCGGTAGCACAGCACATTTACATGCTTAGACTACACCCACTTTAGTGCAAGGTAATCATGAGCTGGAGCTTGACATTCGAAACTGGTAAATGCCCCCCACCCCCCACCCTGCTCAGCATACACAGATTTGACCAGCCAGCGACTTTTAAAATTAATTGGAAGACAAGAAAGAAAGATTAAGCTTTACAGCCTCTTTCCCACGTGTTTGCACCATGTCTTTGCTAAAAGCATGACTTGGATGGAACTACAGCCCTCAATAAGAAGATAGTTATCTCTGCTGTTGTGTCCATTTCTAACTTCCCAAAGTACAGCCATAAACTCGCTAAAAGCCTCGTGCCTTCACAAATATGTTTTGTAGCAGAGTCTGGAGGCCTGGGCGCCTGTCCCTCAATTCGCAGAAACTCACAACCATCTCATCTGTTTTCTCTACCTAACAAGGGCCTATCCTCTACTTTATTGCCCGTCATCAATATTCTGCTCCCAGCTGCAGCCACCCCTCAGTGCTAGTCAGTGTACCTGGACAGGGCTGTAGACCAAACCACGGTACCCAATGTGTCTGCACAATGAGACGATCGGACTAGGTTCCGCAAAAAAAGCTGTCCTCGGCCCTCAGCTGTCATTAACTCGGCATCCTCCTCCTTAGAATGCAGGTAAAGCTTACCGCTATGCCTTCACTAGAGGACACAAGCAAGAGCGTAACTACTGCCAACCATTTCATTATATGAATGAAATTGCAGCTTTGAGGACGGACACTGTGCCTTCAGTCAACGCTCTCGGTGGCCACGTCTACAAGGCGAGCGGCCTGCTTCCCCTCTTAGTTGGATGGTGGGTAGAGGTGGGGAGAGGGACGGCCACCGGCGCGTCTTGTTTAGTGCTGCTCGCAGCCATCGCTTCATGGCTGGTGACATTTCAGGAGCACATTCTTCTCTTCTTTTCGCGGCTCCATCACTTGATATAGCTGTAGCCACGAAATCATGTACCGGATACGCCGCCGCGACTGACGCACGCCTTGGCTTCTTGGCTTCTTGCAGGCGCTGGCGTGGTGTGCTTGTGCGCACTCCACACACGCCACGTCACCACTGCAGTATCTCGTCACGTCTCCAAGCTTCTCGCGGCGGCAACACTGCTCTTTTCTAGTCATTTTCTTCGCTTTGCCGCGGTCTGCCATGCCAGCCAACTCCAGCAGCACGTGCTCCATGATGGCGGCAAGCGGGCGAGACTTCGGCTTTGCTTTCCGCGCCATGTCATTTTTCGATGTGCAGCCAAGATGAGCGATAGCAGCGACGATTCGACCCACTATGTGTCGAGCAGCAGAATGCACCTCCGACAAAGTGTAAGCCACTGTTCCCTTAATTTGTGAATGCCGGCAAATCGTTACTCAGCGTTCTTAGTTTCTCAACTACACTCCATGTGGACTGTGTTTTTAATAGCGAGATGTCGGCGACCTTCAGAACTGTTCCTAACGAAGGAGTTCTTCTCTTCCCACGTCACTAAGGTCTCTTATATTGGCAAGGCACCCAGTGTCGCATGCTTTTACTGCTCGTTGATTGACGCTTGTGGTCACTATTCGGATGGTTTGGAGATACTCTACAGAAACCATCGCGGCCTCTCGGAAGTATAGGGGGAGAAGGTGGAGCGACTGAAGAAGTACGCCAGCGCAGACACATCCAGTTCCTGGGAAAATGAATCCATTCAGAGATACCGCAGGCCCACCTGAACAACCATGGCGAAACGCCCCGCGGCCCTCTCTTAGGCAATGGCTTGTGGGTGACCGGCTCCACAGACACTCTCCTGGCCCACACTCTGCCCCAACGGCATCCCCTGGCCATCAGTCTGCTGTTCCGCCAACTAATCAGAAATTGAGTACAAGTAGGTGTATTAAAATAAGGAATGGATGACCTCAGCAACCGTCACACATGCCCTTGAGAATTAACCGCTATATTATGCACACATTACATTCTCGAGAACAAATTGTGCTTATGATGTGGCAGTGTTGTCTACAAAACTGGCTGCAGATTGATTCGTACCACTTCCAGTGACGTTCTTTTCGTATCAGCCTCCCGAAAAATAGTCAGGAACTTTCCTTCGTATGCTGCAATAAATATTTATCAGTTACAAACATTAGGCACATTATGGCTGTCCGAAACAATCATCAACAGCCCGATTTCTGTTGGGCCTCTGTCCGTTTCATTAGTGGCGAATGCACATGTTCCTCCTAATAGCTCTTTAAGCTCGGGGTCATAGTAATTGACTCAGCAGTCGTCCATGGTGAAATACATAAAAACTCCTCTGGATTGGCCTGACACTGCTGCACCGGCGTTTCCTCGTTTCTCTCGGATGGGTGAGCAGCCGCGGTGTTCAAAGGCGGCCAACTCTTTCATGTTCAAAATGTCACGTAAGATGTTGAGAACATACAGATGACTGACATTTTTCGTTATTATTGCTCGGTTCCAGAGCGGATTTCTTAACTCATATACACTACTGTTTATTAAAATAGCTACGCCACGAAGATGTACGACAGACGGGAAATTTAACCGACAGGAATAAGATGCTGTGATACGCAAATGATTAGCTTTTCACTTACACAAGGTTGGCGCCGGTGGCACCTACAACGTGCTGACATGAGGAAAGTTTCCAACCGATTTCTCATACACAAACAGCAGTTGACCGGTGTTACCTGGTGAAACGTTGTTGTGATGCCTCGTGTAAGGAGGAGAAATGCGTACCATCACGTTTCCGAATTTGATAAAGGTCGGATTGTAGCCTATCGTGATTGCGGTTTATCGTATCGCGACGTTGCTGCTCGCGTGCGTCGGGATCCAGTGACTGTTAGCAGGATATGGAACCAGTGGGTTCAGTAGAGTAATACGGAACGCCGCACTGGACCCCAACGGCCTCGTATCACTACTAGTCGAGATGACAGGCATCTTATTCCTATGGCTGTAAATGATCGTGCAGCCACGTCTCGATGCCTGAGTCAACAGATGGAGACGTTTGAAAGACAACAATCATCTGCACTAACAGTTCGACGACGTTTGCAGCAGCATGGACTATCAGCTTGGAGACCATGGCTGCGGTTACCCTTGACTCTGCATCACAGACAGGAGCGCCAGCGATGGTGAACTCAACGACGAACCTGGGTGCACGGATGGCAAAACGTCATTTTTCCGGATCAATCCAGGTTCTGTTCCCAGCGTCATGATGGTCGCATCCGTGTTTCGCGACATCGCTGTGAACGCACATTGAAAGCGTATATTCGTCATCGTCATACTGGCGTATCAACCGGCGTGATGGTACAGGGTGACATCGGTCACCGATTGTTCGGATTGACGGCACTTTGAACAGTCGACGTTACATTTCAGATACGTTGCGACCTGTGGCTCTACCCTTCATTCGACCACTGAGAAACACTACTTGCAACCTACGTCCTCAATTATTTGCTTGACGTATTCCAATCTCTGTCTTCCTCTACAGTTTTTGCCCTGTACAGCTCCCTCTAGTACCGTAGAAGTCATTCCCTCATGTCGTAGCAGATGTCCTGTCATCCTGTCCCTTCTTATCAGTGTTTTCCACATATTCCTTTCCTCTCCGATTCTGCGTAGAACCTCCTCATTCCTTACCTTATCAGTCCGCCAAATTTTCAACATTCGTCTATAGCACCACATCTCAAATGCTTCGATTCTCTTCTGTTCCGGTTTTCCCACAGTCCATGTTTCACTACTATACAATGCCGTACTCCAGACGTACATCCTCAGAAATTTCTTCCTCAAATTAAGGCCGGTATTTGATATTAATGGACTTCTCTTGGCCAGAAATGCCTTTTTTGCCATAGCGAGTCTGCTTTTGATGTCCTCCTTGCTCCGTCCGTCATTGGTTATTTTCTGCCTAGGTAGCAGAATTCCTTAACTTCATCGACTTCGTGACCATCAATCCTGATGTTAAGTTTCTCGCTGTTCTCATTTCTACTACTTCTCATTACCTTCGTCTTTCTCCGATTTACTCTCAAACCATACTGTGTACTCATTAGACTGTTCATTCCGTTCAGCAGATCATTTAATTCTTCTTCACTTTCACTCAGGATATCAATGTCATCAGCGAATCGTATCATTGATATCCTTTCACCTTGTATTTTAATTCCACTCCTGAACCTTTCTTTTATTTCCATCATTGCTTCCTCGATGTACAGATTGAAGAGTAGGGGTGAAAGGCTACAGCCTTGTCTTACTCCCTTCTTAATACGGGCACTTCGTTCTTGATCGTCCACTCTTATTATTCCCTCTTGGTTGTTGTACATATTGTATATGACCCGTCTCTCCCTATATCTTAGCCCTACTTTTTTCAGAATCTTCAACAGCTTGCACCGTTTTATATTGTCGAACACTTTTTCCAAGGCTGACAAATCCTATGAACGTGTCTTGATTTTTCTTTAGCCTTGCTTCCATTATTAGCCGTAACGTCAGAATTGCCTCTCTCGTGCCTTTACTTTTCCTAAAGCCAAACCGATCGCCACCTAGCGCATTCTCAATTTTCTTTTCCATTCTTCTGTATATTATTCTTGTAAGCAGCTTCAATGCATGAGCTGTTAAGCTGATTGTGCGATAATTCTCGCACTTGTCAGCTCTTGCCGTCTTCGGAATTGTGTGGATGATGCTTTTCCGAAAGTCAGATGGTATGTCGGCTGACTCATATATTCTACACACCAACGTGAATAGTCGTTTTGTTGCCATTTCCCCTAATGATTTGAGAAATTCTGATGGAATGTTATCTATCCCTTCTGCCTTATTTGACCGTAAGTCCTCCAAAGCTCTTTTAAATTCCGATTCTAATACTGGATCCCCTATCTCTTCTAAATCGACTCCTGTTTCTTCTTCTATCACATCAGACAAATCTTCACCCTCATAGAGGCTTTCAATGTATTCTTTCCACCCATCTGCTCTCTCCTCTGAATTTAACAGTGAAATTCCCGGTGCTATCTTCTTTGTACCTATGTTTTCCTTCCCAACTTCTGTGATGGCCCTTTTTAAAAACATCCATTTCTCTTCAACTGTGTTGCCTACTGCGCTATTCCTTATCGCCGTATCTATAGCGTTAGAGAACTTCAAACATATCTCGTCATTCCTTAGAACTTCCGTATCCCACTTCTTAGTGTATTGATTCTTCCTGACTAATGTCTTGAACTTCAGCCTACTCTTCATCACTACTATATTGTGATCTATGTCTGCTCCTAGGTACGCCTTACAATCCAGTATCTGATTTCGGAATCTCTGTCTGACCATGATGTAATCTAATTGAAATCTTCCCGTATCTCCCGACCTTTCCCAAGTATACCTCCTCCTCTTGTGATTCTTGGAAAGGGTATTCGCTATTACTAGCTGAAACTTGTTACAGAACTCAATTAGTCTTTCTCCTCTTTCATTCCTTGTCCCAAGCCCATATTCTCCTGCAACCTTTTCTTCTACTCCTTCCCCTACAACTGCATTCCAGCCGCCCATGACTATTAGATTTTCGTCCGCCTTTACATACTGTATTACCCTTTCAATATCCTCATACACTTTCTCTATCTGTTCATCTTCAGCTTGCGATGTCGGCACGTATACATGTCGGTTTTGATCTGCTGTCGATTCTGATTAGAACAACCCGGTCACTGAACTGTTCACAGTAACACACTCTCTGCCCTACCTTCCTATTCATAACGATCCTACACCTGTTATGCCATTTTCTGCTGCTGTTGATATTACCCGACACTCATCTGGCCAGAAATCCTTGTCTTCCTTCCACTTCACTTCACTGACCCCTACTATATCTAGATTGAGCCTTTGCATTTCCCTTTTCAGATTTTCTAGTTTCCCCACCACGTTCAAGCTTCTGACATTCCACGCCCCGACTCGTACAACATTATCCTTTCGTTGATTATTCTATCTTTTTCTCATGGTAACCTCCCCCTTGGCAGTACCCTGCCGGAGATCCGAATGGGGGACTATTCCGGAATCTTTTGCCAATGGAGAGATCATCATGATACTTCTTCAACTACAGGCCACGTGTCCTATGGATACACGTTACGTGTCTTTAATTCAGTGGTTTCCATTGCCTTCTGCATCCTCATGTCGTTGATCATTGCTGATTCTTCCGCCTTTAGGGGCAATTTCCCACCCCTAGGAGAAGAGAGTGCCCTGAACCTCTATCCGCTCCTCCGCCCTATTTGACAAGGCCGTTGGCAGGAATGAGGCTGACTTCTTATGCCGGAAGTCTTCGGCCGCCAATGCTGATTATTTATCGAAATTTAGGCAGTGGCGGGGATCGAACCCGGGACCGAAGACGTTTTTGATTATGAATCAAAGACGCTACCCCTAGACCACTACATATCAGCAGGATAATGCACGACCGCATGTTGCAGGAAATATACGGGTCTTTCTGGATACATAAATTGTTCAACTGCTACCCTGGCCAGCAGATTCTCCAGATCTGTCACCGATTGAAAACGTCTGATCAATGGTGACCGACCAACTGGCTCGTCACAATACGCCAGTCACTACTCTTGATGAACTGTGGTATCGTGTTGAAGGTGCATGGGCAGCTATCCCTGTACACGTCATCCAAGCTCTGACTCAATGCCCAGAGGTATCAAGGCCGTTATTAAGGCCAGAGGCGTTTGTCGTGGGTACTGATTTCTCAGGATCTATTCACCCAAACTGCGTGAAAATGTAACCACATGTCAGTTCTAGAATAATATGTTTGTCCAAGAATACCCCCGTATCATCTGCATTTCTTCTTGGTGTAGTAATTTTAATGGCCAGTAGTGTAAATGTACCAAGAGTCCTTTGCTACAACAGTGCAAACGGAACGCTGCTGCTGGCCTGAGAGACGCGACATCGCTTATTCGCGGCGATGCATCGCCTCGCCTCGCCTCGGAATACGCTCAAGACCCGCAGAGATGCCGCGTTTCGCCGGCGGCGCTCAGCGCCGGCTGCTGGTAGCAGTGGTCCGGCCACAAAGGCATGTAAATGCGAGCCGGTAATTACGGGCTGCGGACGGCGGCGCGAGGGGTACAGGCCGCCGAGGCTGCGGCCAGGGTCGAAGAAATTGCTGCCTCCCCTAGCCCGGCCTAAAACTGGCCGCTGGGAAAGCGAAAAGCGAAATACACTCCGGGGTGAGTGCCGTAGCCTTGATTGGATGCGGTCAAAACCGTTATCATGCACTCACAACCTCGATCACGATACACTCATCACTTGGTACATCACGTTGGAGTTCCTTGTAGTTCTTCGATGACGTAAACGGGACACAATCCGACTCATATTGTCAATTACGCTATACGGAGAACAAAGGTGGCATTCTGTACACTCTCCTGTCACATCAATGTGATGATTTACATAAAGCCGGAATAACCACCCTTTCCAGCATTTGAAGAGGTACGATGTTGTGGAGAGCGATGATCGGGATGAGTAGCCGTGGCGACTCCAGTGTAGTCGACAGCTACTCTAGGAATCAGAATGAAGTTTTCTCTGTGCAGCTGAGTGTGCGCTGATATGAAACTTTCTGGTAAATTAAAACTGTGTGCCGGGCCGAGACTCGAAACACTGGACCTTTGCCTTTCACAGGCAAGTGCTCTACCAACTGAGCTACCCAAGCACGACTCACGCCCTGTCCTCACAGCTTTAATTCTGCCAGTACCTCGTCTCCTACCTTCCAAACTTCGCAGAAGGTCTCCTGCATACCTTGCAGAAGTATCACTCTGTTGTGATCTCTGGCGCGAGTAGCTAGATCGAGGTTGTCCAACGGTTTCTTGGTTGGGTTTAAATCCGTGGAGTTTGGGACCAGGGGGGTACGCTAGACGCATTGTGGTTCTCTTAGAAACACTGTGAGCTGTGTGGTACACGGCAGAGTCCTCCTGGTAGATGCCATCGTGCTGAGCAGAAACAAATTGCATGTAGTGGTGGTCGTGTTCCCTAAGGGTAGATGCGTACTCTCGTTGGTCCACTGTTCCTTCCAGAATGACGAAATCACCCATGGAATGCCACGAATATATTCCGCAGTCCATGACACAGCTACCTCCGGCGTGGACTGTTCTGACGACTACTGCAGGGTGTTTGCCTTCTGACGTTTCACACGGTTTACGCTGTTCGAAGGAGCGTGAAAAGCAATTCATCGCGAAAGGACACCTACTGAGCGAGATGGGGTTGCGGTTCGGACACGGTCTCCCATTCGGGAGGGTGATGGTGCACGCCAGCACCCCGCCATCCTGATTTGGGTTTTCCATAATTTCCCTAAATCGGTGCAGGCAAATTCTAGTATGTTTCCTTTGACAGGGCACGGCTGATTTCCTTCCCCATCTCTGAAACAATCCGATCCCGTGCTACGTCTCTAATGACCTCGATGTCGACGGGACTCTCTTTCGAAAGGGCATATCATGACACTCACTGGACGTCCGGTTGTGGTACTGTTGTGAAAATTTCAACTTTGGACGTCGAAGAACCGCAGTTATCATGGGTGTATGTACCAGGCTCCTGCTATGGAGACCCATAAGCAGCAAAGTTCACTGAATGATTGTTGAGCGGCCACTGTTGGTAGTCCCTTGATTCATCGTCTCCCCGACACACTTTTTATATTCTCCTCTACTAGAGCTGCCAACTGAGATCGATGACTGATTATTTCGCGTTGACGTCGTACATAAGCGGTGGTGATATTAATGTCACTGGACTGTGTTTGTCATTCGATTCAACGCGATTTTGAAGTCCGGGCAGTTTTGTGTACAGTAAAAGGTTTTATACAGACTTATCTCAGCGCAAAGAAGAGTGTGACCAAGAGAGACCAATTATAAATACAATGAAAGTGTTTTTAGAGAAAAACATTTTATTGATAAATTAACCCAATAAAAATTACAGCAAGATGGTCAAGTGTCACGGTATCATCCATTTTCAGTGTTCTCCTTTCTGGAAGACTGTCATCAGCAAAACAGATCACTTCAATGTAACATAGTGCAGTAAATCATCTAACACGTTCCATACTGCACTGGTGAAACATCACGGGAAAACTCGTAGACGACACAGTTTTTAAAACACACTGACACGAAAGCAAAAACCTTTCTTTCCTGACGCTAAAATATTCGTGAACGTCTACCTACTGGAGCTTTCTCAACTAATTCTGTACTCATTATCAGAGAATGTAAGTATGTGCTCAGTCTCTTGGGACTACCGAACAGATGTTATTTACACACTTCCGACTGCGTCTCACCACTAAATTTCTCCTCTGCTGACATCTATGTTAATTATACAACGTTTTTCTACCTCTTCGTGGCTTCTGTTAATGACAAGTTGAATATTAGCCTTAAATTGCTATTGTAGTAGTTGCAATAATATAGGTAACCACTTGCTTCGAGGGAAGACCAAAGCGGAAGTGTTGAAGGCTCATGTCATTTTTCATGTTTGTGTGTGTGTGTGTGTGTGTGTGTGTGTGTGTGTGTGTGAAAACACGCCGAACCGTCACGAATATCCGATAGGTTTCAACGCTCCTTGGTTGATAGAGGTCTCACCGGCTGACAATTTTTTCGCAGGGGTGTGGCCGAAAGTGGCAAGGAGATCATTTGTAAAATATTTGCAGTCCAGTAAGTAATGCGGCTCCCATTTGAAAGCTACATATCGCTACGGTGGAACACTTACTCAACAGGTAGTTCACTCAACAACTAAGCTGTTGCTCATGGCGGCGTCAGTGTAACACGTGTTAAGTTCGGCTCGCGAAATTTAGTCGAATTCGAAGGTGTTCTCGCAGATGGTGTTGTCTAGTACAAGTGGAAATCGTGTAAACAACAGTGTTCTGTGCAGTAGTGCTATTTTTTTCTGTGCTCCGCCAATATCTGCGAGAAAATGGTAAACAGAAGAATCAACAGCAGCGCGTCCAGCAGCGGGGAAGCAGCAGGTGCGGCGGGCCTGCTCCTGGCGGAAGGTGCGGCCGCGGCTCCCGGTATAGCGGAGCTGGTTCGCTCTGAGGTAAACGCTGCGCTTCGCGATAAAAACAATCTCGACCTGATAGCAGGCACCATATCAGATACTGTAACGGCAGCAGTATTGGCCAAAATGCGTGAAACTGTTGAGGCCAATACTGCCGAAATTACAGCACTAAAAAAGTCTGTGTCTGAATACGAGAAAAAGGCACGAGAGTTGGAAGTGAAACTATCTGCCGCCACAGACGAGCTAGAACAGTACCAAAGGCGAAATAGTCTACGACTGTTTGGAGTAGCAGAAAATAAAGAAGAAGACACGGACAACCTGCTTATACAGGTTGCGCGTGAAAAATTAGGCGTCGAAGTGACCAAGGCAGACATTGACAGGAGCCACCGGGTGGGACGAAAACTACCAGGTGCTACCAAACCTCGTCCAATAATTATTAAATTTGTTTCGTACCGAAAAAGGGCTGAGATCTTTACCCAGAAGAAGAAGTTAGCAAGGACAGGGATTACAATAAGGGAAGATCTGACACACGAGCGGCTAAAGATTTTAAACAGTGCCATATCCCATTTCGGTCTTCAGAATGTGTGGACTCAGGATGGCAGAGTAATCATTAAGACTGCAGCTGGAAAGAAGACAGTCACAAACATGACAGAACTAAATAGTATTAAGTGAACCTACTCGAGCCAAAAATCAAACTTAACACCATTTTCAAATTTTAACAGTCCTATACTCAGATATAGTCTTGTAATGGTATTAACTTTTTAATTATTTGTACCTTCAACTAATTGTTTTTGTAACTTATTAACTTTTTAATTATTTGTACCTTCAACTAATTGTTTTTGTAACTGTATTAACTTTTTACTATTTTTTGTGTCTTTAGCTGTAGCCATTGCTTAGTTTTAGTTACTGCTAATACTTTTTTCATTTTCTCAGTTTATTCTCTTCCATTCTGTAATAGTTCGATTGCAATTATTAGTCTCTCCTTTAGTTCATTAGTCAACCATCTCTTCGGTTTAAATTGTTCATAACAAAAATTACTATCAGTATCACTTTAGCAAATTTCAATTTAATTCTAGCTTCCTACGATACTCTATTAAATATTAAGCTTACTTCTCTCTGCTGGCAGCATCGGCCTCTTAAATCACTCCTCTTTCCCTTATTTCCACCCTAAGCTGTTTCAAATACTCTAATTACACTTTTCCTCTTACGACATAGGATACTCAGTGCCACACAGCTGTCACCATTTTGGTCATATTCTCCCTGCACCGAATACCACTAATCCATTTTCTATACTCCCGCAACCTCAGGAAATCTCTTGCAGTCGCTTTTCTTTCGGCTCTCGCGGAGTCACAAACAGGGCGCGCAAAATCTCGGACACCCCTGTAATATGTCACTTGGCGGAAACACCGGTCAGTGCCCCTCGCGGCAGGTAGTGCCTAACAAAGGGACAAACCAGTCTGCCACCCTACTCCAGGCTGCTCAGCGGAACGCGTCCGAGGTTTTAGCAGCTCACTGCAACATTCAGTCTTACCTGCGCATTACGAAGAACTTAGCCTCCTCTTCCACCAACTAAACTACCACGTAATCCTCCTATCCGAAACGTGGTTGAAACCACACATATCCTCTGCATCTATTTATCTCCCAGGGTACACATTTCTTAGGGCAGACAGATCAAAAAAGCGAGGTGGCGGGGTCGGCGCATATATACGAACAGATCTCAAAGCGAAAGTCTTATGTACGTCAAATCCTGCTGAAGAAAAAGAGGCTGAATTCATGTTCATTGAAATAAATATACAAAGTCGGAAATTCTTGACTGGCGTCGTGTACAAGCCGCCAAAAATAAGCTCAATGAATTCCTTCCAGTCGGAATTACATTCACTTCAGTGTCAATACGAACATGTCATCGTAATGGGTGACTTGAACATAGACCTGCTAAGAGACACTCCCTCCGCAATAAACCTAAGAAGATTGTTTAGTTGCAATAGCATGAACATTCTTCCATTACAACCTACACACCATACGGCGCACAGTCATACTCTTATAGACGTGATCGCAACAAAACAGACTGACAAAGTAAGAGATGTTGGTCAATCATCGGCCCCTGGCCTCTCAGCACATGATGTAATATTCCTGGCCTACTCTGTGCAGCCCCCAAGGATCAAATCGCGTTACATAACTTGTAGGAACATGAAACGTATTGACCTTGACGCTCTAACAGCCGATTGCTCAGAAATCTCATGGCATCAAATAATCAGAGAACCTACAATCGACGGCAAAATTAATGAACTTGGTGATAAACTCACTGCCCTCTATGACAAACATGCACCTGTGCGCACAGTCCGTGTAAGAAAATCTCCTGCTCCATGGCTGACAGCTGAATTACGTCAAATGATGACTAATAGGGATGCTGCCCACAGGCGTTTCAAGGCAGATCCGAAACCCGAACGTTTTGAAGAATATAGAAAGCTACGGAACAGAGTGAAACAATGCATTCGCAATGCCAAAATCAGGCACGCTCGCTCCCTCGTATGCAGCGATCTGACACCCACGACTCTATGGAAGAATCTCCGTAGCTTGGGGGTCGGAAAGGCAAAATCGGAAACTACTTTTCATGTGTCAGCTAACGAATTAAATGAATTCTTCTCTGCACCTCTGAATACCAGCACGGCTGATAATTTCCGTCCACAAGAATCCCCAAACAGGATAACTAACAACGATACCTTTCATCTAAAACATGTAACAACAAATACGGCAAGAAAAGCAATAATGAGAATCTCTTCTGATGCAATAGGCAACGACAGTATCGGTATAACCATGATTAAGAATGTTGCCGATATCTTAGTACCTGTCTTAACTGACATATTTAATTTTTCCCTCGTGAACGGAATATACCCCACTGCATGGAAAAGAAGCATAATTCGACCCATCCCTAAGGTCGAAAACCCGCAACTGCCTAGTGATTACCGACCAATTAGCATACTGCCTGCTGTTTCCAAAGCACTGGAATATATTGTTCATGACCAAATCACTGAACACTTGCATGAATTCAGTCTATATGACAAATTTCAATCCGGTTTCCGTAAACATCACAGCACAAACACTGCTCTAATTAAAGTAACTGATGACCTGAAATATGCCATCGACAATCGAAAGGCAACAATACTGACGCTACTGGACTTCAGCAAAGCTTTTGACACTGTTAACTTTGACATATTACTCAGAAAAATGCAACAGCTTAATTTCTCTGATAGTGCAATGAGATGGTTTGAAAGCTACTTAAAAGACAGACAGCAATGTGTTGTCTGCGCAAATGAAAAATCTTCCTGGAAACATGTTTCTTCGGGAGTGCCACAAGGATCAGTCTTAGGACCACTTTTGTTTTCTTTATATGTCAACGATATTTCGTCGGTTTTGTCCTCCTGTAAACATCATTTCTATGCCGACGACCTCCAGCTCTACCTCAGCGTCAGACCTGAAGACGTAAACACTGCAATCGCTCTGATGAATGATGATCTGTCTTCAGTAGTGACATGGGCGAAAAACCTGGGGCTTAAATTAAATGCAAAAAGACGCAAGTAATCTTAATAGCCCATCAGAAATTAATAAGTTCAGATTTCCGCGAACGGCTACCTCCTATTCTGCTCGAAGGTACTCCAATACCATATAAGAAAACAGTGAAGAACTTGGGTGTAACTTTGGACGAGCATCTCAACTGGGCGGAGAATACAGTCGCAGTGTGCCGAAAGACGTCTGCTTGTCTCTATGCTCTCAAAAAGTTTCGGAACATATTCCCACAGGACTTGAAACGCCAGCTCGTGCAAGCACTCGTTCTACCGAACCTCCACTATTGTGATGTGATTCAACAAGGCATGAGTAGTGAAAACAAAAGACGGCTAGAGCTAACCATGAATGCCTGTGTGCGTTACACCTGCAACATTCGCCGATATGATCATGTTAGTGCTTTATACTCCGAGCTAGGGTGGCTGCGGCCGGACAAACTGCGTGACTACCACACTCTATGTCTACTTCACCGACTCCTCATCGCGCAAGCACCCCAGTACCTAGCTTCAGAGATTAAAATCCTGTCATGCCATCATAATCGAAACACGAGGTCACTCTTATCTGGTATCCTAACTGTACCCACTCACAAAACATAAACTTTTGCAAACTCCTTCTCAGTTGCCGCTGTCCGCCTCTGGAACAAACTGCCCCTTACCTTGAGGAAAATTCAGTCTCCTGTTGCTTTTAAGAAGAAGTTGAAGCATTTCCTACTATCATCCGCATAAAATTCTCCACAAAATTAATGTGTAAGGCCAATCCTCTCATCTGTCAAATAGCAAAGCTACTGTCTCCTATCTTGCTCCTGAGATGCCTTCCTCTTCATCTATCTCTATTAGACACGCAGTCTCCTTTTCCTTTTATATTTTCCTTAATTATGTTTCATCATGTCTCTCAATTCTTCTCCTCGCTTCACCATGAGTCTCCCTCATACTCCCTGCTGCCAGCACTCCTATCTTAAATCTTTCTCTTCAATAATGTATTTTTCGAGGTGTACCTTTCTAATTGTTTATCTCACTTTTTGTATTAGATGTAGTTTAACATGCCTACTGAAACATATGACTGTAAAATAAGTAGAATGCCTGGTTAGATGTAAGAGAGGGCTTGATGGCCCTAATCTTGCCAGGTTAAATAAATAAATAAATAAAAATAAATAAATAAATAAATATTTTTGTGACATATAAAGTATTTGTAAAACATTTTGTTACTCCTGCACTTGTGTCTCTGGGGTTTATAACTACATTTACTTTGAATTTGTATTACAGACAGATCTAAATGCTGCTTGCGTATAATTCAGTAGTTAGGAAATAAGTATACAGGGAACGTCGCCTGTTTCCTATTTTATACAATAAAATATTCAATAAAATTTGGTTAACGCAGTGCTCCTTCGGCGGGGAAATCCAGATTAGGAAAATATATGACTTTAATTTCGCATTTAGTATTGGATAACCTACGCATTATTCACTTTCTGTATATCTCGCTATTTTCCCAGGCCCAATTTTTTAATGCTCCAGCTTTTTTTTCACTCAAAGCAAGACAAAAAGTCAGGGAAGGAGAAATTATATAACTGACATGGATACAGATGAATGTTTAACAAGTCATTTAGACTGCACGAACTTGTAAGCAAACCTACGTGTCACGTAATAAACTGCCTGACTAGAGCAACTTTCATGAGAAATGCAGATGAAAAACATGAAAAACTGAGGCCAAAAACAATTCAAATAAGGAACATAAAGAGGTACAAATTAAGCGTAGGCTTTATTTAAACAAGAAAGTTGGAGGTACAGGACAAAATGATATAAAAAACGAAATTGAGAAATTTTTATAAATAATAAAGAAATTGTAAAGAATGTAAGTAGCGTTAATCGCTTTAGAATTACAAGAGTTGGTAGGCTGGTAAGAAGGCTGGTAGGAAATAGAAAATGTACATTATGAGAAGAATCGACATGTCATGTTAAACTGAACAACAAATACAGCATATTGTAAGAGCAGATTATAGAATTATAGACGAAAGAGATAAGCAAAACTTTCTTTTATTGCGTGTTTCCAGCCAGAAGTTACACAAGTGTTATTATATTCGATTTATATGTCATAGAAGGTAATTGAAGAAATTGAAGAAATCTATGATGAAATAAAAGAAATTAATCAGATAGTGAAGGGAGACGAAAATTTAATAGTCGTGGGTGACTCGAATTCGAGTGTAGGAAAAGGGAGAGAAGTAGTAGCTGAATATGGATTGGGGCTAAGAAATGAAAGAGGAAGCCGCCTGGTAGAATTTTGCACAGAGCACAACTTAATCATAGCTAACACTTGGTTTAAGAATCATGAAAGAAGTTTCTACATGGAAGAACCTTGGAGATACTAAAAGGTATCACATAGATTATATAATGGTAAGACAGAGATTTAGGAACCAGGTTTTAAATTGTAAGACATTTCCAGGGGCAGATGTGGACACTGACCACAATCTATTGGTTATGACCTGTAGATTAAAACTGAAGAAACTGCAAAAAGTTGGAAATTTAAGGAGATTGGACCTGGATAAACAGAAAGAACCAGAGGTTGTACAGAGTTTCAGGGAGAGCATAAGGGAACAATTGACAGGAATGGGGGAAAGAAATACATTAGAAGAAGAATGGGCAGCTTTGAGCGATGAAGTAGTGAAGGCAGCAGAGGATCAAGTAGGTAAAAAGACGAGGGCTAGTAGAAATCCTTGGGTAACAGAAGAAATACTGAATTTAATTGATGAAAGGAGAAAATATAAAAATGCAGTAAATGTAGCAGGCAAAAAGAAATACAAACGTCTCAAAAATGAGATCGACAGGAAGTGCAAAATGGCTAAGTAGGGATGGCTAGAGGACAAATGTAAGGATGTAGAGGCTTATTTGACTAGGGGTAAGATAGATACTGCCTGCAGGAAAATTAAAGAGACCTTTGGAGATAAGAGAACCACTTGTACGAACATCAAGAGCTTAGATGGAAACCCAGTTCTAAGCAAAGAAGGGAAAGCAGAAAGGTGGAAGGAGTATATAGAGGGTCTATACAAGGGCGATGTACTTGAGGACAATATTATAGAAACGGAAGAGGATGTAGATGAAGACGAAATGGGAGATACGATACTGCGTGTAGAGTTTGACAGAGCACTGAAAGTCTTGAGTCGAAACAAGGCCCCCGGAGTAGACGACATTCCATTGGAACTACTGACGTCCTTGGGAGACCCAGTCCTGACTAAACTCTACCATCTGGTGAGCAAGATGTATGAAACAGGTGAAATACTCTCATTAGAATATAATAATTCCAATCCCACAGAAAGCAGGTGTTGACAGGTGTGAAAATTACCGAACAATCAGTTTAATAAGCCACAGCTGCAAAATACTATCACGAATTCTTTATAGACGAATAGAAAAACTAGTAGAAGCCCATCTCGGGGAAGATCAGTTTGGATTCCGTAGAAATACTGGAACACGTGAGGCAATACTGACCTTACGACTTATCTTAGAAAAAAGATTAAGGAAAGGCAAACATACGATTCTAGCATTTGTAGACTTAGAGAAATCTTTTGACAATGTTGACTGGAATACTCTCTTTCAAATTCTGAAGGTGGCAGGGGTAAAATACAGGGAGCGAAAGGCTATTTACAATTTTTACAGAAACGAGATGGCAGTTATAAGAGTCGAGGGGCATGAAAGGGAAGCAGTGGTTGGGAAGGGAGTGAGACAGGGTTGTAGCCTCTTCCCGATGTTATTCAATCTGTATATTGAGCAAGCAGTAAAGGAAACAAAAGAAAAATTCGGAGTAGGTATTAAAATCCACGGAGAAGAAATAAAAACTTTGACGTTCGCCTATGACATTGTAATTCTGTCACAGACAGCAACGGACTTGGAAAAACAGTTGAATGGAATGGACAGTGTCTTGAAAGGAGGATGTCAGATGAACATCAACAAAAGCAAAACGAGGATAATGGAATGTAGTCGAATTAAGTCGGGTGATGCTGAGGGAATTAGATTAGGAAACGAGACACTTAAAGTAGTAAAGGAGTTTTGCTATTTGGGGAGCAAAATAACTGATAATGGTCGAAATATAGGGGATATAAAATGTAGACTTGCAATGGCAAGGAAAGCGTTCGTGAAGAAGAGAAATTTGTTAACATCGAGTATAGATTTAAGTGTCAGGAAGTCATTTCTGAAAGTATTTGTATGGAGTGTAGCCATGTATGGAAGTGAAACATGGACCATAAATAGTTTGGACAAGAAGAGAATAGAAGCTTTCGAAACGTGGTGCTACAGAAGAATGCTGAAGATTAGGTGGGTAGATCACATAACTAACGAGGAAGTATTGAATAGGATTGGGAAGAAGAGAAGTTTGTGGCACAACTTGACCAGAAGAAGGGATCGGTTAGTAGGACATGTTCTGAGGCATCAAGGGATCACCAATTTAGTATTGGAGGGCAGCGTCGACGGTAAAAATCGTAGAGGGAGACCAAGAAATGAATACAGTAAGCAGATTCAGAAGGATGAAGGTTGCAGTAGGTACTGGGAGATGGAGAAGCTTGCGCAGGATAGAGTAGCATGGAGAGATGCATCAAACCAGTCTCAGGACTGGAGACCACAACAACAACAACAGAAGGTAATCCTCAAATAGTGCGTGTACAATGATAGTAGCACTCCCAAGTGTTTGGTCTTTGACCAGCTATAAGTTATGGCAATGCACCACATTCTAAGAACATTAAATCGGCTATTATGATATTTTTGGGACATGTTATCTGTAAAAAACAAAAGAATTTTGAAAATGGGTTAATGTAGTAGTCTACCTAAACATGTGAGTATTTAACATAAGCAAAGAACAAATTATGCTGAAAGCTTGAAGAAGCTAAAAGAAAACGAAAATCTGAAATGAGACAGCAAAATTATTACAGAGAATTAGAGAATTTTTACCAAACGGCAATACAAACATGATGGAAAATGTTAAATAGAACTAAAATTATTCGGAAGTATGTTCGAGGGGATATCAGAAGGCGTAATGAAACTTTGCTAAAAGAAGTAACTGTAAACAAGAATAGCAAATTCAAAACTTACGATAGTACGAACAAATTGTATAAGACTCCTCGATTTTAACAGAACAGAAAGGTAATACATATTCTTGTATATCAATAGAAACGATTAAAACTAGAAAAGTAGTAAAAATTGTTTAAAAACATGAAATAGCAGAGTCTATGTCATTCGGAAGAACGGTACAACATTCCTTCGGACATGCAAGCATGAAAAAAATAGCATAGTACTTCTTAATAACACAGAAACTGCTATTTTGTATTTATTTGCAAGTACCACGCTCTCGAGTCCCAATAAATATGTCCCTCTCTGACGGGAATACACGTGACGTACGAGTGTAGGTTGTGACACATGGACGACGACATATGGCAGTTTGGTTGTGGCCGTGCTTCGTGCACGGATGGTCAAAGAGGTTAAGGCGGTCACTCGCATAAAGCGGGAATCCGAATTCAAGGCCCAGTCCGTCACAGATTTTCATTGTCATCATTCCATTACACAGCTAACGTTTGTCCATATTCGCAACCACAAATAAATTCGTGTATTTCACAACATCTGTAGACGCCTCAGTGCCTTTTCCTACGGAAATGCATGCATGTGGCAGGAACATCGAAATGCCCAGGGCGCTCTTTCACAGCTGACGAGACTGTGGCCATTACTCTATACCGATGAGCGCCAACACTCTCTTTTCGTGGCAACGGGCACCGACTGCACGACAAAGAAACAAACACCACGTTAAAGGCAGACATTCATTACATGCAGCGACAAGCAGTTTACACATCGAGTGGATGAAGATACACTCGTGGAAATTGTATTAAGAACACCGTGAATTCATTGTCCCAGGAAGGGGACACTTTATTGACACATTCCTGGGGTCAGATACATCACATGATCACACTGACAGAACCACAGGCACATAGACACAGGCAACAGAGCATGCACAATGTCGGCACTAGTACAGTGTATATCCACCTTTCGCAGCAATGCAGGCTGCTATTCTCCCATGGAGACGATCGTAGAGTTGCTGGATGTAGTCCTGTGGAACGGCTTGCCATGCCATTTCCACCTGGCGCCTCAGTTGGACCAGCGTTCGTGCTGGACGTGCAGACCGCGTGAGACGACGCTTCATCCAGTTCCAAACATGCTCAGTGGGGGACAGATCCGGAGATCTTGCTGGCCAGGGTAGTTGACTTACACCTTCTAGAGCACGTTGGGTGGCACGGGATATATGCGGACGTGCATTGTCCTGTTGGAACAGCAAGTTCCCTTGCCGGTCTAGGAATGGTAGAACTATGGGTACGATGATGGTTTGGATGTACCGTGCACTATTCAGTGTCCCCTCGACGATCACCAGAGGTGTACGGCCAGTGTAGGAGATCGCTCCCCACACCATGATGCCGGGTGTTGGCCCTGTGTGCCTCGGTCGTATGCAGTCCTGATTGTGGCGCTCACCTGCACGGCGCCCAACTCGCATACGACTATCATTGGCACCAAGGCAGAAGGGACTCTCATCGCTGAAAACGACACATCTCCATTCGTCCCTCCATTCATGCCTGTCGCGACACCACTGGAGGCAGGCTGCACGATGTTGGGGCGTGAGCGGAAGACGGCCTAACGGTGTGCGGGACCGTAGCCCAGCTTCATGGAGACGGTTGCGAATGGTCCTCGCCGATACCCCAGGAGCAACAGTGTCCCTAATTTGCTGGGAAGTGGCGGTGCGGTCCCCTACGGCACTGCGTAGGATCCTACGGTCTTGGGGTGCATCCGTGCTTCGCTGCGGTCCGGTCCGGTCCCAGGTCGACGGGCACGTGCACCTTCCTCCGACCACTGGCGACAACATCGATGTACTGTGGAGACCTCACGCCCCACGTGTTGAGGAATTCGGCGGTACGTCCACCCGGCCTCCCTCATGCCCACTATACGCCCTTCTCAAAGTCCGTCAACTGCACATACGGTTCACGTCCACGCTCTCGCGGCATGCTACCAGTGTTAAAGACTGCGATGGAGCTCCGTATGCCACGGCAAACTGGCTGACACTGACGGCGGCGGTGCACAAATGCTGCGCAGCTAGCGCCATTCGACGGCCAACACCGCGGTTCCTGGTGTGTCCGCTGTGCCGTGTTTGTGATCATTGCATGTACAGCCCTCTCGCAGTGTCCGGAGCAAGTATGGTGGGTCTGACACACCGGTGTCAATGTGTTCTTTTTTCCATTTCCAGGAGTGTATTATGGTAAGGTTGAACTTAGGTTGGAAACAAATTACAAAATTAGAAGCACCTGTGTGTAAATTTGAGACACTGGAAAGGAACATTAAAAGGTCAACAATGAATTCAACGCGCTAATTATACGTTTCCGTATCCAGCGTAGATAAAAATAAACACAGAATGGTTTTGAAAAGTAATAAAAGCTAAAGTAAAAATGGTCTCCAATGTGTTTTGATCAAGTAAACAGATATTGAAAAATTAATTTCTAGAAAGTTTGCCATTATTGTGTATCATCAGTTTTGACTTGTGACATTTATAAATGCATTGTAATTTTAATGCGAAAATCATTCAAAGAGTGAGCCTTGAATTGCCAGCTATGAAGAAATGCATCTTGTTAGTTATTGGACAAAGAAAAGGCTCGGAGAACAAATTCACATGAAGTGCTGAGTGCTATTGACAAGGAATTTCAGATCGATTTCGTATTTCAGGATTTCCAGAAGGCATTTGACACTGTTCCACACAAGCGGCTGGTAGTGAAATTGCGTACTTATGGAATATCGTCTCAGTTATATGACTGGATATGTGATTCCTGTCAGAGAGGTCACAGTTCGTAGTAACTGACGGAAAGTCATCGAGTAAAACGGAAGTGATTTCTGTCGTTCCCCATGGTAGTGTTGTAGGCCCTTTGCAGTTCCTTGTCTATATAAACGATGTGGGAGGCAATCTTCGGTTGTTTGCAGATGACGCAATCCTTTATCGACTAATAAAGTAATCAGATCAAAACAAACTGCAAAACGATTTAGAAAAGATATCTGAATGGTGCGAAAAGTGGCAGTTGACCCTAAAAACGAAAAGTGGGAGGTTATCCACACAAGTGCTAACAGGAACTCGTTAAACTTCAGTTACACAATAAATCAGTCAAATTTTATAGCCTCAAATTCAACTAAGTACCTAAGGATTACAATTACGAGCAACGGAAGATGGAAGGAACACAGAGAAAATGTTGTAGGGAAGGCTAACTAATGATTGCGGTTTATTGGCAGGGCACTTAGTAATTGTAACAGATCTACTAAGGAGACTACCTAGACTACGCTGGTCCGTCCTCTTTTTAGAATACTGCTGCGCGGTGTGGAGCCTTACCAGGTAGGACTGAAGAAGTTCAAAGAAAGGTAGCACGTTTTGTATTATTGCGAAATATGGGAGAGAGTGTCACAGAAATGATACAGGATTTGGGCTGGACATCATTAGAAGAAAGGCGTTTTTCTTTGCGACGGAATATTGTCACTAAATTTCAATCACAAACTTTCTCCTCCGAATGCGAAAATATGTTGTTGACATCGACCTACATAGGGAGGAACGATCACACCTATAAAACAATGCCGGCCGTGCGGTTCTCGCGCTGCAGTCCGGAATCGCAGGGCTGCTACGGTCCCAGGTTCGAATCCTGCCTCGGGCATGGGTGTGTGTGGTGTCCTTAGGTTAGTTACGTTTAAGTAGTTCTAAGTTCTAGGCGACTTATGAGCTAAGATGTTGAGTCCCATAGTGCTCAGAGCCATTTAAACCATTTCTTTTTATGAAACAATGGAGATTAGAGCTCGTACGGAATGAGATAATTGTTCATTCTTTCTTCGCGCTATACGAGATTGGAGTAATAGAGCATTGTGAAGGTGGTTCCATGAACCCTCTGGAAGGCACTTAGATGTGATTTGCAGAGTATCCATGTACACTCCTGGAAATGGAAAAAAGAACACATTGACACCGGTGTGTCAGACTGACCATACTTGCTCCGGACACTGCTAGAGGGCTGTACAAGCAATGATCACACGCACGGCACAGCGGACACACCAGGAACCGCGGTGTTGGCCGTCGAATAGCGCTAGCTACGCTGCATTTGTGCACCGCCGCCGTCAGTGTCAGCCAGTTTGCCGTGGCATACGGAGCTCCATCGCAGTCTTTAACACTGGTAGCATGCCGCAACAGCGTGGACGTGAACCGTATGTGCAGTTGACGGACTTTCAGCGAGGGCGTATAGTGGGCATGCGGGAGGCCGGGTGGACGTACCGCCGAATTGCTCAACACGTGGGGCGTGAGGTCTCCACAGTACATCGATGTTGTCGCCAGTGGTCGGCGGAAGGTGCACGCGCCCGTCGACCTGGGACCGGACCGCAGCGAAGCACGGATGCACGCCAAGACCGTAGGATCCTACGCAGTGACGTAGGGGAATCGCACCGCCACTTCCCAGCAAATTAGGGACACTGTTGCTCCTGGGGTATCGGCGAGGACCATTCGCAACCGTCTCCATGAAGCTGGGCTACGGTCCCGCACACCGTTAGGCCGTCTTCCCCTCACGCCCCAACATCGTGCAGCCCGCCTCCAGTGGTGTCGCGACAGGCGTGAATGGAAGGACGAATGGAGACGTGTCGTCTTCAGCGATGAGAGTCGCTTCTACCTTGGTGCCAATGATGGTCGTATGCGTGTTTGGCGCCGTGCAGATGAGCGCCACAATCAGGACTGCATACGACCGAGGCACACAGGGCCAACACCCGGCATCGTAGTGTGGGGAGCGATCTCCTACACTGGCTGTACACCTCTGGTGATCGTCGAGGGGACACTGAATAGTGCATGGTACATCCAAACCGTCATCGAACCCATCGTTCTACCATTCCTAGACCGGCAAGGGAACTTGCTGTTCCAACAGGACAATGCACGTCCGCATGTATCCCGTGTCACCCAAAGTGCTCTAGAAGGTGTAAGACAACTACCCTGGCCAGCAAGATCTCCGGATCTGTCCCCCATTGAGCATGTTTGGGACTGGATGAAGCGTCGTCTCACGCGGTCTGCACGTCCAGCACGAACGCTGGTCCAACTGAGGCGCCAGGTGGAAATGGCATGGCAAGCCGTTCCACAGGACTACATCCAACATCTCTACGATCGTCTGCATGGGAGAATAGCAGCCTGAATTGCTGCGAAAGGTGGATATACACTGTACTAGTGCCGACATTGTGCATGCTCTGTTGCCTGTGTCTATGTGCCTGTGGTTCTGTCAGTGTGATCATGTGATGTATCTGACCCCAGGAATGTGTCAATAAAGTTTCCCTTTCCTGGGACAATGAATTCACGGTGTTCTTATTTCAATTTCCAGGAGTATAGATGTAAATGTAGGTGGCAGAGACATGTATCCCGGCAGCTGGAGGGTAGCCGGACGAAAGAAGTGCTCTGCTGTGTTGGAGTTCGTAACATGACGGCAGCAGGCAACAATATCAAAGACACCCACAGCTGACAAGTGCGGATGAGCCCGAAATCCGGCCAGCAATTGATATCAAATAGCTGCTGACGTTATATGTGGGATGAACCAGCTGAGCATGTTTCCAGTACCACTTAACATATCGTAATTTTATTCTCATACAAATAATTTGTAAATACGTTTCCATTAAACGTAGTATAGTCATAGCTATATTAATGATAGACATATTGGTAAACGCTTTCAAAGGTTATGCTGTGACGTTTTATACATCGTGGTCCTGCGAGATAGGACTATTTTGGCTCTCTCAAAAATCAGCAATCACCAATATATCTGCTCTCGTGATTTTTCTCTCAATGGAAACAGCGAGGAGTGTCTTGGAGGAACGACCAGGCTTTGACAGTATCCTGCCAAGCAAAATGCTCTGCGCCTTTCTTCGGTTTGGGAGATCTCGTGGCCAGAACACAAAGACACTTCCTTTCCTGCTTTCGAGACGTCTGGAAGTATCGATTTGCCTCATAGTATACATGCATTTTCTTGTCACAGTCAGATGAGTGCACTGGTATATATTAAGGTTGGTGCTGGCCTGGCAGAAACGCGTGAACTTCAGTGATAGAAAACTCCGTGCGCTTTTAGCATCATACAGAATTACATTTGTTTCCGCGACACATTTTGCAGTCGTATTTGACGTGTAAACGTTAGGTCTTCTTCCACGCATTCACCATCTTCACTGTATGTGAAAATCAGTATCCGTTTTGCAACAAAAAGCAAATGTGTGTGAAATCTTATGGGACTTAACTGCGAAGGTCATCACTCCCTAAACTTACACTCTACTTAACCTAAATTATCCTAAAGACAAACACACCCACCCATGCCTGAGGGAGGTCTCGAACCTCCGTTTTGTAATCGCTTAAGGTTTCAAGTGGCAGCTTCCTGGTGCTTGATAGTCTCTCAAAAGAGAAGCAAATTCGACTGCAGTCTGAGGACCCTTTTTTGATGAAGAAATTATATCTAAAATTGTAAAGTATATTAATGTACGTATTCAAATCACTTTTCATGAAAAACGCTACCAGGAGTCCTATACTAGAGAAACAGATCACAGTGAAATTTTTATTCAGTATGCCAATCCTTAGTGAAGTGAAATTGTCAAACAGACAAAATTCACAAGAATTATTCTTAACAGACGGTAATACCCCAGATATTTTACGTCTTCCAATGTCAGATCAAATATTTTGTTTCTTACTTGATCATCTTCCATGTGATTATTTACAAAAAAAGTAGAACAGGAGAAAATTAGATAAACAGCCTCCAGTAGGAGAGGTATTTGATATATTTGTAAGAAGCTGTGAGACTACTTTCAGTTTGAGACAGCTCACAACAGTTGATCATATGTTGCTTGCCTTAATGGGAAATGTTCAATTCTGTGTGACATCACCTAACAGATATTCTGTTCATAAGTTGGTCTCTAACTAGCATTCCTTACGAACAAACCAGAGAAGACGTTACCAGATGTTAATAATAGATTGGGTAATTTCGCTGTGCACTGCTCTGTTTGAAAAGAATAGCTCGATAATGTAATTGGGTTGAGCCTCACACATCTGCTTTCATTGCCAGCAGCTAAATCGCTGCATACAACAACTTGTAATTGTGATCTTGCATTCAAATAGTCTATGCATTGGCTAGAATTGTGAAGTAATCAAATACAACGTAAAATGAAGTTGAATAAATAATTAATCGAAACTGTTCTACTCTAACCCCTATAGTTCATGTGGATTATAGATATTTATGTTGAATAATTCTTATTCAGGAAAGTAAGACTCTAATCAGTAGAAAGTGATCCTACGATAACTAAGTATAATTCACACAGTAACCACCTTGTTAAATGGAATAAAGTTGCTTCGGGAGCGTTAGCATTCTGGAAGAAAAATCGAAATAGTAATTAAGGATCACGAAAACTAAGAGTAATTCGTGATAACAGTACACGAATTATTAGCCAGGTCAAATAATTCAGAGTTCTGAATTACGATTTAAGAGATAGGCTGTCTGTTCTCTGTTCCGTAAAGGAGGCGGCAAATGGTAGAGTTACACACTGGAGCTCATTCATATCTGCCGAGCAATAATGTCCCTTCAAAAGTTAAAATATGATTACGGTCGTACACCGCTCAGAATCGATCATCAACACGCTGCAAAACCCACATTATCACAAGCGGATCTGCCTTCTTTAAGCACCAATATCAAAAGCGTCGTAATCGCTCCCTTGAGCGCACCACTCAAAAAGTTTCTATCCCTATTTGACTCCAGCAATGTTCCGCCACTATCTCCATTGGCTAAAGCCGTTCCCACCACAAATTACAATGCTCTTATATACTACAGACATGGTTTTGACTGAAATTGACCATTCTCCACACTAAATTAACTTACTGCAACAATATTTGGCTAATGTCATGTTATAAACATTCTGTCACCCCTGCATCACTTATATTAAATTTAGATAGTAGTTCGTTCGTACAAAAATAAGCTAGTATTGTTTAGTCAGGGTGCTCAAGTTAAATGTCAACATACTTTCATTGAATATTGTCAAAAAATTATTTTTCTGTGCTTGATAGAATCATCTTGGGGCACTCTTTTCAATTGTGATGTCAGCAGCAAATACACGTGATTGACCACTTTTACATCACCACTTTTTCAATGTTAACCGTGATCAACGCTAATGGCGAAATAGTAGTATATTCCTTAAATAACTATACAAGTATGACAAGATGAGTGTTCATGCTGCATTCAGTTGAATTGTTATTATGGAGAATAAAATGTTTAATTAAAAAGATAAAAAATCCATTAAGTAACATAGAAACAGACGATTACCAAAGATGGTAGCTATAGCGTAATGGTATCAACTGAAACCACGTTTGTTGAAATCGCCTGAACCGTTCATGAGTTGTTAGTTCTAATGTTCACGGTAAAATGTTTAGTCACTGAAAAATATTAACTTCTGTAGTTTATAAGAGACCGAAAATACTAGTCGCTTATTAACCTGCGGTTTTTTGTAAAATTTCTGTGAGCTGTAAGAAGCCATATTGCAGACTACCTTCATCTCCGCCATTTCTGATGAATCTTCTGCACGTTGGTTAAGCACTTTTCTAACACTTCGACTTCACACTCTAGTAATGTCGTGACACAACACAACAAGATGTCAACACACATAACTCGCTTAATGGTGTAAAATGCATAAAATTGTGGAAAATATATAAAGCTTACGTATAAGTACGGCCCTCCCTGCTCGAAGAGTGTTCCAGCTGGGTAGGAGTACCTCAGTATCAGTGTTAACCAATTCTGAATTGCCAATGCCTGAGAGCATCATGACATCGACGCAGCGTCGGGAACAACACTACTTTATTGGATAAAATACATAAAATTGCGAAAACCTGGTAAAATTATGTAAAACTGAGAAAAATAAGAAAAATAAATAAAACTGAGAGTATTAAGATATCTGTCTAGATGATGTCTCTGCTAGTGTTAATTGATATTTTTATTAACAGACCTTTAGTGACGTCATTTTCTATAATCAGACAGACACAACCTCTCCCTATGCTACACAGCTCCAGTGAGCCTCCAGTTATAAAATAGGACAATTGCAAAAAAGAGGAGTAATGGAGGAAAATTCGTAAAAATACGTAAAAATATCGAATCTTACAGGTATTTGTCGTTGTGGTCTCTGTTGGTGTCACGTAATATAGATATTAACGAGCACACCTATCCTCTCCCTGTGCGGTCCAGCACCTGAGTGGCCCCTCCAACACAAGTGTGGCAGTTATTAAGAGATGAAGGTGTTGTGAGGGTGCTTCGTGTTCAATGGTCCACATGGAGCGGCGTGGTTTAGTATCATTTTATGTCACATGACGTCATGATCTTGACTGTTGATAACACAATTGCGTGGGTTATTCCCCTGAGAGACCATGATCAATCCCTGGTGGTTCCCCATGGGAGAGAGAGTGGCGGAAGTAAGAAGCCCAAATACGTATCCTGACACCCGATGTATATTATGATACCAAATGCGGTAAGATCGTTATCTCGCTCAGAACCTGTAGTATATTCCTAAAAATGTTTTACCAAATGCGTATCTTCAAACTGGTGCGTCTCTGGGATGTTTGTCTCGATGTTCATGGTGATTTTGCCTGATTCTGAAACGAAACACGTTCGAACGAGAACTTTTTTACCGTCCCTTGTACAAAATTTTCACGCACAAAGCCGGTAGATGCATGAGGTCTACAGCGTGAATTATAGCTTCAGTTTGGTCTTCTTTAACTCCGGTTGATCCCCTTCCGTTTTGGGAAAGTCCTTACCTCTCCCGACATTGAGACTGCATATACATTCGTGAGGGTGAGATTTAATATAAAGGGATAACATTTCAAGGCATAAAGCCAGGTTCCTAAACTCGTTATAACTCCCAGATTAAAGTTAAATAAAATAGGACAGTTTTCGCTTTCAGCTTTGTTCAAATCAATCTCTAGGAGGTTCTGCTGCTAGTATCATACACCAGGAAAAGGCAAATTTAACAGCATTTCTTAGTCAGAAACCTGGAGCTTTGTTTCTGAGCATTTACAATATTTGTATCTTTCAGCTTCGATAAATATCTACTGATCTTCGATTGGAAATTTAATTTTTTATTTTGAATCCACTTATGTCATCAAGAAAGAGGAAGAAACGCAGCCATTGGTAAGAATACTCTGCATAATCAATTTTATTCAGTCGGATATCCAGCCCTAGAACTTCTTCACGGTGGTGAAAATAAAGTTTTAATATATCCCTCCTGGACCTAGATGTTGTTGTGGCTCTTACATCCATAACCTAGACGAGTCACGAGTACGAGGGGAGAAGAGGGCAACACAGTAAACCAATCAAGCTGCAATAAAGTACGGTGGTTTACGTAATGTAACTCTAGATGTAAATCGATGGGAAAGAAATTTATGGGAAACATCATTTCAATAGATGCTGAAGCATTTGAAATTCTCAACGTGGCACTGTCAGGAAAAACTGACGGGAAAAGTTTCAGATGAACAAAGATAAGGAGAAATAAGAAGAGGGTGTTACCTGAAATCAAACTATACGACAGTATCTCAAGAAATGATTTAAGAACAGAGTAGTAGAAGGTGTCGGACAGTGTGTAGTATTGGGGAAATGCCAGAGAATAAACTGTTTGTTGTGCTAAGTAAGTATTTAAATAAGTATTTGAATAAAAATTATTTTTTTCATTCCTCTTCTTTATATCGACGTAAAAGATGTAAATTAGTTTCTCATAGCCCCATATAGATTGTTGAGCCCATATAAACGGTCCTGAAGACTTCTCATATTGAATTTTTAATACCTATGGAACTGAAAACGAAATACGTATGTGCATGAATGACATAATAGACGCCTAAATAATTCACCACCTTAGTATTATACTATTTACTGACTGATGAATGCATAGTTCATGTCCTTACATTCACCTATTGGATGCCACCCACGTTATTCGATTTAACTATTACAAGTATTAAATATTCAAAACTGAGTATTTTCAAAACTATAAGAATGTGATAATGAATGTGTATGAGGCTAGGAGAAATTGTTTTACACTTTCTAGCACTGCTTAAAACATGTTACATTAAAAGTTCATTTTTATGTAAATAATTATTTTCTGCTTTTTACCCTTATTTTTATAAAATGTAACAGTCACTTCCATAATTTAGATAAGATAATAGCAGACATATGTTTTAATTTGCAGTTTAATTTCAGTTTCTTTACACTTGAATCAACCAATATATTACTTAGTCCTACGTATATTTCGAGAAAATACAGCGACAGAAAATGTTAGAGAGATTGATACGTAGCTTCTCCAGTAATCGTTATGCTCGCGAACTACTTGCAATTGGAACCGGAAAAGGTGGAAATGGTAATCGAACACAAAATACGCATCAGACAAGAAAGGGAATTAATGTTGGATTTTTATCCAGTTCTGAGCTATGCTTAAAATTTCAAATCTCTAGCTCATTGGGAAGTTAGTTTAAAATCAACTGCAAACTTTCTACTGCACAGAAAGAAAGACAGACAGACAAAAAAGAAATCTAATAAAAACATGGAAAGAAATTCATATTTCATAACAATAATTATGCTGCTAAAATGTCACTATTTTCCACAGGTTTCGATCTTCTGAAGATCTTCATTTATCACACGATTATTTGGAGCTTTCTTCACTGCGTGGCATCAAACAAAATAAAAACAATTCCACGTCACGACAGCATTAAAATACGTTAAATAGCCTACAGTAAAACCTACTGACACAGTTAATCTGTTTTCGTGTGCTGTCGTAATCAAATTTCACGCTATCGTGCGAAGGCAGTCTACAAACAGAATGAATAAGGTGACACAGTAATAACGTTGTCATGTAGAATGTTGTAAATATTTTATGGTACGTGAGGATGGGCAGAAGCTCTGAACCAGGAATAAATAAGAAACTCAAGTGTGGAAATCTCTAACTTTCCGTGTGCCAAGTCTCAAACGTGTCAGGAAAATCAAAAAACAATGCCTGCTGTTTTGGATATAACTTATTTTTATCCAAAAAATTGAGAATGTATTCTGATACGACAGAATTATGCTGCTCATGTCATCACTGCAACAAATGCTGAACAAATCAGAAAATAAGTAATTTATTGAGAAAAAGGAAGGACTCAGGTGCATGCACTGGCATTACATAAAAACAAAACTACCGTTCGAATAGGCCTTGAAGAGAAAACGGTACCGATCGGCCGCCGTATCTTCCTCACACTTAGACGTCACCTGATGCAGATAGGGAGGGGCATGGGTCAGCATACCGCTCTTCTGGCTGTTGGCAGTTTTCGTGACCCGTGCCACGTCTCCTCAATCAAGTAGCTTCTCAACTGACCTCAAAAGGGCTTAGTGCACCCCACTTGCCAACAATACACAGCAGACCCAGACGGTGACCCATCAGCTCTTCTGGCTGTTGGCAGTTTTCATTACCCGTGCCACGTCTCCTTAATCAAGTAGCTTCTCAACTGTCCTCAAAAGGGCTTAGTGCACCCCACTTGCCAACAATACACAGCAGACCCAGACGGTGACCCATCAAAGTGTTAGCCAAGCCCAACAGCGCTTAACTTCGGTGAAATTACGTGGTGTGGATCCATATCTTTAACTGGTTCTACAACGGTGAGTAAATCTTGTGGAAGAGATGCCTTGCAATTCTTCTATCATGTGTCATACATGTTCAGTCCCAAGAAAAAAATTTATAAGCAAAACTTGTCAGATCAAATGAAAGGAAAAAAATAGTAACTTCATGAAATTAGAAGTATCAGAGTTTAAGAATTCTGAAACCATAGTGGAGGATATTTGTGAAGGGAAGACAGATAAGACGCGTAAGATCAATACACGCCAATTAAGACACTATTTGAACCGCACTGAGACGTCAACAGAAGTTTACCATATGTTACATCAAGTAGCAAGTCGGATCACGGATTAAACACGTAATGGATCTATTTGGGACTGCGCCGAGAGGAACAAGCCCTGACGCTAAAGGAAGCTTTCCAATATACGTGAGGGGTAACATCGAGTGGAAACCTGTAAGAGAAATCGAACATTCATGTGTTTACGCATCGAAGGAGCCAGCTAATGGAAATATCCAACACGGATTTTATAGAAGGTCAGTCGCGACTTAGAACGGTATACAAGCAAGAGAGTCTGAGAGAGGATTCAGTGAGCAGTAGTATGATCAATTGGCGAGCAGCCGCTTTGAGGAGCCACCGTGTAGCTACACCAGGCAGCAGCAGCAGAAGTATGCAGAAGTAATATTCTCAGCAAGAAGTCGGTGATCAGATCTGGTGACACCCACATCAACTGCAAGATAAGTAATCATTATCTATTCTGGGGAATAAGTTTGAACATAGACGATCTCTCTTTGACTCAAGGAATACATAGAATTTGTAGTTTCGTAATTAGCAAGAACAATTTACGGAGTACTAATTGTCTCTTGTAAGCTTCGGCGAGAGGCGTGTTGATAGTAAAAAACTGTGTCTAACATTTATTAGGAAAGTGGTTAGGATCTGGCACCTCTCTTATAAGTTATCCAAGAGATAATAAATGAATTACGTAAATAAATACTGAACTCTTCACCATACCCATCCTGCCATTAATCCTAAAAGATTACTACTGCAGCCAATAACCACTCAGTTCCACCTAGGAGAGCTTTCTCCCTCTCATCTCCGACGAGATAGATGGACAGTCCAACAAACCTCAGATTGTCATCAACGTTTCTATTGCACTAAAAAACTGTGCTGGGACGCGACATACAATACCAAAAACTGATATATTTTCTCCGTGTTTGTTACTTGGTACAGGTCTAGGGACATGCAACAGGGTACCGAGAACACACGAAGACTAAAAGAGCGTTTTGTTTTAAAAAATGACACATAAGACGCTTGATATTTCTATTCAATCATTTGTTTATCAGTTGCTGTTGGTCGTTTCGAATCTATCTTTTATTTTCATTTTTTCTGTGAAATAAAAATCGATGTTAGCTCATCACAGCTGTAATGATAAACATTTATTGTGTTGCAGCCCGTTGCGTTCGACACAACATCGTCAGGTTGCCGAATTGTTCCAATATCATGATTTAAGAGGCCTAGTTGTCTCGTACAACATTAGGGACTAAATGTAGAAACACTGCGTAAGACAAGTAGACCTCTTAAATCGTGACATTAATACAACTCAGCAACCTGATAACGTATCAACCAACAAAACAGTTAGTGACACAACAAATGTGTAACGATACATTGTAGTCATCGTCGACATTCGTTAATGTTGGCTTGAATCGTCTGTGTGGTGGTCTGGTAGTCTGGAGCGCGTGGCACCAGATTCGATTCCATGCTGGGACAGCAGTTTACTCCGACTGGGACTGGGTGTGTATGTTATAATGAATGATTTCATGAGAAACGCTAGTTGCCGAAAAAGCGTTTAATTGGGTCTGACGGCCGAACAGCCCAGTTGGGGTCTCCCAGCAAATAAATCCATACGATCATTTCACTTTTCTTTAATGTCAATCAACTGTGGGGCTCAAAATTATAAAGATCGTACATTGTTTAATTTCACATAGGTTTGGATGCTCGGAAAAAGTCAACACAAACTGATTAAATGAAAGGGAAGGCTAAGATTTATTCCATTCCTGGTGACGATCTCAGAAGAGAAACTTTAGGGCGTCCTCAGAAGTCCATAAGAAGTTTGCAGCTGTTTTCCCTTGCTGAGCGAACGACGTGACACCGAGTCGGGCAGGAATCTGGGCGAACGCTCCGGACTGCACAATGCGGGGCGGCGCAAGCGCACGTGACCTGCGGGCTGTGCGTGGGCGGCGGAATGGGCGGCACGTCCCGCGCCTTCATAAAAAGGAACAGACTGCCCGCCTGCCTCTCCGCGCCACGCCGCGCCGCCCAAATGATTCATGGGGACCTGTATATTACAGCCGCGCGGCGACCCACCGCAAGAGGGCCTGGGGCGGCTGCAGGCGCCCGCCGTAATAGAGTCGCGTAGTAGAGGGCACCTTGCCTTCCTCTCGCCGCTCACTCACTCCGGTTATCTTCAGCCGTCAGTGTCACAATTCCAGCGTTCCCAGGAATACATCTGCGACAGATATGCAATATTACAAAGACGGCTTGCAATATACGTCAAACCGGTGTTGATATGAAAATGAATACCATTTAAGAGCAAACGCACGAAGTAGGTGGGAGTAATGCCATCAGAATTAGGATAGGTTGTAGCAAAGGTGCGCGTTTAAGACTTTCCTAATTTTCCCTACTCCTTTTCTGGTTACATGACAACGAAAATTATACAAAGTTTTAACACGTTCCACCACGCCCTCTTTCTCCAGCTCGGCGTGAGTGGCCGAGGAAGAGGAGGCAGCCAGACACCCTGGGGCGAGCCCCCCGAGGATAGAACACTGCAGTCATTCTGCAAGCACACATCGCCTCGCACAAGGAGGGACACGTTGCGAAGGACCTGTCTTGACAAGGAGAAGGGTGCCGAGAACTGATGGACACCTGCAGCCATCATAATGCATCACCAAGAATGTACGCGTGACAGCATCTGAGTTTTTCCGGCCAGGCGGCCGTCATTTTACGTGCCTTGAAAAGGAGGAATGTGCTGATAATTCCATTATCCGACGGGGACAACGCGGAGAGTACACAAAGCGTAGGGAATTGGCGCAGGGATGCGTGTGAAGAAAAAAAATGGTTCAAATGGGTCAGAGCACTGTAGGACTTAATATCTGAGGTCATGTCCCTTGAACTTAGAACTACTTAAACCTAACTAACCTAAGCACATCACACACATCCATGCCCGAGGCAGGATTCGAACCTGCGACCGTAGCGGTCGCGCGGTTGCAGACTGTAGCGCCTGGAACCGCTCGGCCACCCCGTCCAGCCGTGTGAAGAAGTCAGCGTTCTTAAGAAGATGTTATTCTCGACAGTAAGGATATTCCTTATGAATAATGGATGCCGGCAGGTTTTGAGACGAAGCTCACACATGGGTCTGTCCAGGCCTCACGAAAAGAGATCGGTTATAAAGAGTGTAGCTGCTCTCACAACAGCCTCGCAATGCATGAAATCATCGTCAGAATGTGAAATCGTGAGAAATATGCCAATTCACAAAGCACAGGCCAGCCCATGACAGATAAGAAATTCTCATCCCGCACAGAGTGGCTTGGCTATGAAATGGCTGTCATTGGGCTGTACTGAAAATTTTGTTCGCCAGTGAAAACGCCTAAAGGAAGACTATTTCGAAGAGGAGTTGAGCTAGAAACAGAAGAGAAGCGATAGGGGAGTTGAGCTAGAAACAGAAGAGAAGCGATAGGGGAGTCGTGCAGACACCGCAGTAGCGAGAGGACATGGGCGCTCTTCCCCCCCTCGCCAACATCCACCTTCCGACACTGTGGTATCACAGTCTCGGCCCCGCATCCGACAACGGGCAGACAACGCTTAGATCGTACCTGGGCCCCGCCACAAAGCCACGATTTCTGATGAGGTCAGCCGACTCGCGCCGAAACAGTCCCACAGCGATGTGCTGAGCCGACGCAGCGGCTGCCGCCGGCAGTAGTACATGGCGAACGATGACTAATTTTGGTGAGTCGGGTAGTCGTTTCCTCCTTCCCTTTGACAACTGAATCGTGTCAATGCCCAGTGAAATCGGCCCTGAGATTTATAATTTCGTTTTGGTATGTGTCATCAGCACGAAAATAAATACATTTCTTTCATGTTTTGATAATATATGCAATTTTTACATTCATACATGAACCTTAATTTTGTTCCCTTTATGTGTGGTTTCATTTAATTATTAATATCATTTAATTGATGGATCCTAACATGGGGCATCTCATCATTCATCAACTAGTAATTTCATGTCCGACAGCAAAGAGAAGACTTATTTCACTACATTTTTGGCGCCCAGCGTGGGGCGACCTGATTGGTAATTTTCATGCTATCTGATGTCACAAAATAATTTCTCGAGATCACTACACAGTATACTGAGGATTGCCAGCCAGTGTGGCCAAGTGGTTCTAGGCGCTTCAGTCTGGAACCGCACGACCGCTACGGTTGCAGGTTCGAATCCTGCCTCTGGCATGGATGTGTGTGATGTCCTTAGTTCGGTTTAAGTAGTTCTCAGTTCTAGGGGCCTGATGATCTCAGACGCTAAGTCCCATAGTGCTTAGAGCTATTTGAACCATTTTACACCTAGGATTATACTTAACATGATACCTGTGCTGGCGTGAGCTGTCTCCAGCACACAAGTCAGCAAAGAGGAAGGGAAGATCGATTAGTAGGCACTGGATCTAGCGTGCCTATCATGAGAGAGGCCAGAGACACACCGACAAACAACACGCCGCCAACGCCTTTCGACAGCATGTATTTAGGCTGCCGCCGCTAAACAGACGGCCTCACTCGCTCAGCCTCAGTGACTCACTCTTCCAGTCGGCACCTGTCACTACATTCGCACAGCAGGCTCAGTTCATATCGCAGGTTATGACAGCATATAGCGACCAGATTACTGACTATAGCGAGACTAGCAGTGAGAACTAAAGTTGGTAATAGCAATATTACCGATATTGTCTGCAAGAGGACTATTACCGAAGAGCTTGTACTGTGACACATGAACTCTATTCAAGTTACGTAAAATTTCCCGTAAATAAAAAAAACAACATTAATCCACGAGTGCTTTTGTGTTGTAGAAAGAGGATACCAGCCACCCATAACAACATCTTCTCCTTTGCTTCCTTGCAGTACAAGACTCTACAATATCATAACTTCAAGATTGCAAGTATGATGTACTAAAGTTATACAAGGTGTTCGTAAATTACCATTACAGACTTCTAGGCTTTGCAGAGGAAAGTGAGTAGACAATATTTTGAATAGGAGCCGATGTCCAGAAACTTCATCCAACGACTCTCTACAGAGCGTCAAAGATATAAGCACCGATGTCTGTAAATCAATGGGCACGCAGGGTGATTCCTTGATGGTATTACAAACGTTGTAGGATGATGGATAAATGTATTAATTTCAGGTAAGGGTCCCTGATTCGGAAGCGAGAGAGCCAAAAGTTACAAGCGAAGTTCGTTCTGATATCTCTGACAGTGGAATAACTGTATCGTTATTGATGTCACTAAAAATTTAGGGTATGCATCTTCCAGATGTGGTAGTATGGACCACGGCAAGAAAGAATGTCTGGCAAACCTGGGCTCTAGAATGCATACCTGAGGAGCTATGAGCACTTACTCAACTTCGCTAGTGTGAAACACATCTCCTCCACTGAACAACTACTCAAAGCTCTTAATCATGCGTTTTAGATCCGATGTTTACAATATACTGTTTCTTGTCTTCGTTCATACTACCGCCTCTGAAAGTTACCTTGCTTACAATAGAAGCAACAACAGTACCTATACATGCATTTTACTGTCAGAGTTATCAGAACGGTTTTCGCTTATGACTAGCGAATCGTCCGTTTCCGGTACATGAACCCTTACCTCAAATTGATACATGTTTCCTTCACCATCACCCTTGATAGTCTGTAACATCATCGCAGAATCACCTTGTGTATACATACGTGTACATTTACAGGCACCGGCGCCAGTAACTTTGACGCTCTGTAACGTCGTTTCCGGACATGACATACTACACAAAATATTGTGTAATCATTTCCTCTACAAGTCCCAGAAATTTGTAAGGCGAACTCCTGGAAAATCTGTATCTAATAAAATATTAGAAATGAAGAAAATTGATCTTTATTCCACACAACAGACATAATTATATTTATAATGGACTAGAGGAGAATTACAGCATTTGTCAGGTACGGCTATTATTAACTTGTATGATGTTTTACTGTGTCAGCATCATTATCCTCACCATCATTGTCTCCATCATCGTGATCCTTTTAAACATGACACTGACACATCACTAATGCAAACAGACAACATTTTAACTCCAGGAAACACACTGTATTATTATTATATGGCCTTTTCTTGCCAGACTTCTCTGTCGTTTCCCTATTAGTTTATATTCCTCTTTCTTATCATTACAGCCGGACACTGTGGTCGAGCGATTCTAGGCGCTTCAGTCTGGAACCGTGCTGCTGCTACGGTTGCAGGTTCGAATCCTGCCTCGGACATGGATGTGTGTGATGTCCGTAGGTTAGTTAGGTTTAAGTAGTTTTAAGTCTACGAGACTGATGACCTCAGATGTTAAATCCCATTGAACCATCTTCTTCATTACAGACGCAATGGGGAGGAAAACCATATTCCCAATGCAATGTTTCCAAGTTGCTGAAAATGTTCCATTTGAGCTTTTTTTGAACCCCATCGTGTTCCGGATACTGATTTTCTCCGATTGTCAAAATATTATGGAGCTAGCCTACTCTTCCGCTGCCACTTATGTATCTATATTGGACGGGTGGTTTACGCCATTAATTTCGGCAAACTGATATGCTGAATGTGGGAAGTATTTAAACGTAAGGTCTTAGAACATACACTCCAGGCTGCTGCAGTACTCGGAAAATTCTCTTTCCCCAGTCTCAAAAATTACCCTCTTGAAACGCCCCAATGATGCCACTCCACAGTCTGCTTTAGGCACGACACATGCCGCATCGTGACTTGTGCTTCATCTAAAAGGTCTACCTAGGACGATGGTAAGTGGTACCATTGGATGCCCATCTCGGTGACCTCCCGTTCATATAGCCATTAACTCGGACAAAAACAGCTACTTTTCTCATAAGTTTAGGCTGTTGGCTTTTGCCTTGTCTTAGCAGTCTCCTTTTTATACAGGGTGGTTGGAAACTCCCGTTACAAACTTCTAGGTCTTGTAGAGGGGAGTGACTACATCGTATTTTGAACAGGAACCCATGTCCGGAAAGGTCATCCAGCGAGACTACAGAGTGCCAAAGTTGTAGCGAGAGCGTCAGTAAGTGTACGTATACACCGGGTGATTCCATGCTGAAGATACAGACTTTCTACGATGATGGAGAACGAGAAATACATTAATTTGTAGTAAGGATCAATGTCCTGGAAACTAGCGAGTCGAAAGTTATAAACAAAAACCGTTCTGATACCACTGACAGTTGAATACATGTACCGGTCCGTGTGTTGCGAAGAGTGTAGTGTTGATAACTTTTAGTGGTGGTAGTGTGGACAAAAACGAGAAAAACTGTGCAATAAACGTGGGCTCTAAAAAACGTACGTTAACAGCTATGAACATTTGCGCAGTAGAGGAGATGTGTTTCACATTAGCGAAGATGAACGAATGGTCGTAGCTCATCAGGTATGCAATTTAGCGCCCACGTTTATTGGAAATTTTTTCTTGTTTTCGTCCATATTACCACCACTGAAATTTACCAGCCCTACACTCTTCGCAACAAAAGGACTTTGCGAGGGAAGGTGACGGAGATGCGGGGTGATTACATCAAGGGCATGTAATACTGTGAAAGTCAGTCAGTAACGTCTGTGAAACGCCTGCGCTAACAGGACAGAGCAAATTCGGTTGTGGAAAGGGGCCAAAATATGTTGCTGTCAGTTTCACTCAACATACAAACTTTACTCATCAACACACGATATTACAACAAGGTTACAAAACACTCAGAATTTTAATCGACCTCCATTGATTAACTTTAGATCGGCTGAAGGCTTTATCAATTTAATTTTTGATGGAACTTGGCTGGAGGCCGCATATTAGACAATAAGAAGAGTTTCAATCCAAAGGCAAAAGGCCCTATCTTTAAACAAAAGCATAACAATCTTATGCCTTAAGGTCGAGACAAGGACATTAATTTGAAGAGACTTTAAAGCTCGGCTGAAGGCCACACATCAACCAAATAACTAAAATCCAAACTACTACATAACACATAAAGAAAGGCGCTCAGAAGTTCCAAGGGTCGGTCTTGGGATTGTAACTTTAACGCCCATTTAGGTGAGACAGGCAGTCTGCCCAACGACTTCTTAATCTGGAGGCAACCCAACCGACAAACAGCCGAGCGACCAATCAACCAAATCAACTTCGCTCCATGCAACCAGCAAAACGACCACAATATTTCAATACACGACACATAGAATATAGGAGCCCACACCGACTAACAACACCTCAGCTGTCGAACTACACGCTGCGCTGGACAGTAACAATACGACGAGGAAAGTACAGCGCCTAGAATGACGTCAACGACCAGGGCAGATAACCGGAACGTCAACGGCCACAAGGCAGAAGATACCGCTGGTGAACTTCCATAAGAGGGAATAAGTCAAGTAAAGTTAAATTTCACAAAAAAAACGGTTGGAATCTTAGCCGATTTAAATTCTCACACTTTGTTGCTCGCAAACTAAGAAATGTAAGCAGTTGACCCCGTGGTCTAGACATGCCGGCACTGTAGCTCAGCGTGTTCAGTCAGAGTGTTAGCTGCCCTCTGTAATACAAAAACTGAGAGAATGGATCAATAACGAACTTCAACGCCGTCAGGTGACGTCCGCCACGAACAATTATAACGAACAAAATGAGATTACAAAAAAAAAGTGGGGGGTAGCATCTTTGATTCATAATCAAAACGTCTTCGGCCCCGGGTTCGACCCCCGCCAAAGCTCAAATTTTGATAAATAATCAGCATTGGCGGCCGAAGACTTCCGGCATAAGAAGTCAGCCTCATTCTGCCAACAGCCTTGTCAAAGAGGGCGGAGAAGCGGATAGAGGTTCGGGGCACTCTCTTGTCCTAGGAGTGGGAAATTGCCCCTAAAGGCGGAAGAATCAGCAATGATCAACGACATGAGGATGCAGAAGGCAATGGAAACCACTGCATTAAAGACACGTAACGTGTATCCACAGGACATGTGGCCTGTAGTTGAAGAAGTGTCATGATGATCTCTCCATTGGCAAAAGATTCCGGAATAGTCCCCCATTCGGATCTCCGGGAGGGGACTGCTAAGGGGGAGGTTACCATGAGAAAAATATTGAATAATCAACGAAAGGATAATGTTCTACGAGTCGGGGCGTGGAATATTAGAATCTTGAACGTGGTAGGGAAACTAGAAAATCTGAAAAGGGAAATGCAAAGGCTCAATCTATATATAGTAGGGGTCAGTGAAGTAAAGTGGAAGGAAGACAAGGATTTCTGGTCAGATGAGTATCGGGTAATATCTACAGCAGCAGGAAATGGTATAACAGGTGTAGGATTCGTTATGAATAGGGAAGTAGGGCAGAGGGTATGTTACTGTGAACAGTTCAGTGACCGGGTTGTTCTAATCAGAATCGACAGCAGACCAACACCGACAACGATAGTTCAGGTATACATGCCGACATCGCAAGCTGAAGATGAACAGATAGATATAGTGTATGAGGATATTGAAAGGGTAATGCAGTATGTAAAGGGGGACGAAAATCTAATAGTCATGGGCGACTGGAATGCAGTGGTAGGGGAAGCAGTATAAGAAATGGTTATAGGAGAATATGGGCTTGGGACAATGAATGAAAGAGGAGAAAGACTAATTGAGTTCCTTAACAAGTTTCAGCTAGTAATAGCGAATACCCTGTTCAAGAATCACAAGAGGAGGAGGTATACTTGGAAAAGGCCGGGAGATACGGGAAGATTTCAAGAACATTACATCATGGTCAAACAGAGATTCCGAAATCAGATACTGGAATGTAAGGCGTACCCAGGAGCAGATATAGACTCAGATCACAATATAGTAGTGATGAAGAGTAGGCTGAAGTTCAAGACATTAGTCAGGAAGAATCAATACGCTAAGAAGTGGGATACGGAAGTTCTAATTAATGACGAGATACGTTTGAAGTTCTCTAACTCTATAGATACAGCAATAAGGAATAGCGCAGTAGGCAACACAGTTGAAGGAGAATGGACGTCTCTAAAAAGGGCCATCACAGAAGTTGGGAAGGGAAACATAGGTACAAAGAAGGTAGCTACGAAGAAACCATGGGTAACAGAAGAAATACTTCAGTTGATTGATGAAAGGAGGAAGTACAAACATTTTCCGGGAAAATCAGGAATACAGAAATAAAAGTCGCTGAGGAATGAAATAAATAGGGAAGCTAAGACGAAATGGCTGCAGGAAAAATGTGAAGACATCGAAAAAGATATGATTGTCGGAAGGACAGACTCAGCATACAGGAAAGTCAAAACAACCTTTGGTGACATTAAAAGCAACGGTGGTAACATTAAGAGTGCAACGGGAATTCCACTGTTAAATGCAGAGGAGAGAGCAGATAGGTGGAAAGAATACATTGAAAGCCTCTATGAGGGTGAAGATTTGTCTCATGTGATAGAAGAAGAAACAGGAGTCCGTTTAGAAGAGGTAGGGGATCCAGTATTAGAATCGGAATTTAAAAGAGCTTTGGAGGACTTACGGTCAAATAAGGCAGAAGGGATAGATAACATTCCATCAGAATTTCTAAAATCATTAGGGGAAATGGCAACAAAACGACTATTCACGTTGGTGTGTAGAATATATGAGTCTGGCGACATACCATCTGACTTTCGGAAAAGCATCATCCACACAATTCCGAAAACGGCAAGAGCTGACAAGTGCGAGAATTATCGCACAATCAGCTTAACAGCTCATACATCGAAGCTGCTTACAAGAATAATATACAGAAGAATGGAAAAGAAAATTGAGAATGCGCTAGGTGACGATCAATTTGGCTTTAAGAAAAGTAAAGGCACGAGAGAGGCAATTCTGACGTTACTGCTAATAATGGAAGCAAGGCTAAAGAAAAATCAAGACACGTTCATAGGATTTGTCGACCTGGAAAAAGCGTTTGACAGTATAAAATGGTGCAAGCTGTTCAATATTCTGAAAAGAGTAGGGGTAAGCTATAGGGAGAGACGGGTCATATACAATATGTACAACAACCAAGAGGAAATAATAAGAGTAAACGATCAAGAACGAAGTGCTCGTATGAAGAAGGGAGTAAGACAAGGCTGTAGCCTTTCGCCCCTACTCTTCAATCTGTACATCGAGGAAGCAATGATGGAAATAAAAGAAAGGTTCAGGAGTGGAATTAAAATACAAGGTGAAAGGATATCAATGATACGATTCGCTGATGACATTGCTATCCTGAGTGAAAGTGAAGAAGAATTAAATGGTCTGCTGAACGGAATGAACAGTCTAATGAGTACACAGTATGGTTTGAGAGGAAATCGGAGAAAGACGAAGGTAATGAGAAGTAGAAGAAATGAGAACAGCGAGAAACTTAACATCAGGATTGATGGTCACGAAGTCAATGAAGTTAAGGAATTCTGCTAGCTAGGCAGTAAAATAACCAATGACGGACGGAGCAAGGAGGACATCAAAAGCAGACTCGCTATGGCAAAAAAGGCATTTCTGGCCAAGAGAAGTCTATTAACATCAAATACCGGCCTTAATTTGAGGAAGAAATTTCTAAGGATGTACGTCTGGAGTACAGCATTGTATGGTAGTGAAACATGGACTGTGGGAAAACCGGAACAGAAGAGAATCGAAGCATTTGAGATGTGGTGCTATAGACGAATGTTGAAAATTAGACGGACTGATAAGGTTAAGAATGAGGATGTTCTACGCAGAATCGGAGAGGAAAGGAATATGTGGAAAACACTGATAAGGAGAAGGGACAGGATGATAGGACATCTGCTAAGACATGAGGGAATGACTTCCATGGTACTAGAGGGAGCTGTGGAGGGCAAAAACTGTAGAGGAAGACAGAGATTGGAATGCGTGTAGCAAATAATTGAGGACGTAGGTTGCAAGTGCTACTCTGAGATGAAGAGGTTAGCACAGGAAAGGAATTCATGGTTGGCCGCATCAAACCAGTCAGTAAACTGATGACAAAAAAAAAGTAAGTTATATGAGGACTCAATTTTGATGTCCAAGATCGGTGGGCGACGAACTTCGTAGCACTTGGAAGCTGCACCTCACACTCCAGCCCCACGTTCACGCCTCCAACGAATCCAGCCTGACTCCACGCAATGTGGGTTTGCTTGCTGCTCCACACCAACTGACCAACTGGACTGGTGGTCCGACCGCCACTGCTGGTGTGTATTCGACTCACTCTGGTCCCACTGCTTGTCCGTCTCCAACTGAAGTGACCTCCCTCAGACGTATGACGTCTCGGAGACATTGGCTCGGACCCAACCATATAGAGGGAACACAACCGACATCTCTGCACAGGAAGGAACCAACCCGGATACACGTTGTCGATAAGGCGACCGACTGAATGGCCAACCAACGGTCGTCCCCGCTGGTAATTGCTGTGCCGACCTCCAGGGGGCTCCGTCTCTGATTGCACTTCTGCCACATTCTAACTTCAGCTGACTGCCAGACACACGACGACCCAGAAATACTATCGGTCGCTCCAGAGATGGTACGACAGTGCACTTATCGATACGCGCTGCTGCTGCCGCAGGTAAGGCAGGAAGTTAGTGACACCAGTAAATAGAATAAGAAAACGAGGCGGCAGTATCGAATAGAAGATGACAAACAACAAATGGCATGAACACGAGCTGTGCACGGCTCAATCTGGTATGAAATGTGACATGTGGCGCCATTATTTTTTTTATCCAACCCATGTATTTTGGTCTTGAGCAGGTCAGTTTGTCGCTATTCACATCCAATTCAGTACTAGTGCAACCTAAATTCATTTGAAGCTGGTTACTGTAGGCTTGGTGTCCCTCTAGCACATTGTACCACCAACATTTCCCTTCACTATCGAATCAACGACTCTTTGACACTTATCATTATGTTCAATCGTCTGGTCCCTTGCTTTAATTTGGTTGTCCCAATACTTTTTACCCAATTCATTTCACTACCTATTGATTATTTATCCCATCACTCGAAGTATTCTACTGCATTCTTCTTCACTCTTCTTTCTGAAACTCATGTTCTCTTTTGGTCCGTGTTGCTTATCGTTGACGTTTCACTTCACTACAGGGCTACACTCCAGACAAATAGCGTCGTAAAAGGTTTCTTAACACTTAAATTTATATTAGCTAGTACAATATTTCTCTTTTCCTGAAAAAATTTTCTTGGTTTTTCCCTCATATACTTTTACTAAAATGTAGACAACATTCCTCTCATGTCTTCCGACTCTTGCTTTCGCTCCCTGTATTTCATTCTTGCTATGTTTAAAGTTCATGTGATACACACAGCTATGTGTGCAAAACATTCTTCAAAAAATATTAAAAATTTTGGGAACAGTGGATGCAAATAAAGTTGTGGGCAACTATGTAATGGAATTTTGTATTTATTTTGTTATATCTTGTCAAAAACAAATGTCCTGCTAAACGGACAACGGGAATATAGCCATATATCTTATCAGCATATCATTTTTTCCCATAAAAATATTCTGATGATTTGTTTTCCCTTATAGTTCCTGCCCATTGTAATTTGCGGTTAGTCAATTCTTCTAAAATCTACATCATATACTTTACATTCTCCCTACTTGGCCCAATGTTAGTTACTTTAATGGCAAAAGATCAAAAACCATTTACTACTTTCCGTTTCCAAGTCCCTAATGTACTTTCTTCAGCATTTTATCATTTGATTCATTTATATCTTATCTTACATTTACTGAAATTCATCTCACATCCTCCTTCGAAGACTATCATTTCTGGCGCACTGCTCTCCCACGTTCTCTGCTCTCCATAGCAGAATTACATTGTCATCGGCAAACCACAAAGATTTAATCTCACTTCCCTGAACTTTAATTCCTTCGCCAAATTTCTTATACTTTTCTTTTACTGCTTGCTCGAACTGCAGATTGATTAAAATGCGGGATCGGCTACAGATATGTCTCTCTCCCTTCTCGAGAACTACATTCCTCTTATGTCCTCCAACTCTTACACCTGCAGTCCGTTTTCTCAGCAAAATGCACGTATGCTTCCGCTCTCTGTATTTCATTCTTGCTATGTTTAAAGTTCATGTGATACACACAGCTATGTGTGCAAAACATTCTTCAAAAAATATTAAAAATTTTGGGAACAGTGGATGCAAATGAAGTTGTGGGCAACTATGTAATGGAATTTTGTATTTATTTTGTTATATCTTGTCAAAAACAAATGTCCCTCTAAACGGACAACAGGAACATAGCCATATATTTTATCAGCATTTAATTTTTTCCCATAAAAAATATTCTGATGATTTGTTTTCCCTTATAGTTCCTGCCCATTGTAATTTGCGGTTAGTCAATTTTTCTAAAATCTACATCATATACTTTACATTCTTCCTGCTTGGCACATTGTTAGTTACCTTACTGGCCAAAGATCAAAACCCATTTACAACTCTCCGTTTCCAAGTCCCTAATGTACCTTCCTCAGCATTTTATCATTTGCTTCATCTATAGTCCATTATCCTTATCTTACATTTACTGAAATTCATCTCATATCCTCCTTCGAAGACTATCATTTCTGGCCCACTCCTCTTCCACGTTCTCTTATCTCCATAGCAGAATTACATTGTCATCGGCAAACCACAAAAATTTAATCTCATTACCCTGAACTTTAATTCCTTCTCCCAATTTCTTATACGTTTCTTTCACTGCTTGCTCGAACTGCAGATTGATTAAAATGCGGGATCGGCTACAGATATGTCTCTCTCCCTTCTCGAGAACTACATTCCTCTCATGTCCTCCAACTCTTACACCTGCAGTCCGTTTTCTCTCCAAATTGTAGGTATGCTTTCGCTCCCTGTATTTCATTCTTGCTATGTTTAAAGTTCATGTGATTGACACAGCTATGTGCGCAAAACATTTTTTCAAAAAATATTAAACATTTTGCGGAGAGTGGATGCAAATGAAATTGTGGGCAACTATGTAATGGAATTTTGTATTTATCTTGTCAAAAACAAATGTCCTTTTAAACGGACAACAGGAATCTAGCCACGTATTTCATCAGCTTTTAATTTTTTCACTTAAAAAGTATTTTGATGATTTGCTTTCCCTTATAGTTCCTGCCCATTGTAACTTGCGGTTAGTCTATTCTTCTAAAAGTAGTATAGCTGTGAAGTTATCACAAGCTAAGTGAAAATGGAAGGTATCAATCCGTTCTGTGGGAGTTTATGCGTACTGCAAAACAATGAATGGTTCCTGCTTGAACACCTTGTATTTATGTAATTTTTTTTTTCGATCGTTGTTTAGGCTCCGTCCATAATACGTAGCTACTTGAAGTGGCACCTACCCAAGATCTGTATCCGTATTTAATTGGCTTGCCTCTTATAAACTATTTCAACCATGGCACCATAAAATGTCACCATTGCCTTATGAACGTTGTGGTTTTCATGGTGAGGAGCAAAGTCTTGGAACAGGTCATTTAGGATGGAAAAGACGGCGAACCTTTGCAAAACTATCTATCGGGCCAAGAGCATCGGAAAAGGTAAGCTGTTGGAGAGGGCAAATTCAAATCAGTCTCTAAATAGTGGACTGCAACAGCTTCATTGAAAGTATCTCCACCTTTCTAATGTTTATTTGATGGCGTGTTCTCATGATCCCCATCAAGAATACGGAATTCTTAATCAAGTTTTAAAATCGCGAAACAAAATTATGAAATTAAAATATGCTGTACTGCTGAAATAGTGCTGAGATGTTTTAGGAAACACCTATTGTCCTTTAAAAAGGTCACCAGAAAATATTTGTTGTTTGTGATAAAGGTATTTTAACTGCAAATTTTCTTGTACTATCAAAACTTACATGTATGCCTTTGGAAATTAACAATATTATAGTAGAACTCATCATTGCGAGATGAATACGTAAAAACTTAAGTATCGAGTCGTGTGATGTTGCAAAGGCCATTTTGAAAAGAAAGTCACCCAACAGATGGTTTATTCACATCAACAATCACTTCAATAATGCAAAATTCAAGTAAACTACACATTGATAATGTCCGACTGAGGTTACAATATGTGCCAAGTGTTTGCAAAAGCAGTACCTACATTAAATCATAAAATTTACCAATGTTACCAGTGCGCTTATAGAAGGACAGTTGGCAGATTAATATCACATTATTCGTAGTTCCAGAAGAAAAACAGTTACGTAAGCGAGTGTAACTATATTTCGTTTACAATAACTTTTCTGACTGACGTTTCAACAAATCGAGTAGCAAAGTCCAGCTGCCAGTCATTTCCGAGCGTTGCGTGGTCTACGGTTTGTCGCTTGTTTTACAGGTAGCTTGCATGCGGAGTCTTGTCATGCGTTGTAGGCTGCTGTCCCTGTCACTCCACTCTGCCAATCACAAAGTTAATTTATTCGAGCTATTACCTGGCTGCAGAACTGCAATCGCTACTGGACATATTTTGACATCCTCTTTGATAAAGGTGAAAAGCTACCTCGTAAATAACAATTTGCTGAGTGCGTGCAACTAGCTGGTGTGAGAGATTTAATCAGTTCTAAATCTGTGGAATATGTTTTTCAGAAAGTCTGATGCCATATCCCTTTGTTGCCATTTCCCTCAATGATTTTAAAAATTACGATGGAATGTTATCTGACCCTTCTGGCTTATTTGATCTTGTCTTCCAATGTTCTTTTCAGGTCTGATTCTAATACTGGATCTCCTATCTCTTCCCTGTCAACCAATGGTACTTCTTCTAAGACATCATTCAAACCAGTAATCCTTTCGTAGAGGCCCCCAATGTATTGTTTCCAATAATCCGGTATCCACTGCATTTAACAGTGGAATTTCCATTACACTCTTAATGTTATGGCCCTTTCTGTTTTGACTTTTTTATATGCTGTGTCCGTCCTTCCGACCATTATTTCATTTTCGATTTCTACAAATTATTTTGCAGCCATTTTGCCTTACCTTCCCTGCTTTTCCTATCCATTTTGTTCCTAAGTGACTTGTATTTCGTTATTCCTAAATTTCCCTGAAAATGTTTGTACGTCCTACTTCCGTCGATCAGCTGAAGCCTTTTATCTGTTATCTATGGTTTCTGCGCAGTTGCTTTCCTTGTCTCTACGGTTTACATTACAAGGTGTATTATTGCCTTTTTTATAGATGCCTTCCCTTCTCGACTTAATTATTCATTATCAAAGTATCTGCAGCCTGAGAGAATTTAAAAAATGTCTCTTAATGCCTTAGTACTTCTGTATCTAACTTCTTTGCGCATTGATTTTTCCCGACCTCAACCTACTCTTCATCATTACTAAATTGTAATCTGAGTCTACATCTACTCCTGGGCACACCTTAGAATATAATATCTGATTTTCGAATTTCTGCCTCGTCATAATGTAATCTAACTGAAATCTTCCCATGTCTCTCGGACTGTTCGAAGTATACTTCCTTCTCTTGTGACTCGTGAACACAATATTCGTATTACTAAAAAATGGCTCTGAGCACTATGGGACTTAACATCTGCCCGAGGCAGGATTCGAACCTGCGACCGTAGCAGTCGCGCGGATCCGGACTGAGCGCCTAGAACCGCTAGACCTCCGCGGCCGGCATTCGTATTACTACCAGATATTTATTACAGAAATCAATTAGTCTTTCTCCTCTCTCGTTTCTACTGCCAAATTCATATCCCTATACGCTTTCTCTATCTCTTCATCCTCTGCTTGCGACATCTGCAAGCAGGCCTGAACTATTGTAATACAAACTTGCTAAAAGTAGGAGCAAGGTGACAGGACACAGTTTGAGGAAAGAGTGAAGGGTAAAAGGCGTAGGGGCAGACCGGTGTTTGACTACATCAATAGTTTCAAATGGATTTAGATAATAGCAACAACGCAGAGATGAAGAGACACAAGGATAAAGAAGCTTGGAGGCTTGCATCAGTTGTAGAAGAGTACATCTATAGCTCAGTAATCTTTTCTTTATAACTAAGATGTACAACAGTCTTGTGTGGCACTAGTTGTTAACTCTTTTACTCTTTGCTTGGTAATCAGTTCGAAGAATCCATCTTTTATAAGAGTTAACGTTCGAGGTAACTGTCAAAGTAGAAGAAAGCAGGTTTTTTGGGTTAGAACTACGGTATCCTTTCTTTCCTTTATTATATTTCAATGCCCCATCTGGGGCGGGCTGGCATAAGAATATGCACTGCTCTTCAGACGAAAGACATTAATTATACACTCCTGGAAATGGAAAAAAGAACACATTGACACCGGTGCGTCAGACCCACCGTACTTGCTCCGGACACTGCGAGAGGGCTGTACAAGCAATGATCACACGCACGGTACAGCGGACACACCAGGAACCGTGGTGTTGGCTGTCGAATGGCGCAAGCTGCGCAGCATTTGTGCACCGCCGCCGTCAGTGTCAGCCAGTTTGCCGTGGCATACGGAGCTCCATCGGAGTCTTTAACACTGGTAGCATGCCACGACAGCGTGGACGTGAACCGTATGTGCAGTTGACGGACTTTGAGCGAGGGCGTATAGTGGGCGTGCGGGAGGCCGGGTGGACGTACCGCCGAATTGCTCAACACGTGGGGCGTGAGGTCTCCGCAGTACATCGACGTTGTCGCCAGTGGTCGGCGGAAGGTGCACGTGCCCGTCGACCTGGGACCGGACCGCAGCGACACACGGATGCACGCCAAGACCGTAGCATCCTACGCAGTGCCGTAGGGGACCGCACCGCCACTTCCCAGCAAATTAGGGACACTGTTGCTCCTGGGGTATTGGCGAGGACCATTCGCAACCGTCTCCATGAAGCTGGGCTACGGTCCCGCACACCGTTAGGCCGTCTTCCGCTCACGCCCCAACATCGTGCAGCCTATCTTCAGTGGTGTCGCGACAGGCGTGAATGGAGGGACGAAAGGAGACGTGTCGTCTTCAGCGATGAGAGTCGCTTCTGCCTTGGTGCCAATGATGGTCGTATGCGTGTTTGGCGCCGTGCAGGTGAGCGCCACAATCAGGACTGCATACGACCGAGGCACACAAGGCCAACACCCGGCATCATGGTGTGGGGAGCGATCTCCTACACTGGCCGTACACCTCTGGTGATCGTCGAGGGGACACTGAATAGTGCACGGTACATCCAAACCATCATCGAACCCATCGTTCTACCATTCCTAGACCGGCAAGGGAACTTGCTGTTCCAACAGGACAATGCACATCCGCATGTATCCCGTGCCACCCAACGTGCTCTAGAAGGTGTAAGTCAACTACTCTGGCCAGCAAGATCTCCGGATCTGTCCCCCATTGAGCATGTTTGGGACTGGATGAAGCGTCGTCTCACGCGGTCTGCACGTCCAGCACGAACGCTGGTCCAACTGAGGCGCCAGGTGGAAATGACATGGCAAGCCGTTCCACAGGACTACATCCAGAACCTCTACGATCGTCTCCATGGGAGAATAGCAGCCTGCATTGCTGCGAAAGGTGGATATACACTGTACTAGTGCCGATATTGTGCATGCTCTGTTGCCTGTGTCTATGTGCCTGTGGTTCTGGCAGTATGATCATGTGATGAATCTGACCCCAGGAATGTGTCAATAAAGTTTCCCCTTCCTGGGACAATGAATTCACGGTGTTCTTATTTCAATTTCCAGGAGTCTACAAAAGAAGGCATTTAAAATTACAAAGAAGAAAATATGGCGTACATAAACATAAAAAGGGGAACATAATGGAAGGGAACAGACAAAAAGGGGGCGGCTTTAAAATGGAGATAAAAACCTTAAGAAAGCGTTGTGCATAAAATACCTCACACTGGGACAGTTAAAAGAACACAAGGCAAAGTGTGGCTGGAGCATGTAAGTAGCAATGGGCGTCGTAGCACGTAACGATCACTGACAGTAACACTATGTACAAGTCCAGCACACATTTAAAATCACAGCTCTGGGCACACAGGAGAACAGCACCAAACACAATACTGATGTAGCACACTGATGACTATGAGCAAACACAGGATCTGCCAGGGACATGGAGATGAGGGAGAAGGGAAGAAGGGAATGAGAGATGGAGAGGAGTGATACAGGTAGGGATGGAGGGAAGGAGGAGAATCTGCTCTGGGAGAAGGAGGGGAGAGGAAAAGAGGTCTGTGGGGAGGGGAGAGAAAAAGGCCAGGTTACAGTTGGAAGGAAGGGTATATGTCACGGCAACGTTCAACATCCGGTAGGGGAAGGTGCTGGAAATTGCCCAGATGAAGGAGATGGGGGGTGTGGAGGTCGAGAGAGAGAGGGATACAGAGATAGAGGTGGGGCGGTGGGTGGGAGCTGGAGAGGAAGGAGGAAACCAGGGGGTCGGGGGATCAGGGGCGTGAGGTCTCCGCAGTACATCGACGTTGTCGCCAGTGGTCGGCGGAAGGTGCACGTGCCCGTCGACCTGGGACCGGACCGCAGCGACACACGGATGCACGCCAAGACCGTAGCATCCTACGCAGTGCCGTAGGGGACCGCACCGCCACTTCCCAGCAAATTAGGGACACTGTTGCTCCTGGGGTATTGGCGAGGACCATTCGCAACCGTCTCCATGAAGCTGGGCTACGGTCCCGCACACCGTTAGGCCGTCTTCCGCTCACGCCCCAACATCGTGCAGCCTATCTTCAGTGGTGTCGCGACAGGCGTGAATGGAGGGACGAAAGGAGACGTGTCGTCTTCAGCGATGAGAGTCGCTTCTGCCTTGGTGCCAATGATGGTCGTATGCGTGTTTGGCGCCGTGCAGGTGAGCGCCACAATCAGGACTGCATACGACCGAGGCACACAAGGCCAACACCCGGCATCATGGTGTGGGGAGCGATCTCCTACACTGGCCGTACACCTCTGGTGATCGTCGAGGTGACACTGAATAGTGCACGGTACATCCAAACCATCATCGAACCCATCGTTCTACCATTCCTAGACCGGCAAGGGAACTTGCTGTTCCAACAGGACAATGCACATCCGCATGTATCCCGTGCCACCCAACGTGCTCTAGAAGGTGTAAGTCAACTACTCTGGCCAGCAAGATCTCCGGATCTGTCCCCCATTGAGCATGTTTGGGACTGGATGAAGCGTCGTCTCACGCGGTCTGCACGTCCAGCACGAACGCTGGTCCAACTGAGGCGCCAGGTGGAAATGACATGGCAAGCCGTTCCACAGGACTACATCCAGAACCTCTACGATCGTCTCCATGGGAGAATAGCAGCCTGCATTGCTGCGAAAGGTGGATATACACTGTACTAGTGCCGATATTGTGCATGCTCTGTTGCCTGTGTCTATGTGCCTGTGGTTCTGGCAGTATGATCATGTGATGAATCTGACCCCAGGAATGTGTCAATAAAGTTTCCCCTTCCTGGGACAATGAATTCACGGTGTTCTTATTTCAATTTCCAGGAGTCTACAAAAGAAGGCATTTAAAATTACAAAGAAGAAAATATGGCGTACATAAACATAAAAAGGGGAACATAATGGAAGGGAACAGACAAAAAGGGGGCGGCTTTAAAATGGAGATAAAAACCTTAAGAAAGCGTTGTGCATAAAATACCTCACACTGGGACAGTTAAAAGAACACAAGGCAAAGTGTGGCTGGAGCATGTAAGTAGCAATGGGCGTCGTAGCACGTAACGATCACTGACAGTAACACTATGTACAAGTCCAGCACACATTTAAAATCACAGCTCTGGGCACACAGGAGAACAGCACCAAACACAATACTGATGTAGCACACTGATGACTATGAGCAAACACAGGATCTGCCAGGGACATGGAGATGAGGGAGAAGGGAAGAAGGGAATGAGAGATGGAGAGGAGTGATACAGGTAGGGATGGAGGGAAGGAGGAGAATCTGCTCTGGGAGAAGGAGGGGAGAGGAAAAGAGGTCTGTGGGGAGGGGAGAGAAAAAGGCCAGGTTACAGTTGGAAGGAAGGGTATATGTCACGGCAACGTTCAACATCCGGTAGGGGAAGGTGCTGGAAATTGCCCAGATGAAGGAGATGGGGGGTGTGGAGGTCGAGAGAGAGAGGGATACAGAGATAGAGGTGGGGCGGTGGGTGGGAGCTGGAGAGGAAGGAGGAAACCAGGGGGTCGGGGGATCAGGCCAGCAGACAGTGTAAAGGATGCAGATATGTTGGAGGAAAAGTAGGAGGTGGGGGAAGGGGACGGATTCATACAGGAGTCATGTAGGGGAAGGATGGCAGATACGGAAGGTAAAGCGTTTGAGGATTTGGAGGGTCTTGTAAAAACGGGGAGGGGCGGAGATCCAGGGAATGCTGGCATAACAGAGTATAGGGATTTGTAGGTGTGGAGGATGGTGGAAGCTTGCAATCCCCATGTCCGCCCAGACAGGAGTTCCAGGAGGCAGAGGCAGGAATGGGCTTTCTGCTAGAGGGTCATGAGGTGAGGGTTCCAGGAGAGGTGACAGTCAAGGGTGAGGCTATGATATCTCAGGGTGGGGGTGACGTAGATGGGATGACGGGGGATGCCAGCAGTGGGATAGAAGATACGGGAGTTGGTGTTGTGGAGAGTGACATAGGAAGGATGGCATGAGAGGAAGGAAGCGACCAGACGGGCAAAATTGAGTGGCAGGGCATAGGTTTGGAATTTAAAAAGGAGACCCGGATGCCATATGTGGTCATAGGCATTTTGGAGTCGAGGGAAACAAAAATGCCAGTGCGACAGGAGTGAAACTGGAGGGAGAGAAGGCGGATGAGGTTAAGGAATTGGTCTTAGGCGGAGAAGGAGGGTCGGAAGCCACACTGGGTAAGGGAGTGGAGGTGGAGTAAGGTGCTGATGGATACGACAGGAGGATGGATTCGAAGACCTTACTGAAGACGGAGGTGAGGCAGATGAGACGGTAGGAAGGGGCGACGGGATGGTATTCCTCACACTCTAGATATAGCTGTTACATGTGTGGCTATATGGTATGGGACTGCAACTAACCTACTAACAGATTGGTCGTTGACCTCAACTATTAAAACAGTTATTAGAGCACTGTGCTTGTACGTTCAACCTCTTATATATAGTAATCATCTGTAGCGTGATGAAACGTTATATCCATAAATGGCAGTTGCAGCCACACACAGACTTCAGAGGGCACCAGGTGGCGTTACCAGTAAGATGTGTTGTAGAATCAGTCATCGCAACTTTTCTAGTATCATAAGGAAATAGTTCTGCGGAGATTCTAAGCAAAAAAAAGGTAAGTGGTGCTAACCATTCTCCTTTTGGAACTGATTGTTCAGATCATATGACATTTCTGCGGAAAGTAATTTTCACCCATGACAGAGCGGTTCCTGCACAGTGCCACCGTCTCGAACAGTTTTCGTGGAAAAACTGGAACACATGTCGAAACAGGTCACCTTTTAAGATTAAAATAAATGATGACAGTTTGCAAGTAAAATTTTTGATAGTGCTTTTCAATAAAATTTATCCGGTAGTTCTACGTTCTAGGGGACTGATGACCATAGATGTTAAGTCCCATAGTGCTCAGAGCCATTTGACCCATTTTATCCGGTAGTTAATATCATAGGTTCGCTCTAGCACGAACCACCAGTCACACACGGGCTTACAGAATGCGGAAGGCGAAGGAGCTCATTTGCTACTTTGTTGAAGGAAGCAAACCTGCGTTTCTATGATTACAAGTACTTTACATCTATATGTACCTGGGTACTCCGCAGATCTCATTCAACTGCCTCGCCGAGGATTCATCGAACCACCTTCACTTTTCTCTATTATTCCAATCTCGTATAGCGAGAGGAAAGAACGAACACCTAGATTTTGCCGTACGACCTCTGATATCCACTATTTTATCACGGTGATCTTTTCTACCTTTGTATGTTGGTTGAACAAAATATTTTTGCATTCGGAGGAGAAAGCTGGTGATTGGAATTTCGTGAGAAGATTCCTCTGCAACGAAGAACCCCTTTGTTTTAATTACGCCCATCCAAAATCCTGTATCATTTCAGTGACACTCTCTCCCCTATTTCACGTTAGAACAAAACGTACTGCCCTTCTTTGAACTTTTTCGATGTACTCCATCAATACTATCTGGTAAGGATCCCACACGGTGCAACAGTATTCAGGACGGATAAGCGTAGTGTAGACGGTCTCCTTAGTAGATCTGTATCTCTCCTGAGTGTCCTGACAATGAAACACAGTCTTGTTTAGCTTTCCCAACAACATTTTCTATGCGTTTCTTCCAATTCAAGTTGTTCGTAATCGTCCTTCCAAACATTGTGAGCCTGTTAGCTTATGTGATATAATTTTGTTACCTGACTGGTGAGAGTACTCAACACATTTCCTAAATGTAATTCTTAGGTATTTAGTTGAATTTACGGTCTTTAGATTTGACTGATTTATCGTGTAACCGACGTTTAACGGATTTCTTCTAGCACTCATGAAGATGACCTTAGATTTTTCGTTATTTTGGGTCAATTGCCAATTTTCGCACCATACCTATATCTTTTCTAAACCGTTTTGCAATTTGTTTTGATCTTCTGATGACTTTACTAGCAGATAAAAGACAGCGTCATCTACAAACAACCCAAATACGTCTGCTGAGAATGGCTCCTGGTCGTTTTTATATAGATAGGAAACTGCAAAGGGTCTATAACAATACATTGGGGAACGCCAGATATCGGTTCTGTTTTACTCGATGACTTTGCGTCAGTTACTACGAACAAGTAATCACGAATCCAGTCACATGACTGGGACGATATTCCATAGGCACGCAATTTCACTACAAGCCTCTCTTGTGGGACAGTGTCAAAAGCCTTCCGGAAGTCCAGAAATATAGAATCCATTTGAAATCCCTTGTCGATAGCACTCAACACTTCGTGCGAGTAAAGAGATGGTTGTGTTTCACAAGGACGATGTTTTCTGAATCCATGCTGACTGTGTGTCAATAGACCGTTCAAGGTAATTCAAAATATTCTAACACAATATACTTTAGAAAATCCTGTTGCATATCGACGTTAATGATATGGGCCTGTAATTTAGTGGATTAGTCTTGTATATTGGAGTGACCTGTGCAACTTTCCAGTTTTTGGGTACGGTTCTTTGTCTAGGGAACGGTCATGTATGATTGTTAAGTATGAAGCTATTGCATGTGGATACTCCGAAAGGAACCTAACTGGTATACAGTCTGGACCAGAAGACTTGCTTTTATTAAGTAGTTTAAATTGCTTCACTACTCCGAGGATATCTACTATGTTACACATGTTCGCAGCTGTTTTGATTCGAATTCTGGAATATTTACTTCGTCTTCTTTCGTAGAGGCATTTCGGAAGGCTGTGTTTAGTAACTCTGCTTTGGCTGCACTGTCTTCGATAGTATCTCCATCGCTATCACGATGAGAAGAAATTGATTGTCACTTTCCGCTAACATACTTCCATACAAGCAGAATCTCTCTGGAATTTTTGCCAGGTTTCGAGACAAAGTTCCGTTTTGGAAATTATTACAAGCATCTCGCATTGACGTCCTCACTAAATTTCGAGCTACTTTAAAAGATCGCCAATCTTGGAGATTGTGCGTCTGTTTAAATTTGGCATGTTTTTTTCGTTATTTCTGCAACACTGCTCTGACCCGTTTTGTGTACCAAGAAAGATGAGCTCCGTGTTAGTTAATTCATTTAGTATAAATCTCTCAATTTCTGGTCTGTACTTACATTGTTAATTTGGAAGGTGTGCAGATTGTCTCTCAGTAAGGCGTCAGTGAATGTTTATCTGCATTTCTCAGTAAGGTGTTCAATGCATTTTTATTTGCTTTTGTGAATAGGTATATTTTTTGTTTGTTTTTGGAGTATTTGGGGGTTACAATATTCAATCTCGCTACGACAACCTTGCCTTCATTATTCGTTGTATGCATTTTGATGTTTGTTATTACCTCAGGATTATTTGTAACTAAGAGGTCAAGTGTGTTTTCACAACTGTTTACTATTCGCGTGGGCTCTTGAACTAACTGCTCGGAATTCATTTGGCGGAATTTCTGAAGATTTTTTACGTGTACCTCCGGATTTAAGAATGTACTTTCGCCAACACATCGAGGGTAAGTGAAAGTCACCACCAACTATAATTGTATGAGTCGGGTAAGTGTTTGGTATTAAACTCAAGTTTTCTCTGAAACTTTCAGCAATTTTATCACCTGAATTGGGAGGTAAGTAAAAAGATTGAATTATTATTTTATTCCAGTTGCTAACAATGACCTCTACCCATACTAATTCAGAAGAACTATCTACTAAAATTTCGTGGCAGCATAAACTTCTTCTAACAGCTATAAACACGTCACTACGAACTGTGTTTAGCCTTTCCTTTCTTAACACTGTTAGGTTCTTCTCAAAAATTTCGGCTGAACTTATTTCCGCCTCTAACCTGTTTCAGTGCCTGCAACGATTTGAGCATCAGTGTTTTCTATTAGCGTTTAGAGCTCTGATACTTTCCCAAAACAGCTACGACCATTAACAAATGTTATACTGATGGTTACTGTGTTTACATTCTTCCCGTATTGTGCCTGCACCCTTTGTGATGAAGTCCTTTTTGTGTTTTCCCCTAGACCCTGTAACGTAACAAACCACCCAGTCCACACCATACAGCCCCTGCTACCCGTGTAGCTACCTCCAGCGAGTAGTGGACTCCTGGCCTATTCAGTGAAATCTGAAACCCAACCACCCTACGGTGGAAGTCGAGGAACCTGCAGCCTACACGCTCACAAAGGCGCTGAGCCTCTGACTGAGACCCTCCACTCGCCTCTGTACCTGTCGACTATGATGCATATGGTCAGCTCTGCTCTCATCTCACAACCAAGACTGGCAGCCTTTACCACTTCTGTCAGCCGCTAGAAACCAGAGAGAATCTCTTCCTACCCAAAGCGACACACGTCATTGCAGTTGACTGCACACTATGCTCTTCATGGCATGTGGAAGCATCTGTTCCAAGTATGAAATGATTACACGCGGTATGCACACGGAGTGCACATTGGATTTCTTCCCCTTCTTGGCAGCCATTTCCCTAGGGTAAGCCATAACGCGCCTAACGTTGGATCTCCCAAGTATCAATAACCCCACGCTCTGTATTGCCCGGATCTTGCAGGCTGAGTGGTTTCCTCGGAAACAGGACAGGCGATGGCATCTGGCTGAGCGACAATGACAGCCACAGATGGCGCCTGGAACCTGTTTGCCAGGCTACCCGGGGAGACCTTATACTCGGCTCCCTGGAAAGTCTTTCTCCACATCTACGCCCCAGGACGACCTCCCACGTGACCACGGATGAGGAGTAAGTCTCAATGCGAGCAGTAACTGGGTTGGCCACCGGTGAGGACATATCGGAGGACTCGGACTTCATGGACGTCCGTTGGATTCCCATGGCTGGACCACAACAGTGGTACTCATCCACTGCGGCTTCAAGCTGTGTAACCGAAGCCATTACAGACTGGAGCTAAGAGCGAAGTGTCACGAACTCGGCTCGCATGCGCACACCACTGTCACAGTCCCTATCAGTACTAAAGAGCCTGGAAAACTGAACTACGCAGTTAACAGACTATCGGCACGTGCTGCGGAACTCTACTGTAGAACCTGACCAAAACGAAGGAACTGTATTTAATAAGTTAGATTAATACGCAGAGGTTCAAACACCGAACTACTGAAGCAATCAGAGAAACTAAATAATTCACCCCTGGTTTAGAAACTTGTAATATGACACAAAAACTGTTTGCTTTCCGAAACAAACGAATACGCTAGAGCTGTGGCTATTAAATATTAAATTAACACGCAGAAACTCAAGAAACTAAACTATCAAAGAACTCCGATGAAATTATACTAATCACTGCTCGTTAGGAACTCGTAAAAGTCACAAAATAGGTTACTTCCCTGTTGATGTGTCAGTCTTGGCCGGCTGCTGGTGCCTGACTTTTTGAAGCATTTGGATAGCACTATTTGAATACTTGTGTCATAGGTAAAGTAAATGAAACAATTCCCATGTGTCGGCGACAATTACAGAGAAATAAATGTCGATATGATGCAGCTTAAATAAATGAGGACATTAGTGATCGACCGTATAAGTGATATCTTGTTATAACGAATCGATATTCTAGATCATATGAGAACTGCAATGTCATGTCCGAACTACACCCAGGGAACAAATAAGCGAAACAACATCCTCACTTTACGTAACAGGCGAAGTGAACGAGGAGTACAAGTGTTTTTCAGTTTATGTAAGTCCAGCATGAACGTATACGTCGAGGTTAGTTCCTTATTTGTCGATTCAACAATTTTTAAAATAATTTGATATTCTTTATTCTTCAGTTCCCATCTACGTTATCACATTTTGAAGAAAGACATTATCCAGTAGGCTATACTTTAGAATACTCTATTTGGTACTACCAGTTTCTGGCACGCCACATTTTTCTAGTGCATCTACAGCAACAGATGTAGAAATTGACCTCCTCTGACCGCGTTCCATGAAACGTTTGTGTAATGTGATTTGTAGCAACCAATAAATAATGGGGAAAGCTGTCGATGATGCCATACACTAATACGCAATGCATGCCATTTTTTGACGAGACGAAGACGATGCATCTACATCTGTTGCTAAAGATGTAGAGAATGATATTTGCCCGAAACTAATATTGGAGAGTAGAGCACTTTATTATACAAAAAGGGTTCAAATGGCTCTGAGCACTATGGGACTTAACTTCTGAGGTCATCAGTCGCCTAGAACTTAGAACTAATCAAACCTAACTAACCTAAGGACATCACACACATCGATGCCCGAGGCAGGATTCTTACCTGCGACCGTAGCGGTCGCTCGGCTCCTGACTGTAGCGCCTAGAACCGCACGGCCACTCCGGCCGGCTTTATTATACAGACCAGTGGAATGTGGAATAACATCCTTCTTCAAATTTGTCCAGACTACGGTGCTCATACGGAAGTAAGCCATTTCTTTTTCACGTTCCAGTGATTGCCGTCTTGAGCAGTCGTGTGGGTATATCTTCCTGCCGCTCCTTCCATTGGCAAAATTAACTTTGCTGAATATTTCAGCACTAATTAAAGGAGGATATAGGTTCGGTCTCAGTTTTATTGGAGGAACATAATACTTTTCCACGTTGTATAATACATACCATAACAAATACAAAACGTAGGAAGATGGCAACATAAGTCCCAATTTCGCTCTGTAATCAGTGGACTGACTGACAGTGAACTGACAGTGTCATACTTCAGGTTTTTCATTATGCACAAAGTATCGGCAATTTTACGTGAAATCGATTATTAACATTATACTTTCCGGTGTTCTTGAGACTCTTTAGCGTTACCTTTTGCCCAAATTTGATTTCTAACCCTCCAGTTCATTTATTTAATAAATACTTCTGCACACACTAAAATCCGTCATTAAATTGTGAAAATGAACTGGCACTCGACATACCGATAATTAGACTAAATATTTGTATGGAGGAATTTCCATCTTTGAAACTGTAGCGGCAACAGCAACTGTAACCGTGAAATTTCAGAGCGCCAACTACACGACAGTTTCCCCGATTGTGGAAATGTAAACCGGGTCGTTGCGAGTGTTGACATAAGGGATTGATGGCTTTAATCTGGCGGATATCTCCGCTACATCACCAGCTGTTCTGTTGTTTCCTTTCCTATTTCGTTGTCTTTTGTATACTTACTACTGGCAACGCCCTCAATAATCAATTTTACCTGTACCTTTAATATCTGCTTTTTCCCTTCTACCGCTCGGCCTCGTGACCAGTCGACTATTTTCTCATGCCCCAGCGTCCAGAGACACTATAATTTCATTAATTTGTACTTTTACGATTCATTTTTAACTGCAATTAAATTGTCATTAGTTTGTTTCCCTTTGGCTACATACTTTAGTGTTATTATTGAAGTACAAAAACCATGTCTCTCAGATTCACGCTAGCACTATTGGAGTACAATATAGGAACACACGTTCTTTGCCAGTTTCAATCTACTCACTGTAATGGACGCGACAACGTGCTCGGGTAGCATAGAGCGTAATTCGCTAACCCGCAAGACAAGTAGACGAGCCGGAATGGGATCGAATCGACGGATTAACGGCTGTGGGCTGGCAAATAAGCAAGTTTTTATACTGTCCCAATGTTCGTTTAGGCAAATGCTTGCACAGAGTGCAGACAGTTTCCGACCATGACTATCACCTAAACTGAAACATACGAAGAGTTATCCCAGAAAAAACGGACACAAATCACACCTTTTTAGAGCAGAATTTGCTGAGAAATGAAGATGCTGACGCGCCCAACGAACAGAACGAGACAAACCCACAGCATTCCTTTCCTTTCGTGGAGTGACCTCGAAAATATTGGGCATACATTACATAAATACGATGGGCTGGTCTCCATTCCCCTTCCGCCTCCCAGCCGCTATGGTGTGGGGAACTGCTCGGACACCGCCACTTTATCAATTTCCTGCATTTGCGCAAGCGTGGCCTGCCCTCCAGATGACGTCGCCGCCAATAGAAGAATTCCAAGCGACGTCCTCCGGCCCATAGCTGAGTGATAGGCGTGGCAGAACACCATGCGAGTCGCCAGAGTACGATTCCCGGCCAGGTCGGAGATTTTCTATGCGCATTGACTGGGTTTTCTGTTAGCTTCGTCATCATTTCATCCTCATCGACAGGCAAATCGCTGAAGTGCCGTCAACTAAGAAGACTAACACATTGACCAGTATACCCGACTGAAGACCATAGCTGCACGCACATTTCAACTGCTCCCTGAAGTGGTTTGTGCAGTGAGCTTATATATATATAAACGAGACATTGACCTTCACTCACCAAGGGTCACCTTCTTCAATCCATAAACGACTTCTACCCACCCTCGTTTTCCTTGTTCAACTTCTTTCCGCGTTTCCAATATCTAGAGGAATGTCTTTCTCCTAATTCTTCCATGAAATTCAGTCCAGCACCTTGTGGTATCTTTCATGCATAAGAAGCCTATATTACTGCGAATCTGCATACCCCTACCTTCCCTAATCTCCGAAAATTCGACAGCCTTTTCCAGGCATATCTCCACTTCCTTCACCACAACATAAAGAAATAGCTGATATCTACTCACCCTTTCAACGCTAACTTACGCCATCCCATCCACACCAGTCCAACTTATGTTCCTGAGCAAGTCCGATATTATCAGACAGTGCCGGTTTTAAGAAAAGTATAACACATTGTCACCTTTACTGCAGATGGATGTAAGTGTGCGGTGCAACACTGAGAAAAATTGCACATTTAGCATTTGCTCACAGTAAATGATACAGACCTGCAATCAGGTGGTCATGTGATTCTCCAGTGATCATAGCTCTTAAATTGTGTGTATGTGTCAGTCAGTCGTATGGTTTCTTCGCAGTACGATGATTCGACGTGGATGTATGACAGAATATAATGATGGAGCCATCGTATGTTTGGACGTGCCCGTAGACATATGGTGAAAGACGATAAGGATCTACAAGGAATGGTGCGCTACACGCAGCCATTCAGAAAGGTGTAAAAAGGGTGGTCGTGAAACGATCCTAACGGATAAAGACCCAAAACGAATGTGACGCCTTGAAAATGATAGTCGTTTGGAAACCGAGAAGAACTGCTATTGCCGGTGAACAGCGAATGCAGTCCACCCACAGAATTTCCAATTGGACACTGCAAAGGGAACTGCGTCCAATGGACATTTGAAGACCCCTGGTGACCATGCACAAGATATTTCTCACAGCTGCACATAGAGCTGCTCCGTCTTCAGTGGGTCAGACAAATGACGAGCCGTAATTTCACTTTTTGCCTTTCGTAGGCATCGAGTGAAGTGTTTTATCTCTAGGATGTGGAGGCTCGAGTAAACTTTATAGGTGGATGTGGTATGTTTCGTACAATAATGCGGGCTCACTCATTCAGCTCCATTTCAACATTTTCGAAGACCTAGTATTGCCATTTCTTCTGCACGTTCATTAACAGCATGGTAAGGAATCTCCTGTACTCCAAGACGATAACAGGTTTCAAAAGACTGCTGAAATACGTACTACATACCGTCTGTCACACACCGACTATCCCGCTAAATGACTGCTAAATGGAAAAATCTGGAAATGGAGTGCTAATCACCAATGAGATCACCCCACCCACCAATGAGTACTATTGTGAACTTAAGAATCCATAAATGACATGCAAATCACAAATGGCATAGCCCCATTCTGGCCAACAAAACGTAGCGCGAGGACATGCTGACAAGTAATGCCTCCAAAATTTTTACGTCAAAAGTCTTGAAGCTTTTTAAATGAAATAAAACTTATTAATATTCTGTAGCCTAATTTGCAGTGCCTTGCCGCGAGAGGTCTCAGAATTGTAGCACGTAAATATGGCGGTGTCTAACGTAACTATGTCGGTGCGCGAGAAACAACGTGCTGTAATCGAGTTTCTAAATCGAAGAGTTCGTCCACACATGGGGCACACTTTTGTTAATCATCAAAGAGCCAGACCACACAGGAGTACTCCTCATCTGCATCAATTCGATGCTTGGGTTCACTGTCATCGATCATCCTCCATACAATGCCGACTTGGCCCCATCCGATTTTCATCTGTTTCCAAAACTTAAAGAATATTTTCGAGGACATCACTGTTATAGTGACGAAGTGGTTGTGGCTCCGTCTGCACACTCGTTAGGAGAAATACGTTCATCACCATGGTGACTAAGTTGGGATATACATATGTAGACATGGAAAATAAAGGTGTAGAATGTTAACCTTCCGTTACTCGCGCGGAAATTCGTGAGATCGTTACTCGAGCGGACGAGTGGTGTCATCCACAAAGCAAGCGGACTATTTGTAGGCTTTTAACGGTCTTTATGGCTGGCTGTATTTTTTTTTATTAAACTAACGATTGAAACAGTCTGACCATTCGAAGAACAATATCTTCACCTGAATTACTCGCATTACCTGATCCCTTTTGTTGCTTACCGACGTGTGATTCTGAATTCAAAGTGTAAGCTGTTTTTACATCAACCAAAGCAAACACTTTTAACCCATACTTTGCTGGTTTGCTAAGAAAATATGCCCTAAACGGGCAGTTTCCTCTAAATACCTGAAGCTGTTCGTCAACAGCAAGATATTCACTAGGTGAAAAATATTTCTGACGATTGTTCGTGAATAGTTAAAGTACCTCTCTGATAGCTCTGATAGCAACCAACTTGTCAATCTCTTTGCGAACACCTCTTTCACGGATATTATCAAACCTCGGACACCTCAACAGAAACCGGAATCAGTTTTTGCTTATGCATAAATAACATGATTCAAGTCCGTTTCCCTTTGAGTTATCCCACAATTTCGGTATTCTCTTCCTAGACCATCTCAAAGACCAACATAGATACAACAAACCAATGAAAGCTCTGATCTGTAAAAATAAAGAGACTACTAGCTAACATGGAAGGTAACTGCAATTAGTTAAATACGTATAAATTTACATACATGAGAGTTCGATTGACTCTAGGAAAGCAATAAAGTAATACAGACTTACTTCTTTTGAGATTGTGGCAGCAGAGCTCGCGCGAATGACAAGTGTCCTCCAGACTATAATAATGTTTCATAAACTATTTATCTTTCGTAACTGAAAGCCAACAATGATTGGACCTAACAGCCGGACAGTTAACAGAAAGGTACTGAAAATGGCGAGAACTCAATCCTGCCTTTTCAGACAAAATTGATCCGGAAAGTCATGGGGATGACGAATGTCATCCGCCCAAGCAACGGAGATTTGACGTTTGTTTTACTTAAAAGGCTTGAAGAGTTTTCACACAGAAAATCTGGAGTCTTTACTTTTCAGAATGCCCTCATAGAGTGAAAGGAGACTCAAAGGTAAAGCCATTAAAAGATCAACATTTATTACAATATTATTAGTACGAATGTGTTTCTCACGTCCGAAGTGACGGAGCTTACACACGACTCAGTAACTGACAAGGAGAAGGAGGGAGTGCATCATCTCATCCCTGAATGGCGTCAGTTTTTGCCTTTACATTTGAGCATCAAATGGATGGACACCTCGATGTCGAAAATCTCTTTGTGCTGTGGTGATGGGCTGCAGTCCTCCTCGCCCAGCAGCTTTAAGTGGCGGACCAGGATGGCGTCCACACTCACTGATCGCACTTCATAATCCCTTTAATGTTGTAGTCTTTGCTGTTTTGTGGCTGCTGGAAGGTATTCCAACGATGAAAGAAACAGCGATGGTGTTCATTAGCTTGTCCGCTCTTGATTCCCAGTTAGCAGGAATTACCTGCTAATTCACTGTTGTCTCGACCGTGATGCCACCGCACTCCACTTCTTCTAGAAGGGGCAGCAGATACGTAAGCGTTGAGACTTCGTGTCGCGCTGCCCGTCTGGCTCATGCTGTTGATCAGGAAACTGCTTCGAACTACATTAACCTTAGTTTTGTCATTGTTAGTAATTTTGATATAAAGCTTTCATTAAAGTTCCTTATGATACTGGCGGTTCTGCCACACAGCATTGTGCTAGCCCAAGGTGCCCTCTATCGGCCACGGCGCGTATTACCTGCAGCTCTGGCGCTGGTACATTTGGTTTCCGTCTGAGCAAGTGAAAAACTTTTGTGCCTGGTATACCATAAGCATTTCTTGATGTAAGGTATTTGCAACTGACTCTTGAGCTTATGTAATTGAATATGGTATGTACATTTTTCTCCTGTTTTGACATCTCCAGTTTTTTATTATTTTTATACGTTTTTGAACCTTGCCATGATGTATATTTGCCTTTGTATTAAGGGACGAGCTTGTAATCCCAAATTTTAATTATTGGCACCTGGGCCCAAACCGTGTTGTGAATGTGGAAATAAAAAATCTCCAGAAACAGGTACGAGATTTTTTCAGCAACCACCAAGCATTTTTAGAGTCATTTTTACTATATTTGTCATGATGGTTGCCTGCTCCTACCAGGACTTTCAGACTGAAATGAATCGCAGAGATGCGTCGTTAGAGGCGGAGGCGGCTCTCATGCGTATAATGTCTTGTAAAACTGCTGGTAATGGAAAACTTACTATGTGGAACATGGTTACGAAAAATAAAATTGAAAAGATTTAGGTCGTTTACTGCCGTGAATGGCCCCTTTGCTTTCGTTGGAGTGATACAAATAGCCCTAACCACTGAGGGACTCAACATGTGAGGTCATCAGCCCCCTAGACTTAGAACTGCTGAAGCCTAACTAGCCTAAGGACATCACACACATCCATGTCCGAGGCTGGATTCGGAGCTGCGATCGTAGCAGCAGCACGGTTCCAGACTGAAGCGCCTAGAACGGCTCGGCCACACCGGCCGGCTAATCTGCAATAGAGAAATGGATAATCCCTCCAGCCCCTATCTTGAGTGAGTGAATGCGACAGGGGAAATAATTGACAACAAAGAGATTTATATTGACTGACGTCCACGGAGGTGTGGCACTAACTTAATTTTCGCGGAAGCATGGAAAGCTTCATAACGTCTAACGATCGAGATTGCCCAATTAAAAGTTACTGTGTAACAGTGTAAAGTTGAATTTCGGCCGCTAGGTCAGTTAACAATGAAATAACCAATAATCCATCTTGTTGGAAATAAAACTCATCAGTACCCTATAATGCACGAATGGCAGGGCATATGGAGCGAGCAAGCATTTCTAGGTACGTTTCTCTAGTAACAGTACCTTCAAAGTGGAAAGGCCCAATGAGTCTCCTTGCAGACAAACCACACCACATATTCACACCAGGCAAATTCACAGCCTTTTCAACTGTAATGTGGGGATTATCTTTAGCCCAGTACACACAATTGTGCCTATTGACGGTTCCATTGAGTTTAAATTGGGCTTCATCCAACCAAATTATGCTACCCATAAATCCTGGTTCAGGTCTCACCATCTCCTGAACCCATTCACAGAATTCTAACCTTCGATCTGGATCGTCGTCACTTAGCTTTTTCACTTGGTGTCCACTGGATGGATCTCTACTTAATTAACAATAATCTTCTTTCATTTGGTGAACCGCTGCCAGAATCACGGTCCTCGGCACTTCTGTGATGCTGTCAGTTTGCATACTTGGCAATCAAGTGAGCATTATTAGGAAAAATATGGTTCATTAGTATGCTGTAGATATTTAATACTCTGATTGTGTTGTTTATTTGTTAATTTGTTTTATGATAGTGCATTTGTGGCAGCGACTTCTGTGTCAATTTTTTCGACCGACTTCTCGTCATTCCTAACGGCGTTATCGTATTATTTTTGTGGTGTTTACTATTGTATTTGCTTTGTATTTGGTTGTTTTTGATTTTAAATCTCATGTACTACTGTCATTGTATTATACTGCATATATCTTGTTAGTTAGATAATAGGTTGTCCACGTGTTGTACAGATAAGTAAAGTTGTTGTTAACAGAGAATCTGAATGATAATGAGAAGGAGGGCTAGACAAGTAGACTGGGAGCGGGAAAATAAAGCATACGTCACGGAGGAACAGCGAAATGAAACGGTTGAGGCACAGTTTGAACGGAGGGAGGTAGTGCTGTTGAACGGAATTAGCAACAATGAGGCCTATAACATGGAAATCAGGGAGACGAAAGTGATATGTCTTTTCTTGAGGGGACAGACAATGTCAGATCGAGTGTGGTAGAAGATGTGAGCGTACCACAACGTATCAAGGAAGATGTGATTGTTAGAAATCCGGACAGGAAACACAGGGCGGTATCAGAACGCAATGATGTGGACACGAAACCAGAGAATTCCTGTATGACTTCGAATGATCACGATACGTTGGGAGACGAGTAGGACTTCAATCTAGTTGCATTTTTAATGGGAATGGAGATGAAACCAGACAGACTAGAAGGAATGGAGGAGAAAATTAACGAGAGGAGGACGGACATAACCTAAGGACATCACATACATCCATGCCCGAGGCAGGATTCGAACCTGCGACCGTTACGGTCTCGCGGTTCCAGCCTGTAGCGCCTAGAACCGCATGGCCACTCCAGCCGGCGAGCACCTGAGCACCAATATTTCTTATGTCCTTCCTCGTCTCGTTAATTTTCTCCTCCATTCCTTTTAGTCTGTCAGGTTTCTTCTCCATTCCCATTAGAAACGCAAGGTCATCAGTCCCCTACAATTTAGAACCTAACTAACCTAAGGACATCACAAACATCCATGCCCGAAGCAGGATGCGAACCTACGACCGTAGCGGTCGGCGGTTCCATACTGTAGCGCCTAGAACGGCTTGGCCTCTCCGACCGGCGATGACCTCAGAAGTTCAGTCCCATAGTGTTCAGAGCCATTTGAACCATTTTTCTCAGGTAAATCAGATGTGAGAGGAACACAAGTTATGGGCAAATAAACTCCAGGAAGACCTGCGCAAAGTAAACACCAAGGCAATGAAAGGTTTAAATATTGCACATGATGCTAAGAAGACAGCAGAGAGTGCCAAGACAGTTGCAAGTTGCGCAGGACGAGTCGCAGCTGAAGCATCGAAAACGAGTAAACGGATGGCATTGCAAGGACGAGAGGCGGTGATCATTTTGAACAAGACGGTCAAAAGCGTAGAAAAGCGACAAAATGACGCTGAGGAGCGCATCGACACAAAAATACGTGAAGCCATGGATTTTCATGCTACAGCGGTCATGGACAAATTACAATCTGAGCTGCGCAATTTAGGGACAGTTTCGGAGGTAACAACTGCAACTCCAGTGAGCGAGACTCTCCCTTCATTCAAAGTGCAACAGAAAGCGATCAACACGCGCATAGAGAAGAAATTGGAGGAAGCGCTAAAGAAACAAACTGAAATGCGGCCAAGCGCGAAAGCAACAGCACCTGAAACAAATTCAGTCGGGACGGATAACTGTATACCGTTAGCAGGAAGCAGAGGGTATGATGAGACAAGCGTTACATTTTCTCGTAGCCGTGGAGGGTCCACAAATGAGGGGACTTCGAACGAGGACCTCCAAAGGTCACATATTTTCCAAAGGACAGAAGTTGTCGATAAAACGCCATTTGATTTTAAACACTTCCTACAAGTCCGAAAATTCGAACTTTTACGAGATGATGGTAATTTTACTCACCCACGGACTTGGATATCGCAATTGGACATTTCTTTACCACCAAATTGGCCATTAAAATACAAGTTGGACTTTATTTGCAGACACTTGCAAGGGTCAGTTGCGGAGAAAACGTGCGGAATATCACCAACGTGTAGAAGTTACTAGGAGTTCAGGGACAGCTTCCTAAATATCTACTGGTCCAAGGAGACGCAAGAACGCGTAAAATACGAGATCATTGTTGGGAAATATTTCGAGAGTTCAGGCTACAAAAGCCCTCTCAAGTTCCTTGATGCAGTGATTGCCAAAAACGAATATCTTGACCTGCCATGCTCTACCGGTGAAGTCATTCGTCACTGCTACACCAAACGTCGGTCACAATATCAACAAGTCCTAGCTGGCAGGTGTAATGTGGAGCTCAGTACTTTCCGTAACACACTTTACGAATTAGAGTACGCATTCCGAGCAGAGAGCATCAGAGAACACAGAGGAAAGTCTGACAGATACGACGCAGGCCATGTATCGTGTCCACAGTATAACCATTGCAACAATAGGAACGGAAATGCGCGGAATGGAGCGCTTTACGGAAACCATTCAAGGTCGGGAAATTTGAAGTTGAACAACGCAGAGACTGAAATGGGAACTGCAATAACTATGTAATGCGCAACAGAGGGTGGAATGGAAGAAGGAATGAAGGCTACGGGCCACAAAGCAATGGATGGCAAAGCCATGGTTCCTGTTTCAATGACAACAGAAAATGGGCGCAATTGAATAACGGAGGAAACGGAAACAGAGCTCCGATCGAGGAAATTGAGATTCGGTGAAAAAACCCAGTTCGAGGGGCGCTAGGGAATGCTAAGAACCGCCACTGACATTCTGAACAAGCCACAGATAATTTAATGCTCGAGGATAGCCGAACATAAGCATTGTAGCATAAGTTTCTTTAGTTACAATAATTTTAAAGATAACAATCATTTCTTTAGACATTTTGTGGTTCACCATGGTAATTAGCATAGAAACTTCTCCCACTACTGCAAGGTGTAAGAGTTGGCATTGTTAAAATTTCACTGTACCAGTATTTCTTCGTAGCTTGTATCAAGTTTACAGATATACAGTTGGTCAAACCAGAGCTGAATCAATTACAGTTTTTGAGAGTAGAGGTGTGCCGATTTCACGATGGAAACTTCGTTGTTTATTTGTGTCCTATTTCGCGTGAGTAATATGTTATCTTAGCAGTTTTGCAGTTTGCACGAAACGACAGAATGAGGTGTCACAACAACAATGTTCGAGTACAAAAAGAGCACGAGTATTGGGGACGGAGTTATGCTCGTAACATCTTAGAGATCAACTACTAGCACATTTCTTCTGTTCATTGAGTATGAATCACAGTACACGCCCTTGAACGATCCGGCATATTATTAATTCATAGTGTCCTGTGTGAGAGGGGCGTAGTTGAGATTAGTTTGCTAGATTCTTGTAGGTATTTTGGAGGATGGTCGTGTAATGTCCATGCTAAATGCGTGTAGACTTTCTTGTGTGTTTCTCTGTGGTTTCTGACTAGTGCCCACAGCAATGTGTCTTTGCTGTGGGCTCCTTATTGTTATCAACAGTGGCGCGATGTATTTGTGGGATGTTTTTGTCTGTGGATGCCGCCTTTATTGCGATGTTTCTAGCGAATTGGATATTTTATTTGAGCGTGGTTAGACAAATGGGCTATCGTGTCTGATGCGGTTGTGGTTCACTTTGATTTATTTTTTCGCTTTTGGTTTTCGCATGTGGTTTCCGCACTATTGGGCGATGATATTCGTATGGGTTTTTCGAGTAAGAGTGGTTGATCTTAAGCGATTGTTTGTACTATGTGGCGTGAGCACGGAATGTGTGAGTCACATTGCTATGTCTAGGCAGCGTAGTGGGGCGCAGATTAATTTGTGAGAAAGGGATGAACAGAAGATGTCTAACTTGGTAGTCAATTGTCGTTAATATCTTGTGCTTTATGTGGAGTGGAAAATGTTGTACATCAAACTGAGAAAGATTTGTGTCAGTTTCAGCTAAAAAAAAGGGAGAATTTCGAAGCAATGGTTTTAGGGAAGAATAGCGAGCAGATTCGTGACATAGGTTCTCATCCAGATTCATGCCATGCACCAGCGTTAGTGCCACATTAACGTCTACAAGAAAGGGAGTAAACTAATTTGTTTATCTTAAGCAGCAACTGGGTAGCATGAACAAGTAGTAGACTTAGATGGAATGAGTATGAGTGAAGTGAATGTGTAGTGTAAGATGGCTAGTATTTTTTGTTCATGAAAGGTTAGAGGGAAATTACCACTACAATATCATGCAATACAACACTTCATCACCACTTAAGATTATAAAGAAATTTAATCATTTAAAATTATCACTGTAATAATATCATATTATTTATGTAATAGAATAGGATTATGTATTAGATATTGTCAACCCTTTATTCTCTTATTCTGGGAGTAATCTTTCATTACAATTCATTGTATTAATATTGTAAACACATTTGTAAAAACACAGCACTGAATCTCCTTGAAAGGTTTGTACAGACTATTTGCGGCTGAGGCATTTTGGAGAGACTGGTGGGCAGCTGGTAGACATGACGTCATCAGCTGCTTCAATAAGAGTCCGAGGACCTTCGGGCCTCGAGCTGTCGACATGGGCCTGGGGTGGGTGACAACGGAGCACTTTCACTGCCGGTGCCATTACTGGGTCCTTAAGGACCCTCCCAATGAATGGAAGCCCGAGACCGGGCCAGCAGGACGCACTTGGTGTCCGCTGAATGGAGGTAGTAAGTGTCTGGTGACATGCTCGACAGCGATGGCGGGAAGTGATTCTCCTCCAACCTGGTGTCCAAATGCTGCCTGGTTCTTCCCCAGCAACGTTTGCAACAGCAGCCACGCATTGACGACCACCACGTCATCCAAGACAGTCAGTAAACGAGATGCCAATGATTGCTGCCAGAGATAAGGTCGTGCTACACGGCAGGGCTGCCTGTACTTGGCAAACTCATCCCACATACCTGCCTCATCCAACCTGTTGTCTGACGTGTGTAATCCCGTGTTTTCATGTGACAACTGTAAATTTATAAAAAAAATATTTTGGACTCCCTAAAGACATTTGAGAAGGAAGCTGTAGGAGGCTTTATTCTGATTGCTGCCTTATGTGTGTATATATATATATATATATATATATATATATATATATATATATATATATATATATATATATATATACACGTGTCTGAAATGTGCCTTACTGTTTCCATCTTACACATTTACATGTTTTCTCTATGTTTTATTATTATTTTTAGTGTTAATGGACTCATATATTATTTTCGCATTTGGTGTAAAGTTTCACTTATTTGTGACACTCATATATTGTTTGATTATGTTGACACTTATATCTGTCCATTTAAGGGACAGATTTACACATTTTAGATAAATAGGAAGCACAGATAACTCGCAAAATCTTACCTAGTAACAGTTTCCTTTCGGATGAATGTGAGAGCGTGTGTAATCAATGTTCTGTCAAGGAATGAATGTAGCCATGTTATAACTGGGCAGGGGTAGTAATTTTTCCAAGGGGCAGAGAATCCTCAAGACCACAATATTATATTCAAGTAAGGCAATAACCTTCTCTGACCCCAAGTATGGATGAATGATTAAATAAATGCCTGCATGGCCCTGTAACTGATCAATAATTGTTATTTAAATCTGGATTTTCAAGAATATGACCCGATGGAATACCCATCACACTTTATTTTTCATTTATTTTTGTGGGCATGCAGCAGATAGGGTATGGATGACCCCTGGTTGAACGTCATTAAGATAGGGGATAACACTGTGCTGGGATTCATGACGTAGGAAGATTGATTCATGTTCATTTCTTTGATAATGTCTCTACTAAGTGTCACAATTTATTCTGCTCCATGTCACACTAACATTTTTAAAGTGCGACACTCCACATGAATAAATTTGAGAGGAACGGGGAGGCTGTGAGAGACTGCAGTTCACTCTTACTTCTAATTTGGTGTATAGAATACGATCTACGGCGATTTGACTTCATAGATTGTGATGAAATGGTGGGCAACAGTTTATGGTCTTGTTTGCGTGCTCTGGGGAAAGAAATACGGTGAACTTTACCTGCGTTCAAAGGAATAGGGTGCCGACTCAAATGACTGCAGTAAAAGCACGGCGTCAGAGAGGGGGCAGACGTCCAGGTATATGGCCCAGCAACAAAAAGTCGCCAAAAGAAATGTAAACGTTCTGCAAATGTCTGTGGGACAGAACTATTGGCGCCCAGACGTCCAGACTCTGTTTCAAAACATGTTTTGTCAGTGCGGGTTTATGGCTGTACTTTGCAAACTTTGAAATGGACGCAACAGGGGAGATAACAAGCTGTTTATGGAGAGCTGAGCTTCCACCCTGTATTGCGTTAGCAAAAGACACAGAAACGTGTGGAAAAGATGCCGCAAAGCTGAATTTTTCTGTTTGCTGCCAATTAACTTCAAAGTCTCTGATTGGTCAAATCCGTTTGCAGTACAAAGACCATTCTCCAAGCTTAGAATGTCAGGCTCCAGCTCGTGATTGGCTTATGCGAAGCGGGAGAAGTCAGAAAAGAGAAATGTGCCTTTGGAAAGGAGCTGAGGGGAAAACGGGGAGAAAGCAAGAAAGAGCACTCTTGTACAAGTCTCTTGTACTGGCGCTTCGCTAGTAAAGAACTGCAGGTCTCTACCTAAACGGTGAGACTTGTGTCCATTGCCAGGGTGCGACTTAGAGCCTGTGCCAGTCACCTTATGAACTGTCAGAGGTACTGCTGATATCATCACGGTCACAACGAGTGACGCTTGCATGTATTTATTTGTCTTGAGTCGGCCATGTAAGCATTTGACGTATTCCGACACGCACAGTTGCGGCACAGAGTCAAATTGGTTTAGCAGACCAGCAAGGAGGTCCACCTGCACATTGGAATCCATCGGGGTTTCAGAGGCTCTTAGGGAAGTACCTGCGTTCTGAATTAACCGAACTGGACACAGTGTACTTGCATATTTAGGGAACGCGCATTTAATAACAGGTTGCCGCTGTCCAAGACTTCAGTCGCCCAACGCATCATGGTGTGCTGCCTTTACCAGTAGCTTGCTAAAGTATTCGCAGCTGCGACGTCGTGCTATAATATCTGTTTCTCAGCACCCTCTTCTTTTGAACCATATTTTTCCTTTTTTTGTATGGTAGAATATAGATGCTCTGTGATGTCGTAGTTTGATGCCATAACTTGGATTCACGTGCAGGACGTGAGATAGAGCGAGTAGTATTCTGGTTAGTGTCGTGTGTCGATCCCCTTCAGATCACTTTCTCTAACATATATCGAATTTTAGTGAGGCTTTTGTCAAATAAATATATTTTTTGTATGATGTTTCTTTAATTATTTTGTTGTCATGTTTAAGATCGATAAATCGATTTTGAATTAGACTACCATTTCTCCCTGAGTTCTGATTAACAGTTCCTTTGCATTTTTATGGCAGTCTGGATCAGAAACATAAGGAGTAGCATTTTCACTTGGTGTCCACTGCGTGGATCTTTACTTCATTAACAATAGTCTTCTTTCGGTCTTAAATATGATATATCGTCCTCTCCCTTCTTATTGTCTTTTCCACACGCTCCTTTCCCCATCGATTCTGAAGTGAACCTTCTCATTCCTTACCTTATCAGTCCACCTGAATTACCGTATCCTTCTGTAGCACTAGATCTCAAATGCTTCGATTCTCTTCTGTTATGGTTTTCCTACAAACCATGTCTCACTGCCATACAGTGCTGTGCTTCAATGTACATTTTCAGAAATTTCTTCCTCAAATTGAGGCCTGCGTTTGATACTAGTAGACTTCTCTTGGCCAAGTATGCCCTTCTTCGCCATAGCTAGCCTGTTTTTTATGTCCTCCGTGCTCCTTCCGTCATGGGTTATTTTGCTGCCTAGATAGGAGAATTAATAAACTTAATCTACATCATCTGCGATGTTTAGTTTCTCTTTCTTCTTATTTTTGCTGCATCTCATTACTACCGTCTTTTTTCGATTATACTCTCAATTATAATTCTGTACGCACTAGACTGTTCATACCATTTAGCAGATCATGTAAATGTTCTTCACTTTCACTCAGGACAGCGAGGTCATCAGCGAATCGTACCTTTTATACCTTTTCATCATCGATTTTAATCCCACTCCTTAACCTTTCTTTTAGTTCCATCACTACTTCTTCTACGTTCAGACTGAAAAGCAGCGGCGAAAGATTACATACCTGTCTTACACCTTATTGGCTCTCAATTTCAGCAGAGGGCTCAAGGTGTCTCCTCGTAGCAGCTTTAACTAGACAGTAGTGAGTCGGTTCTGAAAGACAGGCACAGTCGAAGTTGCTCTGGGAGAAAACTTGTAAAGATCTGATTGAGTCCTTTGAAGTAACTTTTTTTAGACCAGTTCCCTAATGGAGAATTCCCTAAAATATTACTTAACTGGCTGCCAATCTGTACAATACAGTGTCCTCCCTCATCAGACATCACAACCTTTCTATTATAATTCAAAATCTTTCGTCAATCCCAAGTGAAATGGTCGTTCCGAGTTCTATCTGCAGAAAATGAACTAGCTGTGCCCTGAAATTAAACTAGCGTTACCCAACGTAGCGCAAACTTGCTAATGCCTTATGTTAGCGATTACCAGATCTTTGCACGCAGTTGGTACCTTTCCGATTAGTAACACCGACTACGACTATGTCTCACTTGTAAACCGGTAATTTTAAAGAAGCATGCAAAAAACAACATTTATTAACGTTCTCTTGACCATTTGGCAAAAAAAGAATGTATATTTACTTCATGTAATTGGTCTGTACGCATTCGCAGCTGTGGCCAAATACGGGAAATTTCAGCGTGCAATATACTATGTGCACTGAGCAATCAGAACATTGGTGGGGATGTTAACCACGCAAATACGACACTTGCTAGGAAGCTAGGAGAAACGAAATCGAACACGGATACGTTAGCAATGAAACCTACAGAGCATGTTCGAGGCAAACCTTTGGTACTTAATTTCGAGGCAAAATAATTCTGGAAGAAGAAACCGGACACTCGCACCAGCTAAAACAATGATTCTCAATCGTCTCATAATTTAGCTTCTATCGAAAGGAGGAAAGTTGAAAATAGTAACGAGGATCTCAGGGACTCTGGAGTCCACAACTCATTGCTAACCATGCTTACCACCACTTGTGTATTGCCACTTCAGTGGCTCGCTGCAACTGCTCCGGGTGCCAGCAACCTCTGTGGTCTCATTTACTGTGTCCGACATGAATCTACTTCGGTAAGCAATGAGAATCTTCAGATCTGCAGCAAATCATGGGAAATGGACTACAACAAGTGAACAGATTACGTATTACAACAATAAAATATGCCATAACGAAAAATAGTTACTCTCATGGATATGAAAACACGTTAAAATATACCGAGACGTACTTGTTTTAGATCTTGTTCTAAAATAATAAATCTATAGTGGCATCGCCATAAAACACACATAAAATGAGCTTACCATCCAGCTTCCACTCTCGCAGGCATACCTTCAATCAGGTGCTGGAAAGTTTCTTGGGGAATGGCAGGCCATTCTTCATGGAGTACTGCACTGAGGAGAGGTATCGATGTCGGTCGTTGAGGCCTGGCACGAAGTTGGCGTTCCAAAACATTCCAAAGTGTTCTACAGGATTCAGGTAACGACTCTGCGCAGGCCAGTCCATTACATAGACATCATTGTCGTGTAACCACTTCGCCATAGGGCCTGAGTTCTGTAAAGGTGCTCGATCGTGTTGAAATATGCAGTCGCCATCCCCGATTTGTTCTTCAACAGTGGGAAGCAGGAAGGTGCTTAAAACATCAATGTATGTCTGTGCTTTGATATTGCTAGGCTAAAAAGAATGAGGTGCAAGACCCCCTCTATGAAAAACACGACCACACCATTAACACCACCGCCTCCGAATTTTGCTGTTCCACTACACATTGTGGCAAATTACGTTAACCGGGCATTCGACATACCCACACCCTGCCATTGGATCACCACACTGTGTACCGTGATTCGTGACTCCACACAACGTTTTCGCAATATTCAATCGTCCAGTGTTTACGCTCCTTACACCAAGCGAGGCATCATTTGGCACTTACCGGCGTGATGTGTGGCTTATGAGCAGCCGATCGACCATGAAGTCCAAGTTGTCTCACCTCCATCCTAACTGTCATACTACTTGCAGTGGATCCTGATGCACTTTAGAATCCCTGTGTGGTGGTCTGAATAGATGTCTGCGTATTACACATTACGAATCTTTTCAACTGTCGGCAATCTCTGTCGCTCAACAGATGAGATCGGCTTGTACGCTGTTGTGCTGTACATGACCCTTCCCGTTTCTACGTCACTATCACATCGGAAACAGTGGACCTACACTCCTGGAAATGGAAAAAAAACACATTCACACCGGTGTGTCAGACCCACCATACTTGCTCCGGACACTGCGAGAGGGCTGTACAAGCTATGATCACACGCACGGCACAGCGGACACACCAGGAACCGCGGTGTTGGCCGTCGAATGGCGCTAGCTGCGCAGCATTTGTGCACCGCCGCCGTCAGTGTCAGCCAGTTCTGATGTCCGGAATTAAAAAAAAAGGGGGGGGGGTGGTAATTTTTTGTTTTTATATTTGTTGAAAAGGGAAGAATGAAAAAAGGGTGAATAAAGGTGAAGGGAAGTGGTTCTATTTTTACTGGAATGAACTTATTGATGGACATCACAAAAATGTATTATACCTATATTTTTTTTACTCATCGAAGAAGACAACACAACACATATAAAAGAAATCATCAAACTAATATTGTCCACAGAATGATCGTTTCACAACACACTTTCTAGCTCGACTGACTCTTAAGACTGAACAAGACTCGACTGACTCTACTCTCTCTCTGGACCACAGCCTCTTCACGTCCCTCTGGACCAGAGATTACAACTGGGATTAGCACGCCGATTATTTAATTAATCGTACAGCCGCTGGGCGCGCGCTTGGCGCGTCATTTAAATGGGGTTAAACGCACACCGCGAGAGGCGTGGGCTAGCGGTGTCTTACAGGTATTTTCACACAGTTTTCCGTGGCATACGGAGCTCCAACGCAGTCTTTAACACTGGTAGAATGCCGCGACAGCGTGGACGTGAACCGTATGTGCAGTTGACTGACTTTGAGCGAGGGCGTATAGTGGGCATGCGGGAGGCCGGGTGGACGTACCGCCGAATTGCTCAACACGTGGGGCGTGAGGTCTCCACAGTACATTGATGTTGTCGCCAGTGGTCGGCGGAAGGTGCACGTGCCCGTCGACCTGGGACCGGACCGCAGCGACGCACGGATGCACGCCAAGACCGTAGGATCCTACGCAGTGCCGTAGGGGACGGCACCGCCACTTCCCAGCAAATTAGGGACACTGTTGCTCCTGGGGTATCGACGAGGACCATTCGCAACCGTCTCCATGAAGCTGGGCTACGGTTCCGCACACCGTTAGGTCGTCTTCTGCTCACGCCCCAACATCGTGCAGCCCGCCTCCAGTGGTGTCGCGACAGGCGTGAATTGAGGGACGAATGGAGACGTGTCGTCTTCAGCGATGAGAGTCGCTTCTGCCTTGGTGCCAATGATGGTCGTATGCGTGTTTGGCGCCGTGCAGGTGAGCGACACAATCAGGACTGCATACGACCAAGGCACACAGGGCCAACACCCGGCAGAATGGTGTGGGGTGCGATCTCCTACACTGGCCGTACACGTCTGGTGATCGTGGAGGGGATACTGAATAGTGCACGGTACGTCCAAACCGTCATCGAACCCATCGTTCTACCATTCCTAGACCGGCAAGGGAACTTGCTGTTCCAACAGAACAATGCACGACCGCATGTATCCCGTGCCACCCAACGTGCTCTAGAAGGTGTAAGTCAACTACTCTGGCCAGCAAGATCTCCGGATCTGTCCCCCATTGAGCATGTTTGGGATTGGATGAAGCGTCGTCTCACGCGGTCTGCACGTGCAGCACGAACGCTGGTCCAACTGAGGCGCCAGGTGGAAATGGCATGGCAAGCCGTTCCACAGGACTACATCCAGCATCTCTACGTTCGTCTCCATGGGAGAATAACAGCCTGCATTGCTGCGAAAGGTGGATATACACTGTACTAGCGCCGACATTGTGCATGCTCTGTTGTCTGTGTCTATGTGCCTGTGGTTCTGTCAGTGTGATCATGTGATGTATCTGACCCCAGGAATGTGTCAATAAAGTTTCCCCTTCCTGGGACAATGAATTCACGGTGTTCTTATTTCAATTTCCAGGAGTGTAGTTATGTTTAGGAGTGTGGAAATCTCGCGTACAAACGTATGACGAAAGTGACACCCAATCACTGGACCACTTTTGAAGTCCTTGAGTTTCGCGTGGCGTCCCATTCCGCTCTCTCACGATGTCTAATGACTAATGAGGTCACTGATCTGGAGTACCCAGCAGCAGGTGGCAGCACAATGCACCTAATATGAGAAACGTTTGCTTTTGGGGTGTCCAGATACTTTTGATCACAAAGTGTATGTCTGTACCGTAAGCTCTTGAGACATCGCTGCTGTAAGCCTACACATATTTGTCAATTATAAAAACTGTGCAATATACAATAAGTAAAGAGTAAAATAAGGAGGATCTGTAGGGAGCTGGCCAAACGTATAAGTTATTACAATCACGAAGTCCAATAATTAAAATACGATTATAGTTAAATTTAAAATTGTTAGAAGGAAATGGTTAAGTGAAAATATATGATTTTGAGATGCTGTTGTGGTCATTGTAGATAAAACTATTAACATACATAAGGACAGGCTTATCCAGGGTGTAAATTTTAAGTTGACAAACCAGAATAACTCAAAAATAAAATATATGGATTCCAAAGTTGATTATTTTCTAGAGGGACAACTGCTGGTGCTAAAATTAACTCGCCACCCCAACCTATGGGGGTAGGCGGGAAGCAACTTCAAAATTTCAAATGGGAAAAATCGTTTTTTATTGCGGAATCAGATTCTACATAAAAGCTGGGTACATATTTTCTTAAGTGTTTCTTTTGAGTCTTGGTAGTTGGCGCTAAAATTCAAGATAATCCATGTTCTCACATTTTGCGTGGAAATGGTTATGGATTAATAAAAAATACTTATTTACTTCTTAAATTTTGATTCGATAAACTAAAACTCTCCCTCTCTCCCCATAGGGTGGGGTTTGAGAGAGAGAAATTAGAATATTGGAAATATTGACCCAGTATCAATTTGTACCAGAGATTGGGCTAAGTTTTGTTTGTTTCTTGGCCAACGTTTGTAAAACAACGTTTGAACTACCAAGAATCAAAAGATATGTTTAAGAAAAATGTGTATAATTTTTATGTAGAATCTGATTCTGCAATAAAAATTGGGTTTCCCATTTGAAATTTTAAAGTTTCTTTCCGCCTACCCCCAGGTGGCCAGGGTGGCAGGCTAATGTTAGCACCAGCAGATGTCCCTCTCGAAAATAATTAACTTTGGATTCTACACATTTTATCGTGTGACTCTTATTTTTAGAGCTATTCTGGTTTGTCAAGTTAAAATTTACACTGCATATAGCTAATTTAATATCATGAAACTGATACAATAACCAAGGAAACAAGCGAAAAAGAATGGTAATAAAAAACTAAATTAAATAATCAGCTACATCTGTTTGGAGGAACTTGACCTCCAAGAGGGCCTCACGTACCTGCGACACCCTGTTGCGAGATAAGTATAATAAAAAACTGTAACAGTCATTTAATAAGATTATCTTGCTAATGAGATGTATTACATAAATAGAAGAGTGGCCTAGTGCACATCACATTTTACGTGTGTGCGACTATCCTATGTTTATTTTGTGTGTATTTTGTAACGGTGCCCCAATGGCTTTATTATTTTAGTAAGAGTTAAAAAGCAGGTATGCCTCGTCATATTATAAGGGATGCTGTGGATTGGAGCCCCACAACTTCCAAATCAGAAGATTCTGCCGCCTGGGCTACTCTCAGGGCGAGATCGACGTGTTTTGAAGAGCCCCCCGTCGCCGTCTGCCGCTGCCGTCTGCTGCTGCAGTCCATCCCCCGTCTGCTGCTGCTGTCCAGCGCCGCCACTGCTGCCGCTTCAGCGTCGTTGTCGCCTCTGGAGGCCCCCGTCGTATTTATTCTCTTTCCCCACTTCAGTGGCACCTGTCGCCAGTGGACAGCACATTCCACCATGGAAACCTCCACTACCACCATCATTTACACCTCCCCTTTCCCTGCACCCACCGTTACCTCGTGGAGAGCCTCCTATAGGCTTCCCCTGTCTACTCCACCTCCCTCTCCTTACAGTCTCCTCTTCTTATCCCTTGCCCACCCTTGTATCACCACCTGTATGTTGCTCCTGCATTTCCTCATGCTCCTCCTCCTGACCATCCCCTGTTCCCGCTCTAGCCCTCCCTCCCGCCCCTAGCACCCATTGGAAAAACTTTCCCCTCTCCCCATTCACCATTCTATGACTGCTCATGCTTCCCTGGCAGAGTCACCACCTGCCACACCATAGTCGCCACCACAGTGCCCAACCTCCGTCTGACATAAGGGGCCTGTCACCTCACCCCTCTTCCCAGCCCACCTCCACCAAAAAACCTCCCAAGTGGCCACCTCGCCTACAACCCCTCCTCCAAAAAACCACCACCACCCTTCTTCCTTCCGATCCATGCCCAGGGACACCACACCACCTCTCGCATCCCCAGCCACCAACCAGTATACCTATGTCCTTGCCAACCCCAATCCCAAATTTTTCCTAGATGCCCACACCCTCATCCTCAAAATCAATAAGTACATCCCCAGTGCTCATATTGCCCAACTTATCCCCTGCAGAAGCTCTGTCCCCACCCTCACCCATTTCCTTACCTCCTGCTCTCCTCGTCAGCCATAACCCCCTCATTGTCTGCCAGTCCCAACTGCCAGTCTTGTGTTCATGGAGGCGGCGGTTCTGGCAGAACTGAATGTCCACCCATGCTCACCTCACCTGGAAATTCACTCAGCCTTCCATATCTACAACAGCTCTGGCCCTACCTTCCTCATGTGTGTATTTACAGAGTCTACCTTCTCCATAGATCATCTCCCATCTGGAAGCCCTGATTTTCAACTGTCACCACCCCATTGAACCTTTCCATACCCCACCTCAACCTTACCATTGCCAACACTGTCTCCTCTACAACGGTCACATCACCCAAAACTGCAAGACCCCTCACGTGCTCCCCACTGTAAAGCCTCCCACTTCCTAAAGCAGTTTCCTAACCTCATCTCCTCCTACCTCCTGCAACACCTACAACAAACCCCACTCCACCTACTCTTCCAAATGCATAGCAGAACTCCCTCCCACCAATCCTCAGCTCCCTTTTCCCATTCTCCCCATCGACCAGCGTATCCACCCAACAATTCCCTCTGCCCTCCCCCAATAGCTGACCATCGTGTTGTCCAATATCCACCCCCTTCAAGTGCCCTCACAGCGTCCAATAGATCTTCCTTTTGGCATGCCCCATCTTCTATTTGAATACCTATGCCATCTACTCCCACATCCAGGCCCACTTTACCTTCTCCCAACTAGACACCCTTTTTCTAAGCCCCTCTCTCCTCCTCTATCCGCTTCCTCTGTCCCTCCTACCTCAGTATCGTCTTGTATACCTAAACATTCTATCCCTCCCTGCCAAAAAAATACCTCTTCATATATACCCTGTCCCACAACAAGGTCAACTCCTTAATCCTTAAAGAAACCTTCCTCCAACTTCACCATGATGTCTGCACCTCCCCCTATCTGCTTCACTGCACTGATAATCCTCATCCTCTCAAATGAGGTGGGGTCACTATTGGCCATCTGAAGCACATCCCTGTCTGCACGCTACCTATGCTCAATGACCCAACCGAACACCTTCTCCTCAGCATCTTTTTTCCCTCCATCACCTGTGCCACTACCTATTCCTCTCTGCCTGGGGGCTAGGTGTTTGTGTTGTCCTAATCACTCCATCATCATTCATGAAAAGAGGCCAGATAGGACTGTTTTCAGATTGGGAAAGTGCAGTTGAGTGCCCCACATCATCATCACAACACTATCTATGTCTGCCCCAAAGTTCCTCTCCCTTATGATTGCCACTGACCTCATTGTCAACAGACTTGACCCTGCCACCATTCAGCATTTGCATCAGTTCCTTGCCTCCCTCTATGGTGACCTAGTTCCTCTCCCACGGCACATTTCCTTACCATTATCTCCTCCATCAAAAATGGTTCAAATGGCTCTGAGCACTATGCGACTTAACTTCTGAGGTCATCAGTCGCCTAGAACTTAGAACTAATTAAACCTAACTAACATAAGGACATCACACACATCCATGCCTGAGACAGGATTCGAACCTGCGACTGTAGCGGTCGCTCGGCTCCAGACTGTAGCGCCTAGAACCGCATGGCCACTCCACCTGGCCTCTTCTCCATCCATCACCCCCCTCCTTCCCCCATCCTGCTGCCCCTCCAAATTCTGCCCATGACTTCCATGGCACCAACTGGGATGTTTACTGGGAATCCATTGCCTCACAGGTCGAAAGCCACCCACTTACCTTTCACTATCCCGATTATGTCACCAGTGCCTCTTCCTTCCTCTAGAAGATCATTACTGATTCCATGGAGGCCCACATTCCTACCAAACACTCCCACCCTCACCTCCCTACACTTCCTCCACAAACCGTCCTTCTCCCCCATAAATCTACTGCTCCTTCCTTCTCACCCATGATCGGGATACACTCCTCTGCCACCAACAATAATAACGATACATCCAAAACCTCCTCATAGCAAGGGATCACTGGGACTAGTGACAGACACATACGCACCTTAGCTCTGCCCTCCCTGTCAACTCATGTAAGTACCAGTTGCCTTCCATCACCTTACTGGTAGCCATCCCATCCCACATTATCTCTTCTCCATGACAGCTGCCTCTTCCATGACAACCTCAGTAAGGTTATCCATTTTCCTTACCACGTATATGAGATCTTTTCCATTCCTGATGTTCCCCATTTTGAGTACTCCTTCTTTACCACCATCCTTCAATGCACTGATACCTCCATCCCACCATTTGCCACAAGTTTCTGGTACTGAGTTGTACTGTCGGTAGCAGAGCCAGGATGGGGAAGGTGTAGGCACATTTACTTGGTCCAAGCCTTGTCGACACAAATTTATTATTTAACACTAATTGGTTATACATCCAAGTTAATACAATTAACAGTTGAAAGGAAATTGTAGCAATAGAGTTTAATTTTTTTTAATTTTTTTATTTTTTATTTTTATTTTTTTTTATTTTATTTTTTTTTTTACAGAAGACATGCAGCTCCACTCTGAAACATTACATAGAGGTACTGTTAGTAAAATGTATGTTATATATCATGTGCAGTCATCAAGACCTCAAGAATATTGTTTTGGTTCAACATAAGGTGAAAACACCCAAAATGCACAGATCTTCAAAACAACTTACAAATAAACAATTTAACACGTCACTCACAAAACTACACGAATTATTTCATACATGCAGTCTATTACGAGCTCAACAGTCATTCCTGCCAGCTGTGTGATACCTAAATTTGATTGATACAGAATAAACGCAGCTCAGAAGAATGATCTTTCAACATATTATAAAACAACTTTATAATAAAAGATGAGTGCTCTTTTTCCCATTCAAATTTCTGACTGGCTATTTTTGTACTAGCAAGTTACAGTTGCTGCCTATCACTTGCTACAGACAGACAAACACATCTGTCATAAAATGATTGATTAACGAGGTGGCAATTCAGAGCTAGCAACTTCTTGTAACAACTGATTTTCAAATGCTGCCACGAAAAACATTCTACAAAACAGAATCACACAAATCAAAGTACCACTCACTCCCAAAATCAGACAAATCACACAATATAAATAATGGTTATTTCGCAACAATGGAACTGAAACAGATTACACACTTCTATGTGCTTCTCACTCACAACAGTCCTTTTAAGTGCATACAGCTCAAAATCTATCCCAAGCAGTATTAGTAGAATAGGGAATTTGCAATTTAAACACTCCATGTTTAACAAGATGTAATGTAACAATAATTTGAACAGAACTTCCATAAAATGATCGATGATAGTGGATACCGTGCCATACACTATGAAACAAATTATGAATTATTCACAGTAGACACCTGGCACGTGATGATATTCTGAATTGTTCCAAATCACAAAATGTTGGCTACAAGTATCAATCCCACAATAAGTAATGATCATGAAATTTAATAAAAGTGTATGAAAATTTCGGCCTTAGCCAGGTGACGAGAACAACACCAATGGAGTTTACTGTTACACTCGAGTGCTAGGCCCAACAAACAACGGCTGGTCATGGAGAACCACGCTAAGCAAGCCAGGATTCCGTCCTCCCCACGTGCTCGCAAACAGCCATCTTATCGCAGTCCCCAACGACAGGCACCAGTTGACTCCCAGCCTCTCCCGTCCTGTCGCCATCCGACAACCAGTCGACCGATCGACCAACGGCCTTCCGTCTGCGTCGACCACAGCCCCGGCGCGTACTTGCACCATGCGGACGTGCCTGCTGCTGACTGCCAACTCGCTCAACCGTGGAGTAGCGACGAAGCAAACTGAGACTTAGAGCCGACCGAGTAACATGCGAGTGTCTGCTTTCTGACTGACTCTGTCGCCTCACTGTACCAGCTCCCAGACCGAGCGACTAACCGACTGACCAGACTCGCCGAGACTCACCGGTCCTCTCGCCATGTCCCGACCGATCCGTCCTCCCAAAACTATTGCTACGCGCACCAGCGACAACAGAGCTCAGCGGTCACGCCCCCTATCGCTGCGGCGAAAACAAGTGAATAATCATATGTGGTAAATCAAATGAGCTGAGCCTTGACGCGGCTCAGCCCCCTCAAGACATAAATAATCTCGTCACCACACATGACGTAACACTAGTCGTCCATTTCGAATGCTCCTGGTCACAATTGTGTCACCTACCACCACCTCAAGTAATCACCCCCTCCTCCCTCCTTCCTGGCTGCCCTTGGTTCCATGTATAATGTCCTCCTCTCTGGCTTTTCTCCCCTGCGGAAGGCTTCTCATGTCCTGCTTTTCCTGAAACCCGAAAAACCGATCTGCCTCACCTCGGTGTTCAGTAAGGTCTTTGAGTCCATGCTCTCCCACTGGATTCATCACCACATTAAGCAGCACCACTCGTTCCCCTTACCCAGTGTTTGCTCCTGGCTCCTCTTTAAACGCCAGACCTATGCTGTATCCATCAGTTTCATCAATCTCGTTGCTTCCTTCCTCTCCCGCCATCCCTCCTAACTCGCTATCGACAATACCAACTCCCATACTTTCTATCCCAGTTCCAGTGTGCCTCAAGGCTATTCGTTACGACATCGGCGGACGCTGAGCCATGTAGGCAGCACAGATATGTGCGCACCGCTGGTGGCTCGAACAGACTTTTTAATGTGGCGGTGCCGCTATTGTGTCACGAAAGATAACGGAACCTCCCCAGTGTTCTCTCTCCTCTCACCAAGGCAAATCAAAAGTCTGTCCAAACAGGACACTGAAAAATCAAAAATCAAACGCAGGATACGTCGTCACTTCTCCTGGGTATCTGTATTTCTCCACAGAATTGAAAACAAACAGAAACATAATACCATTATAACAAGTTAATCGATCGTTGAATCCTAACATTTGTGAATTTCGAAAAAGAGTATGAGCCTGTGTCTGTCAACTCATTATGGGAAGCGGTGGAGTAAATAGGTGTAGAAGCACGCCAAATATCCCTAATTCGGACAATATACCACCAATCGTCCAGAGTAGTTAAAGTAGAGGAAAAATGAGGGAGACATTAGAAACACCGAGAGAACTTAGACAAGGCTCTAGAGTGTCGCCGATCCGCTTTAAAATATACACTCAGTACTTATTGGAACGGTGAATCAGTCACACAGAGTGTTGGAATTCCTTTCCAGCACGGTATTACATACTCAGTATCATCTGCCAATGTTACTGACAGCACAAATTAGAGGGGATGTCAAATTGTTGATAAAGAAGTTACGGGAAGCATCAGAACGAGCTGGGCTTCTAAATATGAGGAAAACAGAATATCTAGTAGTGGTAGGAGAGGGAAGGGGTATGGTACTGTGGCAAGAAACTGTTAAAGCTATAAAGCAGCTAAGATCGATCATCCATTCTTCGAAAAGTTGTGATGCAGATGGGGAACGCAGGATCCAGCAAACAAGAAGAGCAATTAAGGTGCTAAATTGACTTCTGGTTAAAAAAATGGTTCAAATGGCTCTGAGCACTATGAAACTTAACTTCTGAGGTCATCAGTCCACTACAACTTAAACCTAACTAACCTAAGGACATCACACACATCCATACCCGAGGCAGGATTCGAACCTGCGACCGTAGCGGTCGCGCGGTTCCAGACTGTAGCGCCTAGAACCGCTCGGCCACCGCGGCCGGCTGGAATTCCGGAAGCTGGGCAGTATCAAAAGAAACAATGAAGAGGACTCTAGAAGGAGTATACTAACATACAGTGCAGAAGGACTGACCTTGGGGGACGGCAGAGAATATGGAGGGCAATCAGAGTATGCAGAACAAAGCGGAGAAGAAGGGAGGAGATTTTTGAGATGATGAATATGGAACAAATAGTCGTACAAATAATTCAGAGTAGATCTTCAGAGATATAACCCTGCACAGCGAAAGGAACAATGATGATGGCCGAAAGCAGGCCTGGGACAGTCGCCGCCAGGAAGGAGTTCTCGTGAACGGCCGAGATTAAAACGGAGAGCGGGAATAATTGGAATGATGAGGAAGAGAGATCTGGAAGAGGAAGAGTGATGGTGAAAGCTGGATAATGGGACTACATGGCAACTTCGGAGAAGTTGAAAAGCCCTTAAAAGTAAAAGTAAGGAGAATCAATGACAGAGGTACAATAAGTGTAGAAAGCAGTGTACTCCCTTCCCCGCCGATTTGAGACCGTTGTCACTGCCAGTGGCAGTATTACACGGTATTAGTGTGTGTATCTTACTTATTGCCCTGTCAATGAACTCAAACGCTATTGGATTGCAGCCTTTAAGGATTTGTCGGGTGAGTCGCATGGCTCCTTAATAACAATACCATCGGGCCGTTCGTCCAGAAAACCCGCGTTACTGTCGTCACAACGGTAGTTAAGCCCCACAGCGAGGAGCAGCCATTTGCTTTCGGCGTGCTGGTCTCGTACCGGCGGCCATGAACGCGAGATGGGCCCCCTCGCAGCCGGCGGCCGGACGCGCGCTGCAGTTGATCCCGCGTTTTAGAGGTCCCAGAGAGCCGCCGGCCCCGAACCTCCGAAGGGGAGCGAGGCGGAGCGGAGCGGCCTGTCTGCCCCGGACTGAAGAGCGTCGTAAAAACTAACATAAAACTCTAGTGATAAGGGCTCTCTCAAGTTATCCCCCCAATTCCGCGCTTTCTTTCCCTGAGGAGGCCGCCTTATTTAACGGACCTCGCTTCGAAACGTTGGCTGCCGGAAGGCGCTGCATTTGTGTGGCTACCACTGCACTACCATTGTCAGCTGTGTACTGTAACAGACTCCCCATAAACTGCAGTTGAAACCTTGTTCAAATGGAGCTGATGGTCTCTTTTGTTTAAAACGAAGCAAGGTGCAGGACAAGTGGCTGTGGATTGTAAGGCTGGCCCAGGAAACTTGCAAGTGCATGTATTCATAGGTAAGTACACTAACTTTCTTATAAATCAGATTACAAATAACGAACACGTTGTCCAGTTGATTAGAAACCAGCTTTAAACAGAAAAAGACATGTTATGCGAAATCAGTTTTTTAATAGAAATACGTCTCCTAGAACAATAATAATGATAAAGCTGTAATTAATAATTTTTCCCTACATAATAATAATGACAAAAACTTATGAAAATAAGTTTTTTTTAAATACACTACTGGCAATTGAAATTGCTACACCAAGAAGAAATGCAGATGATAAACGGGTATTCATTGGACAAATATATTACATGTGATTACATTTTCACGCAATTTGAGTGGATAGATCCTGAGAAACCAGTACCCAGAACAACCTCCTCTGGCCGTAATAACGGCCTTGATACGCCTGGGATTGAGTCAAACAGAGCTTGGATGGCGTGTACAGGAACATGTAACCATGCAGCTTCAACACGATACCACAGTTCATCAAGAATAGTGACTGGCGTATTGTAACGAGCCACCATTGACCAGACGTATTCAGTTGGTGAGAGATCAGGAGAACGTGCTGGCCAGGGCAGTAGTCGAACATTACCTGTATCCAGAAAGGCCTGTACAAGACCTGCAACATGCGGTCGTGCATTATCTTGCTGAAATGTAGGGTTTCGCAGGGATCGAATGGAGGTAGAGCCACAGGTTGTAACACATGTGAAATGTAGCGTCCACTGTTCAACTTGCCGTCTGTGTGAACAAGAGGTGACCGAATCATGTAACCAAAGGAACCCACTCTATCAAGCCGGTTGATACGTCAGAATGGCGATGACGAATACACGCTTCCAATGTGCGTTCACTGCGATCTCGCCAAGCACGAATGCGACCATCACGATGCTGTAAACAGAACCTGGATTCATCCGAAAAAATTACGATTTGCCATTCGTGCACCCAGGTTCGTAGTTGAGTACACCATCGCAGGCGCTCCTGTCTGTGGTCTCCGAGCTGAAAGTCCATGCTGCTGCGAACGTCGTCGAACTGTTCGTGCAGATAGTTCTTGTGTTGCAAACGTCCCCATCTGTTGACTCAGGGATCGAAAGGTGGCTGCACGATCCGTTACAGCCATGCGGATAAGATGACTGTCATCTCGACTGCTAGTGATACGAGGCCGTTGGGATCCAGCACGGTTTTCCGTATTACCCTCCTGAACCCACAGATTCCATATTCCGCTAACGGTCATTGCATCTTGACCAACGCGAGCAGTGACGTCAGGATACGATAAACCGCAATCGCGATAGGCTAGAATCCGACCTTTATCAAAGTCGGAAACGTGATGGTACGCATTTCTCCTCCTTACCCGAGGCATCACAACAACGTTCCACCAGGCAAAATCCGGTCAACTGCTGTTTGTGTATGAGAAATCGGTTGGAAACATTCATCATGTCAGTACGTTGTAGGTGTTGCCACCGGCGCCAAACTTTTGTGACTGCTCTGAAAAGTAAATCATTTGCATATCACAGCATCTTCTTCCTGTCGGTTAAATTTCACCTCTCTAGCACTTGATCTTGGTGGTGAAGCAATTTCAATGGCCAGTAGTGTAGTTAAAATGTTGAAACAGTAAACCAGCTGAAAACGGTATATTACAATAGGTAAATGCAAATACAACCTGCGGCCCCGCAAAAAGGCACACGAAGACCCTCTTCTGTAGACGACATACACTTCACAGCCCCGCTAAACAGGCTGCGGGCCGATAATTCCACGTGTATCCATACCTATGACACTCTAGACTGGCCATGAGTGACCGGCAATGGAACAGATACAAGTCACACAGTGTTCATACACAGGGCACAGCATCAACTACTTCCCTTTCCCTCCTCTCCCTTACCTTCTTCAGGCCCTGGATGGAAGCAAGGAAGCTTCAGAGCGGCCCGGGCAAAGCCTCGGCGAGCGTAGCCACGCCACAAACAGATACACGAACCACTAGGGCGATTTTAATAACAGTAGTGCTCTCTGCACGGCACAAGAGCCTCACTCTCCACACAGACCTGTTCGCGGGAGGCGGTACTCGCCTCCATAAGAAACAAAGTATGTATGAAGCCGTCAGCAAGCTAATGCAGTTGTCCTGTCCAGCCCAGGCAAAATTCGTAGCTTCTGCTAAGAATAAGGCCAGCACACACTCTGCCTAATTTAGACTTCAAGACGATACTATTACACGTATTAATGAGGCATTAACAAGATAAAATTTAATCTTGCATGTCAGATACCTAAACCACAAATCAGAAATAACTGATATAACTGCTCTTAAATCTACACTAGACGCTCACATCTCCAACATTAAAAAAGACTAAAATCAACTTATTTAAAAGACATAAACAAATTTTAGAGCCTTACTTGTTTTGCCTAGTCTAATCATAAAATACACTTCCTCGTAAGTCCAAGCTAGTACGGTAGAGCATACAACCAATAACCAACCAAGGGAGACCGGGGAAACAACAAAGCAGCTAGCACAATGCATAGCGCAATGGGTTCACTTTACGTAGGGCATGCAGCCAGCAAAGGGCCCCCCTTAGCAATGTTCGAAATAACTATCACACTGAAAATGTAATTACAAGGTGAGACAGTATATCAGATGGGTATCGCACAATCAACGATCTCACCCACTCTCACTTGAAAGCACCAGCCACCAGCAAACCCAGGGGTAAGAAATTACCAGGCCGGTGGAGTGTACTAACTGCTCCATAGACAGGCCACCCAAGTGAGTCGGTCAAGCAAAAGCCCCACTCTGGCTCCACCTGTCGAGTTTGTTACACTTGCACGGAGTGACACTTGTACGGAGATAGGAAGTGTTGGCACTTGCACGAAGCGCTGTACCCTGCAGATAGTGGACAGGGTGTTCCAAAAGTACGATACACCGACCTGTCCGCCGCTACCTGCGACGTTCCCCGCACGGAGTTCCCTGTCCCCGCACTAGTTCGTAGAGCGAGTGGCTTTCTCCCGGAGTTCAGTACTGCAGTCGACCTCTGACTGGTAAGTAGTGTTCCGTGCTTTATTGCTGAGATAATGGAGTTCACAGAGGCTACCGAAGGAAGGTATTCAGCGGGCACCATTATATAGTGGACTGCACAAACCAACAAGAGGGAATTGTTGGCGACGTGTCCTTTAAAAACAATAAATGCGAAGAAAGACTATCCACAGGAAATTAAGCAGTTTTAGTGGAAGGTATACACGTTTGTATTCCAGATGAGGAAGCAAATGAAGTGCGAACACATTTTGTGAGCGCAAAGAAGCGGGAAAAAAGAAACAGACGGTACATATTCTTCAGTTTACGTTGGAGAGGTATGACAGTTCTTCAATCAAGGCTACAACTTAGTATCTTTAACATCACACTGAAGTGGGAAGCAATCGTTACCTCGCGTTAGGCGAAAATATGTTGGAACTACAAAATATCACAGAGATTCTGGAGAAATTTTCTTCCATGAAAATTCACTGGTGTCCAAAATTAAAGCAAGAGACTACTGTTTCATCTTCCTACGATTAATTTACGACATAATCATACAAAATGTCAACAGACGTCCGTACGATCGTGTTCTGCACGGAAAAGGGCATTCTTGTCAACAGAAAACCACGCAAACGATTGTCTCACGGCACCTATCAAACGGAGTAGTGTTTCTCCGGTTGTCCTACATCGAGAAGCAAAGGGCTCCGTTGCAATCTTCGAGATAACTATCTGAAAATTTATTTACAAGGTGAGACAGTACATCAGATTGGCATCGCACAATATATATATATATACACTCCTGGAAATTGAAATAAGAACAACGTGAATTCATTGTCCCAGGAAGGGGAAACTTCATTGACACATTCCTGGGGTCAGATACATCACATGATCTCACTGACAGAACCACAGGCACATAGACACAGGCAACAGAGCATGCACAATGTCGGCACTTGTACAGTGGTCATCCACCTTTCGCACCAATGCAGGCTGCTATTCTCCCACGGAGACGATCGTAGAGATGCTGGATGTAGTCCTGTGGAACGGCTTGCCATGCCATTTCCACCTGGCGCCTCAGTTGGACCAGCGTTCGTGCTGGACGTGCAGACCGCGTGAGACGACGCTTCATCCAGTCCCAAACATGCTCAATGGGGGACAGATCCGGAGATCTTGCTTGCCAGGGTAGTTGACTTACACCTTCTAGAGCACGTTGGGTGGCACGGGATACATGCGGACGTGCATTGTCCTGTTGGAATACCAAGTTCCCTTGCCGGTCTAGGAATGGTAGAACGATGGGTTCGATGACTGTTTGGATGTACCGTGCACTATTCAGTGTCCCCTCGACGATCACCAGAGGTGTACGGCCAGTGTAGGAGATCGCACCCCACACCATTCTGCCGGGTGTTGGCCCTGTGTGCCTTGGTCGTATGCAGTCCTGATTGTGTCGCTCACCTGCACGGCGCCAAACACGCATACGACCATCATTGGCACCAAGGCAGAAGCGACTCTCATCGCTGAAGACGACACGTCTCCATTCGTCCCTCCATTCGCACCTGTCGCGATACCACTGGAGGCGGGCTGCACAATGTTGGGGCGTGAGCGGAAGACGGCCTAACGGTGTGCGGGACCGTAGCCCAGCTTCATGGAGACGGTTGCGAATGGTCCTCGCCGATACCCCAGGAGCAACAGTGTCCCTAATTTGCTGGGAAGTGGCGGTGCGGTCCCCTACGGCATTGCGTAGGATCCTACGGTCTTGGCGTGCATCCGTGCGTCGCTGCGGTCCGGTCCCAGGTCGACGGGCACGTGCACCTTCCGCCGACCACTGGCGACAACATCGATGTACTGTGGAGACCTCACGCCCCACGTGTTGAGCAATTCGGCGGTACATCCACCCGGCCTCCCGCATGCCCACAATACGCCCTTGCTCAAAGTCCGCAAACTGCACATACGGTTCACGTCCACGCTGTCGCGGCATGCTACCAGTGTTAAAGACTGCGATGGAGCTCCGTATGCCACGGCAAACTGGCTGACACTGACGGCGGCGGTGCACAAATGCTGCGCAGCTAGCGCCATTCGACGGCCAACACCGCGGTTCCTGGTGTGTCCGCTGTGCCGTGCGTGTGATCATTGCTTGTACAGCCATCTCGCAGTGTCCGGAGCAAGTATGGTGGGTCTGACACACCGGTGTCAATGTATTCTTTTTTCTATTTCCAGGAGTGTAGAAAAATAACACTAGTACACCTTTAAGTATTGGGCCTCTAAAGTGTTGCAAATTGCAATGCATATATCCACAACAACTTTTGAAATGGTGGGTTGTGCTATTCTGTGGCTAAAAGAAAGACTCTTGAAAGATTCCCCTGCAGCCAAGTTACGTAATGTTACAACCAGCCTGCAACGTAACAGGGCATTTACCGGTATTTTTTTTTTCTGTGATATAGGCTGGTATGTTCACAAAACGTATAAGTGTATGACTTCATATGATTTAATTCTTACTTTCGAGAATGTGGGACAGCTCCCCTAATGACTGTGTCACACCTGCTAATTCCATCTTCTATCATTGACAGCAGCTTCTCGAAACAGAACGTGTCCGTCCTGACAAAGCTTCGAAATTCTTGAGGATCTTCGAGCTTCAGTTCTTTCATAAGCAGTGAATATAATCGCCCTGCTCTGTCCCTTCTCTTCAGCCAGGATCGAACTCAGAAAAGTCTGGTTTTATGTTTTCGCCGTCGTTCTGCCCTAATCCGAAGCTTTACTGTCACCGCCAGGGCAATGGCTCCAAAAACAAGTGGGAACTCCATGAGCAAAATGCTGTATGACTACATATACCTGTTTAACCAAGTGTCGTAATATAAAACTAACAGTTGAGTCTGTAATTCAGAAAAGTAGTAATCTACATAAGAGAGTAACACTTACTTGATAAGTAATGATAAAATCAATTCCTTATGAAATAGTAACCTTGAGTTACATAAATAATTTGAAGTGACGTTCCCATAAGTTCCACGGTTCCCCTTGTGTTCCGCGCAGTATAACGAACGACTTGAGAAACGATCAGACAGTTCTGTTTGCGTTTCGCTCGTGATCACTGTCTACTGCGTATGTGCGGCAGGTGTATCCCGCGTGAATGATGAAATAGGACTACGTGAACCACCCTGTAGATAGTCATACTTGGGGCGCTGGTGCATAGGTCTACGTAGAGAGCCTGTAAGAGGGAGAGAATGGACAATGGTGATAGCGTAGCTAATTGGCTGAGAGCCGAGGAAGCCATGTTTTTACCGAACTGACGCTGACATTGTGGTATCGATTTCTACGATGCCACGCCGTAGGTGAGCTCTGCTAGGTTGGCACTACGACATACACCGACGACAGCGCACTCTAGCTGGCGCGGGAGAGCTCTACGAGCTCCGCTCTAGATTCTCCCCATCCCATCAAGAGCAGACGGCCTGGAAACATCGCTTCAGCCACAGCTTGCTATTGAGACTATGTACTACTTACGACGGGTCTAAGGCTTCGCACCTCTTCACAAAGTTATGTATTCAGTTAATACTGTGATATAATAAAACCATTTCTAAGAGCAGTACCGAGAGTATTTCACCTTTTCCTGATCCTACTCACTTCCTACATTCGGCCTACCCGTCAGTTTACAGGAGCAGACCCACGCGCCGTCTTCCAGGCGGGATACAAAAGATTTGGTATGATTATAACTAGGTACTGTGTGTGATTCTGTATTATTGGTTCTCTTCAAGGCTTCGAACGCCAATTCCATTGTACAATTTCTTACAGGTTGTAATACGGTAAGTATAGAAGCACTTTTGCATGTTCTCTGTCGGTTCTATTTATGTAAATTACCTTACAATCACTCTGTTGGTCGGATCTATGACAATACTTTTAGAATTTCACTGCAATTTTAGAGGCAAAATTTTTATTTAAAGTGAATTACTGAGGGTCACTAGTAATATGAATTACAATATCATCAAGGCCAGTCAAGAGGAATGTCTGGTTACTCTCCTGTTGGGCGCAAAACCGAAGTGAAAATGGATATATGATGCTCGTTTTCCCAAGAAACGAAAAAAAAAAATGGTTCAAATGGCCCTGAGCACTATGGGACTAAACTTCTATGGTCATCAGTCCCATAAAACCTAGAACTACTAATACCTAACTAACCTAAGGACATCATAAACATCCATGCCCGAGGCAGCGAACGTAGCAGTTGCGCGGTTCCAGATTGTAGCGCCTAGAACTCCTCGGCCACCCCGACCGGCCCAAGAAATGAAGAAGGACGTAAACAGTGGGCAGTGAAAGTCAACCGAGAATCGTAAAAGCAACTTACGGAAACCAAGAAATTATTTCTTTGTGTGTGAAATAAGTAACTTTCTCCTGTTGTATGCCATTAGTAAGGCCCAGGCAATAACATTTTGTTTTACTTGGAAGGTTCAGAGGCTGTTTACTTAAATAGTGCCTTTCTATGAGAGAAAATAGTTCAATTTCTTTTTAATTGTAATAGTAATTATAAGCATTTTGATATTCTACATTATACAGTAAAATACACGCAAATATCCATAGTTGTGCATAGAGATATTTGCTCATAAGAATAGTAAAGTTTCATAATTAGCCATATTGTTGTCCTCTTAATTTTTAGTTCTGCTTGCTTTTCTTATTACTTTATGTGCTATATATTAGCCACCGGTTTTTCCCTATCTAGTGCACCTCTATTTTTATTGACTCATCTATGTCATCTATATCTCTAAAAGATAATGAGATTTGTAGTACACTCGTGACCCTATTTTACAGGTATGTTTGTCTCATTTTCCTTTAGCAAACTGCACAAAATACTTTTTTATGATTGTAAGCAGATAACATAAAACCACTACGTTTATCCTGGAAATGAGACAGAAAGAGGTTCATGTTTAGACATTGTTCTTTAAAAAAGCTAAAACTGTTAGTTTCTTCTAACTGAAGGCAGTAATTCAGGGGAAAGTGAATGTTAAGATGTATTGGGTTGTAATAGCAGTTAAGTTCTTAGATTGCATCCATTAACAGAGTAAAAACCTTTTATGGTTTTCAGTATAAGCAATTTAATCAATGTGTGTGTTTAGCTTGTAATACTACTTGGTATTTCTGTTTTACATTACTGCTTTTAAACGTTTCAAACAGGTCACAGTTTTTTTCTCCTAACAGGAACATTTTTCTGATGATTAGTGGGAGAAAGCCAGTGTTTATGGAAAGAACAAATCAAAGTGTAATGCTGTACCCACAATTTTCTCCCACTCTGTGACAAAGATACCAATAAAGAAACCCAAGGAGTACCACCTGCCATGTCCTCCTGTGCATAGCAAAGAGGCTAACATATCTACTGTAGTAGATATGAGTAGGTGGAGAATGCACCACACTCATCAACTTCGCAGATGTTGAAAGCCTAAGAAACAATGACAGTGAATATAAATTGCAGATAAGAAGGTTAGAAGATGTTATTAAGAACAGCTGTTGAAATTCGGCAGACATACACTCTGCTTCATGATACTTCCATTTTCTCACAATTTTATTAGGTCTACATAAACATAGACGAATGGCATTTGTTTTAGACATGTACGGAGTATTAAGCTAAAAGATTTGCTTTGGTCTCGTGCGTCAAACATATGCCTTATTTTGCTCGTGTAGTGGCTAGCTTTCTGCTTACGTCGCTACCTAATTGCACGTCCGGTGAGGAATCTGGTGAAAACACGGCGGCCACTGGCCGATTGGCCACTCTCTCGCTATATAGGCTCTCTAGGTCTATGAGCTATGATTTCAGAAAATCGTTTCTCTCTGGTGTGAGAACAACAGTAATAACTTAATCCCCTTAGAATTGATCTTAGTGCCGTGAAGCGGGAGGGAAATAGGAAATTGGGTGGGGGGGGGGGGGCGGGGGGGACGCTCCAGATTATTTTTGGCAGTCAATACGAAAGTTTATACAATGGCGGACGTTAATATCCCATTTAGCAGGGACTATTCTGCTGACAAAAATTATTTGCTTTAGAAAAACTCTCAGTAGAAGAAAAGACAAAACAGTAAGGATGATGGTTGAGTGGAGGTTGAGGGATGGAGAGAACACACCTCGACCGTTAAATAAAAACACCTTTATGGCTCATGATTTCTATACTAAATATAAATTTTGGTTGGTTACAAAGGCCAGAAAAGCCCACCCGGTTAGCCGTATGGTCTAACGCTCCGCTTTCCGGGCGGAAAGGCTTGCCGGTCCCCGGCACGAATCCGCCCAGCAGATTAGTGTCAGCCGGCTGGTGTGGCCGAGCGGTTCTAGGCGCTTCAGTCCTGAACCGCGCGACCGCTACGGTCACACGTTCGAATCCTACCTCGGGCATGGATGTGTGTGATGTCCTTAGGTTAGTTAGGTTTACGTAGTCCTGAGTTTGGGTTACTGATGACCTCCGATGTTAAGTCGCATAGTGCTCAGAGCCATTTGATTAGTGTTGAGGTCCGGTGGGCCGGCCAGTCTGTGGATGGTTTTTTCAGGCAGTTTTCCATCTACCTCTGCGAATGCGGGCTGGTTCCCCTTATTCGACCTCAGTTACACTCTGTCGGCGATTGCTGCGCCAACACTTTTTCCACGTACGCGTACACCATAATAACTCTACCACGCGGACATTGGGGCTACACTCGTCTAGTGTGAGACGTTCCAGGGGGTCCACTGAAGGGCAGAACCGCACAGTAACCTTGGGTTTGGTGTGGGGCTGCGGTGGGGTGAGTGTACTGCTGTAGCCTGTTGCGGGATTGTGTACCACTGAAGGCTCCGGCAGGGACGAAGCCTCTCTGTCGCTTCTAGGTGCCCAGTTCCATACAGTAGTATAAAAAACAACACAGGTGAGGTAATACTTTGTGGAATACGTACATACGAAGGTAATTGAAACATTTCTCGGAGAAAAGGGAACGATAAAACAGTGGGAAGGTCATTGGCTTTGACTAACCATCGCGTGCACTTATATTAAGAGGAAAACCGAATCGTAATCTACGAAAATATTAGCTCATGGATATTCCGCCGATAGTGTTTTGGATGTTGTGGACAAAGCCCGGCTTACATTCTCAAAAGCGGAGCCTAGCAGAGCATGTGTCCGATTTAATACCACAGATCACATGAAACTACCTTCTGCTATTTCAAAACATTAATGGCTACTGGCCAATACTGTGCTAACTTCTCATTCTACGACAGTTTCTGTTTCTAGTTGAACTGTCAGTGATAAAATAACATCTCAGAACATGCGTGATAGGTACAGTATGAGTTAAACCGTAAAAAATTGAGCATCAAATTCTTCCGTACGTAGCTTCGGCCCAGGAAGAGTGACGTATGAAATCATCCTCCACTTCCCGGGGCCAATCAAACTGCAGAGTCCTAACAGATAGATCCTTCTTTCTTTCATTTGGGATCGCCAGGATGGACCCGTAGCGTGAATGAAATCGTTGAGGATAATTAATTGAACTAGCTATCCTATAGGTTACCACTTCCATATCAGCAGATAAAAGATACCTTACATGTGCAATTCTGTCCCATGCCCGTGGCTCCAACGGACATCGAAACTACAGCCGGCTTTTCATCAGAATAATTTACGTAATGGGGAACAGGGAGGAAGGCTAAGAGCACGGAACAAAAAAGCAGTGAATGAGTGGAATTATCACATATTGACCATTTAAGAATACATCTGAAAGCGAGTATGCCATGTTACTGTATAGGACGACTGAGCCTTGTAAGATCGTATTGATTGCGGTCGGCAGATCGTCTCATTTTCCCTCTGTTCGACAAGCTGCGCTGTTGCGCCGCGCCTTCCGGTTTGAACGGTTGCGACATGGGCAAGTGGGGGATCAATCAGTCTGCGGGAGACTTGGAGGAAGGAAGTCGGTTGGAGGAAAGGCGTTTGTCACGCGCAGATGATCGGTGCGTTGACCAATTCTCTCCATTCGTACCAGTGAGAGGTGAGCTAACAGCTCACAAAGGATCTGCGTGTGCGCTTAGTCACGGTCGAAATCGAACGCAGCTGCTCTGTTCTTTAGCCATTTATGCCATTTATGCCATCTTGCGACGTTTGTAAACTATTTGTTCGATCCTATGTCTAACAAAACATCATTGGCTGCAAAAGTCCGCGAAAAATTAATATGGTAATAGAAATTTTTATACTTAGTTTTCCCAACTGTGCAAATATGTATTTGGAAATATTATTAACAGAGTAATTATATACGCTGTTTTTGTAAGAACTAGACGACACACCACCTGACGCTTCTTCATCTGTGGGTGGGGATACAAGATGCCCTTATTTAGCCGGACATGACCGACATTTTGTGGTCGTGTCCGATCAAACATATACAAGTCCGGCCTGTCCAGCTTTTCATGGGCTTTTCACCAATGAAGTAGAGAATACAGAACTAACCCTTGATTCAAACTAATAACGTAAATCACTAATCAAAGTTCTTGGAATTTTGCTACAGTCGAAGGTTCGAATCCTGCCTCGGACATGTATGTATGTGATGTCCTTGGGCTAGTTAGGTTTAAGTAGTTCTAAGTTCTATGGGTTTGATGACCTTAGATGTTAAGTCCCATAGTGCTCAGAGCCATTTGAACCATTTTTTCTTGGGTTTTTAAAGCTATTATCAGAGAAAAATCCAAATCAGGTTGAAGAACATAGAACAAACACAATATATATACATAACCGCCAAAGACTACTGGAAACATTTTAATTTAGCAACAAATTAGAGCATTTTCAGTGGATGAGATGAACTGTTGCTACAACTCAGTAACGAGCAGGAGAGACTATTTATATTTTGTCTGGAAAAAAATGTGAAGTTGAATGACAGATGACAGTACATTCTTTGATTAATGGCAGATTAATGGCAAAATTTCTGTGATTGGAAATAAGCCGTCCACATTTCTCTCTCTCTCTCTCTCTCTCTCTCTCTCTCTATATATATATATATATATATATATATATATATATATATATATATATATAGAGAGAGAGAGAGAGAGAGAGAGAGAGAGAGAGAGAGAAATGTGGACGGCTTATTTCATATATATATATATATATATATATATATATATATATATAGAGAGAGAGAGAGAGAGAGAGAGAGAGAGAGAGAGAGAGAGAGAGATGTGGACGGCTTATTTCCAATCACAGTGTAATGAAGAACTTTAATCGGAATTATTGAATTATTGACATTGGCAGAATATTACCTTGCAACTCCAGACCATAATGCCTACAACAAAAAATAGTTCTACTTCATAAATGCAAAATGGCCAAAAGTAGACAGTACATAGTAAAGCGACACTATCACAAATACTGTGGCGTTGTTATGTAGCTTAGAAATATCGTTCCAAGAGTTCAATGAAATGATTTCCAAGAAAAATAAGGTTCTCGATATGGTAGAGAAATGTTAAACCTTAACCGAGAAATGTTAATACTTAACAATGGGCTGCTCTTCTTTCTTAAGATTGTTATTGAAATGATAGCAGGTATAGCGTATGTTTTCGTTTTTCGTCCCACAAGAAAGGATAATTGTTTATTTCGTTTAATGAATAGATTTTGCTCTATCTTCACGTAAAATTTTCTTAGGAAGAAGACCAAAATGAGAAGGCCAAGCACTTAGTTGCCATCATAACAGCCAGTTTGTAAAGCTTTTTACGCTTTATTATAGTTTAAGCACCTCTTGCAAACAACTGAATGTAATTGATTATTATTAAAAGAATAAAAATACCGAACTACTTCTATTTGAAGTAGGTAATCCGGCTTTAAGCGCAAAATACCTGGCTAAATAAACTGCCAAATCCTGTGGATGATACATCAAGGAAAAGTCTCAGGTTTACAGACTTGCTGTCTAAAGATAGTGAGGCTTCACATCTGTCCACGCAAAGCTACAAACGGCTTCAGTGTGATTACTCAGTTCTATAATATCTCGCTTCCCGCTTGCTGTAAGTCTGCAAGAATACGTCACGGGTTGCTGATGCATAGAGAAGCGAGCTAGCGGAGACGAGGTGGCGGCCCGGCGTCGGGACGGGAGTAGAGGCGGCGTCGACGTCGGCGCCGGCATCAGTCACGCTAACGAGCGGCAGCGGGCGTCGCCCGCCATTAGTGGCGGCGTCGCGGCGCGCCCAGACAGGGCAGGCCCGCGAGATCCGCCAGCTGTACTTCTGCTGTGGATGCTGCTACACTCCTCTTCATACTCGTGCATACAGTTCACACCACGAAGAAATATGGGCCTGTTTAAGGATGGGGCGACTAGATGAGAAGCGCGCAAGAACTGGTGTACCAATTACAAACGACACATCACGCTAGAAGTCGGCGATTGGATATGTGGCAAGGTGAGTGGGATGTTAGAGATAATGGGTGTAGACTGCATGACTTTCTCCATGAAATAAGGGAGCAGTTAAGAATGTAACACATCGATCCAAGCCGCGGTATGGCACATTTGTTAACTGGACACGGAGCTTATCCACGCACTTATGCCTCGTGAGTCTGAGATAGGCAGCTACGTCTACGTGCGGGAAAGAAGGCTCCCGAGAACACACAGTCTTCTTCTGCGGCCAATACGTGAAAAGTAGACATACATTACACTTAGACTACACGGAAACAGACATACGTACATACTCATCAGTAAGAACGAAGAACAATGGGCACAAATAAATGTATTAACAAACAATATTTCAAAACCAAGACATGAAGAATACCTGCGGGCACAGCATAACAGACATGACTAAATGCAACGTAATAATGATCTCCAGATAGAGGACAGCGACACTCACAGTGACAGCCAAATCAGTGAAACTGAAAAGGGACACGATGAAGAGGAAGACGAGATAGAACAATAAATAATATACCTAGAATTATGAATCAAACATAACATGCCAAAATGCACTGATAAACTGTACGTATCAGTCAAATAATAGTTAAGGATAGTAAATACTAGAGCAAAAGTAGGGTAAGGTGCTGGCAATCTAGCCAAGAAAGCACTCAGTGTTGTAAAGGGATTAGTACCTGATGTTAACGCACACGATTAGCAATACAATCTTTTTACTACTAACTATAAACTATTTTGTTGTGAGTGACACGATCAACAGATCAAAGTAACCATTCCGAGGTATTCACCGCCAGTCACAATCGGTGATGGCGTTAACAAATAATTTTACTCTTTTTGCATTCTTATTAAAACTCCAAATGTTATTTATACCTCAAACTGAAGTAGCTGTTATTTTTTAAAAGTATTCTTCTTTGTCAATTGTTGCGGGTAAAAACAAAAAGAAACAACATAAAAGATGACAAACGGAAACTGTAATATGTGCAACCAGTTTCAAAAATCCTGTTACAGGTCTTTAAATTTGCAGTGAATCAGTAAATAATAAAATAAATAATACATTCATAATTCACGCACTGTGTTCTTCACGGTCAGGGGAGAACGTGGTGCTCCTTTATAGTGCGTGTCGTGTCGGAAGGCTGTTTAGTTTCCGTCCTTCTTCACGTCCCGGTGTAGAAAACTATGACATTTTCATTGAAAATTTTGAGCAACAGGCATTAAGTAGTGCTCCTTTGAAGCCTTGTTCTCGGTTCCTCTACGCGAACGATACATTTGTTATATGGCCACACAGCGAACAAGAACTTCATGCGTTCCAAAATTTCTTAAATAGAATTCACCCCAAAATCAAATTTACCTTGGAGGTTGAGAATGAGGTTGGTCTCCGGTTCCTAGATGTGTTAGTATACAGAAGATCCGATAACACTCTAGGTGTAAAGGAAGCCGACTAAGACAAATAGGTATTTAGATGCCTCTTTGCACCACCACCCAGCCCAGAAGCAAGCAGTACTCAACACACTGTCTTCACGTGGCTTCCGTATCAGCGATGACGACAACTTGGAATCGGAGTTGAAGTTTTTAAAGAGGTCACTGAAGGCAAATGGCTAAGATAGTTGTTCAATCTACAGGGCTTTTAGGCGTAATGTTAAACACGCTAATAAGAATGTCGAGGAACCGCTTTCTCCGTTAGATTACCGTTCGTTTATACAGGCGAAAGGCGAAGAACCGTTAAAGAACGCATTAAGGAACACGAACGGCACACGTGGCTAAAACAAAGCGTAAAATCGGCAGTAGCGTAACATCAACAGAACTGAGGCTCTGACGTCCATTTTAATAACATACGTGTGCTGGACAAGAAGCAAACATTTACAGAAGAAAGTTCCGCGAAGCGGTAGAAATTTTCATGAATGCTTCTAATTTCAATAGAGAGGACGGCTATAGGCATCCGGCATCGTGCCTCCCCGCCATCAATGAAGTGAATATTCTGCCTTGGCGTGCGAATGGCATAAACAAGGTGCTGCAAGTCACCGGGGCGGAAAAAAATATTTTGGGTAAACATTCCCGCTCTCCAGTTCTGTCCGTTTTGCATGTAGCCAATGATGACGGCCAACCAATAGCAGTAGGAGGAATTTCAACCAATAATCCAACTCCAGCGTGTGGTATAGTGACATGCTATCCAATGACGATGGGCCACCAATATTATACCTTCTTTTGCATATGTACAGGAATATTAGACTATGACGATGGCCTACCACTGGTAGCCACAAGAATCAAAACTCCCACTTCTTGGGCACAAACGCGGGAAAAGTCCTCTTTATAAGAGAACGCGACACCATTTTCTGAAACTGTTCTAGTAATAGTGGACTCTGGAACATCCTGAAGAAGATCCCAGCAGAGAGGTCGAAACGTCGATTATTTTAGAGGAAGTATGATGCGGCCTAACAACCCTGAAGATTTTAAATTTAGTGACAACGGACACGAGAGCCTGCAGACTCACATAACTAACGGGTGGCTTTACAGCTACAATTGACTTGAAGATGCTCGAAATTTGAACGATACCAACAATCCTTATTAGGAAAAACGCTATGGTAAACTGCAAAAAAATATTACAATAATAACTGATAAATGGCGTAAAAGTATCTTCAGCTGACACCGTGTCGAGCTTTCGTAAGTGAATAACACTGTTTGGGCAATAAAATATGAGCGTGTCACGGTCTCGAGGAGAGCATCTGTTACCGTAAAGCGGTTTCACGCAAAGGCGTCGAGAGGCATCAAAATTTGTTTGTGTGTCATGGCATTCTGGAGGGGGACGCGCAGAAGGTAGGGAAACCGAGCAGCCTTCCGACGTGTTTAGTTTGTTATTCATATCTGTCGACAGAAACTCATCCAGTTAGTAAGGTAACTTGGGACATTCTCTCTCTCTCTCTCTCTCTCTCTCTCTCTCTATCTATCTATCTGTCTATCTAGCTATCTAGCTACCTATCTCGCTTAGCACAGAGCCACTTACTGATGTGACGCACACAAAAGTCTGTTATTTTGGAGAAGAATACTAAAGTAACGCTGGACTAAATAAATTTAGTCTTAAAAATAATGATTCACAATTCGTTGTCTTTACTGCAACCGAGGCCATCGACTGGTTCCAGGATGTGGACGAACTCCTGGCCTATTACGTAAAAATGTTAAGCGGAACACACAGTGTATATAAGGGTCTTGTACAGGCTCGTGGACGTTTAACTTACGACGTCCCATAGCCCAAGGTGAACAAATTTTTAAAATACTGCGATTTCTGGTAACAGTGATAAACTGATAATTATTCAGTTACACGATATGAGAAACGATGCAGTCAAGATTGAATTAGTTAACTATGAGAATAGAAGCGTCTTGGTGAAGTACGTGCTCAGGGACCATACGCGAGAGATGCTGGACAACAAGAGAATATCCAGATCCAAAGGCAGGTATAATTGCTTTTTTTGGAATATTAACTGATCTAAGTCATGGTCCGCTCTGTGAGTAACACATTACTACTTTAGAATTAACTGGTACGTGTAAATAATAAGAGAATATAAGTATTTATTTTCACTACAGTGATATCGTACAGGACAATTTTGATAGGATGAGAAGAGCTTTGTTCGCCCAACACAGAAGACGGCACGTAATTACAATACAATGGGTTCATAATTTTTGAGGTAATAACTTGAATAACAGCGATATGGTATCGTGATTGAATAAAAAAGAATCAGTCTAAATCACAAATGCTTGTTTCTGTTTCTGGTTACTGGTTTGCGCCACAGACCATCTTGAATCCGGTATATAATTTATCTCCATTGACAACACGTGGAGTCGATGCGTGAAGCTAACAGGCACCTGGCGTCAGCACACTGCTCAGACAGCAGTTGACGAAGATGTGTCTCAGCATATACAACGGCTCCACGCATCGACTCCACGCGTCAGCAGTGGAGATAAAAAATGGTTCAAATGGCTCCGAGCACTATGGGACTTAACATCTATGGTCATCAGTCCCCTAGAACTTAGAAATACTTAAACCGAACTAACCTAAGGACATCACAAATCCATGCCCGAGGCAGGATTCGAACCTGCGGCCGTAGCGGTCACGCGGTTCCAGACTGAAGCGCCTAGAACCGCACGGCCAAATCGGCCGGCGCAGTGCAGATAAATACGGTCTGAAGGTGGTATATCTATGACTGAAACCAGTTACCAGCTGAAGGTGGTACATCTATGACTGAAACCAGTTACCAGAAAAATAAGCACCGTTTGCACTGGGGAAAGAATCTTCTTAAATTATGGTGCACTCAAATGCAGAATTTTTCCCATGCCAAAGTCGTAGTGGCTTTACAGACATTAGGGCGTTGACCTAATGGACGCATGTAATGAATATAAACTGAGCCGTGACGCAAGGATCGATATCTCGCGCAACGCTCCTTGGCTCCCCACTTTTTACTCCCTAGATCGTCCACCGCAAGGAGGCTCGCATGTTGCGAGCCCAGAGCTCTCTTACCCCTTCCCAAACCTGACGTCTAATATACATTCCGTAACAACAAAATTATTTCGTTCACACTTGAGGCTCAGTCGCCTAATTACTGGACACCTGTCACTTTTAGTTTCATGATTCTTGCTGACCTCTCTCGCTGGAATGGTGTACTTCATCAGGAAACAGTGAAGATGGCGGACCCATTGCAAAGTGCTGAGGATGTCATATTTACGTAGTACTCATTGCAATAGGCACGCTTTTTGGCGCTAAGAACATCTTGACAAAGAGGTTCCTTTAAAAGATTGGTACCTCACAATAAGGATTGGGATTATTTTAAGGAAAAACACGGGGAAGATGAACCCACATATTTCGTAACTTGTCATTTCATGGACTATACTTTATTGTTTAACAAAAATTATTACGATTGAAAATTAAAAACCTTGTCATAATTGAATAACCACGCTCAAAGTAATTTAAAGATCTCGAAGTGGATCAGTTCATTAATAAAAACTTTAACGGTGTATACCGTTAATAACAGGGCTTAAATCCAGGAATATACAAGAGATTTCAAATACATCTAAGACGTCACACCAACTAGATGCAACTGGAAGTTCGTTCAAAAAATGGTTCAAATGGCTTTGAGCATTATGGGACTTAACTTCTGAGGTCATCAGTCCCCTAGAACGTAGAACTACTTAAACCTAACGAACCTAAGGACATCACACATACCCATGCCCGAGACAGGATTCGAACCTGCGACCATAGCGGTCACGCAGTTCCAGACTGAAGCGCCTAGAACCACACGGCCACGAAGTTCGTTCAACAAACAGAATTTCACCAGTAGAATGAATTACAAATAACTGTCACTAAAAGTACTAACAATTTCCAAGCATGGATAACACTTTAAACAAATAGACAACACCCATCCAAAATGCAGAGAGGATAACAAGTCACAGCAGTGACTATGACTGTCGGAAAGCCCTTAGCAATATGTAAATCTTACTAAAATCCCTCAGGTACAAAATTTACAATCCCCTAAGATACAAGAAAAGTTACGAAGGCATGGAATTTAAACGTGACTCCTAGCTGGTACACACCAGCAGAAACATTAGTAATGGCCTTTAAGTAACTATACAATTCCACAACATATAAGAAAAGTGGCAAATTACAACAAACACACAAGTTTTACAACGAACTGAGTTATTTAATGACTGTGGATAAAAAATCTCAACAGTTCTTGCTCATAAGTAAAAGGCTTTGAGACATTACACGCCTCGGAACTAGCAAAAGAAGGGCCTGCAGGATTCAAAAAATCAGATATAGTCACAACGAACTTCGGAGTTGCAGAACACAACTTGAAGCTTGCGTGCTTGCTCAGCTCTCAATATTTGAATAGATCAAGTGTTCCCGAGTTAATTGGGCGACACTCCGCCGTGGCACGTACAAAATGATCAAGTTTACTTAACTTAAGCTAACACAAAGCAGTTGACAGAGGCACGTGGCTGCGGGCAAACCTAGGCGTCGTGCGACGATGGAAGTGCTGCCACAGTAGGAAGAAAACACGTCTCTGCTCTCGGCCCAGGAAAGAGAAACGGATCAGGAAGGAAACAGTAACCTGACCAAATAAGGCTACAAACGAAAATATCTAAGAGGCAGGAAATTTAAACATTCTGCGGAAGTGCCTACTCATAAAATTGGCTTCACATACAAGTCACGAGCATGACGCTCCTTAATATTACATGAAAACTGACGAAATGAACTACAACTATCTGCAATTCAAAATACCGGGGCACATCCTCTTTTGAATGTGCATAGTCTGCGGCACAGACTGTATTGCAGTCCCAATTACATGAAATCCATTTACAACAAAGAATATTCCTACAATTGCAGTGAATATGATCTGGAAAAAAAACAGATTAAATCAGTTACACTGATCGGTGACCATCCTCATAATTTCTCGCAGGCGTAATGAACATGACAAGTCTAATTCAGGATTAATAGAGACGTGGGCTTACGATAACAATTACGAATAAAAGATCAACACCTAACTCCCCTCAGGTGCGAAAGCCTCCAATTCGTGCAGGTGATCTAAAAGTACTGTAATGTTTCAGCCTCCAGAGCTGGCTAGGTGCTTGCTGATCAGGTTGCAGGCAACGTCACCTGCCCTTCCAGAAACTCGCCCCTGTCAGTACTTAATCCAGCGGAAAAATTTGGCTGCGACCAACTTAACAACTCGCGGCTTCACGATCTCCACGCCCGGGCAGCAGGAGCCCCGCAGAAACCAACACGTCATCCACGTGGCCTCCCGCTAACTGCCACTACCACAGCCCGCCAAACCCAACAACTCACTCGTCGACCAGTAACCCTAGCTCTGTCATAAGACCAGTAACGATGTCGCCTGTGCAACTAGTTAGTGGCGCCAGTGGAGTGGGATTCCCGCCCAATTTAAAGCCGCCATGGCTCAATGGTAACTGTTGACTTGTTTCGCAACCACAAGTACATTACAGATTCAATGTTCAATTTATTGGAGGATTTTTTAATTTTTGATCCAAGTATGACGAATCACCTTCACCAACACCAACTCACTTATCTCCTGTTCCCAGATTCCATCCTCTCTCCTCTCCTGTATGTCCTCTACACCACCGACATGCCAAAACCCACCCCATCTCCTCCAGTATGCCGATGACACTGCCTTCCTGGCCCATCAGCCTACCCTCCAGAAACCCCACCGACCTCTGCAGCTCAATCTCAATCACTCCACCTCTTCGTGCAACCTTAAAATCAATCCCACTAAAACCTAGACAATAATTGTAGGCCCAACAAACCACAGTTTCCGTCCCACCGACATTTACCCTTACAATTTACAAACGTCTTATCCAGCTATCCATCGCGCTGAAATACTTTGTACTAACACTTGATCGCTGAGTAAGATGTAAGTCCCATCTACTAACAGTTCAAAAGAAGGCCCACAATAGATTAAAATTATAGGAAAAACTAACCGGCCAAACATGGGGATAGCATCCTTCCACAATTCACCACACCTATAAATCCCTGATCCGACCCATCCTTTGCTATACAAATAGGGCGTAGACTTCCGCTCCTCTCTCCTTTTATCAAGCTCTACAGACCCTCGAATGTCAAGCTTTACAATCCGCTTCCCCACCCCCATCCGCATCCTCTACCAACTTATAAAATTCCCCTCCCACCTCTTCCACACTGAACACATCCGAGTATCCTAAACGCGAAACTACCCACCCCCTACTCCCCCCTACTACCAGATCCTGGTACTCTGCCGCGCTTCTGTCACCAAGTCCACCAAACGCTACACCTCCACATTCTCCACATCCTCTTCCAACTAAATTTTAGTCGCCTTCCCTTGTTGTTGTTGTGGTCTTCAGTCCTGAGACTGGTTTGATGCAGCTCTCCATGCTACTCTATCCTGTGCAAGTCTCTTCATCTCCCAGTACCTACTGCAACCTACATCCTTCTGAATCTGCTTAGTGTAGTCATCTCTTGGTCTCCCTCTACGATTTTTACCCTCTACGCTGCCCTCCAATACTAAATTGGTGATCCTTTGATGCCTCAGAACATGTCCTACCAACCAATCCCTTCTTCTGGTCAAGTTGTGCCACAAACTTCTCTTCTTCCCAATCCTATTCAATACTTCCTCGTTAGTTATGTGATCTACCCATCTAATCTTCAGCATTCTTCTGTAGCACCACATTTCAAAAACTTCTTTCTCTTCTTGTCCAAACTATTTATCGACCATGTTTCACTTCCATACATGGCTACACTCCATACAAATACTTTCAGAAATGACTTCCTGACACTTAAATCTAGACTCGATGTTAACAAATTTCTCTTCTTCAGAAACTCTTTCCTTGCCATTGCCAGTCTACATTTCATATCCTCTCTACTTCGACCATCATCAGTTATTTTCCTCCCCGAATAGCAAAACTCCTTTACTACTTTAAGTGTCTCATTTCCTAATCTAATTCCCTCATCATCACCATACTTAATTCGACTACATTCCATTATCCTCCTTTTGCTCTTGTTGATGTTCATTTTATATCATCCTTTCAAGACACTATCCATTCCGTTCAACTGCTCTTCCAAGTCCTATGCTGTCTCTGACAGAATTACGATGTCATCGGCGAACCTCAAAGTTTTTATTTCTTCTCCATGGATTTTAATACCTATTCCAAATTTTTCTTTTGTTTCCATTACTGCTTGCTCAATATATAGATTGAATAACATTGGGGAGAGACTACAACCCTGTCGCACACCCTTCCCAACCACTGCTTCCCTTTCATGTCCCTCGACTCTTATAACGGCCATTTGGTTTCTGTACAAATTGTAAATAGCTATTCGCTCCCTATGTTTTACCCCTACCACCTTCAGAATTTGAAAGAGAGTATTCCAGTCAACATTGTCAAAAGCTTTCTCTAAGTCTACAAATGCTAGAAACGTAAGTTTGCCCTTCCTTAATCTAGCTTCTAAGAAAAGTCGTAGGGTCAGTATTGCCTCACGTGTTTCAACATTTCTACGGAATCCAAACTGATCTTCCCCGAGGTCGGCTTTTACTAGTTTCTCCATTCGTCTGTAAAGAATTCGCGTTAGTATTTTGCAGCTGTGACTTATTAAACTGATAGTTTGGGATTGGAATTATTATTTTCTTCTTGAAGTCTGAGGGTATTTCGCCTGTCGCATACACCTTGCTCACCAGATGATAGAGTTTTGTCAGGACTGGCTCTCCCAAGGCCGTCAGTAGTTCCAATGAAATCTTGTCTACTCCGGGGGCCTTGTTTCGACTCATGTCTTTAAGTGTTCTGTCAAACTCTACACGCAGTATCGTACCTCTCATTTCGTCTTCATCTACATCCTCTTCCATTTCCATAATATTGTCCTCAAGTACATCGCCCTTGGATAGACCCTCTATATACTCCTTCCATCTTTCTGCTTCCCCTTCTTTGGTTAGAATTGGGTTTCCATCTGAGCTCTTGACGTTCATACAAGTGGTTCTCTTATCTCCAAAGATCTCTTTAATTTTCCTGTAGGCAGTATCTATCTTACCCCTAGTGAGATAAGCCTCTACATCCTTAAATTTGTCCTCTAGCCATCCCTGATCAGCCATTTTGCACTTCCTGTAGATCTCATTTTTGAGACGTCTGTATTCCTTTTCGCCTGCTTCATTTACTGCATTTTTATATTTTCTCCTTTCATCAATTAAATTCAATATTTCTTCTGTTACCCAAGGATTTCTACTAGCCCTTGTCTTTTTACCTACTTGATCCTCTGCTGCCTTCACTACTTCATCCCTCAAAGCTACCCATTCTTCTTCTAATGTATTTCTTTCCCCTATTCCTGTCAATTGCTCCCTTATGCTCTCCCTGAAACCCTGTACAACCTCTGGTTATTTTAGTTTATCCATGTCCCATCTCTTTAAATTCCCACCTTTTTGCAGTTTCTTCAGTTTTAATCTACAGGTCATTACCAATAGATTGTGGTCAGAGTCCATATCTGCCCCTGGAAATGTCTTACAATTTAAAACCTGGTTCCTAAATTTCTGTCTTACCATTATATAAATTATCTGATACCTTTTAGTGTCTCCAGGGTGCTTCCATGTATACAGCCTTCTTCTTAAACCAAGTGTTAGCTATAATTAAGTTGTGCTCTGTGCAAAATTCTACCAGGCGGCTTCCTCTTTCATTTCTTTGCCCCAGTCCATAATCACTTACTACGTTTCCTTCTCTCCCTTTTCGTACTACCGAATTCCAGTCACCCTTGACTATTAAATTTTCATCTCCCTTCACTATCTGAATAATTTCTTTTATTTCATCATACATTTCTTCAATTTCTTCGTCATCTGCAGAGCTAGTTGGCACATAAACTTGTACTACTGTAGTAGGTGTGGGCTTCGTGTCTATCTTGGCCACAATAATGCGTTCACTATGCAGTTTGTAGTAGCTTACCCGCATTCCTCTTTTCCTATTCATTATTAAACCTACTGCTGCATTACCCCTATTTGATTTTGTGTTTATAACCCTGTAGTCACCTGACCAGAAGTCTTGTTCCTCCTGCCACCGAACTTCACTAATTCCCACTATATCTAACTTTAACCTATCCATTTCCCTATTTAAATTTTCTAACCTACATGCCCGATTAAGGGTTCCGAAATTCCAGGCTCCGATCCGTAGAACGCCAGTTTACTTTCTCCTGATAACGACATCCTCTTGAGTAGTCCCCGCCCAGAGATCCAAATGGGGGACTATTTTACCTCCGGAATATTTTACCCAAGAAGAAGCCCTTATCATTTAATCATACAGTAAAGCTACATGCTCTCGGGAAACATTACGGCCATAGTTTCCCCTTGCTTTCAGCCGTTCGCAGTATCAGCACAACAAGGCCGTTTTGGTTAATGTTACAAGGCCAGATCAGTCAATCATCCAGACTGTTGCCCCTGCAACTACTGAAAAGGCTGCTGCCCCTCTTCAGGAACCACACGTTTGTCTGGCCTCTCAACAGATACCCCTCCGTTGTGGTTGCACCTACGGTACGGCTATCTCCCCACCAGCGGCAAGGTCCCTTACCGACCATGAAATCTGCCCTGATGTATATCCGTCCTACCAGATCCAAACAAAAGCACCTCACCTCTCCTGTTCAGAGCTCTCTTAACCTTCATTCCTCTCCACCCACGTGCTAAGCCTTGGTCGGGACCGGCATCCCTCTTCACTCCCCGCATTCCTCCTACAAAATCAGACAACACAAACAGCCTTTTACGCACCATCCCAAGTCTTACGTTTCCGTGATATCTGTTTTGCTTTAAGTCTGGGACCAACCATCATTTCACTCATGTGTTTCTCCAAGTTATTCTTTTTAATTTCCGCAACTGTCCTTCTGTCTTCTAACTTCTGTGAAACGTTCAGTTAACAATTCACCTAAATCAAGCTTGTACTTTATCACCAAATCTCTATTTTAAATGTTTTAAAACATACAACTGAATCTATGTCTTTTTTATTGTGTCAGACATTCAGTTTGTCAATTACAGTGTCTAATTTTATAATATGGTTCAAATGGCTCTGAGTACTATGGGACTTAACTGCTGAGGTCATCAGTCCCCTAGAACTTAGAATTACTTAAACATAACTAACCTAAGGACATCACACACATCCATGCCCGAGGCCGGATTCGAACCTGCGACAGTAGCAGCCTCGCGGTTTCAGACTGTAGCGCCTAGAACCGCTTGGCAACTCCGGCCGGCTTTATAATTTACAGCCATGTGACTGAAGAGCGGCGACTTGTATCCGCTGATAGCCCACAACCCCACCCTTATCGGGCGATATGAATGAAATAACAGAAAAGGAGAAAAAAGTATGACAAATTTTAATTTTGTTCAAATATGCAAAAAGTAGGTACTTATACACACTGATATCCAAAATGAAAGCAACAAAATAAAATTTTGCAACGTTGCGGCTTTTTTGGGACAAAACAGTATAATCCGATGACAGTAAATTAAAAACAATGTTAAAAGTATAGAACGCAAACAACTGCAATGTACATAACGGTAGACAAAAATGTTCATGGTTGTTTTTCCAAGTTAATGGATTTGCGCTCACATTCCAACAACTGTTAATGTGCTCAGTATGGGGTGTCATCAACTCCGCCGGCAATATAAGCCTGACAAGGACGGACCATGCTGTGGATGATATCATCAGTGACGTTTAAAGGCAGTAGCGTCCATTCTTCCTGCAGAGCTGCTCGCAGTCTTCGAGAGTGGCTGATGAATGCTGGCATGACGTAAGCCCTCTCCCTAGTGCATCCGAAACATGCTATGTGGGATACAAATCAGGAGATCGAGTAGGCCACGCCATTCTTGCAACTCTTCCCTTTCCAAGGAAATATGAACCACCCATGTTCTATGAGGCTGCGGATTTTCACACATGAATGCGGTGTCTCGGCCCACAGCACCGCAAATGAGGTCCCAAGATCTCGTCACGATGCCTGATAGCAGTTAAATCTTTCCAATTCGCCCGTGCAATTTCATGAAGGAGGAGGGGGGGGGGGGGGGTACGAGTGGTACACGTAATCCCTGACCACACTATTAGGGGTCCTTTTCGATCTCGTTCTCTTTCCACAATGTTTGGCCCCCGAAATTGTGTTTCCCGTCCGCTCCCAATGCGAAACTATCGAGAATCACTGTCCAGACTAAATCGGGACTCATCTGTGAAAATAACATCGGCCTACGGTTCGACCGTCCAGATGGAATTTTGATGACTCCATTCTAGACGTTCCCTTCTGTTAAGACAGGTCAGCGGTAGACATACAGCATGTCTCCGATAATAAAGGCCATTCTGTCAAGGCTTCTGCACACCGTTTACCTCAATAGAACACGTCCAGTGGATTCAACAAGCCCACATGGCAATTGCCGTGCAGTACTAAGGCGGTAATTCCGTGCCCTGACAGCCAAGTAACGATCCTCTCTTCTGAAGTCACACGTGATCGACCCTGCTGCGGTCTTCGGGATACATTTTCGGTCTCTATATAGTATCACTGTATCCGGGTAACAATAGTTCGCTTCGCATTAAGCCATCAGCCATTGGGCCAAATCACGTTGTTACTGTCCTGCTTCCTTTCATTCTATGTCCCTCCATCCCGGAGAGTGCCATACTGCACTGTTTGTGACTGTGTACACAGCGATTGTGAATGTGGGGCAACCCAGCAAAGACTACCTCGTTTCTTAGGTGCCATGGCATCATCGTTGGCATGGTTGTCCGTTGACCAGTATGCAACTACCCTGCAGAACACGACTGTACGGACATCTATTCGACAGTTTGTATGATTATATCGTGAATTACACACAAGACAAGGAAATGGCGGTTTGTTGCTTTAATTTCGGACAGCAGTGTGCATGAAGAAATGCAGGAATATTTCTTTTCTATTTTTAAAATAATTCATGACTGAAGGGGTTAGCATCACAGTAGCCTAGAGGAGGCAGTCTGTATGCGGAAGGATATGCTTTCTTTAGCAGCAGTGGCAGTAGGTTTTTCCGTCTGGAAGAATGAACAAGCAACCGGAGTTTGCTGGAGCGCGACCGCCCACACCGACAAACGGAATACATCAGATCATCAGTGCCCCGTCAGCTTAGGAGAGGATAGCAGGTCGTGTAGAGGCAGCAGCTCATGAAGGAGGGAACCATTGGTCGTTGGGGCACGGCCACGATGCTAATGCGCCTATGCTACTACCGGCAATGCCCCTGCCAAAATACTACACCGGATCAGTGCGCTTTTGAAGAGATTGAAAACTGTGGTTGCTCGACTGCATTGTGGGAACTGGAATAAAAGAGCACGTTCTCGGCATCTATTCTGGGCGGGAATGTTGTATGACTGACACCTGCAAGCAATCATAATTGTGTGCCGTTGTGTCATCCACGTTTAAGCAGCGGATGTAATGCTGTTTGGTTAAACCAGTACTAATTTGAGATTCTCAGAGGTTCAGTGACTCGATCACCGGTATAGTTCAGTCTATCGCGGTGCACATTTACTCATTTGTTTTGTTTTTGTTCTCTATAGTTAATAATCAGCTTTTGGAGTTTTTTAAATTGTACAGTTATGGAGGACGAAATGTTAGCTGAATTTTCTCATGTTATTTTATTTGTGGGTCGAGACTACTTTGGGCAGCATTAATAATTTGTTCCGCTATTTCGGTTCTGATTGATGGTCTGTGTCTGTTCTAAGAAATTCTTGCTTTTTGCGCCAGCCACTGTGGCCGAGTGGTTCTAGGCCCTTCAGTCAGGTACCGTGCTGCTGCTATGGTAGCAGGTTAGAATCCTCCCTCGGGCATGGATGTGTGTGATGTCCTTAGGTTAGTTAGGTTTAAGTAGTTCTAAGTCTAGCGGATTTTAAGACAGTCTGAGTTGATCACTCCGTGTATTCGCCTTTGTTATATGTGTCTAAAGATACCTTGTATAAGTGTTCTAGAAGTGCCTGGTGCTTTCGTTATCCGATCAGTGTGTGCTGTGTCGCATCCACATTAGAGAGTGACGCCAGGGTTTGAATCCTGTGTCACTGTGGAGCCGACCTACTGTTCGGCAGATACACCTGACTTTTAATTGTTTATTCAAAATATTATTTTGTTTATCTGCTTACACCCCGGCAGGAGGTCAAATAAACTGTGTTATTGCTTCGAATGATTTTCAGTTTACCACTGACCGGTCATTCCATACCTTAGGCAGCCACTGGTGGCTGATCATGTGTCAGAATCAGTTGGTGGTGAAGAAGCTAAACAAAGCGGCCACATTTGCGAACAGGAGTCACCACGAATGCTGATCTGTGTGACAGGTGAGTGACAAAGCAATGTACGGTTAAACGCTACAACAATAAGAAGGCAGACTGGTTGCTAGTGAAAAGCAAGTCGTTAGTACCAAGGCACGCTGGAAATATGACGGTAGATGAAACTACTGACATTTTTGGTGGGAATTTCAAGGCTATAACGTTTACCGGAAGCATAAGGTCGATAAAGAACACGCCAAGGCGAGAATGTTTAACAAATGTAAGGAAACAGTTTATAATTAAAAATCATCGGCGATTGTGGGACAAGAGAGAGGAGGTGGGGCGGAGAACACATGACTATCAGGTACAAAAGTCAATATCACATGGAGAAAATGATTAAAACCAGAAATAAGTGGTGGAAAAACTACATTAATACCAAAAGGGCCTTAATCCCTTGGGGTGTACCCTATAAGTTAACGACCTGGACTATTGTCAACTCTGCAACGAGAAAAACAGAGAAACGACCAAAGACTGGCATGAGTATGCCTAAATCTCGATGCAAGTGTGATTACTGAACAACACCGTAGGCAATGAATATAGCCATAAACAACGTCTGGCAAAGATGGATCACGACTACGATAATCATAATGCGGTGCTATAGTCACTGAAAGATGACACCATTTTTGACAAGTTCATTCAGTGCTTGTTTTCAACATCATGGAATAAAGCTGAAGTTGGCATCCTTCAAAAGAGGAAGTTGAAGATTCTGCTATCACAATTACATCTCAGCCCATTTATCTAGAAAACAGTTTAACAAAAATACAAGATCTCTTTCTGTATATGAACAAAAAGTGTTTAGGTTCAAAATGGCTCTGAGCACTATGGGACTTAACTGCTGAGGTCATCAGTCCCCTAGAACTTAGAACTACTTAAACATAACTAACCTAAGGACTTCACACACATCCATGCCCGAGGCAGGATTCGAACCTGCGACTGTTGCGGTCACGCGCTTCCAGACTGTAGCGCCTAGAACCGTTCGGCCACTGCGGCCGGCAAGAGTGTTTAGGGCCAAAACTATAATGAATACGGATTCAGAAAGGGACGTTAGACGGGAGATGCCATAAGCCAGGAGCCCTTGAGAGGCGGCACGTCATTCTCACTTTAACAATATTGTCAGGCAGCCTGGGAACCCCGGTGCGACATCTGGATTGGCCTCCACGCCAACAGAACAGTCAAGAGGCGAGATTAAATGAGCAGAGGAACGTTCGATTGATTTGTGCAATTTGAGGGAGGTTTCGTTTTTGCTACCTCGGCTCCGTACCGAGGCTTGGTGGAACGTGGTTGTGATTCTTGGCCTTCTTCGTTTTCTGGGCCTCCTCCGGTGGAGAGCAGATCTTCTACTAGTGGGTCTGGACGAAATAGCCGGTGGCAGTTTCCGTCTGTACCGATAGCAGAACTGCATATCATCTCGGACATCTCGTGTGTGACGTGGGTGAACTTATTCATACTGTGTCGGCTGTCCTACGTTTGACAATTCCAGCTTGCACCGTCATGCCTTGAGTAACATTGGTTTGCTCAATCTGTAAGTAGGCTGTTTAGGTTTTCTTATTGGTAACGCCACAAAGCGCTCTGAATGAAAAATCACTGGCTGTGCAGTGCGCAGTCTGTGGCTAGTTTGCATTGTTGTCTGCCATTGTAGTGTTGGGCAGATGGATGTGAACAGCGCGTAGCGTTGCGCAGTGGGAGGTGAGCCGTCAGCAGTGGTGGATGTGGGGAGAGAGATGGCGGAGTTTTGAAATTTGTAACACTGGATGTCATGAACTGCTATATGTATAATGACTTTTGAACATTATCAAGGTAAATAAATTGTTTGTTATCTATCAAAATCTTTCATTTGCTAACTATGCCTATCAGTAGTTAGTGCCTTCAGTAGTTTCAATCTTTTATTTAGCTGGCAGTAGTGGCGCTCGCTGTATTGCAGTAGTTCAAGTAACCAAGATTTATGTGAGGTAAGTTTGTGAAACGTATAGGTTAATGCTAGTCAGGGCCATTCTTTGTAGCGATTACTGAAAGTCAGATTGCGTTGCGCTAAAAATGTTGTGTGTCAGTTTAAGCATAGTCATGTATAATTTTTCTAAGGGGACGTTTCATATGTCGACCCTTAGCCGAGGATAGCTCTCTGGAATCTTCTGATTTTTTCCCTTAGTTTGTGTAAATGGTGTTGCTTTTGTTTATTGCTAGCGCGTAATTGTAGAGAGAATCTCCTTTGTAGTTGTCTTTCATTGTTGTACAGTAAAATAGTTGTGGCATGCATGTAGATTTGCACCAAATATTTCGCAGCTGCGCTTGCAAGTAACTAGATATTATTTTCAGTGCTCTGTTAATATGTTCTCTTATTTTTGCTCTTCAAATTGTGTTTTTCTGTGTTGTCGTGTGAAATATTGTGACAATAATGGCGTGTGGAAAACGTAATACTAGACTCCAAAGTAAACTGAGAAATGACAGTGAAGACGAAAGCAGTGTGTTAGCGCCGCCGAGTAATGAATTAACTAATGTTCAAAGTAGTAAAGTAGTAATTCGGTAATTGTGCATAGGGAAATGGAGCGGCTGCAAATAATGATGTAGGCAGTGAAACAATTAGTAAACAGGGAACCATTATCGATCGATCGGTCGGCAACAGCTCGCCTTAGGAATCCGAAATGACAGAACACAATATTGCAAATACTGTATACTTAGGTTTTGGGTCCTCGCCGTTTTCTCAAATGAGTCAAGACACGTTTTCTGCTTGTCAAAATGTGAATGTTGCCCGTGAAAATGCACTGCCAAAAAGCATAGAGAAACAGATTCCAGACGCTAATTCATTATTATTGCAATTAACGCAACAAATGGAACAAAATCAGAGACAAACACAGCAAAAGCTTCAAACGTTAGACACAATGGAACAAAATCAGAGACAAACACAGCAACAGTTAGACACAATGGAACAAAATCAGAGACAAACACAGCAAAAGCTTCAAAAGTTAGACACAATGGAACAACACCAGAGACAAACACAGCAACAGTTAGACACAATGGAACAAAATCTTCGGAAGGCAGACACCACACTTGAACAAACGCGTGAAGATTTAACTACTGAGTTACATAACATTGAATCGAAATGTCAAAAAGTCTGTAATGACGTAAAAACACAAATTTGTGAGCATTTTCAACCTATTTTTTAGCGGCATGAAAATGCATTACAGAATCACGAAGCAGCCAGAAAAGAACTGCAAACTATTTTTCGTGAAAATCACGACACCTTGCAAGCTAAAATCCACCGATTCGGTTACGCAACTTGCAAGAACTCAGGAAAACTTAAAGGACACAGTAGGTTCGATTTCGACACAAATGGACACTCGGAAACTTGGTCCACAAAAACACACTGATGAAATGTGTTCACTATCGGAGAAAGTACCCGAAATGTCGGATCAGTTCACTAACTTATCGACAAAGGTAGATGATGATCTGAATGCACAAGACCCGTAGCCATCACTGACACAGAAGAGTATGAACAAAGTAGAAAATTCAAACAAAATCAATATCAAATCAATACACACTACAAAGGAGAAATCCGGGAAGTACAAGATCAGTTGACGCAGGTAATACAAAAATTACATATTTCAGAGGACACTCGCGCTCCAACACGGGATGAGGGACTTAGAAGTACGGAAAAGCCACAAAATAATAACACAGGGCATTTCGGAAATTATGAAAGAAATTGGCAATGTGCACCGAATTTTGAGGTGGAACCGCCGACACGACGTAACAATGACCGATATGCTACTCGCCGACACGATGATTTTGACTATAAGCTGTTCATTACTACAAGTAAATTCAATACATTTAAGAATTCTGGCAACGATATTCATCCACAAGCGTGGCTCCATCAATGCTCTCATTGTTTTCCTCCCAACTGGTCATTAGAGTACAGATTAGAATTTATGTGTGGCTACTTAGAGAATGAACCAGCTGCAAGAATGCGGTCGGTCATTCACGATTGTCACAGTGAAGGAGAATTTTATCATGCCTTCCTCTCAGAGTATTGGTCTCAAGCTACACAGGACAGAGTAAAACATAGCATCATAACGATGAAACATTTAGAACAATCTGAATTTTGCAGTCTTGTGAAATATTTTGAAGACATGTTGCACAAGAATCAGTACCTGTCAAACCCATACAGCCCCTCAGAACTCATCCGCATTTGCTTAATCAAACTACCTGAACATTTACGGCATATTGTTGTGGCAGAACGTTGCAAAGACGACATTGAAGTTTTTCAGGGACTCTTACAAGAATTGGAAACCGACACTGACAATCGCGGGAAGCGAAAACAGGAAGACAACAATAACAGGTCATATCCGTCACAATTCCTCGATGACAGAAATAATAACCGGTCACGACAAGGCTATTATTACAACGCAAATCGCGACCAAAACAGACACCACCCGTATGACAACCGTTGAACACTATTAAGGTAAATACATTGTTTGTTCTCTATCAAAATCTTTCATTTACTATGCCTATCAGTAGTTAGTGCCTTCAGTAGTTTGAATCTTTTGTTTAGCTGGCAGTAGTGGCGCTCGCTGTATTGCAGTAGTTCGAGTAACCAAGATTTTTGTGAGGCAAGTGATTTTTGAAACCTATAGGTTAATGTTAGTCAGGGCCATTCTTTGTAGCGATTACTGAAAGTCAGATTGCGTTGGGCTAAAAATATTGTGTGTCAGTTTAAGCACAGTCATGTATAATTTTTCTAAGGGGACGTTTCAGAACTAGTGATCAGGTGCGCCTCACACTGAAAACTACCAGGATTTTCCTCGTTCTAATTGTCAGAACGCCAGACGGCGTGGTTTGCAAATTGTCGTGGACGCGTCAGAACATTACAGCTGCTGCAGCGCACCGCTCCTCCCCACAACGCGACCTTTCCGCTGCTGCCTGAATCTAGGTGTAAGGAGAAATTAGTGCTGCACTGGTATAGGGTTGTTAAATGATATTCACAGCCCCCTGGTCTCAGATGAGCCATAGTTTGTGGTGTACTTGGTCGTAGTTGATTCCATTTGAATAGAGCTGGGCCACACAGTGGATTCATGAAAACAAAGTTTGCGTTGTGAAAGAGATTAAGTGAGGAGAGAATTTGTTTAGCTTCCACCCCAATGTATGCTTTGCCAGTCAAACACCATTCCTTTTCTGTTTTATGTTCGTCATTTTTGTGCAAGATTTATCAGCTCGTTATTGTTACAATAGGACTAATAAAACTTGTCATTATTTTGTAAACGTAAATACGCTACTGCTCTCATTCATAGTCCATCTACTATTCACTGTTCACTGTTTTTGAGTACACCAGCAATTTAACGTTCAGTCTTATTAAATTAGTTGATTTGATTATTAATTTGAGATCTGAAAGTGACCACACCCATAGGCAACAAAAGTGCCGTGAGTAAATTCACTAATTGATATATAAAAATGAAGTACATAGATTCCGATCTGAAGGTTATTGAGAAGATAATAATTTTTTATGTAAAGATAGTAACATTTTGTTTCACTCAGACATAGATTTATGATTAAATCAAGCAACGGCTTGCAACCTTCTTCAGGACTCAAATGAATAGTATGCCGTGGGAATAATGGCCATCATCGCAGACGCATTACACAAAAAATGGTTCAAATGGCTGTGAGCACTATGGCACTTAACTTCTGAGGTCATCAGTCCCCTAGAACTTAGAACTACTTAAACCTAACTAACCTAAGGACATCACACACATCCATGCTCGAGGCAGAATTCTAACCTGCCTAGAACCGCTCGGCCACTCCGGCCGGCCCGCATTAGACAACGTGTGGTGCCTGGCTTTTCTCTTGTGACTGCGTGAATAGGAATATCTTACCGCACTGTATAGGATCGTAAGGGGGTCATTGGATAAAACGGTACGCAAGGCTTGCATGCCCAGCTGAAAGCATACAGAAAGCTGTTACTAAAGGTTGTCATCAGGGTTCCATCTGTGGGCCTATATTCTGACGTAGCGGCTTAGAACACTTACTGGAGAAAATTTGTGTCCCAGTAGACGTCAGTGATTGACTAGCGCATGCAGATGAAATTGTAATAAATGTGTGACGAGTATGTACCTACATCAAAAACTGCAGAAAGGGAAACAAATGGAATGCATTTTTTATTTGTCTGGTATCAGATATTTATTTCAACTAGAAGTGCCTACTCAAAAAGCAGTTCATCTATTGTTCAAAGGACGCACATTACTCACTTGATACCCTACAATACAAAGCTGTAATGAATCAGTATGTAGGATAATATTAAATGGAGGCACTCTTGTCAGCCGCGCAATTGGACTCTGAAATAATCCAACACCTGGACGAGTACTGGAATCCAGATATCCCGCTTCACACGAAGGTTCGCTTTAATCGCTTCGGCTACCCGAGCATGCATCACGTCCGTCCCAAATTCTCAACTTATCTCATACTATGTTCTAGCATCTCTGTCTGCTTTACCTCATTTGCTCTTCGCAATTCTTGTATTTCCGCAAGAGATGCGGTCCCTATTGTGCATACGCACTGAGGGTATCTTAGCAGTCAAGCTTACAGCAATACTATATACGTCTGGTGTATGTTCTGTGGGACAGGTCGGACAGAAAATGACGCCTCTTCAGGTTTATTCCACGACCGTGAAAGGTAGAATGGGCAGTATCGCGCGTAAACTGTTAATCTCTTTAATGTAGATCGCTTTCATCTAGTGTGTACTCTATAATGAGAATCAGCTATTATTTCTATACTAATGCCTGATTCTCCGTATGTTCTTTTATTCACGTAGTACTGAAGAGAGCTACACAGTAGCTGAATATGATCTGCATTAATGAAATTAAAAACTTACAATCGATGCTGACTTTCGTCTTACCTTGGGCCACAGGCTCAGCTTTTATATATATATATATATATATATATATATATATATATATATATATATATATATATATATATATATATATATATATAAGGCAAAAACATCTACATTTCGAAGGAGGTCATGACATCAGCAGCTGCTGGGCGTTGAAATATATATCAGCGTTTTCAGAGAGGTACAGACGCCAGCTGCTACTGGACATAGGAATAATTCAATGACGCTAGTTGAAAAATTGTGCCAGACTAGGACCTGAACCCGGTCGGTCACCTTAACATCTTTGACTGTTCGAGCACGCTATACAGCGACTCAAGTTTCTGACTTATTAACATTATTGATAGTTGTGGCTGAAGTGTCAAAAATACTGGGTCTGTTCTATCGAATATGGCCGACAGAACAGACATCACATGTAAATAGCATATCTGTAAGTTTGACTGTTATGAAAGCTTCAGGGACGATGCACAATAGCATGCGAATCTGTTGCAGGAATGCAGGAAACGTTACTAGCAATTGAAGTAAAATTGAGACGGGCACTATTGCACATGGAGGAGTAAGCTCAGAATGTACACTAAAGCGCCAAAGAAACTAGTATACCTGCCTAATATTGTGCAGAAGTGCCGAAAGACGACGTGGCATGGACTCGACTAATGTAGTGCTGAGGGGAACTGGCACCATGAATCATGGAGCGCCGTCCATAGCTCTGTAAGAGGACGAGGGAGTGGAGATTTCATGTAAACATCACGCTGCAAGCCATCCCAGATATGCTGAACAATGTTCATGTATGGCGAGTTTGGTGGCCAGTGAAAGGCTTTAAATTCAGAAGAGTGTTATTGGAGCAACTCTGTAGCAATTCTAGACGTGCGGCGTGTCGTAGTGTCGTGCTGGAATTGCCCAAGTCAGTCGGAAGGCACAATGGACATAAACGGATCCAGGTGATCATACAAGATGTTACCGAAGGTGTCACCTGTCAGACTCGTATCTAGATGTATCAGGGCCCGTACCTCTTCAACTGCACACGTCCCACACCATTACATTGCCTCCGCCAGCTTGAACAGTCCCCTGCTGCCACGCACGCTCATGGATTCATGAGGTTGCCTCCGTACCCGTACGAGTTCATCCTCTCGATACAATTGAAACGAGACGCATTCGACCAGGCAACGTGTTTCCAGTCATCAACAGTCCGATGTTGGTGTTGACAGGTCCAGGCGAGGCATAAAGCTTTATTCCGTGCAATCATCAAAGGTACACGAGTGGGCTTTCGGCTCAGAAAACACGCTGTCACTTGTTGATGGTCCAGCGTTGAAATCTGCAGCGATCAGCGGAAGGGCTGCACTTATATCACGTTGAACGATTCTCTTCAGTCGTCGTTGGTCTCGTTCCTGCAGCAATTTTTTTTTCAGACCGCAGCGATGTCGGAGATTTCATGTTTTACCGGATTCGTGGTACTGATCTTACACTCGTGAAATGGTCATACAGGAAAATCCCCAGTTCATCGCTACCTCGGAGATGATCTGTCCCATCGCAAGTGCACCGATAATAAAACCACGTTCAAACTCACTTAAATCTTGATAACCTGTCGTTGTAGCAGCAGTAACCGATCTAACAACTGCGCCAGGTACTTGTTGTCTAATATAGGCGTTACCGACCGCAGCGCCGTATTCTGCCTGTTTACACATCTCTGTATTTACGCATGCCTATACCAGTTTCTTTGGCGCTTCAGTGAAGATCAGACAAGATGAGTGCTCGGATACCCGAAGCAGATAAGGCGACTGCTCCCGTAAACCAGGAAATTTGGTTTCGAGTCCAAGGCCGAAGCAGATTCCAGTTTTCGCCATTGAATTATTCCAGTGCGTAACTGAGGCTGACGTCCGCACGTCCAGTGAAATATTGACAGTTACGACCGCTGTCTGTTGTGTCGGTCATGTCCAACAGGAAAGACACCACAGATATATATTTGCAAGCCTTACTTCTGTGCCATCCTCAGTGCATGTGCATGATAGGGTCGAAACCTTTTGCAAAATTACAGGAAACCCTGTGAACAAATGACGTAAAATAGACATGGGTACTACTACTTAGTGTGCAGTAAATAGAGGCTTTGGCAGGACGTGAAGTGTACTCAAATAACCGAAGGTGTATTATAGCATTCGAATTATCTGTTGCAAGACGACGACCCTGTGCCAAAAAACAGTTTTCTTCTTCCGGAAATATTATGGAAGTGATTTTTGAGGTGCCAGAGGCATTGTTTCTACTGATTACTTTGTAGAGGGTTAAACTGTAACTGGAAAATGCTGCGCAAGCTTTTGTGCCCACTGGACGAAAACACGTCAATTCAGAAACCCTAAAGCACATTTCTAGAAGAGATAGTTCACAGATGTGCCATAACAGCAGGAAAACATGGATTTTTGGATGAACTGTTAGAACAGCCATCCCCTTGAATAGATCTGAACAGTCCGCAGCTCGTGGCCGTGCGGTAGTGTTCTCACTTCCCACGCCCGGGTTCCCGGGTTCGATTCCAGGCGGGGTCAGGGATTATCTCTGATTCGTGATGACTCGGTGTTGTGTGATGTCCTTAGGTTAGTTAGGTTTAAGTAGTTCTAAGTTCAAGGGGACTGATGGCCATTGATGTTAAGTCCCATAGTGCTCAGAGCCATTTGAACCATTTGAAGAACTGAACCCTTGTGATATTTTACAGCTTGTGATGAAATTTGTGGCTGGTCAAAGTTCTGTGCTCATGAAAAAGACATTTTTTTACAGACTATCACTTTTCAGCTACGAAACTACTGACGGGACAGACGTTGGCAAGTGGGTTCGCGCTAAACGGAACTGCGTCGACAGTAAAAGTTCACACCTTCTAAGCTAGCCAACTTTCTGCGCCTTAAACAGTCCAGATAATAATTCCCCACTCTTCTACGTCCACTGATGCATTCACACTGATCTGTGATGTTTCGTCGATATGCTTTGTGTTCCGAAATGTAAGAAGAACTGTTAAACGCATTGTGCAAATATTGGAAAACGTCGTACTAATAGTCGCCTTAAAAGCAAATAAAGTGTGACACGAGCGTTGAGTTTTCTGTTGGGTTGTTTTGGGGGAAGATACCAAACTGAGAGGTAATCAGTCTCATCGGAGTAGGGACGGATGGGGAAGGAAGTCGGCCGTGCCCTTTCAAACGAACCATCCCGGCATTTGCCTGGAGCGGAGTTTTCTGTCCTACCATGTGTAGGTTGTGGTGTCCTGCACCCAGTGGAATCTGCACCAAGTGAAATATGCACCTAAAAAGGTCGAGAAAGGATCCCCACGTCCCAACTACGCGACTTGGTCGGATCGTGGAAGAGCCGATGGCCCACCTCAGCCCACCTTTACGTGATGTTCTGATGAAGAGGACTGGAGATTCTCGAACAAGAACTGTAATGTCATTTTTTTAATCGGAAGTAATTATTACATTTTTTTGTTTTTCGTCGGACCGAATAACCATCTTTTTAACGACCAGATCTTCAGAAAAATACAATGGAAAGCATTAAAAACGAATTACAAACACGGATATTAAAGATCGTATATCTTCTACTCGGCAAAGCACATTTTTAAATAAAATGTTGTATATACCCGTGGATCAGCACACGGTACATACAATGCACACAAGATACTTTTCCATTCTACCTAAAAAGACATTATGCTTGCCTAAGGACCTAACTGAATTACACCAGTAACATGTTGTTCGGGAATGCACCACTAGCCATTATAATTGCTACACCACGAAGATGACGTGCTACAGACGCGAAATTTAACCGACAGGAAGAAGATGCTGTGATATGCAAATGATTAGCTTTTCAGAGCATTCATAGAAGGTTGGTGCTGGTGGCGACACTTACAACGTGCTGACATCAGGAAAGCTTCCAACCGATTTCTCATACACAAACAGCAGTTGACCGGCGTGCCTGGTGAAACATTGTTGTGATGCCTCGTGTAAGGAGGAAAAATGCGTACCGTCACGTTTCCGACTTTGATAAAGGTCGGATTGTAGCCTATCGCGATTGCGGTTTACCGTATCGCGACATTGCTGCTCGCGTTGGTGGAGATCCAATGACTGTTAGCAGAATGTGGAATCAGTGTTTTCAGAAGGGTAAGGCGGAACGCCGTGCTGGGTCCCAACGGCCTCGTATCACTAACAGTTGAGATGACAGCATCTTATCCGCATGGCTGTAACGGATCGTGCAGCCACTTCTCTATCCCTGAGTCAACAGATGGGGACGTTTGCAACACAACAACCATCTGCACGAACAGTTCAACGACGTTTGCAGCTGCATGGATTATCAGCTCGGAGACCATGGCTGCGGTTACCCTTGACGCTGCATCACAGACAGAAGCGCCTGCGATGCTGTAGTCAACGACGAACCTGGGAGGACGAACGACAAAACATCATTTTTTCGGATGAATCCAGGTTCTGTTTACAGCATCATGATGGTCGCATCAGTGTTTTGGCGACATCGCGGAGAACGCACATTGGAAGCGCGTATTCGTCATCGCCATACTGACGTATCACCCGGTATGATGGTATGGAGTGGCATTGGTTATACGTCTCGGTCACCTCTTGTTCGCATTGACGGCCCTTTGAACAGTGGACGTTACATCCAGATGTGTGACGACCCATGGCTCTGCCCTTCATTCGATCCTTGTGAAACCCTACATTTCAGCAGGATAATGGACGACCGCATGTTGCAGGTCCTGTACGGGCTTTTCTGGACACAGAAAGTGTTCGACTGCTGCCCTGGCCAGTACATTCTCCAGATCTCTCTCCAATTGAAAACGTCGGTCAATGGTGGCCGAGCAACTGGCTCGTTAGAATACGCCATTCACTACACTTGATGAACTGCGGTATCGTGTTGAAGCTGCATGGGCAGCTGTACCTGTACACGCCATCCAAGCTGTGTTTAACTCAATGCCCAGGCGTATCAAGGCCGTTATTACGGCCAAAGGTGGTTCTTCTGGGTACTGATTTCTCAGGACCTATGCACCCAAATTCCGTGAAAATGTAATCACGTCATATTTGTCCAATAAATATCCGTTTATCACCTGCATTTCTTCTTGGTGTGGCAATTATAACGGCGAGTAGTATATTTTCCAATTATTTTACTATAGGGCATTCAGTGGTTCGTTACAGAGTTTTTACACTGTGTTCGATTTTCGATTTTTTTATCCCTTGCAATGTCTTTGTGAATTCCTAAGGGATCAAACTGTTGAGGTCATCGGTCCCTAGACTTACATACTACTTAAACTAACTTATTCAATCCGTGACATGCCGCCTCAAACCTCGCGGCCACTCCGCGTGACCCCTTGCAGCGGTATTGCATTGATAATATCTTCAGAGCAGCGCAAATGTCGATAATATGCAGCTTGCGACTTCTTTGAAAATCAACTTGTATCCACTCACGGTACATGCCGTTGACAAGAGTAAGGCCTACGTTATTCTTGGTGCTCCATCTTGCATTCAGAATTGCTCGGTCCAGTTTTGGATTAGTATCTCCGGCAGTGCTAGTAGTACACTAGCGGTGATGCGCCAAAGTATGCATGGGTTTAGTGACGAAAAATTGGCAGATTTGCATTTTGTCCGTGGGTTTACTGAATACAATAGAAGAACGACACGACGACAATGTGTTGATATGTTCCAGCAGCGACTGCAGCCACAACACAGTAGTTGCGCATTGTGCGTAGGAGAAAAGAATTAGCGGAGCCTTTCGTGTTTTTCAGATTTGGTGATTGCGAATTACAGGCTTTTTCGGTTCTGTGGCAGCTTTTTAACAGAAATGAAGATAATTCGGGTAATAAAGCCTATTACGGCGTACTTGCATTATTACTTTGTAATGGCCATCCGGAGGACTGGGTCCTTACACCAAAATACTCAGCAAATATCCCCAAACAAACTGTGAGATTTTGTCGTGGAGTTCTGATTCACAGTGTATATATAGGTGACATGAGTGTGCGCACCTGCTTCTCCCAACCCTAGCGCAACGTGTGCGCTTCCTCTATATCTGACTTATAAACAAGAAAACAATTTTATTTAAAACATCCGTACCGTGCAAACGGCTGTGAAGTGTATAGCAGAGAGTCCGTCCAAGTTGCTCACAAGAATAATACACTGGATAACGGAAAAGAAAATTGAGGATTTGTTAGATGACGAACAGTTTAACTTTATCGAAGATAAAGGCACCAGAAAGGCATTTATGACGTTATGGTTGATACTGGAGGCAAGACTGCAGAAAAACCAAGACGTGTTCATAAGATTTGTCGACCTGCAAAAGGAGTTCGACATTGTCAATGGTACAAAATGTTGTAAATTTTGAGTAAAATAGTGATAAGCTATGGGGAATGACTGCTAATATACAAAATGTACAGGAACCAAGAAGTAAGTATGAGACTGAAAGACAGAGAACGAAGTGCTCGAATTAAAAAGGATGTAAGGCAAATTTGTAGTGTTCCGACCCTACTGTTGAGTTTATACATCGAAGAATAGATGACGGATATAAAAGAATTAGATAGTTTGATTAAAATTCAAGATGAGAGGTTATCAATGACTAAGATTCGCTGATGACATGGTTATCTTCAGCGAACTTGAAGAAGCATTGTGGGTTGTTTTGAATGGAATTAACAGTCTAATGAGTACAGAACATGGACTAAGGATAAATCGAAAAAAACAATAGTAATGAAAAGCTACAGAAAATGAGAGGTTATCAATGACTAAGATTCGCTGATGACATGGTTATCTTCAGCGAACTTGAAGAAGCATTGTGGGTTGTTTTCAATGGAATTAACAGTCTAATGAGTACAGAATATGGACTAATGATAAATCGAAAAAAACGAAAGTAATGAGAAGTTAAAGATTTTTTTTTTGGTCGTCAGTCTACTGACTGGTTTGATGCGGCCCGCCACGAATTCCTTTCCTGTGCTAACCTCTTCATTTCAGAGTAGCACTTACAACCTACGTCCTCAATTATTTGCCTGACGTATTCCAATCTGTCTTCCTCTACAGTTTTTGCCCTCTACGGCTCCCTCTAGTACCATGGAAGTTATTCCCTCATGTCTTAGCAGATGTCCTATTACCCTGTCCCTTCTCCTTATCAGTGTTTTCCACATATTCCTTTCCTCTCCGATTCTGCGTAGAACCTCCTCATTCCTTATCTTATCAGTCCACCTAATTTTCAACATTCGTCTATAGCACCACATCTCAAATGCTTCGATTCTCTTCTGTTCCGGTTTTCCCACAGTTCATGTTTCACTACCATACAATGCTGTACTCCAGACGTACATCCTCAGAAATTTCTTCCTCAAATTAAGGCCGGTATTTGATATTAGTAGACTTCTCTTGGCCAGATATGCCTTTTTGCCGTAGCGAGTCTGCTTTTGATGTGCTCCTTGCTCCGTCAGTCATTGGTTATTTTACTGCCTAGGTAGCAGAATTCCTTAACTTCATTGACTTCATGACCATCAATCCTGATGTTAAGTTTCTCGCTGTTCTCATTTCTACTCCTTCTCATTACCTTCGTCTTTCTCCGATTTACTCTCAAACCATACTGTGTACTCATTAGACTGTTTATTCCGTTCAGCACATCATTTAATTCTTCTTCACTTTCACTCAGGATAGCAATGTCATCAGCGAATCGTATCATTGATATCCTTTCACCTTGTATTTTAATTCCACTCCTGAACCTTTCTTTTATTTCCATCATTGCTTCCTCGAAGTACAGATTGAAGAGTAGGGGCTAAAGGCTACAGCCTTGTCTTACTCCCTTCTTAATACGAGCACTTCGTTCTTGATCGTCCACTCTTATTATTCCCTCTTGGTTGTTGTACATATTGTATATGAGCCGACTCTCCCTATAGCTTACCCCTACTTTTTTTCAGAATCTTGAACAGCTTGCACCCTTTTTACTGTCGAACGCTTTTTCCAGGTCGACAAATCCTATGAACGTGTCTTGATTTTTCTTTGGCCTTGCTTCCATTATTAGCCGTAACGTCATAATTGCCTCTCTCGTGCATTTACTTTTCCTAAAGCCAAACTGATCGTCACCTAGCGCATTATCAATTTTTTTTTCATTCTTCTGTATATTATTCTTGTAAGCAGCTTCGATGCATGAGATGTTAAGCTGATTGTGCGATAATTCTCGCACTTGTCAGCTCTTACCGTCTTCGGAATTGTGTGGATGATACTTTTCCGAAAGTCAGATGGTATGTCGCCAGACTCATATATTCTACACACCAACGTGAATAGTCGTTTTGTAGCCACTTCCCCTAATGATTTTAGAAATTCTGATGGATGTTATCTATCCCTTCTGCCTTATTTGACTGTAAGTCCTCCAAAGCTCTTTTAAATTCCGTTGCTTTTAATGTCACCAAAGGTTGTTTTGACTTTCCTTCCGACAATCATATCTTTTTCGATGTCTTCACATTTTTCCTGCAGCCATTTCGTCTTAGCTTCCCTGCACTTCCTATTTATTTCATTCTTCAGCGACTTGTACATCTGTATTCCTGATTCTCCCGGAACATGTTTGTACTTCCTTCTTTCATCAATCAACTGAAGTATTTCTTCTGATACCCATGGTTTCTTTGCAGCTACCTTCTTTGTACCTATGTTTTCCTTCCCAACTTCTGTGATGGCCCTTTTTAGAGACGTCCATTCCTCTTCGACTGTGTTGTCTACTGCGCTATTCCTTATTGCTGTATCTATAGCGTTAGAGAACTTCAAACGTATCTCGCCATTCCTTAGAAATTCCGTATCCCACTTCTTAGCGTATTGATTCTACCTGACTAATGTCTTGAACTTCAGCCTACTCTTCATCACTATTATATTGTGATCTGAGTCTATATCTGCTCCTGAGTACGCCTTACAATCCAGTATCTAATTTCGGAATCTCTGTCTGACCATGATGTAATCTAATTGAAATCTTCCCGTATCTCCCGGCCTTTTCCACGTACACCTCCTTATCTTGTGATTCTTGAGCAGGGTATTCGCTATTTCTAGCTGAAACTTGTTACAGAACTAAATTAGTCTTTCTCCTCTTTCATTCCTTGCCCCAAGCCCATATTCTCCTGTAACCTTTTCTTCTACTCCTTCCCCTACCACTGAATTCCAGTCGCCCATGACTATTAGATTTTCGTCCCCCTTTACATACTGCATTACCCTTTCAATATCCTCATACACTATCTCTATCTGTTTATCTTCAGCTTGCGATGTCGGCATGTATACCCGAGCTATCGTTGTCGGTGTTGGTATGCTGTCGATTCTGATTAGAACAACCTGGTCACTGAACTGTTCACAGTAAACACCCTCTGCCCTACCTTTCTATTCATAACGAATCCTACACCTGTTATACCATTTTCTGCTGCTGTTGATATTACCCGATACTCATCTGTCCAAAAATCCTTGTCTTCCTTCCACTTCACTTCACTGACACCTACTATTTCTATATTGAGCCTTTGCATTTCCCTTTTCAGATTTTCTAGTTTCCCTACCACGTTCAAGCTTCTGACATTCCACGCCCCGACTCGTAGAACATTATCCTTTCTTTGATTATTCAATCTTTTTCTCATGGTAACCTCCCCCTTGGCAGTCCCCTCCCGGTAATCCGAATGGGGATTCCGGAATCTTTTGCCAATGGAGAGATCATCTTGACACTTCTTCAACTACAGGCCACGTGTCCTGTGGATACACGTTACGTGTCTTTAATGCAGTGGTTTCCATTGCCTTCTGCATCCTCATGTCGTTGATCATTGCTGATTCTTCCACCTTTAGGGGCAATTTCTCACCCCTAGGACAAGAGAGTGCCCTGAACCTCTATCCGCTCCTCCGCCCTCTTTGACAAGGCAGCTGGCAGAATGAGGCTGACTTCTTATGCCGGAAGTCTTCGGCCGCCAATGCAGATTATTTATCAAAATTTAGGCAGTAGCGGGGATCGAACCTGGGACCGAAGACGTTGACTATGAATCAAAGGCGTTCCCCCTAGACCACGGGTTGATAGAGTTATAGATACGAGAACGAGAAACTTAACATCAAAATTGGGTATCACAAAGTTGACGGAGTTAAGGAATTCTGCTACCACGGCAGCAATATAACCCAGGACGGACGGGCCATTGACGGGGTAAAAAACAGACTAGCACTGAAAAATAGTTCATTCCTGCCCAAGAGAAGTCTACTAGTATTACAGATATCTCTTAATGTGAGGAAGACATTTTTGGAAATATACAACTGGAGCACAGCATTGTATGGCGTGAGACACGAACTGTGGGAAGCCCGCAACGGACGAAAAGAGAGGCATTGAGAGTGGTGCTAAACAAGAATGTTGAAAATTAGGTGGAGGTACGATGTAAGAAAATAGGAGGTTCCCCGAAGAATCAGCGAAGAAAGAAACTATGGAAAACACAGGCGAAAAGAGGGACAGGAGGATAAGATATACGTGAAGACATTAGGCAATAACTGCCGCGGTATTAGAGAGAACTGTAGAAGGAAAAAACTACAGAGGATGGCAGAGATTGGAATTTATCCAGCAAAAATTGAGGACGTAGGTTGCAATTGGTACAGTGAGATGAAAAGTTTGGCACAGGAGAGGAGTTGTAGACGGGTCGTGCCAAATTGGTCAAAAGACTGATGACTCAAAACCAAACAAGACAGAACAGACAACGATATAGAAAGTGGATAGTCGAAGGCAGAGTAACCTTATCTTAGATCTTTGCCTGAACCAAAATCTGCACAGCGAATGTATGACTTTCAATTCTTAGTCACGCAATTGCCCAAGAGGCGGTGGTGAACACATGAGATTAGCGTGTTATAGCATGACCTTAAATGCACCATACTTAGTTGTCACAGAGGCGTGAGCGGAGAATTAGGTTACGTTGCAGTCTTGAATCTGGCGTCTTACCCGCTCTCATACCCTACCCTAATCACGAAATGAATTGCTCAAAACCCAATTTTCATAGCCAAACGAGCAATAGTAAATAAAAAATAGGTTATCATGTTGACGAAAGTGAGGTCTAATTTTGCAAAGAATGCCTTTTTTGCATTCAGGTAATCGTGGTAATTAAGATAAATTTATGAATGAGTTGAGGGAAAATCTTTGACCGAATTCTCATTGCCACATGAAGAGTGGGAAAGAGGCAACTGGAGTATCAAATGTTTGATTGATTTTAAATAATAACGGTTAATCAAAAATGGGATCAGTGATTTGAGGAAAAATTACACACTTAATTATGGTCGGAATTTTTATAGTTAAAGAAGAATGGGAAATAGTCAAGTAAGGAAGCAAACTAACCGGAGTGATGTTCCGTTTTTTTTTAAAAAAAAAGCATGAAAGTAATAAGAGTAACTGAGAAAAACTTGTAGAGGGTACTTAAATATTTCAGAAACGACAGCTCTTAGGTACGCAAATAAAGTTTCGAAAGTTACATCTGTTTAAGAACTAGTTATTTAGTGCATAAAATGTTACATTTGGTGATATATTACTTTAAAAAATGCTTATTTAGAATCAGGTATTAATTTTTGGATATTCCGAGAACAGAAAACACTAGGAAAACAACGACATCTTGGGTTGTTGGGTGTTCTGCCGGATATCAGCGTCGTACTTGCACGATATTTCGGTCACGTAGCTCGTAACCTTCATCAGGTGCGACCTGAGACTGCTCCTCTAGTGGACCTGGTCCAGTTGGCCGTTGGTGGAGGGGGAAGGACTTAGGCATAAATACTGGACCAGGTAAACTCGAGGAGCAGTCTCAGGTTGCACCTGATGAAGGTTACGAGCTACGTGACCGAAATATCGTGCAAGTACGACGCTGATATCGGGCAGAACACCCGACAACCCAAGATGTCATTAGATCGCCGGGAGAGCCTGAAGAGTTACACTAGGAAAACAAATGAGGTGCCCAGAGGTTTATTTTTTCAAGTTTTAATTGTTTAGCTGTTTTGTGCATAAAATGTAAGGTTGGTGTGATATTTAACTGTCGAAATGGTTTCCATCTATTCAAGTACAGAATTCAGGACATTTCGAGAATAGAAGGTTCCACGATAGCGAAAGAAGTGATAATAAGATGACACATTATAAACAAGTTTGAAAATATTTTTAAAAAATTAAAATATTATATGTCAAATGGAATTGTGTAAAAATAAAAAATGAAATGGATTAGAAAACATTTGACGCGCCTCTGAATAACGCTCGAAATCAGGTGCTGGAAATGCGGTGCATCAGTTATTTCTTTCGCCTGGTTTGGACAAATCGTTTCACATGAAAACTGACAGAATTTTGCTAAATTTATTTTTTTGTTTTATTCGGGCTTTTCGAAATTTCTGTGTCCGCGGACTGACATTGGTGAAGACGGACTGTATGTTTATACTACGGACAGCTGTTGCGATACGTTGAACACAACCCTCAGTGGCATAGGACGCAGCGCTGTGGAGTGCCGCCTCCACCACTCCATCAGCAGTGGGAAGCTGGCAGCTGCTCAAGTCTCAGGCAAGGCCTTGCTCTTCCCGGAGTCAATACAGCTCCGTCGCTGGCCCCTATTAATAATTTAGACAACTCTGGCTGTCGTTCGTCGTTTGCATCTCGCCTGCAGGATTCTTCTGAAGACAGACGATGCACCCATGACGCATTCATGACTCCCGTCACACTGTTCTGCTTTCTGACTTTCTACAGCAGCTCTCTGTTGCACGGTATTGCGAATTCAAATAATATAGTAAAGACGGGTAAGGGATAGTTCCGTACCGGCTCTTACATTTCAAAAATCTTCAGAAATGTATCTCGGCTTTTTATTATGAGGCCAGAATATTCCCTAGCTGGGAGACTAACAAATTGGTTTCAAGGGATATTTCAATTTAAAATGTATGTCACTGGTGTAAAACAACAATTTTGCTTCTTTACAGACGAAGTCGGGAAAGATCAGTCTGGATTCCGTAGAAATACTGGAACACGTGGGGCAATACTGACCTTAGGACTTATCTTAGAAGAAAGATTAGGGAAAGGCAAACCTACATTTCTAGGATTTGTAGACTTAGAGAAAGCTTTTGACAATGTGGACTGCAATACTGTCTTTCAAATTCTAAAGGTGGCAGGGGTAAAATACAGGGAGCGAAAGGCTATTTACAATTTGTAACCAGATGGCAGTTATAAGAGTCGAGGGACATGAAAGGGTAGCAGTGGTTGGGAAGGGAGTAAGACAGGATTGTAGCCTCTCCCCGATATTATTCAATTTGTATATTGAGCAAGCAGTAAAGGAAACAAAAGAAAAATTTGGAGTAGGTATTAATATCCATGGAGAAGAAATAAAAACTTTGAGGTTCGCCGATGACATCGTAATTCTGTCAGAGACAGCAAAGGACTTGAAAGAGCAGTTGAACGAAATGGACAGTGTCTTGCTAGGAGGATATAAGATGAACATCAACAAAAGCAAAACGAAGATAATGGAATATAGTCGGATTAAGTCGGGTGATGCTGAGGGAATTAGATTAGGAAATGAGACACTTAAGGTAGTAAAGGAGTTTTGCTATTTGTTGAGCAAAATAACTGATGATGGTCGAAGTAGAGAGGATATAAAATGTAGACTGGCAATGGCAAGGAAAGCGTTTCTGAAGAAGAGAAATTTGTTAACATCGAGGATAGATGTGGCAGGAAGTCGTTTCTGGAAGTATTGGTATGGAGTGTAGCCATGTATGGAAGTGAAACATTGACGATAAATAGTTTGGACAAGAAGAGAATAGAAGATTTCGAAATGTGGTGCTATACAAGAATGACGAAGATTAGATGGGTAGATCACATAACTAATGAGGAAGTGTTGAATAAGATTGGGGAGAAGAGAAGTTTGTGGCACAACTTGACCAGAAGAAGGGATTGGTTGGTAGGACATGTTCTGAGGCATCAAAGGATCACCAATTTAGTATTGGAGGGCAGCGTGGAGGGTAAAAATAGTTGAGGGAGACCAAGAGATGAATACACTAAGCAGATTCAGAAGGATGTAGGTTGCAGTAGGTACTGGGAGACGAAGAAGCTTGCACAGGATAGAGTAGCATGGGGAGCTGCATCAAACCAGTCTCAGGACTGAAAACCACAGCAACAACAACATCATTATTTTAAGTAGCATGAAACATTATCTCACCTATGTCAATAGTCAATGAACATTAGTCACATTCTGAAATATGTTTTAATTACCGGTTTGTCAGTCCGATGAATAATTCATTTCTCTTGTGTTCATTCTGGGTATATGGAAACCGGTTTGAACGTGTATTCAGTTTTCTACATAAGACGGTTCAGACACTCTGATGAGGGAAGACGTTGTGATCATTGTCGATTGGGAGACTGACTGCCGGTTGTGGATATTGTGGTTACGTGGCGCGAGGAGGAAAGTAGGTAAACGGAGCAGAGACGACTGGGGAATCATTCTAGCAACGACACTTCCCGAAAACGGGGAAATTCACTGACATGCGCAAAGCTGAGAAAGGGTCGATTGTTACCACCAAGCGCCTAGGAACGATTATGTCGGACATGGGGAAAATAAACCGCTGTTCGAGCGTTGCCTTAGTGAGCATTTACGGAAAGTGGTTGAAGGAAACCCACGAATAGGCGATGAAGTGGTGGACGTCAACCCCTCATCACAGAATGTGAAGGCGGATAGGTGGTCATCTGTCGCTAACTGACGACATAATATAATTATGGTGCAGAAACGTTTCGGAGCACATTACTCATCGCACATTACTGAGAATGTGGCTCCTTAGCAGACACCACCTATGTGTCCCAAATTGACTCTAAGACATCATCAGCTACGACTCCAGTGGGAAAGGGATTATCGTGACTAGATCTTGGATAAATACAAATGTGTCGCCCGGTCTGTTAAACCACGCTTTTTGTTACATCAGGCCGAAGGTCGACTGATTCAGGTGAACGGCTATTCGAAACACCACACAGTGGGCCTGTGGGAACAATATTTGACAACGGGGGATGTCCTCCTGGGCTCACTTGGCAGCTGTAGCGGCAATCGAAAGCAGAGCTACTGAGTATTACGTGAACATTTTGCGGACCACCTGCGTCCCTTCAATCTTGATGTCTTTCCCGTCAGCGATGGCTTCTTCCAGCAGGAGAACTATCTGTGTCAGCCGGCCGTGGTGGTCTCGCGGTTCCAGTCGTTTCAGTCCGGAACCGCGCGACTGCTACGGTCGCAGGTTCGAACCCTGCCTCGGGCATGGATGTGTGTGATGTCCTTTGGTTACGTAGGTTTAAGTAGTTCTAAGTTCTAGGGGACTGATGGCCACAGCAGTCGAGTCCCATAGTGCTCAGAGCCATTTTTGAACTATCAGTGTCACCTTGCCAGAATCGTGAACAATGGTTTTACGAGCATGATAGTGCTCTCACTGTGATGTCTTGTACACAAAACCTACCTGATCTAATCCTGATGAAAGAGAGGTTGGATACTGTCTGATGCAAACTCCGCCCATGAACCACTGACCCATAACCTTTTTTCTGGTATCACATATCTCCGGAAACCTACCAAGGACTTGTATAATCCATGCCATGTGGAATCGCTCCCGTATTACGTTCAAAAGGTGGACCAACGCTGTCATGTATTGATGACTTACTGACCTATTCATTGTCCAATCTGAGGCAGTTAGAAGCCAGCCATAGCATTCAAATACAGGTAATCACAGACACAATTCAGGTGGATAGTTGTAGACGGTAGCGTTTAGGCACACTAACGGTAGAGGCCTGTAAATTGCAGGTGCTCTAGACAGCCGTCCAATGGTAGAAGTTTCAGTTCAGAGAATTTACTAGTTACTCCACACGCCACCTAGACGCCGTTGTAAGGCGCTGTAAGTGCGGCAAATACACTCCTGGAAATTGAAATAAGAACACCGTGAATTCATTGTCCCAGGAAGGGGAAACTTTATTGACACATTCCTGGGGTCAGATACATCACATGATCACACTGACAGAACCACAGGCACATAGACACAGGCAACACAGCATGCACAATGTCGGCACTAGTACAGTGTATATCCACCTTTCGCAGCAATGCAGGGTGCTATTCTCCCATGGAGATGCTGGATGTAGTCCTATGGAACGGCTTGCCACGCCATTTCCACCTGGCGCCTCAGTTGGACCAGCGTTCGTGCTGGACGTGCAGACCGCGTGAGACGACGCTTCATCAAGGCCCAAACATGCTCAATGGGGGACAGATCCGGAGATCTTGCTGGCCTGGGTAGTTGACTTACACCTTCTAGAGCACGTTGAGTGGCACGGGATACATGCGGACGTGCATTGTCCTGTTGGAACACCAAGTTCCCTTGCCGGTCTAGGAATGGTAGAACGATGGGTTCGATGACGGTTTGGATGTACCGTGCACTATTCAGTGTCCCCTCGACGATCACCAGAAGTGTACGGCCAGTGTAGGAGATCGCTCCCCACACCATGATGCCGGGTGTTGGCCCTGTGTGCCTCGGTCGTATGCAGTCCTGATTGTGGCGCTCACCTGCACGGCGCCAAACACGCATACGACCATCATTGGCACCAAGGCAGAAGCGACTCTCATCGCTGAAGACGACACGTCTCCATTCGTCCCTCCATTCACGCCTGTCGTGAAACCACTGGAGGCGGGCTGCACTATGTTGGGGCGTGAGCGGAAGACGGCCTAACGGTGTGCGGGACCGTAGCCCAGCTTCATGGAGACGGTTGCGAATGGTCCTCGCCGATACCCCAGGAGAAAGAGTGTCCCTAATTTGCTGGGAAGTGGCGGTGCGGTCCCCTAAGGTACTGCGTAGGATCCTACGGTCTTGGCGTGCATCCGTGCGTCGCTGCGGTCCGGTCCCAGGTCGACGGGCACGTGCACCTTCCGCCGACCACTGGCGACAACATCGATGTACTGTGGAGACCTCACGCCCCACGTGTTGAGCAATTCGGCCGTATGTCCACCCGGCCTCCCGCATGCCCAATATACGCCCTCGCTCAAAGTCCGTCAACTGCACATACGGTTCACGTCCACGCTATCGCGGCATGCTAACAGTGTTAAAGACTACGATGTAGCTCCGTATGCCACGGCAAACTGGCTGACACTGACGGCGGCGGTGCACAAATGCTGCGCAGCTAGCCCCATTCGACGGCCAACACCGCGGTTCCTGGTGTGTCCGCTGTGCCGTGCGTGTGATCATTGCTTGTACAGCCCTCTCGCAGTGTCTGGAGCAAGTATGGTGGGTCTGACACACCGGTGTCAATGTGTTCTTTTTTCCATTTCCAGGAGTGTACGTACGCCTTATCATGTGAAGCAAGTATGATACTAGTTCATGAGAGACGCTATGTTAGTGGATTCATAGAGGTTAGAGTGGTATAGGAAATATGTGAAACTGCTGGAACAGCAGTTCCCACTCCAGAGAGACATCTCCATCCATAGACCCGGGCAAATTGTTGTAAAGCACTGTTTTTGCTAGCCGTAATAGGAAGGATAATGACATTTATCTTTCAACTAAACACTGCTGCTACAAAACATGGAGTTTGTTAGCATAACACGGCTAACTACGGAGTACTAGAAGGGGATGAACTCAACAACGTTGCTTAATGAGTTGCAGAGTCGCGCATGAGATCACTCAGTCAGACGTCGGGTAAGCTAGGACACAAGTCTCTTTTCCCACTTAAAGTGCCGGTGCAGATGTTTGTGATTCACTGCTAGTGGTCGTTATTGCAGTTACCTCTCGCCACACAGACTCAAACACTGACTTTCGTTGCGCCAATCTTCGAATTCTTTGCTTCATCTAATGCTTGAAAATCCCGTTCAGTGTAGTAGTTAATTTGAATGCAACAAAGAAATTTATTTAAGACCCTTGAGTCTCGTGACTCTCCTACTAGTATGCTTATCTAGTAAATAAATACGCATCCCTCGTAGGTGCGCCTTTACAGTTTAAGGTGCTGATCCCAAAAATCCTTTGATGTTCCTGAAAATTTGTGTTTTGCATGTGCTCCTAACCGCTGGAAATTGCAGACTGACCTAAACGCCGCTTTAAGCCCTAATACATTTTCTCTATCGTATGGTAGGGCATGAAAGTGCGTTAATAATCAGGTAAGTGAATTTTATCCATGCTGTTGAGCTCCGTGACGCCCTATCAATCAGGTAGTTTTAAATTTTTGCTTATTCAGGTTTTCGAGTCATCCGCTACAGTCTTCCAGCTTTGCAACATTCCTATGAATAACAGCATCGTCCACAAATACCCTCATGGAATGTTCATCCGTATCCACTAGATTATTAATATTAATTGAAAACAATAATGGTCTCATCACATTTTCTAGGGTACCCCTCCATTGAATTTGTCGTTTTTGTTGCGTTTAATTTATGTGTTGAGTTTTATCTGCAAGGAACTACTCAATCCAAAAACAGCATTGCCCGATACTCGGTAAGCTCCAATGGTAATTTCCTTTGGCGCTCTGAGTTTCATGGTCGAACCGAACCAACTGAGTTTCTGTTTACGGAATAGATGTTAGGTTTTTTTAAAGTGGAAATACCGAAAGCCGCATTACATGCTCCGAATTATTTGTGGTACTTCATCATCGACGGGCATCAGGCCTGTGACGTGCCCAACTGTGTTCTGTCAGCACAATCAGCCATTGATTTAGTAAGAGTCAGTTGATTACCTTGAGACAGGGAATATGGCATCGAAACCTTTACGAGTAGCCACCCTGAATATGGGACTTAGGACCAGACGCCGCCACTGGGTGCGTCTAAGTCAGGCCTGGTCAACATTTGCACTCCCGATTCTCCTCAGCGCTCCCGCCACCACCACCACTGCGCTATTCGTAACAGCTGTGTGAGTGAGACGGCAATACGCCGAAGTCTGCACATACGGGTAACTTACGAAGACGTGTTTGCAACAGAGTGCAAGTACTTGTAACAGGCGAATATTGCAGCATAGTATCATAAGCAGCATTTTATCACTTGTGTTTATTTTCTACTTCTTATTTTTCTGCCAAGTAAAAACTTTTATTTGTCGATTAAGTAAGGTCATTAGATAGTCCTAATGACATGAGTGCAACTACAGAAAGCTTTACGTAAAAGCACTGAACACTAAGGTCTGATGTTTGTATAATATGTAATATATGTGGGACAGGGGGAATAATTCTGGTAAAAATCAGTGAACCCTTAATGTAGAAAACACTTTGTGAATTTCATAACAGAGAATTAAAACGTTCGCTCACATGTGTTGATCAAACAATGAAGTACCTTTAGCGGCTTGTCTGTCCGTCCACGATATTGCTCTTCGGATAATATTATATCAAAGTTTTTAAATTTCGGGATTGGGCAAACAGGTCTTTGAACTGAGTGCTACACAGTATGTCTCTCACACCAAATCGGAAGTAATGAGGCGCATTAGCAGCCAAAAGAGAGAGCGACCTGAAAAACAAACAGAAATACGTTTCGTGTGACGTAATGCCTTTCAGAACTCATCAGGAAATATGTTTATTTTGGCTGGTGCCGCAGTTAAGGTAAATTTTGTAAATGATGCTGCTGCCATTTGACTCCAATAACTCTTATTTTATTTGTTTTCAGTCCGGATTTTGGCCTCCGGCCATTTTCAAGAACAAAAATTTATTTATGTGACAAAAGACAAGTTTCATATCTTTTGTCACATAATCAAGTTTGTGTACTTAAAAATGACATAAGGTAGGAACGTGGGTTTTACAAGAATACAATAAAATTATTGACTTCAAATGGCGACAGCATCATTCAAAAATATCATGTGAAATATTTCAACCTCCAAGACGTAATCAGTCATGTCTCGTCCACAAATAACTGTATTGACTGTCATGAACGTGAATCTGAGTTCTTCATATGATTACTTTTTGGTTAACAACAGATGGGGGAGGGGGAGGAACCAGACTGATGAGGTTGGGGGAAAGATTGGGAGGAGAGGAAAGGAAAAAAAGGGATGAGACAAGAGAGGAGGATATAGAAAAGAGAGGTCTGGGCAGATGCGGGAAAGAGTGGGAAAGGCAGTGGAGGGGAGAGCAGAAATGACTCTGGGGAGAGAAAGAAGGCAGAGACAGGGTAGGCGAGGAAGAAACAGGAAAAGGACAGAGGAATGGAGGGGGCCTCGGGCATGGATGTGTGTGATGTCCTTTGGTTAGTTAGGTTTAACTAGTTCTAAGTTCTAGGGGACTGATTACCACAGATGTTAAGTCCTATAGTACTCAGAGCCATTTGAACCATTTTTGAATGAGGGGGAGGTGAGGATCAGAGTTGACAGGAGGGGTAAATGGAGAGAGAGAGAGGTCATCATCCGGAAGTCGACGAAAGACACCTTGGGAAAGGAGAGGAATGGTGTGGATGTGGAAGGGGGTAGGGTGGACACAAAGGTGAAGGCGCGACATATGGCAGGGGTTGGAGAAGAGAGGAGCAACCAGGGATGAGGGGGATAAAAGTGGCAGGAGGGGTGGAGGATGCAGATATGTTCGAGGAAAAGCAGCAGATGGGAGAAAGGTCTTAGAGGATCCGCGTGGGAGATGGGAGTTGCATACAGAAGGTGAGGTGGAGTGCATGGCGCTCGAGGATCCGGAGGGATTATAGAATATGGGGTGGGGGTGGATATCTAGGTGGGACTGGCATAACAGAGGATGGGATGGATTAAGGATGTTTAGGTGTGGAGGATGGTAGAGGGGTTCAACCCACATGTCCAGAGTTTGAGGAGTTGGAGGCGGTTGTGGGCTTTGGATTAGATAGAGTGGAGGGATCCAGGTGAGGTGACGGTCAATGGTGAGGCCAAGGTAAGTGACAGTGCGTGAGAGGCGGACAGGATGGGCGCAGATGGTAAGGGAGAGACCAAGGAGCTGGAAGGAGCGAGTGGTACGACCTATGATTATTGCCTGGGTCTTGGAAGGATTGATTTTCAGGAGCCACTGGTTACACCATGTTGCAAAAAGGTCAAGGTGACTCTGGAAGCTCATAATAGTGCAATGAGATATTAAGCACTTTGCTTGTGCCTTGGAACATAGGAAAATTAATGCAATTCCCATTAGGTACTAAACGATTTGGCTTCTCGATTTTTTTTTTTTTTTTGTATTTATTTCTCACAAGGGCTTAGACGACATAGTATTTCAGATGCAGAACATAAATCTAACGCAAGTAGTACTGTCAGCAATCTGCTTGCCTTCTGACAAGGCGACTGCTGTCCTCTAGCGGCCTTTATTTTCCTTTTCCTCGCCTTCACTGAGCCGCAGTCGCCGCTGCTTTCGCAGCGCTAGGCAGGGGCGCGCTCGCGGAGCGCTGTTTGGCCAGGCCTGATCTAACCCGAATATTCCGAATGTCCCTCCAGTGATTATGAAATTCCAACACCGGTATATTATTATGGACAGTTAATTTCATGTTGTTGAGTTATTTTTTGCAGTGAACTTTGTTGAGTACCGGCTGCGAATTATTTTTATGTTGGCATAGTTTAGTTATAGTACCCAGTGTCGGAAATTAACGTAAGTTTATTGACACAACGACTGGTTTTTAATGCAGCTCCCCACGTTGGTCTATCCCGTGTAAGCCTCTGCATTTCTCCACAACTTTACAACTACATTAAATGGACTTTGTTACTGTCGTCAAGCCATGGGTCATAATACATTTTTTTTATAACTAATAACTATCAACATTCTCTGTAGTACCACATTTCAAAATTTTATACTGTCTTCTGTCTGAACTGTTTATCGTCCACGTTTCACTTCTGTAGAAAAGAGTCTGAGAATACACAATATTTCGTTTACACCTGATGTTAACAAAGTTGGCCCTTTCAGAAACTCTATTCTTGTTGATGCTGGCCATCATTTTATGCCTTCTATACTTCGGCAATAGTCAGTCATTTTGCTGCCAATCTATCAATGTTTATCTAATGCTTTTAGTGTCTCGTTTCCTAGTTACATTCTCTTAGCACCGCCTAATTTAATCAGACATCGTTCCACTATCCTTGCTCTTCGGATATTCATCTTCTAACCGCTTTCAGTAGACTATTGATTCCTTTTAGCAGATCTTCTGGTCCTTACAGATTTGTCGATAGCGTTGTGATTCAGGCAGAGCCTTAAAAGTTTTATTTCTTTGTCCGAAACTCTCAGTATACCTTTTAAGTAATTTTTTGATGATTTTCTGTTCACTTCTTTCAAACACAAAAGATACTCTATCTTCCGCAGAGGCCGGCCGTGGTAACCGAGTGGTTCTAGGTGCTTTAGTCTGGAACCGCGCGACCGCTATGGTCGCAGGGTCGAGCCCTGCCTCGGGCATGGCTGTGTGTGATGTCCTTAGGTTAGTTAGGTTTAAGTACTTCAAAATTCTAGGAGACTGATGACCTCAGAAGTTAAGTCCCATAGTGCTCAGAGCCTTTTTAACCATTTTTTGTTCCGCATTATCTTTCCGCCTTTAGACACCATCGTCCCTACAATAGCACCATAGTTGCTTTAATAGCATGACGGTTGAAACGTCCCCTTAGAAAAATTATACACGACTGTGCTTAAACTGAAACACAATATTTTTGGCGCAACGCAATCTGACTTCCAAAAATCCCTACGAAAGAATGGCCCTGACTAACATTAACCTATACGTTTCACCTCACAAAAATCTTAGTTACTCAAGCTACTGCAATACAGCCAGCGCCACTACTGCCGCTAAATAAAAGATTCAAACTACGGAAGGCACTAACTACTGATAGGCATAGTTAGCAAATGAAAGATTTTAATACAGAACAAACAATGTATTTAACTTAATAGTCATAATATATATAGCAGTTCATGACATCCAGTCTTACAAATTTCAAAACTCCGCCATCTCTCTCCCCACGTCCACCACTGCTGGCGGCTCACCTCCAACTGCGCAACGCTCTGCGCTGTTCACATCCATCTGCCCAACGCTACAATGGCGACTATTACAACAATGCCAACCAGCCACAGACTGCACACAGCACAGCCAGTGATCTTCATACAGAGCGCTACGTGGCGGTCGCGTTACCTATACAAGAACCTAAACAGCCTACTTACACGGTTACTAATCGTTGACTCCTTTGTGATCTAAAAGATCACTTGACTTTCTAGGTAAACGTCTGAAATATTTCTTTCACGTAAAGGAGCTGTTTGAAGCAATCGTATGATACTGAGTTCAGTAATTCGTTGGAAGATTGATTCACTTTACTCGCAGTTAGCCACACGTTATTTCCTCAGTCGATACTGCACGAGCTAATCACCGCTGCCTCTACCGAATTTTCGTGCTACCTACTTACGACTCTTTACTGCCGACCTCTAGCCCAAGTGAGGTCGGATTCATTTTCGACGTAGCATCACCTAATGTTTCTGCTAGAAGCATTGCATCTCTTGGGTAGTCTAATATTTCTTTCAAATACAAGCGCCACAGGTTGTCCAAAATTTCTCTGCTTTCTATTTCGGCTTTCTAATTACAGCAATTGGGCAAAAAGAAGCCCACCTGAATATAAATGCAGATGCTATCGAAGCATGGAGGTTGCACTGTTGTATTTGATCACGAACGGCACCAGTGCAATATCCTCGACATCATCAGAACCGTTTTCTGGAAGTTGTGTCGAAGCTATTGAATTCGAACATGTGCATAATATTTCTGCTCGTGGGATGGGTGCTTCAGCAACCCAGGAACCGAAATGTTTTCGTTTCCACAACCATCCTACCAAAGTTTCATACTGCAAACAGGGAAAGTGGTAAAACATCATTCGGCAAGTCACAATACGGGCAGAAGTCTGTGCTGAGTGGTAGTGATGGAGTGTCATTGAAGAGGGTTGTGACAAAATATCAGAGGACGACAGTCGCAAAAGTCACTGGATGTCGCACTCACGAGGCCAGTCGGCACCAAAACAATACCAATGAAGCTCCATAAGCAAGGAGTTACAGGGAATTCCAAAGTTTCCATCGATGATACAAATGTCCATAACAGCACAACGTGGTGTCGTAGCCATAAAACCTGGACTACGGACCAGTGGAAGAATTTCATTTGGTCGGATGAGTCTTGTTTCATGCTTGTCCAGATTTCTGGCCGGATCTACGTCCCGAAAGCGAAGCACGGCGGGGACCGGGTGATAAATGAGCTGCCACTACGTGGTGTCCCATGGGCCCCATGGTTACTCTGCAAGGTCTCTCATTACTGCCATGTAACCATTCTGACTATTCTGGTTCGTCACGTCCATTCCATTGTACAATGTTTTTTCATCAGTGGTAATGCTCTATTCCTGGGAGTCAAGGCCCTTGTTCACACAGCTCGCTTCATCAAGGACTGGTTTTGAGAGCAGGGTGATGAATTATCGATTCTCCCATTCCCACCACCCTTACTAGATACCAATATTTTTGAGCCTTTTTGCTCTGTTTGGATAGAACTGTGCGTGTTCGCTATCAACGTGCATCGTCGTAACCTGAACTAGCCATTATTGGGCAAGAAAAATATGTTCGGCGCACGGCTGCTTCCTGGTACAGATCTAAGTTCTATTGCTGTCATGCGACCGCATGTTACGAATACATCAATATAACAGGTTATTTAAGACCAGATGAAAAAATAGGAAAATTATTCTAGGACTTGAGAGAGCTGAGAGCATGGTTAAGAACTCTGATCATTTCTTGTAAGGAGGAAAGCTAAAACTTCAAACTAAATACTTAGGAACATCACACAAAAAGAAAACTACAAAGGAAACAGCATGGAAAACTAACTCAGAAAATCCTAGGGTGGGAAGTCTATACCACACGTGTATAATATTAAATATAGTGAAAGTAATTATACTATATGCATCGAATAGAATGACAGAAACTAGGTAGCTTTCAAAAACATGAACAAAAGAAATAAACATGAAGCAGAAAAGGAACCTGATTTTTGCAGTGAAGAATTATAATTTTCTGTTCAATGGAGAAAAGGAGCTATGTTACAGAGGCTCGTGACGAAGACTTCTCACTACAAAACAACAAGGAAAGAAAAGTAATAAATTAGTAAGATCTGCACATAAAGGAAGCTGGGAAAGATATAAAGACATACATGGACGTCCATATACTGCATTCATATTTAAAAAACCAAAACAAGGAAGAAAGCAATGCGGAAAATTGAGATTTAAGCAGACAAGACTGGATGATGTTCTGTGAAAATGTGTGGTCCGGAGAAAAAGAGAAGGAGAATGTGGAAGCTGTAGAAATAAATAGTTGGCTTTCAGAAGGTGATAAAATAGACTGCGAGGAGTTTCAAGTAGCCTTACAAAGCTGTAAGAACGGAAAGGCTGCTTAAGAGATAATCTAAATGAACATTTCAAATACTTCTCAGAAGAAGCTATGTATTTGTATATGCTTTCAGATTTATTAAATCAGTGCTGGCAACAAAGGAATGTACGTAAACGGAATGAACGAAAGCAATAGAAACACTCATTTTTAAACGAGGGTCAGGAATGTGGAAATTTTAGAGGTAGCCTATAAGTCTCTTAAATAAGATATACAAAGTACGAGTATATACGATGTATATTCGTGGGAAAAAGAGAAATAACACCACATCTGATCGAAGTTATCCGAATTATATATAAAGGTATACAGATAAATGTAAAGTGAAAATCTGTAGGTATTAATGAAGGATTCAGACAAGGGTGTTGTATATCACCGATACTATTTGTTTAGACGACGTTGTGAGGAACAGGAAACTACGGATTATAAAGTTTTACATCGAAGACAGCTCCAAAGGAAAACATGGTTTTCTGGTATCCAGAATATAGGTGCAGACAGGATGGCTATTATTGAATTTCCCTATCCGAGACAGTAGTACCCAATTTTATAGCAATGATGTTCATACTTTACACGACTACCATTATTATTGTTGTCAGTGTCACGACCTGCTGTTAGGCGCCGGTACCGGTACGGCGACTTAAGTGTGAAACACAAGCATTACAATTCCACAATTCAACATGGGTATGAAAAGGGGAGCAGGGCTTTACCCGCAAAGATCTTTTACCAAACAACATCAATAGTACGGCGCGTATCGACGCATCAGAGGAATAAGGATAAGTCCTCTATCCGCATCGGGATGAAGAGCAGCAATAGAAAGTAGTAAAAAGCTCCTGGAAAAGGCCGATGGCCAACTGTGCCACAAATTGTTGGAGAAATTACTAGTGTTTTTAAGATTGTGACTGCTGGACGCAATGTGCTTGCTTCAACCAGTGCACGGGCTGCATCGTGACACCTGAACATCCCGTGCTGTTGTTGTTGTTGTTGTGGTCTTCTGTACAGAGACTTGTTTGTTGCACCTCTACATGCTATCCTATACTGTGCGAGCATCTTCATCTCGATTACATACTGCAACCTGCATCCTACTGAATCTGTTTAGTGTATGCACCTCTTGGAATCCCTCTACGATTGTTACCCTCCACGCAGCCCTCCAATACTAAATTGGTGAGCCCTTGATGCCTCAGAACATGTCCTACCAACCGATCCCTTCTTCTGGTCAAGTTGTGCCAGAAACTTCTCTTCTCCCCATTCCTATTCAAGACTACCTCATTAGTTATGTGATCTACCCATCTAATCTTCAGCATTCTTCTATAGCACCACATTTCGAAAGCTTCTATTCTCTTCTTTTCCAAACTATTTACCGTCCATGTTCCACTTCCATACATGGCTACCCGCCATACAAATACATTCAGAAAAGACTTCCTGACACTTATATCTATACTCCATGTTAACTAATTTCTCTTCTTCAGAAATGCTTTTCTTGCCATTGCCAGTCTACATTTTATATCCTCTCTACTTCGGCCATCATCAGTAATTTTCCTCCTTAAATGGCAAAACTCTTCCACTACTACACGTGTCTCCTTATCTAATGTACTTTCCTCAGCATCACCTGATTTAATTCAACTACATTCCATTATCTTTGTTTTCTGTTTGTTGATGTTCATTTTATATCTTCCTTTCAAAAACTGTCCATTCCATTCAACTACTCTTCCAGGTCCTTTGCGGTCTCTGACAGAATTACAATGTCATCGGCAAACATCAAAGATTTGCAAGTGCTGCTTCTCTTTCTTGCCCCTTATAACTGCTATCTGGTTTCTGCACAAATTGTAAATAGCCTTTCGCTCCCTGTATTTGACCCCCTCTACCTTACCCCTGCCACCTTCAGAATTTGAAAGAGAGTATTCCAGTCTACATAGTCAAAAGCCTTCTCTGCAAATTCTAGAAACGTAGCTTTGCCTTTCCTTAATCTATCTTCTAAGATAAGTCGTAGAGTCGTGTATTACCTCACCTGTTGCAACATTTCTACGAAATCCAAACTGATCTTCCCCAAGGTCGGCTTCTACCACTCTCTCCACTCGTGTGTAAAGAATCCGTGTTGTTATTTTTCAGCTGTGACTTATTAAACTGATATTTCGGTAATTTTCACACATGTCAACACCTAATTTCTTGGGTATTGGAATTATTATATACTTTTTGAATTCTGAGGGTATTTCGCGTGTCTCATATATCTTGCTCACCAGGTGGTAGAGTTTTGTCAGGGCTGCCTCTCCCAAGGCTATCAGTAGTTCTAATGGAATGTTGTCTATTCCTGGTGCCATGTTTCGACTGAGGTCTTTCAGTGCTCTGTCAAACTCGTCACACAGAATCGTATCTCCCATTTCGTCTCCATCTCCGTTCTCTTCCGTTTCTACAATATTACCCACCATACATAGCCCTTTTATACACCCTCTACGTACTCCTTCCATCTTTTTGCATTCCCTTCTTTGCTTAGAACTGGTTTTCCATCTGTGCTCTTGATATTTATAGAAGTGGTTCTCTTTTCTCCAAAGGTCTCTTCAATTTTCCTGTAGGCAGTATCGGTATCTATCTTATCCCTAGTGATATGTGCCTCTATATCCTTACATTTGTCCTCTAGCCACCCCTGCCGCCTGCTTTATTTGCTGCATTTTTATATTTTCTACTTTCATCAATTAAATTCAATATCTCTTCTGTTACCAGTGGATTTCTACAAGTCCACGTCTGTTTACTTACTTGATTCTCTACTGCTTTCACTATTTCATCTCTCAGAGCTACCCATTCTTCTTCTATTGTATTTATTTCCCCTGTATTTGACAATCGTTCCCTAATGCTCTCTCTGAAACTCTTTACAACCTCTGGTTCTTTCAGTTTATCTAGATCCTATCTCCTTAAATTCCTACCTTTTTGCAGTTTTTCAGTTTTAGTCTACAGTTCATACCAATAAATTGTGGTCAGAGTCCACTTTTGCCCCTGGAAATGTCTAACAATTTAAAACCTGATTCCTACATTCTGTCTTACCATTATATAACCTATCTGAAACCTTTCGGTGTCTCCAGAATTCTTGCACGTGTACAACCTAGTGTTAGCTATGATTAAGTTATGCTCTGTGAAAAATTCCACCAGGCGGCTTCCTCTTTCATTCCCTACCCCCATTCCATATTAACTTACTACTTTTCCTTCACTTCCTTTTCCCACTATCGAATTCCAGTCTCCCATGAATATTTAATTTCTTCAATTTCTTCGTCATCTGCGGAGCTAGATGGCATATAAACATTTACTACTGTAGTAGGCGTGGGCTTCGTGTCTATCTTGGCTACAATAATGCTTTCACTAGTAGTAACATACCCGCGCTCCTATTTTCTTATTCATTATTAAACCTACTCCTCCATTACCCCTACTTGATTTTGTATTTATAACGCTGCCACCGAACTCTACTAATTCCCACTATATCTAACTTCAAACTATCCATTTCCCTTTTTAAATTTTTTAACCTACCTGCCCGATTAAGGAATCTGACATTCCAAGCACCGATCCGTAGAACGCTAGTTATGTTTCTCCACATCACGTCGCCCTCCTGAGTAGTCCCCGCCCGGAGATCGGAGTGGGGGACTATTTTAGCTCCTGAATATTTTACACAAGAGGACGCCATCATCATTTAGTAAATCCTCATGCCCTCCGGGAAACTTATGGCTGTAGTTTCCCGTTGCTTTCAACCGTTTGCACTTTCAGCACAACAAGGCCGTTTCGGTTGATGTTACAAGGCCAGATCAGTCAATGATCCAGACCGTTGCCCCTGCAACGACTGAAAAGGCTGCTGCCCTCTTCAGGAACCACAGGTTTGTCTGACCTCTCGATAGATACCCCTCCGTTGTGTTTGCACCTACGGTACGGCTATCTGTATCGCCCAGTGGGGCATGCAAGCCTCCCCGCCACCGACAAGGTCCATGGCTCATGAGGGGGGGGGGGGGGGGGGGACATCCCATAGTTACATTGTTTCGGACAGCAGCAGAGCAGTATCTCTAGTACAGTTTCAGGCTGTTATGGATGCAGATGTTTGTCATACTGACCAGCGTTTGGAGTATGGTACGTAAACATAGTCCGTAGTCAACAAAACTTACCCTTTCTTGTGGAAATTAAAATGTGTTTCCTTGCGATGGTTTATTCGTTATTTCTTGTCCATCCGTCCTTACAAATGTTTTCATAAAGTTTGATTGTCCTAAGATTACACGTTTATCATGGGGGCCATCTCAGGTAGCGAAAGTTTAATTATAACCACCTGGTATTTAAGATAACCTGTGGAGCGTTGTAAATGAGCTTCATAGAATAGCATGGCAAGACAACTCAAGCATATCGATAAATAAAACCATGTCCATTGCATTGCAAAGTACACATCTTTTAAGATGTAAATTCATTTTATAAAACAAAACTCTTGGGTAAAGTTTTATAAAGTTATGGCAGCTCCCTGAGAACCATATGAATGCAAAACATGACCTATGAATTCTAGAACACATAGGAGGCTCGAAGCAACCCACATGAGGTTTTAGAGAACAATCCAGGCTGTAACAGGTAGGTACAAACTCAAAAGATAAAAATGCATCAGTTTCCGATATACGGCGTGAGTCACGTAAGAAGTAAGAGCCCTTTTATTTCGTGAACGACGTCACATATCGAAACGCGCTATTCATAAAATGTTAGAGCGCCGAAAGGCACGTATTTTTTTGTTTGAATGTTTTTAGCGCTGTTATCAAAGGAGATATTGGAGTAAGTACGTTTTTTAATGGAACTGTATACTTTTCATAACTGCATTAGATAGCTCTTGAAAATACAATTACAGTGATATAGCATTTGTGAATGTTGACGTAGAAACACGTCGTAAAAAAATTCGAGAATGTGCTAGAATTTTAGAGCACGGTGGCTGGAAACGGCATTTGCGTTGCAAACACTGCTATGCAGGGGTTTCGGAACAGCCTGAATGGTAGTATACCGTACGATAAGCCTCAGCTGCGAGAATAAAGCTTTATATCCTCTTGAATCTGATGACTTAGATACAGCTTCCGCTATAAATGTCATTTATGGAAATACGACATGGGCTAGGATCTGGTGTATCACAAAGGGCTTGGGAAAACTGGTTCACATTTGCGTATCCTCTAAGATTTACATGAGTTCAGTCGTCAGAAATAAAATTTGGAATGTTACGGACTTTACGTAAGTCGTTTCAGTGTATAATACTCCCCAATCACTACCTTGCTCCCCTTGTTGCTGGATGTCTAAATTCAGTATTTATCTTCAACACTACTAAGAGTGTACTAATATCAACCTGTGTTAACTATATCAAAACACAAGGAAAATTTCTCTAAAACATATCGTTGCTGCTTTCCATTTGCAGAGTTTTTGAACTTTTTAACTTTTTCTTAAAAGCGTAACATTGCACAATACTGACAAGGTAGCAAACGTTTAACGTTTTACTGAAAGTAATTTGATATTAAATTATTTCATTATTATGATTCCATATGCTGTACGCAAGTGTGGAATATATGTACTGAAAAGACTTGCACGAGTTTCATTTAATGTTTCTTTGATTAAATATGAAAACCGTTAGTCTAGGTAACCCCAGATAAAACAAGACGAATTTATGTTGTCTCCTTCGATGCGATTGCAGCCAGTGCACTATCTGATCGTGTTACAATCTCTAATATAGCTGTCTGATTCCTATTAAATGTACAGGTTGAGCCAACCAGTGACGCTACGAATTTTACTATTTGTCACTGTTTGCGTAAAATAGAGCCAGTCAAGCCTTTCTGAGGTAACGCAGATATGTTATGATGAGCGTATGTCATAAAGACAGCGATCATAATCGCTCAGAATTTACTGGACAACCAAAACTGTCTAGTCATGGACAAACACTTCTCGGCGCGATAGATACCGCTTACCCGACAGAGATTGAGGTAACCTCAAATGGAGAAAGTTCACATGGGCTGCAATGAAACCCAACTAATTCTTCCTTCGCTTCTCGCATGTGTACGATACGTGACCTGCCGCCAGATAAGGTTCATCCCGTCGATCGCTTCCAACGCCACGCTGACAACTTAAAGAATCGGAGAACCTCGTTACTTCAGCTTGATTGAATAAACGCTGCTTGGACATAGAGTGTTGCTGAGAGAAGTTTCAAAAGTGTCACGAGAAATTTCTGTGTTGTTTGGGCTGTATTAATGGACCATACATCTGCGTCTCTAAGATGAACTGTCCCGGACATGAATATGAAATGCCTTGAAGAATTTCATTAGTATCTGAACCAAGTACTTGTTGGTTTCGACAACACAGTACTAAGCTGGACGCTAACAGAAAAAAGGGTACAATGTGCAGACAAGATATTGTTCTAAAATGGTTCAAATGGCTCTGAGCACTGTGGGACTTAATTTCTGAGGTCATCAGTCCCCTAGAACTTAGAACTAGTTAAACCTAACTAAACTAATGATATCACACACATCAATGACCGAGGCAGGATTCGGACCTGCTACCAAAGCGGTCGCGCGGTTCGAGACTATAGCGCCTAGAACCGCTCGGTCACTCGGCCGGCAGATATTTCTCTCTGTAATCGTATCTGCAGCATGTGTTATGTTCGAAGCAAGATAAAGAAAAAACAGATTTACTTGGTCATTGTTCTTCTGTAACGCAAATTACAAATTAAAGAAAATTGGTGGGTGAGGCCTGACAGACACATCATTGTAGGAATATGCACAAAATATTTTATCAAAAACACAAAGTTTGTCAATTAGACACGTAAAAATTGAACACTTTCCGTTGCAAGAGTAGAGCGTAGCCATGGGGTTACTAAATATTTTAAAATGAATAAATGTAGTTAAAATATCACTGTATAGGAATAGATTGTTAAAACTGATCTCTGATGTGAAGAGGTAGAGGATATTAAACTGTGCTCTTTGTGATAAGAAACAGGCGGTCTCGAATAAGTAGTTTTTTTTATTGACACAGACGTGTCACACCTTATGGGAAAAATTTAAGGTCATAGTAACTGTTCAAAGTCTTAACTGCCTGACTCATTGCACGTATTAAAGCTTCATATAGAATCTGGCCTCTCTCTCTGTCGAATATCTATCTTGCCTGTTGTGCAATAAGATAGGGAGTTGGGACTCCACCGGTTACTGAGCAGTAACGCGTCGTCTTTGACATGACTCATACACTGTAAACAGTGACACATTCCGCCATGGACACGTACAGACGTTGGTGTACTTTTATCAACAGTATCGCCATGAACTTGGAACGGGAGGGCAGCTTCCCACAAAGTGGTTTATCCTGTTTGCACTTTATAAACTGAGGGGTTATTAATGACATACTGATCCAGTTGTGATTAAATGATGCTGTCATGGATGGTGTGTTTAGTCACTCATTTGTTTCCTTTTTTCTTCTTCTTTTTTTTATTTTCTGTTATCAATGTCTATACATAAATAACAAAATTGACGGAAACTTGCCATTGAAGGAAAAAAAGTGGATTTTTGAAGTGTTATTGGAAATGTGGAAACATGCAAGAACTGCCGAGACGAAGGCGGTGAGAGTTTTTTACCGAGCCACCGTTACGTGTAACGATAACAGATTTAAGCGACAGATTTCAGAAGGAACATTGGACGGTGTAGCAGGAATAAATTACTGAAGGAGTAAAGGGAGGGGGGCGGGCTGCAGTGGTACAAGTTTCCACAGGTTCCCCAAATAAGTTCGTACGGCGAGCTTCGCGTCAATCAGGTTTAGGCAGATCAAGTGTCCACCGCACTTTAAATTTAAAAAAACCGGAAATCCTGTATTCCCAGGTTGACTCATGTGACGACTGAGGACGATCTGAATAGGCGCCTCGAACTTTGTGAATGTGTTTCCTATAATGCATAGCTCGCTAATATCATTGTTTGGTCTGACGAGGTGACGTTTAAACTTACTGGAACTATAAATCAGCATAACTGAGTCAGCTGAGCGGGACATAATACCCCTGTTGTGGGAGAACGAGATCTTAATCTTCGTTGGATCCCAGTGTGGTGTATGTCTGATAGAGGACGTGTAGGGCTATTCTTTTGGGAGAAGAGTGACAGGTGTAAAGTACCCTACCAGGCTGCAGGAACGAACTGTACCGAGATTAAGTAACAGTGTGATCTTGGATCAAACATTTGTTGAGAGATGGGTTGGCTGCCGAAAAAGAGCTGAATTTCCCCACAGATCTCCTGATCTAACGCAGTCAGACTTCTTTCAGTGGGAAACTGTGAAGAACACTGTCTATGCAACAAAACCACGTACGCTGGGTGATATGGAAGAAGCGGTTGTGACTTCCTGTGAATCCATTCTAGTGCCAAGAATAACATTTGTGTGTGTCGATATATTCCGCAGAGTTGCAGATGCTGTACCGCTGCTGATAGATGAACTTTGAACATCTTCAACAGTAAAAAATTTTCAGAAACGTCGTGACTCTCTATGTGAATTAAAAATTAATAGTTCCTTGTTCGGACTGTTAAAGATGAAATAGTTTTTGGGGCACCCATATCAAATCCCATAGCAGAGATTTGTGACGTTACAACTTACACAAAAACAGAAACAGAGCCAGACCCCAACCCCACGACAATGAAGAAACCAATGAAGCAAATTAAATAAAGTCAGCTAAGGTTCGTCTTATGCAAACACACAATTCATCACTGTGGAACACAGTGATTTAAGGAGATTCTCACATTAATCGCCTTCGGTGCTCCACTGGTACTGCAGCGGACGAAATCTCGAAAAGGTACATCCTTAGGTGCAGGTGACTTCCGTCTGTCACCAACTCCTCAAACGCAGTAGAGCAATTACGCCTCCTCCAAGGGGCGAGTCGAACATCACGGCGCACAGCAGTGGCTGGGCATGCGGCTATCTACGCTGGTCAGCGGCAACACCAATACCCCAAGGCCGTCAGCGAGGAAGACTGAGGGTGTAACTGTTGCGCAGTGCTCCTAAATCTGGCAGATTGGACAAGGCACACCCTGTAGAGGAATGTTACAACACATCAGAGGTGTAACAGAGGGCGACATCTATCGATATGTATCAATACACCCCTGAATCATGCAAACTGCAAAGTGGGTTAATTTTAAAACGGGGAGGTGGGCCTAGCAGATGACGAAAAAATACACCTCCATAAAAAATTAGTACACTCTTTATAGGTTAAAATACAAGGTGAAAGGATATCAATGATACGATTCGCTGATGACATTGCTATCCTGAGTGAAAGTGAAGAAGAATTAAATGATCTGCTGAACGGAATAAACAGTCTAATGAGTACACAGTATGGTTTGAGAGTAAATCGGAGAAAGACGAAGGTAATGAGAAGTAGTAAAAATGAGAACAGCGAAAAACTTAACATCAGGATTTTTGGTCACGAAGTCAATGAAGTTAAGGAATTCTGCTACCTAGGCAGTAAAATAACCAATGACGGACGGAGCAAAGAGGACATCAAAAGCAGACTCGCTATGGCAAAAAAGGCATTTCTGGCCAAGAGAAGTCTACTAATATCAAATACCGGCCTTAATTTGCGGAAGAAATTTCTGAGGATGTACGTTTGGAGTACAGCATTGTATGGTAGTGAAACATGGACTGTGGGAAAACCGGAACAGAAGAGAATCGAAGCATTTGAGATGTGGTGCTACAGGACGAATGTTGAAAATTAGGTGGACTGATAAGGTAAGGAATGAGGAGGTTCTACGCAGAATCGGAGAGGAAAGGAATATGTGGAAAACACTGATAACGAGAAGGGACAGGATGATAGGACATGTTCTAATAGATGAGGGAATGACTTCCATGGTATTAGAGGGAGCATCAAACCAGTCAGTAGACTGATAACAAAAAAAAAGAAAAAAAAAGTTTCCAATTCACTCTAGACTTACTGCCGGCTGGTGTGGCCGAGCGGTTCTAGGCGCTGCAGTCTGGAACCGCGCGACCGCTACGGCCGCAGGTTGGAATCCTGCCTTGGGCATGGCTGTGTGTGATGTCCTTAGGTTAGTTCGGTTTAAGTAGTTCTAAGTTCTAGGGGACTAATGACCACAGCAGTTGAGTCCCATAGTGCTCAGAGCCATTTGAATATTTTTTTTTTTTTTTATTTTTTTTTCCCAGATATCGACCCATGCTGAAACACACAAGTGGTGTAGCGATTCTGAGGTCCCAGATATCGACCCATGTTGAAACACCCAAGTGGTGTAGCGATTCTGAGGTCCCAGATGTCGAGCCATGCTGAAATGCCCATGTAGTGTAGCGATTCAGAGGTCCCAGATATCGACCCATGTTGAAACACCCAAGTGGTGTAGCGATTCTGAGGTCCCAGATGTCGAGCCATGCTGAAATGCCCATGTAGTGTAGCGATTCAGAGGTCCCAGATATCGACCCATGCTGAAACACCCAAGTGGTGTAGCGATTCTGAGGTCCCAGATATCGTCTCCACGGACGGAAATACAGGTGCTGACTCTGGCATCCAGTCGATTGTGCAGACAGCGAACACTGTCCTGGAATACGTCATGCCACGCCTGCTCGACTTGTTCACGTAGTTCTGTAATAGTTGTTGGCTGACATGGCGCACGAGTCACCTCTGCCCCATAGTATCCCACACGTGCTCAACTGGGGTAAACACTACATTATATGCAAAGTTTGTCCTAAGAAATATATAGGGCAGAGCGGTAGAGTTCGAGTTTAATCAATTACACTTAAACACCACAGCATTCTAGCTAATTTTCATCGTTTATGCGATCAAGTATCAATAACTAATAAAATTCAGTACTATTCTGGATTGTAAACGGAGAAACGCAGCGCTACTAGCCACGAGTACAGCACACAATGCACATCCACCATCTCCGTTTCGCCAGCAGTTTAGTTCGACTTAGTCGCTTTTGAAGGCCGCTTCTTCAATTTCGAACCTCGGGTTGCTCTGCCGTCACACCGGTAAGATAGTCCCACATTATACTACACTACATAGTGTCTCCACTAAACACGTTATTAGTGACTTTTTTACTGTCAGTGTGCCTTTTTCTTAAATTAAGAAATTTATATGAAATTAACGAATCACGACTTTGTCACTCTTCGTTCGACAATATAATGCACACAGTATTCACTGAAAAGTATGAGTTGACTAGGAGCTATGAGTATATCTAAGACCTTTTAACATTGTGGCAATATTTTAGATACATTGTGGCAATATTTTAGATATTACCTTTATTATAAAATGTCGAATCAAAGACACCTTCACCGTCTACTTTTCCAGTTTTACTTGATTTCTGCAGTTTCGGTTTTCACTACGTCATCTTCAGGCCTCCTTCTAGATGGGTAGGAAGAATCCAACTTCTGTGCAATCGAAATAGGGGCCAGTATTCAGTGACTTGTATTCTAAGACTTCATTCACACAACGTGATCCCTTCATTGATTATTTTCGAAAGTGGCGTCTTCGTGTACCCCTATTTAGATTCCACACGGGGTTGAGTTTTTCTTACATGTTGCTCAGAAACTTGACATAGTAAAACGCCGAAACTACTCACAAAAATTAAACCAAAATTGCAAATATAGACTGCTAAATGTGATTTTGGTTTGATTTTACACTACTGGCCATTAGATTTGCTACACCACGAAGATGACGTGCTACAGACGTGAGATTTAATCGACAGGAAGAAGATGCTGTAATATGCAAATGATTAGTTTTCAGAGCATTCACACAAGGTTGGCGCCGGTGACGACACCTACAACGTGCTGACATGAGGAAAGTTTCCAAACGATTTCTCATACACAAACAGCAGTTGACCGGCATTGCCTGCTGAAACGTTGTTGTGATGCCTCGTGTAAGGAAGAGAAATGACTACTATCACGTTTCTGACTTCGATGAAGGTCGGATTGTAGCCTATCGCGATTGCGTTTTATCATATCGCGACATTGCTGCTCGCGTTGGTGGAGAACCAGTGACTGTTAGCAGAATATGGAATCGGTGGGTTCAGGAGGGTAATACGGAACGCCGTGCTGGATCCCAATGGCCTCGTATCACTAGCAGTCGAGATGACAGGCATCTTATCCGCATGGCTGTAACGGAACGTGCAGCCACGTCTCGATCCCCGAGTCAACAGATGGGGACGTTTGAAAGACAACAACCATCTGCACGAACAGTTCGACGACGTTTGCAGCAGCATGGACTATCAGCTCGGAGACCATGGCTGCGGTTAACCTTGACGCTGCATCAGACAGGAGGGCCTGCGATGGTGTACTCAACGACGAACCTGGGTCCACGAATGGCAAAATGTCATTTTTTGGGGTGAATCCAGGTTCTGTTTGCAGCATCAAGATTGTGGCATCCGTGTTTGGCGACATCGCGGTGAACGCACATTGGAAGCGTGTATTCGTCATCGCCATACTGGCGTATCACCCGGCTTGATGGTATGGGGTGCTATTGGTTACACGTCTCGGTCACCTCTTGTTCGCATTGACGGCTCTTTGAACAGTGGACGTTACATTTCAGATGTGTTACGACCCGTGGCTCTACTCTTGGTTCGATCCCTGCGAAACCCTACATTTCAGCAGGATAATACACGACCGCATGTAGCGGGTCATGTAGGGGCCTTTCTGGATATGGAAAATGTTCGACTGCTGCCCTGGCCAGCACATTCTGCAGATCTCTCACCATCTGAAAACGTCTGGTCAATGGTGGCCGAGCAACTGGCTCGTCACAATACGTCAGTCACTGCTCTTGATGAACCATGGTATCGTGTTGAAGCTGTACACGCCGTCTGTTTGACTCAATGCCCAGGCCGTTATTGCGGCCAGAGGTCGTTGTTCGGGGTACTGATTTCTCATGAACTACGCACCCAAATTCCGTGAAAATGTAAACACATGTCAGTTCTAGTATAATAAATTTGTCCAATGAATACCCGTTTTCATCTGAATTTCTTCTTGGTGTGCAATTTTAATGGCCAGCCGTGTATGTTGAACACCCGAAGTCCCACAACCATGCTTTATAGCGATGGACTTATTTACTTTTATTAATTTTAATATTCAAAAAGTTGAGGCACTGTTCTTTACAATGTAGGTTGCAACCGATGATATGGCTTTAGGTGGCGAAGCCGGTCGTGTATCAATAAAACAACAATTTTACAAGCTGTCCGCGGAATTCTTCTTAACGCCATGCCTTTCAAAAGCTGCGAATGCCCAGAATATAAAGTACTTTGTAGTCACGTATGTACTAAGGGCCGCGGTGTTATACGATATGAACGTGATGTGCCCTGGAGGTAATATATCTTATGTCTAGTGTGCTTATCACCACAATGCATGTCGCTGTGCACATAATAGGTCTCACCTACTTCCAGTTTCCCGTACCTCAGTGGCCGAACAGAACGCAGGCTTCGTGTATTAGAACACCCCTTCCTGCTAGAGAGTTCTGCCACGTTCATCTGCAGACGGAGCACGGTGTAGTCTCAGCAGTGGCTGTTCTCAGGAGCTGTCACGTGCTCAGAGAACGGCCGCTGTCTGGGAAAGCGGCTTCATGGCTGCGCTTGTACGAGTACGCCCACGTCTCAGATTCCCATTAGCGGCTAAGCCGGGGGCACTCGTTCTCATTTAACCGGAAACGCCAGCTAGCATCTTCAAAGCGTCGTAAGCTGCTTCATGCACGAAGAATTGATAAAACGAGGTTCCCCTTCTCCACGCTATCTCTCCGTTCCTGTGGCAGTGGCCTTCTGTGTCACCCAATAAAGCAGATTCAACACATCTACATCTGCATCTACATGATTACTCTACACTTCACAACCAAGAGCCTGGCAAGGGTCATCCAACCACCTGTAAGCTACTTATCTAGCACTTCACTCTCGAACACCGCTCGAGAAAATGAATACTTAAGTCTTCCCGTGTGAGCTCTGATTTCTCTTATTTTACTACACTGAACATTTCTCCCTGTGTATGTGGGCGCCAACAGAACATTTTCACTCTCTGAGGACAAAGTTGGTGATTCAGTTTCATGAGAATGTCCTGCCGCATCCAAAAACGCATATGGTTTACTGACTACCACCCCAATTCGTGTATCATATCCGTGGCACACTCTCCCCTGTTTCGCGATAATACAAAACGAGTTGCCCTTCTTCGAACTTTTTCGATGTCCTCCGTCAATCGTATCTGATCCTGATCCCACAGCGCACAGCAATATTCCAGATGTCGGACAAGCGTAGTGTAAGCAGTCTCTTTGGTATACCTGTCACGTTTCCTAAGTATTCCGCCGATAAATTGCAGTCGTTGGTTTGCTTTCCCTATAACATTATCTACGTGATCGTTCCAATTTAAGTTATTCATAATTGAAATCGCGAAGTTTTTAGTGGAGCTTACAGCATTTATATTGGTGTGATTTGTCGTGTAAATGAAATTCAGCTGATTCTTTTTAGCACTCATGTAAAGAGATTCACACTTTTCTTGATGTAGAGGAAACTGCTACTTGGTGCAACATACAGATGTCTTGTCTAAATCATTTTGCAATCCGTTTTGATCATCTGATGATTTTATATTACGGTAAATGAGAGCACCAACTGCAAGAAATCTAAGAGGACTGCTCAATTTGTTTCCGAAATAGTTTATGCAGATCAGGAGCAACAGAGGCCCTATAATATTTCCTTGTCGAACGCCAGATATTACTTCTGTTTTTGTCGATGGATTTCCGTCAATTATTACGAACTCTGACTTTTCTGACATAAAATCACGAATACAGTCAAACAACTGAGATGTTATTCCATAGGCACGCAATTTAATTAGAAGTCGCTTGTGAGGAACGGTGCCAAAAGCCTTCTGGATGACTAAAAATATGGAATCAGTTTGGCGTCCCCTGTCAGTACTACTCGTTACTTCGAGAGAATAAAGAGCTGGTTGTATCTGGCAAATTCTGCGCAACATACCTACGATGTTACAGGGTGGACTGTATGTTTCATAAATTCAAAAATATTTTGTCACTTCTGTAAATTTATTTTGCATACTAGGACAGCACCATATCAACTCTCTCTTTCATTTAATCACTTACCTAAGTAGGAATTATAAATGTTTACTCAATAATGACAGAGATATAAATAACTGAATAATTATACACTAACAGAAAAAGAAGGTAGCGATACGGAACGAAAGTAAGGGTAGAAGTTATGAGCAAAAGAAACAAGACTTTTGGGGTTTAGGACACTCACTGCAAGTCGTCTAGCGTGCTTGCTAAAACTAGTTGGAGACGATGTGATTAAACGTCCGAAGTTTAGGCTGAGCATACAACATATGCTCAGCTAAATTCGTAATCCGTATCTCTCATTTTCACTCATTCTCATCTGCAGAATCAGAATATCACTCAAAGAATAACAAACATGAACGTAGTCGTTGTTTTGAAACTATATTATAGGGTAGCTGCAACGGCCTAGAGAAGGCTAAAATACGAACTCAGAACATCGTGGAAAGTTGTTCCTTTACAAAAGCTTGGATGTGGTAGCTACCCCAAGAGGCATTAAAATTTACTTCCTCAAAGAAAAGGAAAAGATAATAGAAGGTTTAATGAAAAAATCATGAGAAACAATGATTAGATTATATGTACTATTCGTTCTAAGAGATTCAAAGATTTTCCAACAATAAATATTTACAAAGAAAACTAGGTATGCCAATGAAGCTTCCATTGATCACAAGTGGAATAGTCCTCTTAGATGTGAAATAATTTTAAAAAGTTTTAAACTTGTTTTCACTGATACGATAATAGGAAACTATTCCCTAAACATATAAATGTTCAATACAGGGAGGTGCATATGATAATTCTTAGACTAATAAAACCATGATCATCACTTATATAAATCATTTTCCAACATTTATTTTCGAGAATGCTGGCAGTAGTGAAATTCACCGGAGATTTTGTCGCTTAACTTAGGCATATTTGAGTCACTCAGGTACGGTTTCATTGATAAATTATTGCTTACACAGAGAACTTAATATATTTCTAAACTCGGAAGCAAAATTAGTGCACGAAGACCGTCATTTTCTTACAGACGCATTATGTCCTTCTCTTTTTATTTAGAAATAATATAAAGATATTTGTAAATTCTATTTTATTTTATTTTGTTTTATTTTATATTTGTTTGCAAGTTAAGAGATTAATGTCCGAACGCACAGTTCTCATGTTGTTCAGCTATTAAAATAGTGACTGCACGAGTTGAAACAAGCGGTGAACAGCTTCAGAACAAAAGCATCACCAGAATGGGTAATGTTCATTGCTAGGCTTGTATGCTGAAGATTAAATGAAAATCAGAAGGGAAGTGTCTCTATCTTACAGTGTCTGCATGGTTTGATGCAATATTGCAGCGTACTGTACAGACACTGTAAGATACAGACACTGGCATACTGCTTTAAATCACTTCGAAGCAAGGCAATCTGACGAGTAAGTACAGTGTCTCTCATTGTGCTGGAATCATACGATTTGTAAGTGAGCACTGGGGGACGTAGACACTAGGACATATGGAAGTTAGGGTCTGGTCGTAAGTCGTGCACGGATAGACAAAGCAGTCATGGTGACCACTCGCGTAAAGGGGTGAGATCAGGGTTCGAGCCCCCATCCGGCATAGATTTCCGAATGTTACTAGTAAATCGCATAGCCTACATAGACAGGAAAGGTACTCTGAAAATTGTGGCGAACTCCTATAGAGCACGACTGAATTTCTAAAGTGTTTTCTTGTCAGTATTATTAAAGGTCTTTCTTGACTACAGAGTAAATATATGAGGCCAAGCACCCATGCATGGTCTTGTGTAGCGTCTTTTACTCGTAATGAAAACATCCTGGGTCCCGTGAACGAACGCCACTACAACTTAAATTCTCAATAAAAATCATCAGGAATGTCGGCCGAAGACCTCCGAGATAAGAAGTCACCATCATTCTGATAAAGGCCATAACAAGGAGGACGGAGGAATGTTCAGGACACTCTCTTACTCTTGGATTGGGAGCCTGCCCCTAAAGGCGGAAGAATCAGATATGATCAACTGCATAACAACGCAGAGGGTAATGAAAACCACTGGATTAAAGATACATAATATTTATCCACAGAACATGTAGCCTGTAATACAAAAAGTATCATTATAATCTCTCCATTGCCGTAAGATTGCGGACTAGTCCACCATTCTGATATCCGGAAGGGGACTTCCAAGCAAGAAATAACAATGAGAAAATGATTGAACAGTCAATGAAAGGGTGAACTGTCTGCGAGTCGGTTGGTTACGGAAGCTATAAAATCTGAAAAGGGAAATGCTAAGGCTCAATCTACAGGTAGCTGGGATCAGTGTAGAGAAAGGAGGAGAACACAAGGACTTCTGGTAATACGGCTATCTGTTGACATCAACATTTGCAGGTAATGGTATAACGGGAGTAAGATTCGTTATGAATAGGAAGGTAGGGCAGAGAGTAAGTTAATGCGAACAATTCAATGACAGGCTTGTTCTCATCACAATCGACAGCAAGTTACAACCGACAGCAATAGATCAAGTATACATGGTTGGTTGGTTCATTTGGGAGGGGACCGAACGGCGAGGTCACCGGTCCCAGCGGGCTAGGGAAGGATGGGAAAGGAGTTCGACCGTGCCCTTTCAACGGAACCATCCCGGCATTTGCTTGAAGCGATTTAGAGAAATCGTAGAAAACATAGATCTGGATGGCCGGACGCGAGTTTGAACCGTCGTTCTCCCGAATACGAAGTATACGCGCCGACGTCACAGGTAGAAGATGAAGAGATAGAGGGCGTATATGAGGATATTGAGAGGGTAATTTAGTACGTAAAGGAGGTGAAAATCTAATAGTCATGACGGATTGGAATGAGTTTGCAGGGGAAGTAACAGAAGAAACGGTCACGGGTTAATATAAGTTGGTAGTAGGAATGAGACAGGAGAGAGACTAATTGAGTTATGCAATAAATTTTCGCTAGTAAAAGCGAATGCTCGGCTCAAGAATCGCATGAGAAATACTTGGAAAAGGCCCGAAGCTACGGCAAGATTCCAGTTAGATAATTTCATGACCAGGCAGAGATACCTAAATCATATATATTATTGTAAGTCTGACAGGAAGCAGATATAAACCCAGATCACACTTTGATAACGACTAGGAGTAGGATGAAATCTAAGAGACTAATCAGAAAGAGTCAGTGTGTAAAGAAGAGCGATACGAAAGTAGTAAGGAATGAAGAGATGTTCTCTGGGAGTACCCATTATTTTTTCTCTTTTAGTGAAAGTGTTTATGTGAGACTGCTCAAGCGGTCTTGTAAGGTGCCAGACAAATCCAACACCTTCCATGAAACCCCAGACATGATAAGCAAATCCAGCAGTATGTCACATAGCTCCGAATAAATCCTGACATTAAATTAACCAAAGTAATAGGATCAACGAGTGAGCAAATGGAATACCACAGACTAACACAAGAACGCCTAAATGCATGACATACCTTCCCACCGTGAAACAGACGCAGTTCCGGGGGGAGAAACGAGAACAGAAATCAAGAGCAGAAATGTGTTAAGCTAGAAGGCGTGATGGCAAGGGACGGACTGGACACCCATGTCGCCTGATGACCACCAGGACCAGACCCCAGCCCATGTTAAAACATAGAACCCTCTAGAAGAACAGTATAGACCTTACGATAACACTAAATGGGCCACACCAGCTGCAAGTTTTAGCGTGAGACTTTTTCGCGTGTCTGTTATGTTGCAAACTTTAAAAACATTGCCCCACCACGAAAAGCAGAACGTTTCTCATTGGATAGACAGAATTTTGTAGGCGGAGCTTAAGGTTAACATTGAGACGCTGATTGGTCAGTTGAAAACACAGCCAGATACTTTTTTTTAAACCAACTTCGGTAAATTGTAGTAAGGAGAATGGAGAAAAGAGTTGCTTCCGAGACGGCGATGTGCATGCAGCTGTGCTGCCCGCTGCCCCTTGACACTGCCTAAACACCGACAAGGTAATGAACGCACGCGATGCCGTATTTATGAGCGCATAAGGCTTCACTCAGAACTGCAGGAGTCTCATCTGTGACATGCCCTGTTTACATAATACTAGTGTCGATCGTCAATTAAATCTCATGGTGTTCACATTTGCTACTTGAAGTAAAAATCTCAAACGTGATGATTTTTCTGTTATATAATTACTGAGAAGCCACATCAGCCACTGTAATTTACGACAAGTTAGATAAGTAATTAAAGAAAATTGAGGGTTACTGTAGACCATTTTGATAGTTTTCTCTTTTGTGAAACTTAATTTAAATCTAGATTAGAGATATAATATGGCATAGGTCATCCTCCGATCCATTGTAGAACTTGCAAACCCATTCAGGGAATTTTCGTTCACATTTTTGTTGAACGCAGTTGGTTTTTATCATCCTGTATTAAAATATTTCCTTTTATCAATAGTACAATTTATAAACAATGTTTTGTGAGTAGAATAAAATTTCCAATGGTAAACGTAACTGCTTTTTCGACGTTATTTTAGCAGCTAACTAAAAATAGGAAAGCCTTGAACCCCTTCCACTAAATTTAGTTAGTATTAAGATTCTTTTACAGGGATTGCAGTGGAGCTGACGCTGAAAACATTAAGTATTTGATTATATCGTTGCTAGTCTCAGTAAACTCTTCTGAACTCTACATGTCATATGTGGCCTGGCGTCTCCTTACCAGCAACAGGTCCCAGGTTCAAACTAGTCAATTCCCTAAAAAACACGCTCAGAGCGTCGTTGCGCGAAAATGGTAGGGACACACGACTTAGAACAAACAGACACCACGCAGAATGTTAGAGTCTGTATGGATAAAAAACTCATTACGACTCCGACAGAGAAAGATTATCTCTGCCTCTTGATATGAAAACTCTGCCGATATAATGTGGAACATCAGGTGTACTATGAACTTACTTATTTCAGATTTAGCAATTTCGCAGAGGAATCGGATGGTATGATTGCAGCTAAACTGTAAATAGCGGCATTGTTGGAAGCTACCAATTTGACATAGTATTTAATTTGATTAATTACGATAACATTTCATATCATATAACTGAATGATGTATCCTAAAATGTAGCTATGAGGATCACTTATAGATAAATATAATTTTATGAATGGAAAAGATACGTTTAATTCTTTGGTTATTTTAACGTCTCCCTTCTCTGTGGCTCCGAAGATTATTTGATGTCTCCTAACTCGTAGGGAACTTTGTATCCTAGGAAATCAGTAAAGCGTGCGCCACGGTCGTTTATATTCTATTTGGCGATCACAATTTGTGGACTTCCATCGAAATTAATGCACAACTTGGACACTGATTCCCATGCTACAGAGTGAATACGTCATAGCACCCAAAGATGCTTCCCCGCGGCTAACGATTATTCCTCTGAGTATTTTAAGAATTTGCAGAGCCTACGATTGTCGAAATTCTCCAGAGCCGCTGCAGTGTTACTCCAGGAGGCTGACCTCGACATTGAGAGGCAGACAGAGTGTGATTAAGAACTCTAACTGTCCTTTAGATACCATTAATCATTTTGCTTTCTAGACTTGAGAATTTAAACAGGAATTAAATTAATACCTTTGAGTCTGGGAGATATTTGTGTTAAAAATATTGGGGCAGCTACTTCTCTCGGCCAAAAGTTTCCATTCAAGTAACCAGGTATTATTCAGTCATAATAATTTAACTTCAATTTAATGGAGAGAGAAGTTAAAGTACCACGATTACGAATAGCTCAACAAGCAGTTTAGTCGAAGAGTAATAGATATCTCTAAAACGGATATCCACAAAATCTGGATAGCAAAACACAAGTACAAAGAAATTAACTGTGAAGTCATCATGGAAACTGAAGATATACTTCAGTTAATTGAGGAGAGAAGGAAAACCAAAGATGTTCTGGAAGATTCAGGAATAAAGAAACACAAGTTATTTGGGAATGAAATGCATAGGAATTACAGGGAAGATGAGGCGAAATGGCTGCATGAAAAATGTGACGAAACCAAAAAGAGATTATTGTCGGATGGGCTGACTCGGCATATAGAAAAGTCAAAACAACCTTAACCTTCATTGAAATTAAAAGCAAGGGCAGTAACATTAAGCGTATGACGGGAATATCGCTGTTAGTTGTAGAGGAGTGAGTTCAAGGGTGGAAAGAGTACGCTGAGAGGAGAACTTGTCTGATGACACAAGCCGACAAGGAGGAGACAGGGCGTCCAGTATTACAATCAGGATTTATGAGAGCTATGGACCACTTAAGACCATATAACGTAGACGGATAGACAACATTGCATCGGAGTTTCTAAAATCACTAGGAGAACAAAACGACTGTTCACGTTGATGTTTAGAACGTACAAGACTGGCGATATACAATCAGACTTTCGGAAAAACATCATCCACACAAATCAGAAGGCAGCAAGAGCCAAAAAGTGCGAGAATTATAACACAGTCATCGTATCAGTTAATGCATCCAAGATGCTGATAAAATTAATGTACAGAGGAGTGGAAAAGGAAATTGTCGATTTGTAAGATGACAATCAGTTTGGCACCAGAGAGGCAGTTCTGACGTTGCGGTTGGTAATAGAAGCAACAGTGAAGAAAAGTAAAAACACGTTCACATGATTTATTGACCCGGGGAAAGTGTAAAATGATGCAAAATACAAGAAATTTTGAGAAAAATAGGGGTAAGCAATAGGGAAAGACGGGTAATATGCAATATCTACAACAACCAGATCAGATAGTAAGAAAGACAAAGAACGATGTGTTCTGATTGAAATGGATATCAATGGCAAATGCGCTGATGGCAATGCTAACGTAAATGAAAGTGAAGAACTAGAGCATGTGTTAAAAGTAAAGCACAGTGTAATAAGTACAGAATACCTACACAGTAAATCAAACGAAAGCTAAAATAATGACAAGCAGCGGAAATGAAAACAGCGAGAAACCTGACATCATAATTGGTGATCACGAAGTAGATGAAGGGAATTTTACTACGTAGGGAGCAGAATAACCAGTGATCGACGGAGCAAGGATGACATCAAAAGCAGTCTAGCACTTCCAAAGAGGGCATTCATGGCCAAGAGAAATCTACTGGTGTCAAACATTTCTCTGAATTTTAGGAATAAATTTCTAACAATGTACGTCTGGAGCACAGCGTTGCATGGTCGTGAATCATAGACAATGAGAAAATCAGAACAGTAAAAAATCGAATGATTTGAGTTGTGGCACTACAGAAGTATGTTGAAAATTAGGTAAGCTTATAAGGTAAGGAATGAGGAGACTGGCTGCAGAAACGGCGAAGAGAGGATTACATGGAAAACACTGACGAGAAGAAGGGAAAATGATGTGTTAAGAGAGGAGGGAGCAACTTCCTTGAAATGACATAGCTGTAGAGGGTAAAAACTGTAGACGAAGACAGGAATTTGGATACATCCACCAAATAAAAGAGGATGTATGTTGCAAGCGCTACTCTGACATGAAAAGTTTGGCACGGTAGAGGAATTCGTAGCTGACAGCGTCAGACAAAAAAAGAGGCAAAAAAAGCAGCAGAAGCAGAAATCATTGCTTCACAAATGTTGCTTTACGTCAGCACATATTGTCATGCTGAACATGCTGATACAATCATTGGCTCGTATCTGTGCCTCTGATATTTGTGTTCATTTGCTTCCAAGTATACTGTTTACTTCAGTGCAGTATGGGGCCATGCCTTAATCACGAAAACACTTCCATATTGTAATACTACTAGGTACTTCACTGTTGCCGGTACCCATAAACCAAGTAACGTTCTTAGCGTTCTCTGTGCTTTAGCTAAGCTCAAATCCAATCATTGGATTGACCAGATGCAGCATGGTTCATCACTCCAAATTCCTCGTTCCCAGATATCCACTGATCAGTGGCGTTGCTCTTTTCCCCAACTCATGTGTCAGCACCGACTACAGCTATGCGTGGCTCATGAGGGCTGATCGCCCATTCCGCCTCATTATTTTTATTCCGCCCGCACCGTCATTGTGCTATCTAGATTGCTGGTAGCTCTTGGTAATTTAGTATTGCTTATGTTGATTTCATACACCCTCCGCAATGCTGGACGCTTCATGTCCGTCAGTACATGACGACTGCCCGGTCTTGGTTTAGCCGTGATTGCTCCTTTGCGTTTCCACTTCACAATCACAATACCACCAGTCGAATTGGCCAGAAGGATAAGGATGTCACTGATGGATTTGTTGCTCGGGTGACATCCAATGACAAGCCCATTTTCAATGCCACTGAGCTCTCCTAGCCGCCCTGTTCTGCAGTTACTGCTTCTCTACTGTCAACGCAATACTACCCGCGCCCTATCCTGCAGTTACGTTTCCTCCGACGGCTACTTACGGTGCGCCAGGAGTATAAAACTTTGTCCACATCATACACACCTGCATACCATACCGTTGCTCAGCTTCCTCTGGCACGGCTATTTCATAACTAGCAACGAGCGACGCGCCCTATGGGATTCGCGCACAAGATCGCCTCTCTGCGATGTATATGGCTGGTCTTCATGTTTTCCGTCGCGGTTGGAGCAGATTTCCACCTTGGCTCCTTCGGAGACCCAGACTTATTTTAGATTTGACTAATTTTAAGAAAGATAGTACACCAGATTTTACATTCCAATCTCTGATTTTGACACTTTAGATGTGCATCACGGTTTTACCGTCGTTTACACTGATGGCTCCAAACAGGAGAATTTCTTTGGTTGTTCTGTAGTGTTCCCTGATCATGATACCCGTTTCCGCAGCGGAGCTCCACGCGATCCTGACGGCAATGGAGCGGATGAATCGTGTTCGGGGCAATCGATTTCTCCTCTGCTCCGATTCTCTTAGTGTCTTACAATCACTGCAGAACTGAGGAGATGGTCCAGCTGATATATGACCAACTGTACTTGCTCCAACGTCGGGGTACGGAGGTGTCCTTCTCCTGGGGGCCTGGTCATGTAGGAATATGGGGCAATGAACAGGCCGATCGGGCTGCCATGGAGGCCTGCAGAGGGCAGGATGTGGTCCAGTGTCCTTTTCCCTTGCAGTCTGTCATTTCTGCACTCCAATAGAAGTGCATGGAGTTGTGGGAGGAAGAATGGCTAGCTGTCACGGCCAATAAACTGCCGTTGGTGAAGTCAACAATTCGGCCGTGGCGTTCCTCCTGCCGGTTGCTCAGGCGGGAAGAAGTGACCCTCACACGTCTTCGGATCGTTAAATGTCCTCTCACACATAGCTTTCTATTACGGCGGGAGGATCCCCCATTTTGTGATGCTTGTGGTATGCACATATCTGTCCGGCACATTTTAACAGACTGTATTTTATACCGTGATGCAAGAGCAGAAGCACAATTTGATGGGGATCTGCCCTGTATTTTAGCTAATGATGAGACGTGTATGTCTAGGGTTTTAAAGTTTTGTGATATGTCTGGATTCTGGCCTAAACATTTAGGCTGGAGGTTTTAGTGTATTGCGAAGTGACTGGTTCCTCTTTTTTTTTCCTCGCGGTCAGCCCGCCACTTCCATGTGCTATATTGTTTTAACATCCTCTACCACTTTGTTCCCGTGTTGTCCATGTTTTACTGCTGACGGCATGCTTCGTCCCACGCTTCGGTCTGGGTAGACACTATTTTTCAAAGCTTGTTACCTGTGTTTTACGTTCTGTTTTATCTTACTGTTCTGAGTCTTTTCTTGACACCAGTCTCAATCTGTTACTGAGCGGGCGCTGAAGACCTTGCCGTCGTGCGCCCACACAACCCTCTCCATCCATCCATCCATCCTCTGAGGACACAAGTCCCCCTACGTCGTTTTATACTACTGGGTCATCATCTCGCGGTATCTAGGAGTCAATTCCGAATTACGTAGCGGGCTGTTCGGATACTGTTGATCAGTTAGAGTACAAGGAGCTAAGTGACAGTCTCAGTTTTAATTTCAGTACCGATTATTTCTTTACAGGCCAAGATGGAAGAATCAGTACTCCACGGACGTATTCTCCTTTTATGCAATCTCTAACAATAAAGATACAAATCAAGCTTAAATTATGATTTTGGTCGTGGCAACAGGACTGTAAAAATGGAAATTATTAGGTGGGTGCATGAGTTCACTGCGTTTTTGTTTTGGATGTTGGTATTCAGGTTCCTATGGGTTTACGTATCGATTTTAATTTTTTAATTGGGGTTCAGAATCGGTGTTAGAGTTTATATGTTGTCATTTTATCGCTTGGAGACAGTACGTGTATCTATAGACGCTAGAAAATTGAGTGCTAAGTGGTGATATCGGAACATTTCCGGCATATTCTTCTGTTTTAGTTCAGTAGAGGGGTGAATGCTGTGGAGACAGCCAGAAACACTTGCACCATGTATGGTGGTAATGCCTTTGGACAGGATAGGGCAAGACAATGATTTTCCCGTTTTAAGGAGAATCGTTTTGACATAAGGTACAGGATGAGCTTCAGAGTTTTATAGCGAGCGTTTAAACGCATTAATCCACAATAATCCACGTGAGAGTGCTCTAGAACTGGCAAATGTGACAAACTGTTACCATTCCATCAACGTGAGAAATTTGGACGCTAAGGGGAAGGATCAAAAATCGGGTCTTTGAGTACCGCATGCTCTAAGACAAAATCACAAAACCAAAGGGTGGCCCCATATTGAAATTCTGATAGCTCGTCATCAACTGACTAGTGAACAACACCGACCATTCCTACCCCTACTGGTGACGAGAACTGAAGAGAAAAGATTGGTTTAGCCCAAAGAAAGCAGAAACTCCCCATACAAAAACCTACAGGCATCCACAAAAGTTGTGCCTCTGGAGGGACAGCGACTTTGTGGTATACTACGAAATTTTCCCCCGAGGTGTTCCCATCGCTGCTGACATTTGTTGTCAACAACTGAGACGTCTTGCAGACGTAATCCAAGAACAACGACCAGGAAGACTGCGTGATGTGATGCTACTCCACGATAACGACAGTCCGCATTTTTCTGGACTTACAAAAAAAAACACTATACAGTTGGGTTGGTACGTCATTCCACATCCACTTTACGCACCTGATGTTTGGCCCTCAGATTTTCACCTTCTCCGCTCTCTATCGACCGCCCTTCAAGGAACTTCCATTTCATATAAAAATGCACTCCGAACATGGCTCGACGAATTCTCCGTCTCAACACCATGTGATTTCTACAGTCGCGGAATCTAAAAGTTACCCCAACGTTGCCAGAATGTTGTGAACAATGACGGAGACTATTTTATTGTCGATTAAAGTCTTCGTTATGTGTACCTGTTGCGTTTACTTGTAAACTTGTAGAAAAACGCTACGAACTTGTGCGCCAACACAATATCTTACTGCATTTCATGTTAACAGGACGCCATGCCACTTATGGAGTAAGGGTCTTTGATTTGGAATTAAAAATATTTGAGGTTTGCTCGCAACGTTGCTTAAATACTGAATGAAAATCATCAGCAATGGCGGCCGACGGCTTACGGTGTAAGAAGTAATTCATGTATCAAGCCCATCAGTTCCATTTCGGTCATCCAGTAGAATAGCCTACCGCATTATGGGCACGTTCCAGTAATGCCGTCAAACTCTGTTCAAATCTCGCCATGGCTATGGTCTATAATCTTTTGGCTGATCATTGTGAGCGTCTGGTGTGTACCGGTGGGGGACAAGTGACTGGGTTCCCTTCAACATTGACGGCATAAAAGCTGAAGTTTTAGCTCAGTTTGTGGAAGCAGAAGGGGGAGGGGGTAATAGAGTTCAGAAAACAAGGCTTCATTGAATTGATTCAGATGTGTCACAGAAAAGAGATACGATTTTAAAATTCACAGGTGCCAAATACGTCTATAAACCAAAGTCCAATCACACTGTCTGAGAAGGTTGGAAAAGGGAGGATAGATAAAACACTGAAACGTAGAGGAACTATACCAACAGAAAAGGCTGTGTCGCTAAAAATACGTAGTCTAATAATTAAAGCGACGACGAAAACGGTGATCAAAATTTTATTTAGAGAGGAATGCTACAGGCAATAAACTTAAGAGAGACGAAACAGCTCAGACAGAAACTATGCAGTTCATTTCCGTAATGCAAAGAAAAGTTTTTCTACAGACTTTTCTCACACCACTTGTTTCTTGGTGTTGGGAACAACAGTCTTTCCCGACACGTAGATTACAATGTTTATTCACATTAAACACTATTTCAATTCCTGAAAAAAAATTGTTTATCTAGGCGAAATATGTCCCCTATTCGAAAAATGTGCTGCGTTTGTCATACGGAACCAAGGAACTATAGTGGAAGCGCATATCAGTTCCCGACAGAGTCGTCCGCTGGAAGAATTAAGATAAGCACGTGCATGAGAAATGATGCATGGAGACCAATGTACCGTAGCTCACTATTTCACATTTCGCCGCAGAGACAACGACCATCATTAGTGAACTCCAGTTCCGCCAACATTTTGCGGTAAATTGAGCCTCAGCTTACTGTGTAAGTCCTTGTAAGGATTCCATAGTTTTCTGGATTTTATTGGAAAGCTCTGCTGCCACATTTTATTCGAAAAGACTCAGGTCGACATCCTCACTGTATTCTGAACACTGAGATATAATGACGGGAAAATGTCGCAGCACCAAGAAGAAGTTGCGCAACATAAACAAAAGCTGGTAAGCGTGTTTCTAAAACTCAAATTCGGTATCAAATTTCTTTCCAGTCGCATAAGCATGGCGCTTCAAGAGCCACTATGAGCGTGAAAATTAGATTTGCTTTCAATACACGCTGTAACGGGCCTGAGTGTTAGTTGCCTTTGGGATTGAACGTGGTGGTCAAGGAATTGTGCAGTCGCAACAACACTGGTCTCTAGGCGGCCATATGCCGCTAACGAGAAGGAAGATCATCGTGTTCGACGTATGGCTCTGTCGCAATGTACCGCATGTGCAGCAGCAATTAGAGCATCAGTTTGCACCACACAGACACAACGACATGTTACAAATCTATACGAAGAAACCAGTCATCTTAGTTACTGTGTTAAATTTTATTATTATTTCACAATGAAATTTTTACCTTTATTTAGACATCTTCGGATTGGCTGGCATTTGGGAGAGTTGAGTTCTGCGGTACCGCATATAAAATATCCCAGCTGGAAAATGGCTCTTGTCAAATCTTTAAAAACACTGCACGGAGATATTTTATTATGGTATTTCTCTCGCAGTCCGATGTTAACCAAACTGGATCAGAAGCACACTAAATCTTTAATTACTGGAGTCCTGATCCCGACTTATTAGCACAGGACTGCGCTACTTGCCGTAATAAGGACAGGGCGCATCTTTTTTAAAGCTTTGATAAGGGGCATTTACCTGCTGGTCTAGTTTATGCGCCTTGGCACATGTGCCCTCCCCTACCAAACATCAACCAATCAGAATATGACTAAATAAATGTGAAGTGCGTCCTAGAGGAATGATACAAAATTTCACACCTCAACCAAGTCTTCTTGTTTCTTCATATCATACTTATAGTAGCTGTAATAACCCTTTTATGAACTGGAAAATGTGTTACAAATTGGTTACTTCAAGAAGAGCTTCGAGCCAAAGGCTTTACAGCGTGCAATCCACTGATCGCAAACCACGACCATTGGCAACTTCAGTGGTGTGACGCCCGAGTTCGTATTTGCGATGTGAAATCGATAATGATCATTGAAGGGGAGGCGGGGATCTGTTGAGTTTTCTGATGAAAGCTGGTTCTTCCTCGGTGTCAGTGATGGCCGTTTGTTGGCTAGTAGGATGCCAGTTGAGAACTTGCAAACCAATCTGTCTGCGTGCTGGACTCGCTGGACCTACACCTAGAGTTATGGTCTGGTGCGTGATTTCATATGATAGCAGAAGAACTCCCGTGGTTGTCCCACGCGCCCTGAGTGCAAAACGGAAAGATAGTCCGATGATTCGGTTTGTTGTGCTATCACTGATGAATAGCATTCCTCGGCGTAATTTCCAACAGGATAACGCTCGGTCAATTAATGCTGTTTTTACCCAGCACGCTCTACAAACTATAGACACTTTGGATTGGAGTGCTCGATCACCAAATCTGTCTATAATCGAGCGCATATGGGACATCATCGGCCGACAATTCCAGCGTCATCCACAAACAGTATTAACTGTCTGTGTATTGACCGACCAGGTGCAACAGGCATGGAACTAAATTGTACAACGCAATGCTTGCAAGTTTGTATGCTTTCATTCGACGTTCTGTCGGTTACATCAGTTATTAGTACACCAGCATTTGCAGTGGGTTATCTTGGATTTATATTAGCTTTTAATCTTGCAATGTTAATCACTTAATCCTGTTACCTAGAGGAATTTATTCCAGACATTTTATTACTCGACAGTAATTATTTTTGGTGTTGCGATTTTTTTCCCTCAGTGTGTATAAGAACACACGTATAAATGTTGCGAAATATTTTCCGTAAAATAAATAAATATGCAGTCACTTCTATCGCTTGTAAGATATGCCTTGGAACACACTTCTAGCGTAGTTTCCAGCATTTCATTTGCCATACGTACTGTGTTCAAAACCGAGGACTTGAACCAATTTTTTCACGGTAATGCATGCATGTCTCTTACATATGATTTCTTTTCGCATCTGCTTAGTAACTAATTTCAAACTGATATACCATTTATCGAGGTGAGCTGTACGGCCATTACTCCACCATTTCAGCATGTCACACTTCATTAAGTACGTCTGTTGAACCTCCATCTACATATCACTTGGAATACGAGGCGTTCGGCTTCAGTGCGCCAGTGCAAATTCAATCTATATGCATTATTTTTTAGGTACTGTTTTAATTGTAAACGATCACACTGAAATACCTTACCTTCTATCAAGAGGAATTAGAAAACCTTAAAAACCAGCAAATGCATCAACCATGAATAATAATCTAAGTGTTCGATCAACGTGGGCCTACTTCTCCTGAACTCTATGGGTTTCCTGAACTAAACTGCTATGCGACCTATTGTGCCCACCTACACAGCTCCAGACTGCAAAACTGCTAAGAAAATGCATTTCTGTATTAAAACCATTAAATGCATAATCCAAGTGAGGAACTGAAAACCCAATGGATCTTGTATATATCACGAAAGTTTCCTTAATAGAACGCTAAACTATTATATTTTGATGTTAGTAATGTATTTTCATACATGGAATTTCAAGAATGTCTCACTGTTCTGACAGAATAGATAGGTGAAATTTAGAACAGATATGTAGGGAGCGATCATCAATTTTCCAACCTTAAATAGAAACTGTGAAATTTAGATCAGATATAGACTGAAGCGTCAAAGAAACTCCTATATGCATGCATATTAAAACACAGAGATATGTAAACAGCCAGAATACTGTCGGCAACGACTATATTAGACAACACGTGTCTGGTGCAGTTGTTAGATCGGAATTTGGACGGCGAATCTCAGACCGGGGAGAAAGGCGATACGTCTGTACAAAATCACAAAAGTATCGCGCGGTCCGGGCGAACTACATCAGTTCGCCGAGAGGTTTCTTCAAGGTAGAGGACGAAACGGATGGTCTGTAAAAAACTTGAGAAAGTACACCTATTTGTACGACACCAGTTCTAGAAAAATATGGTGAGAAAAGCAGACTCATGAGTCATGACTGCAGAAGAGCTGAATGCTACTAGTAAGGACGAATATGTTTTTATTTTATACAATTATTTTATTATGTAGTTGTTATTTATTATTATGTACCCCTTACATGTATTTACAAACTATGTCTATTGAAGTGATAAAGTAGATTATCCCGACGTATCAAATACTGATGATTTTCACGGGTTTGCAGCCGGGTTCCATCGTCCTGACGACAACACTATATTATGGCTGACCATCAGGCCGCCATCTTCAGGTGAGATTGAGTGCACAATCACGCCGGAACTGAAGGGACCTCAGATTCGGCGGCTCCTTTACACCGCGGGTACTGGCCGTTGCGCGTGCGCGAGCAACGGAAGAGCTGCCCTCTGTGAGGCGAAGAATTGCAGCAGCGCCAGCGGTTAAAACTGTCAAAAGCGAGGAATCGCAAAATTAAAATGCAGCCGGTCGGAAACCAGACCGTTGTTGTTTTATCTTTGACAAAATACGATGACACATCTTGCTTAAAGTAAAACCCTTATCTCTGTTAATAATATCATCAGACAGACGTATTTGAATTGATTCTTTCAATGCACAATACCAGTAACGGGAAGCCGAGGCAACTATTTGCGTCTCTTTGAAGGACATATTGTGCCCTTCATTAAGACAGTGTTCGGCAACGGCTGACTTTTCGGGCTGCAGCAGACGTGTATGCCGTTGATGTTCTACACATCGTTCTTGAACAGTACGAATGGTCTGTCCAATGTAGGCCTTGCCGCAGTGACAGGGAGTCTTGTATACCCCAGGCTTCCTCAGTCCCAAATCATCTTTAACCGATCCAAGAAGGGATCTGGTTTTGGCCAAAGGCATAAGGACGCTTTTAATATCATATTTCCTGAGGATTCCTGAAATTTTCGAAGAAATACTTCCCACAAAGGGTAAAAAAGCAACAGATTTGGAGGTGTCCACCGTTGGTTCTCGTGGGGGTCCAAATTGAAAAGTACGAGTAATTTCGTGATCACAATACACATTCTGCCTGAAAACAACCTTAAGGTGATCCAACTCCTGTTTCAAGTTATCGGAATCCGAAACAGCATAAGCCCTCTTGACCAGTGTGCGTAAAACTCCCAAGCGTTGATGTTGTTTATAACAACTTGTGGGATGGAGGTATGAGTGGGTTTTCGGTATACACTGTGGCCCAAACTCCCATTTTCTTTCTTATGAACTAAGACATCGAAAAAAAAGGTAATTTGACATCATTTTCAATTTGCATCGTAAATTTGATTCGTGGATGAAGGCAGGTAAAATTATCTAAAAATCGATGAAGAGATTCCATTCCATGTGGCCAAACGATGAAAATATCATCCACATATCTCAAAAAAACATGTTGATTTAAGAGAAGATGTCCTAAGTGCCATATGCTCACAACCTTCCATAAAGAGATTGGCGACAACAGGGGAAATACACTCCTGGAAATTGAAATAAGAACGCCGTGAATTCATTGTCCCAGGAAGGGGAAACTTTATTGACTCATTCCTGGGGTCAGATACATCACATGATCACACTGATAGAACCACAGGCACATAGACACAGGCAACAGAGCATGCCCAATGTCGGCACTAGTACAGTGTATATCCGCCTTTCGCAGCAATGCAGGCTGCTATTCTCCCATGGAGACGATCGTAGAGATGCTGGATGTAGTCCTGTGGAACGGCTTGCCATGCCATTTCCACCTGGCGCCTCAGTTGGACCAGCGTTCGTGCTGGACTTGCAGACCGCGTGAGACGACGCTTCATCCAGTCCCAAACATGCTCAATGGGGGACAGATCCGGAGATCTTGCTGGCCAGGGTAGTTGACTTACACCTTCTAGAGCACGTTGGGTGGCACGGGATACATGCGGACGTGCATTGTCCTGTTGGAACAGCAAGTTCCCTTGCCGGTCTAGGAATGGTAGAACGATGGGTTCGATGACGGTTTGGATGTACCGTGCACTATTCAGTGTCCCCTCGAGGATCACCAGAGGTGTACGGCCAGTGTAGGAGATCGCTCCCCACACCATGATGCCGGGTAATGGCCCTGTGTGACACGTCTCCATTCGTCCCTCCATTCACGCCTGTCGCGACACCACTGGAGGCGGGCTGCACGATGTTGGGGCGTGAGCGGAAGACGGCCTAACGGTGTGCGGGACCGTAGCCCAGCTTCATGGAGACGGTTGCGAATAGTCCTCGCCGATAACCCAGGAGCAACAGTGTCCCTAATTTGCTGGGAAGTGGCGGAGCGTTCCCCTACGGCACTGCGTAGGATCCTACGGTCTTGGCGTGCATCCGTGCGTCGCTGCGGTCCGGTCCCAGGTCGACGGGCACGTGCACCTTCCGCCGACCACTGGCGACAACATCGATGTACTGTGGAGACCTCACGCCCCACGTGTTGAGCAATTCAGCGGTACGTCCACCCGGCCTCCCGCATGCCCACTATACGCCCTCGCTCAAAGTCCGTCAACTGCACATACGGTTCACTTCCACGCTGTCGCGGCATGTTACCAGTGTTAAAGACTGCGATGGAGCTCCGTATGCCACGGCAAACTGGCTGACACTGACGGCGGCGGTGCACAAATGCTGCGGCCAACACCGCGGTTCCTGGTGTGTCCGCTGTGCCGTGCGTGTGATCATTGCTTGTACAGCCCTCTCGCAGTGTCCGGAGCAAGTATGGTGGGTCTGACACACCGGTGTCAATGTGTTCTTTTTTCCATTTCCAGGAGTGTAGAACTCCCCATAGCCACATCGTCAGTTTGTTCAAAAATTGCTCCATTAAATAAAAAATATGTCCATGTCAATACATGGCGGCACAGCTCACTAGTTTTGTCATCCAAGAGCTGACCAATTAGCAATAAAGACTCCTCCAAAGGTACCTGAGTAAAAAGTGAAACAACATCAAAGCTCTTCTGCAGTCATGACTCACGATTCTGCTTTTCTCACCATATTTTTGTAGAACTGGTGTGAAGTGTCGCACAAATACGTGTCTTTTGAAGTTATGTCCTACTGACAAAATCGTCAAAAAAGTTTCACAGACTTGAGTTGCGACATGGGTTGATCTCTGACTGGTAGTAAGTATTGGTAACAGCGGTTGCATAGGCCGTATGACTTCTTTTCGATCATTAGCTAAACATTCAATGTCATTCTTCGTTATAATGAAGTTTTGCAAACAGGGAGCTGCTTAAACTATGCAATCCGCGGTTGACTTATCTGTATTGGTCTCGGAAATACGACAATTTAATAGCCAATATACCGAACATGTTTTCAACGACACGACGTACAGGCAAGAGCTATAATTTTTTTTTCTCGAGGATCGGAGATCATTTCGTCTTTTGAGTAAGGTGTCATTAGGTCCATTTGAAGTGCAAAGACTTCGTCACCAACGACAACGTGAGGAAAAGCGATATGTGTGCCAAGTAGTGGTTTTGAAAGCAGACTTGTTTCTTCAACAGTTTATTGTCGGTAGAATGTTGAATTCTCAAAAATAGTACCCTCGCTATGTCGTCCGTAGGTTTATATATCAACGACTATGAACTTCTAGAGTGTGTCCACTAACACTAAAAGAAGGAGTGAATAATGATTTTCGAAACAGTAGTAATCAGACCCACTTTTCTTGGGACATTTTAACTTAATGTGTTTCCAACAAAGTTTGGAAAACCTCTTAGCGCTAAAAAACCTTCCTCATCTTTTTTCCACATCTGTGTCGTGAGAGGGGGCAAAAAGTTGGACTGTAAAATATTCCACATTTGTCGACAAACTTCACTCACTACGTTGGAAACATTTGAAAGCTCCAAAAAGCGATGGTCTGTAAACTGTCACCTGAAGCTAAATACCTCCACAGATGCTGAAAATTACAATCTACGAGTGTTACACAAACAAAGGAGGAAGGGAGAAGGAACAAATGGTTGAAAAGCATAGCTGCATGCGTTGGTACATATGACATACGCTATTTCTCGCTTCAGCGTGAAAACATTTCGTTATATTACAATTTTGCAGTGAAATCTATGGAAACTCATTTTCGACTACTCCGTTAGAAATAAAGATATCTTAGGGGATGAAAATTTCCATGGAAAAATCACTATTTAACAGGCAGCGTTATAAAAACCTCGATACATTGTAATATCTGTGTATTAATCTCCGTCCATTCATTGTTTTAAACTTCATTATTGTAATCTCACATTGTCACGTGTTCCTGAGACATACCATGTTTTAATAATGAAAGTCATGTAACTTAAATTCAAACTTTTTTTAGGTGATGGAGCCAAATCAAAGTGGAAAAATTTACGGGACAGTTATTTGAGACACAAGAAAAGCTTAAAACCTTTAACGTGACAGGCTAAACAGGATCATGCGTGGCCGTGGGGTGAATACACGCAGTTTTTTAACGATAAGCTTCGATCCCGCTCTACGATCAGCGATATATAAAATGTCGACATTGAAGATTCCAGATCACTTGACAACGAAACTGCTAAACCTGAAAGTGAAATTGAGTTAGAAGTAGCTCTTCACTCTCCATGAATGCCACCCCCCTCCTCATAGGGAAAAAAATGAAAGCTGGATCTATAGCCCTAGATGATCCATCTCAAAACTTTTTAGTTGACAATGTCACTGCTAATTTGCAAGCAAACCTGCTAAACGTGACTTTGATGGCGTATATCACTTGTTTCTCAGTTATGCAGACACGTTCAGAAAATTCTAGCCAACAACACAGGCAATGCCGAAGACAGAGCTAACTACACTCACAACAGAAATTAGAGAACTTGGTACACCAGTTGAATCACCTGAAGTATCCACACTTCGCTGTCCATTGCAGTCTGATAATTCTTCAATGAATAATAATATGGCATTTGGCTCACTAGATACGTCGCCAGATTATGATAGTATGAATCCCATTGGCTCATCAAGCAATGTTTGTAATGTACATTACTTTTTACTATCTTCGTAATGTTACCTTACATATTGAAATAGAGTTCATATAACATAGGCACGACTACATTTTTGATTAACTTACCTCAAAGAAAGAGCTAATCTTTTCCTAGTTTCAATAGGACTCCTCCAGTTCGTATTTGATTTCAGAGTCCTGTTGCAGTGGATCATTTAAATCCTCCAAACTTTGACAGCCGGCCGGGGTGGCCGAGCGGTTCTAGGCGCTACTGTCTGGAATCGCGCGGTCTCTACGGTCGCAGGTTCGAATCCTATCCTGCCTCGGCATGGTTGTGTGTGATGTCCTTAGGTTAGTTAGGTTTAAGTAGTTCTACGTTTTAGGAGACTGATGACCTCAGAAGTTAAGTCCTATAGTGCTCAGAGCCAGTTGAACCTTTTTTTTTGTCTTGACATACGAAAATGTACAAAACATCTATCTTCATGTAACAGCAGTTCCTTAAAGAGACGGTGGTATTCAGCAAGTTGTTTTGTTTTTTCATTCATCAGGTGCATCCAATAACGTCTTTTCCTTCTGCTGCACTTTAGTGCTGAAAGAAGCGAGAGTTGCTACTCAACGGAGCTACTCGTTTTCCAATAAAAATCTGAAAAACAGTTTACGCAGTGCAAAACACTACTGTGAACCTGCTCTGCGGAAAACTGCCACAACACTAACAAGCCTTTAATTGTCCGCCGCAATTTCTCCAGCGTTGCGCAGTAGCGTTCTTTAGCGTTGGAGACACAAGGTTCGTTGAAATAGAAGGGAGAGTAACAGCATGTTGGTCCAGGTTGGATGAATTTGGTGATAATGTGGCCACAGTTGGTGTTTCGACATTTCCCGCATGCATGTCAGAAAGACACATCCGTCACACTAATCCCTTGCCTATAAGTCGCTGCTTATCGTAGTAGCGCTACTTTGCAACAGTGCAGCTACACTTTCGAACTGAAAGTAGCGCATTGTGTCCAGACAAGTCAGCCCGTGTATCAGCGTACTTCTTTTCCATTAATTTACATTTCAATTTGGCACTGGTGCGGTGACTCCCTTAATCGAACATTGGATGTCAGTTTCAATACCACAAGCGTTTTTGATAAAATGCTGGAGGTCAACACGGAGTACAGCTTTCCGCTACTATGCAAGCGGATTCTAGTAAATAGCTCTACATGAAAAGCCTATTCGGGTAATACCTCCTGGATTTCCAATTGCGTCCTGATGCCCGCATGAAGTGTACATACAGAAAAATGTGATGCGAACTTATCGTTTCATGGTTTGTTATTCCAGATCATGGACGAAATTCCAGATTTATTCAGATTTCAATACGAACCCCTATGTATGTAGATATAATCGGCTCAGAACAGTTTTGAAGCGGTCCCTTAAAGCCGCAGTTCAGACGTAGCTATTTCAGTAACGGACGAGATAAATCAGCTACGAATGATGCTATCTCGTACTCTGTAAGTAGAGGAACGACAGACCGCTTTGACAAATTCTTCTTTAATCCCTCTTTGTATTCATCAAACGCACTCATATTTGGCTGGCGGGTTTCTGTGTTGAAGAATTAAGGTTCAGTCTCACACAGCGTATTAAGATCAGCCGAATAAATACGAAAAGTCGCTTTTTCGTTCGGGAGCGGCCTTCGTGGAGGAAGAGATTTGCATCACTTTTTTATACAATGCTCAACAGAGCAAGAACTTTCATCTCCCTCTCGGGAGGAAACATCAGAAGTGAACAAAAACGATACGAGTATTCTCTCAAAACGAGTTAAAACGGTGCCGCGACAAAATCTGATATGCTATTTTATTTCCGTGAAGGGACCTGGGTGGAGCGTAGATTCTGCTCGTCGTGGCGGCGCCAACCTCAGGAAACACGCAATTATTTTAAAGCGGGCGCGAGGATAAAGTTGGCACGGAGCCGGTGAGAGCGAGCCAGATACAATTGGAAGTGGATCTAAAGCGGCCCATCTGTCTGCTCGCAGTGTTGGGTAGAGGGGGGCTTGGGGCGGCCAGGCAGTAACGCAATTAAACTTGCAACTTCTTAGGCCTCGCCGAATGGCGGCTGCTGTTGGCTGCAGGTGTAATTACGCCTCCCCTGGGTGCATTAGGCCTACTGTTGTGCCCTGCAATCTCTCCTTCTGCCTGCGGCCAACACACAAACACACACACAGGCGCTAAGCCGCGGATCAAGTCGCATTATTACGCCAGTCTCTACACCGATAAATACCGCAGGCGTCATAACTGGTGTATTTGTACTTCGTTTGTTTACAACTCTGTATGATGAATTACGACACCAGATATATTTCATTCTACTTGCACTGTCATAAATTTAACTCCTTCAACTCTCTTTTAATCATTCACCACTCTTCCAACTAATCTCATGCTGTCCACCCCTTATTCTTATCAGGTGCCAACTTCCCCGTGTCACAGTAGCCGTACACTGTACGTCCTTAACTATTATTTGTTGGATGTATTACAGTCACCGACTTTCCTCGAGTTTTAACTCTCTAGGGCTCACTAAGTTTATACATATCTATAGAGTGAGCATAGGCTACTGTGAATGTTTTCAACTTCAAACCAGGCTAGTCACGTCATTTTGGGACGACGCTGCTTGTCTGCAATCTGCGATAATAACGAAAAGTTGAATGTTACATTATTCACCTTGTTTCATACACATTTACGCACGTGTGAGTTTCAGTAACAGCTATAGTGCAGTACTGTCGTTGCTACGTGTGTAAAGAGAAGTTACTTTCCATGAGTATGTACAACAAACGTATTATTGCAAATGTCATAATAATATGAGGCACTTCATATGTTGAAAAATATCGACACACGGGACTATGAATTTTGTACTGTAGACATAATTTCTGTTATTATATAGCCATCTGTTTATGAGACAACTGCTAGATAAATTTGAAAATGTGTCTGAGTAAACCTCCAGTCGGTGTATACAGACCAGTGCTAAGTTCGTATGCAGATAAAATCTGTACGTGACAGGCCGATTAATCTCCAATTTACGCAGACCCTCAAACTCTTGTGTGAGTCTAAGGTTTTCTGCATGGGAAAGTTCCTGTACAATGTAATTGTATAGTAATTTATTAGAACTGATTTAATAACATGAGTCAGTGAAACAGAAAATGTAAAAAAAAGTTGTCTGTTTCTTTTTTTCCTCCAAAATTAGAGCAATGATCATGTATTCTTTTTTTAATTTTTTGATCATATTGTGTTTTTTTTACTTTCATAATGAGATGGCGAAAATATGTTATAGTTATTTTACTTGTATATAAAAACCAGAAGGGCAAATAAAGGAAACATGGACAAGCGAGTGGTATAAATCCCTTACTGTTGTTACTATAACAATTTCGTAGTTCCGAAAGAGTTGTTTTCTGTGACACTTAGGTGCTGTCTACAGTGACATTGTCACAGAATTAATTACAGCAATGATTCGACAATATGAATAAGTGCAATAGAAAAAAAGGAGAAAAAGATTCTTGGCTGAAACTTCTTATCGCGTAACCGAAAAAATTTATATAATGTGGAATCTGAACTACCATGTTGTGGCGAAAAATTACAATTCTATTGCTCTTCGATTTTTGGTATCAAGGTTTAAGATGTCTTTAAATGTTTCCACGAAATTTCGCTTTACTTCTGAAAGTGATCCATGTGTAGTGGCTTTGCAATAACATTCGAAGTACGCTAAGTGCTGTACAGGCTAAAATGCGCCTTCGCAAAACCACGTGATTTGGGCTGCTGCAGATATTGCTGACAGAATTCTCGTTCCGTGCATCTGAATGCCCACTCCATAGAAATTTATACTATATGAGAGCTCCCTCCAGTACATCGCTGCTAGCCGGGTACCTAATTCGTCAATGCTGTAGGCTCGCTACTCGCTGGATGCTGCGAGTAATTACCCTACAGTTGTTCAGATATCGAGTAGAGTGCCTGCACAGTGTAACGCCGCACGGCTGAAGTGACCTTGAAGCAGCCAATCAAGGCCCAAGTTTCATGACATACGGCGATGGTCATAGTTCGAGACACTAACCAATGCCTAGCGAGTATCGAAACGAGCAGCTAGACGAACAGCGGTCGAACGGAGAGGGAAGACGCAGTGGGTTTGATTCGTTACCACCGTGCCATGCCGGTAAGCAGGAAGCAACGAGCTGCGAGGTGGCAGCCTGAATACACGCTAGCGTCCTGCGGATGTGCAGGTTTGCGGCTATTTGAAGGGATTTATCTAGCTGGCTGTTCCGGGTGGTAATAGTGTCACACGCCGAGGGCATAGGTGTGGTCGCTGTTGTTGGCGGACATATACTGTGAATGTCTCGGACTATGTCTCCAGAATTATGTCTCCCCTCTGCTTCTGTGGCTGCGCTTTGCATTTTCTGACACGGCACAGTTCCAGTTTTGACTGCTTTTGTTATTGGATGTTGTCCTGCCAACACTTCTTATTTACCAAAGGCCGAGAATGGAAACAAATCATGAGCGCCTTATTCTGTCCGTAAATAGCTGTTGTACGCGATTCATGAAAACCCCTGATCCTTTCTCGTGAACTTGTCGCTGGCATGTTCCTCCGGGCATGCTCGCATGTTTTGTCATGTATGGAAGTTTGGGTGTGGCCGTGAGTCGTGCTTACAAAGCGTAAGTCGTCAGCAGCCTACGTGCTGCAGGCTATTCGCTTTGCGGTGCGCTTGGGCATCTAAACGAGTCAGGCAGTTTTTTACTGCAAGTGTTGAAACGTCCCCTTAGAAAAAATGTACAAAACTGTGCTTAAACTGACATACAATATTTTTAGCGCAACGCAATCTGACTTTCAAAAATCCTTACAAAAGAATGGCCCTGACTAACATTAACCTATACGTTTCACAAATCACTTATCTCACAAAAATCTTGGTTACTCGAACTACTGCAATACAGCGAGCGCCACTACTGCCAGCAAAATAAACGATTCAAACTATGGAAGGCACTAACTACTGATAGGCATAGTTAGCAAATGAAAGATTTTAATAGAGAACAAACACTGTGTTTATCTTAATAGTCATAATATATATCAGTTCATCACATCCAGTCTTAAAAATTTCAAAACTCGGCCATCTCTCTCCCCACATCCAGCACTGCTGGCGGCTCACCTCCAACTGCGCAACGCTACGCGTTGTTAACATCCAGCTGCCCAACACTACAATGGCGAGCTGTTTAGGTTTCTTTATTGGTAACGCCACATAGCGCTCTGTATGAAAAATCACTGGATGTGTTGCGTGCAGTCAGTGGCTGGTTGGCATTGTTGCAATACTCGCCATTCTAGTGTTGGGCAGCGGCAGCTGGATGCTAACAGCGCGTAGCGTTGCGCAGTTGGAGGTGAGCCGCCAGCAGTGCTGGATGTGGGGAGAGAGATGGCGGAGTTTTGAAATTTTTAAGACTGGATGTGATGAACTGATATATATTATGACTATTAAGATAAACACAGTGTTTGTTCTCTATTAAAATCTTTCATTTGCTAACTATGCCTATCAGTAGTTAGTGCCTTCCATAGTTTGAATCGTTTATTTAGCTGGCAGTAGTGGCGCTCGCTGTATTGCAGTAGTTCGAGTAACCAAGATTTTGGTGAGGTAAGTGATTTGTGAAACGTATAGGTTAATGTTAGTCAGGGCCATTCTTTTGTAAGGATTTTTGAAAGTCAGATTGTGTGTCAGTTTAAGCACAGTTTTGTACAATTTTTCTAAGGGGACGTTTCAGTGTTCGTTCATGATCAAACCAGTTCACACAAGTTTACTACTTTATTTGAAGTATTTCTTGCTTTTAAGCACACGGTTTCGTCTGAAATGAACAGAGTGCGAATTATAAATTCATTGTTATTATGTCGACAAATGAAAAGGAGAAGAAATAATCGATTAATTTGGGTTTATCCAATTAATGAAAGAAGAGTTGAGGCAGGATGACACGAAATTCTTCAGTTATTTCGGAATGTCGGTGTCTGCCTTTGACAGGCTCAATGGGCAGTTGAAAGATACTATTCAGCGGAAAAATACCAAAATGAGGAATTGTAATCAGCCTGTAGAAATGATGGCAATAACACTGAGGTAAGTTTGGGATAATCATTTTCAAACAAGTTTTCAAGTAACGGTAGTTATTGATAAAATTCCGAAGAAAGATACAAAATACCTACATTATCAAAACTTTAAATAAACAAACACAGATTAGTACACAATATAGTATTAGAAATTGATGTCCATTGTAGTCGACGAATTGTAATTTACTGAAGAACTACTTTCAAAATCTCCTTCAACACTCACAGGAAAATTTTCATAATGTTCAGCTGCAGATTTTTTTTTCCTTTGTGGGTTGGGAAGGTGGAGGAGGTAGTTCATCTACGGTAGACATCGAGGAAATTGATGGTGCGTCATAATCTGGGTGATGCAGAACTTGTGAGGGATACAAAGGCAGAGTTCTGAATGCACAATGCATTCGCCCTGGCTGGGATACTGGAGTACATACAGCATTATGAGGTGAAACTGAGGGAATCGTTGGTGAGGCATAATGTGAGTGCTGTGAAGTGATAGCAGTGAAATGTTGTTGAGGTGGTACGGATTGGTATGTTGTTGGAGATGGTATGGCGTTGATTGGCTATGTTGCTGGGTGTGGGTAACGGATTATGTGGTGCCACTTTGATAGTGACAGGGAACAACCTTCTGATTCTTAATATTGGAAATCACTCTTACAACTTGAATTTGAAACTGTAGCCATTCATTATTATCAATCTTCTCGGTATGTGGTAGCAGACTGTGGTAGAAGGACATTGGGGAGTTTGGTTTCTCAGGTTCTATTTTTGCCAATGCCTTTAAAAGCCTGAGATCTATTTCGTCCGTTTTCTTGTACTTCATTCGAGGTTGAGTAATGGACAGAGATTTTTTCTTTGTTCCAGCTGTTACGTTTACTTCATGTTTATGTTCTGACGAGGTTGCGAAGGGGCATCAGTTTCATCCTTGTTCTTTTCTTCTACGCTGAAACTTTCTGTAGTCTCTGTTGTTTCATATACTTTTTTAAAAAAACTGGCGTTCGAGGAGGAGGAGATAGTGTTCTACATTCGGCCTGCCCTTTCAAAGAACCATCCCGGCATTTACCTGAAACGATTTAGGGAAATCGCGGAAAACCTAAATCAGGATGGCTGGAGACGGGATTTAACCGTCGTCCTCCCGAATGCGAGTCCACTGTGCTAACAACTGGAGTTTGTAGCTTGTGAATCGCTCAATTTGCTTTCTTTTGCCCTTTTTTCCTTACCTAAAAATGAAAATAATTAACACCTACATTAGCTGTGATAAAATACACAGTAATAATTCGTTAACTATTCACATTTTAAATATTTTTTTTTTATATCAAGCAAGTGGATGTACTTTGACCGACCTTTATTATTCCCTCAGAGTAGGAATCTCAACCGCAATAGTGATAGAGACGTTTGTCGAGTACTGTGGAATGTTATGCAAAGCGAGTGCATACCTCCCCTTACAAATGAAATGTGGCAGTCAGTAGCAAATGGATTTGAGCATGCAGCAAACTTCCCTCATTGCATTGGGGCATTAGATGGAAAACATGTCTGCATTGTGAGTCCAATAGAAAGTGGATCTATGTATTTTAATTATAAAGGATACTACTCAGTTGTGTTCATGGGCACTGTCGATACGAAGTACCGATTTGTTTGTGTGCATATTGGTAGCAATGGAAAAGATTGTAACTCATCGATTTTTAAACAGACTCAGCTGTGGAAATGTACCTGATGAGAAGTGCCTACTAGGCATAGAAAGTCCGAAAGTGCCACTTTTTTTTGTTGGTGATTCAGCATTTGGGCTACATAAACATCTGCTAAGGCCTTATTCTGGAACACATTTAACAATCGAGAAACGAATCTATCGATTGCGCCGACCAAGGATGTGTTTTCGGCATTCTTACTAACAAATGAAGAATACTCCATCGACCATTAAATGTCCAACCACACTTTGCCAATGACATTGTTAAAGCCTGCATTATTCTTCATAATTATGTTAGGGATAGAAATGGATACATTGTTGAGGATACATCGTCAATTATAGGGCTGGAAGATATTCAGGCAGAAAATACTGTAGGAGGAAGCCTCAAAGCAAACAGTGTGAGAGACATTCTGTGTAAATATTTTGTTTCAAATGTAGGAAGCATTTCCTGGCAGAAGTCCATGATATAAGGGTATTCCGAACGGTATGATGTCGAGAACATATAACTGTGGAATAGACCGCCTGCACATTGAACACAAGCATTCCAGTACACGACTTATTTTTCGTTATTGTATCATTAGAAGTAAGTTGCAAAAATAATAATTTTGAAAAATGTGACATTGATACTGTTGTTCAATAATGTTCGTTTTTGTAAAATAAAACATTTGTTAATAATAGCCTACCATGGTTGTCACGATAATAAAAAAGTAAATAAGTAATTAAGTCAGGAAACGCCTGCAATGTGAAGATCCTGTTCCACTGCAAAGATTGAGCGCCATCACTTCTAGATTCTATAAGTCGAGTTTCTTCTAGTACATATATGTGAAAAAGCATGTCCTTACCAAAATCATTCCTCTCCCTTTCGTCCAACACATCAAAGTAGCTACGAATTCCCTTGCAAGCTTCATGCCAAGCGTTTCTGACAGCACCTCTGTCTTTGTATATGTCGCGGGTTTTGCCCCACAGAAAAGGCCTTTCTTGAATTAATGAAATTAAAATTTCATTATCTATGTCTAGATTACTCATGTCTGAAAGAAGAAACCAGTTAACAAATGTGAACACCACGACTCGACTCTATTCACACTGAACATAACAGCTGTCGACGGTAGAAAAACCGCTACGTGTGTAAGCGTGCATTTGGTCAAGTGCGCCACTACTTTGGCTGTGGCGGTAGAATTGCGGTCGGCGCCAGAGGCAGCCGGCGGTCACACAGCTACCGCCGACAGCAGATTTACCGCTCGTTTTTTCTTCCGCTTAATGTGCAAGCTCTGACTTACTCCTGTGCACCACTGCTGGAACGGCGGTAACGGTCAACTGACCGCTGCGGAAAAATCCGCCGTGTGTGCAACCAGTCTAATAGTAAGGCGATCGCTCGTGACACGCAAGAAATCCGGGTTCGAGTCCCAGCTCGGCATAAATTTTCATTGTGATCATTTCATTACACAGCTGATGGTCCTCCGTATTCACAACAGCGAATATACACAGACGGGAAAAAACTCCAACACCAAAAATAATTAATGTTGAGCAATGAAATTTGGTGAATACATTTGTCTAGGTACATATTTAGGCATTTAATATTGCAAAACCATAAGTTAATGTAAGCGCGATATACGCCATTGCAGACGTGAAATGCTGGTACATAAATAACTAGTGTAACCACCAGAATGTAGAATTCAAGCGTGCAAAAGTGCTTGTACTGTGCTGTAAGCGTGCCGGATGTTAGTTTGTGATTTCTATGCCTATTGCACTTGGTCAGTCAATACAGAGACGGTTAACGCTGGTTGTGGATGACGCTGTAGTAGTCATCCAATGGTGTTTTATATAAGCTCGACTGCAGACATATCGGATGACCGAGCATTCCAGGGCAACATGCCGACACTCAATAGAGCATATTGGGTTACAACAGTGGTATGCGCACAAGCGTAATCTTCTGGGAAACACTCCCTGGAATGCTGTTCATGAACAGCAACAAAATAGGTCGAATCACCAAATGAGATACAAATTTGGAACTCACCGTGCATAGGATAGCAACGAGAGTACTCATGCTGCCATAGGAAATCGCAGCCCAGTGTGTCTAGCACCCAGATAGATTGGTTACTGAGCTTCAACTGGTATCCTTCCAACCACGACACGGCCATCACTGGCGCAGATGCAGAACGTTCTTTCATCAGAAAATACAACAGACCTACACCTTACTCCAATGAGCTCTCGCTTAACACCACTGAAGCCGCAAATGGTGGTTATTTGGGGTCAGTGGAATGCACGCTACAGGTCATCTGTCTCGGAGCTGTCCTATTTGCAACAGTTCGTTGTTTCACTGGGGTGACAACTGTAACTTAAATTGCTGCCGCACATGCAGTACGATGCGCCTCTGCCATATTCCGAACACGGTGGTCTTCCCTCTCGCTAGAGCCACGCGGCCGTCCGGATCCCGGTCTTGTTTCTACCTTTCATTCCCGTGACCACTACCGCCAGCAATCATGTACAGTGGCTACTCTCCTGGCAAGTCGGTCTTCAGTATCGCAGAAGGAACATCCAACTTCTCGTAGCCGTATTACACGACCTCGTTCAACTCAGTGAGGTGTTGAAAATGATCTCTACGTCACCTTAGAGGCATTCCTGGCTAACATCAAATCTCCGAGTCCAGTCTCAATGGTAACTAAAGCTACCACCGCAACAGCGTGAATTTAAAGAAAACCTGATTTGCCTCCTAATAGTGACGCTACTATCGCCAATCTTAAGCGAGTAGCGCGAAATTTGAATAGATATTTCCTAGAAACAGGCCTACCAACTTTCGTTTATGTCGCATAACTCTTTCTTCTTCTGTTTCATTTTCTTCTACTACTGTCAATAGAGGAGTGGAATTGCAGTTTTACTTTCTTTCAGCATAATACATTGTCGCCTATAAAACTTTTAACACCAAGAACGAAAAAAAATATAATCTCACTTATTGAACTTACATTTTCGTACAGTGTATTAGTAAGAAGATACGATTAAAATTATACGTGATATGATATCATCATCATTAATTTTCTGCTGCATTAGAAGCTCCTTTTTGTCTCAGTTTGCTGCGTTCTAATTCTTCCTTCTTAATGTTGTTGTATGTGCCGCAGTTCTTCACAACATCCAAAATCTGAAATCTCTTCCTCCTTTATCTCTTCTTTCCATCACTATACTCTTGTAAGGTTGTTTTCATAATTGCCAACTGGTAGAAACAATGATTTTGACACTGCTGATCTTGGAGCCAAACTGACACGGATGACAGCCACATGTACCTACTGAGGTACCTCCATGCCAGAGTTCGTGAATCAGCGATTAGTACCATGAACGTCGTTCACGAATATGTCACCAGACGTTTTCAGCGGGTAAGAGATATGGAGAAGCTGCTGCCCAGGCAACATTTGAAGAATCTCTTAATCAAGAAGTGTCAGCACAACACTTCCAATGTACGCCTTGCGTTACCTTTTTGATACATACCGTCACAACGACATTGAAGGAAACAGCCACCAGCCTTTGATATCAGAGTAGCATTAGCAACCTAAGTTCTCAGTTGTTTACTGGATGCATTTCAACCTCTGTCTTCCACTAAAGTGTCTACAGCTCGCCCTAGTATCATACAAGTAAGTCATTCCCTAACGTCTTATGAGATGTCCTATCATCCTCTCCCTTCTCCATGTCAGTGTGTTCCATGTATTCCTTTCCTCTCCGATTCTGAACCAAACCTCTTCATTATCAGTCCACCTGATTTTCAACAATCGTCTGTAGAACAGAATCTCCAATGCTTAGATTCCCTTCTGTTCCATGTTTCACTATCATACAATGCTCTACTCCAAACGTACATTCTCAGAAATTTCTTCCTCAAATTAAGACCTGTGTTTGATACTGGTAGACTACTCATGGCCAGGACTGCCCTTTTTGCCAGCGCTAGTCTGCTTTTTCGACTGGTTTTGTTATTAGATGTTGTCTCCTTTTGGTGTCCTCCTTGCTCTGTCCATAACTGATTATTTTGGTGCCTAGGTGGTAGAATTCCGTAACTTCATCTACTTCGTGAACATCAACCCTGATTCCAGAACGAAATTTTCACTCCGTAGCGGAATGTGCGCTGATATGAATCTTCCTTGCAGAATGAAACTGTGTCATATCAGCGCACACCCCGGTGCAGAGTGAAAATTTCATTCTGGAAACATCCCCAGGGTGTGGAAAAGCCATGTCTCCGCAATATCCTTTCTGGCACAAGTGCTGGTTCTGCAAGTTTCGCAGGAGAGCGTCTGTGAAGGTTGGAAGGTGAGAGATGAGGTACTGCAGGACGTATAGTTGTTAGGACGGCTCGGGAGTCGTGCTTGGGTAGCTCAGTCGGTAGAACATTCACCTGCGAATAGCATAGGCCCTGAATTCGAGTCTCTGTCTGGCATACACTTCCAGGAAATATCAACCCTGATGTTAAGTTTCTCGCTATTTTCATTTCGGTTATTTCTCATTACGTTCGTCTTTATTCTATTTACAAAAATGGTTCAAATGGCTAAGAGCACTATGGGACTTGATTTATAAGGTCATCAGTCATCTAGAACTTAGAACTACTTAAACCTAACATAAGCACATCACACACATCCATGACCGAGACAGGATTCTAACCTGCGACCCCAGCGGTCGCGCGGTTCCAGACTGTAGCGCCTAGAACCGGTCGGCTACCCCGGCCGGCTTCTATTTACATTCAATCCATATTCTGTACTTATCAGGCTGTTCATTCCATTCAGCAGAACACGTAATACGTCTTCATTTTTACACAAGATACCAATGTCAACAGCGAATCGTATCATTGGTATCCTTTCACCTTGAATTTTAATCCTGTTCTTCAACGTTCCTTTCATTTCCATCATTGCGTCTTAGACGTACAGATTCAACAGTAGGTCCGAAAGACTGCATCCCTGTCTCACATTCTTATGGAGCACTTCGTTCTTGGTTGTCCACTCCTATTATTCCAATTACGTCCAGCTTTGTCGTGAAAATATTTGGTGTCTAGAAAACCTGTGATCTCGGTTCGCTAGACGAACACCCAGACAAATCTAAATAATGAGTTTTATAACGAAATGAAAAGATACAGTACTCAACTTTGCAATTACACTGATGTGTCGCAAGTAAAGGGTGACATATGAAATAATTCTAAGTCTATGCTACATATAGATTACAAGCCAGGTGACTGGATTTAACGCTTCTGGAGCTGCTGTTACACCACTTTACACTGTCGAGCTCTTTTTCCAGGTCGACAAATCCTATGACCGTGTCTTGATTTTTCTTTAGCCTTGCTTCCATTATCAACCCAACGTCAGAAGTGCCTCTCTGGTGCCTTTATCTTTCCTAAAGCCAAACATATACTCATCTAACACACTCTAAATTTTCTGTTCCAATCCTCTATTTGTTATTCTTGTCAGCAGCTTGGACGCATCAGGTGTTGAGCTGATTGTGCGAGAATTGTTGCAATTGTCAGTTCTTCCGATCTTCGATATTTTGTGGATGATATTTTTCCGAAAGTCAGATGGTATGTCGCCAGACTCAAACATTCTACACACAAACGTGAATAGTCGTTTTGTTGCCACTTTCCCAAATGATTTTAGCAATTCTGATGGAATGTTGTTTATCCCTTCTGTCTTCTTTGATCTTAAGTCTTCCAAAGGTCTCTTAAGTTCTGGTTTTAATATTGGATTCCCTATCTCTTCTACCTCCACTCCTGTTTCTTCTTCTATCACACCAAACAAATCTTCCCTCTCATAGAAACTTTCAATGTATTATTTCCACCTATCCGGTCTCTCCTCTGCACTTAAAAGCGGAATTCCCTTTGAACTCTTTATATCACCACCCTTACTTCTAATGTCACCGAGCGTTGTAATGACTTTCTTGTATGGTTAAGCTGTTCTTTCGGCAATCATTTCTTTTTCGATTTCTTCACGTTTTTCAGGCAGCCATTGCGTCTTAGCTTCCCTGCACTACTATTTATTTAATTCCTCAGCGACTTTTGTTTCTGTATTCCTGAAGATTTTTGTACTTCCTTCTTTCATCGATCAACTGAAGGATTTCTTCTGTTACCTATGGTTTCTTCGCATTTTCCTTCCTTGTACCTATGTTTCTCTTTCCAACTTCTGTGATTGCCGTTTTTAGCGATGACCATTCCTCTTCAACTGCATTGCCTACTGAGTTATTCCTTATTGGTGTAGCTATAGTCTTTGAAAAGTTTGAGCGTATCTCGTCATTGCTTAGTAGTTTCTTATCCCGCTTCTTTGTATATAATTCTTCCTGACTAATCTCTTAAACATGAGCCTACTTTTCATCACTATTACATTGTGATCTGAGTCTATATCTGCTCCTAGGTTCGTCTTAGAATCCAGTATCTTATTTCGGAATCTCTGTCTGACCGTGAAGTAATCTAACTGAAATCTTCCCGTATCAGCATGCCTTTGCCAAGTATACCTCCTGCTCTTGTGATTCTTGAAATGAAATGGAAAGAAGACAAGGATTTCTGGTCACATGACTGCAAGTAATACCAACAGCAGCAGGAAATGACATAACGAGAGTAGGATTCGTTGTGAGTACGAAAGTGGGGCAGAGAGTGTGTTGCTGCGAACACATCAGTGGCAGACTTCTTTTTTTTCAGAATCGACACCAAACCAACAACGATAACGATAGTTTAGGTATAAATGCCGACGTCGCAAGCTGAAGATGAAGAGACAGAGAAAGTATATAAGGATATCGAAAGAGTAACGCAGTATGTGAAGGGGGAAGAAAATCTGATAGCTGAACCGGCCGCTGTGGCCGTGCGGTTCTAGGCACTTCACTCTGGAACCCTGCCTCGGGCATGGATTTGCGTGATGTCCTTAGGTTAGTTAGCTTTAAGTAGTTCTAAGTTCTAGGGGACTGATGACCACAGGTGTTAAGTCCCATAGTGCTCAGAGCCATTTGAATCATTTTTGGTAGCTGCGGTGGCCTGAATATCAGTTGTAGGTGAAGGAGTAGAAAAAACGGTTAGGTGAATATAGGCTTGTGACAAGGAATGTGAGAGGAGAAAGGCTAACTCAGTTCTGTAATACATTTCAGCTAGTAATAGTGAATACCCACCTGCTTAATGTGTCATAAACGTAACTCCTGTTGTCAACTTGCCGTCTGTGCGGAGCAGAAGTGATCAGGTTCTGCATCCAACGGCACCACACACCATCACGCTAGTTATTTTGCCCATAGGACGATGTCGAATGCAATGTGGCAACGTTTCTTCTCCACGGCTTTTCCACTGAGTAATACGTTATACAGGTGCTGTACATGCAACAGATATTTGGCTTTGGAGGTCATGTGGTGCTACCTCCAGAATTGACATTGGTCGTCTTGCTATCAGAACGTCACTCTCTGCTGCCACGTCAAAGTAAGTCTGCGGTGCTACACACTTCGCACTGTAAATAAGCTGCAAACAAGACCATTTCATGACGCAGGGTGTTCGAAGGGGCTATACCACTGTGACATGTCAGCACTTATCGTTGGTCGCGGAAGATGACAATGACCTGTCTTCGTGCTGGGAGCTCTGGAAGGCTCTCGGGCTGCTGTGGACGGCGGCGAAGAAGTGGTGTTGACTGCAGTGTGGCAAGACAGAAGCCTGGCGGGCAGGGCGTGGCTGGCAGGCCGAGAGAATTGGCCAGGATCGGGTGGTGTACTTGGAGTCCTGCCCAAACAGTGTTATTGCGGAAGTATTAATGCTTGATCGGAGAACGTGATAGCTGCATTTTGTGGCGACATAAGTACGTACGAAACCGACGTTTGAATTGAGGTATGATTGTAGTGTGCCCCTTTTGAGAGTTTACTGAAGAATCCTCTTGGAACGCTTCACTGCTGTTGTCACGGTCTGTCTCTCGTGAAATACCGAGTACTGTTTTTGATTCGGAGAAAAGGTGCTGAATTTAATAGTGGCCAGACGTTCATTCATGCGTCCTACGTCCAGTAGGAGGGCGAAGCCGCTCAGGAGGAGGGAGGGGGAGGAGAGGGAGCCCTGAGGAGGAAGCAGTAAGAGGGGGTTGGTAGTAAGGGTAGATGTCAGGGCGAAGCTCATCATGCGGGAGGGGTAGACGGTGGAAGTTGCGTTGGTAAAGGAGATGGAGGGTGCTGAGATGGAGAGGGGGTGGGACAGCTAAGGCAGGACCAGAGCCACCTATTTATGCCAGTGCGCTTGCGCGGAGGCGCCAAATTCGATGGCCAATAGCGACGATATCAACCGATAGCTGCAAAGGACAGCGACGCCACCTACAGGATGAAGAACCAAAGACTTCGGCGCACGCACGGAGGCTGCCGCTGCTGCTCTGCGCCGCCATCGGCCGCCCCAGCGACCTCTGTCGGAAGCCGCAAGCAAAAGTGCTCGTCCGCGTAGGCGCGTGATTATCCTCTCGTTGTCAACGGAATATTTATGTTGCTGGCGAATCATCATCCGTCGTATGACCAATACTACTCCCCTCTGATCGATGCGACTTCAATATGGCCACTGCTGCATCCCAAGCTGTACTGAGCTGAAAGCCTGTGTCCCTTTTTACAAGTGCCAGCCGCGGTGGTCTCGCGGTTCTAGGCGCTCAGTCCGGAACCGAGCGACTGCTACGGTCGCAAGTTCGAAACCTGCCTCGGGCATGAATGTGTGTGGTGTCGTTAGGTTTAAGTAGTTGTAAGTTCTAGGGGACTGATGACCATAGATGTTAAGTCCCATAGTGTTCAGAGCCATTTTGTTTACAAGATTCCTCGAGCTACATATTTCCACTGCTTCCTTAGTAACACTGTCCCAGTACGAACTCGTCGATGCGTGAACTTTGGTGTGTTGGTGACTCGAACAATGGCCTGTACTGAGACAATGCTCGGCCGCTGCAGACTTCTCTGGTTGCTCCAGACGAGTGTAGCGTCGGTGTTCAGTACAGCTCTGTTCTACAGTGCGACAAGTTTGTCCGATGTTCGACATGCCGCAGCTACAAGGAATCTCGTGAACACCTGGTCTTCTTAGGCCAAGTCTGTCCTTAGATGACCCCAAGAGAGCTCTGAGTTTTTCCGGCAGACGAAAGACACACTTAACTTTATGCCTCTTCAATAATCTTCCTATTTTTGAAGAGACACCGCCGATGTGTGGGAAGATGACCATTCCCCTTTGTTCTTCGCCTTCTTCCAGTTCCTCACGTTGGGTAACCCGCTTCGGGTGTAAGGCACGGCGAATCTCCCATTCGGAGTATCCATTTTGTTGGAAAGTTGGATAAGCTGTCTGAGTCTGATGTGGTTCGTGCACTGTGAACCAACGTCCTTCGTTGCGAAGGATGGTAACAGCTAGTGGCATGTAAGAGTAAGTCCGTGTATGTTGGTTTACGGTACACTGCGTGACCTAATGTGCCATCTTCTTTTCTCTGTACCAACATGTCCAAGAATGAAAGTTCGCCGTTTTTCTCCATCTACATAGTGAACTTGATGTTGGGATGAAGCGAGTTAAGATGCTCAAGAAAAACATTCTTGAGGCGACTAATAAAGTCTTGTGAGTTACGGATAGGATGCTCACACTTTCCTACTAAAGGGCTCAGTTGTGTTGCCAGATGTTTCGCGAGATTATACGTTGGTGACCCAAATTTTTCTTTGCTTTCCTTTACAGCCTGCTCAACGTACAGGTTAAGTAACATCGGGAATAGGCTACAACCCTGTCTCAGTCCCTTCTCAACCACTGTTTTCCTTACGCGACCATCGACTCTTGTAAGTGTCGCCTAGTTTCTATACAGGTTGTAAGTAGCCCTTCGCTCCCTTTATTTTACGCCTGCTACCTTCAGAATTTGAAAGAGGGTATAGTAGTCAACACTGTCAGAAACTTCCTCTAACTCTACAGATGCTGTAAACGTAGTTTTGCTTTCCCTTAACCTCTCTTCCAAGGTAAGTCGTAGGGTCAGTATTGCTTTGCTTATGCCCATATTTCTCCGAAATCCAAAATGATATTCCCCAATTGTACCAATTTCTCCGTTCTTCTGTAAAGAATTAGTGTTAGTATTTTGCAACCATCACTTGCTGAACCGATAATTCGATAGTATTCACACCTATCCGTACCTGCTTTCTTTGGAATTGGAATTAAATTCTTTATGAAGTCTGAAGGTATTTTGCCTGTCTCATACATCGTACACAAGATGGAAGCATTTTTTCATGGCCGGTTCCACCAAGGCTATCAGTAGTTCTGACGGAAAGTCATCTACTTCTGGGGCCTTGTTTCGAGATAGCTCTTTAGTGTTCTGTCGCTTTCTTCTCGGATTATCATGTCTCGTACCTCATTTTCCTTTACGTCTTCGTCCATTTCAATAATATTACCCACGAGCACATTTCCGCTGTAGAGACCCTCTGTATATCCTTCCCACCTTTGAACTTTCCGTTCTTTACTGAAGACTGGTTTTCCATCTCAGCTGTTGAAATTCAGACAACTGCTTCCCTTTTCCCCAAAGGCCCCTTTAAATTTCCTACAGGCTATAACTGTTTTTTACCATTGTGAAATTTGCTTTTAAATGATAACATTAGTTCTCTAGATATTCCTTCTTAGCCGTTTAGCACTTCCTGTCAGTTTCATTTTCAGACGTTTGTATTATCTTTCGCCTGCTTCATTTCCTGCATTTTTACATTTTCTCCTGTCATTGATTAAATTTAGTATACCTGTGTTTGTAGCAAGCTTTGTCTTTCTACCTATGTGATCGACTGTTGCCTCCACTATTTCATCTCTCAAAGCTACCCATTCGTGTTCTATTGTATTCCTGTTCTTATCGGCTGTTTCCTAATTCTCCCTCATTCTCCCTCTGCCAATCACAACAACTTCTGGTCGTTTCAGTTGGCCCATGTCCCATCTCCTTTACTCCCTAACTTTTTGCAATATCTTCATTTTCAGTCTGCTGCTCATAATCAAAAGATTTTGGTCAGAATCCGCACGTGCCTCTGGTACCAAGCCATATGTCTTACCATAATATAATCAGTCTGAAATCTTTCATTGTGCCCAGGTCTCTTCCACGTGTACAATCGTCGTTTATTATTCTTAAATCGAGTGTTACCGATGATTAAATTACGCTCTGTGCAACATTGTACCAGACGTCATGCTCCTTCATTCCTTTTCCCCAATCCAAATTCACGTAATAGTTTTCCTTCTCTTCCTTTTCCTATTATCAAATTCCAGTCCACGAACAAATGTTCGAATGTGTGTGAATTCCTAGGTGACCAAACTGCTGAGGTTATCGGTCCCTAGACTTACACACTACTTAATCTAACTTACGCTAAGGACAACATACAAACCCATGCCCCAGGGAGGACTCGAACCTCTGGCGGGGGGGGGGGGGGGGGGGGGGCTAATCCGTGACATGGTGCCTCTGTTCGCGCGGCCACTCCGTGTTGCAGTCCAGAACACAATAAAATTTTTTCTGTCGTAACTGTTGGAATAATTTCATTTATCTCATTATTTATTTCTTCAATTTCTTCATCATCTGCGGAACGAGTAGACGTACGAGCTTGTACAGCTGTGGTGGGCGTGGACTTCGTGTTTATCCTGGCTATAACAATGCATTAACTGAGCTCTTCATACTAGCTTACCCGCATTACTATTTCCTATGCATTATTAAACCTAGTCCAGTTCCCCCTATTTCAATTTGTGTTTGTAACCATGTATTCCCCCGACAAGCAGTCCTGGTAATCCAACTTCAGTCGATCCATTTCTCTTTTCAAATCTTCTAACCTACCAACCCGATTAAGCGATCTAACATTCCATTCTCCGTTCCGTAGAACGCCATTTTGTTTATCTTCTCATGACGACATCCTCCAGAGAAACCACCTCCCGGATATTAAAAGGGGGACTATTTTACCTTCAGAATGTATTTTACCCAAGAGGATCATTTAATCACACAGTAGAGCTGCAAGCTCTCGGGAAAGATTACGGCCGTACTTTCACAACGGTTTGAGCTTCATTATGCCTCCAATAACAAACACAACACCTATCTTTCCTGTAACATATGAGACAGAATCTACAAACCGCCAGAACTGAAGGAATACCGCTAATTTATCACTATGCAATTAAGCCCCGAATGACTTGAGAAGCTCCAGAACACGGTACCCGTCGCGCTTACATCGGCGACACATGAGCTCCAGCAACACGCCGACGTTCCTCCGTGAGGACGGTAAGAGGCGCGTGCGTCGCTCGGGGTGTATTGTGCCACGTCGTTTAGGCCTCGCATGCGCGGTGGCGCGGCATCAGCTAACACAGCGCGTACCGTCGGCGCCATCCGTATTTGCTGAGTATTAAATTAAACTCTCTCTGATGCGAGAGGACTGTGATAGCGGCCAGGATGAGCCAATGTTAATGTTTTGGTTGTTCCAGAACTCCGGTCACCTTTTTTCACATTTTAAATATTTAATTATCCTGTAGGAACTGGGCGTAATTCGTTTCGCGGAGGCGAGATGTAGTACGATATTCGTACCGTGCAGCCATTCGGAAGAGCAGTGATGGTGTAAACTGCCTCCAGATCTCAACTTGTACGTAAATAATACTTGGCTGTGAGACTATGTTTTGTCTTTACAGCGACAAGTGAATTCTTGCATTTTAACTTTTTTTTTGCTTGCGAAAGGTACATCGAATACATAAGTTCTTTTTTGTGTGTGTGCTTTTTTTTTAAAATCCTTTCGGAAAGTACATCGAATTCACAAGTTCTTTTGTGTGTGTGTATGTTGTGTGTGCGTGCTCGCGTATGTGTGTGTGAGTGTGAGTGTGAGTGTGAGTGTGTGTGTGTGTGTGTGTGTGTGTGTGTGTGTGTGTGTATGTGTGTGTGTGTCCGCTACCAAACAATACAATCTAGAAGCTTCTAAGGTTAAAGGCAAGCATCAGGAAAATTTACTAGTACTGCCAGCGACCGTTACAGTCATAAATGAAAAAGCAGCAAAATTGTCTTGTTCTCATTCTTTATTACAGCCAAACACACCATATCTTGTAATTACGTCCGTACATCGCACTCTCGAAAGTTATTTTGAACTGTATTTTTAGTAGTTACGGCGGACATAAATCTAAACATGAAGCTCCGCCAAGAATGTGCAAGGCTATTCATTAGTCTCTCGAAAGATAAATCACGAGGGGCGTGTAATGTCCCATGCATTAACCAAGGAAATTATGCCATTCTTTTATCTGTTACATGTCCTACCGGGTGGTAACATTCACAAAAAAAATATGACTTTAACGTAATCCAAAAGTGAATACGATCTTTGGAAAGAAAAAGCTGTAGAAGACAGAATCACACTACGTCACACTCTATAATATTGAAAATCATTAATTAATTATTGATCTTTGATGTTAATGACTGAGTTATATGAAATCACGCACGCTCACACAATAAAGTTCAGCTAAGTGCATTCGTTCATACTTGAGTAATACAATCACAACAATACTTCTTCACATGCAGTTGCTTGTTTCAACAATCGAGACAGAGTGGACTTTCTGTTATATGAATATCATTTTATCTTTCTTCCATTCAAGCGAGTCTAAAGCAATGACGCACGAAATCCTACATTATTGAGTATATAGTATCTTTGGATTTCTGCTGGCACACCAGCAGAGATAAAAACTACCCGAGGTACGCGCTCGCAACTTCTGCTACATCGACCCAAGGGGCGTCAAATATTGTTTACAACGCTAATAGTTATGGTGCCATTCTGTACTGTTCGCTTTTAAGGATTAAAATATATTTTCAGTATGTACAGGGTTTTATCTTTGCTGGATATAAGTATTTCAGTAGGGGAAGGGAGCGTAAGGCGAAATTGAATTTTCATGAAACTATGGCTCTTAACAGAAGCTTGTGGCATAAATATCTCGAATCTACAAACTGTAAGGTATCACACCAAATATTTATAGCTAAGGTAAAAGTACATTTTATAGGATATATAAACGTTTTGCTGAATATTTGCATAGTGGTCACTTTTCCCTACCTAATGGGGTACAGCGGCGTGTTCTCTGCTACCAAACCGAAATGTCATAGACTTATAGTTTTTAGTTCACCTCTGATTATTATTAGGAGAACAGTAATGCAAGTGAGAAAGAAACGCGTTGCCATACATTACTGGCACAAAAACATTAACAAATGAGAAGTATTGATTATTCCTAATGATGTATAATGTGTGTAGAAACCTTGCGTAATCGGTTCGCAAGACAAGTTCTCGAACAACAAGACAAGTACAAATACTTAACTTCGATGGATATGTCGCAAGCAAAGGGCGACATACAAAATAAACAGTCTTCTTCAGAATAGACAAACGCAAGTCTGTGATACTTAGATATTGCTAATGATAGAGGCTACAATGCATCGACTAATGAAGTGGTTAACGTTGAAGCTGCTATCGAAACGGGCTGTCACCTGACAGATGCGGTGTTCATGTCTCCTTCATCTGGGGGACGGTGCTGTCGCATTGTCGTCCTAGAAGGAGGTCAGTTAGCGATTGGCTGACCTCTTCCCACAGGGGTCTTTTCTTTTCCCTGTCGTCCCGAAAATAGACGGACCGTCGCGGTGTATGGAGCACGACTACTGGGGAGGGGGGAGGGGACAGAAGCCTGGAACGGAAGCTGTGGCTGCATGCGAAGTCACTTCCGGTCGAAACCTGGCGTCCGGGAGTCTCTCTGGTGGAAACGTCCCCCGAAAAACGCCTAGAAAGGTATATGTCCACCTTGTGAGGGCCATACCATGATGTAGAAGGTGTCTTCCGGTACGGCATGGGCGGGTCCAGCTCTATCGGTAGAACGAGAGGAGGCGGAGGGGCTGAAGGCTCCGTCTCCATGCGGTCTTCCTGCGGTGTATTGTTGACACCGTCTGGTGGCCGCTGTCACCGCACTTTTCTCGCGATCCGTGAATCTGGCGGAAAAACATCACCGTTCACATGACAGTAGCGAATTTCTTTGTGATGTCGGCGCCGCAATCATCTGGGCCTAAGGTGGGATGGATGCGTGCGCCAACTCGACGAAGGATTTGGACTCGCGCCCGCCGTCTGCTGCCGCTAAATCCTATTAAAATCACACTATCATGCGGCACGAAGCGGTACTTGCGGCCTTCCTTCGGCGCCGGATGCTGAGGAGACTGGAGCAGGTGCAGCAGCGTCCGATGGCAACGGCAGTGAAGCAGTTCCACCGGCGATGGTCCATCTCGTGGATGTGAACGATAGGAGACGAGAAACAGTTGCAAGGCTGGCGTGTGCGGTGAGAAGTTTGTCCATCTCCTGCTTGAAGGTTCTGTCAAAACGTTCCGCTTCACCATTTGACTTTGGATTGAATGGTGCACTAATTAGATGCTGTATGCCATTGTCTTCACAGAATGTTCCAAATTCATGTGACGTGAACTGAGGACGTTGTGCGACTCTATGACTTCAGGAAAACCTTCGAGGTAAAAAATAGAGGACAACGCCTGATCTGTTGTCGAGTTCATTGGCACACCAAAAGGAAACTTTCTATAAGTGTATACTACAGTCAACCAACTAATGTTCGAACGCTCTCGCAAACTCTATGTGCACATGTTGCCATGGTGATTGCGACTTAGGCCAAGTAGAGAATTTTTGGGGCGGTGCGGACAGATTTTCCGCACATGCGTAACCCTGTGACGTCACCTTTCTATTTGGACGTCCACACCCTCCCAAGTACAGTGTCGACGGGCTAACTGTTTCGTTACGATGCCTCAGTGTCCTAAATGAAGTAATTGCAACAGTTCTGTTTGCAAAGCTTTGGACATCAACACACGTGACTGTCCACTGTCATTCTGAACAAGAATCACGCCTTGCTGTATAGTGAGGCTATGCCGACGTGCAAAGAATCGGCGCACTACAGAATTCCTTATGCTATGCAATGAGCGAGGCCAAGATGTGCGAATGTATTTTAGCAAAATGTTCAAACCCGAATCAGCTTCCGTGGCCTGTGCAATTTTCTATATTTCAGAGGAGAGAACTGAAGCAATTCAAAATCGTGTGCATCGCTGTGGCAAGATGCAGAAGAAGCGTCAAAGTCTGCATCAGTACCAATCGGATGACGTGAAAGTTAGTCCGAATGACCATATTGAGCTGTCAAACGGTACACGATCTCGTACTGGTATCGAGGCAACAAAAAATAGTATCGTTGCAATTTTTAGGTAGTTCTAACAGGAATCGGCTTCGTCGGATGAAACATGGACTGCAGTGGTTTGGGAACCGTTACTAAATAGAATTTTATGCCATACAAATAGTGGTGGAATTTGGTAACACTATACACAATAGCCAATGTCTCTTTACTTGTTAATAGTTAAACTGAGCTGTTGACAACACTTTTGATGCGAAAGCAATAGGTCTCTCTGCATCACCAAAACTGTACGAAAGCACTGCACTGATTCCCTAAGAGGAAGTTTGACACTTGCTACACAACTGGTTTGTCAGGATCGAAGTGAACCAAGCATCGTTCACTGAGCATTGTGTCTTTAAGTTTTTGAAAAGCTACTTGGCACTCATCTGTCCCAACAAAAAGGATGCAAAACAACCACGATTTGCGCAGCATTCGGTATGAACCGAATATAACAGTTCATTTTCCCTAAGACTGACGGCAATTCTGTGACACTGTGAGGAACGGGCAGGTCACGTATGGCTAACAAATGTGACTGAAGAGGAGGAACACCTTGACTATTTATGAAATAACCGACATACTGAACTCAGGTTTAAAAAATCACAGTTGTCCAGTCTACACCTTAGTCCTGCATCAGATAACACACAAAACAAAGCGCGAAAATTTGCAATGTATTTTTCAGGTGTACGACCTGGTACGACAGTATCGTCCAAATAGTATGAACAGTTTGGTACTTTATCAGTCAGCTGTTCTAAATACCGCTGGAACATGGCGGCCACGGAAGCACTGCCACAAGGCAAACGCAAATATTTAAACAAGCCCAAATAAGTGTTCACAACGTACAACGTTTGAGATTCTGCATCTAGTGGTATTTTAAGATTTTGCAAGCTAGTTTTAGACAGTTGTGGGGGGCTTAACAGTTCACATGTGTTGCGATTGACCAATGTAACAGAGGCATCCGTGTCCAATAGAAATTTCACAAGTTTTCCACTAAGATGCAAATGGACAAAAAGTTTACTTGATACTTTTGCTAATGCCTGCAGCAGGCTTTGAATACACTGCATTGAGTACGTGGGGCCTTGTGACGAGATTTTCGTGAGTGGGCGGAATTCTTATTTTTGCTCCATTGCAAACATTTGGATTATACGTGACGTTTCTTGCCACAAGCGCAACACTCTGCTTGTCTGGACGGGCAGTCTTGGCGTGTGTGCTGTGAGTATTACCAAGGGCATGACTTAATACTGTTCACTGATGTAGTCGCCTGTTTAGAGAACTGTTTACGTGGCTTGGTGCAAGTGTGCTGTTGCTGCTTGCTGGGCCGGTCGTTAGCAAGGGACGACTCAACCCATCAAATTTATTGGCCGCTACGGCACCTGAACCATACTGATCTAGAATTTGGACAATGTGATGAAATGATGGATCTGACTGTTTCAGAATCAGCTCTCTATATTTCACATCAGTTATATTGTACACGATTGCATCACAAAATAGCCTGAATATAAAGCACCACAAGCAAATTTGAATTTGCATTACCTCTCCGTATCCTGTAAATCTGTTACCCACTCGCGATAAGTTTCTTCTGACCTTTTCATGCAACTAAAGAATTGATACCTAGCTGCCGCCACATTTACTTGTTGCTTGGTGTGTTATTGCGTTCGACATATCGAAATTAATTAAACAACCAGTTCTTAGTTGCCATACATTTCTTTATTACAAACACATACTCTTAATCAAAATAACAGTAACAACGATTATAATAAAAGGCACCTGCCCTACAGAACTACCACTAGGACTCAGACGAAAACATTAATCCAATTAAGCCGGCCGAGGTGGCCGAGCGGTTCTAGGGGCTACAGTCTGGAACCGCGCGACCGCTACGGTCGCAGGTTCGAATCCTGCCTCGGGCATGGATGTGTGTGCTGTCCTTAGGTTGGTTAGGTATAAGTAGTTCTAAGTACTATGGGACTGTTGACCTCAGAAGCTACGTCCAATAGTGATCAGAGCAATTTGAACCATATTACTTACATATACGAGGTTCACATACACTTCATTCCCTGAATATAGTAATAACATATAAAATATTCTTAAAATGGGGCCATTTCCATTTTAAGTTAAAAATTAGTGATGGACGTGAGCAGGCCGAAAGGTCCTAACAGACTCAGGAGATTCAAGGAACAGAATGAGAAGTAGAACTATACTCAACTTTGAGCTACAATTAAGCTTCCAGAAAACCACAACCCTCCACCGGAACATGGAATTGCAGGACACTAACAATGTAACCATAGACACCGATCCAGGACCCTCTTCCACCATGATACCCGGATCGGAGTTTGCTAGCGTCGACCACTGTCAATTATCTGAAACATAACCACATCAGCGGCACACAACTTTCTGGCGCATCAGGTACAAAAAACATATCTGCCCAACTGGTTATAAATAAACCTTTAATTATACAAAGCACAAAATGAACCCAAGCAGAACTAACCTACGTGACCCCTTTCCCAGTAACGGCTCTTATAATTTGATTACCCAATTCTCTAGAACAAACAAATAAAATAATGACATAGAAAAAGGAAATAGGGAAAATTATTTCGGCCCAGTCTCGAACGCCAGACACAGACTTACGCACTACTTGATATGAACACTAGCTACGCATTAAGCATGGGTTCATGTCTATTTGTTGCGCCTATCTAGCACACTCTTAAATGCCGTCAACTTTTTCAGGCGGCTAGACCAAATACAGTGACAAGTAACTGAAACAATAAAGATAGTTTTCAGCGCAATTGGGGATTCTATTAACATGCACAGAAGTCACCAAGGAACAATTCGACGACTGCAGTTCATTCACTTTGAGTAGCATGTAACAGCTGCGAAGGAAATCTGTTCATCAATCTCACGGAAACCCCAAACACCGTCGGGAGCGGATCTGCATTCAAACGGCTAAACACGCCACAGCAGCTGCCCACGCTTCTCCGTCGTACCGACTCGGCCACTCGCCACGCTGCATATATCCAAAGCGCCATATGTCACTGGCGCTCACACGGCTGATACCCGAACTCAAGCCGAGCAGAGAGCGCGCGCCGCAGTTAAATAGACATCCCCCAAAGATGCGCAGAATACAAGCAGGCATCGAAAGTCCACTCACAACGATCGGGATGACAAATCGATGGAAACTGGCACCAGCAGCGCACCGGGTCATTGCTCATAATAGTTCGTTAGAGAACCTACAACCTGATCATGGGAAAGTTCACTCAGAGTGGCGTTAGGGAACAATTTCTGAATGGAGCGTAAGACTGCACTACCAACAACTGACGAAAAGAAATGTGCACTACTTGCTACAGCAAGAAGAAATGCAGATGATAAACGGGTATTCATTGGACAAATATATTACACTAGAACTGACATTGTTTGTAGGCTGTTTAGGTTTTTATATTGGTAACGCCACGTAGCGCTCTGTATGAAAATCACTGGCTGTGCTGTGTGCAGTATGTGGCTAGTTTGCATTGTTGTCTGCCATTGTAGTGTTGGCCAGCTGGATGTTAACAGCGCGTAGCGTTGCGCAGTAGGAGGTGAGCCGCTAGCAGTGCTGGATGTGGGGAGAGAGATGGCAGAGTTTTGAAATTTGTAAGACTGGATGTCATGAACTGCTATATACATTATGACTTCTGAACACTATTGAGGTAAATACATTGTATATCCTCTATTAAAGTCTTTCATTTGCTAACTGTGCCTATCAGTAGTTAGTGCCTTCTGTAGTTTGAATCTTTTATTTAGCTGGCAGTAGTGGCGCTCGCTGCATAGCAATAGTTCGAGTAACGAAAATTTTTGTGAGGTAAGTGATTTGTGAAAGCTATAGGGCCTTTCTTTTGTAGGGATTATTGAAAGTCAGATTGCGTTGCGCTAAAAAACATATTGTGTGTCAGCTTAAGCACAGTCATGTACAATTTTTCAAAGGGGACGTTTCAACATGTGATTACATTTTAACGCAATTTGAGTCCATAGATCCTGAGATATCAGTACACAAAACAACCACCTGCGGCCGTAATAACGGCCTTGATACGCCAGGGAAGTGAGTCCAACAGAACTTGGATGGCATGGAAAAGTACAGCTACCCATGCAGCTTCAACACGATACCACACTTCATCAAGAGTAGTGACTGGCGTATTGTGACGAGGCAGTTGCTTGGCCACTATTGGCCAGACCTTTTCAATTTGTGAGAGATCTGGAGAATATGCTGGACAGGGCAGCAGACGAACATTTTCTGTATCCAGAAAGGCCCGTACAGGACCTGCAACAAGCAGTCGTGCATTATCCTGCTAAAATGTAGGGTTTCACACAGATCGAATGAAGGGTAGAGCCACGGGTCGTAACACAGCTGAAATGTAACATCCACTGTTTAAAGTTCCATCAATGCGAACAAGAGATGAGCGAGACGTGTAACCAATGGTATCCCATACCATCACGCCATATGATACGTCAGCATTGCGATGACGAATGTGCGTTCACCGCGATGTCGCCAAACACGGATGCGACCATCATTATGCTGTAAACAGAACCTGGATTCATCCGAAAAAATGGCGTTTTCCATTCGTGCACCCAGGTTCATCATTGAGTACACCATCGCAGGCGCTCCGATCTGTGATGTAGCGTGAAGGGCAACCGCAGCCATGGTCTCAGAGCTGATAGTGCATGCTGCTACAAACTTCGTCGAACTCTTCGTGCAGATGGTTGTTGTCTTGCAAAAGTCCCCATCTGTTGACTCAGGGATCGAGACGTTGCTGCATGATCCGTTACAACCATGTGGATAAGATGCCTGTCATCTCGACTCCTAGTGATACGAGACCGTTGGGATCCAGCACAACTTCCCGTTTTACCCTCCTGAACCCACCGATTCCATATTCTGCTAACAGTGATTGGATCTCGATCAACGCGAGGAGCAATGTCGCGATACGATAAAGCGCAATCGCGATAAGCTACAGTACGACCTGAAACGTGATGGTACTCATTTCTCCTCCTTACACGAGGCATTACAACAATATTTCACCAGGCAACGCCGGCCAACTGCTGTTTGTTTATGAGAAAACGGTTGGAAACTTTCCTCATGGCAGCACGTTGTAGGTGTCGCCACAGGCGACAATCTTGTGTGAATGCTCTGAAAAGCTAATCATTTTCATATCACAGCATCTTCTTCCTGTTGGTTAAATTTCGCGTCTGTAGCACGTCATCTTCGTGCTTCGTGGCGTAGCAATTTTAATGGCCAGTAGTGTAGTTCTGAAACTGAAACACCTGTGTTAGCTGCGCTGCATCTATCACTTGCAGCTGTGGCGGCTGAGCAGGAGGTGTGAGAGGTCGGTTGCTTATTTTGGAATAGGCAAATGCGGTAAACAGACAATGCAAGTAATAAAAAGAAGCCACAAGCAAAGAACGTTTCTGCAGCGCCCACCTGTAAGCACTGAATAACAAAAACACCAAAAGAGACACTGTTAAATTATGTAAACACCTCCCCCCCCCCCCCTCCCTCTGCAAAGAAAAGACAAGGCGTACTTAATGCGCCGGCAAAACATAAAAGCCCACGACAAACCACGCTCTGGGTTTATAGAGTTAACAGGTTGTCGCTATGTTATTGCTCTACTATCACAGCACCAATTTATTCGCACATATGCTCGCCATTTTGTTGTGTCTTGGAATGCTGCACACTGTGTTCACGAGACAAAAAATCTAACAACTCGTATTGGTTAGTTTTATTACAACGAGACAAGAGCAAATACTTAACGTTGATAGGTTTGTAACAAGCAAAGGGCGACACACAAAATAATCAGTCTTCTTCAGAATAAACAAATACACGTTAATTCTGTGTTGTAAGAGGTCCATAATTAAAGAATTTGTTGCTAGCGCACTCGAGCTGATGTAATTTCAATGTATTGCTCACGCGCTGCCTGCGATATGTAAGCCAGAAGAGAATCTGAGACCAAAGAGTAGTATTGACTGCAGTAGGAACTTGTGTATCAGTAGCAGTAAGTAGTTGCTAGCGAGCAGTCGTGTCTGGTGTATGGTGTTGGCTGGGCCGGTCGTGTGCAGCGATGGCAGAGCCTGAGCGTTGTAGGATAAGGTAAAAGCAACCTCGCGCATATGTAGTGTTGTTACATCAATTCCCATGAAAATGTTTTAAAAAAATCTGTTAATAATAATCTTTGTCATAAAAAGTAACTTTCGACATTCGTCTCAATTTAAAGAATTCACTAATTTCTCCAATCCTTGACCATCCCGATTATTGAAAAGAAAAATCAGTTCTTTCCTTTTATATAAACAAATACATCGGCCAGCATTGCACTTAGCTGCGCCAGGAAAATTTCTTATAGGAGCAGATATATACGCGTTATCCGGCGATCTAATTAAGGTAAGATTTTTCAGTTTATTCAGAATGATGTATCAGGGCCATGACGCAGCATTGCTGACGTCCAAAATTTATCAGGTTAAATTGACTGTCAATTATTGAAAAGTTATAAGTGACCCACATTTTTTTTTATTGAGAGATTAGTCACATTTTATTATTGATATGTTACGCAATTTTCCTGTTGTTAGGTTATACTGAATGTGAACGACATAATTATATTTTTTTACTGTTGAGAGATTTAGGAATTTTTCTGCTTTGAGGTTACACTAAATGAGAATATTATTCATATTATTTTATTTTGTGGGGAGGTTACACTTGTCGACAACCGGCCAGAATCGTATTTTTGTGAATTTCTGAGAAGTAGTCAGCTATATATCTGCTCTTATTTACCTAATATTAAAAGTAGTTTGCATTTGGCGCAACTCATTTACTAATTTGTCACTGTTTCTTTCACAGACCATCGGCAATTTATTGCTCTTTGTTGTAATTGTATTTGTTCCAATTTGCTTTGTCCTTGTTTGATTTTGTGCTTAGCTTTGATCTGTGAAAATGCCGCGAAAAACCGCTAACAGTTCATCACGATGTGCAATGAGTGAAAAAGCTGACTCGAATAATTTGACCGATCATACTGGCGACAGTCAGTGTTATAGTGATAATCCTCTAATTACAGATAATCAGTGCGTGCCGATCACTAGTAATGATTTTAATGCTAATGATGAGCAAACAAATTCAATTGTGTCCTCTGTTAATTTAACGACAATGGATGACGTGGCACGTTCCGTTACAATGAACGCTGCCCAGTTTAACACACCTGATTTGCAAAATTTACACAGTAAACAGATAAATTTTTCTCACGAAGATGAACAATGTAGTCAAAATACGTCAGATTTATTTGATTCCGAGGTAGTGACCCTCAGTGCACATCCAATTAGCAAACCTTTTCGAGAATCAGACAATGACCAAATGGTTTCACAAAACGTGACAAATGCAGACACACCATCACACAGTACAGAGAATAGAGTCGGTAATTTTGGCTTGGATAAAGTTGTAGCATTATTGCTACAATTCAATGAAAAAGAAGACGTCAAAATCTTCCGGGTAGTTAGGCCGCGTTTTATTTCCTTCTAAAATAATCGACGTTTCGACCCCTCTGCTGGAATTCTCTTCAGGATGTTACGGTGTCCAATATAGCTAGAGTGTTCTACCAATAGTGGACACCATAACATCGTGAGGCAACGGCCTTGCCGCAGTGGATACACCGGTTCCCGTCGGCACTTGGATGGGTGGCCATCCGGACCGCCATGTTCTGTTGCCAGCCTCGTGATGCCAATTGAGGAGCTACTCGACCGAATAGTAGCGGCTCCGGTGAAAGAAAACCATTGTAACGACCGGGAGAGCGGTGTTCTTAACCCACGCCCCTCCTATCCGCATCCTTATTTGAGGATGACACGGCGGTCGGATGGCCCCGTTGGGCCTCTTGTGGCCTGATGACGGAGTGCTATAACATCCTGAAGAAGATCCCAGCAAAGGGGTCGAAGTGTCGATTATCTTAGACAGAAATATGACGTGGTTTAACAACCTAGAAGATTTTGACTTCCGTGACAACGGCCGCGTACGCCTGCAGATTTACACACTGGCCTTAGCTTTTGGTTTTCTTCAAACTTCCATTTCTTCATTATAAGTTCTTCATCTTTCTTTCTTTTAGCGTCAGCCAACACATTTTTATAAGGGTTTGAAGTGACTATTGCAGTCTTTCCTTTCTTACTCCTAGCTTGTCTTTGATTCATTCTTTGTTTCTTAGGCAAATGTTTTACATCCTTTGTGCTTGTGTGAAACATATCTGTTGGACGCTGAGGGGAATCTTCTCTTGGCTTATCACCTATAACTGAAGGCAACCTGCGCTTGAAGACAGCTCATACGTTGATTCTGGAAATGAATCAGTTGGCCTATTTTAAGAAGGTATAGCAGTTTGGCGTCCAGACGGAGCAGCACTTGCAAAAGACTTAGCAATTTGGCAATCAGAAGAAGCAATATTTGAACAAGACACAATAGTAGGTCGCTATGCAAAGGAATGTCAGTAACGTCAGCTGCAATAGAGTCTTCATCGGTAAACACGTTAGGGTCTAGAGGGAAAAATTCCACCCTTTTTAAAACCGTTGATTACTGTCATTGGAATGGCTGCTCGAAGAAACGCTTCGCTCAAGAGTGCAGATATCTGAAACTGTGTAATATGTCTTCCTGGATTACTGCGAAGAAATTTTTCACAAGTTTGTGCGCAGGAAGTTTCAAAAGGAGACATAAATGCCACATGGAAAGGTAGGAGCTTGTGGCTGTAGTGTGGGGGCAACCGCACAATAGTTGTATGGTTTTCTGTGGCCGTATCAATGAAACCTACGTCCTTAGTATGAGTAGAGTGAGCGTCTAAGATTAGTAGAACTGCATACTGAGCATTTAATTTTGCATATTTTGAGAAAATGTTCAAACCAATCCAAATAGCTTTCACTCTAGGGTGGCACGGAAATTCGGTTCCTCACGGAGCCCCATTTTTAAGGTCAACAGTCAATCTTCGCCTAGGGAAGATTACAAAAGGTTAAACGAAATTTCCACCTGAATACATGCCCACTACAAAAGTCGACAGCAAACCTTCGTCAGCTGAAGAAGGGGATCCTTTGAGTTCAAACACTTTGCTGTACTTAGACTGAACTGTCAGGAAGACCGGTTTCATCTACATTATAAATACGATACGCAGAATGAAATCGTTTATTAGCAATGTTTTAGGGATGTCAAAAATCTTTTCTGCTTTCACCTTGTTAACGCTTCTACTCCAGTCACAGAGGTAGTCCTGGCTTCCAAGATCCTAATATTAGGATGCCGTTCTCCAAAAAACGCCATCAAGACATTGCCTGCCACTTCAGACGATGGTATTTTGTTGCGCTCTGCCATCTGGAATGCTAACCGTCGCCGGTCATTCGCTCGAATTCCTTAAAATCTGTTTTCAATTAAAAATGTAATTAAATATTTCTTGGTCTTGTTCTTCACTGAACACTACCCTTCAGATGTCCATAACCTTTTTATTGCCAACTGCTTCTCTGTTTTTTCCTATAATTCTTTGTTTTAGAGCGTTACGTGCAATGTCGAATTGCTTAGCTGACACTGAAAAAAAGCATATTATCATTCTTTACTGTTTTACTTGCGTTTTGCATCGCAATAGGGTCCCATATTTGTATTCTTGGCGCCCTGAAGCTCTTAAAATCTTTGCAGAAGAACAGAATAACGGATATTAGTTTCGTGAGAAAAGCTATTTGTAATTTTTTTAATTCAGTTGATGTTGTTGTTGTTGTTGTTGTCTTCAGTCCTGAGACTGGTTTGATGCAGCTCTCCATGCTACTCTATCCTGTGCAAGCTGCTTCATCTCCCAGTACCTACTGCAACCTACATCCTTCTGAATCTGCTTGGTGTACTCATCTCTCGGTCTCCCTCTACGATTTTTACCCTCCACGCTGCCCTCCAATGCTAAATTTGTGATCCCTTGATGCCTCAAAACATGTCCTACCAACCGAACCCTTCTTCTAGTCAAGTTGTGCCACAAACTTCTCTTCTCCCCAATCCTATTCAATACCTCTTCATTAGTTACGTGATCTATCCACCTTATCTTCAGTATTCTTCTGTAGCACCACATTTCGAAAGCTTCTATTCTCTTCTTGTCCAAACTAGTTATCGTCCATGTTTCACTTCCATACATGGCTACACTCCAAACAAATACTTTCAGAAACGACTTCCTGATACATAAATCTATATTCGATGTTAACAAATTTCTCTTCTTCAGAAACGCTTTCCTTGCCATTGCCAGTCTACATTTTATATCCTCTCTACTTCGACCATCATCAGTTATTTTACTTCCTAAATAGCAAAACTCCTTTACTACTTTAAGTGTCTCATTTCCTAATCTAATTCCCTCAGCATCACCCGATTTAATTTGACTACATTCCATTATCCTCGTTTTGCTTTTGTTAATGTTCATCTTATATCCTCCTTTCAAGACACTGTCCATTCCGTTCAACTGCTCTTCCAAGTCCTTTGCCGTCTCTGACAGAATTACAATGTCATCGGCGAACCTCAAAGTTTTTACTTCGTCTCCATGAATTTTAATACCTACTCCAAATTTTTCTTTTGTTTCCTTTACTGCTTGCTCAATATACAGATTGAATAACATCGGGGAGAGGCTACAACCCTGTCTCACTCCTTTCCCAACCACTGCTTCCCTTTCATGCCCCTCGACTCTTATTACTGCCATCTGGTTTCTGTACAAATTATAAATAGCCTTTCGCTCCCTGTATTTTACCCCTGCCACCTTTAGAATTTGAAAAAGAGTATTCCAGTCAACATTGTCAAAAGCTTTCTCTAAGTCTACAAATGCTAGAAACGTAGGTTTGCCTTTTCTTAATCTTTCTTCTAAGATAAGTCGTAAGGTCAGTATTGCCTCACGTGTTCCAACATTTCTACGGAATCCAAACTGATCTTCCCCGAGGTCTGCATCTATCAGTTTTTCCATTCGTCTGTAAAGAATTCGCGTTAGTATTTTGCAGCCGTGGCTTATTAAACTGATAGTTCGGTAATTTTCACATCTGTCAGCACCTGCTTTCTTTGGGATTGGAATTATTATATTCTTCTTGAAGTCTGAGGGTATTTCGCCTGTCTCATACATCTTGCTCACCAGCTGGTAGAGTTTTGTCATTACTGGCTCTCCCAAGGCCGTCAGTAGTTCTAATGGAATGTTGTCTACTCCGGGGGCCTTGTTTCGACTCAGGTCTTTCAGTGCTCTGTCAAACTCTTCACGCAGTATCGTATCTCCCATTTCGTCTTCATCTACATCCTCTTCTATTTCCATAATATTGTCCTCAAGTACATCGCTCTTGTATAAACCTTCTATATACTCCTTCCACCTTTCTGCCTTCCCTTCTTTGCTTAGAACTGGGCTGCCATCTGAGCTCTTGATATTCATACACGTGGTTCTCTTCTCTCCAAAGGTCTCTTTAATTTTCCTGTAGGCAATATCTATCTTACCCCTAGTGAGATAAGCTTCTACATCCTTACATTTGTCCTCTAGCCATCCCTGTTTAGCCATTTTGCACTTCCTGTCGATCTCATTTTTGAGACGTTTGTATTCCTTTTTGCCTGCTTCATATACTGCATTTTTATATTTTCTCCTTTCATCAATTAAATTCAATATTTCTTCTGTTACCCAAGGATTTCTAGCAGCCCTCGTCTTTGTACCTACTTTATCCTCTGCTGCCTTCACTACTACATCCCTCAGAGCTACCCATTCTTCTTCTACTGTATTTCTTTCCCCTATTCCTGTCAATTCTTCCCTTATGCTCTCTCTGAAACTCTGTACAACCTCTGGTTCTTTCAGTTTATCCAGGTCCCATCTCCTTAATTTCCCACATTTTTGCAGTTTCTTCAGTTTTAATCTACAGGTCATAACCAATAGATTGTGGTCAGAGTCCACATCTGCCCCTGGAAATGTCTTACAACTTAAAACCTGGTTCCTAAATCTCTGTCTTACCATTATATAATCTATCTGATACCTTTTAGTATCTCCAGGGTTCTTCCACGTATACAACCTTCTTTCGTGATTCTTAAACCAAGTGTTAGCTATGATTAAGTTGTGCTCTGTGCAAAATTCTACTAGGCGGCTTCCTCTTTCATTTCTTAGCCCCAATCCATATTCACCTACTATGTTTCCTTCTCTCCCTTTTCCTACACTCGAATTCCAGTCACCCATTACTATTAAATTTTCGTCTCCCTTCACTATCTGAATAATTTCTTTTATTTCATCGTACATTTCTTCAATTTCTTCATCATCTGCAGAGCTAGTTGGCATATAAACTTGTACTACTGTAGTAGGTGTGGGCTTCGTATCTATCTTGGCCACAATAATGCGTTCACTATGCTGTTTGTAGTAGCTTACCCGCATTCCTATTTTCCTATTCATTATTAAACCTATTCCTGCATTACCCCTATTTGATTTTGTGTTTATAACCCTGTAGTCACCTGACCAGAAGTCTTGTTCCTCCTGCCACCGAACTTCACTAATTCCCACTATATCTAACTTTAACCTATCCATTTCCCTTTTTAAATTTTCTAACCTACCTGCCCGATTAAGGGATCTGACATTCCACGCTCCGATCCGTAGAACGCCAGTTTTCTTTCTCCTGATAACGACATCCTCCTGAGTAGTCCCCGCCCGGAGATCCGAATGGGGGACTATTTTACCTCCGGAATATTTTACCCAAGAGGATGCCATCATCATTTAATCATACAGTAAAGCTGCATGTCCTCGGGAAAAATTACGGCTGTAGTTTCCCCTTGCTTTCAGCCGTTCGCAGTACCAGCACAGCAAAGCCGTTTTGGTTAATGTTGCAAGGCCAGATCAGTCAATCATCCAGACTGTTGCCCCTGCAACTACTGAAAAGGCTGCTGCCCCTCTTCAGGAACCACACGTTTGTCTGGCCTCTCAACAGATACCCCTCCGTTGTGGTTGCACCTACGGTACGGCCATCTGTATCGCTGAGGCACGCAAGCCTCCCCACCAACGGCAAGGTCCATGGTTCATGGGGGGAGGATTCAGTTGATATACTATTCATAAAACAAGGAATTGGCTAAATCAATCTTCGGAAGTAGTGACCATCTGTTGGGAAAACTGACCACCCTGTTCACTGTTCCCGGCTTGTTGCGTGGCCAATTTTCCCGACCGGACCCCTTGTTTGTATCAGTGGTTCACACGTGAAGCAATACCACCGAAGGAAACGACTGATATTTGTAAGCCGCATTGCGTGAATCGTGGTATCGTAAATACTCATTGGTCTATATAAAAGTGCAGCAACTGAAGTAATATCAGTGATATCAGTGACTTACCTTATCCTCTAACGTCAGCAGGTATCATACTTGATACCTCTAATCTAAAAATTTTTCGACAGCTTTAACGAAAGCGCCTACCGGCATCACAGAGTATACATTCAGCGCAATCTGCTCGTCATTTGTTTAAACTTCTTCACGCCATCCACAGGTAGCAGCAGTAGCTGGAAACTGAGTGTTACGACGGCATTCAGCACGTAGGAAATTAAAAAAAACGTAGATATGCTTAACATTTGCAATTTCACACATTTAGAAGCATATTTGTAATCGCAAATGTTTCATTTATCTACTTAATTGCAGATATCATTCCTGATACCTCGGGACTCTCTTTCTATAAATCTCCTGTCATTGTTTATTTGGTTATAGTGGCGCGTGTGCCTGTTTCTTCATTTTTTACTAAATGTTCTTCTGTTTGTTGTCGTTATCTTGTATTAAACTACGTGTTTCCCTTACACTGAAATATATTGGGTATTTATTGTATTACTTTGATTAAAGGAATGAACCCAGTAATCTCATTTTTCCCTGCTGTAGGGCTAACTGATGAGGAGATAGCGGAACTTTTGGCAGTTGAAGATCCAAATATTCCTGAATTTGAGCTGTCTGAAGAAGAAGATGAGACTGATGAGCTGTCAGATCATAAACTCCAGCAGCTGAGTAATCATCTTCCGTATCAGATGACGATAGAGTTCCTTTGAATCAGTTCCAACACAGAGGTGCAAAACGGAGACACACAACAGAGTTAAGTAGTTACTAGATACAAATTTGTACCGCATATTTAACATACAGTTTGCAAAGATTTACGTTACTTTACATTAACTTCTAGGTTTAATCCTAAAGTACCAGAATTTGCAACACCTGAAATTCCAACTGGACAGTCACCATTTGAATATTTCACGCAATATATTGACCAAATATTGTTTGATGATACGGCTTATTTTATAAATTTACGTCATGTTACACTAACAGGACTGTAGTGGAGCAGAATTAGGGAAGTTTTGGAGGAGTTAGTATGTTGACTGCATTACCTCGGTTCCCTAGATTGAGAATGTGTTGGGAAAGGCGAATACGTCATCCACCGATTGCAGATAGAATTAGCAGGGACAGATCTTACCTGATAAGAAATAATCTGAAACTGGTTAATGAGAAGGCTGTATTAGAGGAAACCAAACGAAGTGACAGTTATTGGAAGATACGACCACTCCTTGACAGAGTAAGAGATGCGTTTCGAAACCATCCCCGACCAACTCATGTATGTATAGATGAGCAGATGATACCGTTTACAGGTTTAGTAAGAACAAGACAGTACGTTTGGGGTAAAATCCATTCATGTGGCTTGAAAAACTTCGTGCTAGGTACAGCCAACGGTATTCCATACTTGACTTTTTGCTATACCAAAGAAAGGGTAAAGATATCACGCCTGGAAAAATTCCAGTATGTGACAACCTTGATATTGCTCTAAAACTTTCAAATCCCTTGCCGTCTGGGTCACATCTGTCCCCTTACTAGGTAGTCTCCTAGCTCATGGGTCAGTCTTAGCAACTGGAACTATCATGCATAATCGTGTTCCAAAAGCTGTAAATGTCAAGAGAGATTTAGATTTGAGAAAGGAGGGGAGAGGTTCTTTTGATCAGGTTGTAAGGAGTGATGAAAAAATAGCTGTAATGAAATGATTTGACAATAAATCTATTTACGTTGCATCTTCTTCTTTTGCTGTTCATCCCACTGTCCCATTTCAACGTTGGTCAAAGAAAGAAAAGGTTTATGTCCAAAATTTTAGGCCAAATGCAGTTACCAAATAAAACATATATGGGCGGTGCGGATCTCCTGGATAGTGTAGTGGGAAAAAACACATTGAGGAGCAGAACTAACAAATGGACAGTACGCGTGATCCGCCACTATAGATTTTACTGTTGCAGCAGTTTGGGTAGAATATAGGCAAGCAACTCAGAGTAATGAGAAAAGACATCATGCAATATCAAGAGTTCAAGCCTGATGTTGCACAAAATCTTATTTTCTATGGTGTATCAGATAATGAGCAAAGATCAAACTCGGGCATTGATGATGAAGAGGGTGATGCTGATGAAGATCCACCAGCAAAACGGGCAAGAGCACCAAAAGCTTTACCATCTTTGCCATTTCGGGTATAAAATGCTAAGCACATGCCTCAGATGATGAACAACATATAGATCAAAATGCAGGTTATAGGGCTGTAAAGGTCTAAAGTTTGTACAATGCAGCACATGTCAAATGTTCCTGTGCTTTACATTTGAAAGAAATAGTTTTGCTCTTTTTCACAACAAGTGAATTTGAACTTATGTTTCTCACTCAAAAACAGGATTATTTTATATGTTAAGAATAATTTTGTTGTAACACTCATACATATTACTTTGTATTATATATGCTTATATTATATATGCTTATATGTAAAAATGAAAATAAATTTTTTCTCTGAATTTTTGACTTATTTGTGCCCATATCGCTTGTGACTATCAGTTTCAATAATATCAGACTTCCGACCAATCTTCAGGACTCGAGAGGTTATAAAAAACAATCGAAAGAACTAAACGTTTTCACAGAAAGGTAAGGCAGCAAGCTTCTTTTGTCAACATCACTAACAATACTATTGGTGTCGATTATACCTAGTTTGGCCACTTCTCAGTAGGAAGCAGCATTATTGAAGACATCAAAGAAGCAGTGGCCACTTTTCCCAAAGTGGACACTTTACCCGTATTTTCCCTACATTCTTTTCATTCGTTTGTTTTGCACCTTTACATTATCATGTATAGCTCTCTCACATGAAGCTTTTATCATTTAGGTAGTGAATAATGTAGTTTTAACTATAGCAAGTGATATTCAGATCATACATATTTCCCTAGGCAGTTCGGCAGTTTCATCGGCTGAAGAGCACTTAGAAAAATTTTGCTTGTTATTTCGTTACATTTGAAGGAATACATTCCTTCAGCGTCATAGTTTTGGTTTCTAGTCATGAGATTGGACTGCTTTTTGCAACCAAGATATGACTATGTTTATTATGTATACCTCACCGTTTCGGCTTGTTCCGTGGAGAGATAGAAAGGCCAAAAAGAAAAAAATGCCTGCAGTTCTCGAAACAGTACGACGAACGATTATTGTTTACAAGAAATACTTCAAATTAACTCAGATTTTTACATATGAAATTTCAATTTACAATCAAGAAAAATAAGCGAAAAGTATACCTATTCAAAAAAGCACATAAAAATTCACTTGGCGCCTTCCTGAGAGACAATCCCCACTCATTCCAAATTAATAATACAAGTGTAGATCAGATGTGACTTAAATTCAAAGAAATAATATGGCAGCAATTGAGGGATTTATACCACATAAATTAACAAAAGACGGAGCTGAGCATCCTTGATTCACAAAACAGGTTAGAACACTGTTCCAGAAACAACGAAACAAACATGCCAAATTTAAAAAGACGCAAAATCCCAAAGATTGGCGATCTTTTAGAGAGGCTTGAAATTTAGCGCGGAACTCAATGCGAGATGCTTATAACAGTTTCCACAACGCAACTTTGTCTCGAAACCTGGCAGAAAGTCCAAAGCGATTCTGGTCGAATGTGAAGTATGTTAGTGGCAAGAAACAATCAATGTCTTCTCTGCGCAATAGCAATGGAGATATTATCGAAGACAGTGCTGCCAAAGCAGAGTTACTAAACACATCCCTCCGAAATGCCTTCACAAAAGAAGACGAAGTCAATATTCCAGAAGTCGAATCCAGAACAGCTGCCAACATGAGTAACATAGAAGGAAATATCCTCGGAGTAGTGAAGCAACTTAAATAACTTAATAAAAGCAAGTCTTCGGTCCAGAGTGTATACCAGTTAGGTTTCTTTCGGAGTATGCTGATGCATTAGCTCCATAATTCGCTCGACGAAAAATAGGTACCCAAAGACTGGAAAGTTGCATAGGTAATACCAACGTTCAAGAAAGGTAGTAGGAGTTATCCAGTAAATTAAAGGCCCATATCGTTAACGTCGATATGCAGCAGGATTTTACAATATATGTTGTGTTGGAACTTAACGAATTGCCTCGAGGAAAACGGTCTATTGACACACAGTCAACATGGGTTTAGAAAACATCATTCCTGTGAAACACAACTAGCTCTTTATTCACGTGAAGTGCTGAGTGCTATTGATAAGGGATATCAGATCGATTCCGCATTTCTGTATTTCCGGAAGGCTTTTGACACTATACCACACAAGCGGCTCGCATTGAAATTGCGTGCTTATGGACTATCGTCTGAGTTAGGTGACTGGATTTGTGATTTCACGTCAGAGAGATCACAGTTCGTAGTAGTTGACGGAAAGTCATAGAGTAAAACAGAAGCGATTTCTGGCGTTCTCCAAGGTACCGTTATAGGCCCTTTTCTGTTCCTTATCTATATAAACGATTTGGGAGACAATCTGAGCAGCCGTCTTCGGTTGTTTGCCGATGACGTTGTCGTTTATCGATTAAGAAAGTCATCAGAAGGTCAAAACAAACTGCAAAACGATTTAGAAGAAATATCGGAATGGTGCGAAAAGTGGCAGTTGACCTTAAATAACGAAAAGTGTGAGGTCATCAACATGAGTAATAAAAGGAACGCGTTAAACTTCCGTTACACGATAAATCAGTCTAATCTAAAACCGTAAATTCAACTAAATACCTAGGTGTTACAATTGCGAACAATTTAAATTGGAAGGAACACATGGAAAAAATTGTGGGAAAGCCTAACGGAAGACTGCGTTTCATTGGCAGGACACTTAGAAAATGTAACAGACCTACTAGGAGACTGCCTACCCTACGCTTGTCCGTCCTCTTTTAGAATACTGTCTCGAGATGTGGGATCCTTACCAGATAGGACTCACTGAGTACATCGAAACAGTTCAAAGGAAGGCAGCACGTTTTTTATTATCGCGAAATATGGGAGACAGTGTCACTGAAATGATACAGGATTTGTGATGGACATCTTTAAAAGAAAGGCGCTTTTCGTTTCGACGGAATATTCTCACGAAATTCCAGTCACCAACCTTCTCCTCTGAATGCGAAATATTTTGTTGACACCGACTTACATAGGGAGGAACGACCACAAAGATAAAATAAGGGAAATCAGAGCTCGTACCGAAAGATATAGGCGTTCACGAGATCGGAATAATAGAGAATTGTGAAGGTGGTTTGATGAACCCTCTGCCGGGCACTTAAATGTGATTTGCAGAATATCCGTGTAGATGTAGATGAAGATATTTCTTTCTGGTAATTGTGTGTATTTAAACCGGGGACCTAGGAACGATGGAGAAACTTCGTCCCACCGTAGCCCTCAGTAGTTCACAATCCCACAGCAGGCCATAGCAGTCGACCCATCCCACCCCCGCCCCGCACCGAACCCAGGGTTATTGTTCGGTTCGGCCCCCAGCGAACTCCACCCCGGGAACGTTTCATACCAGAAGAGTGTAAACCCAAATGTTTGTGTGGGAGAGTAATCATGGTGTACGTGTACGTGGAGACAGTGTTCGCGCAGCAATCGCCGCCATAGTGTAACTTAAAGTGGAATAAGGGGAACAAGCCCGCATTCGCCGAGGCAGATCGAAAACTGCATTAAAAACTATCCACAGGCCGGCAGCAACACAGGACCTCGACACTGATCCCCTGGCCGGATTCGTGCCGAGGGCTGGCACTCCTTCCCGCTCGGGAAGCAGCGCTGCAATTATAAAATATTTTTCATACACCCTATGCCATTCGCTGTATGTTCATGTGTTACAAGTTTAATTTGTCGAGAGGAGGAGTGTATTTTAGGATATGTGTCTTTCATCAATAATTTCAGAGAATCAATCCCTTTATCAGTAGATTTGTTGTTGCATTAGTCTTGTAATATTTTTTTCTTTTTTATGCGGTGCCGTGACGTAATCTTGATCGGTAGACAGGTGAGGTTTTCGGATGGAAAAGTTCGTTGAGCATCAGCCAAGGTTCTTACTTGTTGGTAGAGCTCACTGAGTTCCACCAAAGAAAATGGTACTGTTTGGTTCGCCACCCAGTATCGGATGTCATTGAACATGAAACAAGAAAAAACAAGTCAGATTACTTGCTTATTCAGGAACAATTATGAAATTTACGAACCTACAGCAAGTTGAATATTTGTCTGTCAGCAACTTCTGTTAATCAGAACAACGAAAAGCCAGTACAAAATATCAACTTTTACTTTTTTTTATTCACTCGATAACAAGTTTCTGCATCTACATCTACATTTATACTCCGCAAGCAACCCAACGGTGTGTGGCGGGGGGCACTTTACGAGCCACTGTCATTACCTCCCTTTTCTGTTCCAGTCGCGTATGGTTCGCGGGAAGAACGACTGTCTGAAAGCCTCTGTGCACACTCGAATCTCTCTAATTTTACATTCATGATCTCCTCGGGAGGTAAAAGTAGGGGGAAGCAATATATTCGATACCTCATCCAGAAACGCACCCTCTCGAAACCTGGCGAGCAAGCTACACCGCGATGCAGAGCGCCTCTCTTGCAGAGTTTGCCACTTGAGTTTGTTAAACATCTCCGTAACGCTATCATGGTTACCAAATAACCCTGTGACGAAACGCGCCGCTCTTCTTTGGATCTTCGCTATCTCCTCCGTCAACCCGATCTGGTACGGATCCCACACTGATGAGCAATACTCAAGTATAGGTCGAGCGAGTGCTTTGTAAGCCACCTCCTTAGCTGATGGACTACATGTTCTAAGGACTCCCCCACTGAATCTCAACTTGGTACCCGCCTTACCAACAATTAATTTTATATGATCATTCCACTTCAAATCGTTCCGCACGCATACTCCCAGATATTTTACAGAAGTAATTGCTACCAGTGTTTGTTCCGCCATCATATAATCATACAGTAAAGGATCCTTCTTTCTATGTATTCGCAATACATTACATTTGTCTAAGCTAAGGGTCAGTTGCCACTCCCTGCACCAAGTGCCTATCCGCTGTAGATCTTCTGCATTTCGCTACAATTTTCTAATGCTGCTACTTCTCTGTATACAACAGCATCGTCCGCTCAAAGCCGCATGGAACTTCCGACACTATCTGCTAGGTCATTTCTATATATTGTGAAAAGCAATGGTCCCATAACACTCCCCTGTGGCACGCCAGAGGTTACTTTAATGTCTGTAGACGTCTCTCCATTGATAACAAGATGATGTGTTCTGTTTGCTAAAAACTCTTCAATCTAGCCTCACAGCGGATCTGATATTCCGTAGGCTCTTACTTTGTTTATCAGGCGACATTGCGGAACTGTATCGAACGCCTTCCGGAAGTCAAGGAAAATAGCATCTACCTGGGAACCTGTATCTAACATTTTCTGGGTCTCATAAACAAATAAAGCGAGTTGGGTCTCACACGATCGCTGTTTCCGGTATCCATGTTGATTCCTACAGAGTAGATTCTGGGTTTCCAAAAACGACATGATACTCGAGCAAAAAACATGTTCTAAAATTCTAAAACAGATCAACGTCAGAGATATAGGTCTATAGTTTTGCGCATCTGCTCGACGACCCCTCTTGAAGACTGAGACTACATGTGCTCTTTTCCAATCATTTGGAACCTTCCGTTCCTCTAGAGACTTGGGGTACATGGCTGTTAGAAGGGGGGCAAGTTCTTTCGCGTACTCTGTGTAGAAACGTACTGGTATCTCGTCAGGTCCAGTGGACTTTCCTCTGTTGAGTGATTCCAGTTCCTTTTCTATTCCTTGGACACTTATATCGATGTCAGCCATTTTTTCGTTCGTGCGACGATTTAGAGAAGGAACTGCAGTGTGGTCTTCCTCTGTGAAAAAGCTTTGGGAAAAGGTGTTTAGTATTTCAGCTTTACGCGTGTCATCCTCTGTTTCAATGCCATCATCATCCCGGAGTGTCTGGATATGCTGTTTCGAGCCACTTACTGATTTAACGAAAGAACAGAACTTCCTAGGATTTTCTGTCATGTCGGTACATAGAATTTTACTTTCGAATTCACTGAACGCTTCACGCATAGCCCTCCTTACGCTAACTTTGACATCGTTTAGCTTCTGTTTGTCTGGGAGGTTTTGGCTGCGTTTAAACTTGCAGTGAAGCTCTCTTTGCTTTCGCAGTAGTTTCCTAACTTTGTTGTCGAACCACGTTGGGTTTTTCCCGTCCCTCACAGTTTTACTCGGCACGTACCTGTCTAAAACGCATTTTACAATTGCCTTAAACTTTTTCCATAAACACTCAACATTGTCAGTGTCGGAACAGAAATTTTCGTTTTGATCTGTCAGGTAGTCTGAAATCTACCTTCTATTACTCTTGCTAAACAGATAAACCTTTCTCCCTTTTTTTATATTCCTATTAACTTCCATATGCAGGTATGCTGCAACGGCCTTATGATCACTGATTCCCTGTTCTGCACTTACAGAGTCAAAAAATTCGGGTCTGTTTGTTATCAGTTGGTCCAAGATGTTATCTGCACGAGTCGGTTGTCTGTTTAATTGCTCGAGGTAATTTTCTGATAGTGCACTCAGTATAATGTCACTCGACGCCCTGTCCCTACCACCCGTCCTAAACATCTGACCGTCTCTAATGACCTAGTTGTCGACGGGACGTTAACACTAATCTCCTCCTCCTCCCCCTCCTCCTAAACATCTGAGTGTCCCAGTCTATATCTGGTAAATTGAAGTCTCCGCCTAAGACTATAATATGCCCGAGAAAATTTATGTCCAATGTATTCCAAATTTTCTCTGTTTTTCTGCTACTAATGCTACTGAGTCGGGAGGTCGGTAAAAGGAGCCAATTATTAACCTAGCTTGGTTGTTGAGTGTCACCTCCACCCATAATCTTTCACAGGAACTATCCACTTCAACTTCACTACAGGATAAACTACTACTAACAGCGACAAACACGCCACCACCAGTTGCATGCAATCTATCCTTTCTAAACACCGTCTGTGCATTTGTAAAAATTTCGGCTGAATTTATCTCTGGCTTCAGCCAGCTTTCTGTACTTATAACAATTTCAGCTTCGGTGCTTTCTATCAGCGCTTGAAGTTCCGGTACTTTACCAATGCAGCTTCGACAGTTTACAATTACAATACCGATTGCTGCTTGGTCCCCGCATGTCCTGACTTATCCCTGCACCCTTTGAGGCTGTTGCCCTTTCTGCACTTGCCCGAGGCCATCTAACCTAAAAAACTGCCCAGTCCACGCCACACAACCCCTGCTACCCGTGTAGCCGCTTGCTGCGTGTAGTGGACTCCTGACCTATCCAGCGGAACCCGAAACCCCACCACCCTATGGCGCAAGACGAGGAATCTGCAGCCCACACGGTCGCAGAACCGTCTCAGCCTCTGATTCAGATCCTCCACTCGGCTCTGTACCAAAGGTCCGTAGTCAGTCCTGTCGACGATGCTTCAGATGGTGAGCTCTGCTTTCATCCCGCTAGCGGGACTGACAGTCTTCACCAAATCAGATAGCTGCCGGAAGCCAAAGAGGATTGCCTCCGATCCATAGCGACACACATCATTGGTGCCGATATGAGCGACCACCTGCAGATGGGTGCACCCTGTACCCTTCATGGCATCCGAAAGGACGCTTTCCACATCTGGAATGGCTCCCCCCGGTATGCACACGGAGTGCACATTGGTTTTCTTCCCCTTTCTTGCTGCCATATCCCTAAGGGGATTACGCGCCTGACGTTGGAGCTCCCAACTACCAGTAAGGCCACCCTCTGCGACTGCCCGGATCTTGCAAACTGAGGGGCAACCTCTGGAACAGGACAAGCAGCCATCTCTGGCCGAACATCAGTATCAGCCGGAGACAGAGCCTGAAACCGTTCAGCCCTCCTGAATGTCTTTCACCCCCTGCCACACCTCGAGACAACCTCCCACTCTACCACAGGTGAGGGATCAGCCTCAATGTGGGCAGTATCCCGGGCAGCCACAGCCGTAGTCCGATCGGGGGATGCGTGGGACGAGCTGGCCGTTCCCGATAAACCCCCATCCGCACCCCCACAGTGATGCCCACTGGCAACAGCCTCAAGCTGTGTGACCGAAGCCAACACTGCCTGAAGCTGGGAGGGAAGGGATGCCAACTCAGCCTGCATCCGAACACAGAAGTTGCAGTCGCTATCCATGGTAAAAACTGTTGTGCAAAAAACGTCTGAATTAATCTACAGAGAGCACAAACAAATCGACACAAAATGTAAACGGTTATTACAATACAAGATTGCCTAGTAAATTCAGTAATGCTGCTACTTGCGCACTGTTGACACACTGCTTGGCGGCGGAAGGAGACTACGCGATTTTACACTATTCAGGTACTAAATCGCGATGCTACAACTCAAATACTATAATACGCCCGAAATTTATGAATTAAACAATGCAAGTACCAAAAACACGCAAAGAAATTAAGAATTAAACTATGTAACAAATGAGTGAGCTAGGAGTATACGACTTTCTGCTGGCAGCTGCTTATCCAACGGCGGCAGGGAGCACACCTATGCTTGCCTTTTATGTGCACACCTTCCTTATCTCCACCTTCATGCCAGTTCGCTTACTAGTGAATACATATCATAGCACTTAAATGTTCATGTTGGCGCTTAGCATACATCAATCCGTTTTATTTCTGTCGCATGGTGCCATATGATCCTCCTAGACCGCCATCCCGACTCTCATGTTTATTCAAAACGAACTCATTTCACAACTAGACTGTGAATTAAAATATTCCGCTAATACCTCTGCTTCACATCGTCTGGTGGGGGCGTTATTGGTTTAGCAAATTTTCACATAAATGGAGAACTCAGAGGGTGTCGTTTCTGATTTTTATCCCTTTACTAGCTTTGCGCCAGCGGCTTTGCTCGCGTAGACTGTATGACCTGCCGAGACTTTTTATTGTTTTTATTTAATTGAATCTCTAAATTCAAAAATTACATGACGTTTTAAGCTTTCCACGCTAATTATGGCAAGCATAGTCGCCGAATATACTTCTCACCAGAAAGGGATTATGGTAGCTGGGATCCAAAGTTCCTGCTAATCATATGTTTTGCGTTCTTGTAGAGGTATTTCCATAGCAACTTCCATCCCGTAACAGTATTCCTTCACATCTAACCACAAATACCAATTGTCATAGATACAACTTTAAAATTTTTTGAAACGTAATGAAAAACTTTCTCAAAAATTTTCATCCGCTACTGCACTTCCTTAGGGGCTGAATTTCCAGAAACACTAAAAGACATTTTTTTTTATTTGTAACCGAGATGTGAAATACCAGTTGTCATAGACGTAGCCTTAAAAATTCTTTAGTAGTTCTTTAGTAATCATTTATTTTCAAAAACCATTCACCCATTATTTTACTCTCTTAGTGGTTGATCTTTTAAAAATGCTGAAACACGTCATTTTCATTTTCTGACTGAGAAAATTAATACTAGTTTTCGTAGTTGTAACTTCAACATTCCCTTGACAATGACATACTTTCAGAAAGCGTTTCATCCGCTATTTCTCCCCCTTAAGAGTTGAATTTCCGGAAACAGTGAAACATGCCTTTTTTCATCTACAACCAAGAAGCCAAATACCAATTTTCAATTCGCAATGAAACATTTCCATAGAAGTTACACCTCCCTCCTTCACCCCCTTAGGGGCTGAATTTCCAAAAACAGTGACATGCATATGTTTTATTTCTAAAATAGAAAATGCTTGCACAGTGAAACATTTCAATAAAAACTTTCTTTCCCCATTTCTTCTCCATAGCGGTTCAATTTCCAAAAACACCGAAACACGTACTTTTCTTTTGTAACCAAGAAGTCAAACGGCAATGTTCATAGACGCAGGTTTAAGAGTACTTTAGTTTTTTAATAATTTAGTTCATTTATAATGATATATTATAAAAGAAAGCTTTCGCCCAATATTTCACCCTTATAGGGTTAAATTTTCACAACTGCTGAAGTACGTATATATTTATTTCTGACAGAGACCAAACACCACTTTTCGTAGGTCTCTCCTTAATAGTGATATTTTTCCAGAGTACCCTTCATCCCCTATTTCACCCTCTTTTTAAACGACGCCAACTGTATAAGACGCATATTTTATGAAAATTTCAAGTTTCTAAACTTAGCGGTTGTAGCTGGGCGATGACGAGTTAGTCAGAAAATGGTTCAAATGGCTCTGAGCACTATGGGACTTAACATCTATTGTCATCAGTCCCCTTGAACTAAGAACTACTTAAACCTAACTAACCTAAGGAAAGCACACAACACCCAGTCATCACGAGGCGAGTTAGTCAGAATATTGCCTTATATATGTAGACATTAGCCCGAGGCACCACACCCCGTGGATAAATTTGTCATGAATGCTATACTCTGGGCCATATAGCATGAGCGTAGCGTAGCTCCACGAAGACCCTCCATGGAAAACCGTAGGATGAATGCTTTTAGCAAGCAGAAACGACTGAAATTAGCTATTCCACACTAATTTTTCTTGCGTAAAGTGCAAAACACCTCCACAATCCACTGAAGGACCATGCAAAATAACATGTGCACCTACATAGTTCTCGATATTAATAGCAATATTATCAGTTGCTTTATACATTGTAGGGTGGGTACGCCTTCTTCTCCCGTAATTTCGTGGTGGCATCTTCTGTGTGAGCGGTCTATTGCTGCTGGTCGCGCGGCTGTACCAAGACTGACGCCTTCTTACCACAATCATTACTTATATAAACGAAACTGTTGCATCTTTGAGCCCCCCGTTCTCGATGTACTCTTGTCCGATTCGTAGCTGATGCTACAAATTTCCAAGCCCGGCGTTGTGTCATTGTAATGTTGTCGCTTTAATTTGTTATGTGGAAGCGGTGCTGATAGACAATAAAAGAGGGTTAAAAGCTGTGAGCTATCTGAGGAAGTTAACGTTGCATTACTGAGCAACTGTTTCACCAGGTATCCAATCTAGCTTACCAAATTTCCAACCAGACTAACATTAATTATAATCTTTTAATAGTCATACGAAAACCGGTGATACATATATAAAAAAGAGAATTTAAATAAAAATAAATAAATCAGTTTATATTTGGAAATTCATTTTAACATTGATCATTGAAACTTCAGCATATTAAACTTGAGTCATAACTAAGCTGGTGCCTTATTTTGGATAGTGAAAATGTGAGTTTGTAATCTTACGGAACACATCAAATAGGGAGCCAAGATTGGGAGACTACATACAACACTACATTCATAAAATAACACACGAAGAACATTGAAGCATATGTAAGAGAAAATTAACCACAACCAACCGATTCAATTTTCACCCAAAGAAGTAACGTTCGTAGCGCAATCCTGTCCGTCATGTAGTTACCACACCCTGGTATACTAAATTCGTATGAATCTCTGTGAAATCTTCCCGAAAAGAATAGCTGAGAGCTACTTTGATGATTACACCACATGCTTCACGTGGTTAACTTGCTTTACACAAAGAGTGTAATGCCACAATAATTTTGATAATTAAAATAAATTAGATCAAAAAGCAATTTACAAAAGAAAAACCTCGAACTGGTTACTATCGTCTTACTATTAACCTGATGGGTCAAACAATTGTATAAGCACGTGGTACTGGTCTCACGAAGTACACCCCACGTGGATTGAACATAAAGAAAAGTTGCTATATTGAAAAATATTGTTAAGGCAAGACGTTATAATCTCAAGCACATTCGCATTTAAGATTGATGATCTTAGTTAGAGTTACTGATCAACACGTGGTTCCACTTTACTCACAAACTAGTGACAAAGCAACTATTGTAAAATAATCTGAAGTTCGCACTCGAAATACACTGCGTTGCAACTTAAGATAACATTAGATATTTTAGAGATAAACCTGAAATAAAGTTGATTAAATTTTCAGTTAGGCTGAACTTAAGAAATCCATTGTCCTGCGGACTTAGCAGACACGCGCTTAGCCGGAGATCTTACCACTTCAGACGCTCGCCGCGGACAGACTGACCTGCGCTCCTACCGAGCGTGCTTCCCGATACAAAACGGAAGTGACCAGAGGGGCAGCTTCCTATACCAACATGACAAGGGACGGACAGAACCATACTAAGGATAGAAACCTCTTTGCTTTTAGAAAGCATAGCTACCTGTTCCGACGTTGGTCCTACTGTTCTCTAGCAGACAGGCTTGTCTGCTACTCTCAAGCATGCAACTAGAAATACATTTGCTCATTCATCCTCTCACACAGAAGGGAAGGGGGATGACAGTATCTTATCATATACAGTACATAAAAGAAAGCGGATGTAGGTTCCGTATGAGACTGTGTGACATGAATTGCATATAAACTGTGTTTTAATGTGTAGTAGTGACAGATCGTTCTTGTTTATGTGGAAAAGTAACACGTTCCACTACTCAGTCTCCTCGCAGATAGTCAGAAACGCCACAGTAAATTTAGAAGAGGAATTTATGCCGTAAATGACAACAGATTTAAGAAATTAACATGAAAGGAATCTAACAGAGACCTTTCATCATCATCCCGTAAACATAGTGTTGCCCCCACATCGCGAGGTGAATTGTGCCATACAGAGGCTGACGCGTCTAGTTGTGTCCGTGGTGTTTTACTCCACATCCGGCCGGGAACATAGTTATCCACAGAGCCTAGTGCGACTGATCTGTTGTCATTTACTGTCCTTTACTTCGGCTAATTCCTTATTCATCCTATTGCATTGGTCGCTAACAGCGTTTCTCCGCAGCAATAAGCCTCAGTTTCGTTTTTCAGTCTTTTTTATTTTGGTTTATTTTTTTTTATTTTTTTATTTTTTGAGACATCAGTCTTCTGAGTGGTTTGATGCGGCTCTCTACGAATTCCGCTGCTGAGCCAACCTCTTCATCTCAGAGTAGTACTTGCAACCTCCGTCCTCAGTCCTCTTATGCAACTCTGTATCTATCAAGCCAGGGAGATTACGTTCCTCCGCTAATTTTGTGTAAATCCTAATAATCGCTTCTTGGGGCTTCGCATCAGCGAGATGGGAAATTTCTTTGTACTTTGACGACGTCCAAGAAGTAAACTCTGTGACTCGAATTGATTACATGTTATTTTCTCTTATTCAGAAGCGAGTTTATCTACTGTATTTGCGTATTTGCTAGCTCCCGAATAATTTATGATAAATCGCACTTCATCTGCTTTATCTCACCAATTTGTGTACCTTTTCGGTCTATTGACATGCGATAATTTTAACATGGCTATTTCATGGAGATTACGCCTCAGTTTCATTGAGGAAAAAGAAACAATCTCACCACGCTGGGAAGTGTCACGTTTTCCCTGACCTGCATCTCCACATTCTTCTCTCTTTCTGGTGTGCAAAACGAATTAAAAATTCTGCAGATCATGTTCAGATCAATCGAATCTTTCTCTGATTTATCAAGGGAATTTAATAACAGATAATAGGAGTGACCGTAAGGTCATATCCACTACTTCTTCTCTAATTAACAATGTGGGCTTACGCAGTGAAACAGTTTTCGGTGAGCAGTCGAAGCAGGGGGTCACGTGCAGTCTTAGGACACAAAAAGAGGGGCGGGGGAGATGCACGGTAATGTTCAGTTGTGGCGCCACAGTGTGGAGAACGAGGCCCACTAGAAAGACAAGCCGTGGTGCGTACGTCATAACAAGGGACACTGCAGGTTTGTCCGCCCCGATAGCTGAGCGGTCAGCGCGACGGATTGCCGTCTACAGACCCGGGACCGATTTCCAGCTGGGTCGTGGATTTTCTCCGCTAAGAGACTGGGTGTTATGCTGCCTTCATGACCATTTCATCCTCATCCGGAGCGCAGGTCGCCCAATGTGTCGTCGAATGTAATAAGACCAGCACCACGACGGCCGGACCTGCCCCGCGAGTTACCTTCCGGCCAATGACGCCAAACGCTCATTTCCATTTCCACTGCAGGTCTTACGAGTACCAACTTCCGTTTCCGGCGGGAGCGAGTAACTACACTGAAGCGCCAAAGAAACTGGTATAGGCAGGCGTATTCAAATACAGAGATATATAAACAGGCTGAATACGGCACTGCGGTCGGAAAAGCCTCTATAAGACAACAAGGGTCCGGTGTAGTTGTCTATCGGGTACTGCTGCTAAAATGCCAGATTTCAAGATTAAACGAGTTTCAACGTGATGCTTAAGTCGGCGCACGAGTGATGTGACAAAGCATCTCCAAAGTAGCGATGAAGTGAGAATTTCCCCTTACGACCATTTTACGAGTGTATCGTGGATATCAGGAATCGGGTGGAACATCAGACCTCCGACATCGCCGGGGCCGGAAAAAGATCCTGCAAGAACGAGACCAACGACGACTGAAGAGTATCTTTCAACGTGTCAGAAATCCAGCCCCTCGCCAAACTGCTGCAGATTTCAATGCTGGGCCATCAACAAGTGGCAGCGTGCGAACCATTCAACTAGACATCATCGATATGGATTTTCGGAGCCGAAGGCCCACTCGTATACCATTGATTGACACAAAGCCTTACGCCTCGCCAGGGCCGTCAACACCGATATTGGACTGTTGATGCCTGGTCGTCGATTCAAATTGTATCCAGGGGATGGACGTGTACGGGTATGGACACAACTTCATGAGTCCGTGGACCCTGCATGTCAGCAGGAGACTATCCCAAGCTGGTGGTGGCCCTGTAATGTTGTGAAGCGTGTGCATTTTGAGGGAAATGGGACCTCTGCTATTTCTAGAAACGGCTCTGACAGGTCTCACGTACGTAAGCACCCTGTCTCATCACTTACATCTACAGATGTCCATTGTAGATTCCTACGGACTTTGGGAATTCCAGCAGGAGAATGCGACATCCCAAAGGTGGTATAGATTGTCTCCAGGAACAGTCTCCTGAGTTTAAGCACTTCCGCTGGCCACCAAACTCCCCAGACACGAACATTGTTGAGCATATCCGGGATGCCTTGCAACGTGCTGTTCAGAAGAGATTTCCATCCACTCGTACTCTTACAGATTTATGGGCAGCCCTACAGGTTTCATGGTGTCAGTTCCCTCCAGCACTACTTTACAAATTATTCGAGTCCATGCCACGTTGTGTTGCGGCAGTTCTGAGTAATCGAGGGGGCCCTAAACGATATTAGGCAGGTCTACCAGTTTCTTTGGCGCTTTACTGTTTTTCTCCTTAATTGCGTCTCTAAATGACTACAAGTTATCTATAGCGCACGACAAAATTAAGACTTTTTTCTGGGAACCTTTTCAATCACGTATCGGTTTCCTGTGGGCGCTGCCCGGTGCCGAGCTTTCGTAAAGTGTGGTGGAGAAGCCGACTAGTGCGACGTCACGAGTTCGTTGCAGGGCTGATATATCTCATTGGTCCCGACGGAGAAGATCAGCTTTTGCCAGCGAGGAGACAGTACTGACAGACAGGCTTCCACTAAGACAACACTGTGGCGAATGTTACCTGCATAGGGACGACCTACGTTTGCCATGCTGCTCCCTTAGGAAAACATGGCCTGTTTTTCAAGCCTTGTTTAATATCCATGGGAATTAGAAGCATAAGGGAAAGAGGGGGAATGTTTCCGTAAATGCCTGGACAGAAAACAAGTGAAACATTTCGTAGTATGTCCGTGTGTAAAGCGACATGCGGGCGCTGCTACCGTGAGATGAGAGAAGCTTTGCCACCCGCTGGCAGAAAGAAGCGTCTAGAGAAGTCGTGAAAAACAGTGTCATTTCAGTATTTTTCTACACTGCGGACATCGAATTGAAAGCTATTTTTACAACCCATAGTAGGAGTAGAACTACAAACACTTTTGGCGGAAGCTAGGAAGAAATCTTATCTTTGGTGGACAAAGCTTTTTAGCCTCAAATGACGTGGATAGCATTGAGAGCGCGGTGTTCATTTCAGATTTAACTTCACTTCAGACTAAAAGCGGCTTATCAACTTCTTAGCAACGTTTGCAGACTCTTACAGACTTCACACTTTAGCCAGACTTCGGCAGACTCCAATTCAAACTTCACATGGAAGGAGCGTGAACGGTAGTGGAATTAGAGAACTAGATTGGCATACTGTAACTAGATTGGCAGCTGTGGGAATTTTGGTGACTGCTGAGTTTGCTCAAAAATGGCTCTGAGCATTATGGGGCTTAACATTTCAGGTCATCAGTCCCTATAACTTAGAACCACTTAAACCTAACTAACCTAAGGACATCACACACATCGATGCCCGAGGCAGGATTCAAAACTGCGACCGTAGCAGTCGCGCAGTTCCCGACTGAAGCGTCTATAACCGATTGGTCACAAAGGCCGGCTCCACGTTTGCAGCCTGCTCACAATATCGGTAAGATGACACAGACCCTTCGGCGATCTAGAGCGCTTAAGGTAGGACTTTGCTCGACTGAAGTAACTTCACGCAAGCTGAGAATGATTGAATTCACAGGTAAGTGCACCTGTTGTCTCTTCCTTTCTCTCAATTACGCTGTCACTGTTTTCATTTCCATGAATCTGTTAGGAACAACTCCTTATCAGACAGCCGTCTCAGACCATCAACCTACTTTCGTTCGTAATCGATTTCATGTTTCAGTTTAATGTACTTGAAGTGTGCATCGAAATGTTAAAATATTTTCTGATAACCCATGCACCTACAATTACCTAAAAGGAAGTAGGGATTTTACTTGTACGATGCATTTAATTTTGTAAACATAACAACCCTCCCACGAAATTATTCAGTATAATAACTGTGGAAATGTTGGTTCTTGAAATTCAGTGCTACGGCCACCTTTTTGCGAAAACAGTGTGAAATTTAACTCTCCTTGCGTAACTTCACTAAACATTTGGATTTCAAGGAGCGATCTGCCTCTAATTAAGTCCAGATGATGCAGATCAGACAAGCTTACACGACGCATTTCGCAAAGTCTTGGCTAATTTCTTGAGACGCCGCCTAAATCTAATCTATCCCCAGTTCAAAAATAAATATTATAGCAGTAAATGGCTTTCAATCTAATCTGTAAACTGCGGCACAGACTTGTGAATTATTTTAATTGAGAATCTGATCCAAGTAAGCCAGTATGAAAAAAGTATGAATAGCCACTTGCGTTTGGCCACTCCATCGACGAAGACGTCCTTCCCTTGGGATGCTGTGGCTTGACTTTTTCATTAGTTTTCCTTCTCTACTTAAGGCTCAGTTACTGTGGTTCCAATGAAAACAAAACTGCACACAGTATAGTACCGGCTGATCAAAAAGTCAGTATAAATTTGAAAACTGAATAAATCACGGAATAAGGTAGATAGAGAGGTACAAATTGACACACAAGCTTGGAATGACATGGGGTTTTGTTAGAACCAAAAAAATACTTAAGTTCTAAAATGTCCGACAGGTGGCGATACATCTGATCAGAATAGCATTAATTAGCATAACAAAGCAAAGATGACGTTCTTCACAGGAAATGCTCAATAGGTCCACCATCATTCCTCAACAATAGCTGTAGTCGAGGAATAATGTTGTGAACAGCATTGTAAAGCATGTCCGGAGTTATGGTGAGGCATTGGCATCGGATGTTGTCTTTCAGCATCCCTACAAATGTCGCTCGATCACGATAAACTTGCGAGTTCAGGTAACCCCAAAGCCAGTAATCGCACGGACTGAGGTCTGGGGACTTGGGGGGCCAAGCAAGACGGAAGTGGCGGCTGAGCACACAATCATCACCAAACGACGCGCGACAGAGATCTTTCACGCGTCTAGCAATATGAGGTGGTTGTAATAAATCCCCATGTCATTCCAAGCACGTGTGTCAATTTTTACCTCTCTATGTACATTATTCCGTGTTTTGATAATTAAATGGAAACCATAGCTGCAAATAGGCGTTGATGTACTTCATTAGGGACATGTTGAAAATACATACCCCGACCGGGAATCGAACTCGGGTCTCCTGCTTACCTGGCAGACTCTCTATCCATCTGAGCCACCGAGGGCACAGAGGATATCGCGACTGCAGGGACGTACCCCTTGCACGCTCCCCGTGAGATCCACATTCCCAACATGTCCACATCACTACATTCGTAGTGCTCCTAAGAGATGTTTGGCCATCGTACTCATTACTCGTGGCAGATTAATCTACCAAGTCCCGTACGAGTTCGGGCATAGTGTGTGCGTTTGCACAAGAAGGTCACTGGCCGGGAAGCCATATTTTAACTATACATGACGACAGTATCTGTTTCCGAAAGAACAGTTACCGTAGATGACGATGCAGCTTTGCTAGAAATGAAACGATAATTAAATGGACACCCTAGCTGCAAATAGGCGTTGATGTACTTCATTAGGGACACGTTGAAAATGTGTACCCCGACCGGGACTCGAACCCTGGATCACCTGCATACATGGGAGACCCTCTATCCATCTGAGCCACCGAGGGCACAGAGGATAGCGCGACTGCAGGGACTTATCCCCTGCACGCTCCCCGTAAGACCCACATTCCCAACATTTCCACACCACTACATTCGAGTGCGCCTAAGAGATGTTTGTCCATCATACTCATTACTCGTGGCAGATTAATCTACCAAGTCCCGTGCGAGTTCGGGCATAGTGTGTGCGTTCGCACAAGGTCAATGGCCGCGAAGCCATATTTTAACTATACATGACGATAGTATCTGTTCCTAATGAAGTACATCAACCCCTGCTTGCAGCTAGGGTGTCCATTTAATTATCATTTCATTTCTAGCAAAGCTGCATGGTCATCTGCGGTAACAGTTATTTCGGGAACAGATACTATCGTCATTCCGTGTTTTATTAAGTTTTTAAATTTATACTGACTTTTTGAGCACCCGGTACATACAATACGCTAAAAATAAACTTTCCTCGTCCTCGGATGGGCGCCAACTACAATTTGCCTCGGATCGGCGAAGCAGAATATCACGTTCTTTTATTTGCTACTTGAACTCTCTGGTAATAATATTCATAAATTAATCTGACTTTAATGTAATTCATAAACAAAGTTTAGGTAGAAAAGTCTGCTTTGAAGTGCAGGTTCATTGTCGCAAAATAAAATTAATGTCGTACACCGATTTAATAATGAACCCTTTAGGTAGAATTATAATGCCTCACACTCTGTAATATCTTCCGGTTGCGGCAAGTCACTAATTAATTTTGATATTTGATGTTAATGTCTAGATTTACGAAATCATGTACACTGACACAATTAAGTTCACCTAAACGCCATTCATTCATACGTCAATAACACAGTGACTGTACGTTATCAATGAGCACTTGCTTATTTGACAAATGCAGGCAGAGAGAGATTTTCGATATACGAATACCGTTTCATGTTTCATTCATTGTTATAGTGATTCAGAAGAAATAAAGCACGAAACCCTAAATTCCGCTGCATATAGTGTGCTTGGATTTCTGCTCGCACACCAGCAGAGAATGAGGCAGTGCGAAGTACGCGCTCGCTACCTGATCGACTACCAGTACTAAGGGGTTTTTTATGAAGCTCAACGGTTTTCTTGTTTATGAAAGGGGTTTTATCAAATCACTTGCGATTGGGAAAGTAAGGACAGGCGTAAATTCTTATAAGAAAGGACAGATACTGTGGGTGAAAAAGAGGACTTGATAAAAGTTCCATTAATTCAGTACAATGCCCGTATTACATGACTAGAGAAAACCCAAAGGCAGGTAACTGTGAAATGCGCTCATATAATTCAACTTTTGAATGAACCGCATTTCGTACAATTGGTGAACAGAAACAAATCTTCATCCATTCCTATGGCTGAAAACTCTGTTAAGACATGCAACGACTACAGAAAATGGCCTTTCTTTTCAACGTATGTGATAGTAAAATGAGATAACAGTAGAGTCTCCGCAATAAGATACGATTACGCCACCTTCCATAGAAACTCATTGTTTTAGGGAACAATGTACGAAATCCTGAATACCAAGTGACATAGAACGTACACCTAATATTGCACAGGGTCTGACTATTATGAAAAGCATGAGAGTTTATTCTGATAATGTCACTCTCCTAAACCGTATAAATGTAACGTTCATCGATCGATTGAACACTTTGTGTCTTACACTTCATTTATATTTAAAGGTATTTAAGTAAAACATTACATTAAAATAACTTTTTAATGAACAGCAATGGTGCTTGGGTCTATGATACTAATCTAAAAATGTATTAATGTGCAAAAGAAATTTTTATTTTGTACTTAGGTACACGTCGAAATACCTATAGGAAGGTGTTCAACGTATGTGGACATAATTCTAGTTACAGAATTTTGCATGTAAGTCACTCTCCCTTTTTACTTTATATTTGTTGACTTCTGAGGTACGAGGGAAAGTTTATTTACTCCATTCCTTACTGAACTGTATTCAGCAGAACCTGGTCATTCATTTGTAGTTAGAGTCTGCTTACGTGGGACTAATAGCAGAAGATCGCCGAAATACGCAATTACGCCCAACACTTTCTGTTTTTCTTGTACCCTTTCCAAATAGGGTTACAGATTAATGTCCCAAAATTTTGAGGCAATGATTGAGTCCTGAGGGGCTTTTTGTTGAAACTTGATAGAATAAATCCACATAAGCCCTGTAGTCTAAAGACATTTATAAATTAACCTAGAGAATTAAGGTGCCTCAGACACGCAAATAAAGATGACTTCCATAGGTTGGCCAAGGCACCCAGTATATCAGTCACAACAGTGGCCACTGTGCCTCTGAAGGATAGTATGGGGTAAGATGCCCTATTTTCGGATGGTGGTCTAATTCCGGACAGGTGGTTATTTGCTCCCTGGACAATGCTGCAGATGCAGATCCTTGTGCTTCCGCCATATTAGTGTACTGCTAACTGCGAAGCGCATCAGTCACATTTTGTGCTCGCAGTTGATTTTTCGTTAGTACCTAACATTTGATTGTAATATTTTGTAGGAACGACGAAAGCATCACTGCTGCATGAAAGTAGCTTGAAATTTTAATCCTATTTATTAGTGATACATTCAATGGAATTTGTGAATAGGCATTTCTAATCAGATTGTACAGAAGCCCAATTTCGACCCACATAAAATGTATCTATAGATTTCGTTCTTTATTACTTCTCAGGAGACGGCAGGGAGGAAAAGAAAGTGATGATTAGAGGAAAATATGAGAAAAGCAATGGAAACTGTTAGAAATAAGGAAACGGAATTCTTACAGGCCTCCAAAGTGTTTTAAGTGTTAGAAACTACACTTGTAGATTACGTAAAGTCAGGAAACCTGGAAGAGAAACTGGGCTCTGGCTTAGTAGGCAGAAAATGTGCTCTAGGAAGAGCTCTCAGCTTCAGATAAAATTCAAAGGAGCAATTTTAAAAGATCTAGGAGAGTTTTCAAAAAATCGAAAACATCAAAGTACTCAAATGGCAAGCCAGAAGCACACATAGGTTGTTAAAATGAGTAGGCGTAAAGAAAACCGACATGTGAGTTACCACGTTCTAAGGTCAGCGAATGTTCTATTTACCTTGTCTCGACAGACGATAAAGACAACGCATACAAGGAATGCATTTGTTGTTTTATTCCATACCAAGTAGATTAATCGGAGAAAAGATTGGATAAGGCGTTTAATATGTTTGCGTTGTGTAAATGAAATGTGTGCTAGGACAGGGAAGCATGACTGCAAGATGTACAAATGTGAAAACTGCAAATGATAGCCCCAATGTAGTTATAAGTGTATCATTATTGTAGTCAAACTGTTATTTTTGTGATAAAACTAAATTACTATAGATATGCAATCGTCAAGGTTCCCAGTGAAATAACCCTATCAAAAATTAAGATCTACACTTGTAAGTAGGCTGTTTAGGTTTCTTTATTGGTAACGCCACATAGCGCTCTGTATGAAGATCACTGGCTGTGCTGTGTGCAGTCTGTGGCTGGTTGGCATTGTTGTAATACTCGCCATTATAGTGTTGGGCGGCTGGATGTTAACAGCGCGTAGCGTTGCGCAGTTGGAGGTGAGCCGCCAGCAGTGGTGGATGTAGGGAGAGAGATGGCGGAGTTTTGAAATTTGTGAGAATGGATGTCATGAACTGATATATATATATATATATATATATATATATATATATATATATATATATATATATATATATATATTATGACTATTAAGGTAAATACATTGTTTGTTCTCTATTACAATCTTTCATTTGCCAACTATGACTATCAGTAGTTATTGCCTTCAGTAGTTTGAATCTTTTATTTAGCTGGCAGTAGTGGTGCTCGCTGTATTGCAGTAGTTCGAGTAACCAAGATTTTTGTGAGGTAAGTGATATGTGAAACGTATAGGTTAATGTTAGTCAGTGCCATTGTTTTGTAGGGCTTTTTGAAAGTCAGATTGCGTTGCGCTAAAAATATTGTGTGTCAGTTTAAGCACAGCCCTGTACAATTTTTCTAAGGGGACGTTTCATATGTCGACCCTTAGCCGAGAATACCTCACTGGAATCTTCTGATTTTTTCTTGTAGTTTGTGTAATTAGTGTAGCTGTTCTTCATTGCTAACGCGTAATCATAGAGAGAATTTCCTTTGTAGTTGCAGTCTTTCATTGTTGTACAGTAAAACAGTTGTGGCATGCATGTAGGTTTGCACCAAGTATTTCGCAGCTGCGATTGCAATTAACTAGATATTATTTTCAGTACTACGTTAATGTGTTCTCTTATTTTTGCTCTTCAAATTGTGCTTTTCTGTGTTATCATGTGAAATATTGTGACAATAATGGCGTGTGAAAAACGTAATACCAGGCTCCAAAGTAACCTGAGAAATGACAGTGAAGACGAAAGCAGTGTGTTAGCGCCACCATGTAATGAATTAACTAATGTTCAAAGTAGTAATTTGATAATTGTGCATAGGGAAATGGAGTAGGCTGCAAATAATGGTGTAAGCAGTGAAACAATTAGTGAACAGGGAAGCATTATCAATCGATCCGTCGGCTAAAGATCGCCTCAGGATTCCAAAATGACAGGACACAATCTTGCAAATACTGTAGATTCAGATTTTGCGTCCTGACCGTTTTCTCAAATAAATCAAGACACATTTTCTGCTTTTCAAAATACGCATATTGCCGGTTCAAATGCACTGCCGAATAGCACTGAGGAACATGTTCCAGACACCAGTGCGCTGTTATTACAGTTAATGCAACAAATGGGACAAAGGCTACAAAAGTTAGACACAGCGCTTGAACAAAATCAGAAACAAAGGGGACAAAATCTTCAAAAGCTAGACACAACGGAACAAAATCAGAGACAAACACAGCAACAGTTAGACACAATGGAACTAAATCTTCGGAAGTTAGACACCACACTTGAACAAACGCGTGAAGATTTAACTACTGAGTTACATAACATTGAATCTAAATGTCAAAAAATCTAATGACGTAAAAACACAAATTTGTGAGCATTTTCAACTTATTTTTTCGCGGCATGAAAATGCATTATACAATCACGAAGCAGCCATAAAAGAACTGCAAACTATTGTTCGTGAAAATCACGACACCTTACAAGCTAAAATGTACTCAGTTGCATCCACCGATTCGATTACGCATCTTGCAAGAACTCAGGAAAACTTAAAGAACACAGTAGATTCGATTTCAACACAAATGGACCCTCTGAAACTTGGTTCAGAAAAACACACTGAGGAAAGTACTCACTATCGGAGAAAGTAGCCGAACTTTCGGATCAGTTCACTAATTTATCTGCAAAGGTAGATGATGATCTGAATGACACAAGACCTGTAGCCATCACTGACACAGAAGAGTATGAACAAATTAAGAAATTCAAACAAAATCAGAATCAAATTAATACGCAATACAAAAGAGAAATCCGGGAAGTACAAGGTCAGTTGACGCAGGTAATACAAAAACTGCATATTTCAGAGGACACTCGCGCTCCAACACAGGAAGAGGAACTTAGAAATACGGAAAAGCCACAAAATAATAACACAGGGCATTTCGGAAATCATGAAAGAAATTGGCAAGGTGCGCCGAATTTTGAGATGGAACCGCCGACACGACGTAACAATGACCGATATGCTACTCGCCGACATGGTGATTTTGACTATAAGCTGGTCATTACTGCACGTAAATTCAAAACATTTAAGAATTCTGGCAACGACATTCATCCACAAGCGTGGCTCCATCAATTCTCTCATTGTTTTCCTCCCAACTGGTCATCAGAGCACAGATTAGAATTTATGTGTGGCTACTTGGAGAGTGAACCAGCTGTAAGAATGCGATCGGTCATTCACGATTGCCACAGTGAGGGAGAATTTTATCATGCCTTCCTCTTAGCATATTGGTCTCAAGCTACACAAGACCGAGTAAAACATAGCATCATGATGATGAAACACTTTGAACAATCTGAATTTTCCAGTCTTGTCAAATATTTTGAAGACATGTTGCATAAGAATCAATATCTCTCAAACCCATACAGCCCTTTAGAATTTGCTTAATGAAATTGCCGGAACATTTAAGGAATATTATTTTAGCAGGACGATGCAAAGACAACATTGAAGCTTTTCAGGGACTGTTACAAGAACTGGAAATTGACACTGACAATCGCGGATCGCGAAAACAGGAGCACAACAATTACAGGTCACACCTGTCACAATTCCGCGATGACAGAAATAATACACGGCAAGGCTATTTGTACAACGTAAATCGTGACCAAAACAGACACCACCCATATGACAACCACTGGCAGAGTAATAGTTACAGAGAAAGATCGCATTTTCGTAGTAATGAATATTACACAGACAATCATAGAAACAGACAATATGGCAACCAGAACTATTATTATCACGGGAGACAGAATAATGTAAGACGCAACGGTCCAGCGCGCAGTTACGATTCTGGGAGAAATTCGCCATCACTTAACCGACAAGAAAGAAACTACAGGAACTACCGACATGACGACAGACGATATAATCATAACGACGGACCTGAATTTCATCAGAACTGGCGAGATTCAAACAGAGCAGGGCCTTCTCGGCAAGGTGATTTTGTAGAAGTTAGGTCTCCTAATCCCAATAACGACTCGCACCAACAAAGAGACAATGACTCGCACCGCAGGCAGCCACGTGCGCCGGCTGGCTCCGAGAAAAATAACATAAGACACTAGCCTTGAGAAACATTTTTGCTTTCCTTACCGACGTATACAACATAATTGCTTTTCAGTTGACAGTCTGCGTACTAGGAAGAGTAAAGTTTTACACCGCATTTCACATGTAAAACCGTTTATTGAATGATAATCTGCTGTTTAACTTAGTCTTTGCCATAACATTTTTCACTTCACATTACTAGTATGCTTTGTCAGACTTAAGAAACTGTTACTATGCAACAATGTTTGAAGTTAAATATCCAGTCTAGAACCTAGGGAACATTTTTATACAGAAATTACGAATGCATTGTTACAGTGAACAGACGACATAGTGTTGTACCTGTATTTGTACAGTCTTGCTTGTTAGTTGCACGATTACGTAACGACTATCAGGCTTACATATTTAGAACATATGCTGGTACTGCTAACGAGATTTTAATGCAACATTTTGGTTTACTTGAGAACGCATTCTGGATTTAAAGTACTTTATTTGAGATTAAAGATGACTTAGTATTTGGTTTCTTTGACAGCTACGCGATTATATCACGACGCTACTAATGTGTGACAATTTACATTGTTGCTTTTGCGGTGCATCTGTTTTATATCTGAACAGTTTTTCTGAATTCTTCTGGAAAGTAAAACATGTTTTAATAGTAACTTTTGCGGTATAGCTACAAGGAGACAGCCTTTTCCGTAGCTCAACAATACGTTACAGCACAGTACTTTCTTCATCATGGCAATAAGCGTAATAACTAAGATATCTATACGCAAAGCATTTCAGTTTTGTTTATCATGAGGTAAGTACATTGACTTCTTCAGAACTTAGCTTTCGAAGGACGATAACTACGACACTTCCACAGAGATTATCTTGCAAAAAGACGCATGGTTTAGCGCTACAATACACGTATTTGAGTGATTAATTTTGTACTTAAGACATTTATTTGTAAAGATATTTGAAGTACAATGATACAAAAGTTTTCCGTGATATATTTCATTCCATTGCTGTAACCTGTAACGCTTGAGGGTATAATTACATTAATCCTCAGGGGGGTACACGCTTACTTTGTGTACCATGTGTATGGCAAGCACAAGGAGCCCTAGGTAATATGGTATTTGCTTATACAACTTTACACATCGGTACCATATTTCTCTAACACAGAATTACACAGCTATCTGATCATTTAACTGAGAGAGACAAATATTTATTTTACTACATCAGTGGCAGATGTTTACGTAATCACACGGTTGGATAACTTCACACTTATGAAACTGTATCTTGTCTGTACTTTGGGAACTGTTCATATTTTTTCGGAACCATTTTGATACTATGAGAGCTTTGAATGATGTATTTGGTATGGAATCGTGATTTTTTTAGTACGTTTGAGGCAGATGACACTTTTGACATGAGCAGAGTTTTTTTTAGGTTTTGAAATTATTGGAGGAAGCTACGACGATTTTGAGAATTTGACTGAGGTGTTATGATGTTATTACGATGATTATGTATTACGCTGTTGCGGTATGTGTATGATCAATAGGCTGATGCTATGTGAGGAATTTGATTATGCTACATATTTATTATGATGAAATATTGAAGAAGTGTATGCGAATATGTATATGTATAATAAGGTAAGGAATAATGAGTAGTGGTTAGGGACTCTGATTTGTGGAAAAGGTTGTTGGAAACCAAGAATCGAACTTTAAGAGTTATGAAATGTATGTAAATGTGTGAATGTATTACAATGCCGACGAAAGTTTTTTGGACACTGTTATATCAATAGGATTTTGTTTCTACAGATGAATAACGCAAATTCTTGACATGTGACATTTTTATATGAGGCTGCCACTGTAGCGGAAACTGGTGTCGTAAATATTTCGGTAAGAAAGTGAAGTAACCACGTGCAATTAATGCGTCGTGGGCACCCAGCTGCGCGACAGCCACCTGGAAACAAACCATTAGTGTGTGCCTTTCAGAGGCCCAAGAAAAAAAGAAGCCATTATCCTCGCTATTGATATTCCTTTGTAGGAAGCATCGCAAAAACGACACGCTCATTACTTGGGAAAGATACTTATTTACATCTGCACACCTGATAATGACAAGCGTCTTTCTACGAGAGTTCAGAGAATTTGTACTAACTTAAGAAATGTCACATGACTATTGAATGATATTTTTATGCCTTGCCTTTCATAGTTGCTTATTTCATTTGATATCTGGTTTCCAGCTGTGTTGCAACATTCGTTTTATGAAATAAAATTAAATGCATTTGCTAATGTAAACACTTTCTGTCAACAGATCTATTAAATAATCATTTTATGATCAACGTTCTTCGAAAAAGGAGCACTTCAAAAGGAAAGAACAATAAGAAGGGATTAATAACAGTCGCTGCATACTTCATTTTCTTTTCAACTACTTGGTAATTTTTTGTAGAATTAGCTTTTGTGGTGCACCACTTTAATGACATAGACATTAAGATGTGAATATACATTTCCCTTATCTGCATTGTTGTCTTTACTGTAATATTTTTTCTGCTTGATATTTGTCATGTTTAGATATAAGTTATTGCATTTGCTGCTGCTGTTTGCCAGGCATAGTGATACTAAATTTCACTTTGTATTACTCTGTTAAGCTAGTTTTACTACTGATTTATTTTTCTTGTTTGCTGCTCATTGCCTTATATTTGTTGTAATATTGCTGCTTGCTTTGACAATTTCCAATTTTTTTTCATTGCTGTTTGTATTACATGTTTTGTGCTGCTGCGTTGCGTCGTCCCTTAGTTTAGCATCTGAGCTCAGTAGGTTTAAGTTAGCTTAAGAGGGGGTAGACTATATAAGAAAGTAACTATGATGAATTGGAAGAAAAGCATTGAGAAACTATAAGAAAATGGTTTGGCCAAAAAAAGTAGTGTACAGTGGAGAAAAACTATTTTTGAAAGAGAATGTGAACAGAATACAGAAAGCATGCTAGGATAGGATTTTTTTTTGGCTGGAGCAAATGCTGACATAAGAGGGACTTGGCATGAAGTTTTGGGTTGGACTGCAGTACCAAATGTTAACCTGAAAACAAACCCTGTCCTTTCATTTTGTGTTATCCCACTATATGTTTGGGTACCCTTGTGTATTTGTTTTCTTCCTGTCTCTGTGTATGGTTCATAGATTTTTTTCTATTCTAATACTAAGCTAAATTCACTATGAGGAGGAATACTGTTATTCTCAAATATAATTCGCATTAATAACATGTTATTTACTTCGTAAAGATGTTTACACATTATTTATTCTGTTTTGTTCTAATGCTCATGTGTGAAGTTGAGGTTTCGAAAGCTATTCTGACATTTTATATATTTACTTATGTCATAATTCCTGTAATACTGATGTATATGTTATTTCGTTTCTTTTGTAAGACCTGCATTACCACAAATGTTATATGTATTGTCATGTTCTTCAGTGATGTATTTTGTACCTTTGTTATTGTATTCTCATGTTATAAAATTGTAATTGACACCAGTTCATCAAATTAAGTAACTTGTAAATTACATTTCACTGCGCACGTTTCTGTTGGTCATAGAATATGGACAATATGTGAGAAGTAGGGACTAATAGTGTTTGCACGTGTGTTAATATTCAGCAAGGGACTGGATAACAGCATTGCTGGTTCTAAGGACATTTCAAACAAATTCTTTGTGAGTGGACAAGTGGTGGTTTATGGACTTGCTATATTGCCCACAAGACTCTTCGATGGTGATTGTGCACCTGCACAGTCGCAACAGTTGGCTGCTAGCCATCTCTACAAGGACTGAAGTGGGTCTGCACCTTCGATGGCACACCAATACCATTATTTCTACAAGGACTGCTGTGGGTCTGCACCTCTGGTGGCCCACCAATGTCATAATCTCTACTAGGACTACAGTGGGTTTTCTCTGTGATGACCAACCTTCCAATAGTCTTCAAAACTTCGACTGACTCTGCTGTGGGTTTGCTCTGTTGTGGTCCATTACCTGTCTGCATGTCAAGTGTCAGCACTGTCTTTCTGTTGGAAGGACAACACTACTTCTTCAACACTGCATGGAAATCCACTACTTCCATGTGCATTTTCTTTTACTGCTCAGACATTGAAACACTGCTATTTTTCTGTGATGAACGTTCAGGACTGTCTTTATGGACTGTGAGAAAATTTTAGCTTTTGACCAACATTGTATCAATAAGTGTGTACATTTTATTTCTTTGTTATTGTAATTATAATTATGAAAAATGTTTTCAAATCTGTACTGGCCACTGCCCAAAACAATTTGTAAAATTTTTTGTGGGGAGCATGGGGGCTATGTAAGTAGGCTGTTTAGGTTTTTTTATTGGTAACGCCACATAGCGCTCTGTATGAAGATCACTGGCTGTACTGTGTGCAGTCTGTGGCTGGTTGGTATTGTTGTAATACTCGCCATTGTAGTGTTGGGCGGCTGGATGTTAACAGCGCGTAGCGTTGCGCAGTTGGAGGTGAGCTGCCAGCAGTAGTGGATGTGGGGAGAGAGATGGCTGAGTTTTGAAATTTGTAAGAATGGATGTCATGAACTGCTATATATATTATGACTATTTAGGTAAATACATTGTTTGTTATCTATTAAAATCTTTCATTTGCTAACTATACCTATCAGTAGTTAGTGCCTTCCATAGTTTGAATCTTTTATTTAGCTGGCAGTAGTGGTGCTCGCTGTATTGCAGTAGTTCGAGTAACCAAGATTTTTCTGAGGTAAGTGATATGTGAAATGTATAGGTTAATGTTAGTCAGTGCCATTGTTTTGTAGGGCTTTTTGAAAGTTAGATTGTGTTGCGCTAAAAATATTGTTTGTCAGTTTAAGCACAGTCCTGTACAATTTTTCTAAGGGGACGTTTCACACTGTCTGAAATCGAGCACCCTTTTAGTACAGTCTCCTAAATCCACAAATTCCTTAAACATAAATTATGAAACGTAATCTGTTGACTTTCACTGTAAAACGTCATATATAATCAAAATCTATAATGCTTTACATAGGTCAGTCAGTTTTGGGGGCTTTCAGATGATTGCTTAGCTATCCAAAAATAGGGCACTTTAATTTATGCAAGTTTTGGGGTTGTTTGGACAAATTTACTTGGAAATCGATCAAACGTTTCAAGTACAGTGTAACTGACAATGGTGCATTGAGAGCACTGTGATTACATTTTCATTACAGTAGTATTTTATTAAATGAAACATTAGAGATACCCTCAGTGAGCGTTCGTTTTCTCTTTCACCTATGCAACATTCAAAATCGATGAGCGTTCCAAGCAAACTTTTCCGTTTTGTGTATGTTCTAAATCAAACTTGTAAAAGGTTTTCGCACAATTTCACATGAGTGGTGTGACAGGATTTTGGTGATCATGGCCTATTCATGCATGAATAAAATCATAATTTCCCTTACAACCCATTTGTCACACTCTCAACACAATGGCTGGTTCAAATGGCTCTGAGCACTATGCGACTTAACTTCTGAGATCATCAGTCGCCTAGAACTTAGAACCAATTAAACCTAACTAACCTAAGGACATCACACACATCCATGCCCTAGGTAGGATTCGAAGCTGCGACCGAAGCGGTCGCTCGGCTCCAGACTGTAGCGCCTAGAACCGCACGGCCACTCCGGCCGGCACATTCTGAACACACTATTACATTTTCCTCTTTTCTCATCCCTTTTCTTAACGTATACAGACATTTCAAGCAACAATAATGGTAATGTTCCTTGGTTGCTAAACAATTTGGTTGGGTAACTACCCCGGAGGTCCTTTCGCTGACCAACAACGGTAAAAATACCGTCTCGATTTTCCTCATTATAGTTACTTTCTTATGAATATTACTTCTCCGCATCCCCTTTTCTCCGTACTTATTGTTATCTGTCGCATACTTGGGGAGCAAAGGTTCTTTGCAGCTGCTGTGACACTGAGAACAACCACTGTTTATTTGCTATTCTTGGTCCACAACGGACATTTCATTCACCTGACAGCAAGCACCCACCATGTGTCTGGGCAGAAACCATTCCACACTAGTCCCATATCAAGGAAAAGGTTCTCTCATGGTCAGGATCCCTTTTACAGATTAATGTGAGTGAGAGGGGGAACCAAGTTTGGCGGTCAACAACAGTAATTATCAGCTTTATCCGAAAGACAAATAACATAATTTTCAACCCTGTACCATGATCATCCAACGCGACGAAGTCGGAAACACAACAGAATTTACAACAGAGACTGACACACCTGACTTTGTACTCGACGGATGTAGGAAGTCATTCTCGAAAAACTCAGAGACGAGTGTATTTCTCAAAGGTAAGAGAACTCTAAAACAACGTCTATGTAATATGTAACACTTCCAAAATAGTCACTGTGAAACTCAGAGTTCAGAAATTGTTCTGTTTCGAACTTGTCATAGACTGCAGAGTGGAATGTGTATGAAATATCGATAGAAATTTTTCTGTTTAATATTTTTAATATGACTTTCTGAGAAGCACCAATTTTTCTGTCCTTTTTTGTTACCCTGATATGCTTCGGCAGCTATGACTTATCTTTGTATTTTGCGTTATTCATGGAAAAAATGCTGTACTGGCTTGAATGGCCCACGTTATTAATGTAGGCTTAAAGTTACAGGATACGCGCCTACCTCTGACGTGACTTGTCACTTAAAAGTGGATCAATCAATAAATGTATCATGTCGGTTTCTTGATCAAATTCAATTAGTTTTGTTGAATCTACCAAGGAATCACAAAGTGTCAAAGCATATTAGAGGCGAGAATTATGCCGGCTATTCTTGTAATTTTCTTTTTTGGAAGACTTTTTTTTTTAATATTGCCCATCCAGACGGTTATTCACGTCTTGTACGTATTACCTCTCGACGACGAGAGTGGGGGACTAATGAGAAAAGCGGAATGCCAGTATTTAAAGCGAACTGAACTCATCGTTACTTGAAGTATTCACGGGCAAAACATCAAAGCAGTGTTTGTCTTGTTAATGTAATGTCTAACGACGAACTAAAAGCTTCAAAGTCATTTATTTTTGCATTTCATTATGTACTTTCAACGAGAGTTCACAGCTTGCGTACAGGTACTTTGAGAGTGAACTGTGGTCAGGCAGCGCATAGTGGACCGAAGCCTGGGGCCCTGTGGAGCTGCTGCGGTTAGACGCATATTAAAGCGGTAGCATCTACCGGCCGCCGCTGTTCCTGCCAACTTGGTGAGCGCTCATAAGCAGTCGGGCAGCCGTGTAGAGTGGCCGGCATACGGCACTGACGGACTCCTGCAGAAGCAGTTCTCGTCCACACCAAGGCACGACGATTTTGCAGTTCCCTGATACCAGCAAAATAAACGCGGTATCTAATAATTGCACCAAACTGTTTTTACGAGCCTGTTCGTTCTATACGTATTTGTATCCATACTCCGCAAACCATCTTAAGGTGTGTGGCGGTGGGTTCTTCAGGTACCGATCGCACTTTCGCCTCCCCTCCTCCATTCGCGAACAGTCCAGGGAAATAAGAATATTGATACTCTTTCGTATGGCCTTTAATATCTCTCATTTCTCCGACATGGTCATTTCGTGAGGTGTGTGCAGGTGGAAGTATGTTGTGCGGCTCTTCTGTGAATGTACGCTCTTGGTTATTCATGACATTTAATATTCCAGAATTCGGAACAAGAACAGCTGCCAATACTCGCGTAGCGAAGCTTACATCATGTGATAAAATTAAGTAGAATCCGCGTCAGATGGCTCAAGAAAAACTAATCAAGTCCTTTAGTCCAGATTGTTAGGTATGCTGATATGGGAGCCCCATACTTAACTCTCATATACAACTGCTAGCGCAACGAAAGATCTGTACCTAAAGACTGTAGAGCTACACAGAGATCTGTACCTAAAGACTGTAGAGCTACACAGGCCATGCCCATGCTCAGAAAAGGAAATAGGAGTAACCTGTTTAATTATAGAGCTATATCACTATGGTCGAATTACGGTCCGAAAATTATGAATTACCTAGACGAAAACGATATGTTGACAAATTGTTTGGAGGGACTCTGAAAATAACGTTCTTATGAAACATAACGTGCTCTTCATTTACACGAAATAATGAGTGCTATTGACTGATTCCATATTTTTAGATTACAGACGAATTTTGACACAGTTCCTCAAAAGCGAACTCTAATTAAACTGAACTTTCAGCATTGCAACGCGTCAGCAATCATAAGTACCGAAATAATTATGAAAAATCCGCCTCGATTGCACAAACTACCTGGTGTTTAGCTAGGTTTCAGTGTGGGTAACCACGCCTTCTTCAGAACAAATATAAAACAGCTTGCCTAAATAGGCATGGTCAAAGGCTGAAAATCAAGCGGCAAGACCACATATTTTTTTTTTTTTTTTTTTTTTTTTTACAAATAAACGGTACATATGTAGCAAGTCAATAACATTACTTATCTCATGAGATAAGTAAAAAACAAAAAATTTTGGGGGTCTTGCCGCTGTAGGTGTTGACTTTAGCCTTTGACTATGCCTATTTAGGCGAGCTGTTTTATATTTGTTCTGGAGAAGGCGTGGTTACCCACGCTGAAACCTAGCTAAACACCAGGTAGTTTGTGCAATCGAGGCGGAGTTCTCATAATTAATTCTAATTAAACTGCTTCCCTACGGAGTACCGTTTAACTGGATTCATAATTTCGAATTAGAAAGGTCACAGTTATTGTACCCGACGGAAAGTGCTCGAGTAAAATTGAAGTGATATCTAGCGTCCTCAAGGGAGCGTTGCACACCCTCTTCTGTTCCCTTTCCGTGTGAACTATTTAGGAGACAATCTGAACACCCCTCTTCGACCTCAGGTGTTTCTCTCGTTTACCGTGTAGTACAGCCATCACAGGATAGGAACTAGTAGCAAAATGATTTAGACAAGATATCTGTATGATTCTCAACAAAAAGTGTGTAGCAATCCATATGAGCGCTAGAAAGAATCCGCTAAATTCCGGCTGTGTCTTAAAATACACAAATTTAACTGCTGTGATGCCAACTAATACACATAAAAAAAAGTTTTGCATGACCTCGGTTCCCAGAACTCGTGAAGATAAACATTGACTGCGGATGTTGTATCATAGACACAGTACCTTTGACTGTTCAGAGATGTCACTACACCCGTGCAAAGATGTTAACAACCATGCAAGAGCAGCGCCTATTAGACGGAGGGGGTTCAACAAGCGATCAGTTCCAGTCATTCCACCAGGATGGAAACACACGGCTCGTATTGTCTACAGTTCAACCATGCCTAGATTATCAATACCACGGCTCGATCGCGTCCGCGTTGTTACTTTGTACCACGAAGGGCTCTCAACAAGGGAAGTATCTTGATGTTTTGGGGTGGCATTAGGTGGGGCCGACGTACGCCGCTGGTGGTCATGGAAGGTGTCATTTCGGCTGTACGATACGCGAATACCATACTACGACCGATAGTGCAACAATATCAGCAGCAAATTGGGGAGATATTCGTAATAATGGACGACAATTCGCGCCCCCATTGTGCACATCTTCTGAATGACTTCCTTCAGGAAAACGACATCGTTCTACTAGAGTGGCCAGCATGTTCTCCAGATATGAACCCTATTGAATATGCCTGGGATAGACTGAAAAAGGCTGTTTATGCACGACGTGACCCACTAACCACTCTGAGGGATCTACGCCAAATCGCCGTTGAGGAGTGGGGCAATCTCGACCAGCGGTGCCTTTCCAAACTTGTGAATAGTATGCCACGACGAATACAGGCATGCGTCAATGCAAGAGAAAGTGCTACTGGATATGAGAGGTACCGGTGTGTACAGCAATCTTGACCACCACCTCCGAAGGTCTCTCTGTATGGTGGTATAACATGCAATGTGTATTTTAATGAGCAATGAAAGCGGAAGAAATGATTTTTATGTTGATCTCTATTCCGATTTTCTATACAGGTTCTGGAACTCTCGGAACGGAGGTGATGCAAAACGTTTTCTTTGATGTGTGTACTTACAGAGTGCATTTACGAATAATTTAAATTTGAACGATCATGTAGATAATATCGTGGGACAGACTAACCAAAAACTCGGATTTATTGGCAGGAAAAAGATGTAAAGAGACTGCCTGAACTATGATTGTCAGTCCTGTCTTGGAGTACTGCTGTACGTAACAGGGTCCTCGTCAGATAGGACTGACAGAGGACAGCGAAACAGTTCAAGCAGGGGGAGCTCGTTTTGTATCATCTCGAAATAGGGGACAGAGTGTCACGTTTATGACACGATAGCTGGGGTGACAATCATTAAAACAAAGGCGTTTTTCGTTGCCACAGGAACTTTTCACGGAATTCCAATCGTCGTCTTTCTCCTCCGTATATGCATCTTTTTTCTTTTTTTTTTTTTGTGCCCACCTACACGGGGAAAATTATCATCATAATAAAATAGGGGAAATCGGAGAGCGCACGGTAAATTTTAATCTTCCTTTCCTGGGCGCTGTTTGAGAGAGGAACGGTAAAGCCTCACTGCAGAGTTGTATTTCAGTCTGATGATTTGACGTGTTCTGCTACCATTCATGAGGAGTATTCCAGGGAGTACTTTTGAACAGCATAACTGTCGCCACATCCCGCTGTTGTAACCCAACATGCCCTGCAAAGTGCCGACATGTTGCATTGGCCTGCTCGATCACCAGATCTGTCTCCAATCGAGGACATATGGTACATCATCTTACGACAACTCCAGCGTCGCCCACAAAGAGAATTAACCGTCCCTTTATTGTCCGACCGAGTCCAACAGACATGGAATGCTACCCGACAAACTGACTTGTACAATACAATGCATGGATGTTTAGATTCTTGCTTTCAACAGTCTGGAAGCTACAGCAGTTCTTAATGTACCAGAATTTCACATTTGCGATGGCTCATCTCGCGTTTACATTAACGTGTGCTCTTGCAGTGTAAATAACTTAACCCTGTGTTTGGTAATGTTGCTCTGAAGCAACATGCTCTCTCTTACGGTCTTGTGGACAGCCTGGCCGGATACGGGCCGCTTCTTGTCAGTGTTGTTATCTGTTGACGCTCCCTGAACACGATTCAGCATATATTTGTTCTAGTCGTTGGCAGAGAGGAGCTCAGAAATCGTTTGTTTGATAGCGTGTAACGGTTAGATATGACTAAGCTGTCAGTATTCTAAATTCTTTTATGGTTTACGTGGTAGAACTTTGAAAAAGTAAGTTTATCTGCAATTTAATTATAGAATATGTCTGCCATTGTAATATGAGGTATTATTTGGGGTTCATAAGGAAATCTGAAGGGCAGCGGAAAGACACATTGTACACGTTGCTTTCGAGCAACATTGCCAGTAAAAGTAATTGGAAAATAGCATCACGGCTGATAGATACGTTTGTTTGCAGCTAAAACGAAGATGCATCCAGTGAGTTTTTACGGAAAAAGGTAGTGTAAAACCACCAAATTTCCTCCTCCGGACCCTTTGCTTTCTAACTGCGACAGCTCAAGTGCGGAACTAGATATTCTAGCGGACAATTCTGATGAATATCGGGATCACCAGCTTCAAATTTCGCGAAATAATACGTTGATAATCGTAGCAGAAACGGATACTGATGATGAAGTGACAACACACGAAGTAGTGCCACATCACGAATGTGACATAAGTGGCACACCGGGACCATACACCTCCACCAAGAACAGAGCTCCCCCATCAAGTCAGTTCAAATTGGTGAAGGAAGATCTTATGCGTGTGTATTCAGACGTGTCTCATGAATTAAGTGAATCGTGTAGTGAAACTCCTTTAAAATATTTCAGGAAACTATTTGACTCTGAAATAATAAGACTGATTATTGATCAGACAAATCTATGTTCTCTGTAGCAACATCGTCATCGCTGAATACAAATGAAAATGAAATGGAGCAATTCATTGGCATGCTAATTTACATGAGTATAATAAATTTGCCTTCATATACTGATTACTGGGCTCTGTCTACTAATACAGAAATTATCTACAGTTTTATGAATTGGAAAAGAATTCAGAAACTCCGCAGATACCTTCACTTCTTGAATAATGAGAATTCTGACAGTCCTAGCGACAGGTTGGTGAAAATTATACCTGCCCTGGACACTGTAGTAAGCGAGTGTCGAAATCTTGATGCAGAAAATGTATAGTCAATTCATTAAATTGTTGTTCTGCAAAGAGGTACCAGTGTATTCAGAACAAACCGCAGAAATGTGGCTTCAAGATTTTTGTACTAGCAGGAGTGTCAGTAATTATATGCGATTATATTCCACATACTGGTAAAGGTATGAATGCAGACTTATCAGAAGATGAGAAAAATTGGCATTGGTGGCCAAGTTGTAATTCTACTATGTAAGACAATAGCTCAGCCGCTCAACTCAAAGGTGTATTTTGACAACTTCTGTTCTGTACTGGAACAGTTCATTTTCTTGAAGAATAAAATTACATAGTTTCTCTGACAACAGTACGTAGGAATCGTGTAAAAGATTACCCGGCTACTGAAATTATGATTACAGGTTGTATGAAAATTCAGGAATTATAGCAGTTAGGTAATGTGCTAAGCAAGTTCATTTTGTGGAATAGAGCCAGTTAAGGCGTGAAACTTTGGAATACTGTTCGAAAACGAAAGACATATGTGCCATATCCGAATACTGTCAGTTTCTACAACAAGCATATGGGTAGGGTAGACCTTGCAGGTAGCGCCTCTCAAGTCAAAGCGCTGGTATCTCAGAATTTGTGGCTGGTTGTTGGACCTATGTGTCGTCTGTGTATGGTTACTTGACAATTGCGATACGAAAATTTCATTAAAATCATTTCGAGTAGACATCACTAATGCTTCGATGGGTGCAAACAAAAAGAAAGCATAAAAACATGTAAGGAATCGCCACCTCCCTAGAAGAGAGCAGAGATTCCAGAGCCCGTACAATACGTGGGGTTTATAGCCTTGACCGCTGTCTTATTAATGGATCAAAGGGTCAATGTCGTTATTTACAAGTTGTTACTCAACAGTCGAGTGTTATAAGTGCAATATAGTTCTGTGTCTTGTGCCTGGAAGAAATTGCTCCAAAGCTTTTTATTCAAAATGTAATTGATATGTGAAATTATCCATCATTGGTAATCTTTGTTTTCAGATTTAGTGTGTATCATGAGATAGATATTCTCATATATGAAGACAATAAGTTCGTTGAGGACGCATTCATCACAACTGAACTTAAGTGAAGCAGAAAGTAGATTCTATTCAAATATTGGTACATCAGTTTCACTGTTTGGCAAGGTTCCTCTGAAGCAACATTTTTTTTATATAATGAATAAATATTACAATTAATACATTCATTATCGTCATTCTAAGTCTATACAATGGGGATAAAGAAGTTACTTTTTTTCCACAACTTTTATATTTGCGAAATAAAGAGTTAAATATGTTACCTTGGCAAATGTAGTGCCGGAGTGTTAATAGTGTACATTAATATTATTCTTTGGTGTTGCGTTTTATTTTTCTGTCGCTCTGTTATGCCTCCCAACTTAGATAATTTTCGCTGCTTACATTTGATACAAATAGTGCACGTAAATGTGGCAAGCTGTAGTCAGGAAAAGTAACTAACACACTTGATTCTAGCATGAATAGTCAATGAATTGGGTAGGTAAGGATGGCGTCCGTCTCGGTAACTGAGTATGCAGTGCGGCAGACTGCTATGCTGGGGACTCGTCTTCGCTTTCCGGTAGGGGGGAACTGAACAAGATGCACTCAGCCAACTGAGAAACAACTCGACCAAACAATAGTGGCTGCAAGTTCAAGAAACCCGACAATGGCCGGCAGACCAGTTTGTTGACCACAGGCCTCTCGATATCGCATCTGATGACGCCATTGACAGAGGACGACACGGCTGTCGGCCGTACCCGATTGACCATCTAGGGCCACTACGTCGAACTTTACCTTACCTTACGTAAGGACTTTAATTAAAATTCACTACAATTGCTTATATTAACACTTTTAACATCCATTTTGGACCACACCTTGTAGATAGCTAGAATAAAATTAATTAATAACATAGAATGAACTTTTTGAATAAAGACAGTCCGCGATTAAAAATACTGACATGTAAATTCTATTCACACTTACGACAAGTCAGTAGCTTTGGTGTTCGTTACTACGACTAATCAAGACTAACGGAAAGTTATCGAGCTGACTCAGCTGGAGTACTTCAGTACATGTCACTAGTAGACGTGCCCCTCGGTCGGTGTGCTGTCAGCGCGGTGGTTTGCCAAGCGAAGGGGCCCGGGTTCGATACCCAACCTAGTCGGGGATTGTCTCTGTTCGGGGACTCGGTGCTGTTTTTTCCTCATGCCCGTATTGTCATAACTGACATGCCACTGTTAAGCTGGCTGAATGTGCCCCTCCATAAGGTCAGTAAACTGAAGGAAAGAAATATTAGACAATCACCGGCGTATTGGTATCGGGTGAAACGTGGAAAAGACAGCATCCTTAGGTGACGTGGGCGGTTTTGTGTATCCGTGGCCAGGTCAGACTGAAAGAAATCTAACAGCAATACGTCCGGCGTAGCCACGCACACAAACACAGTCTGCAGCGACATCCCAACTGTACACAAAGTTTTGCGCATCAGACGTAACAGAGAGAATGTCTCCCAAGAGGAGTGCAACTAAACTTCATGTGTCCTGCGAAAATTTGCCCTTCTAGCATCCGAACTTTTGATTAACCAAGCTTCAGTGTTTCAGGAGTAACGGTACAATCCAATGCTAGAGACATATTTGCCAAAACTACGCTAAGTCTAAAAGTATTCCAAAGTAATGTTTAGTTAACCTTTATGTCTCCCATAACCTTTAAATGCCACTACTGCAGTATCAATTCATTTAAAGATCCCTGATCACAGTTTTGGGCCGTCCACTGTGCACAATCAATGGCCTGTGGACCTACATCAAGCGAGAGGTCACTCCCACAAATGCAGCTGTGTTTTCTGGGGGGTGGGAAGGGGGATGGGGGCGAACGGGGTAGGGGGGTGAAGATAAATGAGGTTTGTTTTGTGTTTCATTGTCTGGAGAGATTCAGTGTTCCTTACATAGCTCCCATCTGAAACAAAACTTTACGGCATCTAAATGTTTTTAAATTTCAGGGTGTAAAAATGAAGTCTCATATTGTCATTCAGTGGCCTACACAACGGCGTCATTAGTACCCTTTGCACTTGGGATTCAGTTCACAAAGATTGTATGGTGCAATGATAGAACGTTCTGGTCACCATTTCCCTAAACTCGCTTTATCTTCATACGAACACATGAAACAAAACTGAGTCTGCAGTAGTCGAAAATATACCCATTTAAATGAATGAAAGCTCGAAACGAAAGAAGTATTACTTACCCTGAGGGTTTACGTGTGTGAAAAAATATGAACTCAGTGATATAATAAATATGTGATATAAGAGATACTAAGCATACTTTAAACTTTCTAAAGCCCAAGAGCTACATGCACATATGTCTCAATCACGTGATCTCATTAAAATTTTGTTCGGCGACACCCTCGTCTCAAACTTATCATTTGCTAAGAATTAAAAAAAGATTCCTATACATAAAGTGTGGGCTATCGCTAATACAGTATTAGATAGGACAGTTTATGCGTTGCAGCTTATCTTGGTTATTGCAAAGATCAAACAGAGAAAATATGAACGAACTTCAAGTGTTGCCTCGAGTCATAGTATTCTGGATCATGGTGACAGTTTCCTGTATTTAGTCAAGGACTATAATGAACATGGGACAGTTGCTTGTGGTGCTATTGATAACCTGATAGAGGTATCGCAATATCTCAGACATGTGACACTTCTTGAGGCTTTCTAGGCACAATTGAGGACTGCACGTCCAACATATGGTGAACCGATATCCCCGGAGCTGCAAACCAGTTGTGTGATCGATATTATTGTTTAAGGCGAATACAAGGACCGACTAGATAACATCACAGTTAGAAATAACACATATAAATGTAATGCAGGCAAATTAAGAAAATATAAAATTTATGTTCACACAACTGATAAGAGCATGCATAATACTGCATGTTTAGGCACTGTCATTGATAAACTGCCTTGTAAGGCGGTTGTAACTACGAGAAAGCGGTCATTAAGTTGATAATTAGCTATGCGAATAACCTCTATGCATCCGCTTTATTATTATCGGTACTGTGTTGCCTTAGTGCTACTACAAAGGGATGTGGTCCTGCGGCTTAGCGTAGCTTTCTGTAACACTCCAGTAGATTAACTACAGGTAATCCTAGGGATTCAGTCTACTTATAAAGCTGGAAGATACCACTACTGCGCTGGCCCGGAGTGTGTCCATGATATCACTGGACCTTCAACCACGAGGGAAAACCAGACAAAGGCCGCAAGAGATCTCTGTTTCCTTGACATGTTTGAGATATAGTAGCGCATCTCTTGTTACATACAGTAGGCCCTTTAGTATGAAAGGATGGGATAGATTGACTGAGCTTAGGTTAAAAGTAGATAGTGTCGGAAGTATCATGCGGCTTTTCGCGGATGATGCTGTAGTATACAGAGAATTTCCAGCATTAGAAAATTCTAGCGAAATGCAGGAAGATCTGCAGCGGATAGGCACTTGGAGCAGGGAGTGGCAACTGACCCTTAACATAGACAAATGTAATGTATAATGAATACATAGAAAGAAGGATCCTTTATTGTATGATTATATGATAGCGGAACAAACACTGGTAGCAGTTACTTCTGTAAAATATCTGGGAGTATGCGTGCGGAACGATTTGAAGTGGAATGATCATATAAAATTAATTGTTGGTAAGGCGGGTACCAGGTTGAGATTCATTGGGACAGTCGTTAGAAAAAGCACTCGTTCGACCTATACTTGAGTATTGCCCATCAGTGTGGGATCCGTACCAGATCGGGTTGACGGAGGAGATAGAGAAGATCCAAAGAAGAGCGGCGCGTTTCGTCACAGGGTTGTTTGGTAAGCGGGATAGCGTTACGGAGATGTTCAGCAAACTCAAGTGGCAGACTCTGCAAGAGAGGCGCTCTGCATCGCGGTGTGGCTTGTTGCACATGTTTCGAGAGGGTGCTTTTCTGGATGAGGTATCGAATATATTGCTTCCCCCTACTTATTCCTCCCGAGGAGATCACGAATGTAAAATTAGAGAGATTCGAGCGCGCACGGAGGCTTTCAGACAGTCGTTCTTCCCGCGAACCATACGAGACTGGAACAGGAAAGAGAGGTAATGACAGTGGCACGTAAAGTGCCCTCCGCCACACACCGTTGGGTGGCTTGTGGAGTATAAATGTAGATGTAGATGTAGATAGACGTTTATACATTATTGACCCCTTGGACAGGAAATACAGATGCACTTGAACTAACAATCTGTCCAAATAACTGAATTCGTAATTAAGTACGGCAATGAATTGTTAATACAACGTAAATTGAATAAAAATTTGTATGAATTTAGTGCCATAATAAAACAACCACAAACAAGTTGAATCAAACAACGTTCAGTATACACTCGGTTTAAAATTCAAATATTTAAAACAAACTCTAACCAAATCGACTGAAATAGCAATCAGTTTTTTAATCAAGCCTCACACCAAATACAATGTAAATAAATTAAAAAAATATGGTTTGAAAACACAGTAAAGAATAAGTCAGTGAAAGCAACTTCAGCAGAATGTGATTTTATGCATATTAGAACGATGAAGAGAACTTCAGCTTCCCTTGTAGACCACGGCCCTTATCCGCTGCATTCTTCCACAACTTTTATCTTCATATTTGAACATCAGTCCTCTTCAGCATATATAAACACATACAAAATACCGCAGACTAGGATGAAACAGTTCAGTATTAGAAACGAGCGACAACTGTTCTTATTCTCTTAACGAACAAGTGCAGTGCCACATCCACTCCTACGGTACCATTAATCACAATGTAGGGAAATATGTAAGAAACGGACTGTCCGCTCAATCACACACCAGCTGAACGAAATCTGTATTGTACACAGTACACTGTAGGCAGCCAACTTAATGTGTTCTATTCACAGATAACTGTCCGAAAATTCCAATTTAAGAGGAAGCACATCACAGTGTCTGTTGAGGAGAGAATGCTCACTAACACAGCTAGCGACATACATAAATCAAATGTACAAAGTGTTTCTGTCACAGCAGGAGCACTGACACACTACAATAATGTGACAAACGTCATGGGTTACATCCTAATATTGTCAGACCTTTTTCCGGGTGCAATGCAGAAACCCTAGAAGTCGTTGGAAATCACCTGCAGAAATACTGAATCATGCTGCCTCTATAGCCGTCCATAAATGCGAAAATGTAGCCGGTGCTGGATTTTGTGCACAGACTAACCTCTCGGTTGTGTCACATAAATGTTCGATGAGATTAATTTCAAGTGATCTGAGATTACATTCGCTCGATTTGTCCAGAATATTCTTCAAACAAATCGTGAACAACTGTGGCCCAGTAAATTGGTGCATTGTCATACACAAAAATTCCATCCTTGTCTTGAAAAATGGAATCCATGAATATCTGTATATGGTCCCCAATTAGCAGTTGTAGCAGAAGACCCAGACCATTCCATGTAAACACAGCCCACACCATTATGGAGCCACCACTAACATTCACAGGGGCTTGTTGACAACATGGCTCCATGGCTTCGAGGGGTCTGCGACACTCTCGAACTCTACCATCAACTCTTACTAACTGAAAACCGCACTCATCTCACCAAGCCACGGTTTTTCAGGTGTCTACCGTCCAACCGATATGGTCAAGAGCCCAGGAGAGGCACTGCAGCCGATATCTTGTCATTAGCAGACATTCGCTCCGGTCATCTGCTGCCATAGCCCATTAACGCCAGAATTCGCCGCACTGTGCTAAAGGATACGTTCATCATACGTCCCACAGTCCTACTTGCCTGTTAGCAACGAAGACTGCACGCAAACGCCGCTGCTCTCGGTCGCATTGCCCGAAATCTGGTATTCTCGGCACACCATCGACACTACACATTTCGGAATACTGAATTGCTAATCATTTCCGAGATGAAATGTCCCATGCATCCACTTTCGAAGTCTGTTAATTACCTTCGTGCGACCATAATCACGTTGGAAATCTTTCCATATGAATCACCTCAGTACACATGTGAGCTCCGGTAATGCACTGCCCTTTTAAACGCTGTGTACGTGAAAATACCGTCATCTCCAAATGTGCATAGCGCTATCCCATGACTTCAGTGTGTAACAGTTTCCAATAGCTCTAGTCCGTTCATGCCAGCCAACGCCCATCCAGTGCTGTTCGTACCGCGACCATTGTGCATGTCGACGAACTTGGGCAATTCCAGCAGGACTATGCGACACTCCACACGTCCAGAACAGCTACACAGTGGCTGCAGGAACACTCTTATGAGTTTAAACACTTCCGCTTCCAGCCCACTTATCAGACACCAACATTTTTGATCATATCTCGGATGTCTTGCAACATACTGTTCAGAAGAGATTTCCAACCCCTCGTACTCTTATGGATTTATGGACAGCCCTACAGGATTCATGGTTTCATTTCCCACCAGCACTTCTTCAGACATTAGTCGAGTCCATGCCACGTCGTGCTCACGGGGAACCTACACGATACTGGACATACGTACCAGTTTCTCTGCATCTTCAGTGTATTACGTTCACTGGATATATCTTTCCAATAAGTTTATATACCATGATCCAAAGCAGTTCTGTAAATATTTCATTCTTGACAGTAATCATTTTGTCTTACCAAATAACTCACTCTTAAATTTCCTGCACTCAATTGATCACGACGTAAATCACGCTTCCCCAAATGACATGCGCGGCATTTTCCTGAATGGCATAAACCTATCGATCGAAACATTGTTTTATCAAGACATTTAATATGTAAGTTTATTGTACGACGCATTTTGCCTATTTAATGTCAGATGCAACAAATTATAATCAGTTTAAACGCTACCAGTAAATGTCAGCGATTGCAACGGTGGACATCTGTCGCTTATGTCTACCGGCAATTCGAGCGATGGGGAGCGTAGCGCAGTTGTTACCTTATTCTCGCCACATCACTTAAAACTTCCGAACTGATAGGCTGTGAGTGATGTATAAAACTTTCTCCTAATGTTTTCTCTCCGACCGCGGGAGACGTCTTCAGAGGTAAAGAGGCGAACAGTAACCCGAATTCTAGGGGGCGCTAAATATATGGGCAGTTTAGAGGGCACTGTAGTCTATCACGTGACGACGGCTACAAGAGTATCGGTGATAGTACCAACATTCTCGACTGGAACTAATCGATCGTCTTATATGTTGACATCTAAATTTTATCTAATTCAACACCTTCCTCTTTTCTGTTAAAATTATTACAATTTCTGTAAATCTCAAGTGACTCCCTATACATTTGCGCATGATTACCTATGTTTTCGATATGGCGATCGTATCGCTGAGTTGTGTAACAGAATCACCCTCTTGGTGAACATCTTCATCTAAGGTCGATTTATCCGTAAGTCCCAGGCTGCAGTTTCTCTCGAGTTCAACGAGACGGGTGTTAACACTTCTCTTCGTGGTACCAGTGTAAACCTGTACACAATTGCAAGGAATTTTATATGCACCCTGATTTGTCAAAGGATATCGTATATCTTCTGCTAACCTTAAACATTATTTTATCTTCCTAGTGATTCTGAAGCTACCTTTCACGTCATACTTGTTCAATACTTTCCCCCTCGTTTCAAACCAGACGCATCCAAAAAATTCAGTTGCCGTTATTCTCCATCTCAATAGAATCAACCCTAAAATACAATTAACTGTGTAGACGTAAGTAATGGGCAACTGAATTTTTTGAATATGTCTCTTAACAAGAGAGGGGACGTTGGATCATAGGGTATACGGAAAAGCCACGCATACTGACCATTACCTTCATAAGGACTCTAACCACCACCCCCGGCAAAGACAGTTGTGATGAAAACCTTGGTAGACAGAATGACCAAAATTTGCGTACCGACTAATGAAAAATATGAAGTTTAACATCTACCGTCGAAAGTAAAGAAGAATGGTTATTCCAATAAGGAGATAAATAGAGCACTTCGCCCTACGGAAAAACACAGGGTCGACGAGGAATAACGGCTGCCCAAGGGGCAACGTTTTATTACCGTTCATCAGGAGATTACAGATCGAACTGGGAAAGTATTGAGCAAGTATGGTGTGGTAACTACCTTAAGACTCACCAGTAGGATAAAGTAAAGACCGGCAAAAGATATACAACATCCTTTAGCTATAGCGAGTGTACTTAAATTCCTTGTAGTTGTGACCTAGTTTATATTGGTACTACGATAATAAGTGTTATCACCCGTCTGTTTGGACACATGGGACATACGGATAAACCGACCGTAGCGGAACATATTTACCAACAGTTGGGTTAATGAGTACAGTTTTCCGAAATTCTTCCACCGAAGAAGAAAAGTACATATTTCAGAATTTGATTGAAGAACAATTGCCAATGTTAGTAATTTATAAGTAGATATTTATACGTAGATATTCTCGATGTAGTGAAGTATGTTAAATCACTTCATAAAGGCACTCCTGTGTTCCAGATTGTATACCAGTTGGGTTTTTTTCAGAGTATACTGATACAGTAGCTCCATATTCAGCAATCATATACAACCGCCCGCTTGTCGAAAGATTCGTACCCAAAGACTGGAAAGTTGCGCAGGTCACAAGATTACTCAAGGATGGAATGCAAAAATATCACGTTGATGCCCACCTGCATAAAAATAAATGATTGTCGTACTAAAATAATAGAAATCAGAGCTAGTACGGAAATAATAAAGTGTTCGTTTTTCCAGCTAGATGTTCGAAATTAGAGTGGTAGAGACAAATTTTGAAAGTGGTTCGATGACCTCTGTGCTACGTACTTAATTCTGAATTGCAGTGTAATGATGTCGATGTGGACATTTTCAGATCTGCAGAGGTGTGCTCCAGCCGTTGCCAGTATCTTCTTTGTTCAAGCAGCTCCACACGTCACAAGGGACCCCGTACAGGGAAAATTTCTGTGGAGCTGAATCGAATCCAGGTCCTTCCAAGCCGAAAGCAGCGACGCTAGCCATTCGGCTACACAGGAGACCTATGTAATAATTTTTCAGACTTTAAATTTTATTGGGAAACAAGTACTTTACAACCCGGCATAGAAAACTGCATTATCAAAGGTCACTTCAGTACTGGGCAGCAGGGTTCCGTGCTTGAATAAAACTGAACTTTATGCTGATAATAGCGTAACTGACAACAAGGCTACCCAACCAGACAGGCCTCAGAAAAGGAAGCAGACGAAATGTATCCCACATAGGGAAAAGGGTCTCCTCTGGCGTAGCGAAGCAGATGCCTCCCTGATCTCGAATTTTTGTCCTCCAGATCCCGGCCCAACAGCCCCCTACCCATAAAATCATTCTAAGACTTGAGAATTTAAAGCGAAAAGGAGGGATGGAAATATATTACGATAATTACTGGCAAGAAAAGAAGATATTGGGAGTCATTGCATGGAACTTTCCTAGAATGACAAGCAAATACATTGGAATAGAGAATGAAATGAATCGACTGTAAACAGACGTAATTGTTTTATTTGAATCTAAAGGAAAGGAAGAAGGAATTAAAAAGACTTTAAATTTTATCCATTTTTTGGTCTGGGGTTGATAGACATAAACTGACAAATGCTGTTGTTTCCATTCTAGTAAAAAAACGCTCTCAGCACTTGCATCAAAGGCTTCACATTTTTTAATGAACGAGTTGTCATCGTTAAAATTATTTTATTTGGAATTTAAATGGTTATAATTCATGGGTATGCGCCGAACTATGGTATACCACAGCAAAATAAAGATCATTCTGCCAGAACTTAGATCACCTACTCGAGCAAGTTAACAACCACCAAGAACTAATAACAGAAAAAGACTTTAATGTAACAGTGTGCTCATAAGAAAAAGGTGTATTAGTAAGGGAATGTGGAGAAAAAATGGTTGAAGGACCTGGAGAAATCTCATAGAAATTACGGAATTCTGTAATCAGTATAACTTGACAATTCTGAAAAAGCGTTAGTAACATAAATATACTTACAGACATTCATGGGAAAGAAACTCATTACAGAGAAATCATCAATTGATTGCATTATCACTAAACTAAGGTCAAAAATTGTAGTTTTAAACTGTAGATTCATTTAGGGACTCAACTGTGTATCTGATCAGCACTTAGTTTATTTGGGAGAATACCTCCCTCAGCTTGACAACTGGCTAACGATAGAGCGATAGAAACTCAATGGAGCAGGTAGGTTACAAGCCCTTTTCCCTGAATCGATTGAGAATGACCGATTTATTTCAACGAATGCCAGAGGATAACAGTGTGGGAAGATATATTGGGAATATTAAACAAACGGTCAGGAAAATTCTAGTGAATGTACTGGGAACTACGAGTAACAGCGCAGATAAACAAGAGCCTCTGTGGCTGTCGGATGGCCTTAAGAAAAGAGGGCACACAGAAATTTTTACCAACTAAATCACAACACAGAGAATATTAGCACACAATAAATCAGAAGTTAAGGAACAGCATTAATCAAGAAACGAACAAGATACTGGAATCGGAACACTTTCACATTTGGTGTTTACTACATGTATTACGAACTACAGAAGTGTAGTATGCAATTACGAATGTGGTGCGAAACAACGTTGCATTACACAAAACTGGCGCTAATAGCATAGGCATTTAGTGAACACACGCGATACAGATCTGTAAGTCTATGGTATAGGTGATAAGTTGAGAAAACCGCCCCGAAACACATGAAGCACAAAATGCCACTGTTTCCTGCGCATGTAATCCGACATTAGTATGGGATATGATCACCATGCACACGTACACAGACCGCACAACGGCTTGGCATACTCTGGATCAGGTGGTCGAGCAGCTGCTTGGGTATAGCCTCTCATTCTTGCACCAGTGCCTGTCGGAGCTCCTGATGCTTCGTAAGGGTTTGAAGACGTGCAGCGATACGTCGAGCGGGAGCATCCCAGACGTCCTCGATGGGAATTAGGCCTGGAGAACAAGCCGGCCACTCCAGTCACCTGATATCTTCCGTTTCAAGATACTCCTCCATGATGGCAGCTCGGTGGGGCCGTGCGTTATCGTCCATCAGTTGGAAGGTGGGACCCATTGGCCCCCGGAAAAGGCGGACATACTGGTGCAAAATGACGACCCCATACACCTGACCTGTTACAGTTCTTCTGTCAAAGACATGCAGAGGTCATAATGCCACACTACACCATCAAACGACGACCTCCATACAGGTCCCTTTCAAGAACATTAAGGGGCTGGTATCTTGCTCCTGGTTCACACCAGATGAAAACCCGGCGAGAATCACTGTTCAGACTATACCTGAACTCGTCCATGAACGTAACCTGGGACCACTATTCCAATGACCATGTAGTGTGTTCTTGACACCAGGCTTTAAGGGCTCTCCTGTGACCAGGGGTCAGTGCAATGCACCTTGCCCAAGTCTCCGGGCGAATAAACCACGTCTGTAGACAGTGCGTCTGGAGACAACTGTTCCAGTGGCTGCGGTAAGAACCCGAAAAAGGATACCTGCAGTAATTCGTGGCCGTCTGCGGGTACTGATGGTGAGATGTCGGTCTTCTTGTGGTGTTGTACACTGTGGACGTCCCGTACTGTAGCGCCTGGGCACATTTCCTGTCTTCTGGAATCGTTACCATAATCTTGAGATCACATTTTGTGGCACACGGAGGGCCTGTACTACGACCTGCTGTGTTTGACCAGCCTCCAGTCGCCCTAGTATTCTACCCCTCACAACGTCATCAATATGTGTTCTTTGAGACATTTTCAACACACAGTCACCATTAGCACATCTAAGAATGTCTGCACACCTCCTCGCTGCACCGTACTCTGCAATGCACCAACACATCTGTGCGTATGTGGACTGCTGCCAGCGCCACCGTGCGACGCCCGCAGTTCAGATGCACCGCATGCTCATACCCCGAGATGATTTAAACCCGCAAACCGCCCACCAGAGCGTTGTTTCACCATGTATCGGGATTATCCTTAATGTATGAACATGAGTGTATATGAGTAATATGACAAATGAATATTACAGATAGATCTGTAGATCTCGTAGTGAATAGTGGCACTAATTTTGAAGTACAGATTAATGACGGCACACTTATGATACAAGTAGAAAAAATTAAATACGTGACGCATATTTCGGCAAAAGTGGATTGGGTAACGCAGAAGTAAAATACAGAACCAATAAATAGGAAAGTAATTGGCTGTATGAAGTGTTTGGTGGGACAAGAATATTTCCCATAATAATAAAAAAAAGACTGTGAGTATTCAGGCTTTCTCAGTAAATCTCGATGATAAAATGTGTTGTTCTCCAGCAACGTTTCAGCAATTTTCTTACTTGCCATCTTCAGGCGAAGTGTCGGGTTCACGTCTCGTCTGAATCTTTATAGCCGTTGGACCACGGGCTTCTCTGCATCCTTGGAAGGCCAATCATGCGCGAGCGCAATCGGCGTGGTGGCGTGAGGTTTGGGTGAGGGGGACGGTGTGAGGGGGTGGGGGGGGGGGGGGGGCTTGCAAGCCGAGTACTGGCGTCTCGTCTCGGCGCTGCCTGTTTATTCCATCCACCGCCACCGACCTGCCCCCATCGGTGTGTTCCCTTATTATTCATGATTAGGCTGTGTTCCATGCGTTGCTGAATTGTAAGGCACTATCCCGATAGACCAGGTTATAGCTGACCCGTATCTCCACTGCCTCCTTAATAGTAGAGTCCTTTCGCTCTGTACAGTCTCTTCGTTTCTGCACCGTACTCTGCAATGCACCAACACATCTCTGCGTATGTGGACTGCTGCCAGCGCCACCGTGCGACGACAGCAGTTCAGATGCACCGCATGGTCATACCCCGAGATGATTTAAACCCGCAAACCGCCCACCAGAGCGTTGTTTCACCATGTATCAGGATTATCCTTAATGTATGAACATGGGTGTATATGAGTAATATGACAAATGAATATTACAGATAGATCTGTAGATCTCGTAGTGAATAGTGGCACTAATTTTGAAGTACAGATTAATGACGGCACACTTATGATACAAGTAGAAAAAATTAAATACGTGACGCATATTTCGACAAAAGTGGATTGGGTAACGCAGAAGTAAAATACAGAACCAATAAATAGGAAAGTAATTGGCTGTATGAAGTGTTTGGTGGGACAAGAATATTTCCCATAGTAATAAAAAAAAGACTGTGAGTATTCAGTCTTTCTCAGTAAATCTCGATGATAAAATGTGTTGTTCTCCAGCAACGTTTCAGCAATTTACTTACTTGCCATCTTCAGGCGAAGTGTCGGGTTCATGTCTCGTCTGAATCTTTATAGCCGTTGGACCACGGGCTTCTCTGCATCCTTGGAAGGCCAATCATGCGCGAGCGCAATCGGCGTGGTGGCGTGAGGTTTGGGTGAGGGGGGTGGTGTGAGGGGGTGGGGGGCTTGCAAGCCGAGTTCTGGCGTCTCGTCTCGGCGCTGCCTGTTTATTCCATCCACCGCCACCGACCTGCCCCCATCGGTGTGTTCCCTTATTATTCATGATTAGGCTGTGTTCCATGCGTTGCTGAATTGTAAGGCACTATCCCGATAGACCAGGTTATCGCTGACCCGTATCTCCACTGCCTCCTTAGTAGTAGAGTCCTTTCGTTCTATACAGTCTCTTCGTTTCTTCATAATTGATACGTGTGTTCCTGACTCAGGCTGATTTTGCTACCGCGAATTTTTCTTTTTGTCCGAGGAGAACACTTCTCACATGTTCAGAGATGCGTTGTGTTATGCAACGCTGCGTCTGTCCAGTATGTTGTTTCTCACATGCACAGGAAATGCTGTAAACACCCGGTGTTCTTAGACTCAAGTTGTCCTTCATTCAGCGCAGCATATTTCTGATTTTTGCTGGATGATGGAAGATGGTTTTTGTCTGGTTCTTAACCAGTAACCTGGCAATATCTGCTGTGGGCGGCCCTACATACAGGAGGAACGCCAGACCTTTGTCGTTCTCTCCTTCCTAAAGGTCCTCCTCATTCTTCTTCTTGCTCATCTTGAGGGAACGTCTAATCTGCGTTTCGGTCTATCCATTCTTCTGGAAGGTTTTCTTCAGGTGCTGAATCTTAGTAGATAAACTGTCCTTGTCGCATATGTCTGAGCTCTCAGGACAAGCGTAGTGAGCATGGATTTCTGTTGTGCTGGATGATGGCAGTTGTTGGCGTTGAGGCACAGGTCTGTGCGTGTTTTCTTTCGGTAAACCGAGAGTCCCAGTACCCCATCCCGTTTCTTCATTATTAGGATATCGAGGAAGGGCTGAGAAATTCCGTTAGTGTGTGTTCACCTTGCGCCCAGACCGCAGAAGTATCGTCCACGTTCCGATAAGAGACGTTGGGTTTAAAGCGTGCTGTTTCCAAGGCGATATCCTCGAAGTATTCCATGTACAGACTGGCGATACATGGTGCCAGTGGGGACCCCAAAGCGACTTCATCCAACTTAGTTTCAAGGAGTCCTCTAACGGTACTGTCTTGAAGACGAATGTAACATCAAAGCTCTCCATAGTATCATTTTTGTCAAGACGCCACTCAGTGACTGTCTTAACAAAGTCCGTGGAATTCTTAATGTGGTGGGGACAGTTACCCACAAGAGACTTGAGTAGTTGTGTCAAGTGTTTGGCTGTACCATAGGTAGGAGAACGTTTCTACTATCGGGCGTAGTAGACACTTTATCTGTAGGTGGCAAATAAGAAACTTCCTTAACCCTTGCTGGAGAACAACGCATTGACTCACTAGACTGTCAACCCGAGAAGATTTTATCGAGATTCGCTGAGAAAGGCTGCATTCTAATAACGTACACATACGGGGAGGACATACATTGCACTGTCAAATCGCGGCAAATACTTCGGATCAAGAAGGTAAGTTTGCTCAGCACACTCGCGTTCTCGCCACTTTGTCGGGATAAGGACGTACTGCCGCAGTTCACACACCTGCGACATCTTATCTATACAGCAAGAACCAAACGCATCCTGCAACGAGCCAGCTCGGCACTGGTGAGTGAGCACACACACATCACACGGTCTGAACTGGACAAAATTGGACGGAGCTTACTCGCATGCCATGTGAAACTGGCTTCGACACTCTCACCTTTCACATTGGAGAGAGTAGTTGGCAGTATCTTCGCCTCCAGTTAACTGTGCAAGAGTAAGGCCACCAAGAAACAACAAAACAAGTTCCAACGACTAATAGGTGCGCAAAGGCAGGAGCCTGACACAGGGGATTCGAGGACCATTGTCAACCCGTATCTTCGCCTCCAGTTAACTGTGCAAGAGTAAGGCCACCAAGAAACAACAAAACAAGTTCCAACGACTAATAGGTGCGCAAAGGCAGGAGCCTGACACAGGGGATTCGAGGACCATTGTCAACCCTAACAGCAAGGAACTGGATGAGGTTTCAACGTCTGTGCTATTCCAAGGATTAAACTTTGCACCGGTTCCGAGCACATTACGAAAACTAGAGATCATCAGCAGCGTCGTACAGGCCATACGCGGGCTGCCGTCTTAAGCCGCTGAAGAGGTGAGGCAGGAGACCTGCAGAACACCAGACAAAGTAAGAACGCCAAAAACCAATATCTCGGAGGTGGAACGCAGAGCGATACGCAGCTTCAGAGAAGGGTGCAAATACTGTCATTCTAGCAGCTCGTGGCCGTGTTGCTAAGAGCGGCTGATTACTGGCATAAGATTAATTCGCTGCTGCAGGACCAGGCCTACAAACAGGTGGAGAAGGACCCTACAACAGCTGTGACTAGAAAGACCATCGGTCACCTTAACAACTCAGGTCTGAACCAGAAACTGATAAAAAGGATTTATCGCATAGCTCCGATTCCACCACGGTTATACGGCCTAGCCAATATCCACTAGAGGGAGGAACCACTATGACCGGTAACAGACATGATCAATTCTCCCACCTATGGTACAGCCAAACACCTGGCACAACTACTCAAACCTCTCGTGGGCAAACTTCCCCAACACATCAAGGTTTCCATGGAGTTTGTTTAGACACACAAGGAGTGGCGTCTTGACAAACATGATATTATGATCAGCTTTGACATAACATCTCTGTTCACGAGAGTACCGTTAGAGGACTCCTTGGAAACACTGGTGAATCACTTCGACGAAGAAACAGTGGAATTATTCCGCCATGCACTCACGACAACGTATTTCCAGTGTGGTGGAAGTTTTGCCAACAGTTGGATGGAATCGCTATGGGATCCCAACTGGCACCATGTATCAGCAATCTGTACGTGGAATACTTCGAGGATATTGCCTTGGAAACAGCACGCCTTAAACCCTAGGTCTTGTATCGGTAAGTGGACGATACTTTCGCGGTCTGGCCGCACGGCGAGCCGACTCTAACGGAGTTTCTCAACCATGTGAACAGCAAACACGAGAACATCAAGTTCACAATGGAATTGGAAGAAAATGAGTGCCTACACTGCCTCGATATCCTCATAAAGAAGAAACCAGATGGCACACTGGGACTCTCGGTTTACCTGTGCCTCAACGTCAACAACTGCCATCACCCAGCACAACGGAAATACGTTCTCACTCCTGATAGCTCATGACATACCCGACAAACACAGTTTATCTACTGAGATTCAGCACCTGAAGAAAACCTTTAAGAAGAATGGATACACCGAAACACAGATTAGATGCGCTCTCAAGATGAACAAGAAGAAAAAGAAAGAGGACCTTCAGCAAGAAGAGAACAACCAAAAGTCTGGTCCTCTCGTACGTAGGGCCGCCCACGGGCAAGATTGCCAGAATACTGGAGAAGAACAATATAAAAATCATCTTCCGTCCTCGAGCAAAAATCAGAAATATACTGGGTTCAATGCAGGACAATTTGAGTCTAAGAACACCAGGTGTCTATAGCATTTCCTATGAATGTGAGAAACAATATACTGGACAGACGCAGCGTTGCATAACACAATGCATCTCTGAACATGTGAGAAGCGTTCGCCTCGGCCAAAACGATAAATCCACGGTAGCGAAGCACAGTCTCAGTGAAGGACACACGTTTCAATTTGAAGAAACCAGTAGACTGTGGGGAGTGAAAGGCTTGTGGGACTGGAGATATGGGTCAGTGATAACCAGGTCAATCGGGATAGTGCCTTTCAACTCAGCACGGCATGTAACACAAGAATAAGACCAGAGAGCACCGATGGAGACAGGTTTGTGGCAGCGGATGGAATAAAGAGACCGCACCGAGACGAGACGCTAGGCCCCAGCGCTGGGGCTCTCACGCCCCCCCCCCCCTCCCCGCCCCACCCAACACATCCCACCACGCCGATTACACTCGCACCTGATCTCCCCGACCGACGCCGAGGGTGCAGAGAAGTCCGTGGTCCAACGTCTACAAAGATATGGACGAAACGTGAACCCGACATTCACTGAGTGGCAGCCAAGCGTGGAGCATTGGTTCCGCTTACTCGCCCTCGTTCAGCCATGGGGCAGCGCTTGCACGGAAGTAAAACGAGGAGTGTATACCGGCTCTGTTTTTATCAAAACATTGACGGGAACTATCAACGAGGTCTCGCAGCGTAGCAAATGGCACTTGGAAAGTTTTGCATGGCGTCACCTGACAGCAGGATTCTCGTGTCTTCTCTTCAAATGGGAATGTCGAGCTTGGAATGTGCCTTGGTGTCGCAGCAGTCTACCACTGTGGTCAGAAGACGCGTCTTGTTGTTGACTGTTGATGCAGGCCTCTTCGCAGGTGTCTCAGCTGCCGCAGAGCCAGGGTGTGAAACCCCCCCCCCCCCCAAGCTTTGGGAAATAGTGGTCCAGAACCTGGCAGCTGGCCGCGGAGCCAACGAGAAGGTTTCTGTCGCCGCCGTCCAGACCTCCGCGTCCGCCAGCACAGTAGATCCAACAATCCAAACGGATAACCTAACGGTGCTGGCAGCAGCCTCCCTTTCCGCTCCAGACATGGCACAAACACACTTACTGCTGTAATACAAAAAACGCCAGCTCAATCATACATAGTCAGTACTTGTGATCCCATCCCTCCTCCCTTTGTCCTAAGTCCGCTCCTGCTTGCCAATGTCAGAAATAACATCACAGATTACATGTTATCCCTGAGTAAAGGCAAGCAGACGAACTGTCAGCCAATCTGAATCCTCCCGAAACTCACCACCTGCACCCAACCCTCCACCCGATCCAAATACCCAAACACCCCACCACCACCACCACAAGTCCACTCCATCAAAGCAGCGGCATGCAAAGAAGGAGTAGGATAAGCATTCCAACAGAAATAAAATGTCCACCACAACCACTCCCTCCCCTCTGAGGAGCCGGCACCCCCGACAGTCAGTTGCCTCCCAGGGAGGGAACGAGGAAACCATAACCCCGGAAGAGTACTGTGTAACCGGGCAAGATTTGGATGGTTTCTTGTTGGCAAGGAACACCTTTCACCAGCTGAACCTTCCGGCGGCCCGGGTAGTAGAACCCACCCCAAACAGGTTTCAGGGGCTGGCTGATGAGCACAGACAAGAAAAAACAACAAAACAGAAACACAAACACAGAAATATGTCACCCACCGTCTCCCTCAAATTGTCACAGCGCTTCCCTCAAAATTACAAGGAACTCTTCGAGCTGTTAAAAATGGAAATCGGGGGAGACAGTTTCAAGGCAAAGCCTGCTGGTAGTGAATAAATAAAAATACCTCTTCACACACTGGAAGACTACAACACAGTCAAAACACTTTTCACCAACAAAAAGATACCCCATTACACGTTCTGTACAACTAAAATATTGTCGTCAGTGACCTCCCAAGACAACTGTTCCCACAGGCCATTAAAACAGACCTGACTGCCCAGGCATTCGTCGTCAAGGGTGCTCAGCGGATGGACAAAATTGAAAGTAAATGGCCTTAACTCCAGGTTACAATGCCAGATATCCCCCAGAACACCACTGAGCCATTGCGCTGCAAAAACAAGATGGTGCAGTGCTTCAGGTTCATGGGCTGAACCATATCGCCGCATACTGCACAACGGCGGTAACATTCATGACGTATGGCGAGGCCCACGACACGAGGTCCTGTCCACTAAAACCCACAGACCCACAAATATGGTACACGCTGTGAGGCAAAAACCACAGAGCGGCTTACCAAGGTTGTGAGGTCCACAAAAGACATACACAGGAATCAAAAGGCGCAAAGGCCACCCCCCCCCCCCCCCTCAAGCACAAAAGCAAAATACCACCACCACTTCTAGACACACAAAGAAATGAAACACATCAACACATGCAGACAAGACTTGGGGTAAGAAAGACCCGAAACCCCAACAAATCCCGCCAGAGTGGTCTCTCCACAAAGAAGCTACGAAAGCGTAGCCCTGTCACCACAACATCAACCACAAACCCAAAAACTACACTAGGTAAGACAAAACAACAAAGACTAGGTGCCCAGCAGAGAAAGCGCTAGCGAACCTGTAACACAACCTGCAACAGAATAAAAACTTTTCCAGCAGTTCCCAAACACTCCCCTCCCCCCGCTGGATCAGCTGTTAGGTATGATGGTCCAGATGATGAACTTTGTCATGGACCCTCTGCGACTTCACTAGTAGCAGCAAAACCCTATCATGGATAGACAACCAAATATCCAAGGCCTAACAATGTGCGCCATTACGCAGACGGCATTGTTATTCAAGTGGTCGAATTCAGATAGCTGATGAAGGAATTCTCAATCGACATATGCATGACGGCTGAAACCCGCCTCAAGCCAGGAATCAAAGTGACAATTCCCAGTTACAATAGTTACCATGTACAGGCCAACACAAGGTACATAAAAAGAGGGATCCCCCACCACCAGTTATACATACCAGCTACTAATGAAATTGAAGCAGTGGCAATGGAAGTTACCACTGCCACCAGACCCCTAACAGTAGTTGCAATCTATGACCCCAAATGAAGAGATCAATGAGGGAGATATGGCAGCTTTAGGTCAAACTGAAGGCAAACTCCTAATCGGAGGCGACTTGAATGCCAGGAACCCAGACTGGAACTCTAGAATAACCTCCAGAGCAGGCGCAAAACTGCAACAACTAGCCCGCAACCACCACTTTGAAAACTGGGTTTAAGTCGAGCCCACTCACTTTCCTAATAAAGGAGGTAGGCCCAACGTATTAACATAGCTATTACTAGGATGATCACATTGTTTGTGGCTGTGAAGACAATCAACAGAATGTCCTCTGACTACAATCCTGTCATCTTTGGTGTGGGAGAATGGGTAGCAGTCCTGTGGTACCAGTCACCCCACAAACGTACAGACTGCCAGCGATACCGAAAACCTGTCACCTCGGATATCGCTCGCTCTCCGCCACCTGCTGCCCTAACAGTAACAAGCGCTACAAGACCTAACAGACACCATTCTGCAGGCAGCGGAAGAGGCCATCATCCCACAAACGGACGGGCGGCCCCCACAAATACAGCTCCTGGAATATTTGCTAACTCAAATTCATCACAAGAACAAATTGGCAAAATAATGGAAGATCGGGCGGTCAGGAGGCTGCTCAATCGTGTACAGAGAGAGCTGAATGTAGCGCTCATTGAGCACAGAAACCAGCAATGGAACAACGGCATCGCCGGCCGAGGTGGTCTAGCGGTTCTAGCCGCGCAGTCAGGAACCGCGCAACTGCTGCGGTGGCAGGTTCGAATCCTGCCTCGGGCATGGATGTGTGTGATGTCCTTAGGTTAGTTAGGTTTAAGTAGTTCAAAGTTCTACGGGACTTATGACCACAGATGTTGAGTCCCATAGTGCTCAGAGCCATTTGAACCATTTGAACAACGGCATCACAGCTCTCAGAGTAGACGATAACACCCTGTGGCAAGCAACCAAGCAATTCACAAAGAGACTCGCTAGGATGCCGCCATTCCAGAACACGACAGTGTCACTAACCAGTTAGTTAAAAACCTCACACCCATGGCGATCACACACCTCGCGAACGTCTTCAACGAGATTACTTGTTCCCACGAGTTCCCAGCTTCCTGGAAACATGCGGAAGTGGTAGCGGTAAACCAGAGAAAGGCCCTCTATTCCCACAGCATTACAGTCCAATTAGCCTCCTGCCAACTCTCAACAAGATCTATCAGCGCCTCCTGCTAATACCCATACAGGGATGTACCACTACAGAGCAACTTCTGCCGAATTTCCAATTTGGATACCAACTGAACCACTCTACCCCACAACAGATCACGAGAGTGTTTGAAGCAGCCACAGAGGGCCTAAAACCACAGAGGCTGTCTCAGGATAGTGCTGCTAGACGTAGGCAAAGCCTTCGACTCAGTACGGCATAGAGAGATAATATACAAGTTCTACAGACAAGGGTTCCCTGGGAGCATAGTTAAGCAGATTAAAAGCTATCTAACGGACAGAACATTCTCTGTTAAAGGAGAAACCGCCGCCTCCACCAAAAGGCGTATTCGTGTTGGGGTGCCACAATGATCGGTCCTGGGGTCCATTTTGTACAGCCTGTACAGTGCAGAGACACCATTGGCCCCCTGGTGCACACCGCACAGTATGCAGATGACACAGCCTTCTACACACATAATGCGAACAAGGACCTGGTCATTCATAGGCTACAATGGGTTTTAGATCACACAGAAACTTGGGCCCATCGCTGGCGCATCACCATCAACTCCGAAAAGAAGCAGGCTATGCTGATCACCTGAGGCTCGGAAGGCGCGGACCTCCTCAACGCCCCCCCCCCCCTTTACAACTTCCCCTTAACGGATCCCCAGCTCTTCTGGGGCAGAACTGCCAAGTGGAAACCCCAAACAGACAAGGTCCACAGAAATATCCATTCTACACCCAGTCCTCAACACAACCAGCTCCCTTCCCTACTCTATAGGAGCAAATGCTTATGAGGTGCTTATACGGCCACTAATGGAGTATGCATACCCTGTCTGGGATACGCCGCGAAGCAGCACCTGGACAAGCTCCAGAGGCTGCAGAACCGCGCCCTCAGGAGAGCACGGCATCGACCCCTGGGATTCCCCAAGACGACCTTCACGCCGCAGTTGAAATCCCACTCCTAAAAGAGCGTTTCCAAAATCTGGCAAGGGCCTTCTACGAAAGCTCTTACAGGTCAGGAAACGTCCTCATCCACTCCCTAGGTCGGTATGGCATATCCTGCGACTATCTCAAACGCCCAATGACGATCTTCGAGGAATAAGTCGAAGAGAAAGTCAGTGCATCCAATCCCTAATCCTCATCCCTCCACCCTAATATCATTCATCTTGCCAACACCATGCGAGTACCAGACACACGCAGGACATTCACCACATTATGCAGACACCCAAAAAACACAGAAATAATCACACACACTAGTAAACAAGTGGAGTAATACCCGATAGGCTACAAACTCCCCTACACACTTCCCCAAAGAGGGGAAAGTATCTGATGAGAGTGACTGAGTGTGAACCCGACACTTTGTCTGAAGATGACAAGTAAGAAACTTATTGAAACGTTGCTGGAGAACAACGCATTGACTCGTCTGTCAACCCGAGAAGATATTATTATCAAGAAAAGACTGTGTAGGAACACGTCCTACACTAGTGGTCAGAACTATGGATTTTAAATGCTGATCTCAAAAGAAGACCAATACCAGCGCAAAAAAAATAGTTACAAAGGAGTGCCACAACATCAAGAGTTGAGGAAAATACTAATGATAAATTACGACCTAGTATTTGGAAAAATGACCAGTGATAGATAGGATTAAAAGAAAGTAATACAAATGGTTTGGACCTTTGTTGAAATTGTCTGATCAGCGATGGCCAAAGAAAATTTTTGAATGAAAATAACTTGGAATACGGAAACAAAGCAAACCACAACATTCTTGGAAGGACCGTTTCAACAAAATAATGGCGCATCGTGAAATGCAGCAAGTTATTACGAGATGACATTCTTTGCAGTGAGGCAGGCAGCTGTCTAGTACGCTGGCTGCAGGATGGCTACACTTTTTCGCTCTGCTCACAGCACATATGACGCTGCCTGCCATGAGAACTACATGGCGTAACAATCAGTGGATAAGAAGATTCACACCCTCTACGAATCTAAATAATCTATATTAGTTATTATCCAATTTTGTTGGAATTTGGTACAGAACCTATTGTTATTAATGGAAAGATTCTGTCAGAATTTCAGGGTTTTATTTATTAGCCGGCCGCGGTGGTCTAGCGGTTCTAGGCGCTCAGTCCGGAACCGCGCGACTGCTACGGTCGCAGGTTCGAATCCTGCCTCAGACATGGATGTGTGTTAGTTAGGTTTAAGTAGTGCTATGTTCTAGGGGACTGATGACCACAGATGTTAAGTCCCATAGTACTCAGAGCCATTTTTTAAATTTATTATAGTTTAGGAGATAAAGATAATTACCTAAAAGTCTTAAAACCTACGCTCGTTTTTTTTTTTTTAACCAAGTTAGGAGCACTAACAGATTGACTTTCATTACCATTTGCAACCATTAGAAAGTTGTAAGAGCATAAAAATCAATGAATTAGAATTTTAAAACATTAGTCACTTGGCATTACGTAAAAAAAATCAGTCACAACTATTGTTTGATTATACACTCCTGGAAATTGAAATAAGAACACCGTGAAGTCATTGTCCCAGGAAGGGGAAACTTTATTGACACATTCCTGGGGTCAGATACATCACATGATCACACTGACAGAACCACAGGCACATAGACACAGGCAACAGAGCATGCACAATGTTGCCACTAGTACAGTGTATATCCACCTTTCGCAGCAAGGCAGGCTGCTATTCTCCCATGGAGACGATCGTAGAGATACTGGATGTAGTCCTGTGGAACGGCTTGCCATGCCATTTCCACCTGGCGCCTCAGTTGGACCAGCGTTCGTGCTGGACGTGCAGACCGCGTGAGACGACGCTTCATCCAGTCCTAAACATGCTTAAAGGGGAACAGATCCGGAGATCTTACTGGCCAGGGTAGTTGACTTACACCTTCTAGAGCACGTTGGGTGGCACGGGATACATGCGGACGTGCATTGTCCTGTTGGAACAGCAAGTTCCCTTGGCGGTCTACGAATTGTAGAACGATGGGTTCGATGACGGTTTGGATGCACCGTGCGCTATTCAGTGTCCCCTCGACGATCACCAGAGGTGTACGGCCAGTGAAGGAGATCGCTCCCCACACCATGTTGCCGGGTGTTGGCCCTCTGTGCCTCGGTCGTACGCAGTCCTGATTGTGGCGCTCACCTGCACGGCGCCAAACACGCTTACGACCATCATTGGCACCAAGGCAAAAGCGACTCTCATCGCTGAAGACGACACATCTCCATTCGTCCCTCCATTCACGCCTGTCGCGACACCACTGGAGGCGGGCTGCACGATGTTAGGGCGTGAGCGGAAGACGGCCGAACGGTGTGCGGGACCGTAGCCCAGCTTCATGGAGGCGGTTGCGAATGGTCCTCGCCGATACCCCAGGAGCAACAGTGTCCCTAATTTGCTGGGAAGTGGCGGTGCGTAGGATCCTACGGTCTTGGCGTGCATCCATGCGTCGCTGCGGTCCGGTCCCAGGTCGACAGGCACGTGCACCTTCCGCCGACCACTGGCGACAACATCGATGTACTGTGGAGACCTCACGCCCCACGTGTTGAGCAATTCGGCGGTACGTCCACCCGGCCTCCCGCATGCCCACTATACGCCCTCGCTCAAAGTCCGTCAGCTGCACATACGGTTAACGTCCACGCTGTCGCGGCATGCTACCAGTGTTAAAGACTGCGATGGAGCTCCGTATGCCACGGTAAACCGGCTGACACTGACGGCGGCGGTGCACAAATGCTGCGTAGCTAGCGCCATTCGACGGCCAACACCGCGGTTCCTGGTGTGTCCGCTGTGCCGTGCGTGTGATCATTGCTTGTACAGCCCTCTTGCAGTGTCCGGAGCAAGTATGGTGGGTCTGACACACCGGTGTCAATGTGTTATTTTTTCCATTTCCAGGAGTGTATTTTGTTGTGTGAGTGCCTGAGGATGATTTAGAGAGTGCATGTGGGACATACGTTAAAATTTAATATTTCATTTCACGTAAAACCTTGTTCAGACGACCCGTGCGAAAGTTATGTTGCAGCCACGATTGTTTGCGTGAGCACGCTTTTGTATAAAAGCAGCCAGAATGGAAGTTAGAGGAAGAATAAGTTTTTTTTTTCAATTTGAAGAATATTTTCGCGCTTTGCTTATTTATATTTATACAAGAAATTGAAGTTTTGCTGACATTAATTACCATCAAATTAGTGATTGGGTAAGGCAAGATTTGTCTCGATAATGATCAGGATGGAATGTTTTGATTGATCGTTTAGATCAACAGCCAATCAGAACTAAGCTGTTCCCGCACGAATAGAGGAGTGGGCAGAGAGTCGCTTGCTAGCCGGCCTTGGGATAACACGATGTTAGATCGCTAATCAAAAATGCTCTGAAAGATGAGGAAACAGTGAGCTAATTTCGGTTCGAAAGATTGTGACTGAAGTGACTGGAGCTACGAACATTTAAATGAAAGTTTGGTCTTTCTGAGTTAAATACTTTGAGAGATATGGGCGTGTGAACTTTCTGGTAGTAGTAACAACCCCGTGTGGCGTGTTTCGCGCTCTGTATGGAATATTTTGGCGAGCACTTCTGAAACGACTGAATGTCTAACTCTCGAATAGTTGTGGGTCTGTGAGTGGTAGAACGAGAGAATTAGTTGGGGCTGACTTGCTAAAATTTTGGCTGCTTTTTCGAGTGAATATTAATTATACAGACAGTAAACTTCCAATGATAACGTTTCACCATATTAAATACGGAGTTGATAGCCATTTAATGTGTTTCAATATAAATAAAAAAACTGAGTTAATCTAATTTTAAACGCTTTTCTGCAATTTGACTGAATATCCCGAACGCCCTATTTTTTTTATCATGAAATTTCATGAACTGACTTTCAACTCTGTGTGGTAGGTATTAGGTAGTGGTTTTATCCACGCTGCTTTACACTGCCTAGCACGTATATGCTACGACAGAGTGAAGGGACATCGCAAGAATCTTATCGAGGCTGGTGGACTGAACGATAGCGTTAACAACAACGCAGACGACCGACCCCGCCCTGCCACAATCGCATTGTACGCAAGATTAATGCCCTGAAAAGAGAGGTCGGGCAGAAGATGATAGGAATATAGAAATATCTTGTTATTAATTGCCGTTTTATTAATTATTTGCAAATAATAATAATAAAAAATGCTAAAGAAATATAAGCAAATTTTTGGTATAAATACAATGATGAACTAAAACGGCATCAGTACTTGCTTAATACCGTGTACATCCACATTCGGAACGCAATACAGCACCGATTCTGCGTGGCATAAATTCGATACATATTCACAGGGCACGCAATTTCCATAAATAACATGGATCTGGAGCCGGATATACCATTGTCTGTACATACGGTTTCACGCCAAGCAAGCTTTTTCGCGTCGGCCAGAGTGGCCGAGCGGTTCTAGACGCTACAGTCTGGAACCGTGCGATCGCTACGGTCGCAGGTTCGAATCCTGCTTCGGGCATGGATGTGTGTGACGTCCTTAGGTTAGTTAGGTTTAAGTAGTTCTAAGTTCTAGGGGACTAATGACCACCGCAGTTAAGTCCCATAGTGCTCAGAGCCATTTGAACCATTTGAACCAAGCGTGTTCGCCTAGATATCAACATGAGTTCACCATAAAGCTCCTCAGACTATTGAAACCCGATTCTGCCTTTGTTATGAGGTAAGTTATCCTGCTGGAATACGCCATCGCCAATCAGGGGGAACTTTGACCATGAAAGTGCATAATAGCTTTCAAGTAGAGGTGCCTTCGATTAGTACTACAGATTTAATAGAAGTCCAAGTGCAAGTCCCCCATGGCTTATTGCCTCACCTGACTGTGTTATTGGCGTGGTGCATAGCCTATTACGAGCAGCAGTACGTCTGGACGACGGCACGTCCAGATAGGGCCTGATGTATCAAGAAAAGTGAATCATCCGACCAGGCGACAAGCTTAGATTCGTTGACGGTCTAATCACGGTGACCTCGTGCCTACTGCAATCGTAATTGATAATGTTGTCTAGTCAACATGCGAAACTGTGCGGATTGTCTGCCATAAAGTATCTAGGCGAAACTATCCGGAACGACTTTAACTGGAATTAACACACAAAACTGATAGTGGAAGAAACAGATACCAGACTCAGCTTCATCGGAAGAATCGTAAAGAATTGTAACGCATCCACGAAAAAAGTGGCTTATAAGGCGCTTGTTCGCCCGATTTTTGAGTATTGTTCCTCTATCTAGGATCCCTGTCAGGTAGAACTGATAGAGGAAATAGATAAGATTTTGTCGCGGGATCGTTTATGTGGCGAGTGGGCGTTACGGAGATTCTAAAACAATCCACTGGCAGACGTTAGAAGACAGGCGTTGTACAATATGGAGAGATTTACTATTGAAATTTCGGCACAGCACTTTTCAGGAGGAGTCGGACAGCGTATTACATCACCCCACGTAAGTCTCGCGCATTGACCACGAGGAGAAAATTGGAGAAATTAGAGCCAATACAGAGGCTTGCCGACAATCATTCTTCCCATGCAGTATTCGCGAATACAACTGGGTTGGATGGATGAGATATCGGTACCGAATGTACCCTCCGCCGCATACCATTAGGTGGCTTGCTCAGTGTGATGTAGATGAGCTCTGTGTTCATCGTCGTGCACTGAACTCCGCCTGCCACAGTTCGCCGTCCACCGTGCTTTATAGAACTTGTAATTCCACTGCCATCATCTGTGCTAAAGCGAGGACGTCTAACATCTTGTCACCCACTCGTGGTTTCACGAGCACCTTCCGTAGATACTCACAGCACTAGCAAGCCATCAGCCGACCAGTTTCGCCGTTTCCAAGATAATCGTTCTCAGGAGCCTGGCCGTAACAGTCTGCCCTTCGTCAAAGTAACTTATGTCAATGGATCGCCCATTACTGTCCCGTATCATCGTCAGAACGATTTCCCACTCGTCACTATTTCGCTTCTAGACCTTTCCTACAGCGATACGACCCGCAACGCCACCACGTGACAAACAGATTCGCGGTGGGCAATGGTCATGACGTACTGGTTCATCAGGTGCCGTACTTTTCATCCTAGGGTAACTCCTGCTACCTACGTCCTCAAATATTTGCTCGGGTAACTCCTGCTACCTACGTCCTCTAATATTTGCAGGATGTATCTACATCTCTGCCTTCCTCTACAGTTTTTACAACTCATGTCGAATGTTCTACCATCCTATTCCTTCTTCTTTCTGTATTTTCCATATAATCCTTTTCTCGTCAAGTATGCGGAGAACCTTTTCATTGCTTATTTTATCAGTCAATCCAATTTTCAACATTCTTCTGTAGTACCACATCTCAAATGCTTCGATTATATTTTCTTCCGGTTTTCTCACAGTCCTTGTCTCACTACCATAAAACGCAGCACTCCAAACGCACATTCTCAGAAAGTTCTTCCTCATATTGAGGTCTATTTTTGATACTAGCAGACATCTGGTGGCCTGGAATGCCCTTTTTGACAGTGGTAGTCTCATTTACATGTTTTCTTTGTTCCCTCCGTCATAGCTGATTTTGCTGCCTAGGTAAGAGACTTCCTTAACTGCATCTACTTCGTGATCACCAATTTTGATGTTAAATTTCTCATTGTTCCGTTTTCTGCTGTTGCTCACTACTTTCCTCCTCCTGCGATTTATTTCCAATCCATATTTTGCCCTTATTAGATTCATCATTCCATTTAACACATGCTGCAATTATTCCTCACTTTCACTGAGGATAGCAATATCATCAGCGAATCGCATCATTGATATCCTTCCCACCCTGAATTTTAATCCCACTCCTGAACTTTTCATTTATTTTCGACATTATTTCTTCGCTGTCTAGATTGAACACTACTGGTGAAAGTCTCCAGAGCGGTGGCGGGTTGCCGGCATCGCCTCTCGATTTCCAAGCGCCACTACCTCGATCTGTCGTGTGACGTACCTCTGGTTTGAGGCCACTAAGATCTTTGCTCGAGGTTGTTGATGAGGACGGGGAGTGTTTTGGCGCGGCGAGCTGCAGAGGGGTAACGGAGCGAGGAGGACGGTTTGAGAGGTTAGCCCGGCGAGTAAGGCGAGCAGCTGCGCGAGCGTCTTGGGTACGGAGCCCGGCGAGTGGTTGCTGGGCATATTTCTGGGCCGATTTGAACCCGTGGCTGTCTTCGAGTGCCGCCTTCGTACACAGACGTGGCAAACCGATGAAAGAGTTGAAGCTAGTTTCACTGTGCTGAGTTCTGGACCCCCTTTGGAACCGGCAAGCTTCAGCTTGGATTCGTGAACTTCCGTTACACTTCAGATTTTTATGTGTTAACTGTTATTTTATTATTGATACTTATAGGTCTGTTACGATCATCGCGATTTCTTAGCTCATCTATTTGACCAACAGTCGGTTCCTTCATTGCAACTGTTGTTTGCTTTTTCTGAGTCTATATTGGCCTTGGTTATCTGTTAACAGTTTTTTCCAGTTCGGCTATGAACATGTATTGATTTTTCTTCAGTCTTGATTCCATTATCAACCACAACGTCAGAACTACCCCTGTGGAACCTTTAACATTAATAAAGCGAAACTGATCGTCATGTAATTCATCCTCAGTTTTCTTTTCCATTGCTCTGCATTTTATTCTTGTCAGCAACTTTGGTGCATGGGCTATTAAATTAACTGTGCGATAATTCTTGCGGTTATAGGCTCTTGATGTCTTCAGAAATGTTCGATCATGTTCCCAAAGCGCGATTGTATAGCGCCAGTCGTTAATAATCGCTTTATTGTCATCCCCCCCCCCCCCCCCAAGATTTTAGAAATTGCGGTATAATGTTGTCTGTCTCTTCTGCCACATTTGATCTTAAGTCTTTCAAAGCTATTTTAAATTTTGAGTCTTATACTGGGTCTCCTTTTACTTCTTATACTGGATCTCCTATCTCAGACAAGTCTTCTACCTGATACGCCGCTTCAATCTACTCTTTCCACTCCACCTATCCGCTCTCTCCTCTGCATTCCCACTTCACTCTTAATGTTACCACTTTTGCGATGTGAAATGGAAATTCTGTGTTCAAAGTGAAGAGTATCAAACAGATGGAATACCGCATTTTACTTTTTAGCTTTGTAATTACATTGATATGTTACTCATTTTTATGACAATATGGGATTCTCTTATATTTGTTAATTTTCATTGTAATATAGGTACAAATATCAACAACAAAATTAAAACGCAAACAAGAACAATAAACAGATTGCCGCAAAGAACAACACAATATAATCTAACACAAACAAATACACTAATATCGTGACAACAACAAAGAATAAGCAGGACAAAGAATAAGAAGACTTATGATCACACACAGTGATATACCAATATGAACACAAACACACAAACTCAAACACAAAATCATCTCTGTGAGGCTGGTCCCGTCGGAGGTTCGAAGTCTCCCTCGGGCATGGGTGTGTGTCCTTAGGATAATTTAGGTTAAGTAGTGTGTAAGCTTAGGGACTGATGACCTTAGCAGTTAAGCCCCATAAGATTTCACACACGTTTGAACATTTTTTTTAACAAAATTATCTTTTCTAAAAGACAAGGCCCAAGAATAGGACACAAAACACACAACTGTATCGAGAAACATTCATGACCGAGCAAAAGAATTACATTTCAAAAATGTAATATTTCCGCCATGAGCTGGTAAAATTCTTTATTTATACAGCCATTTTCGGTCGACTAATTATCATCACGCTTATCCAAATATTCTGAGTTTCATGTTAGGTGGGATATCAAATTATTGTCGTCACATGATTTAACCGTGAAATAGATACTATTATTTATTTATTTATTTATTTATTATCATATCATAACATAAATTACATGCTCAATCTATAAAAACTGTGCTAGGTTGTGGATGTAATTTATATTATGATATGATAGCAATGTCTAATTCATGGTTTTATCATTTGGTGATAATAATTTTATATTTTGACTACTACTTTTGTGAAATTGATGACGGTCAGTCGACCGAAGCTGTTTGTATAAACATAGAATTTCACTAGCCAGGGAGCCGATATTACGCTTTTCAAATTCGTCGCGCACCACCTCCTTCGATGTACACCAGAAAGGAGGAATGTGTAAAGTAGTGTCGCACATGTGATAGGAGGGACATATCAAAAACAAGTAGAACGATATCCCATACAAAGAAAACATGAGAGGCTGCAAGTGTGAGACCAGTTACTTCACGTTTGCAGAGTATCTCAAAGAACACAATCACAATCCAACTTTTAGGGAAAAAGAAATTAAAATAAAAATGGTAAACAATAAGAAACCCCTTCTAGCCAACAAAGTAAATATCATCTACACAAAATCACAGTAGAAGAGATACCATTTTAAACAGTCAGACTATCATGACAAACACAGTGTTCGTATTAATAGAGAGTAAAACAAAATTCTGACAATTGACGTTTAGCACATTCGCGCGCAACCTTATTTGGGCCTACTACTCCGAAATTCCCTCAAGATAATTTTTGAACCAAAAGTCGTCTAAACCTATGAACCATACACACACACACACACACACACACACACACACACACACACACACACACATACACACACGCACGCACGCACACGCACATGCACAAACACACACACACTCACACACACACACACACACACACACACATAGGGAGAGGGAGAGAGAGAGGAGAGAAAGATAGAGGGAGAGAAAGAGAGAGAGAGAGAGAGAGAGAGAGAGAGAGAGAGAGAAAGAGAGAGAGAGAGAAAGAATATAAATTAACACACGACAGGTTGGCAGCAACATTTAAACACAAAAAAACACATGAGGTGTATAGGTGAACAATCGGTGTTACGGAAATAAGTAAGTTAATTCTGATATTTATGCCAGATTAGCAGTGAAGTGTTTATATAATTAGTTTAAAAAAAAGATTTCGAAATGATTATGGTGGAAGAGTGCCCATAACCTGTGATCAGGAGACAGAAAACGCAGATTTTGGCAAGAATGACGAATAACTGTAAAACTTATGGTGTAAACTGTTTCATTAACATGTATTTTCCAAAAAAAAAATCCAGAAATAATAACTTAAAAATACTCGCAAACGGCTAAACATATCTGGACGCGCAAATAAATATTACACTGCTGCAAGGAAAAGAAACCATAAAATAAAAATTTACTAGCTGCGGAAAATAGCCACAAGAGCAAATCAAGATTCTTGTGTTATTTAATGAGTTTATGAGTAATAAAACCACACACAAATATGGTTGTTGAAATTTTAATGAGTTATTGCTGTTGATTTTTTCACATATCCAATGTATTATGTATGTTATTTTCGGCATGCCAACCGCATTACGAAATAAATAAAATTCCTCACTAAATACACAGCTACATGTTAACTGCTTGGATGGAAGATATTACAATCAGTTATTTACTTAAGTCATATTACTTTATCTCATGACACTCATTCACGCCAACACATACACATGTACATATTAATGATTCAAGAAATATTCTGTGGAATACAAATGCTTCTCAGGCAAAAATGAGTCCAGCGTGTAGTTAAAGTTGATGTTATTGGCAGCATATTTAATTCATATGAAGTAGGCTGCATAATATTACCTTCTATGTCTAAGTAGTGAACAGTCATTCTTATGACAGTGATGTATTTATAAACATTACTATTTCCAAAGTCGGAGCTCTTGGCAATATCAGAAGTAAATGTATTGTGGATTAGTTATTTGTGTGGTATACTACTTCAGCAATGGCATGCTACAGTCTAGAAAATGTACACCACATATATTCCTTGCAGTATGTGATGGGTAATTCACATATTGCGGTTTTAGCGGAAAGACATACCTGCAATCTAAATTAATAACTACTCCATATTTTATTTCTGCAGATAATGCTTTCCAGATCTTTAGCGAATGGTGTTAAAAGTTCAGTTCGTCAGTAGTTAATATCTGTGTTATCCTACGTCTGAAAGGGGTTTCTAAAATAGGATGTCGGACACAAATGTATAACGCTATTGTAACATGTATAACGCATGTTTTGTTTTCTGGAGTTAATCAGCTAATGAAGTATTATAAGAGATTTAATCGTTTTCACAATTTTTATCTAGGTTTTTGACTAACAAAATACTGACTGGATATGTGCAAGACTGATTGTCACAGGAATCTCAGTGATTTTATGTTTTACCGATTGCACCAATTATCAATATGTTTACTACCATATGTTCTCATGTATCATATGGTAATTTATCTTAATATTATAATGACTAGATCTTTAGTTGCCGTTTTGAGTGCCCTGTATACGGTCTTAATTTGACAGTCAGAGTTATTAGTATATTTTTAGCTACACATTCAAATTTGTTTCATTAGCAGCAAGACATTATTGACTCCTTTTGTTAGTAGTGGCGTCTCTAATGATAAGTGGAAGATTAGCGTTTAACGTCCCGTTGAGAGTGCGGTTATTAGAGACGTTTCACCAGCTCGGAGTACGAAACGATGGGGAAGGAAATTGGCCGCGCTGTTTCAAAGGAGCCATCCCGGAATTTGCCTGGAGCGAATTGGGGAAATCATGAAAGCGATGCTACATTTAAGTTTTCACTGGAAGACAGCTGTTAAAGGTTGTATGAAACTCTCAATTTATTAAACTTACAATAGCCACCTAATGTATAGCGTACATCACTCCAGCGGATCTTGTGAGATTTCACTTCAAATAGTTATGAAGACGTGAATTATCCTGTATTGTCTACATTGGCTACTGAGTATCCATTATGGCAGCCGAAGTGGCCGAGTGGTTCTAGGCGCTACAGTCTGGAACCGCGCGACCACTACGGTTGAAGGTTCGAATCCTGCCTCGGACATGTGCGTGTGTGATGTCTCCGTTGCTCATGTCTGGGCATCTGCCCATGTAGTTTTTAAAGGTCTTGTGGCTTTTGCCTTAATGCCTCCTGTCTCAGCTAGGGTTTCCAGATGCATGGTTTTGTTGGATTTTAACATTTTTTTATATATATTTTCTTTGTTAATTTTTTTGTGTATTTTGTTTATGTTTTACTGTGACGTAGTACCTAAAGTGTCTGGTTAGTGTGTTCTTAGGGTGTTTATAGTTAATATGTAGTGGGTCAGATCCCAAGCTAGTGATGGTCTCGTATGGTGAGTTTTCTGCATTTGTGTAGAAAGACTGTGTTCTTTGCTGGATGACTGATTGTGGGTGTGTTTGTGTCTATGTGAATGAGTGTGTTTGGTACGAACCAGGGAGCGTCTGTGATTATCCTGAGGGCCTTGTTTTGTACTATTTGTACTTTTCTAAAGTGAGTGTCTGCGGCCATGCACCATATCTCACAGCCATAGAGTATTGCATTAAGGACCACCATCTTCCAGATTTTTAGCTTTACTTCGGTGGACAGTCCGTTGCCCTTGAGCAATGGATATAACTGGTACAGCCTAGCCGAGCCCCGATTACATGCGTCGGCTATGTGTGCATTCCATAAAAGTTTGCTGTCAATTTTCAGACCAAGGTACTTTACTGTGTCACACCAGGGAAGGTCCCTTCCATCGATGGAGAGTTGACGGTTGGGTGGCCTTCTCCTGGTTGTGAACATAATTGCATTGCACTTAGTTGGATTTAGTTTGATTTTCCAGAAGTTGCACCATTGCGTGATCTGGTCAAGATGCCTCTGGATGTTTAGAACGATGTAATTTGTCTTTAGGTTAGTTAGGTTTAAGTAGTTCTAAGTTCTAGGTGACTGATGACCTCAGAAGTAAGTCCCATAGTGCTCAGAGCCATTTTTTGTCCATTGTGAATAACCATGTATAGCTGAGTGCATATTAATTTCGTTCAAAACAACTCTATACGTAAAAACATTCTATATTTTTATGAAACTGCTGTGCAATTTAGGTATAAAGGTTACTACTGAAAACAGTTTATAAGTGTTAAGTAATAATTATGTGTCTGTTGTTATGGTCTGATACTAAAATCACCATTATCTCGTTACTTGTCTCGTTTTTTCCCATGTATGTCTCACTAATGCGTCGAAACTTTCTAGACACATTAGCACATTTTACTAAGAGAAATTCTTCAAATTACCGTATTAGTTTATATCCATATGTTTCTATTTGTATTCCTGCTCGATGATCACATCCTATTAAGGCATAAAGTCGACGCCGGTACGCCAGTCGGCAATGGGAAGAGCAGGAATGGCTGTGAGAACAGGTCAGCCAATCGCATACTGACCGACCTCCCTCCAGGACGACAACGCAACAGCAGCGGCCTATACGTGATGATGACAAAAGCGCCGCACCCGACTGGTGGCAGCGCACTTCGATAGCCGACGCTTCGTAGCTAGATCAGCAGTCCCTAACGTTCAGTTGAATTTGTATGTCGCCCTTTGCATGCGACACATCCATCAAAGTTAAATATTTGTATTTGCCTAGGTGTAATAAAACTCATTAACACGTTTGATTGCATGTCTAGCGAACCGAGTATGCCGGACTCTTAGACACAACAACAAGGAGACGAAGAAGTCCAAATAATATGGTTCCGACGATATAAGAACAATAACATGGCGACACTCTATTAACGTTTCGAAACCCGATCCACCAGTTGCCATAGATTGTCTCTGTTTTGTTGTGTTGTAGGCCTTTGTATTTTTATACGCCTTAATTCTACCGTGTCTTTTCTTGGCAGGAGTGTATTGACAAGTTTTAATAGTGTTTTTTAAAGTTTTTTTTCTCTTCATCTTTTTCAGAAGGGCATTGGAGAAATTTTCTTTGCTCTTGTGCTTACTTGTATTGCATTTGCCTATTCCTTAATAAGCAAGCCACCTCTCCCACCCCCTGCTCAGGCACCTCAGCTGCAATCATAAGATGCAACGCAGCTAACACAGATGTTTCAGTCTCAGACGAAGCAGATTCATCCCTTCTAAACACAGAGCAGCAGTTACTGGCTGACTAAGCGACCAATGTAGCACGCCCAACAGACTAACATGCAATAACTGTAGCTACCAGTGGCATACCATATTTCCGCCAGTTTAACGGTAAAGAAGAGGAATCGCTCGAGTGGTTGCAACAGTATGAAGCCCACAACATTGCTCAAAACGTATCCGAAACTGTGAAACTACATTACCTTTTGTCAATGGTAGCCTCATTAAGAAATTGTTTCCAGAATGAGATTTTCATTCTGCAGCGGAGTGTGCGCTGATATGAAACTTCCTGGCAGGTTAAAATTGTGTGCCCGACCGAGACTCGAACGCGGGACCTTTGCCTTTCGCGGGCAAGTGCTCTACCATCATTTTTATTTATTTATTTATTTTCCATAAAGATCACTCTGTTGAAAGGAACTTGTAGATCATTTCATGGTATTGTATGTGCATTAGATATTGAGCGGTGAGAGAAGCGTGAGGTTCATTATCAGCTGTCAAATGTGCACACCGACTGCACGCGGTACATCCTAACTGCGTGGGGGGAGGGGGGGGGGTCGTGGAAGACTACCTGAAGATAGCTGGCAAAGGTTTTCCGATAGTGTGACCATCTATGAACCTCATTGTGGGCTTGCTGCAAGAAATACCAAAAGTCAAGTCGCATAGAGGTACGCGATCGTCCATCCTTTGACCCAGATGATGGACTGTGATTTAGTCGCCGGAAAGTAGTCACTCTCCGGATGTAAGAAGGAAGCAGGTGTAATATGTTGCGGGGTCACACGGAGGTAGCAAGCCACCATCTGTCTTCCTAGGAGCCATACTTCATCCACCGCGATACAAGTTAAGCGGTGATGGTCGTCATCCACTTGTGGAGTGGAGTGTCCACTAGGCCAATTGCATGGAGCCGTTGGTTGGTGTTGAACTTGCCACAGTGCCCGAACGAAGGTAGGAAAGCATTTTTGGTACACATGTCTCCAAATCTTCGGCCAATGCAACTTGGGGTGTTTGAGTTCAATGACATTAAGACTTATCCGTCGTAGCAGCCAAACATAAAAATCCTTGGCGCATGGCGGTCTCGTGGGCGGAAGCTCGTCTCTGATATAACTAAGTTCCACGATAAATGTTGATACATGGGCAAAATGTGGCGTACTGTTGCCCACCGCCACCGGAGGTGTGAGGGACGCTGGAACTAGGAAATCCAGTAGGCGGGATGTAAGGGAATCACGCCCGCTACGCCATTGCTTGTACATCGTGGCTAGAAGGAGCGCCGTCGCTCGGCAGCGAACATTCGTAAGTCCGAGTCCCCCCTTGTCCGTAGGGAGCGTGAGCGTTGCGTATCGCACCTTGAGGGGCGACCCAATCATCACAAAATAGCCTAGTGCTGATTGAAGTCGATGCCCGAGCGTGAGTGGTAGGGGCAGGATCTGCGAAATATGCACCATTCGAGAAACCACATAAGTGTTCAGATATTCAACTCGCTGCAAAGGATCAAGGCGCTGTAGGAGATGTTGGCGGACCATGGTACGTGTTGTCCGTAAAATTCGTCGGTAGTTAACTGCCGCAGTATGTTTCACAGATGAGGTAAAGTCTATGCCGAGATAGCGGAATCGGTGCACATAACGAAACGGACTGATTTCTTCCGGCGTAAGGCCCCTTCCAACCGGCATTGCTGCCGATTTGTTCATGTTCACTGCACTACCCGCAGTCACACTGTGGTCCAACAACAGTTGAAGGACCGTCATCACCTCTTCCTCAGAACGAACGAGCAGCAGGAGGTCGTCCGCATAAGCACGACATTTGAAGGTGTAGCCCCGCAGTTCATCCCAGAAAGAGAATTTGTTAGCCTCCCAATTAATGGTTCCAACGCTATCGCGAACAGCAGCATCGAAAGAGGGCAGCCCTGGCGAATTGATCGTCGAATTGCAATGGGCCCAGCTAAACGCCCATTAACCTGTACCAATGATTGTGCGTCCCCATAAATCCTTCTAATGACACCAGTAAAACGGTCTGGAAATCCCATTTGTTCCAGTACAGCGTACAGATAGTTGTAGCGCACCTTCTCAAAAGCACTGTCAACATCAACCGCCACCATCGCCGCTTTAAGCCGGCACTCCTCCGCCAGCGCTATCACATCACGGCATTTGCCAGTAGCTGTTTGCACATTCACCGATCCACCCGGTGTCGTCTGTTCGGGAGAGAGAACGCTACGAATTAACATACGACATCGCGACGTAGCAACCGTGCAAAGATCTTACAGTCGGAATTAAGCAGGGTGATGGGGGGATAATGTGTGACCGTAATTCCTAGCTTCGGTTTATGTAATGGCACCAAGAGGCCTTCCATAAAAGCCGGTGGAATAGGCACATCGGAAATTAACATCTCGTTGTACATATCCGTCCATCGCGGTGCCATATCGTTGCGAAATTCTCGATAAAATTCAGCAGGAAGTCCATCAATGCATGGGTACCGATTCAACGCACTCTTTGCGATCGCATCATGTACTTCCTCACAACTAATAACTTCCAGTAAGGTTCCCGCGGCTTCCACCGTCAGTGTACGGGAGACGTACGTGACTATACGTTCGAGGTCATCGTCAGAGGCTGTTTCTTCCCGATAGGTGTGTTAGTAATGGTCGACGAATGCAGAGACAGTGTCCGCTTGACGCGTCACTTTTCGGTCTTCGCGCGTAATTAATTCCCGTACCAAAACGCGACGTCGGTGCTTTCGTTCATTCACGACGTGGTGCATGGAAGGAATCTCGTGCATTATCGTATCGTGACATCTGGCGCGCACCATGGTTGCCTGAAGATTTTTCCGAGCTAAAGCCACTAGTTTAGCTTTTATGCTTTTGCGTTCGATCCAGATGTCCTATCCTGGCCGACCATCATCCAGGTCGCGCAGCGCTGCAAAATAAAAGTCGGTCGTACGGCGGCGCCATTCTGCCATATCCCTGCTATATGAGATGAACGTATGGCGAAGCGCCGGTTTAGCATGAGTCAGCCACCAATCAAGCTTCGTCGCATACCTTCCAACCCTTCGCTCGCACATCGTCCATGTCTCAAAGATCCGTGGACGGCATTCAGGATCTTGTAGATATTGAATGTTTAGTTTCCAAGGGGCCACACCTCTCTACGGGGAAGAAGCACCGTACAGATGTAAGCCTTGTGATCGGAAAATGCCAATGGCCAGCGTTCCGCGTCCTGGACATCATCTGCATGATCCCGTGAGATATAAATGCGATCTAACCTGCTCGCCGAATGACTTGTCACATAGGTGTATCGCGGTGCATCTCCATGTCGTAATTCCCACGTGTCACTAAGTACAAGGTCGTTGACTACGATTCGCAACTCCTGCGTGATGTTTGCTTGCGGCCATTGTCTTTTTGGCTGAGAACACAATTGAAATCTCCACCAGTTATTACACATTCATAACGTCCATGGAATAGTGGGGCAATGTCTTCTGCATAAAATCGCGCCCTTTCCCGCCGCCGATTGTTTCCCGACGGTGCATAAAGATTGATGATGCGTGTCCCGAACGTCGTGAAAGCCATTCTCCTGGCCGACGGAAGATAACACACGTTTTCCACTGGGAAGCCATCTCACACGTAAACTGCTACCCCACTCCCACTGTGATCTCCATGAGACGAATACGATTGGTAGCCTGCGATGTATGGGAGTGCAGCTATGTGGACTTCCTGCAGCAAAGCAGTATCCACATCAGACGCCCAAATCGTTTCCTTCAGTAAATGTATTTTGGCCAGTGAACGCACGTCATTTATATTTAATGTCGCAATACGGTTCGCATGGCGTTGAATCCCACTCTGTCGAGGCGCAACATCTCCCTGCATCGGCGCTGGGGGCTGAGTTAGGAGATTTTCTCTCGCCCCTCTCCCTTCACCTTCAGCAATTATTAGGCCGTCTTCGTGAGTGCCGGCTGTCTCTGTATGACCTCCGGCACCTCCTCAATATCTTCATACCACATCTTTGCAGACAGTGATACATTCGTGTCCATAGCCACAGCATCTGCATCTGGAAGCCAACTTATTGTGATTCCTCTTCAGCATCACCACGTCCCGGTGCCGTCAATGTGACACCGCTGCGGGTCTGATCGAACAGTTTCCATTGCATAATCCTGTTTCGTAGAGGCTGTTGTGTCGTCTTGGGTCACAGTCACATCGTCGTCGGGCAAGGGGAGTCATCCCTAGGAGATGTCGTGCGACGACGTCGTTTCCTCCTTTTCGGGGAACATTGCTTGCGTGATCTTCCTTCAGTGTCCTCAGATTGTAGGGGATCACGGTTGCCCGACAGAAAAGCATCCGTAGGAACTGGAAGTGTTTCGAGTCTCATCGTTTTACTTGGCGGGAGTTTGGTCGAAATTGATGTTGTCGTCACAGAGTGTGTTCCAGACGGAGCAGCATCCGTAGTGGCTGGAACTGCTTCGTGTACTATCGGTGTGCTTGGTGGGAGTTCGGTCTCATCTGATGTTGTCGTCGTAGATTGTATACTCGATGAAGCAGCATCCACTATCATCCCGACGTCTGCTACAAGGTTTCGGAGAGTGCCATCTTGATCTTCCACCGGGGCTGTGTCCTTTCGGTCATCAGCGGACGCAGTAAGGGCTTTGGCATAGGTGATCGGTAGTACTGTCATCGCCAGCGACGGCTCCCGCACATCTGAAGGCAGTTGCGTAATCCGCCGTTGCCTACAGTTCGACCTGATGTGTCCCTCCTGGCCACATCCAGAACATATTCGTGGTTGCCCATCGTAAATCACCACCGCCCGACAACCACCAATTGTCAGATAGGACGGTACATGCTTCTGAAGATCAATAGTGATCTGTCGCACTCCGTTAAGAACGGAGTACATGGCGAATTGTGTCCAGCGTTCTGCTGTGTGGCCATGTACCGTGCCGTATGGCTTAAAAGCCTCGATAACTTCGTCAGCCGGGAGCTCAAATGACAGCTCAAAACACGTATTGTCCGTACACCCAGAACAGCATGTTCTACAGTTACCGTGCCGATATTCCCGTCACTATGGCAAAATCGGAGACCTGCTTTTGTCGCCTGTAGAATTCTCTCACACGTCGCGTCATTTACCATCTTAACATACACTGTGGGACTAATGATGGACAGGTGAATTCCGACAATATCGTTTGGCGGTATCTTGACGTCCTCTCGAATGAATCGTTCCACAGCTAAAGCCTTTGACCGTTCGTAGTCTTTGCAGAAATTGAATCGTAATGTAGTTTTCCTGTACTTGTTCGCCATGATCGTTGTTACTAGCCCGCGCGTAGACTAAGTCTACAAGTAAACAAACACTCACACATGCCGCACAGGCGGAAGTATCGGACCTCCGCTTCGCACGGCCGCTAGCCCCGAACTACGACAGTGGCATACCACACTGTCGCCAGTCACAATGTTGGCTTATTTTAAAGTGTTCAATTTCTATGTAAGAATAATAGTCTAGGAAAGTAGCATGCCTATTCTGCATAATAAACGATGCTGTGTGGCCCATGATCCACGTTGTAGCGTTGTTTTTTGCTCGTGGATACCTCAGTTTTTGTGGCTGAGTGATCTCTAAAAGGTCTACACCACTGGGCGTCGTACGGTCTATCACTGACAATCGTTGACGAAGAAATGTTGTAATTTCTTCTGCATGTCTGCACGTGAACCTATGAAGGAGCGTATCGACTCTTCGGCATGCGTCCCAGTTGGGCGTTGAATGAAGGCCTATTTTATGTAGCTTTTCATTCGTTGCTACTTTATCGTTGACTGTGACGCGTGATGGTAACATGTCGTTGTGCACATTCCCCCGTATTATATTCCAATGTGTATGTGGATGTTTTTCTTCGAGACGATTCCTGTGGTTTGCTGTCATGAGAAGGTCATAAAGCTTCCTGTTCGTCAGGCTTCCGGTATCGACGATGTTGTGTCGAATGTAGCTCATTTCCTTGTAGTACAGTCGCACATGTCGGTAAGAAAGTGGAATGCCGGCGATACTGACGGGTGGGTCAAAGCTATGAGGCTTCCACCGCTGAATGAGGTTTGTGATGAGACTGGTCCTCCGGGTACGAAACTCCTTCCTGATGCGATTTAGGAGCAGGGTGACACATTTTTTGTGTACTTTAATGAGGTTAAGGCCACCTTTGGACGAAGATAATGTTAAGGTATCGAATTGAACTTTGAAAATATGCCCCCTAAAAATAAACCAACATAACGCTTGTTGTATACTCTTGGCTAGGTGGTCGGAGATTGGAAGAATTTGCGCCAAATAACTCATCTTGCTCGTAATGGCGATCTCGATGGTCTTAACTTTCTGTAGTATGTTCAAGTCACGGTCGGAGTGAAGCATCAAAGCAGCACATAATTTATTAAGCATGTGTGACCAGTTCTTCGTCAGGAATTTGTCTGGTTTGGCCTCAAAAGTAACACCGAGGGTTGTGTGAGAATCCTTTACCTTGCACCAGGTAACATGGGATATGTCTCCGATACCGCCAACGATCTGCAAAACTGTGGTTTTATTTCTATTGAGTATTGTTCCTGAAAGAAACGTGAATGTTTGTAGAAGAGTTGCTGCTGACAGAAGTTGTTGCGATGACGACACAGTTACGCATATATCGTCAGCATACGCAATGCATGGGATAGTGACAGACTCGACGCTAAGCCCGATCCCCCTTTGCGCTAAGTTGTTCAGTAGCGGCTCTACTGCAATGGCGTACAAAATCATTGACAGAGGACATCCTTGGCGGATGGATTGCTGAATGGAAACTTCTTTTGTAAAATGGCCATTAATGAGAATCCGTGAAGAGGCGTTTGTAGTAAGTTTGCGAATTAATTCTGTGAGATGAGATCCAAATCCTAGTTTGTTCATGCTTTGAAAGAAGAAATCATGACGTACACGGTCATAAGCCTTCTCAAAATCTAGAAAGATCAGAGCGCCCTGTCCTTTAGTTTCAGCATATGAACAGATGATGTCCCTCAAATCGCAGGCAGTTGAGATTGCACTTCGACCTTGCACTGCACTGCACTGTACTGGTAACTGCCTAAAACCTTGTACATAACGGTTTGCATCCTTAGCTTAATCGATCTGGTGATGATTTTGAAGTCGGCATTCAGGAGTGTGATGGGTCGCATGTTTTCGACCTTCCTGCTGTTACCTTTTTTTCGGTAAGGGCAGGATGATACCTTCCGTAAATGCCTTGGGTATGACTTCCAGGTGCCAGAGTTCATTCGCTATCTCTAGGAGTGTCGGACCGAGGAGGTTCCAGTATCGCTGGTAAAACTCGGCACTGAGACCATCGGGTCCTGGTGATTTCCCTTTCTTTGCACTGTGGACCGCCAGTCGGATTTCGTCCTCTGTGAAAACAGATTCCAGCTTTGCATTATCCTGTTGTGACAAGCGACAGCTCAGGGTCCTAAGAAAATCCTTGCACGAGTGTTCATCAACGGGTTGCTTCTTGTAAAGTTGACTATAATATTCGTAGACGTGCGAGATGATGTCACGTTGCTTCGTGATGGCATTCTCAGCGTCATCAACGACGGCTTCAATCAACATGGCTTTACACCGTTTCGTCGTTTTCACGATGTGGTACAGAGAGGCCCGTTCTTCGGCGGCAACGTCCTTAGGGTGGGCTCGCACGATGATGCCATGCATTCGTTGGCGTTGTATCGCCGTGATTTTCGCTTTATATCGTTTGATCTTTTCTTCGATGTCGCGAGAAGGATTGTTAGTGCGACTGTACAGTTCTCTCAAACAGCGATAATAAAATTCAATAGTCTGTTTCTGCGAAAAGCTTTTTTGTCGGGCGTAGCTCATGAGGGTGAGGCGTAATTTAGGCTTAGCACACTGAATCCACCACTGTAGAACGCTAGCGTAACGACGTCGGTGCCGCTGGAGCTGTTGCCACGTTACGTTCACCTCCTCTTCAAGTTGGGCATCCTGCAGAAGGCTGACATTCAATTTCCAGTAGCCCTTCCCGCGGTAAATTGGCTGGCGTTGTAGGTTGAGGTAACACTGATATGCACAATGGTCGGAGATGTTGACAGGAGCTATGTCACAGTTCACAGTGTGTCGCTGGAGGGCATCGGACACATAGATCCTATCCAGCCGACTGGCAGAATGACTGGTTACGAAGATGTACGCTACCTGTTCACCGTGTAGTTGTTCCCATGTATCGTGAAGACGCATGCCATGAATTAAATGTTCAAGTTCGATACATCTGTTCGTGTTAGGAGTTTGGTTTCTGTCGTTGAGCACACAATTGAAGTCACCACCAAGGATGAGATGTTCACGATAAGCGCTAAGAAGGATGGGAACCACGGTTTTATAAAATTTTGAACGATCTCTCTTATGAGTGCTACCTGAGGGGGCGTACACGTTAACAATCTGAACACCGTTCACTCGAAGAGAAATGCCACGATCACTGGGCAGCCGCTGCACATCCGTAAAGGGTATACCGTCGCGCAGAAGGATGGCAGTGCCTACAGCATCCTGAAGATTGATGTTATCAACAAGAACGTAACCGGGCACTTCTAAGGCTGTGACTACCTCCTGTAGGAGGGCAATGTCAACGCTGGTACCATTCAAGAAATCAGTTAGCGAATGGAGTTTCACCGCACTTTGAATTCTATTGACGTTAAGTGTGGTAATGTTTGTTGTAGGTTTGGCTGTCACCCACGATGGTTCAGAGGACAATGAGCTCTGAGTTTCGGATCGTCCTTCTCTCCGGCTTTGAACCAAACTCGTTGGTAACGTTTGGAGTACGAAACGAAATGTCAAAACCAATAACGGGTCAGGGAGGGGAAGGTCGCAGCGCGATGGTCATGCGCGAGAGCAGCTACTGCTGCATCTCCTCGTTCTGCTGCCACCACGGCTCATTGCTGTCGGGGTGCTACGCGGTGCTCGCACCGTCCTGCCCGCCACCGCCGGTTGAGTCTGTCAACGTGGTCGCATCCGCCTAGCCACCACGCGGGCCTGCGACTGACAGCGAGTTCCTACGGGAGCGTTGCTGCAGCTGCTTGCTGCTCTGCTCCCTCTTCATCTTAGGCGTTACGGTGCTCTGATCCCTCTCAGCGCTCAGTAGTGCCTTCAGGTGTTTGGTTTGTTCACGAATGCGTTCTTGCCTCGCGGTGTCCTCGCAGCGCACGGAGCAAGAAGACTGAGGTTCAGTCTCGCTGCCACTTTCTGACATGTGTACGGGTCTCAAATCATTCGACTTTTCCTCTTTGTTACTATTCCATTTGCTTCTCCTTCGGCGGCCTTTCTTCGTGTCTGCTACAGTCTCTACCGATAGGGTGGTTCAGGCAAACTGATCTGCACCCGCTCCTGTAACTCACACGGCTTAGTTTCAGAGGTGGCTGGCGCATCGTTGGTATCCAGCGGTAACTGCCCCGGTGACGATGACGGTGCCGAATCGACGTCCGTCCTACCGCGAATGTCTTTGGCACTGCATTCCATATGAACTGGTATCTCCACCTCGCTAACATGTTCCGCTAACATGTCCCCGCGACCACCTCACTCAATAGTGGAACAAGCTTTTCACTACCGTCTGCAGCACATTCCCGTGGAAGTTGAAATGGACGTCGACGTGTACAGTTCATCCGCAGATGTTGAGTTGAATGGCAGATCGAACAGGTAGGGGGTTGGCCAATGTAAGTTACCTGTGCACGACAGCCGCCAATGGCAACATACGAAGGTATATGCTTTTTCAAGTCTACACGTACACTTGGCACCCTGCTGTTAACTTGGTAGCGATAGGCACTCGACCATTTTTCATTTGTAACTGACAAAACAGCGCCGTACAGTGACAGAGAACGTGCAATCAGATCATTAGAGCACTCAGGTGGCACATTAAATACCCTGACGGTTCTTACTCCGTATCCCGAAGGTACGATTTGGACATTACTAATACTGCCATCATTATGGCGGAATGGTCTCACACCAACATGCTCCTCAACGAATTTCTCATAAGTGTCACTCGAAATAAATTTGATAAATAACGAGTACTGCACAAGTCCAACTGGAACGTGTCGACTATATCTTCAGGCAATTTCAAATCCTCAAATATCCACTCGTGAATTTCAAACGCCGTCGGTCGCAAGGCAGCGCGATCGAAAACACACTGAACGCTGTTCGCTCTGTTATTTGTCGACATCTTACTTACAACAGTTATACAGAAACAAACGTTAACAGCGCTCGCACACGCTGCTCAGCTCTCCACCTCAGCACTGCTCGCGACGTAAACACTGGCCCGCGCTACCGACCGTCACCGCGCGATGTGCACTGGCCGAGTGCCGGAACACGACTGAACTGAGCTACTGAAGCACGACTCATGCCCGGTACTCACAGCTTTATTTCTGCCAGTATCTCGTCTCTTACCTTCCAAACTTTACAGAAGCTCTCCTGCGAACCTTGCAGATCTAGGTTCGCGGGAGAGTTTCTGTAACGTTTGGAAGGTAGGAGACGAGATACTGGCAGAAATAAAGCTGTGAGTACAGGACGTGAGTCGTGCTTTGGTAGCTCAGATAGTAGAGCAGTTGTCCGCGAAAGGCAAAGGTCCCGAGTTCGAGTCTCGGTCGGGCACACAGTTTTAATCTGCCAGGAAGTTTCAAAAAATTGTTAACTAAAGCCACTCCAAGTGAACGTTCCTACAATTAGGTTGTAGATGCACTAAGTAATTACTATGAGCAACGAGTGAATGTGGTGGCAGCTAGGTACCAAATCTTTCTTATCAAGGGAGGGTTAGGACAAACGTATCGCGAGTAGGTAACAGATTTTCAGGGTATGATAAGGAAATTCAAATGTGCGTATATTGCTTTATATTCCGATGTTATGTTGTGTGATGCGGCCGTGTACAATGTAACTAATGTCAGAATTAGAGAACAGATTTTTAAATAGTCAGATCTACCTTTTCATCACATAGTGCAAATTCTAGATCGATATGATTCAGTTGCTGTAGCGGCTAATAAATGTGATGGGTTGAGTCGTCCCTTGCTCATGACTGGTCCAGTAAGCAAAAACAGCACGCATGTGCAAGCCATGCAAACAGCGCTCTAAACAGGAGACTACATCAGTGAACAGAATCATTTCATGCCCTTGGTGATATTCACAGCACACACGCCAAGACTGCCCGTCCAAACAAGCACAGAGTTACGCTTGTGGCAAGAAAAGTCATGTATAATCCGTATGTTTGCAAAGGAACTAACATTAACAATACCGCCCACTCACTAAACTCTTTTCACAAGGCTCCACGTTATAAGTGCAGTGTATTCAAAGCCTGCTGCAGGAATTAGCCAAACTAGCAAGTAAACAGTTCCTTCAGTGCTACGCCAATCCAACAAACGTTTTGTTTATTTGCATCTGAGTGGAAAACGTGTGAAAGTTCGGTTGGACACGTGTCCTTGTGTTACATTGCCGAATGGTAACACATATGAAATGTTAGGCTCTCTACGCCTATCTAAAACTAGCATGCACCTAAAGGCTTATAATGAACAAAACAATCCCATTCTTGGAAAATGTACTTTCCCTCTCATGTATAGCTCTCATATTCGAACTGTGACTTTCACTGTGCTACAATCACACGATACTGGGAAAATATTTGGCCTTACTCGTTTGATTCGTTTGGCATTCAAATTCATGACAATGTGTTGTCAGTGACTGCATTCAGTGCCAAAGACAGTATTGATAGCTTGCTGAAAGGATTCCTGGAAGGCTTTCCAGAAGGTTTAGGCAGGTTAACAGTTTTGTTGCACATATTACTATGAAGGACAACGCTCAGCCGAAATTTTGCCGTGCCAGAACTGTTCCCATTGCATTACGGGGCGAAGTGGAGCTATAGCGCGCATTTAGCTAATCAGTGGGCAAATCTAATGGTTTTGTTTCCCAAACCGTAAGTTCGTATTCTCCTCTGAGTTAACTTTAAGTATACAGTCAACCCACAATCTGTGATTTATACTTACTCAGTGCCTCGCCCAGAAGGTCTCATATACACATTAGGCGCTGGTTGCTACTTTTCAAAAATTGATCGGCGCGACGCATATCTCCAAATACCACTAGATGAAGAATCTCAAACGGTGTGTGTTGTGAACATTCATTTGGGCTTGTTTAAACAGCGGCGTTTGCCTACTGGCAGTGCTTCCGCGCCCGTCATTTTCCAACGGTACTCGAAACAGCTGACTGCTCAAGTACCAAACTGTTCAAACTATTAGGACGATATTGTCGTAGCAGGTCGTAAACCTGCAGAACACATTGCAGATGTACTTGCTTTGTTTCGTGTGTTATCCGATGCAGGACTAAAGAGTAGACTGGACAAGCGTCATTTTTTAAACCTGAGTTGCAGTATCTCGGTCATAAACAGTCAAGGTGTACACGCCCTTGAGTCACATTTGTTAGCTATACGTGGCCTGTCAGTCCCCGCAATGTCACAGAATTGCAGTCAGTCTTAGAAAAAATGAAGTACACTCCTGGAAATTGAAATAAGAACACCGTGAATTCATTGTCCCAGGAAGGGGAAACTTTATTGACACATTCCTGGGGTCAGATTCATCACATGATCACACTGACAGAACCACAGGCACATAGACACAGGCAACAGAGCATGCACAATGTCGGCACTAGTACAGTGTATATCCAACTTTCGCAGCAATGCAGGCTGCTATTCTCCCATGGAGACGATGGTAGAGATGATGGATGTAGTCCTGTGGAACGGCTTGCCATGCCATTTCCACCTGGCGACTCAGTTGGACCAGCGTTCGTGCTGGACGTGCAGACCGCGTGAGACGACGCTTCATCCAGTCCCAAACATGCTCAATGGGGGACAGATCCGGAGATCTTGCTGGCCAGGGTAGTTGACTTACACCTTCTAGAGCACGTTGGGTGGCACGGGATACATGCGGTCGTGCATTGTCCTGTTGGAACAGCAAGTTCCCTTGCCAGTCTAAGAATGGTAGAACGATGGGTTCGATGACGGTTTGGATGTACCGTGCACTATTCAGTGTCCCCTCGACGATCACCAGAGGTGTACGGCCAGTGTAGGAGATCGCTCCCCACACCATGATGCCGGGTGTTGGCCCTGTGTGCCTCGGTCGTATGCAGTCCTGATTGTGGCACTCACCTGCACGGCGCCAAACACGCACACGACCATCATTGTCACCAAGGCAGAAGCGACTCTCATCGCTGAAGACGACCCCGTCTCCATTCGTCCCTTCATTCACGCCTGTCGCGACACCACTGGAGGCGGGCTGCACGATGTTGGGGCGTGAGCGGAAGACGGCCTAACGGTGTGCGGGACCGTAGCCCAGCTTCATGGAGGCGGTTGCGAATGGTCCTCGCCGATACCCCAGGAGCAACAGTGTCCCTAATTTGCTGGGAAGTGGCGGTGCGGTCCCCTACGGCACTGCGTAGGATCCTACGGTCTTGGCGTGCATCCGTGCGTCGCTGCGGTCCGGTCCCAGGTCGACGGGCACGTGCACCTTCCGCCGACCACTGGCGACAACATCGATGTACTGTGGAGACCTCACGCCCCACGTGTTGAGCAATTCGGCGATACGTCCACCCGGCCTCCCGCATGCCCACTATACGCCCTCGCTCAAAGTCCGTCAACTGCACATACGATTCACGTCCACGCTGTCGCGGCATGCTACCAGTGTTAAAGACTGCGATGGAGCTCCGTATGCCACGGCAAACTGTCTGACACTGACGGCGGCGGTGCACAAATGCTGTGCAGCTAGCGCCATTCGACGGCCAACACCGTGGTTCCTGGTGTGTCCGCTGTGCCGTGCGTGTGATCATTGCTTGTACAGCCCTCTCGCAGTGTCCGGAGCAAGTATGGCGGGTCGGACACACCGGTGTCAATGTGTTCTTTTTCCATTTCCAAGAGTGTATTATATTCGGTTCATCCCGGATGCTGCACAAATCGCAGCTCCATTGCGTCGCAGGAGCGTCCCCTGTGTTTGAACAGATGAGTGCGAAGCAACTTTTAAAAAACTTAAAGATGTATTGTTCAGTGATCGATGCTTGGTTCCATTTGATCTAGATAAACCATTGTGTTCCAGGTTGCCGCTTCCTCTTAAGGAAGTGGTGCAGTGTTTTCACACAGAATTGGCGATAAATGAAGGCCTATTGCTTTCGTATCAAAAGTGTTGTCCAAAGCTCATTGTAACTATTTACAAATAGAGAAAGAGACATTGGCTATTGTGAACGGTGTCACGAAATTCCACCACTATCTGTATGGGAGAAAATTCTACTTAGTGACGGATCACAAGCCTTCGCAGTTGTTGTTTCATCTGATGAAACAGTTTCCTGTACGAAAAGCCCAAAAAATGCAAAGAACGGATTTTTAGTTGTCTCAGAACGGGATTATGTGTGGTCCGACAGTTCCACATAGCAATTCGGACGCACTTTCACCTTTTTCCGACTGGCCCTGATACAGACTTTGAAGCTTCTGCTGCATCTTGTTGTCACATCGACTGCTCAGGATTCTGAATTGCTCCATGCTCTTCCTCTGAAATACTGAAAAATTGCACAAGCCACGGAAGCTGATTCAGATTTTATTTTGCTCCAGTCGCTTATCTTGGCCTCGTTCATTGCACAGCATAAAGAACTCTGAAGTGGGCCGAAACTTCTCACATCGGCTTAGTCTCCCTATACAGCAATGTGTGATTCTTGCTCAAAATGGCAGTGGACATTCACGTGTATTGATCCCTAAGTCTTTGCAAAAAGAAGTGTTGCAGTTACTTCAACAATGACACTGGGGGATTGTTCGTATTAAACAGTTAACGCGTCGACACTGTACTTGGCGGGCAATGAACACCCAAATAGAACATATGACGTTACAGTGTCACGCATGTGCAGAAACTCAGGTCGTTCCGCTACAAAAATTCCCTGCTTGGACTAAGTCGCAATTACCATGGCAATATGCGCACATAGACTATGCGAATCGTTTTTGGAACATTCGTTGTTTGATTGTGGGAGACTCTTACAGCAAGTTTCATTTTTCTGTGCCAATGACCTCCACAACGTCACACAGCACAGTTAAGTTGTTGTGCTCTATGTTTTGCCTCAAAGGTTTGCCTGAATTCAAAGTTACGGACAACGGCCCTCAGTTGACGTCAAATGAATTTGAAACATTCTGTCAACGCAATGGCATAGAGCATCTAACAAGTGAATCCTCCCATTCCCAGTCCAACTGGGAAGCGGAAAGTTTTGTCAGAACCTTCAAGCAGCAGATGACCAAACTTCGCACCACACACACCAGGGATCAAGCATTGCAACTGTTTCTCGCCTCCTGTCGTTCGCATCCACGAAATGGACCATTGCCGGTGGAATTGCTTCACGCCGACGCCATCGGACATTGCTCCACCTGCTCCACCTTCCTCACCATTAGGCGCCGTAGGAAGGACGCAAGTATTGCTCCGCGCTTCATCGTATTGTGTTTCTCAGTGTATTTAGCGGCAGCAGATGGTGGGCGCGAGGCGAGATCCTTCGTCGACTCCGCGCATGCGTGTATCTCATTTCAGGCCCAGACGGATTGCAGCGCTGACATCACAATCGAATTCGCCATTTTGATGTGCACGGTGATCTTACTGTACCTCTTCCCTCAGATTCACCGATCCCGACGTCAGCAGCCGCCAGGGGGTTGCCATCACGACACCGCGGGACGACTCCATGGAGACGAAGCCTTCGCTTCCTCCGCCTTCTCTCGTCTTACCAAGGTCAGCCGGCCGGGATGGGCGAGCGGTTCTAGGCGCTACAGTCTGGAACCGCGCGACCGCTAAGGTCGCAGGTTCGAATGCTGCGTCGGGCATGGATGTGTGTGATGTCCTTAGGTAAGTTAGGTTTAAGTAGTTCTAAGTTCTAGGGGACGGATGACCTCAGAACTTAAGTCCCATAGTGCTCCGAGCCATTTGAACCATTTCGATGGAGGTGAACCCCTCACGCCGCAGCGCCCGACATCTTCTACATCATGGTATGGGCCTCAGGAGATGGGTATTTCCTGGGACGTTTGCACGCCAGAACGGAGGCCGAATGGCGGGGTACGACAGGAAGTCTGACGTCCCCTGAAGCCACAGCTTCCGGTCCGGTCCATCAGAACGTCACGATCCTGCCTACCCCCTCCCCCACCCACCCCCACCCTTTGTCGTGCACCATATACGACGACAGTCCGTCGCTTTTCATGGAAAGGGGGGGGGGGGGAGGAACGTTACAGCCTAAAGTCAGCGCCGACGGCTGTAAGAAGAGCTAATCACAGGCTAATCGACCTCCCTCTAGGACAACAACGCGACAACAGCAGCCTCTAGGTGAAGAGGACGTAAGTGCCGCACCCGGCTGGTGGCAGCGCAATTCGATAGCAGCTTCCACGTTAGCCACTTCCTTAGCCGACGAATCGTAGCCTCTATAATTAGCAGTTAGAGATCAGCAGTCAATGCCCTTCAGCTGATTTTGTATGTTTGCTTGCGACAAATCTATCAAAGTGAAGTATTTGTATTCGTCTAGTTTTAATAAAACTCATTAACACGAGTTGTTTTATTGCTCGTCTAGCGAACCGAGTATATATACAAGACATCCGTCTCTCTCCACAAGCACGTTATAAACAGCTCTTCCATACAGTTTACAAGTAAATTTAGATTTTCCATGTCTGGCTTTTATATACACCTCCATGATGGATTCATGACAGAATTACTTGTACCACATTAACAGCAATGTCATTGTAGATAAACACAGACTGTGAGCGCTGTCTACCGAAAAACACGTAAAATTCATCCTCTGTCCAAAGAAATGTAGTGTCTTGTCGAATGCCGTTGTTAGCGTGAATTTAGTTCTGAATTTCAAGCTCTGGTGACGCTGCCTACCCTTTGCTTTAATAAAACGGGCTGCTCTTTGTACCATACTGAAAAAACAACGTCTGTCATTATAGGTATTTTCAGAGGTTTTAGTGGCGGGTTAGTCTGAAAGTTACGTTTGCGGATGAATTTCATCTACGATGGAGTCACTAGGCAAATACAATAATAAATTAGGTCTGTCTCAGAAATGTTTGATGGAAGCCTTGTTGTCCATATCTTGTATTAATGATTTGTCAGACGGTATTAATATCTCAGACATTTTTCCAGGAGGTTCTCTTACCTGTTACCTTAACTGCGGAAATATCCAATCTGTCCTTGTAAGATTACAAAGTGGCACATAAGATCGCTATCTTGTTTTAAATGTTGATCGAGGACAAACTGAACATTTTACAATGAGCAGAAACTTGGAAAACAAAATTATAGTTTAACAACCAGGAACCACCATATCATTTGGCTGGAGTGAATTAGGGAAATCAAAAACATAAATCTCGATGCTCGGAAAGGTGACTGGACAATCGTGGTCCAGAACACAAGTCCAGTCTGCTAACCACTGCACCACCTCGTCCGAGGCAAAATAATGGTTTACTACGATTATAATGTCAGTGAGTCACAATTGGAACCAGTGAACATGTAACCTCCTCTTCACTTATCGACCTTAATGACAGTGAAAAATTAAACCGCGTGTACCTAATGGAAATTTAAGAAAAGCAATCGTCACCGAAGATAATTTGTCGGTAAAGAGGGAGGAAAGGGTCACATCTAAATGAAACGAAAAATGCAAATGAAACTGGTGGAAATTAATTTTGAAAAGGGATAAAGTTAATAAAAAAAGTAAATGTGCGGCCGTTACGTTAACAATTAACAAGCGGTAATTAGATATTTGAGATTTGGGGGAAATTACGGTCGCCAGTCCTATGGACAATTACTATAGTCGCTGAAAAAGAAAGGTTATTACACATATAATTAGCACTAGAAGCGTGGCAACTGAAGGTTGACACGTGTAGTGTGAAAACTGAAAGTTTGTCAGCAGTAATAAATTTCGCTACACTCTGACTTAATTTAGCAAAAGAATTAATAAAACCGGAAAACTGAAAGTTAATTTAGTGACTGAAATTGATAGTGAGCTTTGTTTCTGAAGCACATCGAAATTCAGTAAAATACGGTTAGTCTTGGGCTACCTCAACAATCATTTAAAAAGCTACTTGAATCTACGCAATTTAGAAATAGGAGATTTAACTTTGAACCTGAATTAAATGATTCTGAACAATTAACAATAGTAAAATTTAATACGTACCAAGCTGAGCTGTAGTCACAGGTAAGTTAAAATATGGTAACAAAACTCGCACTCTTAATTAGTGCTTGAGTAATCTAAATTTTGTAGCCAGCTATGAATACTTTAATTGAACTTTGAAATTAAAGCAGTGAAATGGAATGATATTACTTTAATGCTGGCGTTTGAATTTCAACGACACTCGGGATCATTTCGGAAAAGGAAGGGACCCTGCTTGGTAATGCAAATGGGACAATGAGGAACAAAGGTTCATGCTAAGTTGCTGTAATTTTGATGCAACAGTTTGAAAAGCTGAGGTCTGCCATACAGTTCTAAAACTTTACGTGCTTTTAGCCTTCCTTGTGGTTGATTGAAGGTTTGATGTCGTCGATCGAGGAGGTGGCGACAGTCACTCATTGTCGGCCGTCGCTGTTGCAGAAGCTGGATGTTGGCACGGCCACCAGGCGAAACGGGCTCTTGATATGCACCAGCTAATGCTTCCTGTCCGCGACACCGTGTCAGAAAATAACATAGCAAGTCGAGCGCAATTACATGCTGCCAAACCCTGAAAGCGCGGCAACTCGCGGGAGCGTCACACAACACAGCTGTTCAACCGCATTACCCCGCGGCAGAGTTAACACTACCAAAGATCCTAAACACTTTGGTTCTCCACACGACCTTTCGATGTATTCGTTCGGTAGCATGGTTTTCCCTAGGCAAGACCCAGCGTAAAAATACAAATAATATTTACAAAACATTACAAAACAAACCAATTATATATATATAGTAAAACAATTACAGTATATAAAGACACAGAAATGTCATATCTTGATTGAGGTAGCAAAACAAGGAAAAAAATTATAGTACAATAGATGGAAACAGGAGGATATGCATTTCCGTCGTTATACAAATAAACGGATCTCACAATGTGTGGGGATGGGAAGTCGAAAGGGTCACGTAAACGAATCACTTTAATAGACGTGGCACACAGACGTGACCTAACAAACTGTACTGTAACACTCATTACACTGTAATCCGGGAAAATTATCCTTTTCTCTTTTCTTTCAATACCTACAGTAACTCTGACTGTAGTTTGATAAGAATGAAAACCGTAGCGGGCGGTGAACTCGATATCTGCAGCGGAGACAAAACCCTAAGTGAGGCGCGGTCTTATTAGTGAACGAGGAAAGCAGTGGCTCGCTGGGATGAAAGATTCCAGCGCCCGCTGTCAGAGACAATGGCGCCTTCCAACAAAAAGTCTGCCCCCCCTTTTCGGTCTTTTCTTCGCCCGCTGCCTCTTTAAAACAGCCACCAAAGAGAAAGGTCGCAGACGGCGGTTTGGTCGGAAAAGTAGCGCCACAAGAGAGAAAGCAGGTTAATGAGGGTGAGATATGACCCGCTCTCCGCTGCCCGCAAACGGCTGCGGTACATCTGCCCGCCCGCCCTGGGATCACGCCGGGAGGCAACGCGTTGTTTAAGGGGCCCAACTCGTTTCCAGCCCCGACGACGTGGCTGGCTTTGCAGAGGAATTATTTAGAGGGCTACTCCCTGTGGCGCGTTAGTGCAGTGGGCGAGCAATGAGACACAGTGGCTTGTTTCACGTAACATGCATCGTTAGCAGCGCTACATTCTGCAGCGCTCCGATGGCTATGTTTTGTTGCACCGCACTTAAGATTTTCTTTACTTCTTTTGGAAGTCTGACGACTTTTACGATACAGTGAAATCCAAATGACACTAATTCGTCTCCTGTCTCACGATGACAATAAGAAATAAATAAAATATTGTCCCGATTATAGATTTCCTTTATCTCTTTCGCAAGCACGCGAGAGTTATAAATGATGTAGACATACTGGACAACAGGGAAACAAAAAACTGGTTCTCCGGGTTAGTAGCAGCCTTAATAGAATGGAAAATGTCGATAAAGGATGTCGGGTGATGTACTAGCCAAAATGAGAATTTGGAGCTACGGCTATTAAGAGTTTGAATGATTAATACGCGGTGTCTAAGGACATTAAGTTTGAAGAAACTGGAAGAGAATCAGGAACGCATGGAGACTTGCACTACAGATCTTGCGTCCAGGAAATTTGCCATAAGGCACCCAGAGCTCAGCAGCACAGGGAGTTTATTCATCGTTTTGGTGAAAAATTGTGTCTGTGAAACACTTCAGCACATCACCAACGGTAGAATGTTACAAAATAAGAAAGTACTATTGATTTAAGATGGAGTCCTCAAATTCTGTGTACAGAAAATGTTCGTGTATTGACACGTTCTAGTGACGTGGATACTCTGAACGCATGCTGAGGGTTTCTCACTAAAGAGCAGAAAACGAAGGCACAGTTGAGATAGTAATTTCAGCATTGCGTATAGGTTTACCTCTGCAGCTGTACTCCGCAAGCAAGTTGAGGTGGAGGCTACTTCGTATAGCACTGTCACTTCCTTCTTTGTTTCTTTTCCAGTTGCGAAAGGTTCACACAAGGAACGATCCCTGGTAAACCCCCGCGTGGGCTCGAATATCTCTAAATTTATGGTTCAAATTGCTCTGAGCACTATGGGACTTAACATCTGAGGTCATCAGACCCTTGAACTTTGAACTACTTGAATCTAAGTAACCTGAGGACATCACACACATCCATGCCCGAGGCAGGATTCGAACCTGCGACCGTAGCAATCGCGCGGTCCCGGACTGAAGCGCCTAGAACCGCTCGGCCACCGTGGCGGATTCTAAATTTATCTTCATTGTCTTTGCATAAGATATAACTATGACGTAGCAATACATTTACTGACTGTTCTAGGAAAGTTTGCTTTCGTAATAATATAGCACCTCGTTATGCAGCGTTTGTAAAATGTATTGGCCAAACTTCTCGTTACGCTACCGCATAAACTAAGTGAACCTATAACGAAATGCGCAACTGTTCTTTGGATCCTCTCTATTTCTTCCCTGGGTTGTATGTGGTCCTCATCCCAGGCTGACGATAAATATTCAATTATTGGTCGAATGAAGAATTTATAAGCTGCCTCCTTTGTAGGTACTACAATTCCCGTGGATTCTTATAGTGAGTCTCAAGCTGCCATTTGCCTTGCATGTTAAGCATACATGCTTCTAGATGTTTTATGAATGTGACTCCTCCCATTGACAGTTCTGCAATCGAGTGATGGTTCTTCCTGTCTTTCCATGCACAGTAAGGGACATTTATTTGTGTTGAGGGTCTCTTAACAGTTCCTGCACCAAGTGTCGATGCTCAGCAAGTCTTTCTGCATTCCACTATAATTTTCCAACTCTGCGACTTCTCTGGCGTCTGCAGTCTTCCTACTGCCGCCGTCGTGGGCAATGCTCGATCTCTGGGACCGCATCTTTCTCTCCAGGCTGAGTGCAGGGTTCCAAGCCAGACCCCAGTTCAGACCCAGGCGCCGCTTCCCTCACCACCTCCAGTAGCCGCGTCGCCGGCAGCACCATAGACACCAGGAGAGGAACGGTGGAGGGGGTAACGGCTAGTATATATAGGGCGCCGAGAGGAACAGCACAGCATTCGCGTCAGGAAGCGGCTGAAGATGGCAGTGTGTACGTCTGCCGAAATATTGTGGAGAAATTACGACGCTACCCGGTCGGATACCCGAGAGTTGTTCAAATTGGAAATACTCCGGCAAAACTTAAGATAGCTATCATACTTGCTACTGAAGGTGCGGCCAGTCACTTTTTGCTAGTTAACAAATAATTTTGTGTCCTTGATGTTGTTAGACGTGTACTTAAATCTCTCGGCCGCCTGTACCAAATCTGATTTGCTGTAACTTCGCATTTATTGTATAATGCAGCTACTATTCTACAGCCACGCAAATTACTTCTTTTTAGCGTTTAGTTTCCCAGTATTTAACACCAGCTTACATCCGTCATAAATATAGCACATAAAAGTAATGTTCGTGCCAAAAGACAGACTTTTCGAAAGCCCTAGATATGGTACAGACCGTGTCAGAGATTTAGAAGCCAATGGGATCATTTAGAGCAAGCATTACTAAAGTCATAAGAAAGTAAAACGCGGAAACCATCACCAATAAACATAATGTGTATTATCTTTTATGTGAAACGACAATAATTTTGATTGCATTCTCATGCACTTAACTGATAGATCGACAAACGTGCATGATCAAGCAAATTGTACAAGCATGTTAGACTGTCCATAGAGAAATTTTGCGCTAGCAACTATTGGGACTGTTCAAACTGCATCATGCTTAATCGATTTTCAGTCACGCAGGCCTATCCAAGCATACAAAGTACATATGCTTGAGCGCGTGAACCGACAATGTGCACGCTTGTACAAGCAAACCACACTTGTGAGGCAGGCTTCGTAGCGATCCTAAGTAGAGCGACATAAAGTAGATCATAGAAAATTGCGGGACAATCTTATTCGCTTAAATTAAAGCAACCACTCTTGTAACAGCGTTAAATCGAAAGCCTTTTACAGTAAGGCAGAGAGGGTTGATCTACATGTCTCACTTTTAGCAAAACAGAAAAGTTAATTCAGGTATAAATAACAACAGTAATAACTTAATGCATAAACAAAACTTCAGCATATTAGATAAATACGTCGGTAAAGAGTGCAGTCGTTACGTTTACTATTTTGCGATTGGTTGTTGATGAAAAGCGCGGACTGACGCGGGAGAATGTTGTTTTTCTATTGGCTGGTGAGTAAACTGTCCAATGGTAAACCAATATTCTTCGCGCGCCTTTCTCTGCTCGTAGAGAAGACTTAGAGTATTCTAGAGAGGAGTCGGAGCCTATCCATGAAACAGGAAATGATAAGTTGCCGGATCTAGCAGTATTTCATACATTAAAATTGTTGTAAGGTGACAGCACATTTATTCCGATGGGTGTGTAGAAATTACGGAATTTTTAAGTGAATTTTGTGACGAGAGAAGAGATAACTTCCGCGTGGCGTATTGAGCAGGTCGGTGGCTAAAAACTGTGACTGCATGAGGTACCGACAGACTTAATATTGGTCTAGCATTCTCAATCAGAAACAATCCATATTTTTGTAGCTATTACTTTTTCGCGAACTGCAACACTATAAACTAGCTAACGTGAGTGAAAGGGATTGTGAGTGACTGTGTTAAGTCTAGCACGGGCTTGGCAGTGATACTTGTTCACCCAAGTTTCAGAATATATTAATTAAGGACAGAATTTATAACCTTTCATTTCGTGTGAAAACTTTCTCCCGAAACGTAGATATATTTTTGTCATCAGTCTACTGACTGGTTTGATGCGGCCCGCCACGAATTTCTTTCCTGTACTAACCTTTTCATCTCAGAGTAGCACTTGCAACCTACGTCTTCAATTATTTGCTTGACGTATTCCAATCTCTGTCTTGCTCTACAGTTTTTGCCCACTACAGCTCCCTGTAGTACCATGGAAGTCATTCCCTCATGTCTTAGCAGATGTCCTATCATCCTATCCTTTTATCAGTGTTTTCCACATATTCCTTTACTCTCCGAATCTGCGTAGAATCTCCTCATTCCTTACCTTGTCAGTCCACCTAATTTTCAACATTCGTCTATAGCACCACATCTCAAATGCTTCGATTATCTTTTGTTCCGGTTTTCGCACAGTCCATGTTTCACTACCATACAATGCTGTACTCCAGACGTACATCCTCAGAAATTTCTTCCTCAAATTAAGGCCGGTATTTGATATTAGTAGACTTCTCTTGGCCAGAAATACCTTTTTGCCATAGCGAGTCTGCTTTTGATGTCCTCCTTGCTCCGTCCGTCATTGGTTATTTTACTGCCTAGGTAGCAGAATTCCTTAACTTCATTGACTTTGTGACCATCAATTCTGATGTTCAGTTTCCCGCTGTTCTCATTTCTGCTACTTCTCATTACCTTCGTCTTTCTCCGATTTACTCTCAAACCATACTGTGTACTCATTATACTGTTCATTCAGTCCAGCAGATCATTTAATTCTTCTTCACTTTCACTCAGGATAGCAATGTCATCAGCGAATCGAATCATTGATATCCTTTCACCTTGTATTTTAATTCCACTCCTGAACCTTTCTTTTATTGCCATCATTGCTTCCTCGATGTACAGATTGAAGAGTAGGGGCGAAAGCCTTGTCTTATTTCCTTCTTAATAGGAGCACCTCGTTCTTGATCGTCCACTCTTATTATTCCCTCTTGGTTGTTGTACATATTGTATATGACCCGTCTCTCCCTATAGCTTAGCCCTACTTTTTTCAGAACCTTGAACAGCTTGCACCATTTTATATTGTCGAACGCTTTTTCCAGGTCGACAAATCCTATGAACGTGTCTTGATTTTTCTTTACCCTTGCTTCCATTATTAACCGTAACGTCAGAATTGCCTCTCTCGTGCCTTTACTTTTCCTAAAGCCAAACTGATCGTCACCTACCGCATTCTCAATTTTCTTTTCCAGTCTTCTGTATATTATTCTTGTAAGCAGCTTCGATGTATGAGCTATTAAGGTGATTGTGCGATAATACTCGCACTTGTCAGCTCTTGCCGTCTTCGGAATTGTGAGGATGATGCTTTTCCGAAAGTCAGATGGTATGTCGCCAGACACATATATTCTACACACCAACGTGAATAGTCGTTTTGTTGCCACTTCCCCTAATGATTTTAGAAATTCTAATGGAATGTTATCTATCCCTTCTGCCTTATTTGACCGTAAGTCCTCCAAAGCTCTTTTAAATTCCGATTCTAGTATTGGATCACCTATCACTTCTAAATCGACTCCTGTTTCTTCTTCTATCACATCAGACAAAAATTCATCCTCATAGAGGCTTTCAATGTGTTCTTTCCACCTATCTGCTCTCTCCTCTGCATTTAACAGTGGAATTCCCGTTGCGCTCTTAATGTTACCACCCTTGCTTTTTTTTAATGTCACCAAAGGTTGTTTTGACTTTCCTGTATGCTGAGTCTGTCTTTCCGACAATCATATCTTTTTCGATGTCTTCACATTTTTTCTGCAGCCATTTAGTCTTAGCTTCCCTGCACTTCCTATTTATTTATTCCTCAGCGACTTGTATTTCTGTATTCCTGATTTTCCCGGAACATGTTTGTACTCCTCCTTTCATCAATCAACTGAAGGATTTCTTCTGTTACCCATGGTTTCTTCGCAGCTACCTTCTTTGTAACTATATTTTCTTTCCCAACTTCTGTGATGGCCCTTTTTAGAGACGTCCATTCCTCTTCAACTGTGTTGCCTACTGCGCTATTCCTTATTGCTGTATCTATAGTGTTAGAGAATTTCAAACGTATTTCGTCATTTCTTACAACTTCCGTATCCCACTTCTTAGCGTATTGATTCTTCCTGACTAATGTCTTGAACTTCAGCCTACTCTTCATCACTACTATATTGTGATCTGAGTCTATATCTGCTCCTGGGTACGCCTTACAATCCAGTATCTGATTTCCGAATCTCTGTCTGACCATGATGTAATCTAATTGAAATCTTCCCGTATCTCCCGGCCTTTTCCAAGTATACCTCCTCCTCTTGTGATTCTTCAACAGGGTATTCGCTATTACTAGCTGAAACTTGTTACAGAACTCAATTAGTCTTTCTCCTCTCTCATTCCTTGTCCCAAGCCCATATTCTCCTGTAACCTTTTCTTCTACTCTTTCCCCTATAACTGCATTCCAGTCGCCCATGACTATTAGATTTTCGTCCCTCTTTACATACTGCATTACCCTTTCAATATCCTCATACACTTTCTCTATCTGTTCATCTTCAGCTTGTGGCGTCGGCATGTATACCTGAACTATCGTTGTCGGTAGAGGTCTGCTGTCGATTCTGATTAGAACAACCCGGTCACTGAACTGTTCACAGTAACAGACCCTCTGCTGTACCTTCCTGTTCACAACAAATCCTACACATGTTACACCACTTTCTGCTGCTGTTGATATTACCCGATACTCATCTGACCAGAAATCCTTGTCTTCCTTCCACTTCACCTCATTGAGCCCTACTATATCTAGATTGAGCCTTTGCATTTCCCTTTTCAGATTTTCTAGTTTCCCTACCACTTTCAAGCTTCTGACGTTCCATGTCCCGACTCGTAGAACATTATCCTTTCGTTGATTATTCAATCTTTTTCTCATGGTAACCTCCCCCTTGGCAGTCCCCTCCCGGAGATCCGAATGGGGGACTATTCCGGAATCTTTTGCCAATGGCGAGATCATCATGACACTTCTTCAACTACAGGCCACATGTCCTGTGGATAGACGTTACGTGTCTTTAATGCAGTGGTTTCCATTGCCTTCTGCATCCTCATGTCTTTGATAATTGCTGATTCTTCCGCCTTTAGGGGCAATTTCCCACCCCTAGGACAAGAGAGTGCCCTGATACTTTATTCGCTCCTCCGCCCTCTTTGACAAGGCCGTTCGCAGAATGAGGCTGACTTCTTATGCCGGAAGTCTTCGGCCGCCAATGCTGATTATTTATCAAAATTTAGGCGGTGTCGGGGATCGAACCCGGGACCGTAGACGTTTTTATTATAGATCAAAGACGCTACCCCCTTTTTTTTTTTAATTATACCTGTATAGCTTTTCCTGATTCACATAAAGCCAGTTGCGTCTCTTGCAAATTATAACAAAGTGTAACAGTATCTTGGTTTATGGCCTTTAGATTTAGACGGGTAGTACTCGTAACTAAGATAAATATTTTAATTTTACTTGTGTAAATTGAAATATTTAAACGCATTTAAATGTTATAGGTAATGGTGTATCATTTCTGGGAATAAAATAAAATGAAAAATAAGTGTTGGTAATAGCGGGAACTGAACCTAACTAGACGAACCACCAGTCTATGTGTTAGACCACTTTTTTTTTTGAGAATGTATAAAAAAAAAACAAGGCAGCCATGCGCAAAAAGTTGCCAATAAAGTGAACTGAAAAGGGCCATCTAGCTCGCCGCGGTCACATTGCTAGGCGGGCGGCCAGGAACGGGCGGTCGTCATTACATTGGACATCACCAAGCCACCAATCGTTGGAGCGCCCGGGGCCGCTGCACACAGTCGGAGACTGTTTCTGTTACCATAGGGGAATCGTGGAAAGATCACATCTACAAGTTAATGTCTTCTCACACCCGGCACACCCCAGCTGGGTGGTGGGTCCATGAATGACGAACCCAAATAGTTCGCAAAAAGGTTCCGGCAATCCTGTCTGTTCGTTAAGACCAGAAACTCGTCGATCATATAGTACCATAAATCGAGGACGTCTTTGTCTCCATCGCGGTATATGTAGTGTATCGCCATTCCTCGTACCCAATTAACCGCATTCATTCGGGTCATAGGGAAATAGACAGCGTCGGGATGAAAGAGTTCTTGGGGTAAAATCGAAACGTATGGGCGGCGGAGCAGGAAAGCCAGGATCTGGCGGATCAGTTTCCAGCATTCGCGCGCGGGGCCACAGTTCAGTCTATGTTCGTCCGTGTCTAACGTCGTGCAATGGGGGCACACAGGGTCGTCAATTAGGTGAATGGCATGCAGCCGTTGTCGGGTTGGAAGTTTCTCGTTAACGACCACATACCACGTCGACCGCACGAAAGTAGACAGGAACGGCGCGTGGATGGCTCGCCATACCCGTGGCCAGTCGACCGTAGGGTGGCGCCGTACAATGACGTTATCCGGAGTCCAGTGCTGGAGAGCACTATAATAAGTCTTCGCTGTCGGATTCCGTGTCTCCGATATAACCCGCAACACATAGCTATGCTCTACGAAAAACGTTCTAATATGTGACAGCGAGGGCGATAAATGTCCAACTGGTACCGGTGGGTACAGCGTACGTGGGGCCACTTCTTCAATCAGTAGGCTGGGGAGACTGGCTGTTGGTGAAAGCCAGAGTCGCCTCATGGAACGGAGATACAGTGCCAGCGCTCTGTGCTTGACGTGAGTGAGTCCAACACCGCCTTTGTCGAAGGGTAAAGTAAGCGTAACAAAACGGATCTTGAAAACCGCACCATCGTTCACCACGTGTCCAAACACTGCCTGTATCCTGGAAGCCATCGTGTCCGTTATCGGCAGTACATGGGCGTAATGGTTAAGGTGAGAAGCCATGTACACATTGACGTATTGGGCGCGTTGCAAAATGTTCAATGATCTGAATTTATTGAGACGAGCCTCTAAACGGAGTCGTCGTAACACCATACGATACGTAAAGGCCGCCGTGCGTTGTATTTGTCGATGGAGTGATATCCCTAAACACTTGAGCATCGGGACCTTTGTCAGAGATACGGCCAGACCTGCAGGCATTCCTCGTCCTACCTCCATGTAGCGTGATTTCCGAAGGTTGAGCACACTGCCTGCCACCGCCCCATACTGGTGGAGCCAGGAAAACGCCGTGTGTATTTCGTCACCAGACCGTGCTAAGAACATCACATCGTCGGCGTATGCACCACATCGAAAGGTTACGGAACGGAGGGTAAGTCCTTCTAAGCGTCGCCGTAGTCCGTGAAGAGCTGGTTCGAGGGCAACGGCGAAGAGCATGGCAGAAAGAGGACAACCCTGCCGGACGGACCTGTTGACACGGACGGGGGCGGACCGACAGCCGTTGATCATAATCCTCGTGACAGCCCCATGGATCAATCGAAGCACAACAGACGTCGTCAGACGCGGGACACCGATGTGTTCCATAACAACACGCAGGAAACCATGGTTAACGCGGTCGAAAGCATGGTCGAAGTCCAGCGCAACAAGAGCGCCTTGGAGGCGGCAAGTTTGCATGAGCGCCACCACGTCTCTATAGGTGCTTAAAGTCGTAAACACATTAGTATCGCCCCGAGGCAGGTTTGATCAGTGTGATTGGCCGCCATTACCGTAGGTTTGAGCCTCTCACGGAGCATGCGTGTCAACAGCTTATAGTCAGTGTTTAGCATTGTCAACGGGCGAAAATCAAGAGGGCGACGGCCTCCGCCGGGTTTGGGCACAGGGATCAAGAGACCCTCAGTAAAGTCAGATGGTACCTGAAAATCGGCGTCCAGGAGTTCACTGTACATCCTGACCCACATTGGGCCCATGAGATCAAAGAACCGCTTGTAAAATTCAAGAGGGAGGCCGTCAGGGCCAGGCGTTTTGTTGGGAGAGCCACGCAACAGAGCCTCTCGCAGTTCTTCCAAAGTCACCGCCGACAAGAGCGTAGCATCATCTTGCAGGTTCCGAGAGACTGGTCGGTCAGATAGGACTTCCCTGACCCCTACATTCATGTGGGACTCCCTCTCGTAAAGAAATTTATATGACTGTGTGAACGCTCGGACGATATCCATTTGTGCGTCAACGCGTCGCCCGTCCTCCGTCTCAACCTCGGTAATGAGCTGCCTCTTGCGTCTTCGGCGTTCTTGAATGATATGGTGGAGGGAAGGTCGTTCACCACGAACATCATCAGTCGTCCTCGCTCGCACCCGCACACCCGCAAGACGTACGGCGTTGATACGAAGCAATTGTGCCTTGCCGCGTTGTACTGCTGATTGTCGCTCTGGCGACGGCGGTTGTACAGCCAGTTCGCGGAGCGCAGTATAGTAAAAATCAGTAGTCGCAGTATACCAGCGCGCTCGGTCGCGTCCATAGCTGACTAATGTTCGGCACAGTGCGGGTTTTGCACACCGTAACCACCATTGAAGTACAGAACGGTAAGCGGGTAAACGCCGGTGGCAATTGCTCCATGTGGACTCGACTGCGCGTCTGCAATTTATCTCATCAAGAAGCGCCACATTGAGGCGCCACGGGCCCCTACTTCGGCGGACGCGCTGGCGGGGAAGGGTGAGAGTACACACATATGCGAGGTGATCCGTGAACGCTGCCGGCCACATCTCAGCGTCGACAACGGCCGATCGTAGGCCGCGGGTGACGTAGACTCGATCCAAACGGCTCGCGGAGTGACTAGTAAAGTAGGTGTGTGCTCGACGGTCGCCGTTTTGGATGATCCAGGTGTCCAACAAGGCCAAGTCCTGTACAAGTGCCTGGAGTGCCGGGCAGGTGGTATAGTGTGGCTCCTGGTCGGATGGGCGGAGCACACAATTAAAATCGCCGCCTACTACCAAGTGGTCGGTATTGCCCTGGAAGAGCGGGGCTATATCTTCGGCAAAAAAGGTGCGCCGTTCTCTCCTTTTGCCGGTGCCTGAAGGAGCATATAAGTTCACCAGACGTACTGTACCAATCGTGAGTGCGACCCCCCGGGCCGACGGTAAATAGGAGACATCAGTGGCCATTATCCCTTCCCGCAGTAGAATCGCCGTACCTCCGCCGCCCACATCTGCAGGCATAGTGTAGGCGTCATATCCGTAGGCATCGAGACAGAGTCCTGATCGGACTTCTTGAAGGAAAACAACGTCCAGATCCGCAGCCGTAACGTATCCTTCAGCATACGGGTCTTGACATCAGATGTAATGCCATTGACGTTGATCGTGGCGAGGCGGTATGCCTGGTCCATCAAGTCTCGGGAGGTGACCATGGTATGACAGGAGGGCAGTAGTCGTGACGTGGAGCGCCGGTCTTGCGAAGTGCTAGGCAGCGACGAGAGGTGCTCATGCCGTCCTAGGCGACTGTCGTCGGCCGCGTAGACGCTGCCATCGGCATCGGTGCATCGTCTTGGTTGTGAAACGCATCCTGCAACTCCATCTCCTGCGCCCAGTCGCCCAGGGACGTTGACACCACTGGATCTCGAGAGGCAGACGGAGGCAAGGGTGCATCCCCGGTGTCGGAGCTGCGGTGATCTCCCGCATCCCCATGTGGTCCAGACCCAGCGGTAGTGGGAGAAGACGTCGAACCGTGTGAGACGGTAGGGTCGCCTGTGTCGGCGCGGTGGAGCGGTTGAGGCACCTCGTCATCCATCGGTGTCGCCTCGGGCTGTTCTACGTCGTCGGTTGTCTTGCGCCGCTTCTTATGACGCTTGGGTGATTTCTGCTTACGCTGCCGCGCCTCTGTTTCCGACGTAGGGCAAGGGGAGGACGCTGCATCCTGTGCTTCAACTTCCATCGCACCGTCGGCGAGCCGTTGTGACGGTGCGCCGGGGTCCGACGAAAGGACATCAGTAGCATCAGCACTGAAAGACGCTTGGGGCTCCGTGGAAGCTACTGCAGGGTCCTCCAAAGCTCGCACCAATACAGTGGGGTCGTCATATACATCTGGCGTCTCCCGTCTCGCCGCCGCAACATACGTAATCGGCAGAGAGGTCGGTGTCGACGGACGAATCTGGTCGGTCGAGGGTGTCTGCGCGAGACGGCGTTGCAGGCATTCGGTACGCATGTGTCCCGTCTGGCCACAACCGGAGCAGGTTCTCGGCTGACCGTCGTAAATAATTATTGCCCTGCAACCAGCGATCGTGAGATACGAAGGAATATGGCGATGCAGGTCAATACGGACTTGTCGCACCCCGTTAAGGACAGGGTAGGTGTCGAAGGTCTTCCATTTTTCGGCCGTGTGGCCGAGAACTGTTCCATAGGGTCGAAGAGCAAGGGTGACCAAATCCGCTGGAACTTCAAAAGGGAGCTCAAACACGCGCACATTTTGGATTCCCAATCCAGCACGTTCAAGCGTCACCACACCCACGTTTCCGTCTGAGTGGCAGAACCGATAACCTGCCGTCGAGCATCTGAGAAGTTTGTCACATGCTTCGTCGTCAGTGAACTTAAGATATACGACGCTGGAGACAATAGATAAGTGGATACCGATCAGCTCGTTAGGATCAACATGTACCACATCGCGTAAAAAACGCTCTACTTCGTGGGCCTTGGGTCTAGAATACGTAGTGTCGAACTGCAGCTTGATCGTGGCTTTCCGATACGAAAGAGCCATCGTGTGTCAGGAACGTGACGGCAATACGTAACACTAGCGCGCCGGCGCGGTAAACAACAACACACCCGGAAACGCGACACGGAGCGGCCGGGACGTACCGCACCGCTCCACTCGCAGAATGAGGCTGACTTCTTATGCCGGAAGTCTTCGGCCGCCAATGCTGATTATTTATCAAAATTTAGGCGGTGTCGGGGATCGAACCCGGGACCGTAGACATTTTTATTATAGATCAAAGACGCTACCCCTAGGCCACGGGTAGACTTTAGTTGCAGTTTTCTTCAGTACAGTAGCTTTCGCTCGGCTTCCCTACTGTTGATATGCTGAGACAATGTTCACAGGTAGATGCAGGTTCGTCGTGAAGGGACGGAAGGGACCGCGCCGCTGCACTCTCTACTTCTGCGCTTGACCTACCACTATCGGCAAGACTGCACTAGCAACAACAGATTCCGGCTACCACTAGAATAATCAGTGACACGTACTGGATTACAAAAAAGGTAGAGAACGCAGGGAGGAGACGCCACTGAGAATACCGATCATAAAACTAATCTCTCGCTGCCGAGAGTTATGCTACGTTCAGAGATAGCGAGTTGTTCCGCAAAACAACAAAAACTTTCAAAACCGAAAATCTTTGTGCGACATATCTGACGGATCCGCCATAGTGATCCCATAGATAGTGTGCGAAAGTTTTCTAGATGTTTGCTTATCGAATAACTGAGCGGGACACAGCGGGAAATCGCCTAAAAACCGTGTCCAGGATGGACAGCACACCTGCCTTAGTCGTTAATCCTGCAGGTGAACGCGGTTCGGAGCCAACGTGCCTCCCAGAATCCCTTAAGCGGCGTGCCAGGGTGTGCGGCTATCCTGGCAGGTCTGTTATGGTCTTCCACGCAACATATCTGTGGTCAATATCCTATGGTCCCTAGCAGACTGTGAACAACGTGATCTACTCAGAATTCTCATTATATATTCATAGGATACCAAAAGCGTTGCACGCTCCCTGTCTGTCTCTCTCTCCTTTTTCTTCCCCGTCAGAGTGATTCCGTTGATGGAGCTCGACACCTCTCCATCAAGGAGTGACACTGACACCCAACGCTTCTTGTCATTTGATAGATATATTCCAATCTGTTCATTCTCCTACAGCTTTTGCCCTCAGCGGCTCCCTCTAGTACTGCTGCACTTATTCTCCAGTTTCTTAACACATGTCCTATCATACTGTTACTTTTTCTAATCACTTTTTCTCGCATACTCGTTTAGCCGCTGAACCTAGTTAGGAATTCTTCCTTTCTAACAAGTTCAATTAATTTTCAGCATGCTTCTGCAACACCATACCTCAAACGCTACGATTCTCTTCTTTTCCAGGTTTCTCACAATCCGTCATTGACCACCATACAATACATTCCTAGACATTTCTTCGTCAAATTAAGAACAGTTTTCATACCAGTAGACCTATTTTTACCAGGTACGCCCTATTTGCCTGTGCTAGTCTCCTCTGTATTTCGCCCTTGTTTCGTCCGTCACGTTTTATTTTGTTTCTAATGGATCGAAAATCCTTCACTCCCTCTCTTTAATGCTACTCTGTTTTCGTGTTAAGTATTTCTTTAGTTTTATTTCTGCTACACCTTATAACCTTCATCTTTCTTTAATTCACTCTAAGTCCATGTTGAGTGCTATAGACTCTTCATTCCTTTCAACAGTTTCCTCACTTTTACCGTGAACAGCTAAGTCATTAGCGAATCTTATCACTGATAGCATTTCACGCAGAATTTTAAAAATACTCGTCAACCTTTCATTAATTTGAGTCAATCATTCTTCAACGTACAGACTGAACTGTTTGGCAAATAAATCACATCTTCTGCTAACTCTGCTTAACTATAGCACTACTTCGTTCTTGGTCTCTCGTTCTTATTCTTTCCTGTTTATTTTTGTTCCTATTATTTTCTCGCTTAGCGTATACACATTTTCTGATAATTTCATAGAGCTACCTACACATATGTCTTGATAAAGATGCAAGAGTGAGCTCTAAATAATCCTAAAGAGGAATGATAGAAACACTTTGAAATGCTGTTTCTACTTGTGAAATACCATATAACAGCTACCAACATTATTTTTGTTGAAATGTTTACGCGATAATGTTAACTCTACAGAATGAGCAGCAAAAACTGTTGCCTTTGCTTGTACTTTTGTTGAAAAATCAATATTTATAACACGCTGATATTATGCCACCCTTTTTTCTTCCCCCATTAGTTCTATCTGAGAGATAGGCGACACTACGAGAGATGCCCAGAAAGTAATGCACCGCATTTGTTTACAATCAACAATTCTTTATTGAATATAACGAGAATCACACAACGAAAGAATGGCATTTTGTCTACACTGCCCTACTTTTCCAGGTAATCTCCATGCCGTCCTATGGCCTTCCTCCAGCGCAAAAACACGACTTTATGCCCTGTCGATACCAATCCTTATGCTGGTGGTGGAGTCAGTGCTTCATTGTGTGAACCACCTTCAGATCGTCCTCAAAATGTCTTCCAGAAATGTCTGTCCTCGTGAATGACAACATCAGCTCGCTGCAACATGTCAGGTATGACAGCCGTGGATGGTCTCCCCGACCGCGACGAATCGTGAAGCGCCGCACCGAACCACCTTCTGATGACCTCATCCTCCGTGTACTCTCGACAGAAGATGCTCCATAGACTTTCCACAAGCGTTTGTGAAATTTCCAACTGTTTCTTTCCCTTCAGTGAAAAATTCAACAACGTTACGTTGCTTGCAACGTACATCACCTACAGACGCCAGTTTGAAACTGTCCTGCAGCTACGCTATCCGTCGGAAGCGAAGGAAAATTGGCGCGCTCATTCAGGAGACTTCAAATAATACAAACGTAACGTTTCGCATTCGTTCCACTGTTTTCGGCTGAAAAAACGTGCGGTGCATTACCGTCTGGTAAACCCTCTTAGACTGTCTGTTTCTTCTCGTTCTGGCACCAACACGATACAAATAGCGATTCGATTCTTCCAAGTTTTTCTCAAATATTATTGGAATCATGAGAATTCATCTTCCAAAGCGAAACCTGTTCATTCTTCTGTCACGTCAGCAAACAATTCCTGTCTCTCATAAAAGTCCTCAATGTATTCTTTCCGCCTAGCTTCTCTCTCCTCTGTCTTCAGAATTGGACTATTGATAACGACACTCTTGCTTACAATTTCGCCGAAAGTTTCTATGAGTTTTATATACGCTTAATCTCTTCTTACTACTGCCATTTCCGTTTCAATTCTTCGCATTTTACTTGCAGCCATTTTGTTTTATTACACGTGTATTTCTTAGTGAGTCCTCGAAGTTCACTACCAGTTACCTTTCTTAATGCCTAAATTCCTCTGTTCAGTTTCCATGATTGTCTATTTATGATGTCCACATCTCTCCAGCTGAAATGGATGTTGTGTTGTCATTATCGCATCATGTAAAGCCTTCGAGAACTTCAAACTCATCGTCCATCAATACTTCATTATCTTACTTTTTAAAACATATTGTTTCTACTTGATGACTCTCTTAACTTTCAGCCTGCTATTTATCATTACTAAAGTGTTCCCCTTGCTACTCCGTACAGTTCAAAATCTCATTTCCGAAATTCTGTCTCCTCATGATTTAACCCAACTGGTATCTTCCCACGCCGTCTGACGTTTTTCACTCCTCTACTACGCGAGGAACGTCTTCATTTGTAATTGTAGTCTTCCACGGTACCTAAAGTACCTTGTCGTAGCAACATGTGTCAATGCACCGGTTGTTCCCAACCTTTTGTATCCTAGCACTAAAGTTTCGATCACATATCGATTTCGATCATTGTGAAATGGCTCGTCGCTTTGTCGTAAATTGTTTTAACCTGATTTCCTCTTTACTTCAAATAGCTTAGTCTCCGTTTAACTGCTATAACCGTGGTTCTCTCTTACTTTTTGCGTTCCCCACTCTGTCCAGCCGTTCTTACTTGAGTCGTATCAGGCCTTGTTACGTGTGTTATTATTCCAGATAGTTTTATTTTTTTGTTCACTTATCTTCAAGTTATATTAGTAGGTCAGAATATTTATGTCAGGATAACTGCAGTATTGTCCGCAATATTAGACATATCAATTCTGTCTGCCTGACACTTGCTTCTAAGCTTCACTTTTCTCCTCCTTCATGTAAACTTGCTTAGGGAAACACAGGTAACAATGTTGGCGTAAGTCATCTGTCTCGTCTTAGTCGTCTTCTTATCAAGGCTTCCTGTTGACCTTCTGCCAATCTCAAATCTGGTACCATTGTGTTAATTCCGCTCTGGTCTATCTTCGTTTGACTCTGTCCACTAAAAAACAGCTGCACCTAATTCAACATAGCATATGCTTTTCGCTGTCTTGTTGAATGATTTTTGCGTGCTTAATTGTTGGTCTGCGTTATTAAATATCGTTAGTGTTTATCGAATAATCACAAGTCAATATCGTTTTGCGAGACTGTGTGATGTTATCTTAAGTTTTGTCTTTTTATCTCAGAGGTACAGCTGAATCTACGTGTGCAACAAATGTGAACCACTTTCCTTTCCGACAGCAGTGTGCAAAGTAAGAGACTCGAACATTGATGAAATATTTCTCACTGGGCAGCAATGAGTCAGATAATCCGTGCGAAATGTGAATCTACATTTAAATCACTGGGATGGGATTTGAACGGAATTCCTGCACACCATTTTCAATTCTGTCGTACTTTACCAACACAAATCACGTCCCATCGCACCATTTTAGTACGTTCGGGAAATGAAACAGTTGCAAATACCCTCCAACTCTCGAACCATTTGCATCTGCGAGTTCGCTTATAAATATGTACTGCACGTTACAGGACCTTTGTACTGTCGAGTTACCTCTGGCATGGATAACACATAGAATATCTTCCCGTAAAATAGAGAATACATTCATTAGCATGTAATCATATATCGAAGGATATCATGTCATTCTTTACAGAAATAACATCACTCTAGGGAAAGAAAATAGCATGTTAATAGTCGTCCAGTCATTGTCGGAGGGACCACATGTTACAATTCTTTGTTGAAAGTCCTGCGATAAATTCTTAGTGAACTTAAGTAAATTCCTGGACCAACTTTGCAGTCACATTACTTCTGTTTTGATACAGATCTGCCTAGAGATGGATTTTTTTTCTAATCGAAACTGTAAATCCTCGACTGGTTACTTTCTGCCACTTCTGAAAAATTTGTATTTAACCGTTAATGGAAGGGATGACGATACGAAACAAGCACGAGCCGCCTAGCGTAGTTACTGTCGCTGGGACAGAAGGGGTGCAGTCTCTCGCAATGGGTATCAAAGACGTGCTTCGTGTTTGGTAGCAAACTGTAAAGTAATAAAAAAACGTCTCCCAGAAGAGACATATGTATCTACCGTCGTAGCACTCATTTTTAAACTGATAAACGTACATCATCACACGACTTTCGCTACGTAATGGTTACTCCAATGGCTCAAAAAGAATTTTTTATTTTTAGAGATATATGATGTTGGCAGTTCAAATGGCTCTGAGCAATATGGGACTTAAATTCTGAGGTCATCAGTCCTCTAGAACTTAGAACTACTTAAACCTAACTAACCTCAGGACATCACACGCATCCATGCCCACGGCAGGATTCGAACCTGCGACCGCAGCGGTCACGCGGTTCCAGACTGTAGCGCATAGAACCGCTCGGCCACCCCGGCCGGGTGATGTTGGCAGTACAGTTTGTCTTAAGAACTGGGTCCGTCTTTTCGTAATAGCTTGCCGTCTGTTATAAGACCTTCTTCTTATTCAATTCATATATTAGGCAATTTACCTATTACGGTACTCCATCTATTGTATGGGCATCCTGCAGTCCTTCTTCCATTGCATTTATAACAGAGAGATTACATCGGATGTCTTTCTCCACTCATGCGGTCTACATGTTCCTTCCATTTCCTCCTATTTTCCTTTTGTCACATTTAGATTATATATCCTAAATCCCCCTCATGAACCATGGACCTTGCCGTTGGTGGGGAGGCTTGCGTGCCTCAGCGATACAGATAGCCGTACCGTAGGTACAATCACAACGGAGGGTTATCTGTTGAGAGGCCAGACAAACGTGTGGTTCCTGAAGAGGGGCAACAGCCTTTTCAGTAGTTGCAAGGGCAACAGTCTGGATAATTGACTGGTCTGGCCTTGTAACATTAACCTAAACGGCCTTACTGTGCTGGTACTGCGAACGGCTGAAAGCAAGGGGAAACTACAGCCGTAATTTTTCACGAGGGTATGCAGCTTTATTATATGATTAAATGATGATGGCGTCCTCTAGGGTAAAATATTCCGGAAGTAAAATAGTCCCCCATTCGAATCGGACTACTCAAAAGGATGTCGTTATCAGGAGAAAGAAAACTGGCGTTCTACGGATCGGAGCGTAGAATGTCAGATCACTTAATCGGGTAGGTAGGTTAGAAATTTAAAAAGGGAAATGGATAGGTTAAAGTTAGATATAGTGGGAATTAGGGACGTTCGGTGGCAGGAGGAACAAGACTTCGGGTCAGGTGACTACACGGTTATGAACACAAAATCAAATAGGGGTAATGCAGGAGTAGGTTTAATAATGAATAGGAAAATAGAAATGTGGGTAAGCTACTACAAACCGCATAGTGAACGCATTATTGTGGCCAAAATAGATACGAAGTCCACACCTATTACAGTAGTACAAGTTTATATGCCAACTAGCTCTGCAGATGACGAAGAAATTGAAGAAATGTATGATGAAATAAAAGAAATTATTCAGATGGTGAAAGGAGCCGAAAATTTAATAGTCATGGGTAACTGGAATTCGAGTGTAGGAAGAGGGAGAGAAGGAAACGTAGTACGTGAATATGGATTGGGGCTAAGAAATGAAAGAGGAAGCCGCCTGGTAGAATTTTGCACAGAGCCTAACTTAATCATAGCTAACACTTGGTTTAAGAACCATAAAAGAAGGTTGTATACATGGAAGCACCCTGGAGACACTAAAAGGTATCAGATAATTTATATAATGGTAAGACAGAGATTTAGGAACCAGGTTTTAAATTGTAAGACATTTCCACGGTCAGATGTGGACTCTGACCACAATCTATTGGTTATGACCTGTAGATTAAAACTGAAGAAACTGCAAAAAGCTGGGAATTTAAGGAGATGGGTCCTGGATAAACTGAAAGACCCAGTGGTTATACAGGGTTTCACTGAGAGCGTAAGGGAACAACTGACAGGAATGGGCGAAAGAAATACAGCAAAAGAAGAATGGATAGCTTTGAGAAATAAAGTAGTGAAGGCAGCAGAGGGTCAAGTACGTAAAAAGATGAAGGCTAATAGAAATCCTTGGGTAACAGAAGAAATATTGAATTTAATTGATGAAAGGAGAAAATATAAAAATGCAGTAAATGAAGCAGACAAAAAGGAATACAAACGTCTCAAAAATGAGATCGACAGGAAGTGCAAAGTGGCTGATCAGGGATGGCTAGAGGACAAGTGTAAGGATGTAGAGGCTTATCTCACTAGGGGTAAGATAGATACTGTCTACAGGTAAATTAAAGAGATCTTTGGAGGCAAGAACATAAAGATCTCAGATGGAAACCCAGTTCTAAGCAAAGAAGGGAAAGCAGAAAGGTGGAAGGATTATATAGAGGGCGATGTACTTGAGGACAATATTATGGAAATGGAAGAGGATGTAGATGAAGATGAAATGGGAGATACGATACTGCGAGAAGAATTTGACAGAGCACTGAAAGACGTGAGTCGAAACAAGGCCTTAGGAGTAGACAACATACCATTAGAACTACTGACGGCCTTGGGAGTGCCTGTCCTGACAAAACTCTACCATCTGGTGAGCAAGATGTATGAGACAGGCGAAATACCCTCACACTTCATGAAGAATATAATAATTCCAATCCCAAAGAAAGCAGTTGTTGACAGATGTGAAAATTACCGAACAATCAGTTTAATAAGCCACAGCTGCAAAATACTAACACGAATTCTTTACAGACGAATGGAAAAACTAGTAGAAGCCGACCTCGGGGAAGATCAGTTTGGATTGCGTAGAAATACTGTAACACGTGAGGCAAAACTGACCTTACGACTTATATTAGAAGAAAGATTAAGGAAAGGCAAATCTACGTTTCTAGCATTTGTAGACTTAGAGAAAGCTTTTGACCATGTTGACTGGAACATTCTCTTTCAAATTCTAAAGGTGGCAGGGGCAAAATACAAGGAGCGAAAGGCTATTTACAATTTGTACAGAAACCAGATGGCAGTTATAAGACTCGAGAGACATGAAAGGGAAGCAGTGGTTGGGAAGGGAGTGAGACATTGTTGTAGGCTCTCCCCAATATTATTCAATCTGTATATTGAGCAAGCTCTAAAGGAAACAAAAGAAAAGTTCGGAGTAGGTATTAAAATCCATGGAGAAGAAATAAAAACTTTGAGGTTCGCCGATGACATTGTAATTCTGTCAGAGACAGCAAAGGACATAGAAGAGCAGTTGAATGGAATGGACAGTGTCTTGAAAGGAGGATATAAAATGAACACCAACAAAAGCAAAACGAGGATCATGGAATGTAGTCGAATTAAGTCGGGTGATACCGAGGGAATTAGATTAGGAAATGAGACACTTTTAGTAGTAAATGAGTTTTGTTATTTGGGGAGTAAAATACCTGATGATGGTCGAAGTAGAGAGGGTATAAAATGTAGAATGGCAATGGCAAGGAAAGCATTTCTAAAGAAGAGAAATTTGTTAACATCGAGTATAGATTTAAGTGACAGGAAGTCATTTCTGAAAGTATTTTTTTGGAGTGTAGCCATGTATGGAAGTGAAACGTGGATGATAAATAGTTTGGACAAGAAGAGAATAGAAGCTTTCGAAATGTGGTGCTACAGAAGAATGCTGAAGATTAGATGGATAGATCACATAACTAAAGAGGAGGTATTGAATAGGACTGGGGAGAAGAGAAGTTTGTGGCACAACTTGACCAGAAGAAGGGATCGGTTGGTAGGACATGTTCTGAGGCATGAAGGGATCACCAATTTAGTATTGGAGGGAAGCGTGGAGGGTAAAAATCGTAGAGGGAGACTTAGAGATGACTTCACTAAGCAGATTCAGAAGGATGTAGGTTGCTGTAGGTACTGGGAGATGAAGAAGCTTGCACAGGATAGAGTAGCATGGAGAGCTGCATCAAACCAGTCTCAGGACTGAAGACCACAACAGCAACATCCTAAATCTTTCCTTGTATCGTCATATCTTTCTCAATATTCCCTTGTACATCCTTCCACTCTTCTTAGAAATCTAATTTCTTGAGCTTGTATTTTCCCTATTTAACTCTCGTCACTTTTCCACACACATTGTCAGTAGTTGATTGTCATTTCCTAAGTCTTGATGTATCTTCAGATATTAGCTTTCCCATGATATTTTTAGGTCCTGAATTCAGTTTTTTTTAATATAATTTATAAGCTGAATCCAGGAGGCTTATACCTTGATAGCTACTACATTTGTTTTTATCGACTTTTTTAGAAATATATTTTACTTTGACCCTTACCCAGTCTTTTGGTACCTTCATATTTCCCCAAAATTGATTAAATATGTGAAATATATGAAGAAGTGGGAATACAAGTCGCTGTTAAAAGATGGTGGAGTATATTCCAAGCTGAAACATAACGACGTTTTTGGATGCAAAAGAAGTGCGAATTCAGGATTATACAGTACGTGTGAAGTACAGGTGGTGTTTTACGCTTCTGAGCTCTTCCAAACAGAAGATGGAGTTAAAAATATAGGATAAGTTGTATTAGACTCACAAAACACGTTATTCCATGTCGACCAAATGGATGTTCATACGGGGAATGTTTACGTATAGATTGTAGCATCAAGGATACAGTTATAGGCATGCGTATTTAAATGCGTAGAAACGTAAAAAACGTAAACTCCGTCCACAGGCGCTGGCGGACCCAGTGGTATCGACCGGCCGCCGGATCATCCTCAGCCTACATACGTCACAGGATGCGGAAATGGAGGGGCATGTGGTCAGCACACTTCTCTACCGGCCGTATGTCAGTTTCCGAGACCGGATCCGCTTCTTCTCCTTCAAGTAGCTCCTCACTTTGTCTCCAAAAGGCTGGGCGCACCCCGATGGACAACAGCGATCAGCAGACCGGATGGTCACCGATCCAAGTGCTAGCACAGCCCGACAGCGCTTAAATTCGGTGATATGATGGAAACTGGTGCTACCTCTGTGGCAAGACCGTTGGCATTCAAATACAGAGATATGTAAACAGGCAGTATACGGCGCTGCGGTCGGAAACGCCAAGCGTCTGGTGCAGTTGTTAGATGGTTTACTGCTGCTACAATGGCAGGTTATCAAGATTTAAGTGACTTTGAACGTGGCATTATAGTCGGCGCACAAGCGATGGGACACAGCATCACAGCGATGAAGGGATTTTCCCCTTAGAACCATTTCACGAGTGTATAGTGCACACCAGAAATCCTGTAAAACGTCGAATCTCCGACTCTGCTGCTGCTGCTGGGAAAAGATCCTGCAAGAACGGAACTAACAACGACTGAAGAAAATCGTTCAGCGTGACAGAAGTGCAACCCTTCCATTAATTTCTGCAGATTTCAGTGCTGGGCCATTAAGAAGTGTCAGCGTGCGAAACATTCAACGAGACATCTTCGATATGGGCTTCTGGAGCAGAAGGCCCACTCGTGTACCCTTGATGACTGCTCGAAACGAAGCTTCACGCCTTGCCTGGGCCCATCAACACCGACATTGGACTGTTGATGACTCGAAACATGTTGCCTGGTCGGACGATTCAAATTGTATCAAGCGGATGGACGTGGGCGAGTATGGACACAAGTTCATGAATCCATGGACCCTGCATGTCAGCAGAGGACTATTCAAACTGGTGGAGGTTCTATAATGGTGTGGGGAGTGTTCAGTTTCAGTGGGACCTCTGCGACTTCTAGGTACGACGTTTGCATCCTGTCTGATTACTTGCATTCATTCATGTCCCTTGTGCATTCCGACTGACTTGGGCAATTCCAGCAGGGCAGTGCGATATCTCACACGTCCAGAATTGCTACAGAGCGGCTGCAAAAACACTCTTATGAGTTTAAACATTTCCGCTGGTCACCAAACTACCCAGACATGAATATTATAGAGTATATCTGGGATGCCTCGTAACGTGCTGTTCAGAAGAGGTCTCCTCCTCATCATACTCTTACGGTTTTATGGATAGCCCTTGCAGCATTCATAGTGACCACTTCAGCACCGCTTCAGACATAAGTCGAGTCCATGCCATGTCGTGTTGCGGCATTTCTGCGTGCTCGCGTTGCCCTACACAATATTAGGCAGGTGCACCAGTTTATTTGGCTCTTCAGTGTGTATGTTTGTTTCGAAGGGTGAGAGCTGATAGAACTCAGTAGGCTATACACGATGCCAACTGTTCAACGAAAATGGTTGCAACAAGAGAGGTCCCCCAACAACGATTAGCAACGTTTAGTTGATTTGTATTAATACTTTATCTAAAACAAAGTCAACAACTTTTGCAAATTGTTTGAGAAGAATCTGTTGTCTGTAGTAAAACATCGTTACTGAATGATCATGAGAAAATGTAGAACGACTTAGAATTTAATAGCAGTCATTTCTTGGTGTTAAATAAAAAGTGACAGTTTTGAGCTTGTCGCAGGACTACATAGCTAGTAAATGATTTGAAACGAGCTGAACACGTAAAATTAACAGTAGGGAAGACGAATAAGAGATTAATTGAAACGACATAGTCATTCTTGTTTCCCGCGACCTGTCTTTTGGAATTATCGAACGTGATTACGAAACCGAATGTGACTCTCTTTCTTCGGTGGCGAACCTCTGAAGGACGCATAAGTGAGCAGAAGTATTTATTTATCATGATGGACCCATTTAATCGATTCTTCTGACTGGATGAGTTAAAAAGTCCATACTAAAAGTTCTGCGAGGAACCAGAGGGCTGTCCACTGAATGTTTGATCTTTACCAACTTAACACAGCTTTGGTTGTCGGGTACAGCAGTTAACTGGCAGACAAAACGCGTACCGTTTCCGTCAGATCACATCCAAACGGATGTTGCTATCAAGTGACGATTTCATTTCCTCTTTAGTTTCCAGGAGGAGGCGACTTGGGAGAACCCTGTTCGACCCGGCTTATGTTTAGGAATTAAATAAAACAGGGAAGAATAAATGCCAAGAGCTATCGAACCACTTACTCCTTGAGTATCAGGTGATGGCTCCCCAGAGCTTGTTGTTATATATTGGAGCTGGGTAGCGACTCGTTTCATGTCAACATGAAGTGGATACCACCCTGTTACAGATAGAAGTGTGGGGCGATGGCATGCCGTACTTCGCGATTATATTATATTGTTGCCTTAGTTTAAACTTCATGTGTAGAGATGGTCTTAAGATGGAGGGTTCAGTCCATGGAGAAATGCAACCCTTCGATAGTTCGTGGCATTTACGCTCCTGATTGATACGTATAGTTGTTCATGAGAGCTATGGAGGTTACTCTTCCGGAATATTCGTTATTTTTGAGCATTTTAAGCGGTACTTTAGACTTTGGTCATTTGCCTGTTTGTGAGCCATGTGGTACTATGGCTGAAGTCATTCTAAATTGACTAATTTCATCATTTGTCGAGCATTTGTTTGAAGATTTCACGAGAGTTAGGTGTTTCTTTTCAGTGTTGAACATAGCATTGTTGGGCAGTTCATGCCACTTGCCGGTCACTTTGTACCCATAAATTAACACTGTGATGCATTCTGTTACGTTTTAATCGACTTCCAGTGAGCCAGTTCCTTATAACTTTTTATTTATAGACTTTTAACGCACTTTTGTCTACATGGTACATGTGTGGCAGTATGCTAGTGTTATCATTTTATATACTCTGATGGGGTCAATTGCAGTAGTTTTTCCACCCTCGGAATCTGAAGTTGATTACGTATGAGAGTACATATGAATGATTGCCATTACCAATTTATATCCACTTTAGACCTGTGCGCATCCGAGGGAAACCATGTCTATAGCAGGTTCCGTAAATCCAGCGTATTGTTTATTATCTTTGTTAAGAGACCATTTAATTATGTCTTTACTATCATTGTTCGCACATCGAGTGTCTTGTGACCTAAAGCCATTTTGTTCCCGCGTTATGAACATCTCTGCTAGTCTTGTGCTCTAACCATAGATAAATTACCACCCTGTTTAATTACCAAGCCCATCTTTTCCTGATATTATGAATAAGTCGTAACTTATTTTACATCCACATGTTTAATCCGATCCAGTGGTGTGATTGTTGCTTCAACGAGTTAAAAAGGGAATGAAAATTCATTTACAGAGATGCATTCTAGGGAAATCTACGCGTTATAACGACCATTCAGCTTGCGTAAATCCAAGTTATCCGTTGCTCATCAGATCAATACAAGTGGTTTTTTTTTTTTTTTTTTTCAGTGAACACCATTCTATGGAGTCAGAAATTCCATACGAACCCACTGTCTGCCTCAGCACACTCCTTATTTGTCCACGGCAGCCCTGGTAGGTGATATTTCGGTACATAATTTATTTATTTACTTTTATACAGAATACTATGAGGGTTATTGGAAAGTTCCCTGCGACTGTACAGGAGACCGCGTACAAGATGTAAATATGGACAGTTCTCGAGCACACATCCTATCTTCTTGAAGGCATGAAACCAGACATCGAAGGAATATTTTAATGAAATTCCAGCATGGTGGAGTAACTGGTCAGCACCTCCTGTTTATTCTCTGGATCACTAGTTTCGGGCCGGGACACATTTTAAAATCATCGTACTATAGCCAAAATTGGTAATTCCGAAAATGCAAAAAAACATGTCAGAAATGTGCAAACGAACAGTTACAGCGCATAAAGATAACTGTTGTACTGATGTTTCAATGACGCTCTATTACTGCCGTAATAAACTACCGGCTACCGTTTTCTCGCGAAACGCTGCTGCAGGAATTTAGAAAGCTATTCTAAATCCTCGTACATATTTTCTTGCCAGCTTCTCGATCAGGAGGTCGCAGATAAAGTAGCAGTGAATAAAACATGTAGTAACAGATACGGCATATGTTTAAATCACAGATGGCATAACTAGGAAGAAGATAAGCTACATTTTTATGACTCCGCTCACTCACTACTAACTGCTCGCAGAAATTCCCATTCTCACTGCCACTGCTCGATCATGTTTCCAGAAGACGAGTGAGCTCTCGACTGATCCACGATCTTTCAGTATTCCGATGACGTAGCGCAACTGCCTTCTGCGAGCTGGAATCTCTCCTTCTACACCCAAACCTTCCTACTGGGCTGAATCAGAGATTGCAAATATTCGTTCCCAGGAAACGCCAACTTCTCACAAACACCAAAAGCGTCTGTTCCGACAGGAAGCAGGCTGAGACGTACTCCGACATGTCTGCTTGGGCTTATCCCACTCAGGTTCTCCCAGCATCAGGCATCTGCATCTACATCACATATACATGGCTACTCTGCAGATCAGATTTAAGTGCCTGGCCGAAGGCTCTTCGAACCACTTGTACAATAATTCTCTATTATTGCACTGCTGAACAGCTCGCTGAAAAACAAGTACATGTGTCTTTCCGTGCGAGCTCTGATTTCCCTTACTTTATTATGATGTCTACCACAGATCCCTTATCATGTCAATGACATTCTCTCTGTTTCTCGATAGTACAAAACGCGCTCCTCTTCTTTGAACTGATAAGGATCTCACATCGCGTAGCAGTATCCCAAAAGAGGACGGACATACTTTGTATAGACAGTCCCTTCAGTAGATGTGTTACATCTTTAACTGTTCTGCCAATAAAACGCAGTCTTTGGTTCACCTTACTCACAACGTTTTCTGTGTGTTCTTTCCAGTTTAAGTTGTTGCTAGTTATAATCCCTAGGTATTTCGTTGAACTTACGACCTCTCGATGTCACTGACTTACCGGATAAAAGGAATTTAACAGATTAACGGATTTCTTTTAGCACTTACGAGGAGCTGCACCCGTGGCCTAGGGGTAGTGTCTTTGATTCATAATCAAAAACGTCTTTAGCCTCGCTGCTAGAATTTCGAATAATAATCACATTTGGCGGCCGAAGATTTCCGCCACAAAAAGTCAACCTCATTCTGCCAACGGCCATGTCAAAGAGAGCCGAGGAGCGGACAGAGCTTCAGGGCACTCTCTTGTCGTTGGGTTGGGAAACTGCACCTAAAGGAGGAAGAATCAATCCCTTCAGTGGCATGAGGATGCAGAGTGCAATGGAAACTACTGCATTACAGACACGTAGCGTGTATCCACAGGACATGTTGCCTGTAATTGAAGTAGTGTCATGATGATCTTTCCATTGGCAAAAGATTCCGGAATAGTCGCCCATTCGGATCTCCGGGAGTGGACTGGTAAGGTGGAGGTTACGAGAAAAAGATTAAATAATCAACGGAAATATAACTTTATACGCGTCGGGACGTGGAGTGTCAGAAGCTTGAACATGGTAGGGAAACTAGAAAATCCGAAAAGGTAAATGCAAAGGCTCAATCTAGATCTAATAGGGGTCAGTGAAGTGAAGTGGAAAGAAGACAAGGATTTCTGGTCAGATGAGTATACGTTAATATCAGCAGCAGCAGAAAATAGTATAACAGGTCTAGGGTTCGTTATGGATAGGAAGGTAGGGCAGAGAATGTGTTACTGTAACAGTTCAGTGACCGGGTTGTTCTAATCAGAATCGACAGCAAACGAGCACCGACTACGATTGTACAGGCATACATGTCGACGTCGCGAGCTGAAGAAGAACAGATAGAGAAAGTGTATGAGGATATTGAAAGGGTACTACCGCATGTAAATGGGGCCGCAAATCTAATAGTCATGGGGGACTGGAAAGCAGTTGTAAGAGAAGGAGTAGAAGAAAAAGTTGCAGGAGAATATCTGCTTGGGACAAGGAATGAGAGAGGAGAAAAGCTAATTGAGTTCTGTAAGAAGTTTAAGTTAGTAATAGCGAATACCCTGTTCAATAATCACAAGATGAGGAGGTGTACTTGGGAAGGAAGGGTGATACGGGAAGATTCCAGTTAGATTACATCATGGTCAGACAGAGGTTCCGAAATCAGAGACTGGTTTGTTAGGCGTACCCAGGAGCAGACATACACTCAGATCACAATACAGTAGTGATGAAGAGTAGGCTGAAGATTAAGACATTAGACAGGAAGAATCGACACGCAAAGAAGTGGGATACGGAAGTACTAAGGAATGACGAGATACAGCAATAAGGAATAGCTCAGAAGCTGTTGATTCGATTCGGAAGATCCTGAAGAGGAATGGACATCTCTAAAAATGGCCATCACAGAAGTTGGGTAGGAAAACATAGGTACAAACAAGGTAACTGCGATGAAACCATGGAAAACAGAAGAAATAGTTCATCTGGTCGATGAAAGGAGGAAGTACAAAAATGTTCTGGGAAACTGAGGAATGAAGAAATACAAGTGGCCGAGGAATGAAATAAATAGGAAGTGCAGGGAAGCTAAGACGAAATGGCAGCAGGGCTGGGGCCCTCGTTCCTTACCTTATCTGTCCACCAAATTTTCAACATTTTTCTGTAGCGAAACAACTCAAATTCCTCGATACTCTCTCCTTTACCGGTAATCCAAAAATCCTTGCTATGCTGCAAACGTATATTTGACAGGATGTCCTCCTCAAATTAAGGCCTGTATTTGATATTAGTAGATCTCTTGGCTACGAATGCTCTTTTTACCTATACTAATCCCTTTTTTTTTGTAATCTTTGCTCCATCCGTCGTTGTTTATTTTGCTGCCTGTATAACAGAGTTTCTTAACATCCTCTACTTCGAGATCACCAATTATGATGTTAAGTTACTCGTTGTTGTCATTTCTACTGCTTTTCATGACTTTCGTCTTACTTCGATTTACTCTCAATTCACATTCTCTACTCAATGGACTGTTCATTCGATTCAGAAGATCCTGTAAATCTTCACTCTCACTGAGAATAGCAATGTCATCAGCGAATCTTATCATTGATATCCTTCCATCTTGAGTTTTAATTCCAGAATTGAACCTTTCTTTTAATTCTGTCATTGCTTCTTCGATGTACAGATTGGACAGCACTGGAGGAAGACTACGTCCCAGCTTTACACACTTTATAATCCGAGCAGTTCTTTCTTGGTTTTCGCCTCTTATTATTCCCTCTTGGCTCTTGTACATATTGTATATTACACAATGTACCCTATAGGTTACCCATATTTTCCCCAGAATTTCGAATATCTTGCATCATTTGGCATTCTTGAACGCTTTTTCCAGGTCGACAAATTATATGGAGGTGTCTTGATTTTTCTCTACTCTTGCTTCCATTATGAGCAGCAACGTCAGAATTACCTCACTGGCATATTTACACTTCCTGAAGCCAACCTGATCGTCATCTAATACATTCTCAACTTTCTTTTGCGTTCCTCTGTATATTATTCTTGCAAGAAACTTGGATACTTGAACTGTTAAAGCTGATTGTGTGATAAGTCTCGCAATAGTCGGCAGTCTCCGGAACTACGTGGAGGACGTTGTTACGAAATTCAGACGGTATATCACCAGATATACATTCTATACATCAACGTGAATAGACTTTTTATTGCCGTCTTCACCAATGATTTTAAAAATTCTGATGAAATGTTGTCTACCCCTTCTGCCTTATTCGATTTTATGTCCTCTACTGATCTTTTAAATTGTGATTCTAATAATGTATCCCCCATCTGTTATATATCGACTCATGTTTCCCTTCTATCATGTCATCAACAAGTCTTCGCCCTTATAGAAGCCTCAATGTACTACTTCCATCGATTCGCTCTCTCCTCTGCATTTAACAGTGAAATTCTCATCACACTCTCAATTTTACCATCCTTGCTTTTCATTTAATCGAATATTTTATGACTTTTTCATATGATTCGTCAGTCCTTCAGACAATTTCTTTTTAGATATTTCACATTTTTCATGCAGCCATTTCGTCTTAACTTCCACTCATTTCCTGTTTATTTCATTTCTAAGAGATTGGTATTGTTGTATTCCTGAATTTCCCTGAACATTTTGAAACTTCCATCTATCATCGATCAACTGGAGTATTTCTTCTGTTATCCACGGTTTCTCCGCAGTTACCATCTTTGTATCTATGAATTGTACCTACTGAACTGCTTAATAAGCTGTTCCCTACTAGAGTCTCACAGAACTTCAAGCGTACCTCTTCATTCCTTAGTACTTCTGTATACTAATTCATTGCACATTGATTCTTCCTGGGTTGTCTGTTAAACTTTAGCCTACTCTTCGTCACTGCTAAATTGTGATTTGAGCGTACATCTGCTTCTGGGTATACCATATAATTCATTATCTGATTTCGGAATCTCTGACTGACCATGATTTAATCTGACTGAAATATTTCCGTAACTCCTGACCTTTTCCAAGTGTACCTCCTCCTCTTATGATGCTTGAGCAGAATTCGATCAACCCTTTTCCTCTCTCAATCCTAGTACCAAGCTCATATTCTCTTGTAAATCATTTTTCTACTCCCTCCACTACAACCGCATTCCAATCCTCCATGACTATTAGATTTTCATCTACGTTTATGTTCACCCCCAGTAGCTGAGTGGTCAGCGCGACAGAATGTCAATTCGATTCCCGGCTGGGTCGGAGATTTTCTCTGCTCACGGACTGGGTATTGTGTTGTCCTAATTATCACCATTTCACCCCCATCGACGCGCAAGTCGCCGAAGTGGCGTCAAATCGAAAGACTTGCACCGGGCGAATGGTCTACCCGAAGGGAGGCCCTAGTCACACGACGTTTACATCTCCGTTTATGTACTGAATTACCCTCTCATCATCCTCATATACTTTCTCTTCATCTTCGTCTAGCGACGTCGGCATGTATACCTCAAGGATGGTTGCCGTTGCTGGTTTGCTATCGATTCTGATAAGAACAACCTTATCACTGAACTGTTCACAGTAACTCACTCTCCAACTTACTTTCCTATTCACAACGAATCCTATTCCGGTCATACCATTTTCCGCTGCTGTTGATATTCCAGATGGCCGCCAGGTGAGATCACAGGTATTTTCTTCGTCCGCTAAAACAACTTATACTAATTCATTGCACATTGATTCTTCCTGGGTTGTCTGTTACTTAAGAGTAAATGGTGTCAAATTTAAATTTTTTTGTTTCGTATACTTGCTGTAGTGTCCGTTCTTGTCACGAAACTGAGTATTAGCGTCCAGCAGAGCTTGTTCTTGAAAAAACTTCCTGTCATCTAGAGTCCCAATAATCGCTAAATAACAAGAAATGTAGCGTGACATGAACATAAAAAATTCTTTTAATGTTTTCTTGATAGTGCCAAATTCGTTAAAAAGAAGAATGCTACTAGCGTCATCAGTGTCTACTGTAGCGATAAAAGTGTAATTAAACGTTCCTACGTCTATTTAACTAACACTTTCCGTATTGTTTACTAGTTAGACAGAAGCGATCTAGGCCTACGTTTTCCAAGTTATAAATGTTTAAAAACATGACCAAACACGCTTTATAAAAGCAAAGTAATTACTAATTCATTCTTCTGTCATTGTATCTCTGAATCAGTAAGAAATGAACAACAACCGCACATAAGACCTTTGTGTTGTTTTTTGTTTACATCCAGCCAATCTCGCTTGGTAATTTTAAAACGTTCTTTAAACTTTATTATTCTCTGGTAACTGACCATGAGTGAGAAATGTGGGAGCTGTTATAGGGTAGTGAGTACAGGGATTTGTTTCCAATGTTGTAGGAAATATTTTCACTGCGGGGGGATGCAGTGGGGAGAATGTTGGGTTAATTGGAGAGACTCTCTCCTGGAACTGCAGAATATGCAGTAGGAACATTTTGATTGGACAACAGAAAAGGGAAATCTGTACCCTTCAGTCGCAGTTGGAGGAAACAAGGTAGGAACTGATAAAGATCAAGGGAGATACAAAGCAGGAGGGTGGTTGGGAACTAGCATTAGGTAAAAGGACAGGAAGAAAGAGAACGCGATATGACAGTTTTATCATCGACACCAGAAACAGGTATCTACCACGGCCAGAGTTTAGTGGAGAAGAGCCTGAGGAGCAGAAAATGTGCACCACACTTCAACCCAGGCCAAGAAGCCTAGTAGTGTACAAAGTGTTAGGAAGAAGAAAGTGCTGCTACTAGGTAGTAGCCATAGGCGAGGCGTAGGCCCTCAGTTACAGGAAAGTTTAGGGGCATCGTACCAGGACACCCGTATCTTTAAGCTAAATGCAGGGCTAAGTCATGTGATAGAGGACTTAGTCTTTATGTAAAGATTTTACAAAAGAGGAACGTAGTGATGGTGGGTGGGGTGGGAAACAGTTTGAACAATGATGGGGCATATAACATAGACAAGAGAGCTTCCCTGATTCATGGCACCAACGTACGTTTTGTTGAGATGTTCCAGCGTCATGATAGACCACACCTCGATGGAGCTGTGAGGCGAATCAATGTGGGATTAGGGATGGCTCTTAGGGCAGCCAACTATGCTCGTGTTTCTCTGGTTCCCGTCGGGATTATCCATTGAAGCGATTTGACTAGCCATTTCCTACACCTAAACAGGAATGGGAAGGGAAGAATGGTTCAGCTTATTCATTAAAGTACACTCCTGGAAACTGAAATAAGAACACCGTGAATTCATTGTCCCAGGAAGGGGAAACTTTATTGACACATTCCTGGGGTCAGATACATCACATGATCACACTGACAGAACCACAGGCACATAGACACAGGCAACAGAGCATGCACAATGTCGGCACTAATACAGTGTATATCCACCTTTCGCAGCAATGCAGGCTGCTATTCTCCCATGGAGACGATCGTAGAGATGCTGGATGTAGTCCTGTGGAACGGCTTGCCACACCATTTCCACCTGGCGCCTCAGTTGGACCAGCGTTCGTGCTGGACGTGCAGACCACGTGAGACGACGCTTCATCCAGTCCCAAACATGCTCAATGGGGGACAGATCCGGAGATCTTGCTGGCCAGGGTAGTTGACTTACACCTTCTAGAGCACGTTGGGTGGCACGGGATACATGCGGACGTGCATTGTCCTGTCGGAACAGCAAGTTCCCTTGCCGGTCTAGGAATGGTAGAACGATGGGTTCGATGACGGTTTGGATGTACCGTGCACTATTCAATGTCCCCTCGACGATCACCAGAGGTGTACGGCCAGTGTAGGAGATCGCTCCCCACACCATGATGCCGGGTGTTGGCCGTGTGTGCCTCAGTCGTATGCAGTCCTGATTGTGGCGCTCACCTGCACGGCGCCAAACACGCATACGACCATCATTGGCACCAAGGCCAAAGCGACTCTCATCGCTGAAGACGACACGTCTCCATTCGTCCCTCCATTCACGCCTATTTCCAGGAGTGTATATGGAGTGGATCGTGGGCCACACATGGTGAAATACCTATTGTCATGGGTAGAAAAAGTAAGTCTTTTTTAGGATAAATCCAGACAACTGGTTCCCCTGCCTAAAGAATACTCCAGCACTTTAAAAAATAAAACAATCATTCACAAGACAGATTTTATCACTACAGTTATCACACATACCAGATGTCACAAAGAAAAACAAACAAAATAAAAGAGTAACACAGGACATTTCACAGACTTATCATTCCTCCATCAACACATGCAATCATTAAAAAATAAAATATAACTATTAAAAGTTGAGCTCCAATCGTTGAACTGCGCAGTAATTTGTGTTACTGAGCACTGGTTTAGAGACTCAGAAATCCTGCATGTACTGTTAGCATCATATGAAAAGGCAAACTCTTACTGCAGAACTGCTTCAAGGGGTGGAGGGTCATGCTTTTATATTAGAAAAGGAATACAGTTCAAATAAAGACACGATCTTAGTACAGCAAGTAAAAACAAACACTTTGAAATATCAGCTATTGAATTGACAGGGCTTGATACCACCAAGAAATTAATCATTTTATGTGTGCATAGATCTCCCAGTGGTAGTGTGAACACTTTTTTCAATAAATTAACGGAAGTTCTAGATAAATTCCCAAGTACAAAGGTCAACATAATTCTGTGTGAGGACACTAACATCAACGTTAACGTCATAAATAGATCCAGAAGCACCCTCATAAATATCCTTCAAAGTTTTGGCATGTCCCTATTAGTCAATAGTGCAAACAAGGGTTACTACGATGACTGCATCAGTAATTGACCATGTGGACACAAATATGGACAGGGAGAACGTGATGTTGCTGCAAAAGATTTCGCACTATCAGACCATCTTTGTCAAATAACAACAGTAAAATCAGGCATCAAATCATTCCCTAAACTACAAGACTAGAAACGACATCTATCAGAAGTCAAAACAAAAGATTTTTCGAAGGAACTAACAAAAAAAGCTGGGATGAAGTTTACAAGGACACCAAAGTGAATATGAAATTCTCAAAATTCTCCACATTACTTTAATTCAACTTTGAAAAGGCATTTCCAAAAGTATACATGTCTGTATCAACATCTCACAAAACCAGATGGCTATCAGCAGGTACTAAGAAATCCTTCCAAACACTTAAACACATAAGTTCCACGAAAAATAGTCGCAGTGACCCATAATTCATAAATTTATATCACAGATACAAAAAGTTCTATAGGAAGCAGCTGACTGCTGCAAAAAAGTCATTTAATAACAAAATAATAACTAATGCAGAGAATAAAAGTAAAGCAGTCTTGGACGTTATAAAAAGAAGGAAATGGAGGGAGGCAAACAAAAGCCGAATAACATACTGCTTAGGGAGGGTATAAGGTAATACATGATCCACAACACTTAGCAAACTATATAACTGAGCACTTCTCAAGTATTGCAGAGAAGTTACAGCAAAAATTCCCCGAAACATACAAAACGCCTGTAAATAATGTTACACTAAATACAATGATGTTACTTCCAGCCACAGAGAATGCTGTCAATAAAAGTGTTCGAAAACTAAAAGTAAGAAGTCAGTAGGCTTAGGTGAAGTACCAATCTGTATACTGAAGCAATGGATAAAGATTATACAAGGCCCTTAAAAATTTAATAAATGAATCCTCCACATCAAGGACATTTTCAGAGATGTGCAAACAGGCTGTAGATGTACCTTTTCTTATGAATGGTAATGCACAAGACGTAGAAAATTACCAGCCCATTTCCTGCTGTCACCGTTCTCAAAAATAATTGGAGGAATTATGAAAGACAGATTAATGAATTAGTTGAATTAGTACAATCTTTTAAGTAAATCACAGTTGGGTTTCTGAAGTGGCAAAAAATCAGAGTCGGCCATGGTAGAATTCACAAAGGTTGTACTTGATGCAGTTGACAGAGATGAGTGTGACGTCACAGGCATATTTTTCGATCTTTCTAAGGGCTATGATACAACTGACAACAAGATTCTATTAAATAAATTAAATGCATTAGGAACAAGAAGGGTAGCTAATGACTGTTTTCTATCATACCTAGCAGATTGGGTACAAATAGTAGAGATAACACAAACTTCAAATAGATCTAAACATTTAGTAAAACACTTATCATAACCGAAATACATTAATATAGGAGTTGCATAAGGTAGCTTATGAGGACCAATACTATTCCTGATATACATCAATGACTTTACCAGTAGTGTTACTCATTGTGAAGAAATTCTCTTTGCTGATGTCAACAATATTACTGTCACTGAGAAAACAAGAGAACTCCTTGCAGGGAAAGCAAATGAAGTTCACAAGGAAGTTTACAATAAGCAACAAAGTGACACTAAACATGAAGAAAACCAGTGCCATGAATTTCAGTCTGAAGAGGGAAAAATGACGATGTTAAATCGGCACCTCTATAGACTGCGTAACAAATGCAACATTTCTAGGAATGAACATTCGTTCACAGTTGAAGTGGTGTGAACACACAAAGGTACTTACAAACAGAATGTCATCAGTGTGTAACATGCAATGTCTTTTAGTTACATACTAATCATATGTACACTCAATTCTTCGCTGCAGAATTCTTTTTGGGGAACAAAAGCACAAAATAGGAACACAATTTTCAAACTCCAGAAAATAGCCATAAGAATCGTAACAAAAAATGGCAGTCGAGCTCATTGTAAATATCTCTTCAAAACACTGGGGATTTTAACTGTTCCATGTGAATACGTTTACAAGTCAGTTGTACACATCAAAACTGACATTGGTAATTACTGCACGAACAGTTCTGTCCATGACCATGCAACAAGGGCTAGACAACTTACATTTTCCAAGAAAAAATAAACATAAAACTAAAAACAGCATTTTCTACCAAGGTATAAAACTGTACAATAAATTACCAAAAGAGATAAAAGAATCTGCAAAAATACACTTAATTAAAAAGGCAAAAAAAGTACCTGTTATGGAATACATTTTATACATTGAAGGATTACTTAGCTAAAACAGAGTAGGGGTTTGCTAAATTAAATATTATACAAATAAATAATAATAATGTTTATAAAACATCCAATATTCCACATAACACCTTCACACTATGTTTTCGTCCTTCTTCTTTCAATTTCTGGAAAAACTTACTCCCAAGCTATATATATTGCACAATACTAAAACCTCATCCTCTTTCTCAGCCCAACATCTCACTCATTATAGAGAGACGTTGAGTCAGTTTTTCAGGATAGAAAATGGGAAGTTGTGGTACAAAAAATGTCCAAGAGACCACCGGAGTGTGTGTGTGTTTTTGTGTGCGTTTTTGTGTGTGTAGTGAATGAAGTGTTATGAAACAATGTGTGTATAGTATTTGTAGTGACTGATAGTGAGATACGAGTGAACAGTGTGACATTTCATCAGTTAATGGGTTATTTGTAGAAAAGTATTGTATACCAGGAGTAAATCTAATGATTGTCTAAATAGAAGTCTGTAAATTTATGTGTAAACGAATTAGTTAACTTTAAATTGGTCTAAGCTTCTAATTACTTTGATATATCCTATATCCTTGTAAAGGCCGGCCGGAGTGGCCGTGCGGTTCTAGGCGCTACAGTCTGGAGCCGAGCGACCGCTACGGTCGCAGGCTCGAATTCTACCTCGGGCATGGATGTGTGCGATGTCCTTAGATTAGTTAGGTTTAATTAGTTCTATGTCCTAGGTGACTGATGACCTCAGAAGTTAAGTCCCATCGTGCTCAGAGCCATTTGAACCATTTTTATCCTTGAAAAAAAAAGCTGAATAAAGCTACTGCTACTACTACTACTACTACTACTACATTATGCTATACCACCTGACCGAAAATCCGTGTTCCATTTTACCACACTGACACCCATTGTATCTGGGATGAGCATTTGCATTTCCCTTTTCCGATTTTCTAGCTTCCCTACCTTGTTCAAACTTCTGAGATCCCACGCTCAGTTTCGTAGAATGTTATTTTTTCGTCGGTTATTAAGTCTTTTTCTCTTGCTCACTTACCGCATGACAGTCACCTCGCGAAGACCCGAATGGGCTTCTAGCCTGGAACATTTTGCCAGCGCAAAAATCATTATCACACTTTTTCAAATAGAGGCCACATGTTTGTGGATACACATTATATGACTTTAATACAGTGGTTTCCGTTGCCTTCCTCATCTGCATGCTGGTTTTTCATTGCAGATTCTTCCTCCTTTTTGGTTGCGTTTTAATACTGCAAGGTCAAGAGAATTCTCTGAACTATTTATCCACTCCTACGCCCTCTTTGACTAGGCTATTGGTACAATGAGGATCGCGTGTTATTGCTGAAGCCTTTAGCCGTCACTCCTGATGACCTTTAATTAAAACTTAAGCATTGGCAAGGTTCTAAACCGGGACCTATGACGTTTTGATTACTAATTAAAGATGCTGTCCCCTTTTATTTATTTATTTTTCTCTCGATTTTATCGACAATGTTCTCGGCATTTGGTATTCGCAGACGTCACATAACACTCATTCACGTTCGTCGTTGAATACTGCATTTTTTTCTTTTTTTTATTATTATTTACCGCAAGGGGCAGCCATCCCTCTGACCGAACACTCTGAGCTATTGCGTCGGCACCCTTAGACCACGGGTGTAGAAACAAAGCATATGGTTTAGTACATAAAAGTTTGTGTGTTATCCAAGTTCAATCATGTAGCTGCATCTAAAAATGTCAGAGACAAATAATTACCTTGATGGTGTGGCATGTCTTGAGGTTCAGTTTGTTCAAAAATCCCTTTATCCATACATCTCTCCCAGTTATCAACGGCGGATTCTCGTTGAGATACCTGCATCAACATATCATGATAATATTTGTGGATCATACAAGCAATATACTCAGGGAAGACGCAGAAAGCTTTACAGAAATATCCTCCAAATTTAAGACCCACCGATTTATATTGAACCAGAACTCAAAAGTGACAGATATTTCTACATATATTACATGGAAACAGGCTACTTAACAGACGACACACTGAAACAGTGCTCAACATGAGTCTTCCAAATATTAATCTAACGCGGTCCTAAGCGTATCGTGTCAATCAAATATTATCACACAAATTTCTCATAGGTTTGGAGAAAGATACTATCCTGGCAAAGATACTATCAACAAATACGAGAGCTATGTGGCCAGTTTTCATAATTGAGAAGTACCCAACTCTTACTAATAAATGTAAAATCAAAATGAACCCTCAGCCTTGTGCGAAGTGTGTGGTGTTCAAGAGTATGTGGAACACATACATCTATCTAAGAAAATGATAAGCATTTAAAACTGGGTGAGAAAAATCTCTCTATTACTAACAATGTCTCCGCCAGGTAATCTATTTTGTGAGTTATTTGCGCCACTGAAAGCTTAATATATAAAGAAAGACCCTCACTAAGTCCCATGGTCGCACCTTGACATTTCGATATAAATAAAACTTGTGGACTACACCTCGTATAAAGTGAAAGACTACTAGGAAATGATATATCCTCAGACTAACGGGAGTGTAATATGTGGCAACTTTCTCACAACGGTGTGTATTCTTTCCTGTATCATTATTCTTGTGGGTGGCCAGAGGACTGGTATAAAGTAATCTGCAATTACGTTTTCTAATTGACCTTAAGTAATAGCTAAGGGACAAAATGAGTAAGTTTTAATCGAATATTATGTCTCTGAAACTGAAGATGGACATCAACAGCACTGACTGAGAGTAATCAATGATGCACAGAGACACATTAATATTTTTGATAAACAAAGCAGTTACAGGAAAATCTAGTGCCATTCTGAAGGAAAGAGGGCCTAAAACATGACAACCAGAATAACGAAAGTTAATGATGTATTCACCAACTTAAAAGGTTGCAGATACAGAGCAGTATATCTAAATAAATTTAGATTAGTAATATCAAAATTAAAGTTTAACCTGTAGTCCTCTAGCGCCATTCTGAAGGAAAGAGAGCCTAAAACATAAAAAACAGGATAACGACAGTTAATGATGTATTCACCAACTTAAAAAGTTGCACATACGCAGCAGTACATCCAAATAAATTCAGATTAGTAATATCAAAATTAAAGTATAACCTGTAGTCCTCTATAGCTGTGATATTAGGAAATTCACTCACCATTTCAAGTTTTCATAACCGTAGTTTTAGTAAATCTTTAAATGCATATGCGCAAAGATGATTTCGCAGGAAAACGCGTAAAAATTATTAAGAACAATGAAAGTTCCTTTAGAAATTATTATTATTAGCTCTACTCATACTTTCTGTTACTGATTTTACACTGGCAGTTGCTTTCCTTGGATTGTCTGAAAGTTTGTTTGAGAAATTGCGTCTATTGCAAACAACGATTCGAAGCATGAGTTAAAATAACTCCGTGATTTCCACGAAAGTCTACCGAGTCGCCTAATAAAAGCAACCATATTCAATTTAACTTCTCTTAAAAAGTCGGAACACTTTGTTTCATATTCCTTTCCTTCTCTAACATGAAATCTGATGAAACCTTAACTGATTGCATGTTGTATGAAAGGAAGTCCCATGAAATCTGAAATGAATTTTTTTCAGTTCTCTTTTGGGTTACTTGTGGCAATGAATAACGCTCGGGCGACTGCTCTCTGGAAACTGCTGCTGCTCCTGCTATTGAAAGCTACTAAAAGAGGGCGTCTCATTTACTGCGCGGCAGACTAACTACAGGTGAACGTGTGAAATGAGTCCACGTAATGTGTCTGCATTTCATATTGTAATTGTGAAACTTTATTTAATGAATGACAAAAATTGGAAAATGCATGATGACGAAAGACTGTGGACTTCAGTCCGAAGGCAGGTTTGATGCAGCTCCCCTTGCTACGCTATCCAGTGCGAGCGTCTTTATCTCCGAATAACTACTCCAGTTTACATCGTACAGAATCTGCATACTGTATTCATCTCTTGGTCTCCCACTACGATTTTTACCGCCCCCCCCCCCCTCCCCACCGTGCACTTCCCCGTCCAGTAATAATTACGTGATCTCTAAATGTATCGGAATGTGTCCTATCGATATATCACTTCTTTTGGGCGAGTTGTGTCACAAATTTTTTGACCCCCCAGTTTTGTTGAGTACGTGCTCATTGGTTACGTGATCGACCCATGTAATGATCAGTATTCTTCTGTCGAACCACTTTTCGAAAGCTGCTGTTGTCTTTTTGTCTAAAAAGTTCATCGTACACGTTTCACTTGCAAACATATCTTAACTCCAGAGAAATAACTTCAGAAGAGACTTCTTAACACGTAAGTCTATATTCGATGTCCACAACAATTAAAAGAAAACAGCCCTCGGTCACTACTTTTTAACGAATTAACAGGGTTTCGACACTGCTAGGAGTGTCTTCCTCAGAATTTACACCAAATAATGGTCTATAACATGGTCACAGAATGACTAAAAACGTATGATGCAAATTATAAGTACGAAATTATTGAAAGACTGACAGTACTTACGTGTCATTTATAAAAGATATTTAAGACAAAAAAACTGTGATAGCGAGCCACTAAGGGCTGCTCGTTACTTGCGTAGTGCAGGTTGAGTAGAGCAAACCAAAGACTGCGATTCATTGGCAGAACACTTACAAGGTGCAACAGATTTTCTAAAGAGACTGCTTACACCATATTTATACGCCATATTTTGGAGTATTGCTGTGCGGGGTGGGTTCCGCATCAAGTTCAAATAAGGGCGGTTCGTTCTCTATTATAGCGAATTAGGAGAGATGTGCCACATGATACGTGAATTGGAATGGCAAACATTAAAAAAAAGACGATTTTCGTTGCGACGGGATCTTTTTATAAAATTTCAAACACCAGTTTTCTCCTCCGATTGCGAAATCTTTCTGTTGTCACCTACCTACATAGGGAGAAATGATCATCACGATAAAATAAGACAAGTCAGCGCTCGCACAGAAAAAATTAAGTGCTCGTTTTCCCGCGCGCTGTTCGAGAGTGCAACGGTAGACACGGGTTGAAGGTGGTTCATTCGGCCCTTGCCAGACATTTAATTGTGAATAGCAGAGTAATCACGCAGATGTGGATGCAGGTACTGGCAGAAGTGAAACTGTGAGGACAGGTCGTGAGTCGTGTTTGGGTACCTCAAATGGTAGGGCACTTGCCCGCGAGAGGCAAATGTTCCGAGTTCCTGTGTCGGTCCGGCACACAGTTTTCATCTGCCAGGAAGTTTCATATGAGCGCACACTCCGCTGCAGAGTGAAAATCTCATTCTGTGAAAGAGATTGCTTATCGCTGAGGATGAAACCTGGCGAATAATTTGTCATGAGAATTGTCCCATTCATGAACACAAATAAAAACATGAAGACAGTGCACGATATATTATCTAACGATTGGAGATTAAACATGTATAAAATAGTTAACGCCACTACATATTTGTAGAAATCCCATTAATAGTTTTAGATGAAGGACTATTAGAAAGTCTATTTTGCAAGGGAAGAACAGCCATCGGACAGTTTGACATTGAAATTTTTTGCGCTGACTGATATCGGAAAGAACCACGCCAATGTTGCAGTCATCATCACCTGAAGCCGATGAGAAATCAATAATAACTGTAGGTGTTCGATGTATCTCCTTGCCGTGAAAAATGGATTATATAGATGCTGACCAAATACAAGCATCCAACAAGTGGAAACGTATCAAGGATAACTTGTACAAAATACACTCCTTCTCTGTTAAAAAGAGACTAAAAATGAGAAAACGAATTTATCAGAACGTCTAGATCATTTAAAAAGGAACAGAGGGACTTATTGCGCTCATTAGTTATAGGGAATGAGGCATTTAGCCTATTAGCGAACACAAAAATGGAATCAGCATTCGGGTGTATTCTGAAATACAACCAGCCCATATTTCTGAGGAAATGAATTTAAACTTCCATAAGACCATTGTATCTTGGACCCCTTTAAGATGAGCACTCCTATTGCCGACCAACGACCACTGTTTAAGTAACAGCTTCCTTCCTTTAAGCAGCAATGACTGTTCACTACAGAGGAAAAATCACAGCTGTTTGTTGTTAGAAGTACAGATCATAATGAAATTTTAGATGTTGTTGTGTCACATTGTCGACGAGAAACCTTAGAGTAATACAGTATTGTAATTTTCAATTCTATTATTGTTTGTTGTATTCTTAAAGTAAAATAAAACTTGATGTTCTTTGACTTGAAAAGCGAAGTTCTGTTATTAGAGAGAGTGGGAAAGGATAATTAATTGTGGAAGAAGTTAAAAGCAGAATATAATTGTAAATTGAGGAAGGTAATTTAATGAATGCGAAGGAATGCCAACAAAAGTTCAAGGAAAAGGTGGCGGCAACCGTTTGAAGACGTTATAATGCTATTTTAGAGCGGTTTAATAGAGCACGTGCGAAAGGATTGCCAATTAGTGGACCGATGGCCTAAGTGAAAGCTACTAAATTTACTTCTGATCTTGGAATTACTCATTTCAATGCAAGCAACGGCTGGCTGGACCGATTTTGTGTTCGCCAGAATTTTTTTTTTTTTCAAGCAGTCTGTGGAGAAATTGCAGAAGTTAATCAAGATATATTCTCCGACTGGAAGCCGAGAGTTACTGTAATTGCAAGTGGATATTGTGATAGTGTCATTTACAGCATGGATAAAAGTGTTCTGTGTTTAAACATATTCCAGACAAAACACCGACTGTAAAGGGTGATCAGTGTCAAAACGCGGCTAAATGTTGAAACAAAGATTAACCATCGGTCTTCGTGCTACCCTCTACGGTGAAAAAGAAGAACCACTAGTGATACATACAGCAAATCGTCCACGGTGCTTCAAAAACAACGATATTTCCTTGCTTGCTGTCTCTAGGAATACAGATAAAAATGCATGGATGATGTATGATATTTTTCGTTCTTAGCTGAATGACTAAAATTTTGAAATGAGCATTCAGAAACGAAAAATCCAAATTTTCGCATTTAATGCACCATTTCAATGCAGCAAATAGTTATCAAATGTGGAAGTAAAATTTCTTTCCGCCAACAAATAATCATGTGTTAAGCGTCTTGATCAAGGAGGGATCCGGTGTTTTAAATTAAATTACCGAATGGAGCTTCTGCGTTCCCCAGTTGCGAAAATGGACAACGCCCATCCGTGTAAAACCTATCTAAGTCTGTGACATCAAATGATGCTGTCAGCTGGATTAAAAGTGCGTGGAATGAAGTCAGAAACGGAACAGAAAATGCTTCAGTAGTGGTGATAACTGAGGAGATGTTGTTGTGGAACTGAACCCAGACTCTTAGTGTACTAACAATCAAAACCGTGATAGTGAAGGTGACGCGACCTATGTAGGCGATCCCTTACAAAGTATCATTAGACACAAGCCCCTTGCTTCTGAGCTTTCTGACGATAAACTGATATAATTAACATCTGAGGTAGAAAAGGAATATGAGAATGTGACTGTAAAGAAACGTATGAAAAAGAGTGTGCAGATGCCAATTTCGGCGTATTTTACTACGTAAACGATTGTATATGAACTGTCATTTCACTGTGTATACGGGGTTTTTCCAGAAAGTAAGTTCCGATCGGTCGTTCAAGGGAAACCACAGTGAAAATCAAAACTGTTTTCTTTCCACATTTAGCTACACCTTCCAGGTACTTCTCTTCATAGTCGCCGCTCCGACTTAGACATTTGTCGGAACGTTATACCAAATTTCCAACACCATCGTCATAGAAGGCAGTCGCCTTTGCTTTCCGATATTTTCTACGCAGGTCTATAGCGCGTAGCCTACGCTCAAATGTTGTCTTCGTACCTAGCGTTTCATGTGAACCGAGATGATACTCAGGAAGAGCCAATTAGGGCTGTGTTGTGGGTGATCGAACACTTCCCATCGAAAAGGCTGAAGCAGCGTCTTCGCTGCCCATGCACAGCACGGCTGAGAATTCCAAAAAGAAGGAAGTGCGTGGCAGTTGTGTTAGGTGGGCTGCATTGATTGAGGCGAAGCCTCTCAGCGGGTCCTCCTACTTGGCGGGAGACATTGTTGTTCTAGGCACCTTTACTCGCTCACAGTGCCCTGACAACTGAAAAGAGCGTCTTGACGCGTTCGGCGGGCATACTAGAAACACTGCTCAACACATCTATGCAAAGCTTCGTCGGGTTTTCAATGTGGTGTCCATTTCGGGACCGATCGGAACTTAATTTCTGGACAACCCTCATATTTTAGTTATCAATCTTTCACTGGTTTGATGCAGCCCGCCACCAATTCCTCTCCTTCGCCAATCCCTTCATCTCAGAGTAAGACTTGCAACCTACGTCCTCAGTTATTAGTTAGATGTGTTCCAACCTCTGTCTTCCTCTACAGGTTTTACCCTGTATAGCTTCCTCTAGTGCCGTGGAAGCTATTCTGTGACGTCTTAACGTATGTGGAACCGTCCGGTTCCTTCATCTTGTCAGCATTTTCCATATATTCCTTTCCCCGCCGTATCTACGGAGAACATCCCCACTACACACATTGGTGTACAGGCAGACAAAACAAGTTGCCAGTGCTACCGCCGTAGATCAGAAAGCGATAGCCTGTCTCCATGAAACATTAAGAGTGACTATCAATATAACTGTGGCACTTGCAGGAAATGTTAATTTAACCACTAATTGCAGCAGGCGGCCTCACTTAATTGTTTATGGTTGGAGAACTTTCGGAAATTAATGGCACACATTTATTATTTCATGAATAACACATAGACAACATATTTCTTAAACTTTGACTTTGTAACAGAAACAAAATAGCAAATTATTAATCAGGAAAAAGTAGGGTTGCCACCAGCCTTTTGTTGTACAGTACTGGCTAAATTAATGTTCAGTAATCGTCAGAGCTTCTAAATTAACTCAACCGTAGTTTCTTCAAAACATTCAAAAAAAAAAATGGAGAGAACTTGTTCTGAGAACATAACGTCGCTATGAAAACGAGAAGGAAATAATCATTATCTGCAAGATCTCAAAATAAATTATTCATCATTCCACAGGTCATACATGAGTGTTCCTTAACTAAAGTTTCCCCTGAATTCAATACGACAGAGAAGAAAGAAGTATTCAAACACTGGCGTGAAGCTTAACAAAGAAAAGTAACCCTCTCTCCTGAAACAGCTGAAATTTCTGTCGTCTGTCTAACAGACTGCAATGCGCGATTACTTTGTCTGTAATGAGTCTACGCGATGTCGCCATACGTTGTGCTGCCGCAAGTTGGTTGGTTGGAAGGGTGGTTTTGGGGAAGGAGACCAGACAGCGAGATCATCGGTCTTATAGGATTAGGGAAGGACGGGGAAGGAAGTCGGCCGTGCCCTTTGAAAGGAACCATCCCGGCATTTCCCTGGAGCGATTTAGGGAAACCACGGAAAACCTAAATCAGGATGTCCGGACGCGGGATTGAACCGTCGTCCTCCCGAATTCGAGTCCAGTGTCTAACCACTGCGCCAGCTCACTCGGTGCCGCAAGTTCTAGTGCCGTCTGGCGTAGGGCAGGCTGTTGCGTCTGCGACCGCGGGATGCAGTCATATTCACATAAGCGATCGCGAAAAATTTATCCAAATTCCGAGGACTTCCAGATCAAACTCAGGTGACGTGGCATCAGGCCGAGGTCGTAATCTGCTTATCAAAGTGGCGGCGGTAGTGAGACTAATGCCCAGTGCGCAGTCTCCTTGAGTCTCTCCAGAAACACCTCTCGCTTCCCTCCAGCACTGATGCTCTCGTCATACTTTGTTTGGCCGAACACCGAAGAAACCTAAATGTCCCTCGAATGAGGAAACTGAAATCGAGTTCGCTACTTCCCCCTACCCCCCTACAATATAAACGATAGAAAGACAATCATAAACGTGCTTTCGCACGTGGGAAAGTCCTGAAAGCATGTTTTCAAGGCAATGTAAATATTCTGGAGGTTCTATGAATGTTGGTAGCTATTTTCGGGCTGTACTCTGCAATTATCATGAATTCCTATGAATTTAATGCCGTTCTTCCCACGTAAAATTAAATGGAAATTTTCTCGGGTGCAGCTATTGTAATATATCAAAATTTCGGTGTGCTGTCCAGCAACAGGACGAAACGGTAATTTCAGCACGTAGTCGTCCAGACCCCCTGTGACACGTTAGAAACTTAAGAGGTTTCCGCTTTTCCGTATTCCGAAGCTTTCCGCTTTGTATTGTGTGAACATGAGGCCGACAGTCCAGCAGAACCCTATTGTCTTTCCAGAGCCCGGATTAGGCTGGCCAACTTGTGTTACTCCCGCTGGAACAGCCAGCTCTGTTTCTGAATCGTCGCTAGCGCGCCTATCCAGTAGGAATAGTTCATTTCTTCTCGAAGCTGCCCTTGAGCAGGAAGCAACAAGATGCAAAAGGTATTGTAAACATAAATGATGACAAGTTTCCTCAGTATCAGAACTGAGTTGAAATAAAATGTATTATTAACCCTCATACCTTATATATTTAATCGTGAGGACAATTTAATCAAGGCAAATATCTTCTGAATCGCAAGAGAGGATGAAGGTGATAACGTATGTAAATAATTATTTAAATAGGAATAGAAAAGAGAGAGGACGACATGGCACCGACCGACGTCTCGCAAAGGATAGAAAAGTACTGGTAAATGCTATTCATATCTTGTGGGTCGCCTAGGTGAAAGTACGTGAGAAGATGAATTGATTGCCAAAATAGGAAACCACCTAACACTGGGACGGTGAACTTGCCGACAAAGGTACTTTGGTAACAGGAAACGCTTCGACTGGAATTACGAATTGTTACCATATTCACCTCAGTCACTTCGTCGAGCGCCATGTGAATTCCATTAACCTCCACTGATGAACTATTAGTGGAAAGCGTTTTCGAGTCCAATGACGAAACTACAGCAGTCAAAGATTATGCACGTATTTCAGAATTGCTCTTCTTGGATCGAACTCACTGTAAAAATGTTTGCCATAGTTCTTTTACCTAAGAGGGGAGTACTGTACAAAAAGTGCAGTCTTTGACTGCCTTTTTTCAGTCGCGTTATCGTTTCTGGTAAACTCGGGTGTAAGTTAGCATTTGGCGGGTCTAATTTAGGGCAGTTTGATTTACATTTTTTCATTATTAAAAAGGGGAGAATTTTGATAGCCACCACCCTCAAGAAGTATCACGCTCGTATTGTGAAGCGGAGCTAATTTCTCATAAGTACAGTTGCTACAGAAATTATGTGATAACTACTTCAAAATAATTGAGCTGGGAAAGGAAGTTAAGTTATGGTCATGAACCAAGAAGACAATTTGCTAAGCTATAACAAATAGATTTATTTCTGTGGGAACAAAATTAAAACTCGAATCTTGATACAGAATATCAGAATAGAATTTTATTCAGAGATAAAACGACTTTACAACCTCCAGAGGCGAGGCTTGATATTCTATCCTTCGCATCATAACAAGGGAACCCACCCATCTGATTACTCTCTAAAATTTCCAGTCCTGACATAGTAACAAAACCCATAACGAATCATACCCCGAAATAGACCCTCTCTGCTCCCACTACAAAAACAGAAAAAACGCCCTGCGCCTATCAGAAGGCGTCCCGCCAAAACCAAAAGTTAACTTCGAACGTGGGCAGTCGCCACATTTCGCCCACCAATCACAGGCCACCCAAGTCCTCACGCTCGACAACTCAAGCTTGAGGTACCATGACGGAACATGTAAATTTGCTGGTCCATGTGCGGCGCCACGCCAGCGGGCGTCCAGCAGAGCCAGAGGACAGGTTCTGCTAATTCCAACATACCAAGCAGTGTGGGCACCGCAGCTCAGCACTCCGCCGCACGGAAATAAAACAAGGCTTCCGGTAACCAGAGAGGGAATTGTAAAGCGATTTAGTAGGTACCGAGCTGAGACAACCTGGCGGTAGCTTAAAAGACGGAGTGTGTCTGTGGGGTCCTTCGCCGCTTTCACACGTTGTTCTCACATGCTTCCGGGAAGGTCCCTGATTCGCCACCGAGCGAGGTGGCGCAGTGGTTAGCACACTGGACTCGCATTCGGGAGGACGACGGTTCAATCCCGTCTCCAGCCCTCCTGATTTAGGTTTTCCATTCCCTAAATCGTTTCAGGCAAATGCCGAGATGGTTCCTTTGAAAGAGCACGGCAGATTTCCTTCCCAATCCTTCCCTAACCCGAGCTTGCGCTCCGTCTCTAATGACCTCGTTGTCGACGGGACGTTAAACACTAACCACTACCACCACCTGACTCGCCACACTCAAGCGATCCCTAGCTACTCTGCCTCGGCCGAATGCAGCCACCACTTACGACGAGCGAAACGTAGTACTGACAATAGAAATCCTTCCCCTGACTGACGAAATTCCCCAGACATACAGGTATTGTGAGCTCTGTTACTGAATCGTGCCTCGTATTCCATAACAGAAATAAAATGACAAAAAGTACATTGTGACCTGCTTGCATGTTGAATTACGAAGGGAAAAAGAAATGAAATGGGAAAGATCTAATGGGTGTTCCAAAAAGAGTAGACAGGCCAGAAGGAGCTGTCACTTTTCAAAGGTAGGAGACGAATTTACAAGTGTCCACAATATGGTGCTACAGAATAAGAAGGAAAGTATTAGAATAATTTTCTGGTATTCGTTACTTCTTCTTCCAATATTTCGAGTGAGAACTTTCCAGCTATGTCGGTGAATGACCTCCGAGTAAATATGTGGCCGAGCGGTTCTGGGCGCTTCAGTTCGGAACCGCGCCGCTGCTACGGTTCCAGGTTCGAATCCTGCCTCGAGCATGGATGTGTTTGATGTCCTTAGGATAGTTAGGTTTAAGTAGATTTAAGTTCAAGGGCCTGATGACCTCAGACGTTAAGTCGTACTTTATAGTGCTATTTGAACAATTTGAACTAATATGATGAAGTCGTTAGCACCTAGAATAAACGACCACTAAGGGCATTCGAGATGCCGTGAATCCACGAAGAATATAAATCTGGTGGTCCAGCTTTGAAAGAGCTGACAGCTGATAGAATGCCAGACAGGGAAGACTAAGAACAGAAACGTCTTTTATAGAGAAAACGTGAATGAGAGGATTCAATGAAGTACTGATCAGTCACATGGTAGTTCTACTTTCACTGCTTTCTTGACCAAGGCACTCAAAAAGAATTAGTCAGTGTTAGGTATCTGACTGTTGTCATGACTTAAAATGGCCAATAGGAATATATTGCTCAGCAATTCGTGGCAGATGCATACACCTGAAGAAATCGGGGCTGTCGTTAGTGTTCGATGAACCATTCTTCTACAGTGCACGTACTTTCTCCTATATAACTGTTGCAATACTGACACGGAATTTTCTAAATTCCTGCCTTAAAAAAATGTATACCATCGTTCACAGCGTGCACATTACCTGACGTCCTGCTCTATGGGTCAACATTATCTCCACTTGACAAATGAGAAAATTCATTACAAAATCAGTAGTCAATGACTTCCCAGACCATGACGTGCAGCTAATTTTGTTGAATTTGAAGACCGAAAAGTATATGAAATCTACCGAATATGAGTTCTAATGGATAGCCAGTATCCCAAATACTGATTAAATTGGGAATTTCTCAAAGACATGAATTGGATGATGTACCAAGTGCTCATGGCATGAATGGGAAATTCACTTTTATCAACAATGTCGTTAGCTATTTGAAAACTGTTTTTCCTCACATTAGGCAAAAATCTACACATAAGCTATGGATTAATCTAGGGATGTAGAAAACCTCCCACACAAAAAGACAGTGTATCTATTAGTCAGAAACAGTTCTGATGTTGGTGCTACAGCACAACTCATTGTACGACGTACTACAGAATATTAAAAATAGTAATATGGACCTAGAATCAATTTCATGACGATAAAAAGATAATCACAGCAGGTACCAAAATGAAGACGATAAAGGATACAGTTAAGGACGAGAATGGTACAGCCAGAGATGAAGAGGAGCAGATAGCATTAAGAGTAAATGATACATTGATCACAGATTTGAGAAGTGTTAGAAAAGCTTTTTAACAAGAATTTCACAACTGTTACTGGAAAGATGTGGTTATCAGATTCATTAGATGCTGCCATGAAATATCTCAGACCAGTTTCTACAAACAACTTCAGTAATATAAACATGACCTTCCCAACTCCAGTAGAAGTGGTGTTCACCATAAATTCAAAAAAAATCTAGTGGTTATGATAAAATATTAATAAAATGAATTTAAGATTGTACTTCTGAGTTAAGTAACATATTAAAAATCTCTATAACGAGTCATTTGTCAGTGGAACACTCCCTGAGTGGTTTAAATATCCATTTTTTGAGAAATTTCCATACAATTCCACTTTTGCCAGAAATATCGAAATTTTCTTAACCAAATGACAACAAATAATATATTTTAAGTGTTACAGTTCGGATTTCAAAGAGGTGCAATACTAAGACTGGTAGAGAGACATGCACTTCATTCACTAGACTGTCAATTGCACGCTACTGGTACACTTGGTGAGCCCTCGAAAGCATTTGACTGTGTAAATACAATATCCTTTTACGTAAATTATAAGATTTAGGTGTAACAGGAAATGCTGTAAAATGGTTGAAATCCTATATGCCTGGCACGAAACAAAGGGTCTCTGTAGGAAAGAGTTGTGTATTTAGCTATCAGGCATTATCCAACTACAAAAGACTTACGTACGTGTGGTGTCATACATGATTCCATCTTACGGCCCTTACTTTTCCTTGTGTGTATCAATGACCTTTCATCAGTAAAATTACAAGATGAATATGTCATTTTATTTGCTTATGATACAAACGTTAAAGCAAATGGAAAATCGAGAACAGTTTTAGAAAAACTGTATCCTAGTCAATTCTTTGTCGCTAACTTGAAAAGAAACGCACTATATGAAGTTAGAATTTGTAAGAGGTTTCTCGGCATTCCAATGATGACAGATAGAAGAAGTTGACAGTGCTAATTTGTTGTTATTACGAGCTTCTCGTCCAGGCCTTGAAGGCCCAACAAATGTTGAACGACCGCCGTGTCATCGTATGCCATGCTCAGTCACGTGGATGCGGTACAGAAGGGCATGTGGTTAATGCATCGCTCTCCCGACTTTTCAGACCTCAGAGCGCTACTTCACAAACACGTCGCTCTTCATTTGGCAACATGAGGCTGGGCGCACCCCTCGTGCGGGCATCCTCATTCTGTTCACGGACAGCAAGATCAGTGATATTATTTGCACCGTCCGTGTGTCTGGCTAGCAGTTATTCATCGCCAGGAGACGGTGCTATCGGCTGGACGGCTTTATACGGATAGTAGGTCAGTGGTAAAAATGTTCTGGCTGAATAGAGTACACACACACACACACACACACACACACACACACACACACACACACACATATATATATATATATATATATATATATATATATATATATCTATTATTACAATATTGGTAGATGCATACCATGGCTCCTATTATACAGGGTGTTACAAAAAGGTACGGCCAAACTATCAGGAAACATTCCTCACACACAAATAAAGAAGAGATGTTATGTGGACATATGTCCGGAAACGCTTAATTTCCATGTTAGAGCTCATTTTAGTTTCGTCAGTATGTACTGTACTTCCTCGATTCACCGCCAGTTGGCCCAATTGAAGGAAGGTAATGTTCACTTCGGTGCTTGTGCTGACATGCGACTCATTACTCTACAGTACTAGCATCAAGCACATTAGTACGTAGCATTAACAGGTTAGTGTTCATCACGAACGTGGTTTTGCAGTCAGTGCAATGTTTACAAATGCAGAGTTGGCAGATGCCCATTTGATGTATGTATTAGCACGGGGCGATAGCCGTGGGGAGGTACGTTTGTATCGAGACAGATTTCCAGAACGAAGGAAGACGTTTGAAGCAATTGATTGGCGTCTTCGGGAGCACGGAACATTCCAACCTATGACTCGCGACTGGGGAAGACCCAGAACGACAAGGAACCGGAAATGAACGAGGCAACTGGTCGTGCAGTTGACGATAACCGTAATGTCAGCGTCAGAGAAGTTGCTGCTGTACAAGGTAACGTTGACCACGTCACTGTATGGAGAGTGCTACGGGAGAACCAGTTGTTCTCGTACCATGTACAGGCACTATCAGCAGCTGATTGGCCTCCACGGGTACATTTCTGTGAATGGTTCATCAAACAATGCCTCAATCCTCATTTCAGTGCAAATGCTCTCTTTTACGGATGAGGCTTCATTTAAACGTGATCAAATTGTAAATCTTCACAATCAACATGTGTGGGCCGACGAGAAACCGCACGCAATTGTGCAATCACGTCATCAACACAGATTTTCTGTGAACGTTTGTGCTGGCATTGTTGGTGATGTCTTCATTGGGCCCCATGTTCTTCCAACAACGCCGCTCAATGGAACACGTTATCATGATTTCATACGGGATACTCTACCTGTACTGCCACAACATGTGCCTTTACAAGTACGACACAACATGTCGTTCATGCACAATGGAGCTCCTGCACATTTCAGTCGAAGGGTTCGTACGCTTCTGAACAACAGATTCGGTGACCTCTGTATTGGTAGAGGCGGATCAGTTTCATGGCCTCCACGCTCTCCTGACCTCAACCCTCTTGACTTTCATTTATGGGGGCATTTGAATGCTCTTCTCTAAGCAACCCCGGTACCAAATGTAGAGACTCTTCGTGCTCGTATTGTGGAAGGCTGTGATACAATACGCCATTCTCCAGGGCTGCATCAGTGCACCAGGGATTCCATGCGACGGACGGTGGATGTATGTATCCTCGCTAACGGAGGACATTTTGAACATTTCCTGTAACAAAGTGTTTGAAATCACGCTGGTACGATCTGTTGCTGTGTGTTTCCATTCCATGATTAATGTGATTTGAAGAGAAGTACTAAAGTGAGCTCTAACATGAAAAGTAAGCTTTTCCGGACACATATCCACATAACATATTTTCTTTCTTGATGTGTGAGCAATGTTTCCTGAACGTTTGTCAGTACCTTTTTGTAACACCCTGTATACCTTTCCTATACGTGCGGGCATTTGGCCTGCAGAAAATCAATATGACATTGCAGACCCTTCCATGTGTTTCATGTTAGAAGAAGAGATTACTTGATTACATCCTTCCTCTGCTGTCCTCCACAGGTGAATATGTGTAGCTATACAGAATAGTTGGATTCTGTCACTTGTTCCCAGATTCTGTCACTTGTTCCCATTAGAATCACAAGTTCCATGCAATCACAGAAGTTACTGAAAGATCTCCACATTCATTTGGTTCGCAATAGATTTAGTAATAGCACTTCTTTTTCTACATATTTTGCTTATGCGTGGATACAGAAGCTCGACAAATCCCTTGCAGAATCTCGACTGTCGTCCTGCATGCCCCGAATAAGAATGCGCCGAAAGTTTTCCCCCAATGGTAGTTTGTAAGATCTGAAATGACAGAAGATCAAGTGACAAAAACTTTTAGTGATGTTATGATGTCCAATGGGAAGTCATATGAAAACATGACAGGTTGAAAAAAGTAAGCAAACCTCCATACAATAACGACCTCTTCCCCGCCATATCCATGTTTTTGGAACCGAGAAGAAAGACGTTCGTGGCCATTGATTTCCTCAGGACGAATAGGTGTAGGGAACGACCATGGTTCCGCAGGCAACAGCAAACAATTTTCCAAGAAGGCAGTGACCGTCTTGCCTCCGAGTAGCATAAATGTATTAACAGTTATAGGGATTTGTTATGACATAATTAAAGTTTACTTACTTTTTTCGCTTTTACTGTGTCGCTTTTAAGTTGACTAGACATTATAATTTGCAACATCTACGAAACAAATGGGAGTAATGAATGTGGAGGGACAACTTCACGTTTAGAATGTTGTAATGGCGATTTGCAGCTTACCACAAGTTGTCCAATTGCAGTTTATAGAAACGAAGGTAGTAAACGCAAGTTAAAGTTCACAGACGACTCTGCCTTTCTTGACGGACGTTAAGGAAGATATACATCTATTTAAAGGAATGGACAACGTACTTACTACTTAGTATAGAAATGGAACAGAATGGACAGATGTAAAGGTAGCTTCAGGACCACCATGAGGAAGTGTGACACGACCGTTACTGTTTACTGTATGTGTAAATGGTCTAGAGGAAAAAGAAGGAAGCTCTATTCGGCTTTTTGCAGAAAATGCAGTTGTCTATGAGGAAGTAATGATGCGAGAAGACTGTAGCGATTTTCAGGACTAGGAGAGGATAAATGATTGTTTCAGGGACTGGCAATTGACTCTGACCGTAATTAAATGTAACGTATTGCACCCACAGTATTTGATTAAAAGTACCAGATACCCCTAAGTATTGCCGAACTGACCACTACAAGTCACGAGAGGTGGATGCGCCAATACAAAAAGTGGACTGTCAGTATAAAAGCAGTGACAACAGACTGTCGCTGAGGAGCGCTCAGTGACTTCGAACATGGACTGTTCTTTGGATGTCACCTGAGTAGCAAATCCTTTAGGGAAATTTCAGCCCCACCCAAGTCGACTGTTGGTGATTTGAATGCGGAGTGGAAACGCGAAAGAACAACCTCACCTTAACCAACACCAGGCAGACCCATTGTACTGACGGACAGAAACTGTCGATCGCTGCAGAGGACATGGAGTAGTCAGAGGTAACAATTCGTGGGGTCCATTGTGCTACCAGTAGTCCAGCTAGTACAGTGACTATCCGTAGGGAGTTAAAAAGAATTCCGTACACTACTCAAGGAGCTCCTCATGAGCCACGTTCCTGAAGTCAACGCTAAGCTATGTTGGACGTGGTGTAAGGAGTGACGCCACTGGATGACTGGAAACGAGTTATTTGGAGAGATGAATCACGCTACAGCCTGTGCTAAGACGAGGATAGAGTTTGCTTGGTGCATGCCTGAAGATCGTAACCTGCCATCAGGTGTAATACCAACAGTGAAGTGCAGAGGAGGTGGTGTTATTGTTAGGGGTGGTGGTCTGCGTGGCTAGGTTGTGGCCCCCGTATTGCGCTAAAGAAATCGCTAAATGCGAAGATACATTGACGCATTTTACACCATTGAGTACTTTGTACAGTGGAATAACATTTCGGAGATGATGGTCGTTTCTATCAGCAGAACAATGCATTCTGTCATAGAGCAAAATCTGTGAAGAGATGCTTTGTGGACAATAACATCCCTGAAATGGACTAGCCTGCCCACAGTGTCACCTGAGCCCAACGGATGTTGGGATGATTTAGCTCAGCGGTAACACTCCAAACTCCAGCGTCCAAAGTTCTTCTTGGTGAAGAATGGGCTGCCATTCCTCCAGAGAGATTCAGACATCTCATTGAAAGCGTCCCCATCAGAGTTCAGGCTGTTAGAAAGGCGAGAAGTGGACACATATATAATTAAAAACCATTAATGGGTCTTCGGATATCTTTCATCGGAGAGAGTAGATATGCGAAGAACTCCACTATTGTACGATTACCCTACTGGAGACAAACTAGTACAGACAACACCACGGTAATTCTACAGAGCTACCTGAAGTGGAAATGACCTCAAAAATCAGAGCGTAAAAGAAACAAATACCGGGCTGAAATTCACTGGAAGGACATTAAGGAAGACGTGGTGTGGAAAACCGATTCTTGAGTATTAGTCAAAAAAATGGCTCTGAGCACTATGGGACTTAACATCTATGGTCATCAGTCCCCTAGAACTTAGAACTACTTAAACCTAACTAACCTAAGGACATCACACAATACCCAGTTAACACGAGGCAGAGAAAATCCCTGACCCCGCCGGGAATCAAACCCGGGAACCCGGGCGTGGGAAGCGAGAACGCTACCGCGACTATTAGTCATGATTCTGAGAATCTCACCTGAATGTATTGATACAAAGAAGGACGACGCATCACGTCGATGAATCGTTTATTCTGCACTACTACAGGTATGGATGTAGATGTAGACATACGAAGCAAGATTACGTACTATTGTCTAACCGAGGAAGGTAAGAGAAGTTGATGGGAGCAGGTGATAAAATCTTTCTTCAATAAAACAGCACTACCGAGTTCAAATAATGAAATAGAACTCAGGAATATGTTCTTCAAAATGTACATCTGAAGATAAGCATTGTGTGGAGGTGACTTGTGGATCAACCAGCAATCGGCAAAAGAAGACAGTGGAAGGATGGGAAATGTGGCGGCTTCGAAGGATATTAAAAAATAAGTTGACAGATACATTGCGAGGTGAGTAAGTGCTAAAGACACCAGATGAGGAAAGTGGTCTGTGGAAGGGTCTTACCAAAAGAAGGGATAGGTTGGTTTGGCATGCGGTACAGCACCCGGCAATGGTTCAGTTTTCGCTGGAAGGATCTGTACAAAATAAAATAATAGTGGCTGGCAAGAAGTAAAGTATGATCAAGGATAGAGCAGAGGGCGCTGGATGTCACAGTTACGTAAAGATCAAAAGATATGCACATGATAGGAAAAATGGAGAACAAAGCTAAACCTGTCGAAATACTGTTGACTTCAGAAAGAGCAGAAAAAAACCAAAGAACATTTCGATACGTTTTATTGGAGTGTTTTCATAGGATGAAGTCGAATTAAATCAGGTGATGCAGAGGTAATCATATAAGCAAATGATCCACTATAAGAAGCATAAAGCTACGTGGCTGCAAAGTGATTTTCTATAGCGGAAGTACAGTTATTTTGAAAAATGGTTGAAATGGCTCTGAGCACTATGGGACTTAACTTTTGAGGTCATCAGTCCCCTAGAAAGTAGAACTACTTAAACCTAACTAACCTAAGGACATCACACACGTCAATGCGCGAGGCAGGATTCGAACCTGCGACCGTAGCGGTCGCGCGGTTCCAGACTATACCACCTAGAACCACTCGGCCACTCCGACCGGCGGAATTTTAAAATGTAGACTGGAGTTATCAAGAAAAACGTATCTTAAAAACAGAAATTTGTTAACGTCGGATACGTTTAAGCGTTAGGAAGTCTCTTCTGAAGGTATTAGTATGGCGTTTAGCCTCGTGCAGAAGACGATAAACAGTACAGACAAAAAGAGATGCTCAAGTACAGCAGTCAATCTCAAACGAGGTTTATTTCGGTCTCTGTGTAGCTATCTTCAGTGTAGTGAATCGACTGTGTGCACATACAAGTGTTATTAATATTTTAACTAACATTTACTGCACAGAAGATGGCCACACAATGACCGAAATCTAGATATGCAATAAAGATCATTTGTGACTGATTTCCGTAGCCTTTACTACATAAAACGAACAAAGTCGATGGGCGCAACAGTTTCTATGAAATTAAACCCTGAATAAACAGTGAATATTTTTTGAATTTGGTCCTACAGAAGAATACTGAACATTCGATAGTGATTTGGTACTGATCTGAATTGGGGAGAAGAGAAAAGAGAGAATCAGTTGATAAGGTACAGCCTAAGATATCAAGAAAACGTTCTTTTAGCAACGAAGGGAAGCGAGGGAGGCAGAAATTATAGGGAGGGACCAAGAACTGATTACAGTTAGCAATTTAAAATAGACATAAGTAGCAGTAATTTGCAGTGATGCAGAGCGTAACACGAATTGGACCAGCGTGGAAAGGCGAATCAAACCAATCTTCGTACTGAAAACTACAACAGCACCAGGATAAAATTAAGTTTCTTAATTACTTCCTATTCATAGTTAATTCTGGTATTATACTACTTATATTTGTCTTTATGTGAAGATCAAGATCATTTTCTAAATTACATCGTTAACTCTGTTACTAGTTGTATTATTTGTAGGTCTTTGTGTGAAGTTCCGTCGAAAGGTTAAATAGCTATTACGTTCTAAGTATTTCATTCCGTAGCTGGTACTGAGCTGATAGTAGCTACAGCTTTTTGCATTTTCTCGTGTCCCCTTTTATCAGCACTGAGTAATTTGCATTCTAGTTACGTGCAGTTTGACCACAGCGCACCCTGTCTAATGTTAGCAGTTAGATATCGCTGCACCTATGTTTCTCAATTGTTCTAAAACCGGAACGTGATCGGTATTGTACTGTGAAGCAGTTTATTTATAATGTATATGCGTTGTGTGCTAAGACTTGTTTGTGAACAACTGTAGAGAATTTCCGCCTCACCCGCCAAGTAAATAATATCTTTTTCTTTCACGCATACTAGTTCGAAAAATTTATACGCTATCATCAGACATTTTGTAACGTTTATTATTCTCCAATGAGAATTTTTTGTCATATGATAACGTTTTCTGTACTTTCATATGAATTCGCGTTAAAGTTACTTTAGAAAAGAAATAAAGGAAGAGAGAGATAGATTATGTGATGTTTATTAATGTTAGTAAAGCTGTAGTTTCATATGAATTCGCGTTAAAGTTACTTAAAAAACGAAAGAAAGGAAGAGAGAGAGAGATTATGTGATGTTTATTTCACGAGGGAGTGCGGGCGTTGATCTTTAGTTTTTATCTTGATATTTCACGAGAACGTGGTGAACTACTTGATATTATTTGCACAACAGTCCTAAGAGCACTTACAGTGCGATGTGTTTTCCTTAGTTACCGCTGCATTTGTTTACTGCAACGTTACCACGTGTGTCCGATAACGACCAAGGAAGACCCATTGCAGTAATGCCTCGGTCAGGTAGCATGGGGCGCGTATTACAGAGTCCAGCCAACTAACACCCCAACGTAAATTTACCGCATCGCTTAACACATGAGTTAGCCCTCGGCCCTACTGACAAAATTTCGGAGCTTGTTCAGGAATATCGTCTGAGTATTTTCATATAACGGCTCGTCACAGAATAATGATTTCAGTGTGATTTATTACATTTGTTAGCCGACCGGTGTGGCCGGGAGGTTCTAGGTGCTACAGTCTGAAGCCGCCCGACCGCTACGACCGCAGGTTCGAATCCTGCCTCGGGCATGGATGTGTGTGATGTCCTTAGGTTAGCAAGGTTTAAGTAGTTCTAAGTTCTAGGGGACTGATGGCCTCAGAAGTTAAGTCACATAGTGCTCAGAGCCATTTGAACCATTAGATTTGTAGCTCCAGTTACCACTGTGTTCTATGGAACTACCCCCAGGGCAATAAAACACTTTGATATTAGGTCACCACAACTTATCAAAACGAACCGCAGAGAATTTAAATCATCTTCAATGTCCAGGTACTTCAGGTACTTTGATATGACTGAAGTAACAGCTTGCCACAGAGCCGCTGTGTAGCTCTTTCATTGGGCAGAGAGACTCATACCCGAAAAGAATATCGGTGCAATCTTCATCAGTAAATTTATCCGTACTGTGTGTCACTCTTAAAAATCGACAGTAAAAAAAAAGAGTAAAGTGGGTCTTACTGTTGTAAACAGTACATGTTTCAAATGGCACTGAGCACTATGGGACTTAACTGCTGAGGTTATCAGTCCCCTAGAACTTGGAACTACTTAAACCTAACTAACCTAAGGACATCACACACATCCATGCCCGAAACAGGATTCGAACCTGCGACCGTAGGGGTGGCGCGGTTCCAGACTGTAGCGCCTAGAACCGCTCTGCCACACCGGCCGGCGTCAACAGTAAATAACCTGAGGTAAAAGGAACAAGTTTGCTTCAATGCAAGACACATAACGTATATGGTCGAAGTTTGCCCTGATGTGCAACTGTTTTGAGTGCAGTAGAGTACAAGGATAAATGGGGAAAAATGGTTCAAATGGCTCTGAGCACTATGGGACTTAACGTCTATGGTCATCAGTGCCCTAGAACTTAGAATACTTAAACCTAACTCACCTAAGGACGTCACACACATCCATGCCCGAGGCAGGATTCGAACCCGCGACCGTAGCGGTCATATGGTTTCATACTGAAGCGCCTAGAACCATTCGGCCACAACGGCCGGCGATCAGTTTGGGCTTCAGTGAAATGTAGACATGCCAAGTAATAATGACCTACGGCTTTTACGCCTATGGCATTCTTAGATTTAGAGAAAGCTTTTGACAGTATTGGCTGGACGAGACTCTTTAAAATCCCAAAGGTAGCAGAGCTAAAATACTGAGAGCGAAGGTATATATACAACCAGTACAGGAACCAGACTGAAATTGTAAGAGTCAAACGACAAGAAAAAGAAGCAGTACTTGGGAAGGTTGTAAGCGAGTGCTGTGACCTATCCCCGACGTCAATCTAGAGCTGTGAAGAAAGACAAGGAGAAATTTAGGTAAGGAATTAAATTTCAGAGAGAAGAAATAAAAACTTTGAGGTTTGCTGATGACAATGTAATTCAGTTAACTCAGTCAGAGACGCGCAAATAACTGAGAATGCAACTGAACGGGATGAATAACATTTTCAAAAGAGACAGTAAGATGAACAAGAACAGAAGTAATACAAGGTGTGAAGTGAGAACTGAGCTGTTTAGCATACACCTATGATGCTACAGACTCAATTCCCAGTGACCCACAAGAAGGGGAAGTTCCTCATAAAACCATGCAAATTTGAAAGAAACAAAGTTGCACACCGAATAACATTTTATTAATTGAAATTTACTAGGGGTGGCCAAGTTAAGTTTGGAAGTATGGATACCACTCTTCATACGGCCCATATTACTAAAGGGAACCATCAAATTAGGAAAGGAAACAAGTGGACAGTATAACAATCTTGTTTTCCCTCGTCTCGGTGGCTGCAATGACGGGGCCGGTCTACCACTCTTAATCTGATCTAAGCAAAGGTTGAAGATGGCTGCAGCAGTAGCTGAAAACACCAGGTTCCGTTCGCCCTGCGTACTCTGCTCGAAATTGAAGACATCTTCCTCTGCGAGTGGATTCTATGGCGTTGAAGCAAAGAGCTCCCCTCGTCTTGCCTGATGCAAGTGTATTCCAACTTTTCTCTCCAAAACTTAGCTGTTTCAGCCAGTTTCGGAATCTCGCTGGCCAACTACAGCAGGCCTTGTGAGTACTGACCAACGATAGTTTAATAAACGAGTTCAACCATTTCCTACTGTTGCATATTTTGTCATGGTTAACCAATAAAGTTTGGCGTGGAGAAGAAGACAGAAAATCTCTTACTCTGCTTGACGGAAGTTCAGACATGGCCATCCAAAAACCCTGTATGTACATATCTGCAGGAACTTGCCCCTTCTATCGAAATAATTGCTATGAGTCAACCAGAGATTCCCTTACTATAATTTGAACATACTTTCTATCAGGTTGCACCCGGGCTTTATAGCTTTACACAATGGCAGCTAGTGTTTTCACCTGGCCTTCAAATTCTTGTCTTATCTAAAAAGGAATATTTTCACTTCCTGCACTATGTAGTTTATGGAACCTAACACATCGTCCTTGATGCTTCAGCTGAGGGGAAGTGGCCATCTGCCTTCCCCTGCTCTATACCTATGCAAAGAATGGCTTTCAACACCAAATAACTTTATGGCTTTACTGTTTCCGTAAGCTAAACTCCCCTTGATGAGCTATCTACAAGCCTCCAATTCTTCCGAAGAAACAAGGCTCACTGCACCGAGAGAAAAGTAGAAACAGAAATAGACAGCACTGAACTCATTGTCAGAAATGATAACAGTTCTTAGTTATCTTGCAGTGTTAAATGTTTTGGCTTGAATCATTATTGGGAGCTGCATATTAAAGTACAAAATAAGTTACTGGAAAGTTTTGAAATAAACTACTATATACCATAGGGTAACGGAATGTAGTCGAGTTAAATAAGTGTTTCCTGAAGAAGTTAGAATAGGAAATGATACACCCATAGTAGTAGGTGAGTTTCGGTTTCTGGGCAGCAAAAGAACTGACGATGGGTGAAGAGGATATGAAATGCAATCTGGCAATGAGTAGAAAATTGTTTCTGGAAAAGAGAAATATTGTATCAATATAAATTTAATGCTAGGAAGTGTTTTCTGAAGCCTGGAGTGGAACATTGTACGAAAGTGAATCATAGATGATTAGTAGACAGATACGAATAGCATGGAAGCAGTTGAATTTCGGTTCTACAGAAGAATGCTGGATATCAGGTGTTTTGAAACTTCCTGGCAGATTAAAACTGTGCGCCCGACCGAACTCGAACTCCAGAGTTCGAGTCTCGGTCGGGCACAAAGTTTTAATCTGCCAGGAAGTTTCATATCAGCGCACACTCCACTGCAGAGTGAAACTCTCATTCTGGAATTAGGTGTCTTGATTGAAAAATAACGAGAGAGGCTCAATGGAAATGGGGAAAAGCGATATTTTGGGCACAGCCTGAGTAAAAGTAGGACCAATTGACATACATATGTAGAACACAGTAGGCAGGTACAAAGGTGCAGTAGTTATTAGGAAACGAAGAAGCTTTCACAGGCTAGTCTAGCGTGGGGAGCTGCAGAAAACAAGTACTCAGACTGAAGACCACAGCAGTAACAATACTTGGACTACATTGAGTTTCAGGTGTCGTTGGATGGGTAAATTCGCTCAAAGTGTAGGCAAGCAAACACGGTCCCGGCTAACTTTGCTGTGAGCGGCGAGAGGGCTCTCTCGACTGCCGAGTGGCCTGGACGCGGCCAGCTTGCAGCCTAACGACCCGGCAGGGCAGAGATAGCGGCGGCTGCGGTGGCTGCGGCTGGGGCTGGGGCGGCGGCGTGGGCGGCGTGGGCGGCGCCGGTCACCTGCCGGTCACGTCTCGCCTCTGTTTGCACTGCCGCCAAATTAAATTCCCGCCGCGGCGCTGGGCGCCCGTCACAGCTGCCGGCGATCTGTAACGTCGCCTGGTGCACGGACGCGGGGACACTCTTGTCCCTAAAAGCTGCACCACCACCACCGAGGAGTAGCACGAGCCTCGATCTTTTGTCCACTTTTGTTTTACACCAAATAATATTTAAGTGTATACTGATATGAGACAGTAATTACGAGGAGGTCCTCATTTGTCTTAGCTTTATAAAGGAAAAATGCTGTTCCGGGTTTGAAAACATTTATTTAGTCAACATATTCCCCCTTGAGCTCAACATATTTATGGCTCCTATGTTCCAGGTAATTTAATCCATGTAAAAAACGATTGTGCAGAAAACTACTCAGTCGCAGTCTCTCTGTCTGCCTCATACGTCTACCCTTTAGTTCTTTCTTGAGATATGGGAACAGAGTATTTCAAAGTGAAGATGTGCAATTTTTTCTGCATGATTTCCATCTTGCGAGGAGGGGCACTATATTGTAAAAGTAAGATTCCTATTCTCAGCTTGCCTGTACGTTGGGTGACCAATTGTTGCTTCAGTTTGTCGAGCAATATAGCATAGTACTTTTCGTAATGATTTTGCCATGTTGGAAGTAAATAAGTGGGATTCCATCTTTATACGGAAAGACGGATGCGAACAACTTGTCTGCTGTTGTTTTGGACTTCTTTGGAGGCAGAGAACCACTTTGCGACTTTGTCACCATTCTTTAGATCCTTGGCCTCTGGATTCTTAGTGTTTATCCATGTCCCGTACATGGTGACAAGACGAACCAGGAACCTCACTGATACTGGTGAAATTGGCCTAAAACGGACTGTCAAGCAACTGTTCTTTAACTCTTTTGCACTGACACATTCGGGAACCCATCTTGGTGAGAGCTGGTTCATGTAAAAGATCTCTTGAATAATATGACCCACACGTTCTCGGGGCATGCCCACGGTCACTGCTATATTTTTAGCAGTTATTCTTCGATAATATAGGATCAAGGAATGAATAGCATTCACAATCTCCAGAATTGTGACTTGAGGGCCTTATTCACCTGCAGTGTTGAAGTGCTTTAAATGCAGGGACCCAATTCTTGATAATGGAATAGGAAGGGGAGTTACCGCACATGTCATCATATATTTGTCTGGCCGCGTTCTCTTTTTAAATAGAAGATATTTAACCTCTTTTATTGTCAATTCTCACTGTTTTGCGCATGTTCACTCCAAACTGGCACAGAAAAATAAAAACCAACATTGCTGCTACGAACTTACAAACACATATAATTTAAAGGACAAGGTTTAATGTCAAAACATAAAAATCAAGCTATGTCATTACTGACTAGGAAAAGCTAAGTATGTACCAACACCCCCGCCTGTGTTATTATTTTTACTCAGTTTTGAGCTCTGCGGGAACCCACAATGTACAACAAAGTGTGGTTTCATAGTTTTGTTTTTGATTTTCTTTGTGAGTGATGAAACTCATCTGACGTCAGGCACATTTCATGCCGTGTATTCATATGCGCATCAATTGTTACTTATCTGTCTCAAAGAAACTGAAGTCTAACACAATTGGAAGACGTAGCAGGCAAACGACTATTGAGACGGGTTTCTGGAATTTGTGACAATGGCGAAGTACCTTCAGACTTTCGGAAAATTGGCATGCAGATAAATGTGAGAATAGGAAGGTCAGGTAAGTGCGAGAACGATCGCATAATCAGCACAAAAGCTCATGCATCCGAGGTGCTGACAAGAATAGGATCCAAAAGAGGGTAAAAGAAAGCTGAGTATCTGTTAAACAACGATGAGTTTGGCTTTACGAAAGGTTATGGCACCAGAGAGGCAGTTCTGAAGCTGCGGTTGATACTGGAAGCAAGCCTGATTCTTCGTCAACAGACGTTCATAGCATTTGTCGACCTGGAAAAACTGTTCCACATCCAACGAGTAAAATGGTGCAATATGTTAAACTTCTGAGAAAAGTTGGAGCAAGCTGAAGGGATAGAAGTGCTATATGAAATATGTACAAGAACCAAGAAAGAATAATAAGATCGGAAGACTAAGAACGAAGTGCTCAGATAACAGAGGGTGTAAGACCAGAATGTGGACTCTCAGCCTTACTCTTCAGATTGTACATCGAAGAAGCAATTACGGAAATAAAAGAGAGGGTCAAGAGTGGGATTAAAATTAAGGGTGACAAGGTATCGCTGAAGACATTGCTATTCTCAGCGAATGTCAAGCAGAGTTACAGGATCTGTTGAACTGAATGAACAGTCTAATGTGTACAGAATATGGACTGAGAGTGTTGTTGTTGTGGTCTTCAGTCCTGAGACTGGTTTAATGCAGCTGTCCACGCTACTCTATCCTATGCAAGCCTCTTCATCTCCCAGTACCTACAGCAGTCTACATCCTTCTGAATCTGCTTAGTGTATTCATCACTTTGTCTCCCTCTACGATTTTTACCCTCCACGCTGCCCTCCAGTACTAAATTGGTGATCCCTTGATGCCTCAGAACATGACCTACCAACCCATCCCTTTTTCTAGTCAAGTTGTGCCACAAACTCCTCTTCTCCCCAATTCTATTCAATACCTCCTCATTAGTTATGTGATCTGCCCATCTAATCTTTAGCATTCTTCTGTAACACCACATTTCGAAAGCTTCTATTCTCTTCTTGTCTAAACTATTTATCGTCCATGTTTCACTTCCATACATGGCTACACTCCATACCAATACTTCCAGAAACGACTTACTGACACATCTATACTCGATGTTAACAAATTTCTCTTCTTCAGAAACGCTTTCCTTCCCACTGCCAGTCTACATTTTATATCCTCTCTACTTCGTCCATCATCAGTTATTTTGCTCCCCAAATAGCAAAACTCATTTACTACTAAAAGTGTCTCATTTCCTAATCTAATTCCCTCAGCATCACCCGACTTAATCCGACTACATTCCATTATGCTCGTTTTCCTTTTGTTGATGTTCATCTTATATCCTCCTAGCAAGACACTGTCCATTCCGTTCAACTGCTCTTCAAAGTCCTTTGCTGACAGAATTACAATGTCATCGGCGAACCTCAAAGTTTTTATTTCTTCTCCATGGATGTTAATACCTACTCCGAATTTTTCTTTTGTTTCCTTTACTGTTTGCTCAATATACAGATTGAATAACATCGGGGAGAGGCTACAACCCTGTCTTACTGCCTTCGCAACCACTGCTTCCCTTTCATGCCCCTCGACTCTTGTAACTGCCATCTGGTTTCTGTGCAAATTGTAAATAGCCTTTTGCTCCCTGTATTTTACTACTGCCACCTTCAGAATTTGAAAGACAGTATTCCAATCAACATTGTCAAAAGCTTTCTCTAAGTCTAGAAATGCTGGAAACGTAGGTTTGCCTCTCCTTAATCTCTCTTCTAAGATAAGTCGTAAAGTCAGTATTGCCTCACGTGTTCCAGTATTTCTACGGAATCCAAACTGATCTTCCCCGAGGTCGGCTTCTACTAGTTTTTCCAATCATCTGTAAAGAATTCGTGTTAGTACTTTGCAGCTGTGTCTTATGAAACAGATTGTTCGGTAATTTTCACACCTGTCAACACCTGCTTTCTTTGGGATTGGAATTATTATATTCTTCTTGAAGTCTGCGGGTATTTCGCCTGTTTCATACATCCTGCTCACCAGATGATAGAGTTTTGTCAGGACAGTCCCTCCCAAGGCCGTCAGTAGTTCCAATGGAATGTAGTCTACGCCGGCGGCCTTCATTCGACTCAGGTCTTTCAGTGCACTGTCAAACTCTTCACGCAGTATCGTATCTCCCATTTCATCTTCATCTACATCCTCTTCCATTTCCATAATATTGTCCTCAAGTACATCGCCCCTGTATAGATCCTCTATATACTCCTTCCACCTTTCTGCTTTCACTTCTTTGCTTTGAACTGCGTTTCCGTCTGAGCTCTTGATGTTCATACAAGTGGTCTCTTATCTCCAAAGGTCTCTTTAATTTTCTTGTAGGCAGTATCGATCTTACCCCCTAGTCAGATAAGCCTCTACATCCTTACATTTGTCCTCTAGCCATCCCTGCTTAGCCATTTTGCACTTCCTGCCGATCTCCTTTTTGAGACATTTGTATTCCTTTTTGACTGCTTCATTTACTGCATTTTTATATTTTCTCCTTTCATCAATTAAATTCAATATTTCTTCTGTTACCCAAGGATTTCTATTAGCCGTCATCATTTTACCTACTTGATCCTCTGCTGCCTTCACTACTCCACCCCTCAGAGCTACCCATTCTCCTTCTACTGTATTTCTTTCCCCCATTCCTGTCAATTGTTCCCTTATGCTTTCCCTGAAACTCTCTACAACCTCTGGTTTAGTCAGTTTATCCAGGTCCCATCTCCTTAAATTGCCACCTTTTCGCAGTTTCTCCAGTTTTAATCTACAGGTCATAACCAATAGATTGTGATCAGAGTCCACATCTGCCCCTGGAAATGTCTTACAATTTAAAACCTGGTTCCTAAATCTCTGTCTTACCATTATATAATATATCTGATACCTTTTAGTATCTCCAGTATTCTTCCATGTATACAACCTTCTTTCATGATTCTTAAACCAAGTGTTAGCTATGATTAAGTTGTGCTCTGTGCAAAATTCTACCAGGCGGCTTCCTCTTTCATTTCTTAGCACAACCCATATTCACCTACTACGTTTCCTTGTCTCCCTTTACCTACTCCCGAATTCCAGTCACCCATGACTAGTAAATTTTCATCACCCTTCACTATCTGAATGATTTCTTTCATTTCATAATATATATCTTCAATTTCTTCGTCATCTGCAGAGCTAGTTGGCATATAAACTTGTACTACTGTAGTAGGTGTGGGCTTCGTATCTATCTTGGCCACAATAATACGTTCACTATGCTGTTTGTAGTAGCTTACTCGCATTCCTATTTTCCTATTCATTATTAAAGCTACTCCTGCATCACCATTATTTGATATTGTGTTTATAACCCTGTAGTCACCTAACCCGAAGTCTTTTCCTCCTACCACCGAACTTCACTAATTCCCACTATATCTAACTTTAACCTATCCCTTTTTAAATTTTCTAACCTACCTGCCCGATTAAGTGATCTGACATTCCACGCTCCGATCCGTAGAACACCAGTTTTCTTTCTCCTGATAACGACATCCTCTTGAGTAGTCCCCTCCCGGAGATCCGAAAGGGGGACTATTTTACCTCCGGAATATTTTACCCAAGAGGACGCCATCATCATTTAATCATACATCAAAGCTGCATGCCCTCGGGAAAAAATTACGGCTGTAGTTTCCCCCTTGCTTTTAGCCGTTCGCAGTACCAGCACAGCAAGGCCGTTTTGGTTAATGTTACAAGGCCAGATCAGTCAATCATCCAGACTGTTGCCCTTGTAACTACTGGAAAGGCTGCTGCCCCTCTTCAAGAACCGCACGTTTGTCTGGCCTCTCAACAGATACCCTCCGTAGTGGTTGCCTAAGGTTTGGCTCTCTGTTTCGCTGAGGCACGCAAGCCTCCCCACCAACAGCAATGGTTCACGGGGGAAATATTGACACTGTCAGGGGAAGCTTAAACATATGTGGGGTATACAGAAGCTCTTAAGGGCGCCATTACAATCGAAGAATTTCAAGAAGGGTTAATTCAGAGTTCTCCTTCTTCTTCTTCTTCTTCTTTTGCTTTTGCCTCTGTCCTGAACTTTTCGCTGGGTCGGCAGGGGGACAATAGGATGTGATATGGTTAATTTGAAGAGATGACCCGATGCCCTTCCTGCCGCCACCCCTTACCTCCCAGGATGGAATCAGTGTACCTCAGTGTACCCCAGCTGTGTAAATCATGAAATAGTGCGAATGTGTTCAAATGTCGGCGAGTTGTGAAACTGAGGCGGGACGTGGGAACCAGCCCGGTATTCACGTGGTGGGATTTGGAAAACCGCCTAAAAACCACATCCAGGCTTGCCAGCACACCACCCCTCGTCATTAATCCGTCGGGCGGATTCGATCTGTTGCTGGCGCCCTTACTCGAGTCCAGGAAGCAGCGCATTAGCATTAATTCAAAGATATACGAAACGAAATAGTGCCCGACAGTAAGGGAACTACTAAGGCACTTAATAAAGAGAAATACGGAAACTGTGGAACAATGAGAGGGTAGGCTAAGGAAAATGAATGGGTATACATCTGAATTAGGTTGCTGCAGTCAGTGAAATTATTTTGCAAGAAGCTGAGTAGAGGGCGTTCGATGCTTTTTAAAGAGGTAAGTAAGCGAAAATGTCAAGATGTGTGTTGACAGGGGTTGGACAGGTTAGGACCTGGTAAGAAGCACAGAAATACGGATGGATTAGGAAGAAAAAAAGCAGTATTACATATAGGGGGTAATGAGGATAAGAAATGGCAAACTGCACAGAGAACGTATGACAATTATAAACAGCATCTTAAACAGTTTCGTACGCATAATGGGTTCCCATGCAGACAAATGAAGCTGGGATAGTGGGCTGTGGTACCAGCGAAGCTAAGGAATAGGGTGCTAAAAGAAGCCCATGATCACATATCAGCGGGTCACGGAGGTTGCAGATCTATCAACATTAAAGTAGCAGAAAGGTATTGTGCAGGAATAATCAGACGGATGTAAACCGATTTTTGTGGAACTTCATACAATGCACACAGAGAGCGGATTTAGTCGAAAAAGAGTACAACTGCAGACGTTACCTGAAGCGTTAGTACCATTCAAATTTCTGAGGATTGGTGTTTTAGGTCCATTGAATAAAACAGCTACAGGGACTAAGTACGTAATGACTAAAACAGATCATTTTTCGAGATGAAATTGTCTCGATGCCAAAACAGCAGGCACAAACGGTGGCACAAGAACTTGTGTATAATTGATAGCTGAAGTTTTGAGTGCCTGAAACAACGGTAACAGACTAGAGGACGAGCTTCATGTCGGATCTACTCAAGGAACTATGTAAGTTATTGAATGTGAATAAATTAATGACAAGTTCTCTCCATCCACTGGAAGAACTGAAAGAGCACAAAGGACATCTGGGAAGATACTTAGATATTAGGTTGACTCGCATCACAGTAACTGAGATGTCTGTCTGAAGTATGTTGTTTCCGCCCGTAACTCAAAACAGAATATGTAATAAAATGCCATCAGTGTTCGTTATGTTCCAAACGAAGAATGGGAAGACAGGAGAATCTGTTAAGGAATTTGCCAGAATGATTAGGGAAATTAGGAATAGAGTACAGAGGGCAAATACACGAGCACTGGAGAAGCAGGCAGGATCAGTGGGGCATATGGCAAGAATGCCACAGTATAACGTTGGTCAGTGGGTGATGCTATCAACTTCGTTTATTCCAATGGGAAAGACAAAGACGTTATCTGCAAAATATCAGGGGATATACCAAGTGGCAGAGACTGCGTTATCAATAAACGTCAAGTTGCAACTGCGAACAGAACTCTAACTGCACGTGTAGAGCAGTTGAAACCTTTTCAGGGGAATCCAGAAGTTATTCCAGGAATAGGAGATGCAGACTAGAAAGGTCGAGTGTGGAGAAACGTATCAGAAAATAAACAAGACTATGTGACTGAAACAGTAACAAGGAACTCACATGGATTAAATTGTAGGCGATAGTTACAATTCTTTTTAGGCAAGGTACAGATTTAGCCCACTGCTCGTGGTATCGCGGTAGCGTTCTCGCTTCCCGAGCACTGGGTCCCGGATTCGATTCCCGGCGGGGTCAGGGATTTTTCCTGCCTCGAGATGACTGGGTGTTGTTGCCTCGTCTTCATCATCATCATTCATCCCTATCACGGTCGGAGGAAGGCAATGGCAAACCACCTCCACCAGGACCTTGTCTAGTACAGCGGTGCGGGTCTCCCGCATCTTTTCCCTTCGAACGGTAAAGAAGCATGGGACTTCATTTTTATTTTCCAAGGTACAGATTTAATGTAATTATTGTAAGGAGCCGTAGAGCGGCAATGAATTTAAAGAGAAAAATTAATAGGTATTATTGCCCTTAGGCAAAAAGAAGGAGAGATGATGTGGTTCATACCAGGACTACTGATCTTTGTCCGGGTGGAAGTGCTACGGAACCAGCACCTGGAAGGGGGGGGGGGGGGGGTGCCGTTCGCCTGTCATACAGGTGGTATTCAGCACTTGGGACATATGGAACTATGAGAGAATATTGGGAGAAACATTCGAAAATTGCGTCAGGGAACGGATACTGAAAGGAAGTGCAGGGGTATGCGCTAGAATACATGGAGCATATGAGAAATTAAGGAGTGAAATGACCCAGGTACTGAGCGTTATTCTACTACGTGAAGGAAGAGGAGTTGGACTGACACTGGAGGTCGGCTTATAAAAACAATATGTGGCACTGCCGATCAGGAAGACATTCAAAGGGTGAACGACACAGTAGAAGAGGTTAAGCAGTGGGTAAAGGACAACAAAGCCTTGAATGATTGTCACATTTTGCAGACTGCAAGTTTAGAAAAGGACGTGTTGAATAACACACGACTACTTCGACAGCTGACTGAAGAAGTAATGCAATATGCCATAGTTACAAAAGAAGCAGTTAATTAGAAGATCAGGGAATTAAAAACCGAAGAATAAGTCTTAGATAGGGAAGCAGTAATGACAAAATGGTTGCAGTCCTAGGGAGATAGTGGTTGGGAAGCATTATTGAAGGTAACAGAACTACAGGAGGCTACGCGGCAGTTTGTAAGAAGTCAGCTAGCTGTAAGCTTGTTGCTTCCAACGCAATGTTTACAGGTTACGAGGAAAGTACAGAAGGGCCTACAGTCGGAGTTGGAATTGGTTTTAGAACCCTAGAACAGAAACTTAACTTTTTATTTCAAGGTAGCCACAGTATCGGTGAGAACTGATAGAATGAAGTTTACATTTCTGTCTGTGTACCAGTAGCAGGGAAAAAAATACATTATGTGTGCTACACAATTCATGCATACCCCGTCAAGTGGAGGATACTGAAGTAATTTGTAAAAATAAAAACGCAGCGGATATAATTAACTGCAAAAGACATGGGAAGATATGTAAAAATAGAGGAAGCAATGTTACAAAACTGTTACCGAGGGGAAATCGCATACTGTCCAAATATGGTAATAAGAGAGAGGCTGTATACGTGCACTGTGAAACTGCTAATCTGACAAAAGCAGGTAAGACAATGCAATAAAGAAGAGATGGTGCCAGAATTGTACTTTCAAGAAGTTTAGGTGCATTGGTTGTACTCTTACCTTTGACAAGATGAAACCAGTGGCTAGTTGTTACCATGATGATGATAATGATGTTTGGCTTGTGGGGCGCTCAACTGCGCGCTTATCAGCGCCCGTACAAATTCACAACCTTTGCTCAGTGTAGTCTCGCCACTTTCATGAATAAAGATGACATGATGAGGACAACACAAAGATCCAGTCATCTTGAGGCAGGTGAAAATCCCTGACCCCGCCGGGAACCGAATCCAGGACACCGTGCTCGGGAATCGAGAACGCCACCGTGAGACCACGAGCTACGTAGTTTACCCCATGAGAGAGGTTAGAATTAAATAGAAGTGGTTTGTTATTAAATGGGAAAGCGTGTGAGATAATGGCGCCTACTTTCCATCTACCAAGCGCGTTTTCAAATATAACTCACTCGAGTATTTTACAGCGTTGTTTGTATCGGCCAGAAGTGCTACCCGCCACAAATCAACCTAGCTTAAATCTAGCTCTAGGGTTAGAATTAATGAAGTCTGTAAACACGTTTGCGAACCAGCAGGAGGGACGAGTCTCCCTGGAAACCTTATTGTGGTATGTAAATACATCGGGGAAATCAGTACCGGAAAGAGACAACATTGACTTGTCATACCAACCGAGGCAGTGGCAGTTGGTCTGCTGAGCACAGTCCTTGTTTCGGTATGTAGAAGACGGAGCACAAGACTGTGTTAGGACCCAGTCAGATTCCGGCTGATTGCGGTGGATGAAAGAAGCAAAAGGAAGATGAATGCACAGGAGGGTAGTATTAAGTTTGTTTGACTCATTTTAGCTTGTAAGTTCCGAATAGAGAGTTAGAAGCTGTTGTGCAAGGAACCTAGTAATGATATAAGTTCCATGATGTATGAGTAAAATATGGTTCAAATGGCTCTGAGCACTATGGGACTTAACGTCTAAGGTCATCAGTCCCCTAGAACTTAGAACTACTTACACCTAACTAACCTAAGGACATCACACATATACAAGCCCGAGGCAGGATTCGAACCTGCGACCGTAGCAGTCGCGCGGTTCCTGACTGCGAAATATGTAAGATTAAGTGATAAGGTTAAGGAAACGAACCGTTAAGAAAAGGCCAGAAGGGCCAGTCTCCAGGAGCTCTTGAGTAAAAGGTAATTTAGTTGGTCGACCTGAGAGACCGGGTCTTAGTAAAAAGGAGGACACAGAGAGAACGCCAGATTGGAAGTGAGCTGCTACAGAGCCAGTTCCAGGCAGATAACAGTGTCATGCATTGTGATGCGAAACATGGCCGACAGGCGTTGCGAAGCAAATCCATACGGGCGCGGTATAGCAACGGCTAACGCTGCAATGCTCTAGCGGAAAGACAGAAGCATTTCCTCACTTTCCATTACAGAAGTGTTTACCGTATGTCCCTTAAGCCCTAAATGAACGTAGTCCAGTGCATGTAAGTACTGTGCCATTTGTGTGCTAAAACAGCCTCGTCCCAGTATGACAGTCTGCACTACGAGCCTGTGACACCACGAACAACATCCTGTAATGCAGTACGGGGGCATTTGAACACGGGACAGAGAATCGCTGAATCACAAAAGCAGTCGCCCCCAGAACATGGACCTGCCCTTTGGAAGGAGTTCACGGATGCTTCCACAGTATCGCCAACTGTGCTTCTGCGCTGCCATCACGATCGCGGCCGGAGAATTTGCTGACAGCAGCATTCGAGTGACGCCACACTCGGCCCCGCTCTTTGCACTGTCAACATTGCCAAATGTCTATTGTTTCGCATGAGAGAAACGCAGACGCCTCCACCAAGCTTTTATGATGTACCACCGCCGATAAGTAGTCAGTTAAACAAATTTACTGTCATCCTGGCATCTAGTTTCACTCTTCACAGGTAACTGTCTACAGATCATCTAACAGTAAGAACTACAAGAATACAAAAATATACATACATCAGTGGGTAGGGCAACTTTCCACATTTGCGATGCGGCAGATGCGAATATGTGTGAAGAGGACGCGTCGTGTCGCTGGAGTCACTGCTTCTGCTGCCCAGGAAGGCCCAACATCCAACTTTGGAAATCTGTTCACTGGGATGCCTGTATGTATGCCCAAAATAATTCCATGTGGCCACACAGAGCACACAATTTGTCTACACGTTCTGTCACTTCTGCCCCTAGTGATACGCTGTGCAACCACGCCATGGCGTATTTTATGAATCGAAACTTGGAGAGAAGCTGTGTACCCTGATGCGTGTTTTCGTACAATCGTCTTCTCAAACCCTGGAGGTGCTTGTGAATAATCCTATACAAGCTGACAAGTAGCGATTATTATGAATAATGTTGAACAGTAGAGATAAAAATTATCCCTTTACTATCTACAGGAAGAAAATAACAAGATTGATTGTAAAATTCGTATTAGTTAATTATCTAGTTTGTGTGACTGTCTTCTTCTGAAGAACTGAAATCTTGGCCTAGTGTGATCGTACCGTGCTTCAAACACTGATACAATCAATGACATAAGCAAATAACGTTACATGAGATTAGAACATTTGCAACATGTTCCTGGCTACATCATGACGGAGAATGAAGACGACAGGAATATGCGCATATGCTCCATCTCAAAATGGCTCTAAGCACTACGGGACTTAACATCCGAGGTAATCAGTCCCCTAGACTGAGCACTGCTTAAATCTAGCTAACCTAAGGACATCACACACGTCCTTGCCCGAGGCAGAATTCGAGCCTGCGCCCGTCGCAGCGGCTCAGTTCCGAACTGAAGAGCATAGAACAGCTCGGCCACAGTAGCCGGCTCCTCCATCTCAGAGTTCTACAACCAGGTAGTATAGAGCTTCTTTTCTCTAGATAGCAACCCGTCATGCATCAAAAACTGTGACGAAATCCTATTGTGTATGGGAGACAACGGCTTAGTCAAAGAGGATGGAGGAGCGGACAGAGATTCAGGGCACTAAAGGTGGAAGAACGAGCACTCATCAACAGCACGAGGATGCACAAGGCAATGGAAACCACTGCATTAAAGACACGTAACGTGTATGAAGAGGACATGTTGCCTGAATTTGGAAAACTGTCATGATGATCTCTCCATTGGCAAAAGAATTCAGAATAGTCCCCCATTCGGATCCCCGGAAGGGAACTCCAAAAGGGGAGGTGACTGTGAGAAAAAGATTTAGTAACCAACGAAAGAATAATGTTCTACGAGTCGGGGTGTGGAATGTCAGAAGCTTGACAGTAAGCTAGAAAATCTGAAAAGGAAAACGCAAAGGCTGAATCTAGATATAGTAGGAATCAGTGAAGTGAAATGGAAAGAAGACGAGGTTTTCTGGGAAGATGAGTATAAGGTAATACCAACAGCAGCAGAAAATGGTATAACGGGAGTAAGATTCGTCATGAATAGGAAGATAAGGCAGAGAGTGTGTTACTGTAAACAGTTCAGTGATAGGGGTGTTCTTGTCAGAATCAGCACCGACAACGATAGTTCAGTTATACATTCCGACGTCGCAAGCTGAAGATGAAGAGATAGAGAAAGTATATGAGGATACTGAAAGGGTAATACAGTACATAAAGTCAGATGAAAAACTTATGGTCATGGAGGATTGGAATGCAGTTGTAGGGAAAGGTTACAGGAGAATATGGGCTTGGGACAAGGAATGAGAGAGGAGAAATATTAATTGAGCTCTGTAATAAATTTCAAATAGTAATAGTGAATACTCTTTTCAAGAATCACAGGAGGATGAAGTATACCCGGAAGAGACAGGACGATGCGGGAGGATGTCAGTTATATTACATGGTGGTCAGACAGATTTCCCGAAATCCGGGACTAGACTGTAAGGCGTATCCAACAGTAGATATAGACTCAGATGGAAATATAGTATTGATGAAGAATATATGAAGATGGTATCTGTTCTTTCAGACATGACAGAAAGAACAGATACAGTCGATGACCATGCACCTCTCTTAGAATGAAGTGATAATTAAATCAAAACCCTAAGCTGACGACCGGCGTTGATATAAATTAACGGGCACAGTTGAAAATGTGTGCCCCGACCTAGACTCGAACCTGGGACCTCCTGCTTACATGGCAGACGCTCTATCCATCTTTTTTTTTCATTTTGTTCGTTTTTGATTGTTGTATTCGGTCTTTGCGGACATCACATGACATCCGTTACAGTTCGTTTGTTGATCCTTCCACTCAGTTTTTTATGACAGAGGCCAACCACTCTCTGTCCGAACACGCTGAGCTACCGTGTCGGCAATCCATCTGAGCCACCGAGGGCACAGAGGATAGTGCGACGGCAGGGATTTATTCCTTGCACGCTCCCCGTGTGACCCACATTCCCAACTTTATGTCCTCACACTCATTTCTCTCGCGGTAGACGATCTTACCGAGTGCCGTAAGAGTTCGGGCAATGCGTGTGCATCCAGCACAGAAGAAGAAGGCCAATAACCGGTTAGCCTTAACTATATGACGATAGTACAGATACCATCTTATATACTCTTCATCACTACTATATTTTGATTGAGTCTGCGACTGCTGTTGGATACACGTGCAAGGGATAAATCCGTTCATTCGCACTATCCCCTGTGCCCTCGGTGTCTCAGATGGATAGAGCGTCTGGCATGTAAGCAGGAGGTCCCGGGTTCGAGTCCCGGTCGGGGCACACATTTTCAACTGTGCCCGTTGATGTATATCAACGCCTGTGGACAGATTAGGGTCTTGATTTAGTTATCATTTGATGATGAAGAGTAGGCTGAAGTTCAAGAGATTGGTCAGTAAGAATCAATACACGAAGAAGTGGGACACAAAAGTACTAAGGGATAACGAAACACGCTTGAAGTTTTCTAATTCTACAATAATTCTGTAGGCAATACAATTAAAGACGAATGTGCATCTCTAAAAATCGTAATCACAGCAGTTGGAAAGAAAAATATAGTTGTAGAGAATGCAACTGCCTAGAAACTTTGGGTAACAGAACAAATGCTTCAGTTGATCGGTGGAAGAAGTAAATACAAAAACGTTCACCGAAGTTCAGGAATACAGAAATACAAGTCCCTGATAAATGAAATAAATAGGAAGCGCAGGAATGATGATGCCAAATTGCTACATGAAAAATGTGAAGAAACCTAAAAAGAAAAGATTGTAGGAAGGACTGATTCAGCATACAGTATTGTCGAATCAACCTTCGGTGACATTAAAAGAAAGGGTGGTTGTTCCCGCGTAACGTTAAGCGCCCGCATGTCGGCCAGAAACGGTTAAGCAGAGAGGGCTGTGAGACGACGTCAGCCAATAGTACACTTACGGATCCCTCTCAAGGACGATACTGAGACAGCAGCGGCCTCTACGAGAAGAGGACTTGAGTGCCACCCCGTCTGGCCGCAGCCCGAGTTGGAGACGAGCCGTCCTGCGAACTCTACAGCAGTGACTTATGAAATGTATTGTTTTGCTTGTATTGGAATTGTATATACTGAAGGACACTGATTATTTCCAAGTTGCCATTTGCTGGCGACACACCTTGTGAATGCGCAGAGTTAAGTACTGTCATTTATCTACACTCCTGGAAATTGAAATAAGAACACCGTGAATTCATTGTCCCAGGAAGGGGAAACTTTATTGACACATTCCTGGGGTCAGATACATCACATGATCACACTCACAGAACCACAGGCACATAGACACAGGCAACAGATCATGCACAATGTCGGCACTAGTACAGTGTATATCCACCTTTCGCAGCAATGCAGGCTGCTATTCTCCCATGGAGACGATCGTAGAGATGCTGGATGTAGTCCTGTGGAACGGCTTGCCATGCCATTTCCACCTGGCGCCTCAGTTGGACCAGCGTTCGTGCTGGACGTGCAGACCGCGTGAGACGACGCTTCATCCAGTCCCAAACATGCTCAATGGGGGACAGATCCGGAGATCTTGCTGACCAGGGTAGTTGACTTACACCTTCTAGAGCACGTTGGGTGGCACGGGATACATGCGGACGTGCATTGTCCTGTTGGAACAGCAAGTTCCCTTGCCGGTCTAGGAATGGTAGAACGATGGGTTCGATAACGGTTTGGATGTACCATGCACTATTCAATGTCCCCTCGACGATCACCAGAGGTGTACGGCCAATGTAGGAGATCGCTCCCCACACCATGATGCCGGGTGTTGGCCCTGTGTGGCTCGGTCGTATGCAGTCCTGATTGTGGCGCTCACCTGCACGGCGCCAAACACGCATACGACCATCATTGGCACCAAGGCAGAAGCGACTCTCATCGCTGAAGACGACACGTCTCCATTCGTCCCTCCATTCACGCCTGTCGCACGATGTTGGGGCGTGAGCGGAAGACGGCCTAACGGTGTGCGGGACCGTAGCCCAGCTTCATGGAGACGGTTGCGAATGGTCCTCGCCGATACCCCAGGAGCAACAATGTCCCTAATTTGCTGGGAAGTGGCGGTGCGGTCCCCTACGGCACTGCGTAGGATCCTACGGTCTTGGCGTGCATCCGTGCGTCGCTGTGGTCCGGTCCCAGGTCGACGGGCACGTGCACCTTCCGCCGACCACTGGCGACAACATCGATGTACTGTGGAGACCTCACGCCCGACGTGTTGAGCAATTCAGCGATACGTCCACCCGGCCTCCCGTATGCTCACTATACGCCCTCGCTCAAAGTCCGTCATCTGCACATATGGTTCACGTCCACCCTGTCGCGGCATGCTACCAGTGTTAAAGACTGCGATGGAGCTCCGTATGCCACGGCAAACTGGCTGACACTGACGGCGGCGGTGCACAAATGCTGCGCAGCTAGCGCCATTCGACGGACAACACCGCGGTTCCTGGTGTGTCCGCTGTGCCGTGCGTGTGATCATTGCTTGTCCAGCCCTCTCGCAGTGTCCGGAGCAAGTATGGTGGGTCTGACACACCGGTGTCAATGTGTTCTTTTTTCCATTTCCAGGAGTGTAACTAACCCGTATCTCGTGGTCGTGCGGTAGCGTTCTCACTTCCCGGGTTCGATTCCCGGCGGGGTCAGGGATTTTCTCTGCCTCGTGATGGCTGGGTGTTGTGTGTTGTCCTTAGGTTAGTTAGGTTTAAGTAGTTCTAAGTTCTAGGGAACTGATGACCATAGATGTTAAGTCCCATAGTGCTCAGAGCCATTTGAACCATTTATCTAACTGTGATAAACTTCATTAATACGATCTGCTTGAATTGTTGTCTAGCGATCCGAGAAAGCAAGTTTCCTAGGCACCCCATATTAGACGAGCGGGCATAACACAACAGTGATAACACAAAGAGAGCAATCGGTGTTTCACTGTTAAATGCAGGGGAGAGAGAGGATGGGTGGAAAGAGTACATTGAAGCCCTCTATGAGGGGGAAGATTTGTCTGATGCGATAGAAGGTGAAACACAAACGAATTTAGAAGAGGTAGAGGATCTATTATTAGGATCAGAATTTCAGAGAGCTTAGGAGGACTTAAGATAAAATAAGGCAGAAGGGGTCGATAACATTCCATCAGAATTTCTAAAATCATTGGAGGAAATGGCAACAAAGCAATTATTCACGTTGGTGTGTAGAATGTATGGGTCTGGCGACATACCGTCTGACTTGCGGAGAAATATCATCCACTCAATTCGGAAGACTGCAAGAGCTTAAATGTGCGAGAATTATCTCAAAGTCAGCTTTGAAACTCAAGCATCCAAGTAGCTGACAGGAATAATATACAGAAGAATGGCAAAGAAAATGAAGATGTGCTAGATAACGATCAATTTGATCAATTTGGCTTTAGGAACAAAAAAGGCAACAAAGACTTTGCATTTCGTAATGGAGTGAAACGAAAGAAAATTAAGACACGCTCACAGGATTTGTTGACTAGGAAAAAGTGTTCGACAATGTAAATTAGTGCAAGATGTTCGAAATTCTGAGGAAACTTAAGGTAAGGTATAGGCAGAGACGGGTAATACACAAAATGTACAAGAACCAAGGTGCTGAAATAAGGGTGGACGACCAAGAATGAAGCGCTAGGATTATAAAGTTTATAAGACAGAGATGTAGAATGTCTCCCCTGCTGTTCACTCTGTACATCGAAGAAGCAATGATGGAAATAAAAGAAAGGTTCAGGATTGGAATTAAAATTCTACGTGAAAGGATACCAATGATACGATTCACTGACGACATTGCTCACCTGACTGAAAGTGAAGAATTACAAGATATGCTGTATGGAATGAACAATCTAATAAGAAGAGAATATGGATTGAGAGTAAATCGAACAAAGACGAAAGTAATGAGAAGTAGCAGAAATGAGAACAACAAGAAATGTAATATCATGATTCATGGTCACAAAGTAGATGAAGTTAAGGGTTCTGCTACCTAGGCAGCAAAATAGCCAATGACAGACGGAGCAAGGAGGACATCAAAAGCAGATTAGCACTGGAAAAAAGGCATTCCTGGCCAAGAGAAGTCTATTAGTACCAAACATAGACCTCAATTTGCAGAAACAGTTCTAAGAATGAACGTGTGTAGCATTTAGGGCCCAATAGATGACAATCGAGTCATTTTAGATGTGGTGCTACAGGCAAATGTCGAAAATTGGGTGGACTGATAAGATAAGGAATGAGAAGGTTCTTCGCAGAATCGGAGAGGAAAGGAATATGTGGAAAACACTGACAAGGAGAAATGACAGGATGACGGGAAACCTGTTACAATACCAGGGAATGACTTTCATGGCACTAGAGCGAGTTTTAGAGGGGAGAAAATTGTAGAGGAAGACGGATTGTAATACATCCAGCAAATAATTGAGGAGGCATGTTTCATGTGCTACTCTGAGATGAAGAGGTTGGCACTGGAGAGGATATCGTGGCGGGCCGCATCAAACCAGTCAGAAGACTGATGACGACACCAAGCATCCCAAAGAGTAAATATGTGCCTATTGTGAAACCAGTAAAAATGGAATTGTGATGAATTGTTTTCTCAGTCACCTCAGCGATTCTTGTCCTACATTCGTGTGGAAGGAAAGTGGAGCCTATATAATGACAAGAACTCCCTCAAAAGAGATACAGCTGGTGGTGATGGTGTTATGGTGTAGTGGTGTAGTGAGTCACCATATTGTGTAGGAGTATGGAGCGTCATGTATTCGTCACTAGCTGGTATAGTACTTAAACAGCCCAGAGGTACGGAAGATAGTGAAACCACCTACGCGCACTGTTAGTCGTAGAGTTGGTTCACTCTTATTCCGGGACCATACCACAAAGTAATTCGCATGGACTGGCCACAGAAGTAATTCTATAAGTGTAATTCAGTGATACATTGAGGAGACGAAGTAATCCCTTCAGCCATCAGAAGTGATGTTCCTAGAGCTCCACACAGCGTTTCCTGGAAATGGGTCAAGTGCAACTACTTCTTTCCAACTACCGAAACAAAGCCTGTCGCTACCTTAGTTATATGGTACCCAGTGGTAACAACACACAACTGCTCCAATACTCTAGTTTTTTTACCCTTTCTCTTTGTATCTTCCTATTGGGGCTTCTCTGAGTTATTTGGACGTTTTCTTGTAAGAAGAGTGAGTCAACTTTACCTTTTTCCTGTACCCCATGTGCCATCATCTACAGGAATTTTTTTTAAAAGAAATAATAGGCTTTCGGTTTCGTTTCAGCAGTAGAATGTCAATTATATCGACACGAACGCAAGGACAGTACAACACAAAGTCCCCTCGTGGAGAAAACCTCCAGCCTGGTCAGAAATGGAACGCTGACCCCTTTGGTCAGCAATCTGCAGCGCTGATCGCGTAACACCGAGGCGAACATTTGGCAAATATGGCTTCCTAGGCTTAAATTTTGAAAAGTGGGAACTGTTGTAGTAGTATTAATGTAATACTTGCCGTTATTTCGCAATATAGCTAATACCACTCGCGAATTCCGAGCACTAGCCCATTGACACACAATGATAAACTAGATCAAGTGCTCCTCTATGTACATATATCACATGCCCATCACGAAACACTCATCACTCCACAAATGCGCTATCGCTTCGCAACTAGAAACATTTACATTTCATACGCTGCACTCAATATCCAGTGAATTTCATGCTATTTGTGTGCTTTGTTAACGGCACCGTAATTTGCGCCATTGGTGGAACACTACTAGTGTCGCAAACGCGTCTCAAAATACCCTTCATTAGCACAAAATGAGACGATTAGTTATCCACATGTTGCTGATAAAAAAGAGTCCTTACGAAAACATTTCTAATTTACCACAGCATTCATGGGCTTGCTTCTTGACTTTCGATGCCCGAAACAGATGAGAGATGGATTTAACAGTTTGGTTAGTGAGTGAATTGTCCATTAAAAACCTATTTTTTCATATATATATATATATATATATATATATATATATATATATATATATATATCGCTGATCTCTTGAAGAGTCTTTATGTGGAGGTGGTTGTTACTTTTTCATTAACCTCAGTGTCGACATGAAACCAACTTCCTCTACCTACTTGTACTAGTTGAAGTATCCAGTAGTGAAATTCCTTAGCTCCACCTCAGGGTACATGAAAATATATAAAGACGATTGTTAGGACCATGATGCTGTCTGGTTAGTAGCTATCATTAAATGAAGGAACACGACAAAGGAGCGGAGAGTGAGAACTTTCCTTGCTAAGGTGGATGTGTGACAGTGCAAGAGGAGGACTTTGAGGAAATAGTGCTGTATGGACACATGGTACGAGAAACGTAGTTTCAAAAACACTTCCATGGGCTCTGAAAGATGCCTGATAATGAGCACCTCCTAAAAGTAGTGTGGATTCCTCTTTCGCCTATAGTACGGCGGTAATTAGACGTACAGTGTAGCAATTAAATGCCAGTGCTAACATTTTGGTGACAACAGGAAACAGCATGGACTCAAGCACCTATTTCGTGGAGTTGAAGGTACTGACTAATCGGGTGTAACGTTTCATGAAGTCCTGTTTTTGATTCAGCATTGCAATGGTTTAATCGCATATCCTCCTACTTATTTTTTGCTGTTCGTTTTATCTCTCCGCAGCTGCTACTCATGACTTTCTTGATACACCATTTCACATATTCTAATCTTTGCTGTCTCAACAGTTTATTATCTATCCTACCGGTCTCTCCCCTGCAAAGTTATCTATTACTTGATGACAGAGAAAATGTCCTATTCAACCGCCACTCTTCTTTCTGTAAAGGTCTTACGTATACTTCACTTCTTGTTAAGTATGTCTTCATTTAATACATGTACCGTGCACTTGATTTTTAGATATTCTCTATTTCATAGCATTTCAAAAGATTTTCAGTCATACCTGCTATCCCATTATACGCATTCGATTCACAATTATGCTTGTTTCTCAGCCGTTCAAAAGCGTTATATTTAAGTTCTTGATGTAAGAATGCATTAGAATGTGCGTTATAAATGAATCCACAGCTCAAATACTACATCTGTGAGAGCACATGTTCAGTATTTCTTTTTATCTAAAGTCCCTTAAGTCGGTTGGTACCATTAATGCGTTATCAACCTTATCAACGTATGCATGATTTCATTCACTTCCACAGCTTCACCCAACATGTCCTAGAGGTTGGGAATGTCCACAGCATTCATTTACGACCAATGCTTGTGAAACTCACTTGTTACTTTATGCATGAGCTACTGCGACAGCTGCAATGATCCTTAAAACTGCATAAAAGGAATCAAGGGACCTACTAGGTTTGAGGACGTTACGTGTCATTAAAGGCAAAATAACACCATTTATTCGGATGAAAAGTAATGTTCTTGTTATGGTGCGATAGCCAAAATCCAGCTGGTGGAGTGGTGAGGAACTAGAATAGCTAATAAAAACAGAATACCTTAAAACACATTTATCACAGATAAAATTTCCCAAGTGTAAACAGAATCTCAATTCTATTGCGGACTTAAACAACTAGGCATTACAGAAGAAATCTCAATCTAAACTTCTCATTAAAATTTTGAAGCGCCCAGTTACCCTTGAACTCCAGATAATAACTGCGGCTACGAGCTAACTAGGGAGACGAGAAACTTGTGATACAACCTGACTCGAAGAAGAAATCGGTTGGCAGCACCCAATCTGATGCATCAAGGGATCACCTATTTAGTACAGGAGGGAAGCGTGGGGGGTAAAAATCGTAGAAGAAGACAAGGAAATGAATACAACAAGCAGATTAAGAAGGATTTGGGTAGCAGTAGTAACTCGGTGAAGAAGAGGCTTGCACAGGATAGACTAGCATGGAGAGCTGTATCTAACCAATCTTGGGACTGAAAACCACAACAACAACAAGTCAAAGAGATTTTACAGCACAGTTTACTATCACCCAAAGTAAAACATCAACTTACTAACAAAGATTAAATGAACTGCTGTGTAAGCCACTTAAAGAATTGAACTTCACACATCAGTAAGGCTGCACGTTGTCTCAAGAATTTCATCAATAACAGACTCAGCGTAGCTACTGACATCAAATGAGGGAATAATTGCACATAGCAGCAATAAGGGACCATTATGCCACAACATACATGATGGTCGTCAGCCGTCAGTACATGCTCTAAGGTTTACAAGTGCGATTATTGAGCTACCTGAAACAAAGGAAAGAGATATAAGTACAGTCCCAGGATAAATGAACACACATAGATTAATAGGAACCCGTTCAGATTTCCACAAATAAACAAAATGTAACAACTGGAAACATGCAGCTGTCTTGCTGATGAAGGGACTGACTCAGAGTATCTATTCAAATGTACCAGCGACTTCGAACAATGTCTTGCACAAGTAGGTAATTAATTACCCACTGGACGATCCCTGTCATTAAACTTGCCCGCGCTCAACACACTTTAACTACTTCACGAGTATGACGACCCATTTAATCACAGCACGGGCAGCAATACTCGACTCGTTCACACAAGGATATTTATCAGACCTCACCATAAGCAAAGAAAGACTCCGAAAGAAGTGGACAGATTTAGTCGCATCCACAATGTATTCATGATCCAGGTGAGCAGTCACAATCGCACTGCCGTATCACAATAGCCATGGCTCATCCCAAGGTGTGCAGTAGGAGTTCCCGTCCGCTATGTCACAGGCCAACAAACCCTCTCACTACGACGCGCTTCTAAACTCAACGGCAACTGCTCCGTCCGTTCGCCTCTCAAGTCTGCACTAGGTACACAACTACCACTAGGAGCGCACTAGAGCTAACGTCCTCTCAACGAACGCCCTCCAACCTTCTCTTGTCTAGCGGTCACTCACCAAGCGAGCACTACAGACCATCCACTTCCCCCACCATATCCTGTGATCGTAACGAAAGAGTTGATCACAAGAGATATGTACTGAAGAGCCAAAGAAACTAATACTCCTGCCAAATATCGTGCAGAGCCCACCGCGAGCATGCAGGAGTGTCGCAACACATTGACTCCAGTAATGTCTGTAGTACAACTGGACGGAATTGACGCCATGAATGCCGCAGGGTTGTCAATAAATCCGTAAGAATACGAGGTCTGGAGATCTCTTCTGAAGAGCACATTGCAGGCATATCACATATGCCCAATAGTATTGTTCAAATGTGTGTGAAATCTTATGGGACTTAACTGTTAAGGTCATCAGTCCCTAAGCTTACACACTTCTTAACCTGCCGAGGGAGGGCTCGGACCTCCACCGGACTCAATAGTATTCAAGTCTGGTGAGTTTGGTGACCAGCGGATGTCTTTAAAACTATGAAGATGGCTCCTGGAGCCACTTTGTGGCAATTCTGGGCCTGTGGGGTATCGAATTTTTCTGCTGTAATTGCCCTAGTGCGTCGGAATGCACAATGGACGTGAATGGATGCCGGTGATCAGACAGGATGCTTATGTGTGTGTCACCTGGCAGAGTCGTATCTAAAGGTATCATGGGACTGCATCACTCCAGCTGCATACGTCCCATACCATTAAAGAGCTCCACTAGCTTGAACAATCCCCTGCTCTTATGCAGTACTCATGGATTCATGAGGTTATCTCCATACCGTACACGTCCATCCGCTCGAAACAATATGAAAAGAAAGTCGTCCGTCCAGGCAACATGTTTCAAGTCATCAGCAGCCCAATGTCGGTGTTGACGGTCCCAGGCGAGGCGTAAAGCTTTGTGTCGTGGAGTCGTCAAGGGTGAACGAGTGGGATTTCAACTTCGAAAGCCCACATCGGTGATGTTTCGTTGAATGGTTTGCACGCTGACACTTGTTTATGGCCCAGCACTGAAATCTGCAGCGGTTTGTGGAAGGGTTAAACTTCCGTCACGTTAAACAGTTCTCTTCAGTCGTCGTGAGTCCCGTTCTTTCAGGATCTTTTTGGCGGCCTCATCGCTGTTGGAATTTTGGTGTTTTGCCTGATTTCTGATATTCACGGTACACTTCTCAAATGGTCGTACGGGAATATCCCCACTTCATCGCTATCTCGGAGAAGCTGCGTTCCATGGTTCGCACGCCGTCTATAAAACCACGTTCAAACTCACTCAAAACTTGATGACCCAGCATATTAGCAGCAGTAACCGATCTAACAACTGCGCCACACACTTGTTGTCTTATGTAGGCGTTGCCGATCGCAGCGCAGTATTCTGCCTGTTACATATCTCTATATTTGAATATGCATGCCTATACCAATTTCTTTGGCGGTTCAGTGTATTAGCATGAGCATTAATCGTAGCGTGTCGTTGTTAAGTGTTAGAAATTTTTGAAGTGAAATTTACTTTGTGATACGTGGTACTTACTGGAATTAAGGAAAACGTGGAAGGAAGGACCCACCAACATAACTTTATTTTAGCACAACCTCTTTATTTAACAATACATAACCATAACATTTTCTGTAGCAAAATGAAGACATTGGCAAAATTCTTTTGACCTTAAACATTAAGTTGAATAAGATTTTGCAATAGTAATCTGAAGTGCTGTATTGCAAAACAGTATACAATATGACATTGATTACAAGACGGCCGGACCTGCAGCCCGCCCGTTATCTGGTGAAACAGCGATGTTTACTACCGCGCTGGACACAGTCTGGCTTATTAAATGCCCTTCCGCAACAAATGAAAACTATATAAGCACCATTGATGACAAAAGTGATTCAGTGACTCAATACAGATGACTTAACTTTTAATTTGAAAGCTTTATGTTGAAAGGTTCGGGGTTAAGATATGCACCTGTGCTTAAAGGTTAAACAGATTAGGAAACAATATGACAATGGTAAAGCTTACTTCAAAGCTACCAACCCCTTAATTTCAATCGGCAACAAAGGAGCGACTGGACCCCAACCGTCACTTCTGAAAATTTTATTTTGACTAAAGCCCTAAAAACAGTTGACTGTTAATATTTTGGAAGTTAAACTGATCGTCAGTTATTAAAACCGCTATGAATGAAAGTCTTAAAACATTACTATGTGTGAACAGATATTACAAGAGAACTCCACGGCTGAACCAAAAGATCCAGCTAAAGTACATACATAAAGACCTGGTCTTTGAAACACAGCAACGAATAGCTTAGTACAACAAATTGTTCAGATCATAAGTAATGACTGAGAAAAGCAATTAGAATCAAAGAACTGGACTGATTAACATGTAACTCTAATCACAAGCTCCCTATTTTGTTTAACGGCAACCTGTGCCTTAGTGCAATTGTTCCGGCTGTATTTACGACCAGGAGCTGATTCATTAGAACTTTAATGATCTGGTACAAATCAGAAAGGAAAGGCAATATAACGGCGGGACAAATTTTCAACAACTAGTGTCTTAAACAATACTACGGTGTCTATATTTACCACCAAAGAGCCGACCCAGTAAAACTCTGCGAGTTGGGTATAAACCAGAAAATAATAAGGATGGCAGACAGACAGTGACGCAACTCACCACGAGGATTACAGAATGTTAGTCCCCTTTATCAGCAAGCAATTCCGTGTTTCTACGGTGCGTCGCAGCGGTTACTGAGTGGTATCGATGAATGCCAGCTAGAAGAGGGAAGCCAAGCCACTAGCGGTCGTCCGGCGCGAATGTTGCCAACCAACAGACAGAATGTCGGCCTACTGGTTGTAGTCGACGCTAACCCGGTGGAGTACTCCGGTATCTTCGCTCTGAGCAGGCCCTCCTAGCATAGCTCTTGGCTTCGACCGCTCGGATCTCGTAACCACCTCTTGTCGCAACGCTACCCCCAGTCCCCAAACTTCGCGCCTCGTATATACAATATACATCGGCAAGCCCGGACCTTCTAAGGACATGACCCACAGGTACCAACTCTTCCTCGTAGATATTAGCAATGTGTGATAGTCGATACTGCACCTGAGGCAGTGGCGCCAGACAGAACAGTCTACTAAATCAATGGTGCCGCGGCTCACTTTCCTTCTCGTGATTTTTTCGGTATCTAATACGCAACATTATTAACGTTTCGTGCTCTAAATAATAATGGGGTGAATCCTTAATTCCTGAGTGTGTATTGCTCTCACCGACTTTTATGCTGGTTTACAGCATCACAAAATGAAAACTTCGGACCCTCATGTCCACCAGTACTGTCAAAAATAGCAGCTACTGTTAAAAAACTATGAAGTCAGTTACGTACCCCTTCTGAAATTGTAAATGCTCCGGCTGATGTATCATCTAAATATATCGACGTAACTGTGAAAGGTAATACTGGTCCTTTCCCGAATTTATTTGTAGAATTATGCCTTGCACATCTCTTCACTATCTTTCTTCACGTGCATTACAATGTGTCGACAGTACACTCAGAACTAACAAATACTGCATGTATGCACCAACAAATATATAATGTTTGATCTGTGCCCTTACAAGCGACAATACACTTCTGCTTGCCAGGCACTTACCATCGTAACGACTGAAACGTCCCCTTGGAAAAATTTTACACGACTGGTGTATGTGAAACGTCATCTTTGAACAATTATACACGAATGTGCTTAAACTGACACACAAAAGTTTTTAGCGCAACGCAATCTGACTTTCAATAATCCATACAAGAGAATGGCCCTGACTAACATTAACCTATATGTTTCACAAATCACTTACCTCACAAAAATCTTCGTTACTCGAACTACTGCAATACAGCCAGCGCCTCTACTGCGAGCTAAATAAAAGATTCAAACTACTGTAGGCGCTAACTACTGATAGGCATAATTAGCAAATGAAAGATTTTAATACAGAACAAACAATTTATTTACCTTAATAGTCAGAATATATATATATATCAGTTCATGACACCAATTCTTACAAATTCAAAACTCCGCCATCTCTCTACCCACGTCCACCACTGCTGGCGGCTCACCTCCAACTGTGCAACGCTACGCGACGCAAACAGCCAACTGCCCAACGCTATAATGGCAGACAACAATGCAAACCAGCCACAGACTGCACATGGCACAGCCAGTGATTTTCATGCAGAGCGCTACGTGGCGGCGGCGTTACAATAGAAAAACCTAAACACCCTACTTACATAGCCCCCATGCTCCACACAAAAAATTTTACAAATAGTTTTGGGCACTGGCCAATAATGATTTGATAAAATTGTTCATAATTACAATAACAAAGATATCAAATGCACACACTTATTGATACAATGTTGGTCAAAAGCTAAAATTTTCTCACAGTCCATAAAGACAGTCCTGATCTTCATCACAGTAAAATTGCAGTGTTTTTCTCAAAGTCTGAGCAATAAGAGAAATTGCACTTGGTAGTAGTGGATTTCTAAGCAGTCTTGAAGAAGTAATGTTGTCCTTCCAATGGAATGACAGTGCTGACTCTTGACATGCAGTCAAGTAATGGGCCACAACAGAGCAAACTCACAGCAGAGTCAGTCGAAGTTTTGAAGAATATTGGTACTATGATCATCACAGAGCAGACCCACTGTAGTCCTGGTAGAGAGTATGGCATTGGTGGGCCATCAAATATTTAGACCCACTGTAGTCCATGTAGAAATAATGGTATTGGTCAGTCATCAAAGGTGTAGACCTACTGTAGTCCTTGTAGAAATAATGGTATTGGTGGGCTATCAAAGATACAGACCCACTATAGTCCATGTAGAGACAGCCAGCAGCCATCTGTTGCAACCGTGCACGTGCACAATAACCATCGAAGAGTCTTGCAGAGAATATAGCAGGTCCATAAACCACCACTTATCCACTCACAAAGAATTTGTTTGAAGTGTCCTTAGAACCAGCAATGCTGTTATCCAGTCCCTTGCTGAATTATTAACACACGTGCAAACACTATCAGTCCCTAGTTCTCACATATTGTCCATATACTATGACCAACAGAAACGTGTGCAGTGAAATGTAATTTTCAAGTTACTTAATTTGAGGAACTGCTGTCAATTACAATTTTATAACATGAGAATACAATAACAAAGGTACAAAATATATCATTAAAGAACATAATAGTACAGATAACATTTGCAGTAATACAGGCTTTACAAAAGAATCGAAATAACGAATACATCAGTATTACAAAAATTATGACATAAATACATACATAAGAGATCATAATAACTTTTGAAACCTCAACTTCACACATGAGCATTAGAACAAAACAGAATAAACAATGTGTAAACATCTTTACGAAGTAAATAACATATTAATCCAAATGATATTTGAGGATAACAGTATTCCTCATCATAGTGAATGTAGCTTAGTATTAGAAGAGACAGGAAGAAAATAAATACACAAGGGTACACAAACACATAGTGGGATAACACAAAAGGAAAGGACAGGGTTTGTTTTCAGGGTAACATTTGTTACTGCAGTCCAACCCATAACTTCATTCCATAGATCTTTCGTCTTGTTTCATCATTTGTTTCCACCAAAAAAATTCTCTTCAAGCATGCTTTTTGTATTTGTATGTTCACATATTTGTTACCTCATTATTTATTTTCCACTATCTTACCTCATCATTTATTTCCAAGAAAATCCCACCTAAACCTGTTGTCCCCAAACCCTACCTTTTTTTGTTCCTATCCTCATTCAAAATACTTTTTTGGCCAAACTATTTTCTTATAGCTTCTCAATGCTTTTCTTCCAATTCATCATAGTTAGTTTCTTATATAGTCTACCCCCTCGTAAGCTAACTTAAACCTACTGAGCTCAGATGCTAAACTAAGGGAGGACGCAATGCAGCAGCACAAAACAATTAATACAAACAGCAATGACAAAAAAAAGGCAAGTAAGCAAGGCAAGCAGCCATAAATGTAATAACTTATATCTAAACATGACAAAGCTGAAGCAGAAAAATATTACAGTAAAACTTTTTAATACCTATGTCACATCTTAACACTAGAGTGATGTATCACGAGAACATACGCTAGCAGATAAGTTACCAAATCGTAAAAAAATTATTTTTTCAATTTTTGTGAAGGGAAATGTCTATTTGTGCTCTCTTTTCCAAGAAAGTACATCATAAAATGATTCTTTACTGGGTCTGTAGACAGAAAATAGTGATATTAGTACATCTATTAAATTTTATTTTAACCAATGCTACAGTGCAGATAGAAACTGGATATTAAACAAAATGAGCAATCTCTCAGCTAGAAAGACAATAGATATAAAATGTTTCTCATCATTTCATTTCAATAAATGTCATACATTAAGAACTCTACAGTGTAATCATGTTTTCAAGTTTGAGGGTGTCGTATTTACGATGCTTTCTACAAAGGAATGTCAATAGGAAGGATAATGGCTTCCATTTCTTTTTTTTACCTGTGCCTCTGAAAGGCACACACTAATGGCTTTTTTCCCAGGCGACTGTCGCACAGCTGGGTGCCCATGACACATTACGTGTAGGTGGTCACTTACCTTTCTTACTGAAAAATTTACGACAGCAGTTTCCGCTACAGTGACAGTCTCATATAAAAACATTTTCACAGGTTGAGAATTTGCGTTACAAATCTGTAGAAACAAAATCCTTTAAATATAATAGTGTCCAAAAAATTTTCACCAGCATAGTGATACATTCACGCATATACACTCATTTCATAACTCTTAAAGTATGATTCTCGGTTTCCAACATCCCTTTTCACAAACCAGAGTCCCTAACCACTACTCATTATTCCTTACCTTATTACACATATACATATTTGTCGACACTTCTTTAATATCTCATCATAATAAATATGTAGCATAATCAAATTCCTCATATAGCATCAGCTTATTGACAGCATAATACACATAGCATAATACACACAGCATAATACACATAGTCATCGTAATAATAACATTGTAACACCTCAGTCAACTCTCAAAATCGTCGTAGCTTCCTCCAATAATTTCAAAACCTAAAAAAAATTCTCTGCTCATGTCAAAAGTGTCATCTGCCTCAAATGTACTTTAAAATTCATGATCCCATAGCAAATACATCTTTCAAAGCTCTCATAGTATCACAATGGTTCCGAAAAATTGTGAACAGTTCACAAAGTACAGACAAAATACAGTTTCATGAGTGTGAAGTAATCCAACTGTGTAATTACGTAAACATCTGTCACTGATGTATTAAAATAAATGTTTGACTCTCCCAGTTAGATGATCAGATAGCTGTGTAATTTGTGTGTTAGAGAAATATGTTACCGATGTGTAAAGTTGTATAAGCAAATACCATACTAGCTAGGGCTCCTTGTGCTTGCCATACACATGGTACACACAGTAAGCGTGTACCCCCCTGAGGATTAATGTAATTATATCCTCAGATGTTACAGGTTACAGCAATGGAATGAAATGTATCACAGAAAACCTTTGTATCATTGTATTTCAAATACCTTTAAAAATAAATGTTTTAAGTAAAAAATTAATCACTCAACTACACGTACTGTAGCGCTAAACTGTGCGTCGTGTTGTAAGATAATCTCTGTGGAAGTGCCGTAGTTATCGTACTCCGAAAGCTAAGTTCTGCAGAAGTCAATGTACTCACCTCATGATAAACAAAAGTAAAATGCTTTGAGTATAGATATCATAGTTACTACGCTTATTGCTGTGATGAAGTAAGTACTGTACTGTAACGTATTGTTGTGCTACAGAAAAGGCTGTCTCATTGTAGCTGTACCACAAAGTTACTACTAAAACATGTTTTCCTTTCCAGAAGAATTCAGAAAAACTGTGCAGATATAAAACAGATACACTGCAAAAGCTCAATGTAAATTGTGTCACACATTAGTAGCGTTGTGATATAATCGTGTAGCTAACAAAGAAACCAAATGCTAAGTCATCTTTAATCTCGCAGAAAGTATTTCAAATAAAGAATGTCTTTTCAACTAAACCAAAATGTTCTAAGTATGTAAGCCTTATAGTCGGTACATAATCGTGCAACTAACAAGCAAGAATGTACAAATAACAACAATGTGTCGTCTGTCCACCATAACCATGCATTCGTAATTTCTGTTTAAAAATGTTCCCTAGGTTCTAGACTGGATAGTTAACTTCAAAACATTGTTGCATGTTAACAGTTTCTCAGTGTGACAAAGAATACTAGAAATGTGAAGTGAAATGTTTTATGGCAAAGACAAAGTTAAAAAGCAGATTATCTTTCAATAAACGGTTTTACATGTGAAATGTGGTGTATACCTTTACTCTTCCTATTACGCAGAGTTTCAACTTCAACGCAATTATCATGTGGTACACGTCGGATTCTGTAAGGTCCATTGCAAACTAGAAAGAATTTGTGACTCAAGTGTTTCCTCTTATGTGACAATGAATGAGCTTTAATGAGAACTTTCTGACCAATATATAATTTCTTTGCATTTGCTATACCGTGTAATTTTCTCCTTTATATTTTTAATAGCCAAGTCAATAATGTGTCGAAGTTTACATGTATTCGGAAAAGGTACAAGCTCTCTGATTCTGTTCGGTGGTTCTTTATTCTTCAGTACAAGAACAGGTGGTAAAGCAGTGGAGTCATGAGGCATTTCATTCAGCACGTTTTGAAATCAGTGTAAATATCTGTCCCAGTGCTGATGCTTTCTGTGACAATAAAGTCTGCAAAGCTTATTGATGTCTTTCATTATCCGTTCAGACGGGTTACAATGTGGTGAGTACAATGAAATAAAAACAGATTTGATTTTATGGTTACGAAGCATGCGTGACCAAACAGCAGATCTGACTTGCGGTTCGTTATCTGAAATGACTTTACTAACGTGTCCAACTTTACGTAAGAAATTTTTAACAACGGCGATGGATACAGACCGTCCAGTGGCTTTACGTAACGGAGTGAAAGAAACAAATTTTGAAGTAAGTTCAACAGCGACTAGAACGTACGAAAATCCATTAGATGTTCTGATAAGCGGTCCCAAGAGATCAACAGCAGCAAATTCTTTTAATTTAGAAGGAATGATAGGAATCAATGGAGCACGATGAGAGACAGTCTCCGCCATCTCTCTCCCCACGTCCACCACTGCTGGCGGCTCACCTCCAACTGTGCAACGCTACGCGCCGCAAACAGCCAACTGCCCAACGCTATAATGGCAGACAACAATGCAAACCAGCCACAGACTGCACACGGCACAGCCAGTGATTTTCATACAGAGCGCTACGTGGTGGCGGCGTTACAATAGAAAAACCTAAACGCCCTACTTACACGACATCCAGCCGAAGGTTCAGTATATCCCACCTGCAGCTCGCTCGGCGAATCTAGGTGTTTTTAGAAGGCCTTTGACAGTGGTAACCCACACCCCGCCTAGGACCCAAAGTCTTTATGTCACGTACGTCGACAGTATCAAGGTACCTTTGCATCAACGAAAGCTTCGTCTGCTGAACGCTGAAGAACTGTCGCCGTCATAAGAGGAAGCTGCAGCCAGAAGTACAAGGCGTATTGCGATCATTGGTGGCAGTCACATGTAGGGTACGACACGTGTGAAACACGATTTCACTTGCAGCTATGAAAGACCAACGTGTATTGCGCTACTTAACCACAAAATGTACCGTGTTAATATGGCATCTGGACCCCTGGTTTGACTACAAGTGTCCAGACTTACTGCCATGGAACTATAAACGTTGCCTATGCAGTCCTGTGATACTCCTATACAGCTTGCACCTGAGCGAGCAGATCCATCAGTGGGGGAGGACACACATTCTCGATCGGTGAAAGACCAGTCGATGCAGCTGGCCATGGTAAAGTATCCACATCCGCAGGTGACTGTGGTATAAGGACGAGAGCTGTCCTGTTGAAATTGGGCAAGGGCGTGGGTGTTGACGAACAGAAGAGGTACCTCTTGCAGGTCCCCATCCATGAAGCTGCCACAAAAACACTGAAGGTGAACAGGCAACAAGAGGCCCCAGGTTGGCGGTATGTATGATGGAAGAAGACAGAAGGCTCTTGATAACGCTCTCCACTGTGGCCGCGCGGAGTTGGCCGCGCGGTCTCAGACGCCATGTCACGGATTGCGCGACCCCTATCGTCGGAGGTTCGAGTCCTCCCTCAGGCATGGGTGTGTGTTGTTCTTAGTTAGTTTAAGTAGTGTGTAAGTCTAGGGACTGAGGAGCTCAGCAGTTTGGTCCCTTAGGAATTCACACGCACATTTTTTTCCTCGAGTGCGCCTCCAGACACGGACCCGGTGGCTGCCACCTCCAAGGCGTTACCAGTCTGCAGAGCCGCATGTCCGTCGTTGCCGACACCGGCGAGTCGAACGCGACGCTGCGGGATGTGAGCGGCACGCGTCGGTAACTGTTAGCGTTAAGGCGAGTCCTGCGCCATTCAACCGCCTGCCAATAAAACTAGCACTTACAGAATGTTGCGGACAATGCGTTGCATCCACTTGCGTGTGGCTGACAATCCGTTGGCCCTGCCTCCCTGTGGTGCATGTCGGACATCCGGATACTACATGTCGTGCAAGAGTACGTTCCTGTAACTACTGTCGGCAACAACGGGCAATGCCTGTGTCAATACGAAAGGTGTGTTGCGAAATGTGCCGATAGAAGCACCCAGTCTTTCAAAGCCCCACCATATGGCCCCTCTCGAATCCATCTAGCTCGGGGCACTGCTGTCGAACGTCTCGCCTGGGCACAGTGAAAGATGATGCTCCTGCAAAGCTACTCGCTGCCGTACTAGTCAGCACGGCCATTTAGAGCTCTCTTACATCAACAGATGGACACGGTGTCAGGGTTCCACGCACGCCCCGAGTACGCAGCCGAGCCCGGAAGATCACTTACACATAACCGAAGGCGCGCAACATACCCAATCACTTTGCAGCTCTTTTTATAACGATGAGTGCAGTAGTAGCAGCGCGAAGAAAATTAGACTTGTGTATATCATAATATTTGCGACCAACCCAGCAAACATTCAGTTTAACAATAGAACTGGAGTATTTTGTTTGTTCCTCTAATTCTAGTCACTCTTCTTAGTTAGGAAATAATTTCTACTTCATTACTTCTTGTGGGGCCATGTAGTTGGTTGTCACATATTTTAGTGTCCCCAGCATTGTTTAAGGTTATAATTTCGTAAGATTTCAGGGTCGTCCACGAGTAACGTAGGCGTTTAGAACATGACTGTGCCAAAGGTACAAGATACATAGTCATTAGAGACGTATTGGTGGATAGGTCATCACCCGAAGTTTCGATGCGTAATACACTCTTTTGCCTAGTTGCAGGAGTGTTCGAATACGTAGACAAATCATCTACTGCGTATCACCGCGCAAGTAGATGAGAGACGCAGTGAACAAATTCCAAAAGAGGGTGCCTGACGTAGCAGAATTTTCAATAATTTGTTCGCATGTCATCTTCCTCTCGTATTAAATCTGACCACAACAGTCACAGACGCCACGTTGTGCACCTAAAATGTGGCTTAAAAACTTGAAGAGGTGCTCTAGCCGCCGATATACGAGTTGTGGCAATTAAATTAGGAGACTGCACACTCCCTATCGTGCCACCGCTTGGTCGGAAACTGGTACTGGAATGCAGTTGACCTTTACGCTCAAGAGCAGCTCGTCTTTCTGTCTTAGTTTGCCTTTGGGCTTCGGCTGTGGAGGAAATTGTTCTATAGAGATGGTGCGAACATGGTGAACTTAAAAACTAGCAGCATATTAACCTCAAATTCCCCATGTAATTAAAAAAGTTCTCATATGTTAAACGAGGTGTTTCGTGGTAATGATACATCCGGTGTGCGAATTTTTGGATGGATCAAACGGTTTTCAGAAGGTCGAGAAGAGGTTGAAGATAATGGACTTTCCAGTCGACCTGTGAGTTCAAGTACTGAAGCAGATGCTCGGAAAATTAATGAAATTCTGCGGAACGACTGACTTCTAAACATTATGGTGATCCAAGACATGCTGAACATGAAGAACGGGATATAGTGAAAAAATTTAGTTGATGAATTACACATGACAGACGTTTGTGCAAAATTTGTTTCGAAATACCTGTCTCAGGAAGAAAAAGACCATCGGAAGAAAATTCACACTGATGACATTAGATTATATCTAATTTTCTTTCCAATTGTTCCATAGTGAGGAGAGTCTACAAGGTATAGAACGTGTCGGAATAATAAGAATACACAATAAATAGCTACGATGAAAAACGAGTATGCTAATGTAGCTTCACCAGATTCCAAATGGAATGATCGTCACGGATGCGGAATGTGTCACAAAATTCCTAAACAGATTTTTTATTTATGAAGTAATAAACACTGAATAGAAGAATCATTTTACAACACTTATTTACAGTGATCACATTTCTGCACTGAATTTGTACAAAAGTCAAATTGCATAATCACATTATTTTATATTATCAGTAAAACACACACACACACAAACGCGCGCGCTCACGTACGCACATACAAGTTGTTTCCAGAAAGAAATTCATCAGTGGAGTAGAAGAAGTTTGCCACCAATAAATCTCTTACGTTCCTCTTAAACTGAATGAAACGCCCTGCTGAACTCCACAGGACAGAACAGGTACTTGGAATTGTGGAAAGGGGCCAAAAGGGGGCTGTCAACTACACTCAAACACGTAACTGTATTTAGTTGGCCAAACAATACAGCAAAAATTTTTGAACTTAGTTATAGGCTGAATAGGCCACACTATCTTATGCCTTAAGGGCAAAACCACTTAAATTTAAAAATGGCTGAAAGCCATTATCTTAAAATTCAGACTCAAAACAGAGTATTTAGAAGGCGGAAGGCCTCGCGTAATTAAGTTCTATAACTTGGCTGAAGTCCAATAAATCAAACAGTTGAAAGGCAAACAAGTTTAATTTAAAGACAGCCGAACGTCCATGATTTAAGAGTGCAGGTAAAAAAATTAAAAAAAAAGCACAATGCAGAAGGCCTTATCTTCAATTAGGCTGAAGGCCCCACACAGTCAGATACTTAAAAGACAAGAACTTCAATTTGAAAACGGCTGAAGATCGATTACTAAAAACAACTAAAATAATTTTTAGTAGGCAGAAGGCCCAAAGCTTTATCTTAAAAAAAAATGGTTCAATTGGCTCTGAGCACTATGGGACTTATCATCTATGGTCATCAATCCCCTTGAACTTAGAACTACTTAAACCTAACTAACCTAAGGACATCACCCAGTCATCACGAGGCAGATCCCTGACCCGTCGGGAATCGAACCCGGGAACCCGGGAGTCGGAAGCGATAACGCTACCGCACGACCACGAGCTGCGGACCTTTATCTTTAAACAATATTTTACAGCAGGCTGAAGGCGCAAACAATCTAAGATTTAAGAAGTAAGGAATTAAAATTTTTAAGTTGCTGAAGACCCATTATTTAAAAACACAACTACGATAAATTTTCAAAAGGCAGAAAGCCCAAAGCTTTATCCCAAAAAATATTTTAAATGAGGTGGCGGAAGGCTCATTATCTAAAACTAGAAGCATATAAATTGAAACCATGGCTATAAGCCACTAAAATACACGATCAAACACCAACAAGGTAGGGAAGTACAGCCAGCGGCGCTCAGAAGTTTCCGAGGGTCGGTTTGCACATGGAACATTAACGTTCCTTTATGGGAGACAGGTAGTAGGCCCATCTGTATTCGATGCGCCGGCAACCCAACCAAGAGACAGTCAACGGACCCACCGACAAGGCGACGTAAAAGGCGTAGTCACCCACAGCCAAGTATGCATAAGATGTCAAACTTACACACACGTGTTGGACAGCGACAACACTGTGGGGAAAGGACACTGTCTGAATTTTAAGTCAGCGGCCAAGGCAGGTAACCGGAACACGAACGGCCACAAGGCAGAAAATTCCGCTGGTGCACTAGGACTTCAAACAACCAAAATAAAGTTAAACTCCACCGGATGGTGGCCAAACTTTCGCCAACTCCAACACTCGCTGTTGCTCACGGGAATACCCCCATCAGCCTACCATGAAAACCAACGGCACAATGTGAACACTCTGACTTCGGTAATTAAATCACCACTCCACTTTTATGTCTTAAGTCAATTAGCCACGAACCCCGTAGCAATCGGAAAAGCTCTCATACTCTCCGACACTGCGTAGAAACCATTGCGCCGCTCGAAAATTTCCTGGCTGATCCAGGACTGCCTTACACCGGCTAGTCGGAAACTATAAGCACCAAACCAAAGATAGTACAAGGTGCGAATATCGATACACACCGCTGATGCCACAAGCAAATGTGCAATAACCGCGGGAAACCAAATGCAAAGTAACAGTTAAGGTTTAAACCAACGTATAAGCCGGGGCCAGCATGGCTCACTGAACTTTACTGATAGTCAAACATTTTAAAGCTGCCGGCAAGATATTGAACATGTGTGTTCCGAAGTAATGGACACGTTTTTGGCCCAAAGTAAGTGACTTTAAACCTTTGTGAAAATTATTCTTATTTCTAATATCGATTACTTGAAGTGAACTACTGTTTTGAAAAATAGATGCATTTTAAGGACAAATTTCATTAAGAAATAAATATATTGTGAAGCCTAAACAGGCCTCTGCAGGATGCTGTTGAGTTCACACCATAAATAATTCTTATTATGTGTTTTTGTACCCAGACAAGTTCAGCTTGGTTTGATGACTTACCGCAAAAAAAATAACCCCGTGAAAGTAAGCATAGTATTTCAGCATTTTCATTTTATATACAATACGTCTGACAACATTTGCGTTCAAATAGAAATTTGTTCAGGCGCTTTAGCAGTTCTGTGGTGTGCTCATCCCATCCGTATTTATTTTCAAACTTTTATCATAGGAACTTAACAGCGTCCAATTCTTTTATCTCTTTGTCATTATATTTAGGCATGTATCGGTGGGAAGACTCTTACAGGTTCTAAATTGGATGTAATGTGTGTGTGTTTTTCTAAATTTTAGTGACAAACAAGTAACAAGGAACCATTTACTGTTGTCCATAAAAATTTAACTATCGAATCTACTTCAGACTACACTTTACTAGCTATTTATGGCGATGTTTGTAATCTACAAACATCAAACTTAGCATCTGGTAATTAATGTTACTGATGGAAGGCCACTGATATACGCACCAGAAAGTAAGGCCCCTAAGATGAAATCTTGTTGGGTGCCACATGTAATTAGTTCCCTGTTGGATGATGCCTGATAGATTAATTCATGTGTCTTTTCTGATGATGCCCTTCGTTTCCTGTCACAGACGTCGTAATTGAACCATTTTGCAGCGCTTTCGGTTGTACAGCAGTATTCTAATTTACTTAAAAGGATATTAAGATTTGCATAGTCAAATGTCTTTGACAGATCACAGAATATACACAGTAGCCTGTAATTTATTGTCTACCGAATTAAGTACATTATCGCTCTATGAGTAGAATAGTCTTCTCAATGTCAGAACTGTTTAGAAATACGTCATGAGACTGGACAGACGATTATTTGTTGTCGGTTGACTTTAATTCCTTCCTATCTTATTTCATTGTGGCTGATGGATAAAAATGATGTCTTTTGTTCCAGACAAGTCTGGAACAAGAGACACGACACATACGTAATTAAGGCGAGGACAGCCAGGGATATCTTTTTACGGGAATCCATTAAATGTATTCTCAGTTGGACAACCAGCAGCCACTTATCAATTATGGCAAAGAGGAATCTGGGACAATGGTTGCAAGTGGACTTTGATTGAAATCAATGGGGAAAGTTAAAAATTTATACCGGGCTAATGAAGAAGATGAGCTGACCACTTTTTTTTAATCTCATTTTTTGTTCGTTTTCGTTTGTTGCATCTGCTCGGGGCGGACGTCGTGAGACACTCGTTTAAGCTCACCGTCGATCCATTAACTCAGTTGTTTTATTACAGAGGGAAGCCAACCCTCTGACTGAACGAGTTGAGCTACCGTGCCGGCACGGCCAATGATCTCTTCAGTGTTGATGCCCACCACGCTCGAAGTTTTAGCTGAATCGGCGAAATGCCGCTAGCATTGAGATCAATGGCCAAGGGAACTAAATCAGTAATGTGTGGATAAGAGCGGCGAGGATGTCTTGTTTGTGTCCCGTCCGCAGAGTCGCGAGCCCACGTAGTTGGTTTACTTCTTCGTCACCGTTAGTAATCTCGTCCGTTGACATTGTGCCTCTGTGGCTCATACCTACAGGAAAGTTTCCAGCCCGACCACGAAGACCGCGAGCACTTGCAATCAAAAATTTCATCGGTGACGAAGTTCAAATACCACTACCGCACAACGTCGGGACCCACCTACCCATCTCAAGTAGCAGTCGTCTACGTCAACATGGTCGATGACGAGTTATCTTACTCTGTTGTTGGCAAGTGTGCGAACACACTCAAGCTCAAGTCCGTTGATCACATCGGTGCTCTTACCCTTGACCATGCACGACTAGGATTACGTACGGTACGAGTCTTGGAACTGCCGTTCGAAGTTCTGCCGGATGTAGTCACCGCGGCTTTCCGACCGAAAAATGGAACGCCTTCGAGACGAGCCTACCCGGTCCGCGAAGGCGTCCGACAAGTTCAAATAGAATTAACAAACCACGTGCCGTCCTTTCTAGTCATAGGTGAGTGTCGAGCAGTCGTGATGTGCCGTGGACAGCCACGTACTTGTTCTGGTTGCGGCCAAGAGGGTCACGTACCTTCGGTATGTATTCTATGTCAGGTTACACAAATCCCATTAGCTGGCGCCCTGTCACCCCCTACGGTAACGGCCATCCCCCTTAATTATGCAGTGGTGGCAAGGTAAACCGTCATTAGTTCATTAATTTTACATTTTAGTCCTTGGATATTTTGATGTGATGGAGACAGATGACGTACTCCACTGATTGAACTGAAATTGGATTGAAATAAGAGTGCTGAAAAATTTTAACCAACTGCTGTTTGTGCTGACGCAAAATGCCATGCGTACATCCCTTGCCTCCCCCCCCCTCCCCCTTAAATTTTCTGCTATTAGCGCAGCCAGTTTATCCTTCCCTCTTCTGTTGAGATGAAGGCCATGTCTACTATAATCCCATTTACTTAGATATTCAACAGGAACCGTGCCTGTATGTGACACTTAGACGGCAAAAGCAGTTGTTAATTCCAAATTATCTCGTTCCAACACCAAATTAACTCTCCGGAGTGAAGAGCTGAGATGAGGTCGCGCATGGAGCCAGAGTGCAGATAGAAACTCAACACTGGTTTGTCCCGACCTGGACAAACTCTGTACTATCTGCAAGGTCTCTGTCAGTACCGTTACCGGTCCACCAGCAATAACCACGACATCTTCGTTGGTGAAGCCATCTCCTCAAGGCCAACACTAGGCTTTAAAAAATTGCGACCCGGTATTCGGATACTAGTTCATCCTGCAAAAGTTGGCTAGCACCTCTAGCATGAGAACTACCTAACTACAAAACTTCCTTTCTCTTTACTGCTATTCCTACTTTCATACTTTCCGGTTTGCTGCTGAAAGTTGACTCTGCCCTGTCTGCACCTGCATCTGGTTGACGCTCACGAATTTCTAACTTAAACAACAGGCCAAACTTATTTTTCACGTTCACCACTGTCTGATGTAGTTCTAAACATATAGCTCCAGTTGCCTGCTGTCATTTTCCACTCGTCTATATCCTTCTCCGTTCTTAACCTGTCTAGATGTTTCCCAGCTTTGTCGAAATCAGCCTGAAGGGCGGCAATTTTGCCCTCTTGTTCCATTATTTTTCTATCTCTACTACACGTCCTACAAGACCATTGAAGAGCCTCATTTACTTCTCCTATTCTCACGCCACTACAGTCGATCACATGAAAAGAAACACCGAAGCCGAGACATAACAGTTCTACGGCAAGTCAGATACATTTGACTCTAGATAAATATAATACTTTACTAAAAATAAGTCAGTCAAATTAGTGACAAATAAGAAACTACCTTTACGCCTACATGCAGTTGTATATAAACAAGCTACTGGTACCAGTGCAGAGTTCCTTAATCAATAACATAAATGTAGGTACTTCGCGGAAATGTGAACTAAAATAAGGAATAGGTATGCTCTAATTAAATTTCTGGAAAGATAAAAGAATTAAAAGACTTTCTCTAGGTCTACCGCGTCAAAAAAGTAAACAAAAATACGACTATAGCCCGATCACAATATTGTCGCGATTTCTGAAATATTACGCAAACGAAAGTGAAACCTTTAGTAGACAGCTTACTAAAGATACTAATTCACATATTTACTAAGTGATCTGTACTAAACTAACTGATTTTGTAATCAAAATTATTTATCCTTACGAAACACAAAAAATTCGCTTTTCTCGCTTTGACCAGGGCTGCCAACATGGACCGACTCAACGAAGGACAGGAATTTTCTCACACGTGTCATTCATTGCACTGGATGAAAAAAGAGATCTTAAAGTACGACCCAGACAAATAATGAAAAAAGCAAGAAAGAATATGTTAAAACTCAAAGCAATGTTGACTTTTTGTGGCAATCTGGGTATTATCATGAAGGAATGGATGTCACAAAGTAGTTCTAATGAAAATAAGGAAGAAAAGAACTGATTTGTGGAAGAAGTAGTCATGTGCTTGGAGTCTACAACTTGACAACGCCCTAGGCCACAATGTCGTATCTGTGAAACAGCTTCAAGCTGACAAGCGCATTCGTGTGCTCGAACATCCTCCATATCCACCTGATTTAGCTCGCTCTGACTTCTATTTGTTCCCAAAGTGAAAAGTCAGTTAAAAGGAACAAATTTTCAGGCTATTGAAACGGTAAAATCAAAATTGGCAGAGTTGTTAAAGAGGCTGACAATTGATGACGTACAGCATTGTTTTGAACAATGGAGGACAAGTATGCTGCGGTGTGCAGATACGGGATAACCGTATGGCGAATGGGATAAAAGTTAGTTGTAATTTTGATAAATCTCATTTCTGCATGCAGTCTGGGTATTTGACTGCCACACCTCGTATGTCTGTTTCCTGTATGTCTTGTAGTCATTGCGCATCGTCTTCTGAAAACCTTGTATAACGGTAGGCATGCAACAGCATGCGCTACCGAAGATGTTCCAAAATTCCGCGCATAAAAACGGGATTTTTCCGGCGCTCATACGTAGAGTTTTATTGGTAATGTAAAGGTAGGGTCTAGGGGTAGCGTCTTTGATTCATAATCAAAACGTATTCGGTCCCGGGTTCGATCCCCGCCACTGCCTAAATCTTTATAAGTAATCAGCATTGGTGGCCGAAGACTTCCGGCATAACAAGTCAGCCTCATTCTGCCAACGGCCTTGTCAAAGAGGGCGGAGGAGCGGATAGACGTTCAGTGCACTCTCTTGTCCTAGGGGTGGGAAATTGCCCCTAAAGGCGGAAGAATCAGCAATGATCAACGACATGAGGATGCAGAAGACAATGGAAACCACGGCATTAAAGACACGTAACGTGTATCCACAGGAAAAGTGGCCTGTAGTTGAAGAAGTGTCATGATGATCTCTCCATTGGCAAAAGATTCCGGAATAGTCCCCCATTCAGATCTCCGGGAGGGGACTGCCAAGGGGGAGGTTACCATGAGAAAAAGATTGAATAATGAACGAAAGGATAATGTTGTACGAGTCGGGGCGTGGAATGTCAGAAGCTTGAACGTGGTAGGGAAACTAGAATATCTGAAAAGGGAAATGCAAAGGCTCAATGTAGTTATAGTAGGGGTCAGTGAAGTGAAGTGGAAGGAAGACAAGGATTTCAGGTCAGATGAGTATCGGGTAATATCAACAGCAGCAGCATCTTTGGGAGGAGATAATAATATCCGCACGGCTTTATGCCGCTACAGGGATATGATCGCCGTTATCCAGGCACAACGCCTCTCTGGGGCACTTGCGTCTTTGGACTTCAGTCAAGCTTTTGATAGGGTTGACCATTCGTTCCTTACGGCCGTTCTCCTCCATATGGGTTTCCCAGTCGCCGTTATCACGGTAGTGATGCGCCTTCTGCGGGGTGCCTCTTCCAGGATTATGTACAATGGCAGACTCACTCCTCCGATAAAAATAGGTCGATCTGTACGTCAAGGTTGCCCTCTATCAGCGATTTTGTACGCATTTTCCTTGGAATCCTTGCTATGTGGACTCAGACAACGTTTGGTATGGTTGTCCATAGATCGATACCGATTCTGTTGCACGGCCTATGCGGACGATGTAGTCATCTGTTTACGTAATGCCGACGAGGTTCGAGCTGTTTTGACGTGGGAAGCGACTTATTGTGAGGCGTCGGGTAGCTCTTTAAACGTACGTAAGTCACAAGTTATGTTCATTGGCACGGGACTCCCTGTGGAGTGTATTACACCTCTCACCACCGTTGATACCATTCGCTGTTTAGGAATAGACTTTTCATCTGATCTCCGGCGTTCAGCCGCCATCAACTGCAGACGCCTCCTTTTAATGATCAGAGCAGGTCTTATGGACCATCGCCTTCGATCCCTAGATATTCTCCAACGAACTCGATATGTCAATATATATATCGCATCCCGAGTTCCCCATGTGGCACAAGTTCTACCTTTCCCGCTTACTGTGGCACGTCGCATGTTAGCAGCGATGGCATCTTTCGTCAGCTCTGGGCTGTTGCTCAAAGTTAACTATGCAACCCTTACTCTTCCCCGTGAACGAGGTGGGATAGGTCTGTTTCACGTGCCGGATAGAGCTCGCGCCCTATTTGTCAGCTCCCAGATGACGGTATGGACACGATGCCCAACGAGCCTCACTGGTCTCCTCCTGTCGGCATATACACCGGTCTCACTGTCAGCCCCAGTGATGATCTCGGACGTTCCGGTCCAGTTCCATTATATACGATACTTCTTTCTTGAACTCAGTTATCTACGCCTCACCTTACCAAGACAGCTTTTACTCAAGACAAAGGCAGTATACAATGTCCTCCAATTAGGTCGTCCACCTAACCCGATTGAACAAAAGATCCCCCAGGTTGAATGGCGTCATGTATGACGCGCGGTATTCGCCCGTTATCTTGACACGAATGTTCAATCTGTCTGGTACCTAACTGTCAATGGTAAGCAAATCAATCAATCTCGCCTTTATCGTATCCACCTCGCCCAATCACCTCTCTGTTCCACATGTGGAGTGCCAGACAGTGATGAACATCGGTTTGTTTGCGGGCTGGCGGCGGAGGTTTGGCACTTGATTCGTCTTATTGTCGCTTTTCTAAAGCGGGACATTCCGGATCGGATTACTCCCCTTTCATTATTATTCCAGGATCGTGAATATTTTCCTCGGACAAAGACCAATGCTGTGAATTGGATTCGCGGACATGCCATTCACTACCTATTTGGACAAACTGTAGACTCAGGACTCGATTTTTGGACATACCTCAATGACCGTCATTATGTCTTTGTCCGTCACCCAAAATACAGACAATTTTTCTCGGACTTCCTTGGGAGTGCTTTCCACGACCCGCCACGCAGCTGGAATGTGTTAAGCCAAGAGAGAAGAACGTTTCCTGTTTGAACCAATGAACATTTCTGAACAATTGAACAGAACACATCAATTTCGAGAAGACGTGACTCAACATATTACCAGGGGGGCGCAGAAGGCCTCTGATCAATTACACAACGAAACTAAACAAAAACAAAAAAAATAATAATACCATAACAACAATAAAAATAAAAATAAAATTCAGAAAAAGAAAGATTTTGTTTTGTTTGAAGGATAGCCCTAGCCTTGATTTCCTATATTTGCCCTGGTATATAGGCAGCTCTCTGGGGTAGGTTTAGTCAGGAGCCAACGCCTGAAGTGGACCAGATTTTTTTTGGTTATAGGATGAAAAGTGGCGGTGGCACTTGGTTCTTTTTTTAGTTCAAAAAAAAGATTAAAAAAATAAAAAAAAAATAAAAAATCGAAAGACTTGCACCTGGCGAACGGTCTAACCGACGGGAGGCCCTGGCCACAAAAAACAATCTAAAAAAAAAGGGGGGTAGCGTCTTTGATTCATAATCAAAACGTATTCGGTCCCGGGTTCGATCCCCGCCACTGCCTAAATTTTGATAAATAATCAGTATTGGTGGCCTCATTCTGCCAACGGCCTTGTCAAAGAGGGCGGAGGAGTGGATAGACGTTCAGCGCACTCTCTTGTCCTAGGGGTGGGAAATTGCCCCTAAAGGCGGAAGAATCAGCAATGATCAACGACATGAGGACGCAGAAGACAATGGAAACCACGGCATTAAAAACACGTAACGTGTATCCACAGGACAAGTAGCCTGTAGTTGAAGAAGTGTCATGATGATCTCTCCATTGGCAAAAGATTCCGGAATAGTCCCCCATTCAGATCTCCGGGAGGGGACTGCAAAGGGGGAGGTTACCATGAGAAAAAGATTGAATAATGAACGAAAGGATAATGTTCTACGAGTCGGGGCGTGGAATGTCAGAAGCTTGAACGTGGTAGGGAAACTAGAAAATCTGAAAAGGGAAATGCAAAGGCTCAATCTAGATATAGTAGGGGTCAGTGAAGTAAAGTGGAAGGAAGACAAGGATTTCAGGTCAGATGAGTATCGGGCAGAAAATGGTATAACAGGTGTAGGATTCGTTATGAATAGGAAGGTAGAGCAGAGGGTGTGTTACTGTGAACAGTTCAGTGACCGGGTTGTTCTAATCAGAATCGACAGCAGACCAACACCGACAACGATCGTTCAGGTATACATGCCGACGTCGCAAACTGAAGATGAACAGATAGAGAAAGTGTATGAGGATATTGAAAGGGTAATGCAGTATGTAAAGGGGGACGAAAATGTAATAGTCATGGGCGACTGGTATGCAGTTGTAGGGGAAGGAGTAGAAGAAAAGGTTACAGGAGAATATGGGCTTGGGACAAGGAATGAAAGAGGAGAAAGGCTAATTGAGTTCTGTAACACGTTTCAGCTAGTAATAGCGAATACCCTGTTCAGGAATCACAAGAGGAGGAGGTATACTTGGAAAAGGCCGGGAGATACGGGAAGATTTCAATTAGATTACATAATGGTCAGACAGAGATTCCGAAATAAGATACTGGATTGTAAGGCATACCCAGGAGCAGATATAGACTCAGATCACAATGTAGTAGTGATGAAGAGTAGGCTGAAGTTCAAGACATTAGTCAGGAAGAATCAATACGCTAAGAAGTGGGATACGGAAGTTGTAAGAAATGACGAGATACGTTTGAAGTTCTCTAATGCTATAGATACAGCAATAAGGAATAGCGCAGTAGGCAGCACAGTTGAAGAGGAATGGACATCTCTAAAAAGGGCCATCACAGAAGTTGGGAAGGAAAATATAGATACAAAGAAGGTACCTGCGATGAAACCATGGGTAACAGAAGAAATACTTCAGTTGATTGATGAAAGGAGGAAATACAAACATGTTCCGGGAAAATCAGGAATACAGAAATATAAGTCGCTGAGGAATAAATAAATAGGAAGTGCATGGAAGCTAAGACGAAATGGCTGCAGAAAAAATGTGAAGACATCGAAAAAGATATGATTGTCGGAAGACTCAGCATACAGGAAAGTCAAAACAACCTTTGGTGACATTAAAAAAAAGCAAGGGTGGTAACATTAAGAGTGCAACGGCAATTCCACTGTTAAATGCAGAGGAGAGAGCAGATAGGTGGAAAGAACACATTGAAAGCCTCTATGAGGATGAATTTTTGTCTGATGTGATAGAAGAAGAAACAGGAGTCGATTTAGAAGTGATAGGTGATCTAGTATTAGAATCGGAATTTAAAAGAGCTTTGGAGGACTTACGGTCAAATAAGGCAGAAGGGATAGATAACATTCCATCAGAATTTCTAAAATCATTAGGGGAAGTGGCAACTTTCGGGAAAGTATCATCCACACAATTCCGACGACGGCAAGAGCTGACAAGTGCGAGAATTATCACACAATCAGCTTAACAGCTCATGCATCGAAGCTGCTTGCAAGAACAATATACAGAAGAATGGAAAATAAATTTGATAATGCGCTAGGTGATGATCAGTTTGCCTTTAGGAAAAGTGAAGGCACAAGAGAGGCAATTCTGACGTTACGGCTAAGAATGGAAGCAGGGCTAAAGAAAATTCAAGACACGTTCATAGGATTTGTCGACCTGGAAAAAGCGTTCGACAATATAAAATGGTGCAAGCTGTTCGAGATTCTGAAAAAAGTAGGAGTAAGCTATAGGGAGAGACGGGTCATGTACAATATGTACAATAACCAAGAGGGAATAATAAGAGTGGAAGATGAAGAACGAAGTGCTCGTATTAAGAAGGGTGTAAGACAAGGCAGTAGCCTTTCGCCCCTACTCTTCAATCTGTACATCGAGTAAGCAATGATGGAAATAAGAGAAAGGTTCAGGAGAGGAATTAAAATACAAGGTGAAAGAATATCAATGATACGATTCGCTGATGACATTGCTATCCTGATTGAAAATGAAGAAGAATTAAATGATCTGCTGAACGGAATGAACAGTCTAATGAGTACACAGTATGGTTTGAGAGTAAATCGGAGAATGACGAAGGTAATGAAAAGTAGTAGAAATGAGAACTGCGAGAAACTTAACATCAGGATTGATGGTCACGAAGTCAATGAAGTTAAGGAATTCTGCTACCTAGGCAGTAAAATAACCAATGGCGGACGGAGCAAGGAGGACATCAAAAGCAGTCTCGCTATGGCAAAAAAGGCATTTCTGGCCAAGAGAAGTCTACTAATATCAAATACTAGCCTTAATTTAAGGAAGAAATTTTTGATGATGTACGTCTGGAGTACAGCATTGTATGGTAGTGAAACATGGACTGTGGGAAAACCGGAACACAAGAGAATCGAAGCATTTGAGATGTTGTGCTATGGACGAATGTTGAAAATTAGGTGGACTGATAAGGTAAGTAATGAGGAGGTTCTTCGCAGAATGAGAGAGGAAAGGAATATGTGGAAAACACTGATAAGGAGAAGGGACAGGATGATAGGACATCTGCTAAGACATGAGGGAATGACTTCCATGGAACTAGAGGGAGCTGTAGAGGGCAAAAACTGCAGAGGAAGGCAGAGATTGGAATACGGCAAGCAAATAATTGAGGACGTAGGTTGCAAGCGCTACTCTGAGATGAAGAGGTTAGCACAGGAAAGGAATTCGTGGTGGGCCGCATCAAACCAGTCAGTAGACTGATGACCAAAAAAGAAAAAAAAGGGAGGGTCAAGTGTTCTGTAAAGCCCTTGTGCTATGTACCATTTGTATACCCAACAGAAGGATCTTCTCACTGTGACACAGTCCTACAGTACGGGGTCAAAGTTTGAATATTATAAACTTCCCCCGGCTTAAGCCAATGAGCAAATCGGTTGGTTCTTTTTGCATAGCTTGTGGTTTAAGGTGCGACTTGTGGGATTACGAAGGCACCAATTAGTCCATGAACGTTTCGTGAGAAAACCTGAAAACAAGGTTTTTAAATATGAAAAATGAGCCGCGGAGTCCAAGATAGTTAAAGACAGCAAATGGCTGAAATTTTTTTACTATGTATTTCTAAGATTCCGATCTCAAAAATATTGACAAATTTCTTGATACCTTAATCCGTTTGCGAAATACAGAGGTTCAATGTTATCCTACTTGTACACGTTAGAAACGCACGTGACATCCGGTGTGAGGCGAAGTCTAAATAATTAATTACCACCACAATTTGCTCAGCTTTTGTCGATACATTCCCTAGATATTTATTTCGTAATGCCATCATCCCGCATTCAAAAAAAGTCTTTTATCCATTACTGAGAACCACCCAAAAACATAGTTTTTATGCCAAAACCGAACGGTGGCTTCCACGACGGCTGTGCACAGCCAATGGACGTAATTCTTACGATGTTAAGATCCCGATCTCGAAAAATCTTGAAAATTTTCTTGATATATTTATCCATTTCCGAGACACAGAGGTTCAAATTTACCCTACTTGCACACGTAAAATATGCACGTAAAATCCGGTATGCAATGAAAATCTATCTCATGAAGTGACGTAGCACGGAGAAATATGCCGTAAAGTGTTTCCGTTATCATCGAAGTTTTGTGGTAACACCATGTTGTAGTTGTGTTGCAAATCTAAAATTTTAGGGCACATACATTTGGTCTGAGTGGTAAAATTGTATACGAGTAGTTTTGCGTTACAATTTCACATGAGTAAACTACCAAAATTTCGCTGACGCATAAAGTTCTTTTCATGGGAGTGACATGGCCTGCTGTAGCAGGGAAAAAACGGAACCAGCGAAAAAGTGCTCCTATCGGAGATCCTGTTTTTTAAAAGACTCGGACCGAAAAACGGCGTACCAGTTGCTTCATTCTACTTTCGTCAGTACCTTTAAAAAATTTGGCTTGCCAACATATTTGCGCTTTTTACGCTAGGAGAGAAAAGACTAGGAAAACGGAAGAAAATAGACACCTGTTGTTGTATTGAAAGAGGAAAGGAGACAATGGCAGTGTGAGCGAAAGGGAGGGACACAGTTGCAGTGGAATATAATTGACAGTGACAGCGCAGGCGATAACCGGTGATAATGAGAGAAAGAGTCTATGACAATGACAACGAGGAAGAGAGAGATAGCGACGATGAGAAGAGGCAGCAGCAGCGGGAAGGAATTAATGAGACAGTAAGAATAAGAGGGAGCAAGAGGAAGACAGTGAAATTAGAGGTGACATTACTAGTAAGAAAGAACAAAGAAGTATTTGGTTGTGAAACGGGGAACAGTTACAGAGATACACAGAGAGATAGTGACAATCAGTTGGGCTGAATGAGTGAGTGTGAGTGGGCAAGTGGGAGTGAATAAGTATGAGCGTTTTACAGCGATGGACCAGTACGTATGAATAAGCTACAGTTAGGTGAGCTTGTAGGGCTGAAAGGTGCGTTACATGTTAAACAGAGAGCAAGTTATGTTCGCATGTCAAAATTTTTGGCAACATTTTTCATAGTTTGCGACGAAGACAGAATCATTCAGCTGACACCCCACTTTCCAGTCAGAGTCCGTAAGTAAAACAGGAGCACATTCACCTTTTTTGTGTGCCGATAGGACCATTTTTCCCTGGTCTGTATGAATGAATGTAGAAAATTGGGTCGAATTTTATTTTTTGCGTCGGAACTAAAATTTACCCCGACGCCAGCTGTAAGTTACTGGTTCATGTGGTTTACGGTACTACCGTGTCAGTAACTCGTTGATTACCCGATGTGCAGTGAGATTAAGTTAACAGAGCGGGCAGAGACGTTTTGCCTGCTCCATTTCAACAAGCGCAGTTCTGTCAGAACTGAATGGCACAACTTTCGTCGAGAAAGCGTCACTGCACACCCTGTAGCTCAAAGCATTTGATGACGACGCCAGCATTTTCAAGACACTTTTTATGAAAGCGAAAATCCACAGGTCGACCATGTGTGCCTGTTCAAGTTGTAGGAGGAATTCTGAAGAGCTTCCGACGTAGTTCACAAAAACCTGCACTCATTAGAGAAGAATCTTAGCCAAAGCCCAAGTATCCATCTGCTGTGCTCGGAGCAGCGTTTATAGAAGAACGAATATCAATGTGCTACTGAATTTACAAAATTTATTGAAAAATGTAATGCTCTTTTTACAAACAAATTAAGTAACTTCTCCAATTTATATATGAAAAATATATGTGACAACACAAGGAAGCGCAATGCGTTCATTGAAGTTCTCAATGACGCGTTCACGAACATTTGGTGGGATGTCGTTAATAACCCTTTTTATTTCGTTCTTCAGTTGACGTGTTCTTTGTGGTTTGTTCACGTACACTTTTGATTTCACAAATACATTAAAAAAATCACAAAGAGCACCATCGCTTGATCTCGCAGGGCATTCCTGGTTGCCCCGCAAAGAGATAAATTTTTTTTAGAACACTTTTCATTCAGCAGAGCAATCGTTTCACGTCATGTACGACATGTCGCACAATCTTGTTGAAACCAAAAATCGTCATTTTCATCAATAAGACGCAAAAACCAATTAGAACTTGTGGTTCGGAAACGATCGCCTTTTACGATGACGGCAGCTTCCTCATCATTTTCAAAAAGTCACTCCTCCTTCCCAGACCCCACATTATACAGTCATGCGTTGTTGATGCATCTCATCTCCCACACTCACCCACAGATTTTCGTTGCCCCAAATTCTGCAGTTCTGCTTATTGACGTTGCCACTGAGGTGGAAATGCGCCTCATCTGAGAAAATTATTCTCTTTGTGAAGTTCTCGTTCTTCACTTGTCGAGGCAAAACCCATTGAGCAAATAGGTCTCTTTCCACGATCTACAGGCTTCAACTCATGTGTAAGTTGACTCTTGTATGCATGCATCTTCAAAACTGTTAACAGTATTTCATGCAGTGAATTTGGCGATAGCTTCATTTTTTTAGCTCGTCGGCGAACCGATTTTCAGGGGCTTACGGTCACATTGTCACGCTCGACGGCAATGTTTTCTTGTGTTCTAACAGAACACGTCGTCGCCTTTTCCTAACGTTTAGAACAGAACCCGTGGTCTCAAAATTCAGAATAAACTTCCGAACTCATGATTCGGTTGGAGCACCATTACGTTAGAGCGTCACACGCAAATCACGAACGGCTGCGCTGGGACGTTCACTGATTTTGTAATAACATTTTATCAGTTGTTTGCGTTGCTCAGTTGTCATCTGCTCCACGACGAAAATAAACTTCAAACAGCAATGCTCACCACACAAAAGTTATGAGGCTGCTTATAGGAAGGATTGCAAACAACAAACACGAAAAAATCACGATGCCATCGGTTATATGACAAAATGACGCAAAATTCAAATTAGTCCTTACTTTAGACGGCCAAAGTGGCCATGCGGTTCTAGGCGCTGCAGTCTGGAACCGCGAGACCGCTACGGTCGCAGGTTCGAATCCTGCCTCGGGCATGGATGTGTGTGATGTCCTTAGGTTAGTTAGGTTTAACTAGTTCTGAGTTCTAGGGGACTAATGACCTCAGAAGTTGAGTCCCATAGTGGTCAGAGCCATTTAAACCATTTTTGAACCTTACTTTCCAGACACCCGTTACTTCGAACCATAAAGGATTCAGCTGCTATAGGTCGTTAATTATGATACTAAAATGGGCGGAGTTCTGTGATCTCGTTCTGGGTGTGAGGCATCCAAACGTTGAATGTGCCGACTTGTACAAAAATATTTCTTGTAAAGTCGTATGGATACTCTACAATTATAATTTCATGGACCTAGGGGTAACTTAAAAGCTAGCTTAAGTTCCTTTCATGAGAAATTATAGATATGTGAAATTTGATGAATCGCCGGCCGGAGTGGCCGAGGGGTTCTAGGCGCTACAGTCTGGTGCCGCGAGACCGCTACGGTCGCAGGTTCGAATCCTGCCTCGGGCATGGATGTGTGTGATGTCCTTAGGTTAGTTAGGTTTAAGTAGTTCTAAATTCTAGGGGACTGGTGACCTCAGAAGTTAAGTCCAATAATGCTTAGAGCCCTTTCATGATGAATCTTTTTGAAACACCCTTTATTATGACCTCTGACATAATGCTTTACGGCATCAGCCTTCATCTTATGCAACATCGGTAACGTAGCGCTGATTCAAATTTGTCACACAATAGCCAATTCCATGATACCGATGTTCAAATCCTTACGTCTTTTCAAATCAGTGACGCTTTACTCAGACTCATCTGGCGATGTCGTCGGCTCACTGCCCGCACCGGGGTGGGTCGACGGTCCTTAATGCCCCTCATAACTTCTGTAAACCATATCTCTGGTTGCTTTTCTGTTTCTTACTGGCTCTATTTCCATTTTAGATCTCTCAATCACTGTCTGATGGCATTTATTCTGTATTTTACCTTGCAATACAGTAACAGATTTCGCTGCCCTCTGTTACGAATTATTTATTTGTGTTTAGCTGTGACAGTAATGCTGTTTCTGTGTCCACTCATTTTTTACTGCTTATTTTATTCCCTCCACCTAATACACTGTCTACGTTTGCTAATCATTTCTATCAGTTTACACAAGTTCTTCATAGACACGACTTTGATGTGTTCCTGATTTGCTTCAGTTAAACAGTCAGTGAACTTCTCTCTAGAAGTGATCCATGATAGACAAGAAAATAGTTTGAAATAATTTATTTATCTTGAATCCTCTTTTGTCTGTATACTAAATTCTTATAAGTTATCTCTGCAGCCAATAATCCATTCACCTCGTTCAAATGACAATCGTAGGCTACTGATGAATGCATAGGCACAGGAATCATATTATGTTGTATTTTACAAATTACATTGTGACTGAATTGGAACTAATTATAGCACTGTTATAGCAAATTTCATACCTCATTTAGATATCAGTACATAAATATGCAAGTTACCCATAAGCAAGTATGCTTCTTTCATACTGCTATCGAACTATTCAAAGCTCGTAACGAGTGAAAAGAGACAGGAAAGCTCTAACTCAAGGTGAGTGAGAGCAAATGCGGACGTCACCGACAAGCATAAACACCGTTTTTTTCCTTAAGTAACGGAACAACCGATGGTGTACTAGGAAAAAGGGTGTACTTAAATTGTAAATAAAACCTGATAAGAAGTGTAGAGCCCATTATGACTGGAAGAAAAATTAAATACACTACTGGGCATTCAAATTGCTACACCACGAAGATGACGTGCTAAAGACGCGAAATTTAACAGACAGGAAGAATATGCTGTGATACGGTAATGATTAGCTTTTCAGAGCATTCACACAAGGTTGGTGCCGGTGGCGGCACCTAAAACGTGCTGACGTGAGGAAAGTTTCCAACCGATTTCTCATACACAAACAGAGATGCCTGGTGAAAAGTTGTTGTGATGCCTCGTGTAAGGAGGAGAAATGCGTACCATCACATTTTTTTGGCTTTGATAAAGGTCAGATTGTAGCCTATCGCGATTGCGGTTTATCGTATCGCCACATTGCTGCTCGCGTTGGTCGAGATCCAATGACTTTTCGCAGAATATGGAATCGGTGGGTTCAGGAGGGTAATACGGAACGCTGTGCTGGATCCCAACGGCCTCGTATCACTAGCAGTGGAGAAGAAAGGCATCTTATACAGATGGCTTTAACGGATCGTGCAGCCACGTCTCGATCCCGGAGTCAACAGACAGGGACGTTTGCAAGACAACAACCATCTGCACACACAATTCGACGACGTTTCATGGGCTATCAGTTCGGAGACCATGGCTGCGGTTACCCTTTACACTGCATCACAGACAGGAGCGCTTGCGATGGTGTACTCAACGACGAACCTGGGTGCAAGAATACAAAACGTAATTTTTTCGGATGAATCCAGGTTCTGTTTACAGCATCATGATGGTCGCATCCGTGTTTGGCGACATCGCGGTGAACGCATTTTGGAAGCGTATTCGTCATCACCATACTGGCGTATCACCCGGAGTGATGGTATGGGGTGCCATTGGTTACACGTCTCGGTCACCTCTTGTTCGTATTGACGGCACTTTGAACAATGGACGTTACATTTCAGATGTGTTTTGACCCGTGGCTCTACCCTTCAGTGTATCCCTGCGAAACCCTACATTTCAGTAGGATAATAGACGACCGCATGTTGCAGGTCCTGTACTGACCTTTATGAATACAGAAAATGTTCGACTGTTGCTCTGGCCAGCACATTCTCCAGATCTCTCACCAATTGAAAACGTCTGGTCAATGATGGCCGAGCAACTGACTTGTCACAATACGCCAGTCACTACTCTTGATGAACTGTGTTATCGTGTTCAAGCTGCATGGGCAGCTGCACCTGTACACGCCACCCAAGCTCTGTTTGACTCAATGCCCAGGCCTATCAAGGCCGTTATTACGGCCAGAGGTAGTTGTTCCGAGTTCTGATTTCTCAGGATCTATTCACCCAAATTGCGTGTATCATATATTTTTCCAATGAATACCCGTTTATCATCTGCATTTCTTCTTGGTGTAGCAATTTTAATGGCCAGTGGTGTAGTTACCTAAATGATTGAAAATATTCGAAAGAGCTGAACATTCGCCTTGCACCACAGACATAAAACAAAAGGACATCGTGCAGACGTCATCTACGTTGCTGACGATCTCTGTTGTAGTAAAGAAGTGACAGTGCAACTCGACAACACAGTCTTCCACCGGCAGGCTCCGTTTCACAAGCTTGTCTTTAAACTGGTTTTTGTTTAGGTATGAAATTCTCAGCACTTGTGCCCATGGCGAACTTCAAATCAGAATGCTCTGAAATCTAAAACGCAAGCAACAGGCCTAGGCAAAACAATTTCTTCCTACCAGTACACAGGATCAGAGCTTCACACCTCTACTGTACCCCAGCTGCCGAACACTGATATAGTCTGAAGGTAGTATGGTGAGTGGTAAGGTGCTGGACCATATAACTTGGTACTGTTTCAATTAGTTTATTGAAAAATAACAATTAAACATAAAAAACGTAAGTTTTAACTCTCTTAATGTTCCAGGCAGATACTAAGAAAAGCAATTTAAAACTTTTAAATTTTTTTGCTCTGGATAAGACTGAGCATAATGAGGGCACAAACAATGAAATATGAAAATCAAATATTAAGATTAAAATATGTTGTAACTGTTTTAAAAAATTTAAAATAATATTTTAAATTTTGCTTATCTTGGATGCCGACTAAGGTAATGTTCTTATTGTAACTGTTTTGAATTTGTATTTGAATACATTGGTCGGCGTGAAGGCAGTTCATTACTGCATTTCTTTACTCTGTTACCTTTGTAAGTAGGCTGTTTAGGTTTTTTTATTGGTAACGCCACGTAGCGCTCTGTATGACGATCACTGGCTGTGCTGTGTGCAGTCTGTGGCTGATTGGCATTTTTGTAATACTCGCCATTGTAGCGTTGGGCAGATGGATGTTAACAGCGCGTAGCGTTGTGCAGTTGGAGGTGTGCCGCCAGCGGTGGTGGATGTGGGGAGAGAAATGGCGGAGTTTTGAAATTTGTAAGACTGGATGTCATGGACTGCTATATATATTATGACTTTTGATTACTATTAAGGTAAATACATTGTTTGTTCTCTATTGTGTGTCAGTTTAAGCACAGTCATGTATAATTGTTCAAAGGGAATGTTTCATATGTCGACCTTAGCCGAGGATACCTCACTGGAATCTTCTGATTTTTTCTTGTAGTTTGTGTAACTAGTGTAGCTTTTGTTTATTGCTAGCGCGTAATTGTAGAGAGAATCTCCTTTGAAGTTGAAGTCTTTCATTGGTGTACAGTAAAACAGTTGGGGCATGCATGTAGATTTGCACCAACTATTTCGCAGGTGCGCTTGCAATTAACGAGATATTATTTTCAATGTTAGGTTAATGTGTTTCCTTGTTTTGCTCTTCAAATTGTGTTTTTCTCTGTTATCGAGTGAAATAGTGTGACAATAATAGCAAGTGAAAAACGTAACACTAGGCTCCAAAGTAAACTGAGAAATAAAAGTGACGACGAGCGTAGCTTACCAGCACCACTGTGTAATGAATTAACAGACATTCGAAGTAGTAATTTGGTAACTGTGCATAGGGAAATGGAGCGGGTGTCAATTAATGGTGTAGACAGTGCAACAGGTAGTGAAGAGGGAAGCATTATCGATCGATCGTTCGGCAACAGCTCGCCTCAGGAATCGGGAATGACAGAACGCAATATTGCAAATACTGTAGACTCAGGTTTTGGGTTCTCACCGTTTTCTCAAATGAGTCAAGACACATTTTCCGATTGTCAAAATGTGAATGTTGCCGGTGCAAATTCACTGCCGAAAAGCACTGAGGAACATGTTTCAGACACCAGTGCATTGTTATTACAAATAATGCAACAAATGGGACAAACGCTTCAAAAGTTTGACACAATGGAACAAACTCAGAGACAAACACAGCAAAAGCTTCAAAAGTTAGACACAATGAACAAAACCTTCAAAAATTAGACACAATGTAACAACACCAGAGACAAATACAGCAACACTTAGACGCAATGAAACAACACCAGAGACAAACACAGCAACAGTTAGTCACAATAGAACAAAATCAGAGACAAACACAGCAAAAGCTTCAAAAGTTAGACACCACACTTGAACAAACACATGAAGATTTAACTACTGAGTTACATAACATTGAATCGAAATGTCAAAAAGTCTCGAATGACGTAAAAACACAAATTTGTGAGCATTTTCAACCAATTTTTTCGCGACATGAAAATGCATTACAGAATCACGAAGCAGCCATAAAAGAACTGCAAACCATTGTTCATGAAACTCATGAGACCTTGTGGGCTAAAATTGACTCAGTTGCATCTACCGATTCGTTTACGCTACTTTCATAAACTCAGGAAAATTAAAAGAACACAGTAGATACGATTTCATCACAAATGGACACTCTGAAACTTGGTTCAGAAAAACACACTGAGGAAATAAGTACACTATTGGAGGAAGTAGCCGAACTTTCGGATCAGTTCACTAATTTATCTGCAAAGGTAGATGATGATCTGAATGACGCAAGACCTGTAGCCATCAGTGACACAGAAGAGTATGAACAAATTAAGAAATTCATATAAAATCAGAATCAAATTAATACGTAATACGAAAGAGAAATCCGGGAATTACAAGATCAGTTGGCACAAATAATTAAAAAATTACATATTTCATAGGACACTCGAGCTCCAACACGAGAAGAGGAACTTAGAAATACGGAAAAGCCACAAAATATTAACACAGGGCATTTCGGAAATTATGAAATAAATTCGCAAGGTGCACCGAATTTTGAGATGGAACCGCCGACACGATGTAACAATGACCGATATGCTACTCGCCGACACGATAATTTTGACTATAAGCTGTTCATTACTACACGTAAATTCAAAACATTTAAGAATTCTTGCGACGACATTCATCCTCAAGCGTGGGTCCATCAATTCTCTCATTGTTTTCCTCCCAACTGGTCATTGGAGCACAGGTTAGAATTTATGTGTGGCTACTTGGCGAATGAAACAGCTGTAAGAATGCGATCGGTCATTCACGATTGTCACAGTGATGGAGAATTTTATCATGCCTTCCTCTCAGCGTATTGGTCTCAAGCTACACAAGACCGAGTAAAACATAGCATCATAATGATGAAACATTTCCAACAATCTGAATTTTCCAGTCTTGTGAAATATTTTGAAGACATGTTGCACAAGAATCAGTACCTGTCAAACCCATACACCCCTTAGAACTCATCCGCATTTGCTTAATCAAAGTGCCTGAACATTTACGACATATTATTTTAGAACGACGTTGCAAAGACGACATTGAAGCTTTTCAGGGACTGTTACAAGAACTGGAAATTGACACAGACAATCGCGGAACGCGAAAACAGGAGCACAACAATTACAGGTCAAATCTGTCACAATTCCGCGATGACAGAAATAATACACGACAAGGCTGTTCTTACAACGAAAATCGTGACCTAAACAGACACCACCCGTATGACAACCGTTGGCAGAGTAGTAATAATTACAGTGAACGATCACCTATCTGCGGTAATGACTATCACAGAGACGACAATCAGAGAAACGGACAATACGGGGACCAAAATAATTATTATCAAGGGAGACAGAATAACTTTAGATGCAACGGTCCAACGGAGTTACGATTCAGGGAGAAATTCTCTACCACGTGACCGACAAGAAAGAGACTATGGAATCTACCGACATGACGACAGACGATATGATCGTTACGACAGACCTGAATTGCATCAGAACTGGCGGGATTGAAACAGAGCAGGGCCTTCTCGGCAAGGTGAATTTGTAGAAGTTAGGTCTCCTAATCCCAATAACGACGCGAGCTAACAAGGAGACAGACAATGACTCGCACCGCAGGCACCCACGTGCGCCGGCTGGCTCAGAAAAAAATGACATAGACGCAAACCTTCAGAAAAATTTGAGCATTCTTTACCGATGTACCATATCCCACATGATAATTGCGTTGAAGTTTAAACTCTGTGTACTAGGAAGGGTAAAGGTTTACACCACATTTCACATGTAAAACCGTTTATTGAAAGGTAATCTGCTTTTTAACTTTGTCTTTGCCATAAAACTTTTCATTTCACGTTACTAGTATGCGTTGTCACACTTAGAAACTGTTAACATGCAACAATGTTTTGAAGTTCACTATCCAATCTGGAACCTAGGGTAAATTTTTAAAATAGAAATTACGAATGCATTGTTATAGTGAACAGATGACACAGTGTTATTGTGTGCGTACATTCTTGCTTGTTAGTTGCACGATTACGTAACGACTATAAGGCTCACATACTTAGAACATTTACCAGTACTGCTAATGAGATTTTAATGCATAATTTTGGATTACTTGAAAATACATTCTGGATTTAAAGTACTTTCTGTGAGATACCAGATGACACAGTGGTTAGTTTATGTGACAGCTACACGATTTTATCACAACGCTACTAATGAGTGACAATTTACAATGTTGCTTTTGCGGTGTTTCTGTTTTGTATCTGCACCGTTTTTCTGAATTATTCTGGAAAGTAAAACATGTTTTAGTGGTAACTTTTGTGGTATAGCTATAATGAGACAGCCTTTTGTGTAGCAAAACAACACGTTACAGCACAGTACTTTCTTCATCACGGCAATAAGCGTAATAACTAAGATATCTATACGCAAAGCATTTCACTTTTGTTTATCATGAGGTAAGTACATTGACTTTTACAGAACTTAGCTTTCAGAGGACGATAACTACGACACTTCCACAGAGATTATCTTACAACAAGATGCACAGTTTAGCGCTACAGTACATGTATTTGAGTGATTAATTTTGTACTTATTACATTTATTTTTAAAGATACTTGAAGTACAATGATACAAAGGTTTTCTGTGATATATTTCATTCCATTGCTGTAATCTGTAACACCTGAGGGTATTATTCATTAACCCTCAGGGGGATACACGCTTACTTTGTGTACCATGTGTTTGGCAAGCACAAGGAGCTCTAGCTAATATGGTATTAGCTTGTACATCTTTACACATCGGTGCCATATTTCTCTAACACAGAAATAGACAACTACCCGATAATTTAACGGAGAAACAAACATTATTTTTTACTACGTCAGTGACACATGTTTATGCAATTACACAATTGGATAATTTCACACTTATGATATTGTATTTTGTCTCTACTTTGTGAACTGTTCATATTTTCTCGGAACCATTGTGATACTATGATAGCTTTGAATAAAGTATTTGGTATGGGATCATGATTTTTAAAGTACGTTTGAGGTAGATGACACTATTGAAATGAGCAGAGAATTCTTTTTAGGTTTTGAAATTATTGCAGAAAGGTACGACGATTTTGAGATTTGACTGAGGTGTTATAATGTTATTGTTACAATGACTATGTGTATTATGCTGTTGCAGTATGTTTATAAGCAATAAGATGATGCTACCGTATATGAGGAATTTGATTATGTGGAAAAGGGTGTTGGAAACCAAGAATCGTACTTTCACATGTATTAAATGTATGTATATTCGTAAATGTATCACAACGCTGACGAAATTTTTTTGGACACTGTTATATTTATAGGATTTTGTCTCTACACATTTGTAAAGCAAATTCTCGACCTGTGAAATTTTTTATATGAGACTGTCACTATAGTGCAAAGTGGTGTCGTAAATATTTCGGTGAGAAAGTTAAGTGACTACCTTCACCTAATGCGTCGTGGGCACCCAACTGGGCGACCATCGCCTGAAAAAAGCCATTAGTGTGTGTCTTTCAGAGGCACAGATGGAAAAAAAGGGGCCATTACCCTCCCTATTGACATTTCTTTGTAGAAAGCATCGCAAATACGACACGCTAAAACTTGAAAACATATGATTACAATTTTTGAGCTCTTAATTTTTACTAAAATGCCTAATGAAATGATGAGAAACATTTTTACATCTATTGTCTTTCTAATTGAGACATTGCCCAATTTGTTTAATATCTAGTTTCTAGCTGCCCTGCAGCATTGGTTAAAATAAAATTTTATAGATGTACTAATATAAATATTTTATGCCTACAGATCCAGTAAAGAATTACTTTATAATGTACTCCAAAAGAAACGTAGGAGCGCAAAAAGACATTTCCCTTCACAGAAATAGCATACAGAATTTTCTTTTCAAGTACTTGGTAATTTCTTTTGTAGAATAAATTGTTATGCATCACCCTAGTGTTAAGTTGTGACATAGGTATTAAACATGGCCATTTTTACTGTAATATTTTTTCTGCTTTAGCTTTGTCATGTTTAGATATAAATTGTTGCATTTGCTACTGCTATTTGCCAGGCATAGTGCTACTAAATTTCACTTTGTATTACTCTGTTAAGCTAGTTTTACTACTGATTTATTTTTCTTGTTGCTGCACATTGGCTCATATTAGTTGTAATGTTGCATTGCTTGATAATTTAGATTTACTGTAGCTTGCTTTGCCAATTTGCATTTTTTTGTCATTGCTGTTTGTGTTAATTGTTTTGTGCTGCTGCATTGTGTCGTCCCTTAGTTTAGCATCTGAGCTCAGTAGATTTAAGTTATCTTAAGAGAGGGTAGACTATATAAGAAACTAACTATGATGAATTGGAAGAAATGCATTGAGAAGCTATAAGAAAATGGCAGGCCAATAAAGTAGTGTACAGTGGACAAAAACTATTTTTGAAAGAGGATGTGAACATAATATAAAAAGCATGCTTGAATAGGATTTTTTTGGCTGGAGCAAATGTTGAAATAAGAGGGACGATCTATGGAATGAAGTTTTAGGTTGGACTGCAGTACCAAATGTTACACTGGAAACAAACCTTGTCCTTTCCTTTTGTGTTATCCCACTATGTGTTTGTGTACTCTTGTGTATTTGTTTTCTTCCTGTCTCTGTGTACTGTTTCATAGAATTTTTTTTCTTCTAATACTAAGCTACATTCACTATGATGAGGAATACTGTTACCCTCAAATATAATTTGCATTAATAATATGTTACTTACTTTGTAAAGATGTTTAGACATTATTTATTCTGTTTTGTTTCAATGCTCATGTGTGAAGCTGATGTTTGAAAAGTTATTCTGATCTTTTATGTATTTACTTGTCATAATTCCTGTAACAATGATGTATATGTTTATTTCTACTCTTTTGTAAAGCCTGCATTACTACAAATGTTATCTGTATTGTTATGTTCTTTAATGATGTACTTTGTACCTTTGTAATTGTATTCTTATGTTATAAAATTGTAATTGACACCAGTTCATGAAATTAGTAACTTGTAATTTACATTTCACTGCACATGTTTCTGTTGGTCATAGTATATGGACAATATGTGAGAAGTAGGGACTCATAGTGTTTGCACATGTGTTAATAATTCAGCTAGGGACTGGATAACAGCATTGCTGGTTATAAGGACATTTCAAAAAAAATTGTGAGTGCACAAGTGGTGGTTTATGGACTTGCTGTATTCTCCACAAGACTCTTCGATGGTGATCGTGCACCTGCACAGTCGCAACAAATGGCTGCTGGCCATCTCTACAAGGACTACAGTGGGTCTGCATCTCTGGTGGCCCACCAATACCGTAATCTCTACCGGAACCACAGTGGGTCTGTTCTGTGATGACCTACCTAACATTATTCTTCAAAACTTCGACTAACTCTGCTGTGGGTTTGCTCTGTTGTGGCCCATTACCTGTCTGCATGTCAAGAATCAGCAATTTTCCTGTGATGAATGATCAGGACTGTCTTTATGGATTGTGAGAAAATTTTAGCTTTTGACCAAAACTGTATCAATAAGTGTGTGCATTTGATATCTTTGTTATTGTAATTATGAAAAAATTTTTCAGATCTGTATTGGCCACTGCCCAAAACAATTTGTAAAATTTTTCGTGGGGAGCGTGGGGGCTATGTAAGTAGGCTGTTTAGGTTTTTTTATTGGTAACGCCACGTAGCGCTCTGTATGAAGATCACTGGCTGTGCTGTGTGCAGGCTGTGACTGGTTGGCATTGTTGTGACACTCGCCATTGTAGAGATGGGCAGCTGGATGTTAACAGCGTGTAGCGTTGCGCAGTTGGAGGTGAGCCGCCAGCATTGGTGGATGTGGGGAGAGAAATGGCGGAGTTTTGAAATTTGTAAGACTAGGTGTCATGAACTGCTATATATATTATGACTTTTGATTACTGTTAAGGTAAATACATTGTTTGTTCTCTATTAAAATCTTTCATTTGCTAACTATGCCTATCAGTAGTTAGTGCCTTCTGTAGTTTTAATCTTTTATTTAGCAGACAGCAGTAGCGCTCAATGTATTGCAGTAGTTCGAGTAACCACGATGTTTGTGAGGTAAGTGATTTGTGAAACGGATAGGTTGATGTTAGTCAGGTCCATTCTTTGTAGCGATTACTGAAAGTCAGATTGCGTTGCGCTAAAAATATTGTGTGTCAGTTTAAGCACAGTCATGTATAATTGTGCAAAGGGGACGTTTCACTTTTTAAAGTTGTAATTGTCTTTCATATTTTATTGTTTGCGTCTAAATTGTTCTCACTCTTCTCCAGAGCAGAAAAATGTAAATGGTTGAAAAGGTTGTAAATTGATTTTTCAATTATATATCATCTGGCAACTAGTCAGATTAAATTGTCAAAATAAACAACAACAAACATTAACAGCCCAATTCTAGTGGCCAGTTACATTTCAAATGAGTTACCAAAACTTAGAACGTAGCTCCCACACAGAAACCTTTAGGAAACAAAGCCGTCCAATGGGCTATCTTCTGAGACTCATTTCCCTACAGTGTAAAGGTCCATGAATAATAAGACGCTGCCTGAAACGCACTAAGTTTTAACCTTGTAAATAGTACTTCAACCACACACAGAATTACATCTGAATTTCAAATACACAGCCGCCCGCTGTGGCCGAGCGGTACTAGGCTCTTCAGTCCAGAACCGCGCTGCTGCTACGGTTGCAGGTTCGAATCCTATCTTGGGCATGGATGTGTGTGACGTCCTTAGGTTAGTTAGGTTTAAGTAGTTCTAAGTCTAGGGTTCTGGTGACCTCAGATGTTAAGTTCCATAGTGTTAGAGCCATTTGAACTATTTTCAAAGTACGGAGAGTGGCTCACACATTTAGTCTTCAGACATTAAAATGAAAAGACTAGAGATTACACGAAAGAACAACTACGAAATGTCCACTAGTGTGAGATGTCACAAGAATCAAAATATGAATACCTTTTAATGCTGAAATGGCATAGAACAGTTCGAAAGCCTAATAATAATATATATACATTCCGTATTTCTGTCACTGCTAACGGCCTCAGAAAATTTTCTATAAAATGTAAACACAAATAAAATGCCTGCTTCATGAATACTGACAAGTGGGAGGCAAAACTTTATAGTGTCAACAAGAAGTAACACACTTGCATATCAGGGGAGCAGAGCACAACCAATGCGCCCACACAGGTCTGGACTGCACAATTTTACTATCCAATAAACAGGATAGCAGAACATCACGGCAACAGATATGTATCTTCCAAAAGTTCTCTCCCTGGTACCTGATGTCTGTGCAGTAGATGCTCGCGGTAGTTTTCACGTTGTTCTTGGATGGAATCAAAGCGCTACAAGCCCCCCGTAAATCAGGCAAGTCAGTGTACTCAAGGACACGGACTCCAACCCGCCACTCTCCGCTGCCCAAGCATGAAGCAAACAGCCACTTCAAGAGCGTGGCCGCTCCATTAACTGTCAACACATCTGCTTCGATCCTTCAGTTGAACCCAAGTGTCAAAACTAGTCACTCGGTGGTTGGATGGACCCATCAGCAAAACATCGATCACGATTCGCGGTATGCAGAGGACGCTGAGGCAACTTCACTGCAGTAGCTCATTCGCGAGGCTTTATCCTCGCAATGTACTACCCCGCTGCCCCATAACGGGACGCGGCAGTTAGCAGGCATCATGCCAGAGACGTTACTCTAGAGCAGCAGGTATTTATAAAGGCTCTGACACACCCCAAAGGCACAATAAAATGACCGTAATACATAGACGAAGTTTACTGACACAATAACATAAAATGCAAAGTTGAGCTAAAACACTACGACTGCAGACAACTACGAGATTGATTGCCATTTTTTGGCTGCGAGAGTTGACCAGAGACTGGGGTATCGTCAGGACTGCTACAGAGAAATGTGATAGGATCGCAACTGTTCACTACATACATAAATGATCTGACGGATAGGGAGAGCAACAAATTGCGACTGTTTACTGATGACGCTGTGGTGCCTGGGAAGGTTTCGTCGTTGAGTGACAGTAAAAATATACAAAAATGACGTAGACAACATATCTAGTTGTATGATGAATGGTGGCTTGCTTTAAACGTAGAAAAATGTAAGTTACTTCTGATGAGTAAGAAAAACACGCCTGTAACGTTGAAGACAACATCAGCACTGTGCTTCTTGACGCAGTCACATCGTCTAAATATCTTTGCCTAACGTTACAGAGTGATATGAAATTGAATGACCAATTCAGGTCGGTAGTAAGGAAGGCAAATGCTTTTGTTAGGAGAATTTTGTATAATTATAGTTCATTTATAAAGGAGATGGCCTATAGGACTCAAGTGCAACCAGTTTTTAAGTGTTGCTCGAGTGTTTGGGATCCTCGCCAGGACAGATTATTGGAAGACATTCAGGCAATTCAAAGACATGCTGCTGTATTTGATCAGTGTACAAGAAGGACGGAAATGATTTCTGAGTTCGAATGGGAATCATTGGAGGGAAGACGACGTTCTTTCCGCGAGGTACTCTACTCGTACATCCATTACGAATATTCCCGTACAGGCGAGACATTCTACTTCAAAGTCGCTTGCCCGGTGTTGGAGGATAAATACGATATTGCAGAGGCTGTGTTATTCTGAATACGAAGCAAACTTACTTACATAATCGATGTACGAGTACAGTTTGTAGACGCATCGTTGACGACGTATGGAAGTTTCGGTTTGACCGTGTGTCGTGCACGGATAACTAAATGGTATGGCGAACGCTCGCGATAAGCGGGAAATTCGGTTTGGAATCCCAGTCCAGCACAAACATCTGTTGTCGTCACTCCATTCCACAGCTAATGGTTGTTCATATTCGCAATTGCGAATACGTTTAACGTTTTTCATAACGGTTGTAGTCGCCACAGTGCCTGCTTCTTACAGACACTGTGCGTCGTATTGAGAACTTTTCATCACGTTCAGAACAACACAGACATTGCAGTATCGTACTGTTAAAATGATGAGTAAAAGGTAGTTATTAATGTTTTACACAAGTTTGTAGAGAAAATCGGCGATGAAGTTTCCTAACGACCTTTCATTTACGTAAACTGAGGCATTTTTGTAAACGATATGCGTTGCACAACAGGTAGCGTTACAGAATGATAAATGGGTATTCTGTAGGTTAGAATCTAGATACGCTGTTTTTCCATTTTTTCGTTATATTCATTATTTAAACATAAAATTCATAAAATGTTTGCTAATTAACAGATATGTAATGATAAATATATGTGAAAGTAGTGTGACTAGGGCCTCCCGTCGGGTAGACAGCTCGCCGGGTGGAATCCTTTCGATTTCACGCCACTTCGGTGACTTGCGCGTCGATGGGAATGAAATGATGATGATGATGATGACAACACAACACCCAGTCCCGGGGCCTGAGGATTGACATACTGTCGCGCTAACCACTCAGCTACCGGAGGCGGACATATGTAATGATTATTTTTATGGACTATGCACGTCTTCTTGTTTCTTATTACATATCGCAGACAAAGTTCCAGTTTTCATTGCAGCTATAAATTCTTCACTATAGATATTTTACACTCCTGGAAATTGAAATAAGAACACCGTGAATTCATTGTCCCAGGAAGGGGAAACTTTATTGACACATTCCTGGGGTCAGATACATCACATGATCACACTGACAGAACCACAGGCACATAGACACAGGCAACAGAGCATGCACAATGTCGGCACTAGTACAGTGTATATCCACCTTTCGCAGCAATGCAGGCTGCTATTCTCCCATGGAGACGATCGTAGAGATGCTGGATGTAGTCCTGTGGAACGGCTTGCCATTCCATTTCCACCTGGCGCCTCAGTTGGACCAGCGTTCGTGCTGGACGTGCAGACCGCGTGAGACGACGCTTCATCCAGTCCCAAACATGCTCAATAGGGGACAGATCCGGAGATCTTGCTGGCCAGGGTAGTTGACTTACACCTTCTAGAGCACGTTGGCTGGCACGGGATACATGCGGATGTGCATTGTCCTGTTGGAACAGCAAGTTCCCTTGCCGGTCTAGGAATGGTAGAACGATGGGTTCAATGACGGTTTGGATGTACCGTGCACTATTCAGTGTCCCCTCGACGATCACCAGAGGTGTACGGCCAGTGTAGGAGATCGCTCCCCACAACATGATGCCGGGTGTTGACCCTGTGTGCCTCGGTCGTATGCAGTCCTGATTGTGGCGCTCACCTGCACGGCGCCAAACACGCACACGACCATCATTGGCACCAAGGCAGAAGTGACTCTCATCGCTGAAGACGACACGTCTCCATTCGTCCCTCCATTCACGCCTGTCGCGACACCACTGGAGGCGGGCTGCACGATGGTGGGGCGTGAGCGGAAGACTGCCTAACGGTGTGCGGGACCGTAGCCCAGCTTCATGGAGACGGTTGCGAATGGTCCTCGCCGATACCCCAGGAGCAACAGTGTCCCTAATTTGCTGAGAATTGGCGGTGCGGTCCCCTACGGCACTGCGTAGGATCCTACGGTCTTGGCGTGTATTCGTGCGTCGCTGCGGTCCGGTCCCAGGTCGACGGGCACGTGCACCTTCCGCCAACCACTGGCGACAACATCGATGTACTGTGGAGACCTCACGCCCCACGTGTTGAGCAATTCGGCGGTACGTCCACCCGGCCTCCCGCATGCCCACTATACGCCCTCGCTCAAAGTCCGTCAACTGCACATAAGGTTCACGTCCACGCTGTCGCGGCATGCTACCAGTGTTAAAGACTGCGATGGAGCTCCGTATGCCACGGCAAACTGGCTGACACTGACGGCGGCGGTGCACAAATGCTGCGCAGCTAGCGCCATTCGTCGGCCAACACCGCGGTTCCTGGTGTGTCCGCTGTGCCGTGCGTGTGATAATTGCTTGTACAGCCCTCTCGCAGTGTCCGGAGCAAGTATGGTGGGTCTGACACACCGGTGTCAATGTGTTCTTTTTTCCATTTCCATAAGTGTATATAAGATGGTTAATAAAGATCGTTTAAATTAAGAAAAAACCAAAATTAAAATTTTGGTCAAAAGTGAAAAATGAAAAACCTTTCATTTCAACTGCTTTCATTGTTTTATACCACAGATGCGGTCTGAATCGAGCCTAAGTGATAACTGTCTTAACAACGAGAAAAACAATAACTTTCATGGTATTGAGCACCACATACAAATGCTCATTTTTCCGATTACTACCGCGCCAGTGTAATCTGAACGCAACTGAACTCATCAGTAGTCAAGGGATTTTTCACGAGAAATTACAAGACATTTTAGCTGCCAAACTGGAACTGAAGCGCGAAGCTTTTTGACACGTCACTGCTGAAAGTTGCCATGATTGTGAAAGAAGAGGACAAAAATGTGGCTCTTCGATGTCTTCATGGATTGGGTTGTTGATCGCCTCGTCATCATCGTAGCAGATATCAGTTCCAGTACTGAGATTTATTATACAGATTCGGATATGGAGGAAGGTCAGAGATTACCAGACGACTGAGTGTAAGCACTACCACAAGTGGTTTTAGTATTTAACAATAGGTGCTATAAGCTTTTACGTCACAAACAGCTCATAAAGAAAAAAAACTATCCCGCGTTTAAGTAGACATGTCATCACTTCTCTCAGTACTACTTTATCTAAGAACGAGGGCATGTGATGCTTTCCGTCTGGTCCCCTACGTACTGTATTGCAAGAGTTTTACTGTACAGTAACTTTGTTGAAAAATTAAATGACATTCGGAGCTGTATCAGTTCTCTGCAGGTCTATTTTTATGAACTGCAACTTTTCACATAACTGCGGATTAGCTGGACCAGCTGGCTGGCCAGTGCTGTCCAAATTAAATGACCCGGCAAAGCTGTTCTCCTGAATTACCTCTGTGTCGATGTGTGCGTAAAAACGCAGACCATCAAACGTATCCCAACAATCGTACTTGATTGCACTCCAGACAGCTAGGGTTCCGCTCTACGTAAAATGGAATCGAATGATATTCCTGTAAACTTGGACTAATACAGAGTGTAATGTTTATATCGCGTTTATTCTTATGATGAAGGCAGTATGGTTGTGATACCTGGTATCCTCCGCCATGTACCTTACTGTGGTTTGCAGTGTATGTACGTAGATGCAGATGTGGAGGTGACATTGTAAGGCAAGTATGTATCTTGAATGGGCCTCTAGAGACGATACGGAGCACAACTGAGGAAATCCACTGACAAAAGCTCCTTTGACAAAGGGGAAATAGTTACGGTCTTGGAAGCAGCGAAGCCCCTCTGCTATTCGCGTGCTACTGTCGTGAGCATCTATGGAAAGTATGTGCAGGGAGATGAAGTCACGACCAGGCAAAAAACGTTTGTAGTTCACGCCTCATCACAGAACATGGAGATTGGAGAATGTCCACTCTATAGAGCAAGATAAGCTGCCATCTGTACCAGATCTGACACCGGAGTTCAGTTCTGGAGCAGGCACGAGTGTCTCAGAGAGCTCTATTCAGTGCACGTTTGTGAACGTTGGGCTTCACAGCAAACATCCACCTCGAACCCAACGAACCATCAACTACGGTTCGCAGTTGGCACCAAGATTGGACGTAACATATAGCCTGTTCGGATGCACCCCACTTCTTTTTAAACAGGGAATCTGGACATACCGCCATCTGGAAGGAACAGCACCTCACGCCAAGCACCACGGCATAGACACTGGACTCTGAGTGGCAGTATTATGAGGTGGCACATTTCAGCTGGACTTGCGTTGTACCTGTTGTAGTAATAAGAGGTACCATGACAACTGTGAAGTACGCGAACTTTCTTGTGAACCACGTGTATCCCTTATGCGTGAGGCAAAGGCAGATTCCTGTAGGGTATTTGGCTGTGCCACAAGCCCACAATCGTGCTACGGTGGACTCAGGTTAAGCCGTTATGGCCCCAGCTTATGTGTTGGTTTAAACCTTGATTGTTATTCTGCGTTTCTGTTCCCCAGGTTATTGCGGTTATGCCGTGGTTCTTCCTCTTTCTACGTGCGGCAGCAGCGGTGTGTATCGATATTCGCACCTTGTACTATCTTTGGTCTGGTTCTTACAGTTTCCGGCTTGCCGGTGAGCGTCAGTCTGTTCACATTGTGACGTTGTTTTTCGTGGTTGGCTGATAGGGGTATTCCCGTGAGCAACAGCGAGTGCTCGACTTGGCGAAAGTTTGGGCACCATCCGGTGGAGTTTAATTGTAGTTTGGCTATTTGAAGTCCAAGTGCACCAGCGGAATTTTCTGCCTTGTGGCCGTTAGCGTTCCGGTTACCTGCCGTGGCCGCTGACGTAAAATTCAGCAGTGTCCTTTCGTCACCGTGAGGTCGCTGTGCAACACGTGAGTGTAATTTTGACAGCTTTTGCATACTTGGTTGTAGGCGGCTACGCCTTTTACGTTTTGGCTTTGGAGTTCCTTGTGTACTGCTCGGGTGGAAAGCAAGTCGTCTTGTTAGTGGGTCCGTTGAATGTCTCTTGGTTGGGATGCCGGCTAATCGGATACAGTTGGACCGACTACCTGTCTCCGCAAAGCGAACGTTAATATTTAAAATGCAGACCGACCCCCGGAAACTTCTGAGCGCCACTGGCTGTACTACCTTTTCTTAGTGGTGTTTGATTGTGTATTTTAATGGTTTGAATTTGTATACTTTTAATTGGGTTTTAAATAAGGGGCCGTCAGCCGCTTTAAATCTGAATGCTCTTTACCTGTCAAGTCTTACATTGTTTGGGCCTTCAGCCTCATTTAAAATATTTTTCGATAAAGCTTTGAGCCTTCTGCCTTTGAAACTTTGTGGTAGTTGTGTTCTAAATCATGGGCCTTCAGCCCTTATGAAAATTAAAGAGGTTGCGCCCTTAAGGTATACGATGGTGTGACATATTCAGTCGATAGTTAAGCTCGGACATTTGCGCTCTAATTTTTGGGCAACTAAATAAAGTTATATGTGTTCGAGTGTAACTGACAGCCGCTTATTTTTGTCCCCTTTCCACAATTCCAACTACCTGTTCTGTCCTGCGTATTTAACAAGGCGTTTCACACAGCTCCTGATCTGTTCCCAATTGAAGACTTCGGGATGCTATCGGCGGTCATCCACATGACCGTAATTTGAGGGAACTCTGCGTAGAAACCTGAAACTTTCAGCACTTTTCGAATCCATGTCACGTAAAATCCTTGCTTTATCGAGTTTAATATGTGGACGAAAACGTCATTAAACTGATGTTAGATATTTATTGACTCATCTGTTTAGATGGATAGCATCAATACCAAGCTGGGCAGAATAGATACTCAGTCAATCAAAACAGGTTGAAAAGTTTATATATAATAGGATATGGCAGTTTCTTCTGAAATTTTCGCCATTATGTGCATCTTTGTATGCCTGAATCCTTTGGTAATATGTTTCTCTTTAGCTACAAGGGTGGTAGAAGACGACAGAGAGAGAGAGTCTTATGAGAGAGAGCGTGTAGTCGCTGTGTGTGGAACTTTAATTGCGAAAGTGCTGCATAAAGAATGAGTTTTATATAAGATGTACACTGACGTGACAAAGGTTAGAAGACGATGCTGAGATGATTTCATGGAGTCACAGCACATTTGGAAAAACGTAACATGAACAGAGTTTTTATTTGCTGCGAGCGGTAACTGAGTAATTATTGTAACGTAATGATTACATTTTGTTATACGATACATACGTTTTCTTGTTCAGAGCGAATTATCGGCCATGTTTTCAGAATCCTAATTATTGTTCGTCACCATGCACTTTTAGATAAAAGCAATTTTGGTAGGAAAAGCAAAAATCAGATTTCATATTTCGTAACTTAAGTACTATTTGTGTTAATCAGAATTTTTCGTTTGTCATAAAGCAAAGGAAGTTTATAGATTCATGTTTGTTCGACTCTCTTCTGTGTCACTGATATCATATCAGTTTAAAAAGAGCTCATTTACTTGCCAACGTTTCGTTAAGTTTATCTTCACAGTTTGAATTCAGATGGTAACATTACTGCACTGTCACGCCTTGAACTATAGCATGGACGGCGAGTAGAATTTTCTGGGAAGATTAGAAAATTCTCATTTGAGAAACCGTCTCAAATAAATAGTAAGGCAATTAACCGTGCAGTGATTTATTTACACCGTACAGTGCAGCACTTCATATTCTACAACTGAACATGACACAGCATAGCTGGTTTATTCATTTCAAGTAAGAAACAATTGTAGGGAGTTAGTAAATCGTATTCTTTTGTAAGATTTTCATGTAACTCAGTACAAGCACTTTCTAACAGAGCACAGCACCATAGCTTCAATACGCGACTCTTAGCCTGTGTGTTGTGACTGATGAAGAAGCCATTGTTTTAACTTTCTGGATGTCGGGAAGGGTCCGTATTACGGCAACTTCAATAATGGAATGTCAGTTATGATGCTACGAACGTGGGGACAACACAACACTCATCCCCGAGAAAATCTCGTGCTCTGCTGGTCTAGAAACTTTTCCAGTAGCAGCTACTATTCTTAAACCATTTCCTTCATGTCAGCTAGTTCATTCCCATTAGGAACAACATCAAAAAATGCTTGAACAATGCACTTTCTTCACTGCTACTGTCAAGAACACAACGCACGGTTACTTCTGAGCTGTTAGTTCTTGTGATAGGGTGATTTATTTTGCTCTGAAAAGGTTTCTCATAAACATCTTCTAATAAATCTTCCTCAATTTGTTTCCAGTTAAAGTAGTTTTGTTCAGTTGCAAGTACATTCACACTTATATTCTGTGAGTCATCAGTCTCTACATTTTAGTTGCCTTTTCAAACCTGTTACGAATTTTATATCAAAGCACTCCATTTCTGACTGTTGCACATCAGCTAAACTATGCCCTACCTTTGAGCAACTGCGTCCCTGCGCAACATTGCAATCTATAGCAGTGTCGTCGGCTTTTACAGTTTGTGGCAAGTCAATACACCTAACAAGTTCTTGACCTTTTATTATTGCTACCCCCTTCATCCATCAATTACCCCCTCTTTAAAACCTTGCAAAACTGACTCTACTTCCTGTACCACAACTTCAGCCTTTAGAGTGCCATCATTGTCGAAAATGTAAGCCTTTCCGAATCTTCGTCCGTATCAGACTCATACCCGTTAATTCCTTCCTCCCTATTACCTATAGCGGTTTCCGTCTCTTCCTTGACCTATTTTCATAAAGTGTCGAAAATGCTGTCGACTACATTATGAGAGTGGTTTAACACATCACTGGTGCTGTCTGTTCCTATTTTATCATCCCTGTTTTTGTTTGCGTATGTTGGCTGACTGTGGTCTGTGTGTTTGTTACTGGTCGTGTTACTGTTTCTGCCTTGTTGAAACGTCCCCTTAGAAAAATTAATGAATGACTCTGCTTAAACTAAGATCCAATTTTTTTTTTGCTTTATATTTTTATTTTTTTGAGCGCAACGCAATATGACTTTCAGTAATCCCTACAAGAGAATGGCCCTGACTAAATTAACCTATACGTTTCACAAATCACTTACCTCACAAAAATCTTCGTTACTCAAACTACTGCAATACAGCGAGCGCCACTACTGCCAGCTAAATAAAAGTTTCAAACTACGGAAGGCACTAACTACTGATAGGCAAAGTTAGCAAATGAAAGATTTTGATAGAGAACAAACAATGTATTTACCTTAATAGTGTTCAAAAGTCAATGTATATAGCAGTTCATGACATACAGTCTTACAAATATCAAAACTTCGCCATCTCTCTCCCCACATCACCACTGCTGGCGGCTCACCTCCAACCGCGCAACGCTACGCGCTGTTCACATCCAGCTGCCCAACACTACAATGGCAGACAACAACGCAAACTAGCCACAGACTGCACACAGCACAGCCAGTGATTTTCATACAGAGCGCTACTTGGCGTTACCAATATAAAAACCTGAACAGCGTACTTACATTGTGAGCGCCAGTTTTCTCATAGACGAGATTTAGTTTCCCACACGCGGTCTGTTATATTCATTTGATACAGAATCAGGTACGATAGCATTTTGCTCTTCCTCTTGCCTTAACGGTACATTAATTACATTTCTGCTTTTGTCGTAATAACTGTTCCGAAAGTGTGGTGACTGTCCATCCTCTCTTCCTCTACCACGATCTTGATTACGATAATTAGATCTTGTATTCCGAATCTCCAAACTTCTAACATTCACGTTCCCACTGTCATTATTTCTGTTGTTTACCTGACTGTTAGAACACCAGTTATTACTTTGCGTCTGCTCTTCAGCAGAAGCTACTTTTTTTACTCGCTCTAAGTATTCAATAAACCTGTCCACATTATCCCTAGGTGCGGATATGATTCTCTTCTGCCAGCACCAAGGCAGCTTACCTCCTAGTACCATGATAATCATTTTCGGTTTCATCTTTTCTGTCAGATGTGCCGGCCGTGAAATCCACTTTCTAGAGAATTTTAGTCACTCACGTCGTGGAGCAAACATTTTACCTCTCCAAAACTCTCTTAGGACGTCGTTTTGTTTATTGTTTGACCATTACTCATTAAGGAATGCAGAAATAAATTCAGAAAGAGTTTTGCCTCTCATCATTATGTCTGCTGACCACCGCAAAGCATCTCCTGAGAAATGACTTCTAGTGAAGGAAATTTTCTCTCGATCTGACCATGCACTAGGCAAAACATCCTCAAAATCATTCCAGAACTCTAATGGATCAATTTGTCTCTTTGGATCAAAACCTAAAAACTGACGACATCCGATTAAAGCGACGGCAACTAAAGCCACATGTTGTACAATAGTATTACTAGAACTACCAGAGGTTACTCTATTTTCCATGTAAGTAATACTATTATTCAATTTTTCTATTTGTACTTCTGCTTCCACTCTGTCAGAACATCTTTTGTCCACATCCTCACATAAATGCACACAATCTGCTTTAACTTTTTAAATGTCTGTTTGACAAGCATTTACTCTATTGGTTACTTCTTCAAATCGATTAGAGCAAAGTTTTCATTTTCTGCCTACTCTTTCTGAAATCCTCCCTTCCAGAGGTTTATCTGCTTCTTTGAAATCTTTGCGAAGTTAGTCAATTTCACTTTTGAGAGTACAATACAGTTTATTTAGTTGTTGCCGGACTTTTATTTGCAGATTATGGATATTGGCATCAATTTATAATTTAAACTACACAGTTTTGAGCTCATTTCATCCTTTAATGCTTTATTGCACTTCCTTAGTTCTTTATTATTAGACTCTATCCTACTTTTCAGTTCTTTGTTACCATCCTTAGCTCTTCACTTTAGTGTTTGCTACTGCATTTCATTTTATTGTTTAGTTGCTTATCATGCAATTCGAGTTTGTCAGACAGTAATTGCATCCAATTTGGAGCCTCTACATTAGGTGAAGTGAAGACTAGTCTTGCCCCTCGGGCTGTGTTTATTATATACTAGAGCAGCGGACGGCCGAGGGAACACCTGCTGTCATCCGGTCTATTCCCACTGTAGTAGCCTCTCAGACCCATAGTATTTTATAACAATGCCATGAATCAATTTAGAATTTTCTTAATTTTTTTGTACATTTAGTTAAGTTGGATAAATCAGAGAAAAAGTTTTAGCTCGCCTGCGTTTAAACTTTGCCGTCAAGAATTTTTAGTACAGAATTGACAGTAGAACATGGCCTCTGAACTACAACTTTAAGAGACCTTGTTACTATTTACACCCAGGCTTTGAAACGTGTTATAGCTCTATTACTTAATATATTTCATGCCTTGCTGTAACCATAATTACATTCATATAACATATACCTAATCTACTACAAATAAGGGCGTTTTTGTTCCAGATTTAGCTGCCAGTTAATTATTCGAAAACTATTATAAGTAGCTCAGTGGGGTTACACACTTTTATATTGAATGGAAGCTTGATACAAATTTTCGTATTTCTAACATTTAACGCCCTCAATTTTTCTTAAAAACGAGGATTTTGGCCAAGATATTTCTTTTATGACGTTGAGACTAGTACCAGTTGATTTTGACAAACATCTGCACGTTATGACCAGTTTCTGGCTTCCTAGATTTACTATTTAGCGCCACTTATTTTTTTCTTAAAACCAGGTATGTAGTGAAAATTAACCATTTGATCAATCTTAGATTTGACAATTTAAACATTAATATACCAAAGCACATGCTGACGGAGTTTGTAAAAGCAACTTTAACTTTCAATTTCATTCTTAAACTATGGTGCAATACTGGTGTTCGCTAAATTGAAATATTGTTTTGTTAAGTGCTGTGCCGAAGAAGGAAAATATCATTGCTGAGATGGCACCCTGCGTAGGATAAGATTTTCGAGCACACTTCCTCCTTAAGATTCCGTCTGAGCCGTTAATGGATGTGCTAAGCCCCGGGCGTCGGACACGCCTGCTTCCCATCAAAACTCCTTGGCGGCCCTCCTTAGCTCTCCGCCGCGCACAGCTGTCCCACTTACTCTCCAGAAAATGAAATGCTGTTGCCTGTTGTATCAGAATTGGTGTGCTGCTTCACACCTGTAACACTGACCGTAATGGATCGATGGAAGTTGCTGCGCAAGGCGCTAACTAGCAACGATGCCTCGAGAGTTAAAAAATGTACACCTTGCCGAATGAGATCCAATAGTGTGGAAAATAGTCATCGATTCTTCAGCTCTCCATGCAGTTTTCTTTGCAAAAGCAGCTACATGAATACCGGCTTCATCAAAATGTAAACGAATATTTGACATATCAGAGGTAAACTATCAAAAATTAACTAAAATAATTTTTAAGAATATCACTCCCTTAGGTCTCGTAGCAGTACATCGTCATGATCTAATGTCTCAATATTTTCACTATCTGCTAGGTGGAACGCAAAGTTTTTCAGGGTGATCTGTTGATTGTCCACATTAGTTTAGTGGAAAAGAGTCAGTATCGTTGAGACGCAAGCCTGAACCTCTGCTTTCGCATGCATCGTTTGGCGTACTGCCTTAGCAGCTGCAACTGAACGTTCGTGAAACAGATACTGAAGATTAAACTACGAAGCGGTCACTGTTCGTCCTATAGAATTCTAGATGATAGGTCGAAACCATGCAGTGGGAAACACGACATTGTGAAATATTCATGTATTATCGATCATTCATTGTTACTATTTAATTCCTACGGCACCATACAAAATATAGCGATTGGGGAGCAACTGAAGGACTTTAATAATCGATAGAACTTACCTAGGATAGAACCGTTTATATGCTGTCCAGTGCTTCATTTTACGTAGCCTGTCGATCACATTTATCTTATACACTACGGTGATCTTTAATAATGTTTTATTAGTCATATTTTGTACAATATAACACCTTACGACATTTTGATTTTATTTACAGCAGTGGACCAGCAAGAAATCTTTAACCTTGAAGAGACCACATTCTTCTTTGGATTCGGCACTGCATAATTATTTACAGATCTTAAGTCTTAAGTGAAACACTGACTTCAGGAAATCTGAAGAAGAAGAAACTGAGGGAATTTGAAATATAGTTCTATAAAAAGAATAACTTGGCAGATAAGGTAGAAAATGATGTGCTACTGTAAAGATTAGGAAAAGGAACAAAAGGGAAAAAGTCCTTACAAGAGGAAGATAATGCTTACTGAGACATTTGTTAGGTCATCTAAGATTAATTAAGTCTGCGCTGGAAGCAGCAGTTGAGGGGAAGAATTTGAGGGACAGACAGTAACTTGATTGAAGAAGAGGGAATATAGAAGAAGGTAGGTGTAGCATTTATTTACACATTCAAATTATCATAGAATAAGAAGGAAGTAAAGAAAAGCATGAAACAGTTGGAAGACAAAAAATATGGGAAAACCGAAAGCACAACATAACATAGTACCATGCCTAATACGGTTTAACAATACCAAAATACTTTCCATGTATCTCTGAGTGGACGAATAGAGATTCTGCATGGTTTTCCAGAGAATCTTATCAGGATATTTCTGCAAAATAATGGCAAGTTGTGATAATGCCAATCAAGGTGGATAGCGATCACGTACCCTCCTCTTGAAAATAGAGGAAAAAAACTGAATAATATTGAGATCACGTGACTATGGTGGCCCGAGGAGATGCGACAATTCATCCTTGCGCTTACAAAACCTGTAATGGACGATGTGAGTTGTGTGAACATAGTCCCTATCGTCTTGAAATATAGCACCACACCTGGAGAACGCTGTAACACGGGGTAGACCTGATCAACCACAACTGGGGAGCGCTGTAACACGGGATAGACCTGATCAACCACAACTGGGGAGCGCTGTAACATGGGGTAGACCTGATCAACCACAACTGGGGAGCGCTGTAACACGGGGTAGACCTGATCAACCACAACTGGGGAGCGCTGTAACACGGGGTAGACCTGATCAACCACAACTGGGGAGCGCTGTAACACAGGGCAGACCTGATCAGCCAAAACGGTCACATAGTCCTCGTCAGTAATGTCATCTCGCAGAGCATTCATGGCGCCCTTGGAATACCACGATATAGCTGCCCAAATGATCACCAAACCCACGACATGTTTCACTGCATGGACGCAAACTCTGCCACACGTTGGAAATAGTTTGAAAAAAGATTATTCCTACCAAATGATTTCCTTTCGTTGCTCCACAATACAAGTTTTATACCCATGTTTTCCTGTTGTGTCATATTTGGGTCACTGATGAGTGGTTTTTTAATTACAGTTCCTCCTGCAATCCACAGCTTAGGGAGCCCCGTTCTCGCTGTCACGACTTCGACACCCCCTTTTCCAGTGACTTTTGCAGCTTTCGTCCTCTTATTTTTCGGCACAGTTCTCCTTAGTGACAGTCTGTCACTCGGTACTTCGCCTCTCCTGCATGCGGTATAAATCAGGTACCTCTTGAATCACCAAATATTTCGTCTCCTTTGATTGCAGAAGCACGCACCATGTGAGCACCAACGACTTGCTACCGTCCGAATTTACTTATCTCCGACGTAGGTCACTCGCAATAGCACAGAACACTGTTTTGACCGCGACTGGCTCTTGCAATGTATTGAGGGTATTGCACAGGCACCGTTTGTGGTCAAATACAACACCGCAACCCGTAGCCTTGGCTAGCATCTGCATTTATGTTCAAGCATCCATTTCTCGCCATGATTTTTGTCCAATCTCAGTATGTCATCCCTCCATTTCACCTGTACTGTGTAATACAAGTTCTTAAGCAGGAAACAGGAAAATGATTAGTTTAATAATTCTGTTAGCACGACATATGATATCTTTGAAAGATATGCTATTTACAGACAGGAATTTCTACCCAATATAGAGACTTGACTCCTACACAGGGCTGTTGGACTTTGTATTTAATAGAGACGTTCAGCAGACAAACCACAGACTGACGACCACAGATAATCCTGATTCATCGTCACAGCAAGCTGCAAACCAGACTTGACGGTAAAGAAATGATAACGTAACCAAAATTTGAAACACATACCTTGTAACAATAACAGAAGAAAATATTTTTAAGAATATTAGGATGCTGTCTTAGAATGTGCCAGACGGTGGCTGTCGTACATCTTTTGACTTATGGTTCTGTTTCAATCTTGCAGTACTTCAATCTTCATTATATTATTTTTCTGTTGATCAATAGGTCGTTATTTCTAGATCGGTAGTAATTCTATTCGCATCTCTGTTTATCTACCGCATAATCAGTGGAGGTTGCAATATTGCTCCTCCATACTTTTGTCCTTATTTTATCTGTTTGTTAGTTTTTTTAAGTTACTTAAATCACTATGCGCGACGGATCAGTTTTCTTTTGTATTCCAGCGGGGTATAACTATTTCTATGGAAGATTTCTCAGTAACAGGAAAATACCCGCAGTCGAAAGCCAAAAATCGTTTAAAATAATTTTTAAATTCGGAGGTAAGTGTGGTCTCTTACTCATGGAGATCATTTACCAGTAAAATTCTGACTTTCCATACAATTCATGTCGATACCTTAAGGTTAACCAATTCACACGGTAGCACAAGCCTTTGAAGGAGGTCTAGACTTCCACCTAACAGACAATTATAACCAGAAAGTCAACAGGACTCATATAGAGGCATTATTTGAAAGATTTATATGAAACAATATGCGTTGACATAAGCAGTAGACACAAAATAATATTTCCGAAAATGGAAGGCCCATGCTCTCGTACATTTTATATAATACGTAATTACGTCAGAATAGCCTAATAACAACATTCACGCTACCAGTTTCGTCAGTTTATACTCATTTTCAGATGTCATTAATCCATTGAGAGATTAATAAATAAACATAAAAATTAGAAGTTACTCTCTCTGAATATCATGAATCGGTATGAAATGTATAACTGAATTATGCATCATGTTGTCGCATAGTATAAGAAGATTATATATTTGCATTTTGCAAATACCAAATAATATATTTTACACAGATACATCCATGTATATTGTTTCACGTATAACTTTATGGTAGTGTATTGCTTTTTAGTGAATATATTAATCACATAGTACATAACTATCAAATGGAATTTTGGCATTTAAACAGGTGTGATGATCAATATCTAGACATGAGAAAATATTACATCTGCCACTATGTAGTAAGTAACGTACTATAATATCATTCACTGTGTTCAGCATAGTTCTGCAGTATAATTTATAGAGTTTTACAACTTTTGCAGACATGACATGTTACTACTTTAGAGTGTCTAGCTTTGAAATACACGAAAAATCTTACAGCTTAAGAATGTACTTGAGTCTGACTGTGACAAAATTTTTCTATTTTGGCTGCGTCTTGTTATCCACTGAAAATCAGATATGGCTTGCCGAATAAAATACAATAGAATTTTCATCTGACGTAATTTTTTTCATGTGCCACTTCTGATTTGGTATAAAGCATTTTATTCAACATTTAAGAATTAACTGTAAAATTTCGAATGACAAATGTAATCTCATTATCTCTAGAATTCTTAATTTATCTAATGCTGAAATGAATTTTAACCAAGAAAAATAACTATCGTGCATGCTGAAAAAACTGTTACTCGAATGTTGTAATTACTAGGCGATGAATTCTTATATAAACATTTATAAGCTTGTGTAAAGGTAACAGCGATGAAATGTAAATGGAATTTTTATATTTTATGTGAAGTTGCCAAGACCGCTAATAGTTATAGTTCATTACTGACAACATGATGTAATTTCTTTAAATTTTTTTAATTCTTTGGTAGCAAAGATGTGCTGATTCTGGGATAGCTTCTTAGTAAAGTGAATAATGAAGTCTTAAGCAGGCCAACCCCCACGAACCATGGACCTTGCGTGCCTCAACGATACAGATGGCTGACCGTAGGTGCAACCACAACGGAGGGGTATCTGTTGAGAGGCCAAACAATCACGTGGTTCCTGAAGAGGGGCAGCAGCGTTTTCAGTAGTTGCAGGGGCAACAGTCTGGATGATTGACTGAACTGGCCTTGTAACATTAACCAAAACGACCTTGCTGTGCTGGTACTGCGAACGGCTGAAAGCAAGGGGAAACTACAGCCGTAATTTTTCCCAAGGACATCCAGCTTTGCTGTATGATTGAATGATGATGGCGTCCTCTTAGGTAAAATATTCTGGAGGTAAAATAGTCCCCCATTCGGATCTCCGGGCGGGGAGTACTCAACAGGATGTCGTTATCAGGAGAAAGAAAACTGGCGTTCTACGGATCCGAGCGTGGAATGTCAGATCACTTAATCTGGCAGGTAGGTCAGAAAATTTAAAAAGGGAAATGGATAGGTTAAAGTTAGATATAGTGGGAATTAGTGAAGTTCGGTGGCAGGAGGGACAAGACTTTTGGTCAGATGAATACAGGGTTATAAATACAAAATCAAATAAGGGTAATGCAGGAGTAGGTTTAATAATGAATAAAAAATAGGAGTGCGGGTTAGCTACTACAAACAGCATAGTGAACGCATTATTGTGGCCAAGATAGGCACAAAGCCCATGCCTACTAAAGTAGTACAAGTTTATGACAACTAGCTCTGCAGATGATGAAGAAATTGATGAAATGTATGATGAGATAAAAGAAATTATTCAGGTAGTGAAGGGAGACGAAAATTTAATAGTCTTGGGTGACTGAAATTCGTCAGTAGGAAAAGGGAGAGAAGGAAACATAGTAGGTGAATATGGATTGGGGGGAAGAAATTAAAGAGGAAGCCGTCAGGTAGAATTTTGCACATTGCATAACTTAATCATAGCTAACACTTGGTTCAAGAATCATAAAAGAAGGTTGTATACATGGAAGAATCCTGGAGATACTAAAAGGTATCATATAGGCTATATAATGGTAGGACAGAGATTTAGGAACCAAGTTTTAAATGGTAAGACATTTCCTGGGGCTGATGTGGACTCTGACCAGAATCTATTGGTTATGAACTGTAGATTAAAATTGAAGAAACTACAAAAAGGTGCTAATTTAAGGAGATGGGACCTGGATAAACTGACTAAACCAGAGGTTGTAGAGAGTTTCAGGGAGAGCATAAGGGAACAATTGACAGGAATGGGGGAAAGAAATACAAAAGAAGAGGAATGGGTAGCTCTGAGGAATGAAGTAGTGAAGGCAGCAGACGATCAAGTAGGTAAAAAAACGAGGGCTAATAGAAATCCTTGGGTAACAAAAGAAATATTGAATTTAATTGATGAAAGGAGAAAATATAAAAATGCAGTAAATGAAGCAGGCAAAAAGGAATACAAACGTCTCAAAAATGAGATCGACAGGAAGTGCAAAATGTATAAGCAGGGTTGGCTAAAGGACAAATGTAAGGATGTAGAGGCTTATCTCACTAGGGGTAAGATAGATTTTGCCTACAGGAAAATTAAAGAGACTTTTGGAGAGAAGAGAACCACTTGTGTGAATATTAAGAGCTCAGATGGAAACCCAGTTGTAAGCGAAGAAGGGAAGGCAGAAAGGTGGAAGGAGTATATAGAGGGTTTATACAAGGGCGATGTACTTGAGGACAATATTATGGAAATGGAAGAGGATGTAGATGAAGACGAAATGGGAGATAAGATACTGCGTGAAGAGTTTGACAGAGCACTGAAAGACCTGAGTCGAAACAAGTCCCCGGGAGTTCCATTAGAACTACTGATGGCCTTGGGAGAGCCAGTCCTGACAAAACTCTACCATCTGGTGAGCAAGATGTATGAAACAGGCGAAATACCCTCAGACTTCAAGAAGAATATAATAATTCCAATCCCAAAGAAAGCAGGTGTTGACAGATGTGAAAATTACCGAACTATCAGTTTAATAAGTCACAGCTGCAAAATACTAACGCGAATTCTTTACAGACGAATGGAGAAACTGGCAGAAGCGGACCTCGGGGAAGATCAGTTTGGATTCCGCAGTAATGTTGGAACACGTGAGGCAATACTAACCTTCCGACCTATCTTAGAAGAAAGATTAAGAAAAGGCAAACCTACGCTTCTAGCATTTGTAGACTTAGAGAAAGCTTTTGACAATGTTGATTGGAATACTCTCTTTCAAATTCTGAAGGTGGCTGAGGTAAAATACAGGGAGCGAAAGGCTATTTACAATTTGTACAAAAACCAGATGGCAGTTACAAGAGTCGATGGGCATGAAAGGGAAGCAGTGGTTGGGAAAGGAATGAGACAGGGTTGTACACTCTCCCCGACGTTATTCAATCTTTATATTGAGCAAGCAGTAAAGGAAAAAAAAGAAAAGTTCGGAGTAGGTATTAAAATCCATGAAGAAGAAATAAAAACTTTGAGGTTCGCCGATGACATTGTAATTCTGTCAGAGACAGCAAAGGACTTGGAAGAGCAGTTGAACGGAATGGATAGTGTCTTGAAACGAGGATATAAGATGAACATCAACAAAAGCAAAACGAGGATAATGGAATGTTGTCGAATTAAGTCGGGTGATGCTGAGTGAATTAGATTAGGAAATGAGACACTTAAAGTAGTAAAAGAGTTTTGCTATTTGGGGAGCAAAATAACTGATGATGGCCGAAGTAGAGAGGGTATAAGTTGTAGACTGGCAATGGCAAGGGAAGCGATTCTGAAGAGGAGAAATCTGTTAACATCGAGTATAGATTTACGTGTCAGGAAGTATTTTCTGAAAGTATTCGTATGGAGTGTAGCCATGTATGGAAGTGAAACATGGACGATAAATAGTTTAGACAAGAAGAGAATAGAAGCTTTCGAAATGTGGTGCTGCAGAAGAACGTTGAAGATTAGATGGGTAAATCACATAAGTAAATAGGAGGTATCGAATAGAATTGGGAGAAGAGGAGTTTGAATCACAAATTGACTAGAAGAAGATATCAGTGGGTATCACATGTTCTGAGGCATCAAGGAATCACCAATTTCGTACTGGAGGGCAGCGTGGAGGGTAAAAATCGTAGAGGGAGACCAAGAGATGAACACACTAGCAGATTCAGAAGGATGTAGGCTGCAGTAGGTACTGGGAGATGAAGAGGCTTGCACAGGATAGAGTAGCATGGAGAGCTGCATCAAACCAGTCTCAGGACCGAAGACCACAACAACAACAACAACAAGCAGGCCAAGTGGAGTGGGTTCTTGATGATTTAAAATTAGACTAAATATCGTCAAACAACATCTTTTGGAAACTTTCCGCTCCCAAAATATGTTTTTCACGATATTTACTTGGCCTGCTTAAGACTTCTTTAGTCACGTTACTTAGGAGCTATCCCAGAATCATCACATTTTTGCTACCAAAGAATGAACAAAATAATTTTTAACATTACATCATGTTACCAGTAAGGAACTATAACTATTAACGGTCTTGGCAACTTCATAAAACATAAAAATTCAATTTAGATTCCATCACTGTTACCCTTACAGCTGTATACTTCCGTATGATTATGTCATTTCCTTAAAAAGTTATTCGCCACTAAAGTGCAAAATGTAGTTAAGACGAAGTGATTAAAACAGTGCGGAATGGAATAGTATATACACTTGACAAAGGCAACATATTCCGGTGTATCCATAATGAAGTAGTGCAAAACCAAGCATCACAGTGATCTTAATAACCAGATATTACCCATGTGTTATTTCATTGTGGACTGTCTCAATTACTTCATTGAAACTCCATTGTGTTGAAATAAGCCATAACTTAATTTTAATGAAAAGTGAACGATTTCTCAACGTGTTGAAATATTTAATAAAATTCCAAATTTCCACGTATAATAGTGACTGAAGTGGTAAATACACTGATGAATTTCTATTTGCAGCTGGAGCAACAGTAGATTATTGATTTCATATTCATTTACCCTAAACTAATCGCATGTCCCTGCTGAGCGCACTGCAAATTATCGTTGTAGTTATACCCAATTGGACCCAGAAAATGAGAAGTACAGGGATATTCTTTAAATCCGCGGTTTCAGGAGGCGAGTATGTGGAAACTACACTACAGGCAGTGTAAGACGTGTCTATTGTCAGATCACAAATTATGAAAGATGTTTATATTTTATTAATAGGCTTAAGTAGGAGTAATTAATATTTGTCATGCTGGAAATAATTGTGGTAGCAGGGAATGTCTGTACCGAAGTATTGTTGGCAGGAGAGACTCTACATTGATAAAAATTTTATAAAGGGCGGGAGAGACCGCGTGTGGATACATTTTAAGAAAAGAGCGGGAAACACCGCGCATTGATACGTTTTGTAATGGTAGCAGAGATTGTCTGCACCAGAAAATATTGTTGGCGGGAGAGACCGCACTTTAGCGTTCGTAGGAAGTCAGTAGTAAGTGAGAAGTGAAGCGAGTCGGTAGCAGGTCTGAAGCGAGAGGCTGAGAGGAGCGGTGTGCCTGCCAGCCACCAGCTATGATTTACAAGAGATTATAAACGGATGTAAAGAGACATCAGCTAACTACCATCATAAGAGGAACTAATACTATTGAATTTTTTTTTTTTTTTTTGAGAAAATCGAGACTACTGAAGGCGTGTTTGTGCAGTGCTAGTTGTAAGATTATTGTAAAAAGTAAGTCCCATTTGAACGTTTGTAAAATCATTTCATTCAGAATACAATTAATTTTTGCCAACATTATTGCATTACTGATTATAATCTATCCCAAAAACCATCAACGTTAAACTTTGCAAAATTTTATTGTTGTCAAGAAAAAGCTTAACTATGAATTACGTAACGTCGGTCAAATTAATTAAAGAATAAAGTCAGCTTTGCTATTAAAGAATAACGTCAGCTTTGGTAATAAATACAGCCACTTATTATGACAGCCCACCAGCAGCTAGTAACGTATAGTAAAACAAAGTAAGTATATTCACGTCGCAGTTCGGTGTAGCAGTCAGATGGCGATCCAGTAACAGTAAAATAATGTAATGAACAGTTTTGGGTTATTGCAGGAAACGACTGAGGGCCACAACGACGACATATTCCATGTTTCGTCGAAATAATCAGAAAATTACTTTTAATAAGCAGCAATTAAATTTGTATGCGAAGATAGAGAAAGAGAATAAATTTCGAAGGGAAGATTTCATTTGTTATTATTAAGCAAGAGATAGAAATCCTAAGGGAAGGTTTCATAGGTTATTGTAGAAGAGAAGGTTTCGTAACAAAAGAGATACAGAGAAGACGGGAAGGTCTCAGCAGAAAAAAAAACACAAATCAGTGGATAGAATATCTCTCGAAGTTTAAAAGTCGCGTTACAGGTTGTTACACGGGCATCATCTGTGATGCGGAGAAGGTCAATACAGGCAAGGAATTGATTAGAATCACTGTCTCGGAAGGCGCGACAGAACACTGCTTTGCGAATCTGTTTAAAGGGTTGTTTGTCTGCAGGTACGAACTAATGCGATAGAGAGTATGTGCTCTGCAACTACGCCACGGTTCGGAGTACGAAGCAAAATTTGGAGAGGAGCCCCATGCGCTGATGCGTCATTTTTCTTTACATCTTGTAGTTTCCACACAGGGTTCTAAATCCCAAAGATACTTACGAATAGCCCGGGCTTCTTACGGTAGCGAAAGTGGAGAGTCAAGGCCTGTATAGTATATACCACACCACTGTGCAGGCTTGGCGCCCGGCTGCTGCCGTCCGTAATGAGACGGGGCAGGCGCTAAGGCCGCGACCTGCTTCAAAGAGAACAATTTGTAGCGAGCAGAAGCGGCGCCACCCGGTCGCTAACTTTTGCAAAGCAAAGTTCCTCGCCCCCTAGGACAGAACGCTGCTAAAGGGCGAACGTTATGAGTCCGCGCCCGGGATTTTATGATCACGCTGCGGAAGAAGTTAATATTCGTGAGATTGAAAATTAATCTACTACGCCGTACTGCTCATATAGGGACAATGTTCTCTTTACCCATTAACGGAACAAACGAGCCGAGCGCACGGATTTTCTTGTCAATATTTTGCTTTACTCTGGAGCAGTAAGATAGTGTAATATGAAATTAATCTGAATATGTAAAGCATAAGATCAATGTTTTTAACAGGGGATCGGAGTGAATTGAAAATAGCTGCCAACGTTCATCGATGTACATTCGGATATTCCTAGCAATACACTGGCTGGTAAGAAGCGCATTCCTAGCAACATAAAACTGAAACAGTGGTACAAGTGAAAATTCACACTGTACATGACTGGCACTGAATGAATGTTAAATGAATCTTTGGCGATAATATATGAATACTTACATGGTGAAGAGATTACGCCATAAACATGCGACTTATTTGAAATCAGTGGATATTCGTGACCAACGTTCACATGTAAACGCTCCGCAAAACACATGGAGCAGAATAATTCGTAACAGTATTATGGGACCACATTACTATCACATCAGAGTAAGCATATGAGAAGGCATGATGTCTATTAGATACCATTGTGCTGTTGTCAGAGTTCGCACATTGACTACCAGCTGCGAGCTGAAGATGTCTACCCAGTGGTTAACCATATCATGGCACCAGAAATAACACCCCAGTGCCTATCCAAAGCACTGGGTGAATGGGTCCTCCACCCAGTGCACTACCATAGTTGCCGATAATGTCATCTGGGATAGTACAGAACTGTGAGTCATTGCTGAAAACAATGAGCCATCATTCTTCAGAAACCTTGCTTCCTGATCAAGGTCCCACACCATAGGCACCCTTCTGTGTTGTAAAGTTAATGGCAGGCTTTGAATGGCGGAGTAATTCCCTAGTGCAAATGCTGGTAGTCTCCAACCAGTGGTGCGGAATGGCACAGAGTGTTACACGGTGTCAATTACTTTTTCTTGTATATCTGGTGCATTTGTGAAGCAACTGAAGTGTGTTTGGTACGCAGTGTGGGAATCCTCCTTTAAGGTAACCAGACATAGTCGACCAGCACTTTGATGAGTATGCATGCCCCCACGTTCCCATTCAGTTCAACATCAGGCCATTGTCACATTAAAATGGCCTACACACCATGGATTTTGCACTATATGACCAACCAGCCAAATGGCGACGCATACTGAGACCCCCTTAAATCTACAGCAATCCAGTCCCAGACTCCTGTAGTAGTCAGGAGAGAGATGAGTGGGATGTGGTGGTGAGCTCATCGTTATGCTCGAGTGTGCCAAGAAAATATTCTTGACAACACCACATTTATTAGGTAGTAATATAGGAGTGTCTTCCAAAGTGTTGTGGCACAGTCAGGCTGGAGGAGCAGCACATCAGCAGTGAAACGCCGGTAGGGGCTCCACTTGCAGAACTGGTAGCGCAGACAAATGTCGGTTGGTGGCTGTAGCATCACAAAACGGTCGTTAGCCAATGGGCGCCAGCTGCTTTCAGGTATATGTGTTGATCTCCAAGGTGCTCTCACTGACGTCATAGAATTGCACTCAGACGTCTCGCCCCAGGTCCACCTGAAGCACTCACTGATTCTTGTTGTCGGCTCTCAGCCACTGTTGAGGCGACAGGTGCCAGCAGCCTTGGAGCCTATCGCAGGAACAGGATAAGCAACGGTGGTGTTCCCCCTCTCGAAAGCTAATGGAGGACAGATCATGTGGGTCAAGCCTCCAGCAGGCCTGCAGGGTTGTGGCAGCCTCTGTGTACAATCAGTGTTGATTCAAAACTTGGCAATACAGGTGGGAGTAGCAGCGTCATTCCATCCAGAATCATGGTTCCATAGACGATCGGAAACAGCTTTGTGTACTGAGGGTCCCTCTCCATAGCCTCCCTTCTCACTGAATAACTGAAAATGATACAAGGGCTGAGGCTACATACCAAACCGTCAGTAATCAGCACCAATCAGTCAGACATTTGTTGGGAAAGATGAGGTATTTGTGTTGGCACTTCCTGTGCGCTCTGCGGTTCTGAAGACGGCTATGAAATCATGTGTCTTGTTTTTTCTCTCTGTCAGCTCTCACACTGACTTCAGATTTTTGCAACCTTTCAGAGGCTCTTTTCTGCTGGTTTGGCACTTGAATACTTATTGATGGTTTTTACATTTCCTTTTTTACGACGTTCTGCTTTGTCACTAGTATGATGACATCTCACCGTTTCCATTATATCATTACACTTCGCTTGCTGACTTGTGTTCTTCCCTCAGGCTGTAGTAGCTACCATGTTCACTGCAACACGCTCAGCATTTCCTCGTATTCGGCTGCCTACTGTTCGTTTAAAAAGGCACTACTATTTCTAGCAGTTGGCAAGGTACACCTTCAATAAACTGTAAGTGTCCACTGGGATAGTATCATGGACTATAACAAAACTCTGTCAGGTGCCGATAAAGGTGTCTCATATGAGTACCTGGTATCTCTGTATCCTTCACAGTGTTCAATCAACATATGGTGAAGTTCAAGTCCCTCACATAACCTATGGGGCCTAGTAACAAGGATAAACACGAACAATACTAGCATGCTGTGGTGGCCACTTTATGTGTCACCGAAAAATGCAACTCCTATCATTTACATATCTGCCTATGCTCTGTATGTTTACAAAGTTACATTAGCATACGACCATTTCATCTCAGTTCTTCATTTTTTAATAAGCAGTCTAGACATTTATTTTCTCATCACTGAAGACAACTCTGTAATTAACAACAAAACATATATTGTACAATGATTCTGCTTTAACGCTGGTAGTTTTATAATGGAAACAGTGATATTCTGGAAGAAATTGTAAATGCTTAATATTGCTACATGATGAGTGGTTAGCAACACTAACCAGCCGCACTATGTGTTGAGATGTGAGTGTACATGCAATGCTTCTGATAATCTAGGCCCTGATAGTTGCTCTAGACATATTCTCAATGGGTCATTCACCTGTTGTGTTTTGAGGCACCCAAAGATTTAAATGCTAATTAACTCCTTATTAAATATTCAGAGCCAAAGGTTACTAGAGTAGGCAGACGTCTCACATACTAAGAAACATTATTCCAGAATTTGATTTCTGATGCTGTCATCTCCATCATCTTTAACTATATATTCAATATGGCTGCCGCCATTTAATTCAGATAAAAATTCGGACCTCTTCTTCGATTTTGAGACAGACGTATATCGATAAATGGAGCAAAGTCCAAATATTAAACCTATGCGGACAGAAGACACTGTTTTTTTCCCTTTCTAAGTTCCAGAGAGTTGAGGATGTGCTGGATGATGATCCGTTTGGATATAGGAGTGGTAAAGGCACAAGAGAGGCAATTATGACGTTGCAGCAGATAATGCAAGCAATACTACGGAAAAATCTGAGGTTTTCTCGACCTGGAAAAAGTTTGACAGTGTAAAATGGTGCAAGATGTTTGAAATTCTGAGAAAAGTAGAGGTACGTTACTGGTAAATAGGTGTAATATACAATATGTACTAGAGTCAAGAGGGAATAATAAGACAGGACGTACGGGAATCAAGTGCTCGGATTCCAAAGGGTGTAAGACAGAGATGCAGTCTTTCCCCCCTAAATTCCATCTGTACATCGAAAAAACAATTATGGAAATAAAAGGAGTGGAATTAAAATTCAAGGTGAAAGGATGTCTACTATACGTTTCGCTGACGACTTTGCTATCCTCAGTGAAATTGAAGAAGAATTACGTGCTCTGCTGAATGGAGGGAGATTAAGAGGAGATCGAAGAAAGATGAAAGTAATGAGAAGTATCAGAAATGAGAACAGCGAGAAACTTGACATTAGAATTGATGGACACGAACTAGAAATTAAGAAATTGTGCTACCTAGACAGTAAAACAACCAATGATGGATAGTGCAAGGAGGACACCAAAAGCGGACTACCACTAGCAAACAGGGCATTCATGGCCAAGAGAAGCCCACTGGTATCATATGTAGGTCTTAATTTGAGGAAGAAATTTCTGAGAACGTACGTTTGTGGCACAGTATTGTATGGTGGTGAAACACGAACTGTGGGAAAACTGTAACAGAAAACAATCGAAGCATTCGAGATGTGGTGCTGCCGACGAACATAAAAATTAGAAGTACTTATAAGGTAAGGAATGACGAGGTTCTGGGCAGAATCGGAGACAAAACGAATATGTAAGAAACACTGATAAGGAGAAGGGACTAGATGGCAAGACATCTGTTAAGACATCAGGAAGTGACTTCCATGGTACCACTGTAGACAGGAAAAACTGTGGAGGAAGACAGGGGTTGGAATGCATCCAGCAAGTAATTGTGGACATATGTTGCAATTGTTATTCTGAAATGAAGAGGTTGGCACAGAAGAGGAATTCGTGGAGGGCCACATGAAACCAGTCTAAAGACAGATCACTCTTTAAAAAAAAAATAAAAAAAACCACTGGCCACTGCTCCTCTTTCCAGCTGTTACCGGAACTGTTTTCTTAGGTTGGACTCTAAGTAAATAGTTGGTATCCCAAGGTCATGATACACCAGAGCGCAGGCACCTTAGCTTGTCTTCGAGTATACTCATAGGTATCACCATTATCACTGAAGGCACAACATCTAATGCTCAAGGTAAGACTCACCACAACAGTCACCCTTTTCACCATGCTCTTTGTCTCATGGCTGCAGATCTCTTTATAACATGGTAGGATTTCCACATGCATTTAACCCTATACAGCCAGGGTGGTCAAGAATTTAGCCCATGAACCATAGCACTCAGGGTAGCTGCACACTTCCCCCACCACCATAGCACACTGAGTGTAAGGTGGGGGAAACTGCAAACGCACTGTAGTTAAATGGCAATGCAATAGCATTTATGAAGAACATAGGTCACAAAAACAAATTTTCTGTATTATTTGCATATTTCTGGCATCATGAAGACATAACATAATTGTTATCTGGCACTTACTGTCAGCATGTCGACAGATACGGACAAGTTCGAATTCAGTTTGACATGTAATCGTGACATTTAGTTTCTTAACCGAAGAAAGGTTTTCCACACATATATTTTGATCGAAATATTACAGCATTTTGGAACCATCGTTATAGAGACGTGGGAAAGCTACCTCAGGAAAACGATGTAGACATCTTGTTCAATTTCAACGTAAAAGGATTTGTCTGTTGAACTGGAATTTCACTACAACTCAGTTACACATTCACATACGAAGTGACTCTTTCAATTGAAACCTCAAACGGTCTCGAAAAGAAAACTATTGTTTTTATTCTTTCAAAACCTCAATGAATTCTCGAGACCTCACGTTTTCATTAATGCTAGCGAACTTAGGGAAATTGACTGTGTTTGTCAGGATTTGTCCGATTTTCTTTTTTAATGTATCACCATAAATCAAAACTAAACTGTTTTACACCTTGCTGTCTCTTACTGTGGGCAGTGTGCAGTCAAGTCCATTTAAAATGCGAGGTAAGCAATATAATCCGTATGTTGTAATTTTCGTTGCTGTAATCCTTTTTCCATATAAATTTAACAATATCGACTTTTGAAAATAAAATTCGTTCCAGGCGGGTCACTTGACTTAACAAAATTATTTTACAGTAATATATGAAGTCTCTGTACTCATCGATCATTATCAGTTGCAACTAGCAGTGGAACAATGAATACGACTCAGAAATTATCCTATTCATACCACAAATTTCTTCACGTGCTCCACGCCTGCAAATTTAGCACAAAGCGCTACTTGCTGTACACAACAATGTGTCGAACGTTGTAAGGTTTAGCTCCTTATTGGCTTCTGAATCTCTAAATTCCCTCTACATGGTATTACGATGCCGTTTCATAGCAAATGTTCAGTAGCTGCCGATTATGTGACTCATTCCCATTCAGTTTTAAAGGCTTGTGACAATAGATCACTAGACTGCTTCTTTTTCTGGAATAGCCACTGGACCTTTGAACGTCCTTCATGCCATGAACAAATAGCGAACAGTAAGCAGCGCTAACAGCACAACCCTAGCGAACTGAAAAGAGTTTTGCCGACCGAAAGATGCCACAGCGTAACAGTAAATAAAATGTCACTCTGCACCGAATACTTCCGACAATGACCGAGCAAAGCCGAGGCAGACCGAGTCTCAGCCTGCATGTCGTCTGCACACCAGGCGTACGTGCGGTTTGGCAAGCAGTGGCTGGACGTGTTCTCCAGCTTGTTAGTAGCACCGGTATCGCTAAAGTCATTTCATAACTTCATGCAGTGATTACTGTCTTCATCTACATCTACATCTATCTCATTACACATAAGGTCCCATACAGGAATTATCAGAGCACCTTCATACTATTTCTCTCCGGTCCACTCTTGAACAGAGCAAGGCAAAAGCGGACACTTACATCTCTTCATGCTGCCTCTGATTTCTATTCTTTTATGACGATGATCATTCCTCCCTATCTAGGATAGCGTCAACAAAATATTGTCTTATTTGGAGGAGAAAGACGCTGATTGAAAATTCGTGAATAGATCTCGTGACAACGAAAAACGCCTTTGTTTTAATGGTTGCGTATCATATGTGTGACGCTGTCCCCTTTTTCACTGCTTTACCCTTTTAAAACATTTTCTATGTCTTCCGTCATTGGTTGATAATTCTTTCAACGGCCCCTTAGTATGCAGCTTGTAATTAAGTGGCCTTCACAGACTCTGGGGGCAGATTTCTTACACCACAACAAGACAAATATATCAAGTAAACACGGGCTCTAAGGTGCCTACCTCAACTGCTGTGAACACTTATTCATATTCGATATTGAGTAACCCTTCTTCTATTGCAAACTCTTTGCTTCCTACATTTTATGAGGATGTGGTACGGACAAAAACAAGAAAAAGGGTCTAGTAAACCTATGCTGCAAAGTGTTTATATTAAGAGCTATGGGCACTTTCTCATCTTCGCTACTGTAAAACTCATCTATTGAACAGGTGCTCATGGCTCTTAACGAACCGCTAGGCATTTTAGAGTCCATGTTTACAAGACATTTTATCTTGTTTTGCTGTCAGGAGCCTGTCCTAAATTACGTGAAGGGAATTTAGTTACACCCTGTATTAGTGGTCTTAAAACGTCAGTGATGACTGCACTCTGCTCTATCTTTGTGAATTCTAACGTAATACATATCATTGTTAACATTTGACTTGTTTTATTAGTTCTGAACCGCCTGTCCACCTTTCTCAGTCTCCTAATTAACCGCACCCTCCTGTAAGTAGTGATGGAGTTGATTACCATCCACACTTGATACTGATATCAGTTAAATTCCTTGCAGCTTGTAAACTTACTCTTCAGAGGCGAGAGCCAGTAGCTGTGAACTAGCAGTTCTATGGCGAGCATTTGAACACAGTGGAATTTAGAAGGATTAAAGAGGTATAAGAGGAAGAATGCCGCCCAGATGATGGTGTATCAATGAAACGATTGAAGCGGTAGGAAAGTAGTGCATAAGCAGCTTGTCAATTATTTGCAGAATGCCTATGGAGTACGATAAGTCAAAATAACAGAAAAAATACTGTAAAAGTACATTCAAAACAAAAATGTACAGATCTATCATCCCCATTACTGTAAAGTACATGTTATTGACTAACTTCAGCGAAGCAAAGGAACAAACTTTCTTCGGAAGAGTGTATTTCAAAAGTGACCACGTGGGTGTTTAGAACAAGGGAACGGTTACAAATTCCAATTATACTATAGGTGTGCAAATTTTGAGAAGGGTTTAAGCTCCATTTCTAATTTTTCAGCAACACTCCTTGAGAAACAAGTTCTCATTTTGGCTTGAGTTAGTACTGAAGAACATATACGGCAATTGTGCGAGTTCTAATGACTTCGTAGGGATAACGGGAAACTAAGAACTGAAGTAGAAATCCGCTAAGGATTTTCCTTGTCACCAAAACAATTCTCAGTAGCCCTTTAGGAAGATATCGGATACTGAAAATGGAAAAATGGAAAGGAATACGCCTAGCGAAGCATATCCCTGCTAATTTCATTTGCTGTCGGCTTTGTAATATTTTCCTCTACAGCGGATACGCGTCTACGATGAATGGAAAAAAACATAACAGATTAACTTAGTAAACACAGCTGAAAATCATTTACAGCATGACCAGTAGTATAATCCTACTATCAAGTAGTAACACACAAATCAATGGGGGAACTGGAATACAACAGTTACAAATATAATTTATATTTTTCTTGTTTACTGTGTGTTCCAAATATAAAACACACGCTGTGTTAGGTTTCTCATAGTTTCTTTTTTATTTTGTTATTAAATAGTAAACAGCACCGGATAATTGTTACTACGTCTAAACTTCCAAAAAGACTGAAAACTACGCAAAAGTTTACATCTATAACAGTTGTCAGGTAGTATTGGCAATTTAAAAAAGTCATTGTTAATAAATAGAGCCGTACGGTACGCTTATGATGGAAAATGTAGTGTGACAGCGTTCGCCATTACACGTCTTAAAACCCTATTCTAACACATTATTGCAACAAGCTTCATGGATAGCCGAATGGTGTGATGAAGAGCGAGAAGTGGACATGTATATGTGTATACGTGCACCCATAGTTTGTAGCTGAGAACTAAGACTGCAAGCTCCAGAAATACATCGACTACATACTGATTACAGGATAAGGATTGCATTTCCATTGTGAGCTTCATTTCTCACAGCGCTCATACTACCGACAAAACATAAAAATCACTAAGTTAAAAATTAAAATATATACTCTTTTTCTGCTTAGTGCAATACACAGTTCCTCTGAACTGAACAAGACCTAAAACCACTAGGAAAAAAATACCAAATTTAAATTTTCATTAAGAGATAATCCAGTTAATTAATTAAATTGGAAATGTTCGTAATTATATTTTATGCTGTACTACACAGAACAGCTTTTCAAATATGAGGTGAAACAGCAGCATTGCACTGCTGTGCCTGATTATCATTATTAAGAATATCGACTCATTAAAATTTAATTTTCTGATTCTTGGACTATGGCAACATGGACACCGTAGTTGCAAATGCAAATGCATGGAACATATTCCTTACTGTTTACTTGTTATCATGTTTCTTATATTTGGTTTTTAAACAGCTTCTGCAGCGTAGACTGTACATAGCACGTTATAGAGGGCTTTTACATATATCGTGTCGTACCTCATTGCCAATTAAAGTTGTTATATGTTACCCCAAATGCTTCGGTCCTATTTTAGTGAAGCGTTAGATTTACAAATGTATTGTTTCCACTGAGTTATGTTATCTGTGACTATTTTCATAGACACAATTAGTTTGTCTGCCATCCATTTTAAATTTCAGCTCTATTAAGCCATAATGTTAACGATAAAGAGTGCAGAAAAACCTCATAACGATCTAATAAAACACCTTCTATTTTGAGCAGAAAGTTAGCGGTTCATTTCTGGTTTAGGGTATTTTAAGAGCTATAGTGGGAAAACAAGTTTTAGTATTGAATATTCAGTAACAAAACAAACAGAGCCGTTCGGTCATAAAATCACAGAACCAGCTGAACATTTGTTAGATTTTGAGTAATTGAAGACAACGGTACAATGGAAAACGAAAGAAGCAAAGAGATGAATAGAATTGTGTTGGCGTGTCGTTGATGAATTAAGTAGAGTTTCTGAAATGTGTGTAGTGACAATTAGTTACGGCGGTGAGATAAGCACTTTGAATGAGAAAAGCGTTTAACAGTTTCAGGTTGCTCAGCCATCTACATTTACATCTGCATCTACATGGATACTCTGCTAATTACATTTAAGTACCTGACAGAGGGTTTATCGGGCCACCTTCACATTCTCTGTATAGCGAGCGGAAAGCACGAACACCTGTATCTTTCAGTACGCGTTCTGATTTCCCTTATTTTATCGTGATGATCGTTTCTCCCTATGTAGGTCGGTGTCAGCAAAATATTTTCGCATTCGGAGGAGAAATCTGATGATAGGAATTTCGTGAAAATATTCCGTCACAACAAAACATGCATTTGTTTTAATTATGTCATTTCAGTGAGACTGTCTCCCATATTTCGCGAAAATACAAAACATGCTGCTCTTCTTTGAACTTTTTCGATGTACTCCGTCAGTCCTATCTGGTAAGGGTCCCACATCGCGCAGAAGTGTTCTGAGGACGGACAAGCGTAGTATAGGCCACCCCCTTAGTAGATTTGTTACATTTTCTAAGTGTCCTGCCAATAAAACGCAGCCTTTGGTTAGCTCTCCCCACAACAATTTCTATATTTCCTTCCAATTTCAGTTGTTCGTAATTGTAATTCCTAGGTATTTAGATGAATTAACGGTCTTTAGATTTGATTTGATTTATCGTGTAACCGAAGATTAACGGATTCCTTTTAGCATTCATGTGAATGACCTCACACGTTTCCTTATTTAGGGTCAACTGCCAATTCTCGCACCATACAGATATCTTTTCTAAATAGTTTTACAATTTGTTTTCATTTTCTGCTGACTTTAATAGTCGATGAACGACAGTCTCATCTGCAAACAAACCAAGGCGGCTGCTAAGATTGTCTCCCAAATCGTTTATATAGATAAGGAACAGCAAAGGGCCTATAACACTACCTTGCGGAACGCCTGAAATCACTTCTGTTTTACTCGATTACCTTCCGTCATTAATACGAACTGTGACCTCTCTGACAGGAAATAACAAATCCAATCACGTAACAGCGACGATATTCCATAAGTACGCAACTTCACTACAAGTCGCTTGTATGGAACAGTGTCAAAAGCATTCCGGAAATCCAGAAATACGGAATCGATCTGAAACCCTCATCAACAGCATTAAACACTTCATGTGAATAAAGACCTAGTTGTGCATCACAGGAACGATGTTTTCTGAACCCATGTTGGCTGTCTGCCAATAGACCGTTTTCTTCGAGGTAATTCAAAATATTCGAACACAACATACACTCCTGGAAATGGAAAAAAGAACACATTGACACCGGTGTGTCAGACCCACCATACTTGCTCCGGACACTGCGAGAGGGCTGTACAAGCAATGATCACACGCACGGCACAGCGGACACACCAGGAACCGCGGTGGCCGTCGAATGGCGCTAGCTGCGCAGCATTTGTGCACCGCCGCCGTCAGTGTCAGCCAGTTTGCCGTGGTATACAGAGCTCCATAGCAGTCTTTAACACTGGTAGCATGCCGCGACAGCGTGGATGTGAACCGTATGTGCAGTTGACGGACTTTGAGCGAGGGCGTATAGTGGGCATGCGGGAGGCCGGGTGGACGTACCGCCGAATTGCTCAACACGTGGGGCGTGAGGTCTCCACAGTACATCGATGTTGTCGCCAGTGGTCGGCGGAAGGTGCACGTGCCCGTCGACCTGGGACCGGACCGCAGCGACGCACGGATGCACGCCAAGACCGTAGGATCCTACGCAGTGCCGTAGGGGACCGCACCGCCACTTCCCAGCAAATTAGGGACACCGTTGCTCCTGGGGTACCGGCGAGGACCATTCGCAACCGTCTCCATGAAGCTGGGCTACGGTCCCTCACACCGTTAGGCCGTCTTCCGCTCACGCCCCAACATCGTGCAGCCTGCCTCCAGTGGTGTCGCGACAGGCGTGAATGGAGGGACGAATGGAGACGTGTCGTCTTCAGCGATGAGAGTCGCTTCTGCCTTGGTGCCAATGATGGTCGTATGCGTGTTTGGCGCCGTGCAGGTGAGCGCCACAATCAGGACTGCATACGACCGAGGCACACAGGGCCAACACCCGGCATCATGGTGTGGGGAGCGATCTCCTACACTGGCCGTACACCTCTGGTGATCGTCGAGGGGACACTGAATAGTGCATGGTACATCCAAACCGTCATCGAACCCATCTTTCTACCATTCCTAGACCGGCAAGGGAACTTGGTGTTCCAACAGGACAATGCACGTCCGCATGTATCCCGTGCCACCCAACGTGCTCTAGAAGGTGTAAGTGAACCACCCTGGCCAGCAAGATCTCCGGATCTGTCCCCCATTGAGCATGTTTGGGACTGGATGAAGCGTCGTCTCACGCGGTCTGCACGTCCAGCACGAACGCTGGTCCAACTGAGGCGCCAGGTGGAAATGGCATGGCAAGCCGTTCCACAGGACTACATCCAGCATCTCTACGATCGTCTCCATGGGAGAATAGCAGCCTGCATTGCTGCGAAAGGTGGATATACACTGTAGTAGTGCCGACATTGTGCATGCTCTGTTGCCTGTGTCTATGTGCCTGTGGTTCTGTCAGTGTGATCATGTGATGTATCTGACCCCAGGAATGTATCAATAAAGTTTCCCCTTCCTGGGAGAATGAATTCACGGTGTTCTTATTTCAATTTCCAGGAGTGTATGTTCGAAAATCCTGCTACATATCGACGTCAATGATATAGGCCAGTAATTTAGTGGATTACTCCTACTACTTATCTTGAATATTGGTGTGACCTGTGCAACTTTCCAGCCTTTGCGTACGGATCTTTCGTTGAGCGATCGGTTGTATATGTTACGTATGGAGCTAATGCATCAGCATAATCTGAAAGGAACCTAATTGCCATAATCTCTGGACTCCGAGGATATTTACTTCTACGTTACTCATGTTGACAGTCGTTCTTGATTCGAATTCTGGAATATTTACTTCGTCCTCTTTTTGTGAAGGCATTTTGGAAGGCTGTGTTTAGTACCTCTGCTTTGGCAGCACTGTCTTCGAAAGTTATCTTCATTGCTATCGCCCAGAGAAGGCATTTGTTTCTTGCCGCTAACATACTGCACACACGACCAGAATCTCTTTGGTTTTTCTGCCTGCTTTCGAGACAATACTTCGTTGTGGAAACTATTACTAGCATCTCGCATTGATGTCCGGGCTAAATTTCGAGCTTCTGTAAAAGATCAGCAATCTTGGGCATTTTGGGTTTGTTTAAGGTTCGAATGTTTATTTCATTGTACGTGAAACAGTCTTCTGACACGCCAGTAGTGCGCGTGAGACCACCTAGAAAAGAGGGAACAGGAGAAAATATCGGAGAGAAAAATGCCAGTGTGTCTTCATGAGAATCATATTAACATGGACGGTGAATTTAACCAGGTGAATGGATAGTAGACAGACCATTCAGTTCTTTAATGGATTTCGATACGTAAGAAAACACCGAAGAAACGTTCTAATGGAGCACTGGCAAAAACCGTTAGAAAAAAAACAACTGCAAGACGGGTGCTTACAGATGAAAATAGCGCTATTTCGTGGAGCATGGAATGCACCTTACCAACAGTGGATATCCTCTACTGTTAATACAGATGATGGTGACGACAATGAGAGGCAGAGAGAGGCTGCGACATGAACAAATATCTCTGTTGCAGATGATCAAGGATCGTTGTTATCGGAATATTAAATTCCTCCAACTATGGAGATTCGATCACTTCCAGCTCATATAGTCACGCACTCTATAACATTAAACTGCAGGGCAAACGACGGAGAAATTATTAAACGTTACGTACATGCACGAGCATCCGTGCACAATAACGTGTAATTGGTATAGATGAGCGATTACACTACTCGCTATAGTAATAACGGAATTTTTAATATTGCAGTCAACTTAACACCGTTCGCAGCTAACTGCTTTTATCCTCAGAATGATAATTAGCCTATGATCTTCCATAAAACTTAAAGGCAACACTTTTAATAAACCAAATTCTTAGAACTGATGTGCTATTGTAAAAAGAGCAAGAGCAAAATCTGTGATTTCAGTTCACGTTTCCATCATAAATGTGTAACACACGAAATATTATACATTAATTAGGAATATGGGATTTATTAAGAATTTAACATAACAGGAATGAATGTTGTGAACACTACACAAAATGGCCTTTTCTACCAGGTGAGAACAATGACCGTTAAGCGACACTTGAACTGTAATACAGTGAAACGATACTTCTGTGTAAGAAGCAACCGAAAGATACGTGAATGTTTTTGTGACGTGAGACGGAACCTTGTAAGACGGTACAATATTTTGTTGATGTTGAGCGTGCAGTTTAATTTATGTGAAAGGAGGTCATACAAAGAAAAATCTGAGAGAAGTGTGTTTTGTCGCAATGGTCCGAAGAGGTTTCAGTATCTTGCACTGTGAATACCATGTAACATCAAAAACATTTTCAATGCATAAATTCATATACACTACTCTATAAAGGGGAAATGTTGTTTCGTATGTGACCGATTTACTTCATATTTTTACAGGATACTCCTTCACGTATGGCTCAAATGGCTCTGAGCAGTACAGATCATCAGCCCACTAGAACTTAGAACTACTTAAACCTAAGTAACCTAAGGACATCACACACATCCATGCCCGAGGCAGGATTCGAACCTGCAACCGTAGGGTCACGCGGTTCCAGACTGAAGCGCCTAGAACCGCACGGCCACATAGGCCGGCTCTTCACGTATATTTTCTCACACGTATCAGTGTTTAGACGTCATATCAATAGAAAAATGTGTCGTGCAATGATATATTTGCGTAGGTTCATTCAGCGGGATGGGTTGGTACTATCTGCAGTGTTGTTAGGAATAGAATTAGTAGCAAAGAAGTAATAAATGTAAACGTCATGCATGATGCGTCAGTTATTCGCGCATATCACTGTGTATGACGTTGTGTCTCCTCAACTATAGTAGGTACGCGGTACTTATATCCATAGTGGTTGTTAGTTGCCGGTAAGATTCGATGCACACGGTCGAGGAATAGCCTCGCATGCTCGCAGCGATATCGCGGCGTCAAAATTATTCCAGTGCACACACGGCGGCATTGCAACGATAATCGCGCAACGTGGAGTGAAATTTCAAGTCATACGATTTGCGTTAAACCATTGTTTTATGTAGATGAAGCAAAACTACACCCATGGCTGTACTTAGTTTCTCAATAAAACCTTTACTTTTCGCGTAAAATAAAAGAAAAAAATAAACAGCTTTAGAATTGCGTTCGTTCTCTGCTATACAGTCTATCTTACTCGATTTTCAGAAAACTATAAGGTAAAACGAAATGATTTTTTCGTATGTTATAGTCAGAAATATCAGCGTGACAATGAACTGGTTTTCGTTTCATTATTTCTCCTAGTTATTGTGATACTTCAAAGCAAAAGCAAAATTGAAGTGAAAAATGTAGTTGCTGGCCAGTTTGCGTGTGGTGCATTTTACGGCATATAATGTTGCGTAAGAAATATAGCTCACATGTCCAAATTGTTTTTAACGCTGGAAAGAAAGCCGTACCTGTTTCCAGTCTCGAGTGTTGTGGCCACGACGAATTACGACGCTCTATACTCGACGCTATCACTGCGCACTCCACTATCCCGCAGTAGTACTAGTTTTAGAGTCAGCCAGTATGGACGTACGCAGAAGAAAGCAGACAGTGCTTGCTTATGTCGTTTACAAATACATAAAGCAATGGAACAGGAGGTTTTGGGTTCACCCGCTCGTTAGTTCACGACTGCTGAAAGAAGCGTTCGTGACTCTGTTTACAGATTTACGAGAAGATGAAACTAAATTCTTTAATAATTTTCGAATGACTGTACAGTCGTTTGATGAATTAACAGTGAAACTGCAGTCATTCATCACAAACATAGACTCTAAGACGAGGCTCTCAGTTTCACCTCAAGTAATGTTGGCTGTGACTTTCAGGTAAGCAGAGAGTATTTAAGTAATCACACCATGTTAATTATTTTCATCAAACGCTAAAATATAGTGAATTGGATTATAACTGTAAATGGTATTCTTATATCAACGATATTCAGTTATCGTATTACTGAATATGGGCTTGTAATAGTGTATTTTGATATGAAACATTATAACTACCATCAGTAGATTAGAAGTAGTCGAAATATTGTGCATAAATAGTTGTAAAGTAATTAAACAACTTAGTGCAAAAATTTCAAAGCAATACAAGAATATATAAAGGGCAGTCGAACAACAGACACACATCTCAAAACAAAATATTTATTCGAAACGTAATTACAAACACACATAGAAATACCGTTCTTTTCTATACTTGAATCTTTAATACCCTTCCACTTTTTCACGAATTTTGAACCTATAACAAAACACAAACTTTTTTGTAGCGGGGTGCTAATAAAGACACAGTATTATTCGTTGAACATTCTGGCGTCAGAGAAAGATCTACCTTTGTAAGAGACGAAGTCTGATAATTTACATTTTTCTGCACTTACGCGATGCAAGAATTTTATTGAAGTTTTACGGTCAAAACATCCGACGATGAGGGAATAACAATGAAACTTTCTTTTTAATATCCAAAGAATAACGAAAAGTAATCCCATCACTATTGGAATGTGCATTCTTCACGTGGCAAAAATCGCGAATTTTTTTAATTACTCGTTTCTTTTAATATCGCTTAGCTGGAGAACTTTTCCTTTGTGCAGTTTGCTCTAACAAGAAGGAACGATTCAACTGGCGACCGTTTTTTTGTACGTCCTTTGATTTCTATCCATATCTATTAACAAGTACAATATATGCTTAAATGGAAGGAGAATAATAAAAAACAGAAATAAATGAAAATATAAAAAAAGATTACTTGAGAGAAAGAAAATATAAAACGACAAGGAAGACAAAGGCCTTCACAAGATTTACTGGTAAGGACATTATTGTCGCGCCACTTGTATTTCGATGTGATAAACTTTGAGGTATGCAGTACATAGTTCATAACCCTTTCTAAGAATTTCTCATTTAAAAATATAATTTTTTTTCTATTCGTGAATTACATCATATTCGCTCGCTCTTTATCTTATAGATTCGTTTTTTATACGTACATCTGAGAGGTTATTCTTGGTAGATAAGTAGTAGAACTATGGAAGGTATTTTAAGTAATAATAATAATTATTTATATATTTATGGTTAGAATTGCGAAAGATACAAAAATGGCATCATCAAATTACAGCCGATGATAGCAATATAGCTAATCCGACAAGGGAAGACGTAGTTACCGATTCTGTTGAAACCGAACCTGCACTCCAATCACATCCCACTGACAGTACTTCTTAAAGAGACGAAGGCTCAATTCCTATGACAGAATTATTAGACTAACTTATGGCTATAATGGATACATATTTTCAGTTATTAGTCCAAGAGTAGTTAGCTTAAGTCGATGCTCATTTTAAGCTATTAGCACAAGAGTAATCTGCTCAAATAAATAATCATTTTAAAAATATGGGAAACGACATTTCGGATATTAAAGAAGGTTACAAAAAATATCGGAAACAATTAAGCTAGTATTGTCTGATGTTTAAGAAAGCACAGAATGAAATTTAACATACCGTTCAGCAATTAAAAAAGAAAATAAATAATCTGACTGTTGACCAAGATGAAAAGTTACAGGAATGATTTAATTCTCAGGAAAAGAAATTTTCTGTTAGTTTTACGAAGTGGATTAATGATAAAAGACATAGAGATCACGGGAAAATTAGATACTGAAATAAAAGTTGCAGTACATGTGGCCAGCGCGCAAATGGAATCTGACTAGAATACTACCAGGGACGAATTAAGTGACTGCTTTAATGAAATAAGAACAGTGTTAACCAATAATTCCCTGAGTCGTGAGCTGAAGTAACCGCACGAATGAAAGCCACACGTAAGGAATTCTTAACAGTCAATAGTAATGTGCACAGCACATCGCCTTTAATTGGTAGAATATGTGACGTGTATGTGGCGACGGGTGTGTATGACACAATGCATTGGCGCAATTTAACAGAAATCATTCCACCTCACGGAGATTCAGCTTGCGCTACATGACCGTTGCACCTACATTGTTTTCAATGTTAATTCAGTAAAACTAGCTAAATCAAAGGCAGTTCAGGTTTTCTCTTCAGACCACACATCCCGTCGTATTCATGAAGCCTTTTAGAGGCGTTTTGCAAAATACTTGGACAGATTATCAAAAAATATGGTTTTCCACAGGCTACGTTCAGGGAAACTGTGGAAAAATGTGCTACTTACGAACAACTTAACAGTCGTTTTTGTCGAAAACAAAAGTACTGTTCAAGAGCCATTCCGCAAGGAAGTCCTGATCGGTACAATAGCCGTCAGATTAGCTTGCAGAAATATTTCGTATGAAGACGCGATACTGGAACGAACAAATTTGGCGTAGGGGTATCTTAAGAATTTTGAAAGCAAAGTCAGCGTTCGTGAAAAGTTGATTCATGTTCTGGAAGCCAGTAGATTTTATCCAAGGAAATTCCGCGATTAACTGTGAAGCGGCTGCGCGCAGGCCCCGCATTCCGCCGACCACGAGAACAATCACGTCCGGAATGTTGAGCAGTGTGACAACGGTGCAGGCGGCATCCGTTAACAGAAACAGACAACTTAACGCTCAGAATTCTCCGCATTTCGCAAGGCGGCAAACAATAATAACAGGTTCAATCTAGGGTATAATATGAATCACAATGACCACGATTAGAAGCATTGTCAACCCCAATTTGGGAATCAGGGGCAACAAATTTTACAAATCATCCGCCATTTAACACAAAGCACACTAAAAAGCAGTAGGCAGCATCCGAATGTGTGACCACCTCCTGAATGACAAGAAATCGTGCTGTACGTATTGTGGAGACAAGGTAGGAAAATTCCCCCGCTTCTCCCAATGCATCAAAGTAAATGCGACTACATCAGGTTCAGTACTGCTGGTCGGGAGATAGGAGGGGGGGGATTGACACTAATCTAGATCAACAACTTCATACGTTACATAATTATGGCACTGGCATAGGAGAAGACCAATGCTACGAACTTGAACACAATAGGGTGAAGCTATTGTACAAGTAGCTGTAAATATCGTAGGTGGAATATTTACTAGAGTAGTAATTACGCTGGAGCGATGGTAAATGCTTTAGGAAGCAATTCTTTTCAAGAGGATAAGAAACGTGATTTATATACTAAGTTGCTGTACAGATTTGTGTGATTTCTGGCGCTACCCGTGCAAGGTCACAACGTATAAGACCACAGGCACAGGTTGTGATCAAATTTAGGAGCACCGCCAGGAACACTGTGGCGAGAAAAGTGATGGGATACCTTGTAACATCCTGTTGGACCTCCTTTTGTCCAGCGTAGTGCAACAGCAACATGGTGTAGGCTCAACAAGTCCTTGCAAGTCCCCTGCAGAAATACTGAGCAGTGGTGACTACAGCTGTCAGCAATTGCGAACGTGTTGCACAGTGCACGACTTTGTACACATGCCGACCTCTCAATCATGTGTCATGAGTGTTCGATGGGATTCAAGTCGGGCAATCTGGGTGGTCACTTCGTTCGTTCGAATTGTGCAGAATGTTCTTCAATACAGTCGCGAACAATTGTGGGCCAGTGACATGGCACATCGCCATCCACAAAAATTGCACAGTAGTTTGGGAACTCTCCGAGTAGTCGAATACGACCGAGAACCCAGTCCATTCCATGCAAATACAGCACGCACTGTTATGGAGCCACCACCAGCTTGCACAGTGCCTTGTTAGAGCACGCGCAGAATAACATGGACAGTGGGTGCACAGTCAGCAGGGCAGATGTGGGGGAGTAGCAGTGGTGGGAGTTGTTTGCAGATACTGTAGAGGAAATTAACATTTATAATAATAGATTACTCATCTTAGAAGCTAGAGTATTGGAGGGCAGCCCGGAGGGTAAAAATCATAGAGGGAGACCAAGAGATGAATACACTAAGTAGATTCCGAAGGATGTAGGTTGCAGTAGGTACTGGGAGATAAAGACTTAGAGAAAGCTTTTGATCATGTTGACTGAATACCCCCTTTCAAATTCTAAAGGTGGCAGGGGTAAAGTACCGGGAGCGAAAGGCTATTTACATTTTGTACAGAAACCAGATGGAAGTATAAGAGTTGAGGGACATGAAAGGGAAACAGTGGTTGGGAACGGAGTGAGACAGGGTTGTAGCCTTTCCCCAATGTTATTCAGTCTGTATATTGAGCAAGCAGTGAAGGAAACAAAAGAAAAATTCGGAGTAGGTATTAAAATGCATGGAGAAGAAATAAAAACTTTGAGGTTCGCCGATGACATTATAATTCTGTCAGAGACAGCAAAGGACTTGGAAGAGCAGTTAAATGGAATGGACCATGTCTTGAAAGGAGGATGTAAGATGAACATCAACAAAAGCAAAACGAGGATAATGGAATGTAATCGAATTAAGTCGGGTGATGCTGAGTGAATTAGATTAGGAAATGAGACACTTAAAGTAGTAAAGGAGTTTTGCTATTTGGGGAGTAAAATAACTGATGATGGGCGAAGTAGAGAGGATATAGAATGTAGGCTGGCAATGGCAAGGAAAGCGTTTCTGTTGAAGAGAAATTTGTTAACATCGAGTATAGCTTTAAGTGTTAGGATGTCATTTCTGAAAGTATTTGTGTGTCGTGTAGCCATGTATGGAAGTGAAACATGGACGATAAATAGTTTGGACAAAAAGAGAATAGAAGCTTTCGAAATGTGGTGCTAAAGAAGAATGCTGAATATTTGATGGGTAGAACACATAACTAATGAGGAGGTATTGAATATAATTGGGGAGAAGAGGATTTCGTGGCACAACTTGACTAGAAGAAGGGATCGGTTGGTAGGACATGTTCTGAGGCACCAAGGGATCACCAGTTTAGCATTGGAGGGCATGATGACCATTCAAAAAGATCTTTCATTTTTTCTTTGGTCAGTATCTAAAAAGAACTCCGCTGAAACTGCAACTAAAGCAGTGATTTATTTTCTTCTCGCCTGGTTTGTTAATCATTTGTAACTTTCAGAGAACAGTAATGAGAGCAGAATTTTGAGCGAACCCTACGCTTTTCTCTTTTTGCCATATTAAAATTTGCTTCTTTTGCCAAAACACAGCGGAGTATATTACACATGTCACCGCAATAAGATGTTGTACAGACGCAATTCCATGAGAATTCTGGAACCATGGTTTATTATGAAACTTCCTCGCAGATTAAAACGGTGTGCCGGACCGAGACTCGAACTCGGGACCTTTGCATTTCGCGGGCAAGTGCTCTACCAACTGAGCTACCCAAGCACGACTCACGCCGAGTTCGAGTCTCGGTCCGGCACACAGTTTTAATCTGTCACGAAGTTTCATATCAGCGCACACTCTGCTGCAGAGTGATCTCATTATGGTTTATTATATTTATTAAGTGTGGATCTGAGAAAAAGTGAGGTCTGTAGCTTAAAGCACATCCTGAGTACAGAAGTAAAAGTGTAACGTCTCCACATCTATTTCTCAGAAACACACAGCATTTCTTCATTCGTCAACTGTCGATGTTCTTAAAAATTACGTTCTTTAATCGAAAAAGTCTTAGTGGAATAACACGGTACATAATGAAGTTCTTCATAATAACCGCATGGAAAATTTTCCCCTCTTTGTGTGCTATCATTTGCTAAAATCTCATTTCCATATCTCAGACCGTTTACGAATTATGGGGAATGTCGTGGATACTTCACTCAGGCTGGCGATCGTGATCGCAAGTGAGTATGCTATACCAGATCAGTTTTCTTGAGATTGCTGACAGATAAAGGCCTCCACTCAAGTGTAAATCAAAATGCAACATGTTAGCTAAATGTCATGCACAATAACATAGTATGTACTGTACACCAAAACCATAGTGACCACTATTTTTTATTACAAGCTTTTTCGAATTTCGCTCAGTAATCTCCATGACAATTTCACAATAACTGTGACCATTAACGTAATGATGGGCACATCATCATGAACCTGACTTATAAAACTACGAGTAACGTAAAAATAATTTTTTTTTACCGAACATTTTCTGTAAAGTAGTTTGAGAATGACTGCAGGACGTATGCCTCTTTTGTGTCACCATCGACCGATCAAAGTGGGGTAAAAACAGTCGTCACCCGTTCCGAATATACGAATCAACTCATCTTTGGACGGAACCTGGTCACTGCACCCCTTTAAATGTATACTGTACAGACTCTACAGCTTGGATCCATGGCTTCGTAGCGTCTGGGCCACACTCGAATCCTACCATCTATTCTCACCACCTGCAATCGGGACTCGTCCAACGGGGCAACTTTAGGACCAAGCGATTCATCCGACAAGGCCAGGGTTTTCCACTCGTCTATGGATCAACCGATATAGTAACGAGCCCTAGAGAGGCCAGCAGGCGATGTCGTGCTGTTGACAAAGACACCCGCGCCGGTCGTTTGCTGTCATAGTCTATTAACGCCAAATTTCGCCTAAGGGATACGCTCGCCGTTCGTCCTACATTGCTTTCTGCTGTTATTTCATGCAGTGTTGCTTGTCTATTAGTACTGACAACTCTACACTAACGCGGTCTTTCAGTGAAGGCCGTAGGCCACTAGGTGTCCATGATCAGAGATAATGGCTCGACTTCGGTTTTCTCGTCACACTCTTGATGCCGTGGATCCCGAAATATTCAATTCCCTAACGATTTCAGAAATGGAATGTCCCATCCGTTTAGCTCCAGCTACCATTCCGTATTCAATGTGTCTTAATTCTCGTCGTGAAGCCACAGTCATGTCGGGAGTCTGGTCACATGAATCATCCGAGTATAAATGACAATTCCACCAACTCACTGCCCTTCTATACGATGAGACGCGATTCTACTGCCACCTATACATGCCCATGTGGCTACCCCCTGACTTTTTGTCACCTCCGTGTATTGCACGTTTCTTATTGTCTGTAAACTGTGTAATCAGAGTGTATATCTTGCGAGGTAGGAGCTCCATAATCGACCGTCCAGTGTAAAATTTTTATTTGTTGATTAATGGAGAGATTATTCTCCTAGATTTATTGAAACTAATGTATGGAATAACCGATTTTGCCAATGGGCGAAGATTCAAATATCAAGAGGTCAAGTGCTGTAAACGAACTATATATCCTGACCCATTCCTCACAAGTAAACATTTCACACCAATCAACCGATGTAAAAAATAACTCGGCTATGATTCACAAGAAAAATATAGAACCCGAGTGTTTAAATGAAGTACAGCGTGCAGAACTAGCCAGTTTGTTTTAAAAGTGTGTACACGTTTGTCTGATAAGCGAGAAATTGTTAAAGTAATTCAGTATCACGTGGAAGTAAGTGCCTCACAGAACACGTCATGCAATGCACCACATCCCATGGACGAAGAGGCAACATACAAAGAAATACAAAGAAAAAGTGAATAAGTAAGCAAGAACAAAAGTTTTGGAAAACAAAATTATTAATCACTTCACGAAAGCCCAAAAATTTCAAGAGGATAAAAGAGACACAATCAAATAAAAAAAAAGGAACTCAGACCTATTATAACCATAAGTGCTGCTCTAAAATATAGCCTACACTCAAATTTTTTGTGAATATTGTATGGATCCCTCCATGGAACCCATGGATGAAGAGGCAAGGGTAAAATACGCAGTCTAAACATAATGCCCTTAATCAGAGGTCTTATATTTTCATTTTATGTTTTATTAAGATTTTCTTTATGGTCTTTGGGTTCAAATATTCATGCTATATCCCTGTATAATAACCTCGTGCAGTTAGATAATTTTGTAAGGACCTTATCTTAATGAAAAAGCATCTAACTGACAAAGTAACTAAAGAAAACATCAGTTCAGATATTTCTATACGCTGCATGTATGTATTCATATACACTGAAGAAATGGTATGGGCATGTATATTCAAATACAGAGATATACAAGCAAGTAGCATACGGTGCTGCGGTCAGCAACGCCTGTGTAACACAACTGTTGTTACACTCCTGGAAATTGAAATAAGAACACCGTAAATTCATTGTCCCAGGAAAGGGAAACTTCATTGACACATTCCTGGGGTCAGATACATCACATGATCACACTGACAGAACCACAGACACATAGACACAGGCAACAGAGCATGCACAATGTCGGCACTAGTACAGTGTATATCCACCTTTCGCAGCAATGGAGGCTGCTGTTCCCCCATGGAGACGATCGTAGAGATGCTGGATGTAGTCCTGTGGAACGTCTTGCCATGCCATTTCCACCTGGCGCCTCAGTTGGACCAGCGTTCGTGCTGGACGTGCAGACCGCGTGAGACGACGCTTCATCCAGTCCCAAACTTGCTCAATGGGGGACAGATCCGGAGATCTTGCTGGCCAGGGTAGTTGACTTACACCTTCTAGAGCACGTTGGGTGGCACGGGATACATGCGGACGTGCATTGTCCTGTTGGAACAAAAAGTTCCCTTGCCGGTCTAGGAATGGTAGAACGATGGGTTCGATGACGGTTTGGATGTACCATGCACTATTCAGTGTTCCCTCGACGATCACCAGAGGTGTACGGCCAGTGTAGGAGATCGCTCCCCACACCATGATGCCGGGTGTTGGCCCTGTGTGCCTCGGTCGTATGCAGTCCTGATTGTGGCGCTCACCTGCACGGCGCCAAACACGCATACGATCATCATTGGCACCAAGGCAGAAGCGACTCTCATCGCTGAAGACGACACGTCTCCATTCGTCCCTCCATTCACGCCTGTCGCGACACCACTGGAGACGGGCTGCACGATGTTGGGGCGTGAGCGGAAGACGGCCTAACGGTGTGCGGGACCGTAGCCCAGCTTCATGGAGACGGTTGCGAATGGTGTTCGCCGATACCCCAGGAACAACAGTGTCCCTAATTTGCTGGGAAGTGGCGGTGCTGTCCCCTACGGCACTGCGTAGGATCCTACGGTCTTGGCGTGCATCCGTGCGTCGCTGCGGTCCGGTCCCAGGTCGACGGGCACGTGCACCTTCCGCCGACCACTGGCGACAACATCGATGCACTGTGGAGACCTCACGCCCCACGTGTTGAGCAATTCGGCGGTACGTCTACCCGGCCTCCCGCATGCCCACTATACGCTCTCGCTCAAAGTCCGTCAACTGCACATACGGTTCATGTCCACGCTGTCGCGGCATGCTACCAGTGTTAAAGACTGCAATGGAGCTCCGTATGCCACGGCAAACTGGCTGACACTGACGGCGGCGGTGCACAAATGCTGCGCAGCTAGCGCCATTCGACGGCCAACACCGCGGTTCCTAGTGTGTCCGCTGTGCCGTGCGTGTGATCATTGGTTGTACAGCCCTCTCGCAGTATCCGGATTAAGTATGGTGGGTCTGACACACCGGTGTCAATGTGTTCTTTTTTCCATTTCCAGGAGTGTATATCGGTTACTTCTGCTACAATGCAGGTTGTTAAGATTTAAGTGAGTCTGAACCTCGTGTTACAGTAGGCGAAGGAGCGATGAGACACTGCATCTCCGAGGTAGCGATGAAGTGGGAATTTTTACGTACCATCATTTGACGAGTGTACTGTGAATATCAGGAATCTCCGACATCGCTGACGCTGGAAAAATATGCTGCAGAATTTGGACCAACAACGACCGATGGGAATCCTCCACGGTGCCAGCGTTCAAACCATTCAACGAAACATCATCGGTATTGGCTTCCGGAGCCGAAGGTCCACTCGTGTACCCTTGATGACTGCAGGACACAAAGCTTTACGCCTCGCCTGGGCCCATCAGAACCGACATTGGACTGATGATGACTGGAAACTTGATGACTGTGAAACGTCCCCTTAGAAAAATTATACAAGACTATGCTTAAACTGACACACAATATATTTAGCGCAACGCAATCTGACTTTCAAAAATCCCTACAAACGGATGACCCTGAGTAACATTAACCTATACGTTCCACAAATCACTTACCTCACAAAAATCTTGCTTACTCGAACTACTGCAGTACAGCGAGCGCCACTACTGCCAGCTAACTAAAAGAGTCAAATTACGGAAGGCACTAACTAAAATAACTACTGATAGGCATAGCAAATGAAAGATTTTGATAGAGAACAAACAATGTATTTACCTTAATAATCATTATATATATATATATATATATATATATATATATATATATATATATATATATATATATATATATCAGTTCATGACATCAATTCTTACAAATTTCAGAAGTCCGCCATCTCTCTCCCCACGTCCACCACTGCTGGCGGCTCACCTCCAACAACGCAACGCTACGCGCTGTTAGCATCCAGCCCGACACTACAATGGCAGACAACAATGCAAACTAGCCACAGACTGCGCACAGCATAGCCAGTTATTTTTCATACAGAGCGCTATGTGGCGTTACCAATAAGAAAACCCAAACAGCCTACTTACAACTGGAAACATGTTGCCTGGTCAGATGTATCTCGTTTCAAATTGTATCGTGTGGATGGAGGTGTATGAGTTTCATGGATCCATGGACCCTGCATATCAGCATGGGAATGTTGAAGCTGGTGAAGCCTCTCTAATGGTGTGCGGCGTGTGCAGTTGGAGTGATATGAGGGCACTGATACGTCTAGATACCATTCTGACAGGTGACCTGCACGTAAGCATACTGTCTGATCAGCTGCATCCATTCATGTCCATTGTGCATTCCGACGAACTTGGGCAATTCCAGCAGGACAATGCGACACTCCACACGTTCAGAATTGCTACAGAGTGGCTCCAGGAACATTCTTTTGATTTAAACACTTCCGCTGCCCACCAAACTCCCCAGACGTGTTCGTTATTGAGCGTATCTGGGATGAGTGTTGTTAGAAGAAATCTCCACCCCGTCGTACTCTTACTGATTTATGGACAGCCCTGCAGGATTCATGATTTCAATTCCCTTCAGCACTACTTCACACATTAGTCGTGTCCAAGCTACGCCATGTTGCGGCATTTCTCCGTGCTCGCGGAGGCGCTACTCGATATTAGACGGTTTATCAGTTTGTTTGGCTCTTCAATGCATATAAATGATTTTATGAACTTTTGCACCACTGTACAAACTAATAATGGACTAATAATTGACTGTGCAACGGGATTTTGCGGCACGTTCCTATAAAGAAGCTCCACCGAAGGGACCGAAACTGTTACGGCAACAGAAACTCTTCAGAACCGGACTCATTTTTATGGAAATCGGACTGATCGACCATCAACACGAGAACAAATATATGAAGCAGCGGCAGATTGTATGACTATAATCCCCATAAAATCATTGGGATTAAGATCCACTGAGCTTGGAATTCCAAATGCTGACACCCACACCCACTTTCGTAATGAGATGAGTAACAAGGACACGTGGTGAAGACATGACGCTCGCGTAGGATTACTCGATGTGTCTATAATGCTGCCACAGTGGAGATAAGTTTTCATCTCAGACGAATGTGGAATTTACCAATCTTGTCGGAGTAGAGAGCAAGGAAAACATATTATTATAATCCCCCCACGTGGTGTGATCTGGACTGCAGTGTTCAGTAGGCACTTCAGATGGCCGTATTTCTTTGACGGTGCAGTGAATCAACATTCCTACTTGGAAATGTTGCGTAAATGGTTTATTCTAGGGCTACAGAGACTGAACATTTTTGGTGATAGTCGGCTTCAACAAGATGGAGCGCCGGCCAACTACGCACTCCGTGCTCTTAAGTTCTTGGATGAAGAGTTACCCCAGAGGTGGATAGGGAGACGATCAGACCATCTGCCGGCGCCGACTGAGTGGCCTCCAAGGAGTCCAGATTTCACATCGTACTACAATTCCCTGTGGGGAATAATTAAGCAAAATATCACGATACCAGACAAATAACGAATTGAAGGAAGCTGTTAGGGAGGCATTCAAGGAAATCACGCTGCCTATGCCTCGGAAAATTTCACGTAGGCCCTGGTGCCGCATCATTTTGTGGCACGACATTTTCTGGTGACCATCTGATGTTCTGGATCACTAAAAATGCTGGAACGTAAAGTATCAACGTTTGTCACACATCTGCTATGACATGTTCGAAATAAATAAATAAATAAATACACATCGTAACGATTAAAGAGGGGGCAAGGGTGAAATGACTTTTGGACCAGGCTGTAGAATATCATGCAAACCAATGAATGATGAAAAATATTTATAAAATATGTGATACACAGTGCATAATCCTACATTCTGATGCACTGTACAAGGCTATAAACATAGTTTTTCGTTTCAATGGAACCTTTTGTCCAAGTAAAATGTAAATTTTTAAGATAATCCACAATTTTTTTTTTCATTTGTGGCTGTGTACATGCAAGTACTTTTATGTTTGGTTAACAATATTCATCATATGTGATTGTAAAATAATTACTCAGATTGCTTTACCTAATAAGATCATTAATGTCATGGTACTATGTTAGTATGGGCCACCGATTATAAAGTGTGTGCCTAACTGTAATTACCTTGAGCAGTTTTTTTTATGCTCTTTTGGGTGTACTTTTTTTTCCTTTGCGTGTGAGGTGTTACTTCTTCTTGAGTTACTTTGCGATAACTAGGGGCTTTTTAGAACTCATTGATCTGAAGACGAGACAACGACCTTTTCAGCTTCTACATGTGCATGTAATTGATTAGAAAAGAGTTGTCAATTTATATGTAAATGTCAGGCCAGTGTGTTAAATACATAATCCAACACGGTCACGTAGATGACAAAAATGAAATAAAATTAAATAAGAAAATATATGTACTTATGGATATATATCGTCGCAGCCAAAACAAGAATGTTATTGAAACCACTTACAAAGAAAAATTTACGATCCGTCGGTTTAAAGGAATAAAAGTGTGTACGAGGTTTATACTTCTGTATGAAAATGTGCTCGAACTGAATGTTAACTGGCCTTTGTGCTACTAAATAAGTGGACATTTGTACCACAGCTTTCGATACAGGACGCTCAAATGAGTGATTTCTGAAGCTGAGCAACAAAATATTTTCAAATCATAAAATAGTACAAAATGCAACTCACTTACCTTGGCTAAACTGAAAGTGTGGTGTTATCATGAAGTAAATGCAAGGACAATCACTGACTGTTCAAATTCTTAATAAATTAAGAACACTTGAATATCCGAGCACTAAAGTGAAGACATAAATACAGCGATTACGAGTCAGCGGTTGTTACGGCGCTACACGTCAACAACGTGCGCGATATTTCTGATTGTGGACTCGTGCAACTTTGTGCGCCGGACTACAGGAACTTCAAAAGTTTCCAATAATAACTGTGCCCAACAGAGACGCTTGACTAGTGCTTGTGGTGGACATTCCTGGAAACAGAATGACATTAGCGAACTGTGTTATAGTTTATGAGCTAACATGTAAAGATGAACTAGCAAAATAATGCAATAAGTCATTGTCAGTAGTCATATTTACCAACTAAATATAAGTTAAGAAGAACTCCCTAATACACGGTGGTTCCTTACTTTTAAAAACACAAATTCCAACCAAGTTTTCAACAGAGAAATATTAATTAACCTGGACTAAAGACGCAGTCCAAGCTTGTAGAGAGGAGCTGGGACAAGAAACATTTGACCATTATTTTACAAGAATTCAAATATTTTACTAAAACCCAGAGACCGGTAATTTCAAATATGCAATTTGCTAAAATATTTTGTACTTTAACCAATAGATTTGTTTACTTTCATTACAAAACCATACGGTTTAGATTTTAGTTCACGTAAACTTTGCACTGAAACAAATATCCAAAAGTTCTAAGCAAATTGTGCAACAAATAAAGAACCACTGAACATCTAAAACTTTAATTTTAAAAGGTTTCATTTTAAAAATACTTTGGGTATAACTTTACAGAAAATTAAAGAAGCAACTATTTAAAAAAAAACAGTCGTAGTTTGCAGAATGTTCTTCATGGGGCGTTTCCATTGGGTGTACAGTCCGACAACGGGGTAAAATTCAAGTAGTAGTGGATAAATTAAGAAATAAATGAAACATAATATAACTTATGGAATATACACATCGCAGAACAAACCAGAGCGAAAGCTACGCACAGAAGCATAGAAAACCCTTATGCTCGAAATCAGTGTGGAAGAGTAATGAAATAAATACGTACAGCAATAAATTAAAGATTAGACTATAAAAATATGGCTAAACGTAACAATAACAAAAAGATGAAATACACATGACTAACGATCAAGGCCCTGGTAATTGTCATTTCTAGTAGCTCAATACCTCGGATCAGCTCCTATCATAGATATATATGCATTATGTGAATACGGACGGGGCTCTGGGGCCGTTGAAGTATACGGTTGTTTACAGTTTGCTCCTGAGGTCCTGCTCTGCGCTTCTATGTCTGTCGTCGTCTCCATGAGGTAATACGAATTTTTCGGTTCCTCCTTCTCTCTCTACTCACACCTGATCCAGGTAATTTTATTTTATTCATGTTTAATTGTCTTCCATATAAATTGCTTTTTAATACGTTTCATGCGGTACCGTGATTTCTTGACGGATGCTTTTTGGCAGAAAATTTCTAGTTTTCTGACGTGAGTTAGACTACGTTTCTTTGTACTATTTTATTCGGTCAGTTATTGAAGATTTTTTGCTTTTTTACTAGTCCAGGATAGGACCACGACGCTTTACTGTAATATCGTTGTCCTCTTATATCTCCAGATGCTGTCCTATTCGGACGAAAGGTGTCATTAGAGCATTCTGCAGCCTACGACAGTGTTTTAAATAGTGGCAATACAAGGTTGCTGCCGAAGGAATGAAATAATTTTTAAACAAAAAAAATTTATCAACAGTTTTAACTTGTTTAAAGAGAAGCAATGAAATGACAAGTAGACGAACACTTTTAACAGTAAGTGAAAATCAGGTGACTTGTTCCCGAAAGGAAACCCATTTTCATTGCGGCATTTACTCTGGACTGATCGCTAAGCTATTACCACTTACACATGCCACCTGTATGGCTTCCAGTTTAGTCCTACATCAATGTTAGTTACACAACGTTAGTACACAGAATTCGCTCCTGCAACACAAAAATCTTGATACCACCAGCGTTTGGCGTAATTAGTAGATCTCTGGAAAACAATTTAAGTTACCAAGAATGTTTATTTCGTAAAAAGAAAAGAAGCTAGACTTGATAATTAACGAAATCAACTATCAAATTTAACTATCAATAAACAGCATCAAAATCACTTGGCGTACCGCACTGCTTATATTTAAGGAAAGGTCTTTCCGTCGCATTAGTATGCGGGCACTGAAACCAAATCTATGTATGGTAATCAGGATGGTGAACATCGCACAGATTTACTTTAACATGTATATTCAAGGCAAGATAGTGCTTACCAGTACTAAAACTCTCACTAAGTCCTTCATAACTAGTGAAGTAATTCTATTCTCATATATCTTTACCATGCTTACAGGTTCTCTCCAGAGCTGCCTGCCTTCTACACCCAATCAGCAATAGATATATTACAACCTACATGTGGAACTGTGCCTTCAATAGGAAAAGAACAGCAGTTGCATTTGCCGAAAGCTGGATCCGCACTTGGAGTTAAGGAAAGCTGACACGTGCCTAGTGCATACACTGAGACACCGTGTATTTCGCTCAGCCTGGGAGAATCCAACACCGGCACAAACGACACCGGTTCACAAAGGGCACAACACTCTCCTCTCCCCCCCCCCCCCACCCCCCCCCCCCACCCTCCCAGGAAGTACTCACTCTCTCACTCTCTGGTCTCAGTGTCTCCTCAGCTTCACTTTGCTCAGCCTTTTGAAACTAACCTTACTGGAGTTCCTCTTACACTCACTGCTTCAATTTAGCGCGAGCCAAGATAACCACAGAAAGCAAGGTCGATTGCGCGACTGCCCACACGAATCACATAAATGGGCTACAGGTAACTGAAATCCTTGGGCTAGCAGGACAGAGCGGATGGGAAGGTCCGGAATAAGTTATTGTCAGTTCCACTCAACATGTAATTTGTATTTGTTAAAACACACAATCACACAATTACTGGTAGGTTCAGATTTGTTATTGGTAGGTTTGATCATCACGCGAGTGTTACGGAAATGTTTCAGGAACTCAGGTGGGAGTCTCTGGAGGAAACGAGGAGTTGTTTTCGTGAATCGCTACTGAGGAAATTTAGAGAACCAGCATTTGAGGCTGACTGCAGTACAACTTTATTGCCGCAAATTTATATGTCGCGGAAAGACCACAAAGATAAGACAAGAGAGATTAGGGCTCGTACAGAGGCATATAGGCAGTCATTTTCCCTCGTTCTGTTTGGGAGTGGAACAGGGAGAGAAGATGCTAGTTGTGGTACGAGGTACCCTCCGCCACGCACGGTATGGCGGACTGCGAGTAGGTATGTAGACAAGCAAGAATCACAAACTCTCAAGGTTTTAACGAAAGACCTCTTGTGATTTAATCCAAGGCACAATGCCTAATCAAGGAACTGAAATACAGGAATTCTTCTGGAGGTTTCACTTCCTTAGAAAAAAAATATCTTCAGTGTAAGTAAGCTGAAAGCTTTTGCTTAAGTTTATGCCACTGAACTCGGCTAAAGGCCACTCATAAATGAAGAACACTGTTACTGCTTAAGCCTGAGACAAAGATTTTCAATGTTTAATCTAAATAGGCTGAAAAATCGGCTGAAGGCCGCACATCAACAAAACAATTTAACAGCTGAAGACCTAGGAAGATGAGCTTTCAATTTGAAAAGGTTGAAGGCCCTATCTTAAAATATTATGTGCAAAACTCGACTGAAGGCCTCATACTAAAGAATAACAATCTTACTACTTAAGGGCAACACAAGGAGTTTGAATTTTTAATTTAAGAGAGATGAAAACTCTGCTGAAGGCCACAAACTATGCAGAAAAGAATTCCACAGCTTACGGCCTAGAGGGAAAAGCTTCTGACTTGCAAATAAAGTAGGCAAAGGCTTTACCCTGAAATGCTTCACATAAAACTCGGCTGAAGGCCACATACGAAACTTAACCAATCTGATGTCTTAAAGCCCAGACAAAAAAAATTACAATTTTTTATTCAAGCTGGAAAACTCGGCTGAAGGACACATACAAACTAGAAAATATTTCTTACAGCTTAAGGCCTAGACAAAATTTTTCAACTTTTGATCTGAAGAGGCAGATAACTCGGATTAATGCCTCATACCAACTAAAAAAGAAAATTCACGGGTTAAAACCAGAAACCATTTTTTTCTTTTTTGCTGCTTAAGACGTAAGAGAAAAGTCTTGCAATTTTTATAAGCTAAGACTTGACTGAGGGCCAAACAGAGTACTTAAGACTAAAAAGGAGTGGCACTCAGAAGGTTCCGAGGGCCGGCCCAGGGAGGTAATACTAAGGCACGTTTAGGTGAGAGAGGCAGTCAGACCGACAACCTTTTAATCGGAAGGCTGCCCAACCAAAAGCCAGCCGACGAACCAACCAACTAGATCAGTTCCGCTACACCAATCCAGCAAAATGACAATGAGATTTCATTAGCACAACGTTCTGCATACTGGTGCCCACTACAGCCAAGTCAGAATAAACGCCCAAAACTACCAACAACACCTCAGCTGTCGAACTACACGCCGTGCTGGAGAGCATGAACACGAGGAAAACATACTGCCGAAAACTACGTCAACGACCAGGGCAGGTAACCAGAACGTCAACGGCCACAAGGCAGAAGATACCGCTAGTACACTTAATTAATGAAGGAATGAAATTAATTAAGTTAAACACCACGCAGGAAGACGGCTGCAATTCTAGCCAACTTCAATGAACACACTTTGTTGCTTGCGGGAATCTCCCAGAAAGTGACAACCTGGATCAAACGAAGAGATGTAATAGCAGTTGAGGCTTGATAGTAGGTTAAGTGAGCACTGAACCTTAGTGTCCAGGATCGGTGGGTGATGAACTTCTGAACCCTCGCAAGAAGTGCGTACTGTACGTAGACACCTCCAGCGGCCCCGGCCTGACCACACACAGCACACCTGGAAAATATATCCGCCACACCAAAGATAGTACAGCACAACTACTATCGATACAATCTGCTGCTGCCACTCGCAGAGAGAAGACAGCAACGTTATCGGCAACTGGAGAAGAATAAAGACACCACTGGACTGCTACCAATGATAACAAAAAACAAGGCAAGACGCTAGCCAGCAACAGCTCAGTAACTAATACTTTTTAAGACAATTAATGAGAAATTTATTTCAGGGCCGCTTAGAATACACTTGTTACTATTCAACACTGATAGTGCCTGATCAACCTTTCGTGTTCTCACTTGATGAGCTGTACAGTTATTTGAGGAGATCAACTAGTTCGACTTGGCATCTACGACCGTCGGCGGCTTCGCCAACCGAACCTTACGTGTTCCAGTCGATAGGTCGAGGGTAGATTTACACTGTACCAAAACTACGGGTGGATAGTTGTGGTACACTAAATAAATTAAGCAGTAAATGGTAGGATTACGGGTAGTATAAGCAGAAAATGAAACGTTAAAGAATGTGTAAGAGATAAAAAGGAAGCCGATGAATACCATTCGTTTTTTGTTTGTTTGGTTGTTTGTTTATCACATAATTAGAACATCATTCGCCAACAGCCTTGCTGCAGTGGTAACACCGGTTCCCGTCACATCACCGGAGTTAAGCGCTTTCGGACTGGGCTAGCACTTGGATGGGTGACCAGCCAGTCTGCCGAGCGCTGTTGGCAAGCGGGGTGCACTCATCCCTTGTGAGGCAAACAGAGGAGCTACTTGACTGAGAAGTAGCGGCTCCGGTCTCGGAAACTGGCATACGGCCGGGAGAGCTGTGTGCTGACCACATGCCCTTCCATATCCTCATTCAGTGACATCTATGAGCTGAGGATGACGCGGCGGCGGTCGCAATGCATGGATATATCTATTTTCTTTGATGACACTAACCCCCCCCCCCCCCCTCCCCCCGCTGGGTCAGCGCTAGTGTCATTGTTAAGTTGCTAGAGGGTGCTGCTGTGTCCTGCACTATTATGTAGCTTTCTCATGATAAACAGTAGTGTCAAACTATATTGTAGATCATCATTCTCATATCATATGCCTCACCTTTTCATCGTCTGTATTTTGCAACGTTTTTTGATGCTTGCAATTCGTATACTTATGTTCATTACCAAACAGAGTTTGCACATGCTGCGTTTATATAAATCCTACGATTCCTTCAACGCACATTCCCCACCCCCACTTCGTTTTTCCTCTCCTCCGTCTTTTCTTGCCCCGCATCTGTCCAGGTCCCGCCCCATCTGCCACTTGGCTGTAGTGTGTCTTCTTCGTGCCGACTTTTTAGTGCAGTGTTGCCAGTGAGTGTTAAGTGTTGTGCATCTTTTCCGAAGTATTGCGAACGGAAATCATACTATGGCTGTGTGTGATTTTGATATCTCTTGCGAACAGAAACCAGACTGTCGCCGTTTTTATTAATTTTGTGTCTATTATTTTACCTGTCTGCTTCCCGTTTGTTTTATGTTTAACTTTCCACAATTTTATGCCTTTTTACAATTTAAGTCACCATTTTAGGCCTGCTTTTATTGTTTATTATCTTCTTCTTAAATTTTAAAAAATCTGTAGGCTGACGAGCGGCGTACTGAGCTGCTGCCAGCCGGCCCCATTTGGGGGTAATCAAAATCCTATAAAGGGAAAAAAATCAACGCACGTCATCACAAGGGTTGGATCTTCTTCCTTCGAAGGCGAAAGGATTAAAGAGCCTGGGCTACCCTCAGGCTGAAATCTACCGAAGCACCTGATGCTGTTGCTGTCATCTGTCCGTCAGTTCATTCGTTCATCTGCCTGCCTGCCTGCCTGTCGGCTGGCAATCGTCGTCCGTCCGCCATCGCCACCTGCTGTCCAGCTGTCGTCGTCCGTCCGCCGCCGACCATCGACGCTGCCACCAGCTGTACTTCCGTCGTGTCCATCCACCATGAGCCTTCACACCTCCACTGTCATCTATACCTCCACCTCCCCCTCTTCCACTGTCACTTCCTGAACTACCACCCCTGGCCTCCCTTCTTATACCTCGCCTCCTCTCCCCCTCCTCACCCATTCCTCCATCCCCTCCGCTGCTCGGTACCCCCACATCTACATCGGCACCTCCACAACACTTAAGGGATCTGCTGAATGCCACATCCTTCTCCTCCCCATCCCTCTGCCCTTCTCACAGTCTTCAGTTTCCAAAAAAAAAAAAAAAAAAAACCAAAGCGCATCATTGCCGACTCGGTTTCCGCCTCTTCGCATAAAAAGTTACCACTCCTCCCCCTCCCCCTGTCATCTCCATGCTACCACTCCTCCACCAATACCGCAGCCCCCACCCTCCACACCTTTGTCGTGTCTACCCCCAACCCTATGTTCCTTAGTGCCCATACCCTCTCCATGGAGATACAAGAGTATCTACCTGGTGCTCCCATCTCCAAGCTGATTCCTCACAGGGACTAAGTCTTCATCAAGTCCCCCTCTCCCCCACATGACACCTTCCTCTCCTCTTCCTCTACCTGTCAGCCCCAGCCTCCCCATCATCCCCCACCTACACTGCTGTGATCACAGAGGATGAGGTGTTGAACGAACTAAACTCACACCTAGACCTGTAAATCCAATTTCCCCAATGTATCCACAATGCTTCTGGTCCCACCTATCTCATGTGGGTCTTTTTGGAGTCCGCCCCCTCCACTGAGCACCTCCTCACCCAGTGTGCCCTGATTTTCCACCATTGACACCCTGTTGAATCCTCGAAATCACCTCCCCAATCCTACTGCTGCCAGTGCTGCCTCATGTACAACAATCACCTGATCCCCAACTGCAAAACCCCCCAACCTGTCCCTGTTGCAAGGCCTCCCACTTTCTTAAACACTGCCCCAACCTCGCTACCCCTCCCTCATGTAATAACGGCAGTGGCCCCCATCCCACCTACTCCCACAAGTGTAAAGCTAAAGCACCTTTTGCCATCCCTGAGCTTACTGTTCCTGTCCATCCCATTGATCCCATCCCTCAGCTTCAACAATTCCCTCTGTCCACCTGCTACAGCTGAAGACATCATCTGGTTCCTCAACACAGTCCTACAAAACGTTCACCCTTTTCAGTGCCCCCACACCAACAGATCTCCAAGCCCAATTGACCTTCACCCACCTTGACACCCTTGTTTAAGACTCTTCCCTCCCCTCTCATCACTCCCTCTCTTCCCATCATGGTGTGGCATGAGTGTCACATTCTATTCCAGATCATCTGCTACTTCCTCACCAACAAATACATATTCACGAACACTCTCTCCAACCACCAGGTCGATACCTTCTTCCTGAACTAAATTTTTATCCCACCTCACCGTACTATCTGCACTTCTCCCTGTATCTTCCACTGCATTGATGCTCCTGGTCCTCGAGCAAAGGGTGCAGTCACCATTGGCCACCTTAACCCCATCTTCATCTAGCCACAATCCATCCTCAATGACCCCACTGAACACATTATCCTCAATGTCTTCTTCCCCTACCTCACCATTACCTGCACCACCATCTATGTGTGCTCCATTGCTCCTCTTCCCTACGACTTCATCTTGAGTACACCTTCTCCACCTGACTGTCGCCAACAACAACATGCATAGCCAATCCCCTGCTGCCCTTCAGCAGTGGTATCAGTTCCTCTCCATGGTCAAATGTGACCTTGTTCCCATTCCCCAGTACACCCATCCCAAAACTGACACCACCCCTGATGTTGTCACTGTGTCTGCCAAGCTCCTTGGGCATATCACCATCGATGTCCTTGGTCCCACATGTAGCGACCACCTCCCTGTCTGTCTCACCATACCATCTGCTTACCCCCCTCCAGCTACCCCCCCCCAGCACCCCCCCAAGGTCATCTATGACTACTGTCATGCCAACTGGGATACCTGCTGGAAATTCAACGCCACCCAGGTCGAAAGCCAGCTTCTTACCTATCACAATCCTGACATCACCGACGCCTTGTCCTACCTTCAGAAGGCAATTGCTGATGCTGTGTAGGCTCACGTTCCTACTAAAACCATCCACCCCCATCATCCCACTGGGCTGTCCTCTTTCACTGCGAATCCCACTGCCTCTATCGCTCCTTCCTGCACATTCGTGGCAGGGATACACTCCAACGCCACCAGAAAATGCAGCGACATGTATTGAACCTTATTACAGCAAATAAATGCCTGTACTCGAACCACGACTTAATATCACCCTCCTAACAACTCCTGCATGTACTGGTCCACCTTCTATCGCCCTATTGCTTCCCATTCCACACCCCATTACCCCTTTCTCCATAATGACCTCCCCCTTCCTGACAAACTCAATAAGGCCAACTACTTCGCTTCCCACCTTGCCGAAGTCTCCTCCATCCATGATGATCCCAACTTAAATTATTATTCAATTTTCCCCACTAACATGGAATGCGCTATTACCTCGGTTGCTCCACTTGCTCCTAGTCTCCAGTACTTAGGGCAGTTACCTCCCTCCAACATCAACACTCCTATCACAGCACAAGAAATTAAACTTATCCTCCAGTCCAAACTCAACACAGCCCCTGTTAACGACAGTGTCACCTACTGCCAATCTCTAATATTTCATCCTCTCTACTTTGCTCTACCCCAACCTGACTTCCTGCATCCTTTTATTCCTCAAACCTAACAAACCCCATTCCGTTGCCTCTACCTATCTTCCCATCTGCCTCACCTCCATCTTCAGTAAGGTCTTTGAATCCATCCTCTCCCATCATATCCATCAGCATCTTAATCACCACCACTTCCACCCCTTTATGCAGTGTTGCTTAGGATCCTCCTTCTATGCCAAAGACCAGATCCTTAAGCTTGTCCACGTTCTCTCCATCCAGCTTAACTCCCTGTCGCTACTCCAGTTTTGTTTCCCTCGACCTCAAAACTGCCTATGACCACATATGGCATCCCGGTCCTATGTTAGCCTACACAATACCAACTCCCTTACCTCTTATCCCACTGCTGGCATCCCAAAGGGCTCCATCCTCTCCCCTCTCCTCTATCTTCTGAACACCACTGATTTGCCAAATCCACCCCCACCTGTCCACCTTCGCCAACATTCTGATGACACTACCCTCCTGGCTCTCCATCCCAACCTTCAATGGTCCCAAGACACCCTCCAAACCCACCTTGACCATTTCACCACTTGGTGAAACCAGTGGTTCCTTTGTCTCAACACCTTCAAAACCCTTGGCAATCAGCATAGGCTACTTCATCCACTGCTTCTTCTCCACAATTCCTGCCTAACTATTTATGGTCATCCCATCCAGCTCACCCCACACTGCGATACCTTGACCTCGCCCTCGATGGTAACTTCACCTGGACCCTTCATTTTCTGACCATACAGCAGGAAGCCTATTCTTGCCTCCACCTCCTGAAACTCCTCTCTGGTCAGACATGGGGATTGCATCCTTTCACCATCCTCCACACATACAAGTCCTTCATCCGTCCTATCCAGCCTTGCCTGGATCTCCCCCCTCCCCCCACACACTTTTACAAGTCCCTCCAAATCCTTGAATGGCATGTGCTTCGCCTTGCCTTCTGTATTGGCCTTCCTTCTCCCACCCGACTCTTTTATGACCTCGTCCCCTTGCCCCATCTGCACCTTTTCCTCCAACATTTCTGCATCCTTCACACTGTTTGCAGGCTTCATCCCCCCACCCCCTGGTTTCCTCTTTCCTTTCGAGCCCCCACCCATTGCCACACCTCTATCGCTATATCCCTCCCTCTCTCCACCTCCACACCCTTAATCCTTCAACAGGGTAATTTCCAGCAGCTCCCCCTCCTAGTTGTTGAATTTCGCCGTGATATATGCCCTTCCTACCAATTGTAACCTAGCCTTGTTCTCCCCTCTCCCTAGGAGCCCCATTTTCCTCTCCCCTCCTTCTCCCAGAACGGATTTTCCTCCTTCCCTTCCTGAGGCCCTGCACCCCCTCCTCAGCTGATTTCCTCTCCCGTCCCTTCCCTCTTCAGCCCTCCTTAAGTGCACCCATACTTCTTCCCTTTTGCCTTGTCCCCCCCGCCCCCCCCCCCCCCTGGCAGATCCTCACAGGTTTTATTCGTTATCAGTGCGCTGCGTTAGTGTTGTGTTTCAGTGCTGTTATACAGTATCATCTAGTGATGTGGTTTTACCTGTGTGAGTGACCTGTTTATCGTCCATGGCTGTTCCATGCTACTCCATCTGTCACGTGGCTGTTTTCGTCGTTATACAGCTTTTATGCACTGGCCATACTTTGCCTAATGCCTTTGAATCTAGTGTGTTTTTTTGTGTAACATACTCTTTTGGATTTTCCCTCCGATTTACAGTCACCACTTTGTGTGCTTTCTTTTCTTCTGTTCCTCCTTTTTTGTATCTATATTCTGCCATGTTTTCTTCTTTATATTGTTTTCCATGTCTTCCTGTCTACTTATGTCTCTCCGCTGAAAAGCAGCACTTATGCTGCTGCCAGCCCACCCCTGCTAGGGAATGGAAATTACAATAAACGAAAAAAAATTCAACCCATTTCCTAACATCAAACATGGACACCTCCCCTTGTAACCACCAACGGAAAGCCCACAATAGACTAAAATTATTAACTTGGGGACTACAGTCCTGCATTTTCCACACCTACGAAATCTTGATCTGACCTGTTCTTTGATATGCCAATGCATGGATCTCTGTCCCTCCTAATTTGTATAGGTCCTTCCATATTCCAGAACTCCATGCAACCCACCTCGCTTTTTGAATCAGTTTACCTTCTTCCATAATGGCCCTTTCAGATTTTGTCAGCTTTTCACCTCCCCTCACTCACACTTAATACCCTCACGAGCTGGAAACTTGATTCCAACAATCTTATATAGTATAAGAATGTTTTGTTTCATATAAGTATCGTGCGCCCGCGTTTAATTTCGCATAATTCCGGCGGATGTTGAATCCCTCTGGCCGCAAGAGCGCAGGGAGCGTGACTGTCGCCGGTAAAGGGCAGGCCGGAAGAGAAGATAGTTAAGGGCTGCGGCGACGGCGAGGAGAGGAGAGTATGACACGGACGACGAAGGGCACAAATGAAGCTGTGTGTTGCTGAGGCCAGGCGCCTGCCGAGGTTGGACGGCAAGAGTGGTGCGTTTGCTCACAGCGATTTTGGAGGGGCCGAGATATGGTTGTGGTCGTGAACATGGTTCCCTTAAAGCTACTTCGGTACGACGCACTGAATTGGGAGTGTCCTCCGCTCTTGAAGTTACAAGCAGTTTGTGTCTATTGTCATGCCGGGATGGAGTCCAGTGTGACCTTTGCAAGTACTGAAAGCGGTGGCGTCTGCTAGATGATACCCGTGGGTTTCCGACTACGAGTAATCTTCGTTACATTCTCCTCTCTAAGCAAGAATTTGTCATTGGGCGCTGGATTTAACGAGAAAATTACAGTGAGCATTCGATTAGTGTGCCCGTCACTTGGTGTCGTGTGGTGGCTATTTTGACTCCGTATCGTAGTTCCCCGCTGTTATGTATATAAACGTGTTATTTATCATTTTGCCCGGTACTACTTGAGTCTACTTCTGTCAATGTGAGTGGGATTGTGGCTGTCACTATTCCAAAATCATTTTAGAATCTAAGCTTACAGAAGACAGATTCTTCTGACTTACGAATTGTACTTTATAGTCAGTGAAAATCGTTGAAATTAGCTATCTTCTTTCTGAGGGGCATGTCTATTGTAACTAAATTGTTTGCCACTTGTAGTATGTTAATTTTTACTAAATAATTAACGAGTTGCCTTTGTGTTACAGGATAGGTGATTATCTCTTGATGCTTGAGTACAATGACTGAAATTTTTAATGAAGCTTTTTAGTACTGTGGTAGTGGCAATCGCCGGCCTATGTTAGTAGAGGAAGACAAATTATTGCTGCTGCCGTCACCTCTTCCACCGTCTCTATTATCAAATTTGTGGCATAATAACTTGATCATATGTTTTGCTGTTTGCAATGTATGTATTTTTTAATTCATTTAATATTCTGTACAGGAAGATAGTGATTTTATACTGTTGCCCTTTTGACGGGTTTGCCATCAGTTGGTTTTTGAAATTTAGCCTGTTCAGTTAATGTCATAGATAACCTTTCGCTTCCTCTACATTTTCTCCGTCATCTTCAAAACTTTAAAATGTTATTTTACTCAATACTGTCAAACGATTTTTTTGAATCTAGATGTGAAGTTAAATACGATAATTTCAAATGTGCTCTACTTTCGTCGTACAGTACTCACTGACTACAGCGTGTGTGCACTACTTGCTCGCTGTGTAACGAAAGAGGTGCACGTAAACTGCGCCGCAAAGGCGGCCTCCTCGCCTCTGCTCAGACGCCCACTGCGCCTCGTCACGCTGTGGGTTGGGGCTCCTTTGTTGTGTGATACCCGAGAAAACTTCTTTATTATATCAGCGCGAGTTTTTCCTGGGTCGAGATTTCTTCCGCCCTTCGTAGAACTTTCTTTGTCGGCATTAACGGAAACAAAAATGAACAGAGAGGAAAACCTGCTTGCGATGTGTCTAACATGCCCAAGTTGTCATCTCTTCTGCGAACGTCTGCAAACTTCCGAGGTGCAACTAATAAAGTTATCTCAACGAAAACGATAAGTACATTCTTTCAGTTCCTAGGGATTTCAAAAAATTGTGCTGTTAGTGAACATTTTCAGTAAACTTTCAGGCCGATGCCCTTTACTGTAATCAATATTCATGTTTACGCAAAAGAGCAATACTTCTAACCTGTCCATTTATTTGATTTTTTTGTCTCTGCGTAACGACAAAATTAAAAAAAAAAACTTTTGCTTTTGAGCATAGGAAAACAGGACCACCGCGAATGTTCAACGAACTAGGCCCCTTCACGTCTTTCCTCACACATTTGTATTAATTTTAAGTCCGGATTTTTGTACAGTACGAGTATTCCTTGTAACTGTGCTATGTTAACGTATGTCACATTGCTTTTCCGGTTGCAGATGATCCCATGAACCGAAACGTATGATTATTTGTATTCTTGAAGTCTAGGGATTTTATAAATTAACTGAAAAAAGAAGTATTCGCAGGTTTTCTTCTCAATCTTTATAAAACATGGCACTTCATCAAATCATAACAGAATCAAATACTGCATGCTGCTAACAAAATGGATTACCCTCGATATTCGTAATTAATCGACACCTATAATCATATTCCGCTAATATGCCAGAGACGACACCTTTTTGTATAAAATGTAACACCAGGTCATTTAAAGATGTGTGAGAAGGGGTTATTTCATCTCCTATCCTCCGGTTGAAACGCTACACGTATCAGAGCAGATACGATTTCGCAATCACTGTTCGTACAAAACACACATAGCTCCGTCCAAACACAAGATCGAGAAGCAGGAATTGTTGGAGCCCTTGCTGATACTATTATTGTCTACCTCATATTATTCAACACAAGTCTGTACTTTCACCTAGCAGGTGAAATACGCGCTTACAGTATCTCACAAGATATATACAATTGGACCGAATAAATTCCCGAAAAACATAATTCAATATTCTAATATTTCATTCCTGACTGAAAGATGCACAGTAACTGCCTGTTGCTGACAAAATTGATAGCCCACGATATTCTTAATTTATCTAAACCTATAATCATACTCTGCTAACATGCTACAGGCTGCATCATTTTATGTAACCTGTAACACCAGGCCATTTAAAGATATGAGGAAAGGGATTATTTTATCTTCCATCCTCTGCGACAAACGCTGCAAATTTGAGAACAGCTATGATTTCGCTATCAGTGTTGGTACACACACAGCTCAGTCCGTACACAAGAACCAGAAGGCATTAATTGGCGGAGCTCTTGTTGATATATTCATTGTGTGCCTCATATTATTCTACACAATTTGTACTGTAACCTAATAAGTGAAATAAGAGCTTACAGTATCAAGGAATAGTCATACAACTAGACCAAATAATTTCCAAAAAAACGTATTCAATAGTCCAGTATTTCATTTTTGATTAAAGATATCCTTAGATAGCAGCTCTGGTGTGTCTCGAGGAATTGTAATAGGCTCGCGTAGGTTCATATGTGGATAATCGACAATCATAGAATGCTTTTGTTTATGATGCTGGTAGTAGGCGATAGAGACTGGTTGAAAGGACTGCAACGTCAATATTAGGTCTGCTGAAAATGAAGTAAGTACAAGACTTGCGTCAACGAAAGGGATCGTTACCAACTAGAAGACGCGCGTCTCCATAGTGTGGCAAACACCAAACGGTATATCATAAAGTATGTTGCTAACTTTGCCGCGATCGGAAACATGCTGAACGAAATTGTGAAAGAGGTTTTCTTCTGAAAGGGAACAAACAGTCGGTACCATACCTCGAGGCGAAAATCAAATTTCTTGAACAGGGGACCGACAGGCTCAAACAAGATTATGAAAACTTAAAACACGATTTGTGGGATCCGCTCTCCCGTATGTAGTAGTGGCTGCTTCAACTGGTAATAATATTACAAAAACAGTTTTGGTTTCGTCGGAAAAGATGAAATATGCAAAGAACACAAACATCATCATTTAAAATGCGAGTATCTTAGGTATAGCTTATTTACGGCAGGTATGAATAGCAACTGAAAATACACTCCTGGAAATTGAAATTAGAACACCGTGAATTCATTGTCCCAGGAAGGGGAAACTTTATTGACACATTCCTGGGGTCAGATACATCACATGATCACACTGACAGAACCACAGGCACATAGACACAGGCAACAGAGCATGCACAATGTCGGCACTAGTACAGTGTATATCCACCTTTCGCAGCAATGCAGGCTGCTATTCTCCCATGGAGACGATCGTAGAGATGCTGGATGTAGTCCTGTGGAACGGCTTGCCACGTCATTTCCACATGGCGCCTCAGTTGGACCAGCGTTCGTGCTGGACGTGCAGACCGCATGAGACGACGCTTCATCCAGTCCCCAACATGCTCAATGGGGGACAGATCCGGAGATCTTGCTGGCCAGGGTAGTTGACTTACACCTTCTAGAGCACGTTGGCTGGCACGGGATACATGCGGACGTGCATTGTCCTGTTGGAACAACAAGTTCCCTTGCCGGTCTAGGAATGGTAATACGATGGGTTCGATGACGGTTTGGATGTACCGTGCACTATTCAGTGTTCCCTCGACGATCACCAGAGGTGTACGGCCAGTGTAGGAGATCGCTCCCCACACCATGATGCCGGGTGTTGGCCCTGTGTGGCTCGGTCGTATGCAGTCCTGATTGTGGCGCTCACCTGCACGGCGCCAAACACGCTGAAGACGACACGTCTCCATTCGTCCCTCCATTCACGCCTGTCGCGACACCACTGGAGGTGGGCTGCACAATGTTGGGGCGAATGGTCGCCGATACCCCAGGAGCAACAGTGTCCCTAATTTGCTGGGAAGTGGCGGTGCGGTGCGGTCCCCTACGGCACTGCGTAGGATCCTACGGTCTTGGCGTGCATCCGTGCGTCGCTGCGGTTCGGTCCCAGGTCGACGGGCACGTGCACCTTCCGCCGACCACTGGCGACAACATCGATGTACTGTGGAGACCTCACGCCCCACGTGTTGAGCAATTCGGCGGTATGTCCACCCGGCCTCCCGCATGCCCACTATACGCCCTCGCTCAAAGTCCGTCAACTGCACATACGGTTCACGTCCAAGCTGTCGCGGCATGCTACCAGTGTTAAAGACTGCGGTGGAGCTCCGTATGCCACGGCAAACTGGTTGACACTGACGGCGGCGGTGCACAAATGCTGCGCAGCTAGCGCCATTCGACGGCCAACACCGCGGTTCCTGGTGTGTCCGCTGTGCCGTGCGTGTGATCATTGCTTGTACAGCCCTCTCGCAGTGTCCGGAGCAAGTATGGTGGGTCTGACACTAAGGTGTCAATGTGTTCTTTTTTCCATTTCCAGGAGTGTACCAACTGCTGTAACTATTATTGTACTATAATACTAGCGTCCCGCCCCGACATCACAAGGTTAGCACTCAATATGGTCCACCAGATGACTTGCCTGTCGTAATGGCAATTTATACAACTTCGAGGGTAGTGCATTAAGCAGTGAGCAAACAATTTTTAAATCTCTTAGTATTTATTTTTTAGATCAAGTACACCAATGTAATCTACTCATTTTTCTCTCACTGCTCAATAGACTCTCCTTTTTATTCCACACATTTTCCCATCGTTCTGCAGGTATGGAAATATGCTTACGATAGATTTCAGTTCCAGCCTCACGACGACAATGCTTTATGAATATCATCCTCTGTCTCATAGTTTTGGCCTCGTATCTGTTAGTTTACTGCTCTGATCGCCTGCCACAATAGTCGTCAAAAAATTGTCACCTTTATTCTGAAATCTCTGAAGAATGTTTAGAATGACGCTCCTTTTTCAAAATTTGCTGTGGGACTCGACGGACACAAACTTTTCGATAACCTAAGCATCGAATCATTTCTCGCACTGCAGCGATTTCACTCACTGTCACGAGCCTGTCTTCGCTAATGATTTCACCAACACTTTCGTTGTAACGTTCCGTGGAGGCAGTCCGCGCGACCGCTACGAGTCTCATCTTCGATATTCGTTTTCCCATCTATGAAATGCATCACACATTTGCTAACGCTGATAGCACTGATGCAGCCATCTCCATATGCTCATTGAAGTCCGAATTTCAGCAGTAGATTTTCTCTGTTTAATAAGTAATTCAGTGACAGTACGGTGTCGAAACGAAACATCGATGTCCGCCATTTTGGAAGTAATGCCAGTGATCACATGATAAACGATAATGACGTCACAATATGGCAACATGTAGTGAAAAGTCTATAGATTACTAGCCTCCGGTCGTTTTTCTTTTAAATTGTTGAAAATTGAATTTTAACAATGGGTTGCTCATGACTGTCGGAATGAACTTTCTATATAAAGGCAAGTCGTTGTTCAATGTTATTACCAAAAATCTTCGAAAAGTACTTGACCAATTTACTTTACATTTTTACACGATAATGTAACGAACATTCGACGGACATAGACTATATATCATTAAATGTAACTGATATAAAATATACATATGTACACTGGTGTCCAAAATCAAAGCAACTAACTGCCTTTCCCCGGTCCTGTATCTAATTCACTTTATAATCACACAAACTGTCAACAGATAATTGTACGATCCTGTTCTGCACAGCAGATGTGTTCCGGTCAACAGAAAACCTCGCCAGTGATGGCCCCAGGGCACCTGTCACACGGGGTACTGTTTGCTGTGTAATCCCACACCCACAGTCGCTGTGTACGCAGTCACATACCTTGTATCATGACACAGGAGGGATGCCTACCAGACTCTCTGCGACGGAGGGTCATAGGAAGAATGGAAGTAGGACAGCCGCAAACTGATGTGGTCCAATGGTTTAATGTGAATCGTTCTGTTGTTTTCGGATGTGGTGACAGTTTATTAAGACCGAACCTGTACCCAAAAGAGCAGGATAGTGCCGACAATGTATGACATCAGACGTTTATTTGCTGTAAGGGTATGACGAAACTGCCTTATTACTGCAAGGCAACTGGCATCTGACCTCCCAGCAATGGTGGCTCGCGAGTATAGATTCTGGATGTTCACAAATTTTTAGATTAAGATAAATTTGAGAGTGTGAGATTAATAGCCTCTGCTGTATAACAGTTATGATTCTCGACATGTTTATTCAACTACAGCCACTACCAATATTAATAACTGCAATAACAATAATAAATATTTTTATTATTATTGTGAGATGCATAACGTATTTGACAAAATAAGGAATTGTTTTTGTGGAATTTTTTTTTTTTTCGTTCATAACTAAGCACAATTTAGGCTAATAATAAAATAAAGCGTACACTTTCGCAACTCTCCATTTCGAATTTTCTTCCAAGTGGGAATTTTCGTACTTTTCCATTTTTTTGGGCAAATGTACACGATCCATAAAGGTGTATTAGTTAACAAAGTTACTTCCGGGCTGGAAATCAGATATTCTTATGGTGCACCAGCACAACAACGTCTCCGAACTGTACACTTCCTTGATAAATTTTCGCTTGTAGTCACGATTATTTGATTTCGTCACTCTCTCGACCAAAATACATGTTTTCGGAGGCCCTAGTTCCTTTGCGGATGACTATTCCTGACAATTTACTCTTTTGTTCCCAGAATGAAATTTTCACTCTGCAGCAGAATGTGTGCTGATATGAATTTTCCTGACAGATTAAAGCTGTGTGATGGTCTGAGACTAGCACTCGGGACCTTTGCCTTTCGCGGGCAAGTGGTCAATCGACTAAGCTATCCAACCACGACACATGACCCGTCCTCATAGCTTTACTCTTCTGTTAATCTTTAAAAGAGTTTCGACATAGTTCATGTTTACACAGCACACGAAGGCCGATTCTTGTTCTGTAAACAACCAACTCCAGACACAACGAGCCGTTTGTGGAAAAGTTTAAACTCAGGTAGTGATGTATACCAGTATGTTCACTTGACTAGAATACAAATGAGGCGCTTAGATTCGTAAGGCCTAAGGCACACCACATTCGATCACATTTAAGTGAATGTTAGAGAAACCAGTAACACAGTTTTTCGTGAATTTTCATACATACAGTGTGGGCCTACAGCACAGATAAACCTGACTCACCAAAAGATAAGCAGATTTCAGAAGCATGAATAAATGCTAGAATCTCACAGTCGACAGTGGCGTATTTTACGCCATTATGATTATCACAAGGGAAACTTCCCATCGCTAATCCCTCAGATATAGTGGACAGCCAGTGAAAAACTGAACACAGATCAAGCATGAAAACAGGAAGAAAGTGTACTCCGCTACGATGAAATACAACGAACAATTACGAACAAACTGAAAGAATAAAAAATTCGGCTACGCACCGAACGAGCCCGTGTTGAAAGCTCCATTGTGTCTACTTTTTTTTCACAGAATTATGAACTGTCCTTCGGGCCATTGACGTGTCTGTTCGTTGTGTTTAAATTTATGTCTGTGTCGTGGTGTAAAGTCCGTTTGTAACAACGAGGTGTAAGGAAGAGACGACTAATGGAAGTTCATTCTGCACAACTACTGAGTTAGCAGCTGAAAGGAAGTGACTTTCCAATAGGAACCACAAACGTTCGATGACAAGGCGATACGTCAACCGAATTGTCTACCGGAAAACACGTCTGGTGTGTCATATACGGCATTAGTCACAGTACATGTGTCATATGATAGGAGTCGCTTATCGACGTACCTAATCTGAATGACTTGTAAGTGAGTGGGATATGTCTTCTTCCCCGATTTAGGTGTTCCTATAAATGTCAAAGTGCTCCCTCGCAAGGAAATGATGAAAACATAATAGTTTTTCTCATAAGCTGAAACAAATAAAGGCTACAGTTTAACAATCACACAGTTTTCCCTGTGATCTATCAAAATATGTGTTTTAACGTTTTTGAAGTTGCGCTCCGTTTTGGAAGTTTTGACGCTTGATTCCTTTTGTGTAACATTGTTCACACCAGTTTATGTGTTGTTTTCGTTTCTGTGAGATGTCTATGTGGTATCTCGACTGCTCTCACCATTCATGACATTTACTTGCGAAATAATGTATTTTTACCCGGTGACTACCGGCCGCTGGGGCCGAACTTTTCTATGCGTTTCAGCCCGGAACCGCGCTGCTACTACGGTCGCAGGTTCGAACCTGCCTCGGGAATGGATGTCTGCGATGTCCGAAGGTTAGTTAGGTTAAAGTAGTCTAGGGGACTGATGACAGATGTTAAGTCCCTAGTGCCTAGAGCCATTTGAAGCATTTGAACCACGTGACTCAAGCTCTATAATAAATGTACAATATGACAATTGCCAAGGCTACAGAAAGAGAACAAACTTTTAGTAACGGGGATAATATTCTCTTCTCTTGAAGCGTAAAAATACGTTAAATTATTCGATCTTACATTGAAACAGAAACTAAATAAATCGTCTTTCCGTAACAAACAGTAAAATATCTGTAAAACAGAATACAGCAGAATAAATCAGGCTATTCTTGGAAACGTTGTTCTGATTTTTTCCCATGTTGTGGCTTCTGCAAAAATTAGTTTTCCTGGGTACTATAACGTGGCTCAGCAACAAAAGAAACTTTTGTGCCAACTTAATTCAAATAATACAAACTTCATAGGGACTAGCTGAATCGTTGTGTTCCTACGAAACTTTACCTCTTCTTTACGGTAATAGTGTGAAGTAAGATATGCTGAAACAAAGCTTTGTAAGTTTGTGGTGCTCTTCCATTATATGCTGTATATACTCATCTACGCTCTCATATTTAGTCATAATTGCAAAATACGCTAACTGACCGATAATCCAAGCGTAGCTATTGTTCTTTGCTTCAGGAATGTAATGGCAGTCTGTTTAAAGTACTTCTATAATTGTTATACCAGATTCAGTAGTCCTAATAATTATAAATGAGTCTTTTTTCTAGTCCAGATCTATAGAGGGTGAGTCACCTAACGTTACCTCTGGATATATTTCGTAAACCACATCAAATACTGACGAACCGATTCCACAGAGCGAAGGTGATGAGAGTGACTAGTGTAATTGTTTAATACAAACCATACATTTAAAAAAATGGAACCACGTTAGTTTTGTTAACACATCTGAACATATAAACAAATACGTAATCAGTGTCGTTTGTTGCACTGTAAAATTTTAATTACATCCGGAGATATTGTAACCTAAAGTTGACGCTTGAAACCTCTGAATTTCAGTTGCGTGTTGTAACAAACACGGGCCACGGTGCGCGAGCAGCATCTGCAGGGACATGTTTACGATGACGACTGTGTTTACGAGTGTGGCTGTAGTGCACTGTTGTGGTTTGGTCTAGCTGACGCAGTGTTCGCATGTAGCGCTTGTTGCTATTGTTATTCTGCATTCGTCTCCGCACGCAGACCAACTGTAGTACACCATGTTACCAGACGTCTGTGATAGTGTAGTGTTGTAGGAACTATGATCATGGTGTATTCGAACTCTGGAAAGGCGGAGATGATACTCATCTATGGCGAGTGTCGACGAAATGCAGCTGAAGCCTGCAGGGTGTATGCAGAACGGTACCCGGACAGAGAGCATCCACCGTGCCGCACATCGCAAAACATCTACCGCCAACTGTATGCAACAGGTATGGTCGTAGCACGCAAACGGGTCCGTAACAGGCCCGTCACAGGGGAAGCGGGTGCAGTTGATGTGTTCGCTGCTGTTGCCAAGAACTCACACATGAGTATACGGGACATTGCGAGAGCCGGTGGACTGAGTCAAAGTAGTGTCATTGCGCATACTGCATCGTCACCGCTTCACCCGTTTCATGTGTCGCTACATCAGCAATTACATGGTGATGACTTTAATCATCGAGTGCAATACTGTCAATGGGCTTTAACAGAGAATGCGTTGCAGTTCTACTTGTTTACCGATGAAGCGGGTTTCACAAAACACGGGGCAGTGAATCTACGGAACATGCATTACTGGTCCGTGGACAATCCTCGCTGGCTCAGACAGGTAGAGCGACAGCGAACGTGGACTGTAAATATATGGTGCGGAGTCATTGGCGACCACCTCATTGGTCCTCACTTCATTGCAGGGGCCCAAACAGCTGCAACATACATCTCTTTTCTACAGAATGATCTGCCAACGTTGCTCGAAAATGTCCCACTGGAAACGCTTCGACGTATGTGGTATCAGCATGATGGTGCACCTGCACATTCCGCAATTAACACTAGGCTGACCCTTGGCAGGATGTTCGACGGGCGTTTCATAGGACGTGGAGGACGTATAAATTGGCCAGCCCGTTCTCCTGATCTTACACCTCTGGACTTCTTTCTGTGGGGTACGTTAAAGGAGGATGTGTACCGTGATGTGCCTACAACCCCAGAGGATATGAAACTACGTATTGTGGCAGCCTGCGGCGACATTGCACCAGATGTACTGCGGCGTGTACGACATTCATTACGCCAGAATTTGCAATTGTGTGCAGCAAATGATGGCCACCACATTGAACATCTATTGGCCTGACATGTCGGGACACACTCTATTCCACTCCGTAATTGAAAACGGAAACCACGTGTGTACGAGTACCTCACCCCTCATGGTAATGTACATGTGCGTCAGTGAAAAAGACCAATAAAAAGGTGTTAGCATGTGGACGTAATGTGCTGTTCCAGTCTCTTCTGTACCCAAGATCCATAACCGTTCCCTTTGGATCCCTACATAATTCGGTGCTCTCCGATACACACGATCGAACAGCGGAGGAGTGGTTCTCAAGCGTCAACTTTAGGTTACAATATCTCCGGATGGAATTAACATTTTACAATGCAACAAACGGCACTGATTACGTATTTGTTTATATGGTCAGATGTGCTAACAAAACTAACGGGGTTACATTAAAAAAAGCGTAGGTTTGTGTTAAAAAACATACTTCCGTCTATTTTTTATGGTTTGTATTAACCAATTACACTAGCCCCTCACCTCACGTTCGGTCTGTGGAATCGATTCGTCAGTATTTGATGTGGTTTACGAAATATATCCAGCGGGTAATGTTAGGTGACTCAGCCTGTATATGGAATTGTTCTCGGCAGATTGGAGTGTGTGCCATTGTGTCTACAGTATGGCAATGATCGCAGAACAGAATCTGCTTCAGTTTAATCTTGTGCAGTTTTTCACCATTGGGGACCTTCTCGTTTCCAGTGTCACACCACGTGGATACTATTTTGGAGTGGAATATGGGATTAATAATACTCATCCAAACGTTTCTCCAGTTGGCCACTGGATATTTGCTTCCATAAAGTTTGACTTATGGTGGCCCATAAGGTGCTTATACGTCCTTCTAGTGTTAAGCCGCTGTGGATTATCTTGAATACAGCTCATTTCCTGGTAGTCTGCCCGGACGTAGTCGAGTTGAGCACTGATGCGACCAACATTGACTGGAGCCATTTTGCTCTTGAGGCTAACCTTTTGAAGCCTAGAAACGGAGGGGAGATGGACATAAAGAGAGAAAGAGGATGGGCTCATTTTCTAGCCGTACTTGTATCACATGGCCATTTTTATAAACCGAAATAAGGAAACCAGGGACCTTAACGAGCTTAGTCAGTGCCATTTTCGCTCTAGATTGTAAGGTGTCAGGCAAATCCAACACCTTACATGAAAACCCTGACATAATAAGCAAATCTACTAGTATGTCACATAGCTCCGAATAAATCGTGACATTAAATTAACCAAAGTAACACAAGTAACGAGAGAGCAAATGGAATGCCACAGACTAACACAAGAATGCCTAAATGCATGTCGTACCTTCCCACCGTGAGGCAGACGCAGTTCCGAGGGGAGAAACGAGGACAGAAGCCGAGAGCAGAACCGTGTTAAGCTAGAAGGCCCTACGATAAGGGAGGACGGGCCAGACTGCCTGTACGACTACCACCCGCACGTTTTAGCGTGAGACTGTTTCGCGTCTCAGGTACGTCAAGGACCACCCCCAGCCATTGTTAAAAGCTAGAGCCCTCCAGAAAAGCAGTATAGATCTTACGATAACACAAAAAGGGCCACTACCACCCGCAAGTTTTAGCGTGAGACTTACTCGCGTGTCTATTACATTAGGGCAATCCTCCAGCCCATGTTAAAAGATAGAGCCCTCCAGAAGAACAGTACAGATCTCATGATAACGCTAAAAGAACCACACCAGCAAAAAGTTTTAGCGTGAGACTTTTTAATGTCTCTGTTACGTTGCAAACTTTAAAAACATTGCCCCACCACGAAAAGTATAACGTTTCTCATTGGATAGACAGAATTTTTGTAGGCGGAGCTTAAGGTTAACATTGAGACCCTGATTGGTCAGATGAAAACATAGCCAGATAGTTTTTTTAAACTAACTTCGGTAAATTGTAGTAAGGAGAAGTTAGGAGAGTTGTTTCCGAGACGGCGAGCTGGATGGCTGCTGCGCCGGCCGCTGCCGCCCAGACGCTGCTTAAACACCGACAAGGTAATGAACGCACTCGATGCCGCATTTTTGAGTGCATAAGGCTTCACTCAGAACTGCAGAAGTCTCATCTATTACACCCCCTTTTTGCGTAATACTAGTGTCGATCGTTAATTAAAACTCATGGTGTTCACATTTGCCACTTGAAGTAAAAATCTGAAACGAGTAATATTTCTGTGATATAGTTATTGAGAAGCCACATCATCCACTGTAATTTACGACAAGTTAGATAAGTTATTAAAGATAATTGAGGGTCACTGTAGACCATTTTCATAGTTTTCTCTTTTGTGAAACTTAATTTAAACCTAGATTATAGATGTGATATGGCATAGGTCACCCTTCGATCGATTGTAGAATTTGGAAACCCATTTAGGGAATATTCGTTCACATTTTTGTTGAACGCAGTTGGCTTTTATCATCCTGTATTAAAACATTTCCTTTTATCAATAGTGCAATTTATAAACGATGTTTTGTGAGTAGAATAAAATTTCCAATGGTAAACTTAACTGCTTTTTCGGCGTTATTTTACCAGCTAACTAAAATTAGGAAAGCCTTGAACCCTTTCCACTAAATTTAGTTAGTATTAAGATTCTTTTACAGGCAGTGCAGTGGAGCTGACGTTGAGATCATTTAGTATTTGGTTATATCATCGCTAGTCTCACTGAACTCTTCTGAATTCTACATGTCATGTGTGGTCTGGCGTCTCCTTACCAGCAACAGGTCCCAGGTTCAAACTAGTTAATTCCCTAAAAAACACGCTCAGAGCGTCGTTGCGCGAAAGTGGTAGGGAGACACGATATAGTACAATCAGACACCACCATGAATGTTTAGAAGTTAAGTAAAAATTACTGAAAATCTATCTCACAAGAGGATCGAACAACAGACACATGCAAAACAAAAAAGTAATTATTGTAATCCAGAATGAGATTTTCACTCTGCAGTGGAGTGTGCGCTGATATGAAACTTCCTGGCAGATTAAAACTTTGGGCCGGACCGAGACTCGAGTTCGAGTCTCGGTCGGGCACACAGTTTTAATCTGCCAGGCAGTTTCAGTTATTGTAATGTTTGTTAACATCGATGCAGTATACGACGACTGGTATCCCACTGTCTGTATTACATTTTTACCGATTACTGTACCTTGGCCCGATGTTCATCGCGGTTCCGCTGGTATTTCATCAGTATCACAGTTTCTGATTAGCCTTTTCAAATTGATAAATAAGATCTGAAACCTCATACCACCATCTGACACTGTGTGATGATTTTAAGTTGGTCTAATTTCTTCTGCGAAACTATATAGTTTCTAGAGCGACTATTTATAAATCTCTCTGCAACATTTCTCTTTCCCATTCTCCAGGTTTACGTATATCACATTCCATCTGTCCTTAGTACTCCGTTCTCCAGCTTTACTAAAATGCTGCTTGATATCAGATCTGGTCAGATGTCCGCCATCTGCAAAATTCCGTTTACTTCATTCCCTTATTAGTTCTTATGTGGTATGATATTATGGGAATTTAAAAACGTTCTCCATCACATAAATCGTTCCAGAAACTTTAAAAAAATAAACCTAAATTTCACACGTGAGTCGAGTCACAGCACATGTAAGCACAAGAAAAATCACCTTATTTTGTTCGACAACGTCGTTAATCATATTCGCATAAGGAAATTTCTTTGAAATTACTATCGTCAGCTAATGTGACAGAAAAACATATTTCAGAAGCAATTAATTTCATCGTCACTTAATATGTTCAATCAATATGGGTTTCCATTCCAGAAAGCAAGGGAAATTTAATTTCGGGATTCGAGGAAATATTATATTAGAGACACATTACTAGCCCTCCGGCGTATGTCCATTAATCACGTTGCGTAATCCCCAGGCAGCGCACGTAAGGCGTTGTGTGACACATTATTAAGCATGAAAAATGGGTTTGCGGAACGCGCGCAGTGATAGCGCGGCCGGGTCACCGGGCAATTTGGCCACACGGGGGTAACAGGGCAGCAGAAAGGGGACGAGGGTGAGGGGAAGAAATGGGCGGATAGGTCGCGGTAGACCAGAGGCCTCGCGCGAAAGACACTCCAGTCTTGCAGAGGTTAACGTTAGAGCTACTAGCCTACTGGGAAAGGATTTTTAAGTTCTGACTGAAATTCGGGCAAAGATAGGTTCCATTTCATGTCGAAAAAGTGTATGAAACATACGGGGGCTATTCGGAAAGCAAGGAACGATAGGTCGCGAAATGGAAACCACAGTGAAAATCAAAACTGTTTTATTTGCAACAGTAAGCTACAACTTCCAGCTACTTAACTCTGTAGTCGCCGATCCGACTTACACGTTTGTCGTAGCGCTGTACCAACTTTCGAATACCTCGTTATAGAAGGCAGCTGCCAGTACTGCCCGCCAATTCTCTACACTGGCCTACAGCTCGTTGTCTGTGCCAAAATGTTGTCTTCATAGCCAACGGTTCATGTGAGCAGAGATAAAACTCAGAGGGAGACAATTACAGGCTGCGATGTGTTTGATCAAACATTTCCAATTGAAAACGATGCAAGGGCATCTTTTTTTACCCTTCGGAATGCGGCTGAGAATTCTCTTGAAGAAGAAAAGACACAACAGTTATGCAATGTTGGCTGCATAGCTTCAGGCGAAAGTTCTCACCAGGCCCTCGTCCTTGGCGAGAGACATTATTGTTCTAGGTGTCTTTATGTGATCCCTGTGTGCTCAGAACTAAAGATAACGACGTAACGCGACTGACGGGCATACTAGAGACACTGCCCAACACATCCGTGCTAAATTTCATCGGATTTTCACTGTGATTTCCATTTCGTGACCGATCGCTCCTTATTTTCTGAATAACCCTCGTAGATCTATTGAGCAACATCTCTGTGAAGTTTTGCTTGTAAGACAGCTAGCTAGGTGTAACCTAAGACAACATTAAAACGATAGCTGAAGATGGAATTAAGTTTTCGTTTTAAATGGGTTCGAGTGTACAGGACGATAAATACCTGTGTACCTGAATGTGCAAATTTGATTCGTATGAATTGCAATCCCAAATGGGAAGATGCGTCAATTTACTACTGCCACATAGATATTCCATTTCGAATTCATCATCAATATTTGAACAGTCGTAGTATGAGAAGGTGGTGAATGGATTTTTGGTAAATACATACATCTAATCATACAGTTGTAAATGATGTTAGCCTTGTGTGCACATTAGTTATTCTATTCTCTCATCAGTTTCTTTGCAGGTCCTCTAGACGTCCGACGCTGGCAGACAAATCTTACCTGTACTTAATAATTTAGGAATTTCATGCGTTGAACATTCGTGTCTTTCATTTTCTGTAAAGCAAGCCGCACCAGGATAGAGATCTCAGTAGACGACACAGAACAGGAAGAAATTACTGTACCCGAAGTACAGCAATGCCTGAAAGTGTTCCCCACGATCCCCGCCAAGAAAACTCCGTGGCTAAAAGTAATGCCACCAGCAGCCATCGACTACCTCGCCTACACCTTCCCCAACACACTACGACAAACAGTCAACCCCACGGCGTGGAAGAGAGCAGTTGTCGCGGTTCCCAAACTCGGCGAAAATCGGGGAGGACCGAAAATATACCAGCAAGTAAGTGTACTGCCAACAGTGAGCAAGGGCTTTGAGCTCATTGTCCTTCACCGATTGACCTGCCACCTCGTGCAAGACAGAGAAATTTAGTTGCAGGCTTGGACATTCTACATCGCAACAGCTACTTCGGGTAGTACACTACGTGCTACAGACGCGAAATATAACCGACAGGAAGGAGATGCTGTGATATTAAAATGACTAGCTTTTCAGAGCATTGACACAAGGCTGGCGCCGGTGGCAACACCTACAACGTGCTGACATGAGGAAAGTTTCCAACCGATTTCTCATACACAAACAGCAGTTGACCGGAGTTGCATGGTGAAACGTTGTTGTGTTGCCTAATGTAAGGAAGAAAAAGGCGTACCATCACGTTTCCGGCTTTGATAAAGGTCGGATTCTAGCCTATCGCGATGGCGGTTTATCCTATCGCGACATTGGTCGAGATCCAATGACTGTTAGGTACTCAAGCTACCCTCCGCGACACACCGTCAGGTGGCTTGCGGAGTATGGATGTAGATATAAATATGGAATCGGTGGGCTCAGGAGGGTAATACGGAACGTCGTGCTGCATGCCAACGGCCCCGTATCACTAGCAGTCGAGATGACAGGCATCTCATTCGCATGGCTGTAACGGATCGTGCAGCCACGTCTCGATCCCTGAGTCAACAGATAGGGACGTTTGAAAGACAACAATCATCTGCACGAACAGTTCGAAGACGTTTCCAGCAGCATGGACTATCAGCTCGGAGACCATGGCTGCGGTTACCCTTGACGCTGCATCACAGACAGGAGCGCCTGCGATGGTGTACTCAACGACGAACCTTGGTACACGAATGGCAAAACGTCATTTTTTCTGATGAATCCAGGTCCTGTTTACAGCATCATGATGGTCGCATCCGTGTTTGGCGACATCGCGGTGAACTCACATTGGAAGCGTGTGTTCGTCATCGTCATACTAGCGTATACCCGACGTGATGTTACGAGGTGCCATTGGTTACACGTCTCGGTAACCTCTTGTTCGAACAGTGGACGATGTGTTACGACCCGTGGCTCTACCCATCATTCGATCCCTGAGAAACTTTACATTTCAGCAGGATAATGCACGACCTCATGTTGCTGGTCCTGTACGGGCCTTTCTGGATACAGAAAATGTTCGACTGCTGCCCTGGCCAGCACATTCTCCAGATCTCTCACTAATTGGAAACGTCTGGTCAATAGTGGACGAGCAACTGGCTCGTCACAATACGCCAGTCACTATTGTTGATGAACTGTGGTATCGTGTTGAAAATGAATGGGCAGCTGTACCTACGCACGCCGTCCAAGCTCTGTTCGACTGAATGCCCAGACGTATCAAGGCCGTTATTACGGCCAGAGGTGATTGTTCTGGGTACTGATTTCTCAAGATCTACTCACCCAAATTGCGTGAAAATGTAATCACATGTCAGTTCTAGTATAATATATTTGTCCAATGAATACCCGTTTATCATTTGCATTTATTCTTGGTGTAGCAATTTTAATACCCAGTAGTGTAGTTGAAGCCAACCAAGTTTTCAAAAACTGAGAATATAGTGGAGTGATATTCTTATATTCTTAGATGTCACTTGCGCATTTGACAGTGTCTGGAATCTTGGGCTCCTATACAATCATTACACACAAGGAATGGCTGGTGACGTTACTCGCTGATTATCTCGAAGATAGGACTATTCACGGTGAATCAACACCCCGAGAAGTACGGACCAAAGTACCACAGGCGCCGGCAATAGGCCCTGTCTTGTATAATGCCTTAGCTACCGGCCTCCTACGAAGCAACATATCACCAGATACGTCTAGCCCGAAGACATATCACTTACCTGCCGGAGGCTAGTCGCTGTCAAGCGAAGACTAAAAACTGTCTGCTCTGCCATCGAGCGATGGGAAACAGGCAGGCACAGGCGTTACAATCCAGTAAATCCAGTAAAAAGTCAAGTGCAATTAATGATTAGGAGCCGTTCGCCGAACATCCCCGACGTTACACTCTGCAATTTACAGATTGTGTGACTCTGGACGGTCAGTTCATATGGAAGCACCACGTCGATGAAGTCCACAAGAATATGACCAACACCCTGTGCTCTTTATCCGCTCGTCAATCAGCGTTCAGTTCTCTTCTTCAGATTTATAGGTCTTACAACCGGCCCATAATGAAATACGGCTGTCTGGGGAACATCTACAAGACTGCAAAACAAAGCTCTACGACGGATATAGCACATCCCGAGCAACTTCCCAGCATCGTATCTACACGACACAGCTGATGATCCGTGGCCTCGCAAGACGCAACAACGTTGTCGACAGTTACAAGCGGCCCGTGGTCTTGATTGAGAGGTGGTATGGGCACAAGAAGCTGACCTTTCAGACAAATCTATTTCCTGGCACCATTCAGACACGTTCAATCTCGAGAATAAATAATTAAATAATACCAGACTGAATAGCAGGAAATACCCCCCACCCACCCACCAGAAAACACAGCACCTTTAGAACATCGTGCTCCGACTGCGTTTACACATTGTTTCTTGTACGCAGCTTTGCTTGGCTTCACTTTGCTACGTCTACGTTCTCGACTTGATTTCTTCTCTGGACTCGTCATTCCGTCGTGTTGTCTTGTTGTTCGTTCATCGTAGTTGTTGTCTTTGGTGGCTTTTTGGCGACCCACCATTCGACGCCCTCGGCCGGTCGGCCAACGTCTTACGGACGTGTCATATTGTGGATACTGTATCAATAGCCCGATCAAATATATTATTCTTATCCTTATTGAAGATAATTGCTTCAGGCAACATGAAAACCAGATTATCCGTTCGGATACAGAATGAACCACAGTGTAAAATTGGAAATCGAACCAATGCGCAATGTTACATTTTCATCATAAAAACGCATAAGCTGCAAGTAAGGACCATTTCAATTTGTAGGAAAAAAATAGTTGTTCCTGAAGTTTTGTCTCTCTGATACACTGCTGGAAACAAGTGCAACACCCTCAAGGACAATGTTATTTTATTCAAATGTGAAGTGAAATATAATCCATCGTTGTAGGACAATATGACTAAACGAAGCGCACATTCCACAGTATAGGCTACCCAGACAATCAGTACAAAGTGTATCGCTATCTCGTGGAAACTCAGGTATGTATTTTGGCAGGTAATCGCTTATAAATGTGCCGAATGGCATCTTCCGATAAACTGTCACTAGCATCTTGTGCCTTTTGTTGCAGTTTGGCAATGGCTCTTGCAGGCCAAGGAGAAGGAGTAAACTGTCACTTCATTAACTTCCATACGCGTTCATCTTGCGACAGATCTAGCGATCTTGATGGGCAGGGCAGTTGTTGTATTACGGGAAGAGCATGTTGCGTTGCAGCAGCTGTAGGTGGACACGTATTATCCTACTGAAAAAGCTCACCTTCCTGTCGGAGAAACGGCATTAGCATGGGGACTACACCCTGTGCAGTGTAGTGGGTACTATTACTACACACTCTAGAAACAGCAAATGTGACGATGAGTTCAAACTGAAGCCTCGCGTGGGACGTCGTCGTCGTGCGTGGGAGAATCCACTATAGAATAGGCAACTCACCAGATCTACTCCATACAGGTGGACGTCCATCACTCGCAGGCGGATATAACCTATTCTCAATCACTGAGGGCAACAAAGCGCCATTCCGCTCTCCAGTCTTTCACAACATGAGAGAAGCCATGCTTCCTGGTGTTGTGGTGTCAGTGGTAGGCTGGGCAGATACAAGTGACGTTAACGCTGCTATAAGCTGATGGTTCTCAGTGAGTCCTGATAACACGGAAGGTAGGTGCAACAGTGTTCGGATTTCTTCCATGAATGACGTTCGGTCTACCACAGCTATACGCACAGTGCGTCCTCTTGACGTGTTTCTATACTATAGGGATGCCCAGAATCCGGCGTATAGTTTCACGTACCACTTTTGAAAGCAGGAACCGACACACTGTGCCCAATATGTGCAGCAGTCCGTCGATACGACCGTGCAGCTTCCCACTGGCCCTTAATTCACCTTGTTCAAATGGCTGAAGCTGTTCAACAGGAGTACATGCTCGGTGGTAGCCTTGAATGAATTATACAAATACTGTTCAGTCTATGCTCAGCACAGTTACTGCCTGAAGAGTCAAATCAAAGGGTAAACTGACAGGCCTCCTGAGCTCCATCTGACCGCTACGATGACTGTAACAAATGAATTGTATCACCACAACCCCTCCTTAAGTGTGTACTAAACGTAAGTACCACTGAACACGGTCCCTGAGGCAGTTATTTTTTTCCGGCAGTGTACATGTTTCTCGGTGTGCATCGCCCACATTATAACATTCTCTGCACAGTATTTTAAGGATCTTGTCATAATGTTGAAGCGCTGCCTCCGTTTACTGAGCTGACCACAGACCAACTACGGTGCAGGAAAACATAAATGGCCGCCTTCTCACGGTCCGCGCCGCTCTCCCCGTCGGAGGTTCGAGTCCTCCGTCGGGCATGGGTGTGTGTGTCGTCCTTAGCGTAAGTTACCTTAACTTAGATTAAGTAGTGTGTAGGCTTAGGGACCGATGACCTCAGTAGTTTCGTCCCTTAACACCTTACCACAAATTTCCAAATTTCCAAAACAGAAATTGGACAACTAGTCTGGAACCGCCGACCGCTACGGTCGCAGGTTCGAATCCTGCCTCGGGCATGGATGTGTGTGATGTCCTTACTTTAGTTAGGTTTAAGTAGTTCCAAGTTCTGGGGGACTGATAACCTCAGAAGTTAGGTCCCATAGTGCTGAGAACCATTTGACAACTAGTCTGATAGAAATACTACCCGACACAAGTTCAAAATAGAAATTACAAATGTGACAGATAGCGAAGCAGTAGCCCACTGGACTCGTAATCTGGAGACCATCCAGTTTTATGTTTCCTGTAGGAAGCCTAAATTAATAACGCCGTGAAGAGAACGAGCCCCTGTGGGTTTCTCAGACGTCTGAGTGCGCTCTGTTGCGGTAACTCCTTTAATCCTGGCGTTTGGCGCCCAAATTCACCACATGCCACGGCTGTAGTCAGTCCGTAGGGTGAAGCACTGCCCTCGCAACTTTTCACTGTAGCTAGCAGGCGGGCAACATCTCACGTCTCGATAGGTGCGTGCACTGAATCCGACCAGCATCTCTATAGGTTCGTAGACAAAGCGTCGAATAGTCAACCAGAAATGAGCATGTACGTACGTAGGAACTTTAAAAGTAAGTCCCACGCTATGATCATTGCTCAAAAAGACTGGAGCATTATCAGAAGAAAGTGCGCGTTCTGGGTTACGTACAGCAATAGTACTGATCCGGTACGGATTACTCCTGCATCACAGTGTGCGAGATATGCCATGCGGCAACTGTAAATGAACTCCAAAAATTGAAGCACACGAGACTGTACTATTCCTGTGGGCAAAACGTAAAGAGGTGCGGGAAATTAAGCAAAGGCGCTGTTCTCCTAGGTGACAACGGAACACACCACAAGGCATGCACTATACAAGTTTTGCTTCAACGATTTCTATGGGAGGTTTCGAAGCATTCGCATGTAGTCCACGTCTTGCACCATGCGATTTCTATTTTTTCGGCAAGTTGACAGAACATCAGGGACTAATGAGTTTTGCCAGTAATGATTACGTTCGCACAGTAATTCCAGAAGTGGTCCGTAATCAAGGATAGGGTTTCTATCGTCGGGAAACTGAACGATTGGTAGAACATTCCTACGGCGATTTATAGAGCAGTGTCGTGTAGCACTGAATATAAGTCAATTGGAGCGCCATAATAATGCGTAATCTACTTTCTGAAGACCCCTCGTAAATATTTACTTGTCTGGTTAAATTTTTATCTGTTACCTAGATATTAAAGCAGACCGCATACTACACATGGCAAAGTCTGCCAAAAATTCCGCATTATATTTGCCTGTAATTTCCAATACGTTAATATGTTTCACTAACAAGTTGTGTTAACAAAACTTAAAATAAAAATGCAGAAAAGAAGAATTAAGAAATGTACTGAGTAAAATAAGTAAGACAGAAGAGGCAAACATGTAGAGAAATAAGAATTAATTAATTAATTGAAGAAATTGCAGCGTCATCTCAGATAAAATTCTGTAGCCTCGACAGCTATCTCCACCATCGTCTTCGGGGAATGGAACTCTGACTGCGGTGATTCACCAAGCGTTCAGTTTATTTAGGCGAGGCAACAGTGTCCAGAATCTTCCAGAGTAATCAAATGAATCTATATTTTATTTTCTTACTGATGAAGACACATCAGTTTGAAGATAATTATGATGTCTGAAACGGGTCACTGAATAAACAAATATTTGAGATGAGAGATTATTGTCGTATTTACAAAATGTAATTACAGTTTAAGCTAATATCTATTAACAGTTTTATAATTGACTGTCAACCTCATGCATGGGCCTAAACCCTGTCTGTTCAAAATGTACTTTACGGTCTCTTTTATAGGTAATGTTCAGCCACGCTAAGTTCCTCTGTCTCCCTTTTTGAGGTGTAGCACGTACGTTCAGCACATCGCTCAGAGTGCAAATTTCACGACTTGCGACACCGTAAACTATGGAACTTACTAAGTGGAACTTTTTGAATGTCAGACCTTGTAAGCTAAACCCAGACATTAACATGTGAAGCTGTGATTTGAAACTTCCTCTAATTGTAAGCAAATACCTGCCTTTCAACATTCAGTTGTTCTTCTTTGGAACTTCTGAAGAAGAGGACACATGTTCCGCTGCCCTGAACACACAAAAGAAGCGCTCGTAGTGGTCCGTAGAAAAATATTACCTGCGCAACGGAAGATCAACTGCTCTGCAAAGCACATGCAGCGTAATTGTCTGCGTCTGCATCTGAAACAAATCACGCTGCGATGCACGCGAGCTTGCTTATTTGTGCAAAATACTTAATGACATTTATTTACGATGTAAGTTGAAGCCTATGCATTTTAATAACAAATTTGTCCGTAAGATTACATCGGAAGGGGGAGGGGAGGCGACATGGAACACAAACTCTATACTAGTACAATACCACACTTACAAGTCGGAAGAGATTTGCGAAAATTGTGTTTAAATTCTCATAAGAAAGGGGTGACCGAACGATTTTCTGAACACATGAATGGCGAGAGATTACTGCCCATCAGTTCACTCCGATCATGTAGGGTACACACCAACATGAATATACCAAATCATGTCAGTGGATGGTTTATAAGGAAGTCTGACATCTCGTTATAATGATCAGAATAAAATTCAGTACGAAATCGAGCGACATCCCGAAGAGAATGTTAGGGTCCACGTGGCAACCTTGAGGCGACTATCATGTATCTGATATTAAAAGGAAATTCGTAACATCATTGTTCTGCTTTTATCATATTACAAACATTTTGCGGTCGCGGCATACGCAAAACGTTCATACATGGTACTAAATTGAAATGCCAAAGAAACTGATATAGGCATGCGTATTCAAATACAGAGACATGTAAACAAGTAGAATACGGGGCTGCGGTCTGCAACGCCTATATATTCAATAAGTGTATGTCGCATTTGTTAGATCGGTTACTGCTGCTAAAGTGGCAGGTTATCAAGACTTAAGTGAGTGATAGGATTTAATATACACACAGCTTCTTGCATTGTTTGTACTCCACTAATGTCTCTCGGTTTGATATGGTACTGCACTATCCACCTTTTTCAGTGTAACGTCTATGTGTTCAGCGGTTGCGCTCGCATTTTAATTTTAGTGTAGGCCTTGGCCTGATTAGTGCTCAGATGTTAATCATTTACTGGTGGTATTACAGCATTGTCGCTACTTGCATGTTCTGCACTCACTTGGATTCCTGACGTTCCGTCATTTGTTGTCACCAGCAGTTATCTTGTGGAAGAACGAAACCATCAAATGATTCAGGTTCCTTTCTCAGCAAACTGTGCAAAGGAAATGAGTGCTTTTTATCAATGATCTGACAACCAACAGTTTCTGTCGTTCTTCAGTGTACTTCCGTGTGTGCCAAGCTGCAGCCGCACGGCGAGTAATTGCAAGGTGCACAGGTCTGGACGCACCGTTACAGCCGACCGCTTGGCGCGTGTCGTCGCCGTCCGCGTCACACGCTTCACCTCGCTGGCAGCCACCGTACAACCCACGGCGCTTCTATCCAACAGAACGCGATGGCAATGCTCACAATTAGCCAATCCCTCGCTGCAGGAGAACCCCTACGAAGGAAAAGTTTACAGAGAAAATTCGAATTATCAAAGAAGATAGAAGGCACAGCAAAACCATCGCAATGGAATTTGATAAAAGCAAGCCGGAAGGTCAATCAGGAGCCGGAAGGTCAATTAGGACAATGTGCTTGCCGTCAGAGTTTCTTATATATAGTAAAACAGGAATAAAACGAACGGAAGCTTTGAAAATTCAAATTATTCACAATATCTACTTATCTACAGGAATTAGTGACCAGAAACCATTTTCATCCAATGCGAAAATTATGTTAGTTGTTGAACAACCCACGCTTTTTTTTGTGATCGTTAGTTTTCTCACTGGTTTCATTCTGTCCGCCGCGAATTCCACTCCTATCCCAAACTCTTCATCTCAGAGTAGCACTTGCACCCTAGGTCCTCAATAATTTGCTAGATCTATTCCAACAGTTTTAGCACTCTACAGCTCCCTCTAGAATATTGCAAGTCATTCATGTCTTAACAGACGTTCTATCATGTACATTCTCCTTATCAGTGTTTTCCATATATTCCTTTTCTCTCTGCACAGAACCTCCTCATTCCTTACTTATCAGTTGTGGTGTCACAATTCTTAGGCCTCTCCAACCCCTCATTAAATCGACAAAGACTTATACGAATAATTGTAAGAACAGTTATTATTTTCTTTAAGTTGGGTTTTCAGAAATACTGTCTGAAGAAACTTTATTTATGTTGCAGATAACGTGGAAGGCTTTGCCCAACGATCACCACGAAAGTTCGACGTAGCGGCAAGTGGGCAAGGAGTAAAACGAATGCCGCAAACTACCGCGAGCCATGGAAGAGCCTGGGCCGCGAGGGCGTCCAGCTTCCTAGGTCGTTGTTGGACATCGTCAAAGGAAGAGATATTCTGCTTTCTCTTTGTAAACAGATCGATCGAGTCTTGCAAGGTTCATGTAAAACATGTAGGAGGGTGACACATTAGGTGAGAACCGATGCCTGTAATACTTCCACAGTTATTAAAATGTAGTTAAACGGCAAAACCAATAGTTCATCATTTATATAGATAAAAAGTAGTAAAGATATAAGAAAGGAAGAGTTGCGGCGTCAGAACGAAAAGTGATACATCGCTCAGCAAAGATGAAAGACGTAAACAGCGGGCGTTACGTGGCGAAAACAAATCAACTGATAAAATAGTAAGTCTGTAATTAAGCATAAAGCCACGTAACACTGTACAGTCCACCTAATTTTCAACATATGTACAGATTGCCCTCATCTCAAATGCTTCGTTTCTCTTCTGTTCCTGTTTTTCCACAGTCCATCTTTCACTACCATGCAATGCTGTACTCCAGAAGCACAATCTCAGAAATTTGTTCCTCAAATCAAGGTCCATGGTTGATCTAGTAGACCTCTGTTGGCCAGGAATGCCCTTTTTGCCATTGATGGTCTGCTTTTGATGTCTTCCTTGCTCCATCCGTCCGTCATTGGTTATTTTACTGCATACGTAGCAGAATTCCTTAACTTCATCTACTTCGTGACCATCAATCCCGATGTTAAGTTTCTCGCTGTTCACATTTCCACTACTTCTCATCGTCTTTCGTCTTCTTCGATTTACTCTCAGTCGATATTCTGTAGTCATTATATTGTCCATTCTATTAAGAAAATCATGTAATTCATCTTAACTTTCACTCAGGATAGCAATGTCATAATGAAATGTACATGTCAAAATATAATGGACAAAGTGCATTGATCTAAAAGAGTAGGAGTCATGACAAAGCGATGAATTTTGCGAGAAACAGAATGATACCATAACTGAAGCTACAACAGTTCTTCATAATTTTTCCTTCTGGCGTTTCCGACATTTCTATCATATCCCAGGCCACCGTTCACTACATCTGCCATTTTCTTTCCACTCCTCTGATATTCTAGTCAAATGTTTTTATTTCGACATGTATAAATCAATAAACATTATCAGTTGCATCTTCCTGCGACTGTTCATAGGCGGGTCAGCACACAAAACAGGAATTTTGTAACATTTCATAGACAGCCCTCCCACGAGTGGTTCATTTACTCTGATGCACTCACTTTAGCGAATTCGGTAATGGACATTACTTGATTCTGTAAACATTTGCATGAATCCCTTTCTCAGTATGTAAGCCGTGATTACAGAAATGCCGTATTTCTCGAATTACAGCGTTCCAGCGCTGGCGACATTTATACACAGTCGTTTGGGACGCTGCTCGCAAATGCGCCTCGCTGCCGAAACACATACGCCGGCCGCCTGCAGCTTTTGAAAGGAATGTTTGTTCAGAGCGCCGCATGCTGATCACAGCACCGCAGTACGCCCCCCCCCCCCCCCCCCATGCCGCCGTACCGGTACGCTATAAGAGTAATTAAAACTATCGATCGCTGGACGTGCATCCCTGCGAATTTGTGTCGTTCCGCGCGGGACGCTGGGTTCCATCGTGAAAACGCTATTCTGCAAGAGCCGGTATTACGTTTAGAAATCTTACACCGCGCGATACTGAATGGTCGAGATTAGACGTCTTGTTCACGCTTGACACGGTTCCCCATCAACGGTGAGGGTGCGGTTGTACACAGCGTACTGAATTTACCTCAGTTCCATTTTCTGTTGTGCGCCTATGACAACGAAGAAAAACACGAAGCGGCGATATTAATATTCTGTGAGTATCAGTCGACGTTGGCTTTTGCTACTCCACCGTTTGTCACATCTCCGTCTAACAAAACACTGATGACAGGTGAGTTTTGGATGAAAGCGTAGATTGGTTTTCTTCTTTTCGTAAACACAGCAAAAACAAGGAGTATGGTCATCAGTACGAGACGCAGACTGCCCAATATTAAAATAGGACAATCTACCATTAGCCAAGTAAGTGAATTTAAATATCTGGGAAGCACAATAACTGAAGACTTGAGATGTCACCAGGAGGTGAAAACTCGAATTGCCATAGCAAAGAAGGCTTTCAACAGAAAGAGGAGACTCATATGTGGCAAATTAGACAAAGGACTAAGCAATAGGCTTGGCAAATGTTTTGTCTGGAGTGTGGCACTATATGGGGCAGAAACATTGAGACGAGAGGATGAAAAAAGATTTGAGATGTGGATGTGGAGGAGGATGGAGAGAATAAGCTGGATGGAAAGAGTGCATAATGAAGGAGTATTGGAAAGGGTTGGTGAGAGAAGATGTCTGCTGAAGGTTGTAAGAGAAACGAAAAAGAACTGGTTGGGACATTCATTGAGAAGGGAGTGCTTGCTAGTAGATGCTTTCGAAGGATTGGTTTGTGGGAGAAGACTGAGAGGAAGAAGGAGATACAAGATGATAGACGACATAAAGGGAAGAGGAAATTATGCAGACCTGAAGAGGATGGCAGAAGACCGGACAGCCTGGAGAACTACCATGTGAAAACCTGCCTTTAGGCAGAACACTGATGATATGTCAAAGTTTTCATTGACGTCGCATTGAGCTACTGTAGGTTTAGCAAGGGAGTATAGAAAGCAGTCTAGTGCGGCCTAAGTCTAGATCAATAGAATTTGACTAGTATTTGAAAAAGAACTTTCTTAGAATGTTTTATGCTCCTATGACAGGAATCATAGTAATTGGGGGAGAAAAATGAGGGAAGTGAATTGATATGTGAGTGGTTTTATTTTGATGTGATTTGTTTCTAATCGCTGGGGTAGGAATTGCGTAAAATTCGACCGACAAGAGCATTTCTCGGGAAATAGAGGCTTACTGCTACAATAAGAACAGGTATGAAACTTCGTGGGAGATTACAACTGTGTGCAGGACTGTTACTCGAACTCAGGACATTTGCCTTTCGCGTGGTAGTGCACTACTAACTGAGCTACTACAGTACGACTCACGGCCGCTCGTCGCAACTTTACTTCTCCCAGTACCAAATCTCCTACCCTGGAAACTTCACAGAAATTGTATGAATTGTACTTCTGGAAGAAAGCGTAGTGCCAAGACATGACTAGGACATAGCCTGGGTGATGTTTCTATAATGAATTCTTACTCTGTAGCGGAGTGTCCGCAGATATGAAACTTCCTGGCAGATTAAAACTGTGTACCGGAGCGAGACTCGAACTCGGGACTTGTGCCTTTTGCGGACAAATAATCCACCAGCTTCTTTTTTATTTAACGCAGATGTTTTAACCACTTTTCTATTAACTTCTTTTTTAAATTTTTTTCTTTTTTTCTTTCTCACATTCCTGGATATACCTAACACTAAAAAAAGGAGAAACTAATGCCACTGTCACTTTTGCTCTAATCTTAAAAACATCAAATGATTCAAATGGCTCTGAGCACTATGGGACATAACATCTGAGGCCATCAGACCCCTAGAATTTAGAACTACTTAAACCTAACTAAACTAAGGACATCACACACCACCATGCCCGAGAGAGGATTCGAACCTGCGACCGTAGCAGTCGCGCTGTTCGAGACAGAAGCGCCTAGAACCGCTCGGCCACACCGGCGGCTACGAACAGCACTTCATGTGTTGTCTCCGGTAAAGTGTAGCAAACAGGAAAGGAGAAAAGTAAGAAGAATTTTTTCAGAGTCTGCTCGCAAAGACTGGCGATTGCCTTCGATGTCAGCGAGAGAAAACTCGTCGCATCACTAGATTCATCTCACAGGTGTGTATGAATAACCGTTGAGGATATCGAATCTACAAAACGGAGTAAAGAGACGTATTTCAGCTACTAGTAGCACTGATGATCCACCTGCGAGGGCAGTTTGCGGAAAGCACTCCGGTAAAAGTTCGAGGAATATTGTAGGTACTTTGCGTTGTTGTCCACTGCACAACATCGGTGGTGAAGGTACTGCCACAAATCGAGGGCTGTCTTGTCACCGCCACCAAACAGGTAGTGGACAGCGTGTCCACGAGTCCAAGTCACTGAGTTGGAAATAGTCCGTGTCTAGAAGAGAAGCATTTGTGCTGTGGTGTTGTGAGGTAGTCACGTGTGCGATGAACACCATCTGGCGGACCAAACGCCAAATATGGCTCGCCTCGTCGCATACAAGTCGATGGCCCTTGTCGTCTTGGGCGCCGCGCTTGGTACATAATTGCGATGCCGCTTGATGTATCTGGCGCAGACGCGCAGACGTGCTTCATTAAGTGAAGTGGACATCTGAGACATGAGTAAGGGCGTGCACTGCTCGCCACACGGCATTCCGCCGGACGAGCGGGTTCTTTCCTGCAATCAATTCGGCGGAAGCCGCGATTGTAGCGAGGCATTCACTATTTTGGTAGTCGGTAGACGTGGAGGGAGAAGCGAGATCCGGATGTAGTTGTATTTAAGGAAGAAGTAGCTCAAGTAGATAGACGGCGCTGGTAAGTCTGTCATAGGCACTGGGGCAACGAATAAGCTCGGGATAAGTGATGAAGCAAGTCGGAGTATGTCGGGACATTTTGGCATGCGTGCTTCCGAAGATGACAGTTTGTAGATGTTGGACATGACAAAGACTGAGGCCTCCTTTGGCTTCGGGAGGATGAGGGACTCGTGTCCGACTCTATGCAATAGGCCATGACTCAGCCGCAGCATGTCCTGGATTCAGAGTCTTGGTCTATGATCTCTTCCCAAATCCGGCATAATAAGTGCCTACTGTTAAGGGCCTCAGATAGACGCAAGTCGGCCGTAAAATCAATGGCCAGGCATCTCATCACGTCATAGATCCTCATGGGAGCGACGCACTGGTCTGGCAGCTCACGTCCTGTAGGAAGCACACAAGGTTTATGAATGTTAATGACGCTACCTGCAGCAGGACCGCGGGACTCCACCCACTACAGTGCGGCTTGAACATCGTTACCGTTAAGCAGGAGGAGGCCATGCAATAAAACGTGTGGCCGGCAAAAGCTACTGAAATAAGGCGTTGCCAGAGACCGCAGAGAATGGTTCCATGGCGAGAGAGTACAGAATCGAGTACCGAACGTTGTACCACGACGAGAAGCATAAGACGCTTATTGTTCAGGGAGTAGATGCAGTATTACATCAACGAAGCTATCTGGGAATCTCATACTCAGCATCACTGCAGCCAGATAGGAATGATCAGCCCTGTCGAAGGCCAAGACCCCCGTTATGTTCCGAGTCCGTGCAAGCGCAGTCATGTCACGACATCGATGTAAGGCAGTCTGGATGCTGTGATCCCCTCCTAAAGGCGCATAATCGTGGGAGACCATGAACCGAGCGCTCCTTCAGAGGCGTGCTGCCGAAGATGTATTTAAGAAAGTAGTAGCTCAATTAGAAAATCCTATCAGATTGTAGGGGTAAGTCTCTGATGTGGGTTCCGCCATTTGTTTGATGAACAGCAACAAGCAGCCCTCCCCCCCCCCCCCCCCAAGGAAGACAGAAGACAGCAGGAAGCTGTAGAGTCAGTGTGGGATATCAAGTCACGGGATATGTCCATCCAGGGCAAATTCAGTAACTGGCATTACGTCATGTAGAACTCTAATGGGAGGTCGTCAAGTAATTCACGCTGCACGTCGATGGTAGCATGCGTTATGTGAGGTGAGAAGCCACCTCAGTCACACTTTGGGGATGATGATGGTCCACGAACAGTTGACTGTAGTGAGCGTGGAGGGCATGTCCGATCTCACGTTACGTAGTGACGCAGCGACCGTTAGCCAAAGTAACAACATGCATCAGCACCGATTGCCGACGTCGACATTTAGCGGTGATGAGATACACTGACGGCCCTTCATTGTCCATTCTATCCATGGCGCAAAAATGAACAATCGTCCTTTTCAGGCGCCGCCCCGTCAGTGCCGTGATCCATACTTTCATATGGTTCACTCCTTGCTGACAGGCAGGTGTGTGCAACATCGCGGAACAGTCCTGCAGAATGTGGTAATAAAAGTCTAATCAGTGACCAGTCAGCGTCTTCTTAAAAGCCAGCTTGGCGCATAACAAACTAAGACAGTGAGAGGGGGGGGGGGGGGGTATACCGCTCGCCGACGGGTGCTGGATGTCCACGTTGCCTCCGTCAGCTGTCGACATTCAGATGAATGTAGGACAGACACATTCCATTTCCAATATTATACCATCTGGCGTCACAAGGTGACAGTGCATATATCGGCTGCATGGTTGGGAAAGCCAATGGGTCATATTTCAGCAACCTGTATATTTTGAACAGTGGATCATGAGAGATAGACGCAATCTATGTAAGTGGGGAGTGGCTGGAATAGTGCGTGAAAACCTCCCTATCGCCATGAGCACATGAGTCCACGAGTCGAAGAATAGTTATGATGGTGGACAGCACTGCACGTGGAGTATAGTGTAGCAGTTGGCCTTTCGGCTCCTGGTCTGAGATATAATCCACACACAAAATTAAGTCGTCCTGATTTCCTATAAAGAGCGGCGTAACTGCATCTGCTGACCATTCACGGCGACGGCCAAATTCGGGGGGTATGGAGATTTTTACGATTCTGACGCCATGGACGGTCAGGGAAGAAAGTGATGTCTTCGACAATTAAGCGATCACGGAGAAAAGTTGCCTTGTCACTGCCAGTGGCAGACATGTGGGAGACACGAGTGGTGTATCCGAAAGGTCCGACGAAATCTGCAACATAGACACCTGGAGGAGAGGTATATGTACCACGTTTAGTATTTCTTGTAACATCATCAGTTTTTGACGCACACAGATGTTACTGAAGTTGAGAGTGACCAGTCGGTACTGATGGATCTCCATTTCCGCCGGGACAGTGCCGTTTACTCCGGCTGCGGTCGTCTTGTGTGGACCAGCTACGGAATCCATTGCTTTGTCGATCACTTTGTTGTTTTTGTGCCCGACACCTCCATCAGGTCCCTCCCTTGTACGGCACCAGGCGGTAGCACAGTGTCGTCCTCTACCCTATTCACCCTGAAGCTCGTCAGTATAGATAGTGAGGCTTGTCTGCTGTGCATGCAGGGAGAGTCGGTGGTGCAGGAGGGATGCCACCCGCGGCACATGCGGGAGTCACTGTCACTGCCACTTGACTACAACGTGAAACAGTCATGGGGTGAGGGAGTGGAAGATCACCGTTCAACATCTGAGCGTCAGAGAACTTGGCGTCATCGGACATTTGGTCCTCATCATGTGCACCATTCATTGAAGGTAGTCATTCTAAGTCGTATGGCGCCACATCCGGCGCTTCTGAGGGGATTTTTTCTTACCTACAAGTTGTTCAGAGTTGGAATGGTAGTGAGTGTCCGTCGCCTCTGTGCCACATGAAGAAAGGCAGAAATTGGTACAATACCAGAAGCCATTTCCGTGTCGCTGTCATCGGTGCTAGCGGGGCGCGTGTCTCCTCCCATAGTGTCTCTCATTGGTGTGATGTGACAAGAGCCTGATCAGACACTACAATAACATTAATACATTATGGGAGTGACAGTGATCAATGTGTTACAAATGATTTACTATCAAAAACAGTGTTGATCACAATTTAGCTATTACGGTGACCGGTTTCGACCACTACTGTGGTCATCTTCAGACCAATGAGTAAGAACCTCCTTCTGCTGGAGAATCACTACTAATCACTGGAGAATCACTAGTGATTCTCCAGCAGAAGGAGGTTCTTACTCATTGGTCTGACTATGACCACAGAAGTGGTCGAAAGCGGTCACCGTAATAAACAGCGATCAAGACTGTTTCTGATAGGAATTACAGTAACAGTTATCGTCTGTGACGGGTCGTGTGAGTCATGCGGAAGATCGGCAGCTGGTGCAGTGGCCGTTGCATAGGTGACAGGAAGGACAATGCACGGCGCCGTGAGGCGTCGTCGTTGAGTGGCATCCGTGCAACCCGACGTCGATGGCGGTTCTAGAGGACTTGTCCTTCGCGACTGCAGTCAGCACAGGTACGGGGCTGCCTATCACAAATGATGATGGCGGCATCCAACTGTAACTATGTACGAAGGCACTTGCTTCATTAATTCAATTCAGTTGACAGACGCCGATGAGAACAGGTTTGGTGTCAAAGGTAGTCCATTTGTCTGCATTGTGACTGCTGGGATGGCGAAGTCCGACGGCTCCTCGAACAGGAGGACGAGGACACTGATCGTACGCAGGCCGAAACCGGCCTGTTCAATTACGATGGCACCTAAGTGTCCGTTGGAGTGTTTAAATTTGAGGTCTTGCGCTTGGCAGCTTGCAGTTTCGGTATACAATTCTTCGAGGTGTATCTTGACGTATATTTCGTTACCAGTAATGGAACAGTGAATGCCAATTACGTTCTGTGGGCCAGAGGTGAAGATTATTCCATATAAAGATCCCAATGTCAAAAGCTCGTGGTGAGGCATTATTATGATTCAAATGCGATCTTCATCGTTGTCATAGGTCGCTCGTAAGAAGGACGCAGCAGACGAAACCGCGGAAACAAGTGAATAAGGAAACCACGAGAGTGCACCCACAAGCAGACGTCTGTGACTCCGTGCCTAACGCCTAGGCGAGCCGTGCTTATACTCAGTCTCTCGTCTCCCACCTTCAAAATTTCACACAGTTTTAATCTTCTAGGAAGCTTCACATTAACCTACATTCAGCTGCAGAGTGAAAATTCATTGAAGAAGAGTTCTTCTTGGTAACTGCCGTTAGCCGTTTGTACGCAGATTTCTTTTCAAACCTCTCTGAGTCAAGATCATCTGTCTGAAAACGACGGTCTCTGGCAGAATAGAGTAAATGAACCGCTGACGTCGTAAAAAAAAACAGCGAATCGAATATAACCTGACCCTCGTACAAGGAAATTTTTTGTGGCCACAAACAGTTCTTAAAGAAATTACATCACTTTCATTTTACGCCAAGGAGATTTCACAATGAAAGCCGCCACATACAACCATACCGACAACAGCTACCTGAGCGAATATTGATCCAGCATTTCGAAAGTGGGAAAAGCAAAAGCGAAACTATATTGACTAATCTTAATGATCATAAAAAATCAAAACGTGGAGTAACGGTGTAACTAATTCCAGTATGCCTTGCGATCACATCAGCTTATGTGGAATCTGGATGTAAAGTGGATGCCGTCAGATTCAGTACAACTGCTGAATAATAACAAGAGCCAACTTTCAGTAACGGCATAGAATAGGCAACTATTTTGAACGCGCTTCTGGAAATTGGTAAAAAAAAAAGAACCCGGAAAGTCTGTCTAATCAATACCCTTTCTGAAATTATCTTTTCTTGCATACTCTTTGCTTTGCTTTGCAGCTGTGGATCATGAATACACCACGAAGCTATAAATACCGTAGAAGCCCAAGTTATCTGTTCAGTGCGGACAGACTGTAAACCTTGCCTGGCGATGGGTGGAGCTGTTTACGATACAGCTTCTGTTACGAGTCGCCCTTAATTCATGTTTTCACGATAGCGACATAAAACATAATTTGCTACATCAATATCTAGATGTATACTTTGCAAATCACTTAACAGCTTTTAGCTGAATGCATTCCTATTCATAGTATCTCATTCATGAAGCAATGAAAAATGGCTCAGTAGAATCGTATGTGCCCTGTATAATGCAGTAATACACAAAATATACGATGGTGGTAACTTAATACTATTACTGCGATGAAGCGTTAAGATGTGTCCAGTGATGATCTTGTTCATCCCTGAGCATTTGCGTAATATTACTTTAAATTTTTAAGCATCTCAGGTTTTCTTCTTTATATTTCTTTTGCTACAACTCTACTTTATTAGCCGATATATTGTAGCCTTAAAAATAATATAGTTGTAAGTCTTTGTAAGCGATTTAATTTGATACCATTATTCGCTTTCAGACACAGTTTCAACCAGTTTTCATATTAAACTGCATTGTTGTGTGTGCGCCAAAAGGATGAAGCGAGAATGCAGCGGGTCCGCGAAGATAATGATACTCGTCCAACGCAGGGAGCTAAAACTCGACGTCTTACCAGCACTTATAAACAAAAGTACTATCATATGGAATATCAAATTAAATCTGTAACTGTACTGAAGCTTTCTTAGCTGGGGGAACGCAGTAGTTTTAGATGTAGAGTCACAGAGCGATATAGAAATAACTGCAGTGTTCCGAAAAAAAGTATGCTTGGACCCTTGCTTCTCATGCTGCATATAGATGTAGCACCAAGTAACTACTTTGGAAGACCAGTAAATTACATGTACCAATCTTCCTCGAGGATTAGTCACTGTGGCAACCATATTAAAATCCCCACACTAGTTTCTGAGATTAGCCTTCACATATAGGCAGAAAAACGCAGCGAGTATTTTTAATTAATTATATGCAAATACCAAAAATTATGTGAAGGATTGTGAACAAATAGCGAAGCAGAGCTTAATAAGAAGTGGTGGAAAAGCCTGACGACTTGCTTCAAACATACACAAATGAAAAATTGTTTACTTCACAAAACACAATAATATACACTGATTAGCCAGAACATAATAACCACCGACGTACTATCAATATAAAACCGTCCAAATGATAGCAGCGTCACCTGGCGAGATACTCGAACGACGCATGTTGTATCGTCGAGTGCGCTGGCCATGTGTAGAATGAGGAAGGCGCCCGATCTGTCTGTTTAACCGAAGACAGATTGTTGTGGCCCCGAGGCTTGGCACGAATATGTCGGAAACTGCGCTGTGCTGTGCCGAGTGTGTTCTACACGCAGCGAAACGAAGGGGAAACCACATCGAGACGTCGTGGGGTTGGGCGGCCACCCCACAAATGTCGGACGTCGCAGGCTGGGCAGATTGATAGAACAGGACAGGCGGCGAACCGTGGCCTAACTAACACCAGACTTTCATGCTGAGCAGATCGGCAACTGTTATTGAAATGGACACTTGACTATCGTCACTGACGTTGGTGCAGTGGCAGAGCGTCGCATGGTCTGATGAATCCCGATACCTTCTTCATCATGGGAGGGAGCGAATCTGGCGTCTATTAGGGGAGCAGCTATTTGACACCTCCACTGCGGGACGGGGACAAGCTCCCTGGGACTACCTTATGCTCAGGGCAACATTCACGTCGGCTCGTGCAAAGCTCCATGACAGCCAAGGAGTATCGGACACTGGTTTCAGTTCAAGCACACTCCTTCATGACCATCATATTTCCAGGCGGCAGTGCCATTTTTCAACAAGATAATGCGCCATGTCACGAGGCCAGTACAATGGAGTAATTCAAAGAACACATTGGCCGATTCCAATTGATGTCATAATATTGTGGCAGATGACAGTAGTTTCCCGCGATTACAACATAAATGAGACAATGCTGGAATCAGTAAACTTTAATACCTAGGAGCTACAACTTATGGAAGTGTGACATGGAATGGTGATATGAATGAACTATGTGACAAACCTAAGAATATATTACAACCCCCCACGCATCGCTCCTATAGAGACCGCGGAGAATAGGTTAGACTAATTACCACGCTCATAGAGGCATTTAAGTAGTTCTTACTCTCTCTACATACGCGCATTTGCTGTGTGTTTATCTTATTTCAATGTTCTTCTGAGCACCTCTCTTTGACCTGGAAATGCTTATAATTATTTTATTTTATTTTTTAATATTCATAGTATAGATATGGGGTTTCTCGAGCAATCCTGAACAGGAAGAAAGTGAAGCGCTCGGTTGCACTGCTCGTTGCGTCATAAATACAATCTAGCTATTGGTGCAGCTGATAAAAGTTCGAATGTAAGCTCTGGATGCTTTCTACGAGGCGACTATCCTTACTATCTCCAAAGAAATCAGCACAGATCACACCGGGAAGCTAGTTGTATCAATAAACGTCGTGAAACATGCGTTTTCTAATATTCTGCCTTCTTTGAATGAGCACGTCGTTCCCTGATATCTATACAATCACTTTCAGTGTTAATCTCCTCCTTATGTGGACCTAGAGCAATTATTCTGTCTCTATCTCTCAAAATGGCAAGCCATACGCCTGAAGAGTGGTACGTTGTCAGAAGGCTTCGGGGAAAACACAATTCTACTGAAATTTAGTGTATATGAGGATCCACAGCTTCCAGATGTTTAATAAAAGTAAACATGGCCCATAGCAGGCTGTAATACGATTTTTATTTAATCGTGAGATTAGCTAATTTCGACCTATGGCGGGTACAGTAAAACCTCAAGGAGGGGGTGTTAAAGATACGTATAGAATACGATGACGCTGACGCGCGTGATACATAGGACAGTACAACTCTCAGCAACTCCATTGAGTCGAGTGGACTGACCAAAGAAAACAAACGAATACCGTGCGGGCTGACTGCGGAGGCGGGCCTCATGGCAGTGCGGCTGGCCCCGCGAGGGTGCTTTTAAGTGCTCATTCTGTATGGGATCTCTGTAATTGAATCTGTGCTTCACTGCAATGTGCTGATGTTATGTGCTGTTTTTTGTCTTATGTGAAGAATGGTCATACATGTAATGATTTGTCTCATACCTGTTGTGAAAGACATTATTCAGACATAAGCCTGCGGAGCTTGGTATCATTCTTGATAGCTTGTCTTTTAGCTGGAAGGTGTCAGGTGCCAGTAGTAATAGCAGAGAATGGTGTACTTAGAGGCTATATTACTGGTAAGTTAATTAGTCTTAGGCATTGTAATTTTTCAGTTGACCTTTCTGCTTATGGCAGAGTGCCAGATATTTTACATAGTAGACTGTTCTCTGGTGTCCCACTGTAGGCTGGCAGTATATGTTATTTGCAGAAAAGTGCTGATATCAGCGTCAGTACTCAGTTATCTCCCAGGTCATTCCACGAATCATGACATCCATAGTATTTCAAAGTTAAGAAAGGGAGGGGAGAGGAGGTCCCCCCCCCCAAATGCCCCCAACCCCCCTGAAAATTTGGCCTGAGGCAGCCCCACCCTGAAAGGCTTCCACCCAGCCCGTTAATCAGCAACGAAATGCACAAAGTATATGAGCTGCTGAAAAATTCATCAACTATTACTGACTTCCAAAAAGTCGTTTATGGAGTGGCTCGCGAGTCACATTGTTAATTTTCCTTCATTATTGTTATTTCAATCCCCCATACTCCTTTTTCGTGAGAGTTATCTGTCAGCAGTAAAGGCAATCTGCTCTGCACCCAACAGACAGTAAATAAAATAAATTCGATGAAAAAAGAAATAGATATTGGTAGATATTCACACTGAATTTCAAACTATTTAAATGTGAAAACTAAACTGGAATTTCTTATATCGTAGAGGACTTCTTGCACTGGTAGTTAAAATAAGTAATAATAAAATTTAAAATCAAACCTAATAAGTGCACATTTCAAAATTTTAAAAGTATTGCAAAAACACTGATATTTTCCTGGCGCTAGAAACTGGAAGGATCTACCATGAGAGAGGGAGTCAGCTTTTGAAGGGAAAAAGACTGGTCAGTGAAGAAGGTAGGAATGTGGTAATATAGGGATGGAAAATTGGTGCATAGCAGCGGTAGGGTAAGAGTGGTTGGTGGGACAGAAGAGGGGGTGGAGGGGGAATTAGTTTCACTAATAGTTGTGGGGATAATGGTCCTTGATATAAAAAAGGCAGATAACTCAAGAAGAGGGAAGGAAATGTGGGATCTATTGCTGGTAGGATGGGTAAATGTTGGGGTCAAGTTCATGATCTGGGAGGGAGATGTGGTTTAAGTTTCTTTTGGGAGAGTATGTGGAGGGTGCACAAGTGGACAGTTGGTGGGATGTGCTGGTAAAGGCAGAGAAGCATTGCAACGATTCGAAAGTGGGCGGGAAACGATAGGATCATTGGAGAGGTTTGTAGACGGTGGAGATTCTTTGGAGGTGTTTAACGTGACTGCGAAGATTGGAAAGTGGGGGAAAGTAAACGGCTGTTGAAAGCACCAGTGAGCGCATGGCATCGTAGGATCTCGAAGCACTGACAGAACGTGGATGGGGTGTAGATCCATGGAATATTTGCATTAAAAAGAATGGTATAGATCGAGGATCTGTAGCCATGGAGGTGGGAGGGGAAGGGGTGGAATCCCCAAGTTCGACCAGTTAGTAATTTCAGTATTTTTAGTGCATTGTGGGCTTTCTTCTGGATTGTTAGTAGGTGAGGTTTCCATGTTAGTAACCAGACAATTGTTAGTCCAAGATATTTTAGTGTATTAGTAAGCTGTATAGGACAGTCATGGACGTCATATTAAATGTCATGGAGATGGAAGGTGGGGATAGGGTATTCTGCGAGTTTGGAGGGATTGTTGAGATCTATCGAGCGTAGGGTAGGGAGTGAGAAAGTGCCATTATCAGCATACTTAAGGAGGTAGACCAGTGAAGAGGTTTCGGCATAGGAGAGGAGAGAGGCCAGAACCTTGGTGCATGCGTGTGGCGGGATGGAAGGTGTGGGAGTTGCTGTTGTTAATGGTGACAAAGGATGAACGATCAGAGAGGAAGGATGAAAAAATGTGACCATAATTGATTAGAAGTGCGTAAGTCTGGAGTTTGAAAAGGAGACCATAACACCACACACGGTTGTAAGTTTTCTCCAGGTCGAGGGATACGAAAACAGCGGATTTACAGGCATAGAGCTGGTGGGATGGGAGATGGGTGAGGTGCAAGAGCTGTTCATCGTAAGAGAAGGTGTGATGGAAGCCACGTTGGTTAGTGGAGAGGAGCCCACAGCTGCTGCGGGTTTGTGGTAAATTTCAAACATATGCTTATTGTTTTCTTATTTTGATTGTTATATCCCGAAATTAATTTGGTTGCTCTGTTCTCTCTCCAGCGTGAATTTTATATTTTTATGTTTTTATGTGCCTTGTTGACGTCAATATGTAATTTTTAAATTTTTATTTGTTGCTCGTCTGTAAAGCAGAGGGTGTCATCCATATAACTGAACCAATATAATATGTTGCATTCTTTTGTTACTACTTTTGTGAAAATGGTCTGTTCAATGCGGTTCATAAAAATTATTTGCTAAAGCTCCTCACACTTAGGACCCCATTGGTACACCATCTTTTGTAAGTAAAATTCATTATTGAACTGGAGGTAATTTTATTCTGTTATGATCTTTATTAAGGCATTTCATTAATCTGTTCAGCAACGATTCTCACACAGCTATTACATCCATCCTCAAGATTCTACAAGTCGCACTGAATAACCACCATCACCCCCAAACCACAAAAAAAAAGTATCCATGCTTTTGTACTCTCGCCCTCTCTCTTTCTCTTCCCCCCCCCCCCCCTCTCGCTCTCTCTCTCTCTCTCTCTCTCTCTCTGTCTCTCTCTCTCTCTCTCACACACACACACACACACACACACACACACACACACACACACTCACTCACACACACACACACACACACACGCACACACACACAAACAGCGATAAACATAACACAAATGAACAGACGTTAGTTTTCAGCATATACTTGGCTTGGCAACAGGTACATAAACGAACCAAACAGGATGAGACACATAGTGAACTCAAAGTAGTTACACAGTTTTCGATTAAATATCTATAATTAATGACGAAATGTTGATAGTGCATCACAAGATTAAGGGAAAACTACATGAAAAAGCGGACGAATAAGTTCTGAACATAGAAAAACGCTTATGTTTTGTAAATATAGCTGCAGTTCGACCTCCAGCATGTGACCAGATGTGAGGAAACGCAGACGTCAATTAGAAACGCCAAGAACTGTTTCGGATATTAACATAACGAACGAGGCGTGAAATGTTTTATAATCTACAAATAACACATATCAAAACAGTACGGTGTCATTCTACGTCCCACTGATGATCCCTTAAAGTGAAAACAGGCAAAACGCGACTGGGAGCAATAAAGTACAGTGCAGCAAGACAAAACACTTTTTATTGACAAGACAAATAAACAAATATATGGGAGCGGGGTGAGCTTCATTAGCAAGGCATTTTTGACAATAGTAGACTGGGATTGGGGGGGGGGGGGGATTTGGAGGGTTCGCCTTCACGACAGGAATTGTAAATCGAGGGTTCCTCTGTGAGTACGTATGGCACACTGTAGGCATGTGTAAACCAGGATTGGAACTGTGTTCGGAAACGCTCTCCTCTGCTGTGTTAACACAGTATGAAGGTGGGGGGGGGGGGGGGGGGGGCAGGTGGCTGGGATTATTTGGATGTGGACGTGGTGCTGGAGGGAGAGGGGTGGCATGAGGATTGGAGGTAAAATGGGATTTTGAGCCGGAGCCTGGGTTTCGTGGATATAGTGAGAATAGATTCTTTGTGGGAGAAGATTCGAGCGATGGAAAAGTGCGGCATATATTTTTGCATTTCTAGACTGAGAGATTTAGCATTTAGGAAACTGGGGTCAGCTTTGGAGAGAAGGAAAGTCGAAATAGCTGCGATAGAAGCGGGGGGGGGGGGGGGGGCGAGGGAGGCGGAGAATGGTGTCCATGTTGAGGTCTGTAAACACAGGATGGGGTAAGACAATGAAAGCATGGAACAGAGAACCCATAATAGCAGTGTCGTTTGCCATTTGTGTGGCTACATTTATTTAATGGCCACATAATAGTTACACAGATCTAATTCTATAATTAGTGACAAATAAATAAATGCAACAATAAAGACAAATAATTATGAGCGACTGGTAAGTGTAATTAGTTACTTACAGCAATAGTCGGCTTTAACAAATGATTTTACCGCAGTCAGCCACAAAACTTAGTCGAGAATAAATACAAAACAGAAAAGTTTTCTTAAAAAAAAACTTCTTTTCTTATACAGCTCAAATGCATCGACAAAGGTATCTGTACGACAGTTTAAGGAAAGGTCACTCATGGTACTCAAAGGATTTTCTGAAAACCAATAAACTTGTTTTAAATTCAATCAGGCCCTTAAAACACAAGAGGGCAAACTCTCTGCTAAAATCAGAATAGAATGTACTGAAAATTTTATCAAGTGCGAAAACAGCAAAATAGATTAAAGTTATCTATACGTAAGGCAAGTCAATCCCAATTTTCGCTAAAACTAGTAATTATGGTTAAGTGATCTGGAAATATTCACATAACGTATTGAATCCGCTATCTAAAGGCTGCTTCTTTGGAGAAATAATCTAAACGTGATCTGTCCCGGGTACGAAACCTGTCACAGCTTAAATTTTGATTGGGCATAAGAAGTCACCCTCACTCTGCCAACGGCCTCGTCAAATAGGACAGTGGAGCGGACAGACGTTGAGAGCACTCACTGTTCCTTGAGGTAGAAAACTGTACTTAAAGACGAGAGAATCAACAATGATCAACGCCATCAGGACGCAGAAGGCAATGGAAACCCCTGCATTAAAGACACATACCGTGTATCCACAGGAAATGCTGCCAGTAATTGAAAAAGTTTATGATGACCTCTCCATTGGCAAAAGATTGCGGAATAGTTCCCCAGTTCGTATTCATTATTTATTTAATTATTTTAATTTCATATAAAATTTTTGGTGATCTTTTTCAGACGTGTTAAGGTTTTCTGTTGTATGCACCCCCATTTCGGGACGACTCAGCTTGAAGCAATTACTGAACGGGTAACTCTAACTAAGAATGAGACACGCCGATCGGTTAAAGCTGATACCGGGATTTGACTTGTCAGTAACCGGTATTTTTCGGTATTTACTTGGGGGCCACAGTTATAATAGTTGAGTTTTTACTAACAACCGAGTAAATACATCGAAATATCAGTTAGCCATAGTAGCAGTGTTAGCCCTTTTCGTTCTTAAAAAACAAACATTTTTAAAAAAGAAGTAATTTTTACCCACAAAATTTGCTTCGGTTTGAAATATTGCATTATTATAGAAAATGGGAAAAGGTATTAATGCAATTTTAATAATGTCAACAAGCACATGGCGTAATAATTGGTACAGCTTCGCTGATACAATAATATTCCTATTGCCGTCGGTTGTGGCTTAATATACGCGTATACGTGCAGTTTGCAAGACTTGGCGCCACCTGGGCTATAAGGTAGTTTCTCGGTGTCGTCGTCGGACATCCGTTGTACTGCAGAATGAGAAAACGCTAGTATGGAAATATTTTTACTAACTGACGTAGCAATGAAGTACAGTGCTTCATTTGTTTTAAAAGATTAGAGATTAGTTTGCCGTTTCCCCGAAATAATTAACAGGAAAAAAATTATGCCAACAATAATAGACTGAAGCCCAAAAGAAACCGGATTAGGCATGCGTATTAAAATACAGAGATTTGCGCGGTCGGCAACACCTATATAAGACAATAAGTGCCTGGTGCAGTTGTTAGATCAGTCACTGCTGTTAAAATGGCAGGTTATAAAGATTTAAGTGCGTTTGAACGTGGTGTTATAGTCGGCGCACGAGCCATGGGACACAGGATCTCTAAGGTAGCTGTGAAGTGGAACTAACCCGTACACCATTGCTCGACTCACCGTTAATAAGAGAAATCCCGTGAAAAATCTAATCTCCGACTTCGCTGCGGCGGAAAAAAAGTCCAGCAAGAACGCGACCAAAGATGACTGAAGAGAACCGTTCAACTTGACACAAGTGTAAGCCTTACGCAATTGCTGCAGATTTGAATGCTGTGCCATTAACAAGTGTCAGCATGCAACCATTCAACGAAACATCATCGATATGGGCTTTCACAGCCGAAGGCCAGCTCGTATACTCTAAATGACTGCAGTGCGACTACTACGGTCGCAGGTTCGAATCCTGACTCGAGCATGAATGTATGTGTTGTCCTTAGGTTAGTTAGGTTTAAGTAGTTCTAAGTTCTAGGGGACTGATGACCACAGCAGTTGAGTCCCATAGTGCTCAGAGCCATTTGAACCATAAAAGAGTGCATGACGCAAAGCTCTACCCCTTACCTGGGCCCGTCAACAGCGACAGTGGACTGTTGATGACTGGAATCATGTTGTCTGGTCGAACGAGTCCTGTTTCAAATTCTGTCGAGCGGACGGGCATGTACGGGTATGGAGACAACCTCATTACTGCAAGGACCCTGCATCTCAACAGGGAACTGTTCAAGCTGGTGGAGGCTCCGTAGTAGTATGGGGTGTGTGCAGTCTAGATACGTCTAGATACGACTCTGAGAGGTGGCACGTATGTAAGCAACCTGTTCAAAATGTTTCGAATGGCTCTGAACACTATGGGACTTAGCTTCTGAGGTCATCAGTCGATAGAACTTATAACTACTTAAACCTAACTAACCTAAGGACATCACACACATCCATGCCTGAAGAAGGATACGAACCTGCGAACGTAACGGTCGCCACTCTGGCAATTGTGCATTCCAACGGACTGGGCAATTCGAGCAGGACAATGTGACAACCTAGACATCTACAATTGCTTCAGAGTGGCTGCAAGAACTCTCTTGTGAGTTTAAACACTTCCGCTGGCCCCAAACTCCCCAGACATGAACATTTTTGGGTATATCTTGCATGCCTTGCAACGTGCTGTTCAGAAGAGATCTCCACCCCTTGTATTCTTACGGATTTATGGACAGCCCTGCTAGATTCATGGTATCAATTCCCTCCAGAACTACTTCAGCCATTAGTCGAGTCCATGCGATGTCGTGTTGAGGTCCTTCTGCATGCTCGCGGGGGCATACACGATATGAGGCATGTGTACCAGTTTCTCTGGCTCTAAAAATGGTTCAAATAGCTCTGAGCACTATGGGACTCAATATCTGAGGTCATCAGTCCCCTAGAACTTAGAACTACTTAACCCTAACTAACCTAAGGACATCACACACATCCATGCCCGAGGCAGGATTCGAACCTGCGGCCGTAGCAGTCACGCGGTTCCGGATTAAAGTGCCTAGAACCGCACGGCGACCGCGGCCGGTCACTCTGGCTCTTCGGTGTATCTTAACAGAATTAAAAACAACAATTTCTTTATAGTATACATTAAATATAGCAAGTACTTCATCTGATGTCTGTTGGGTTGGGTTGTTTGGAGGAAGAGACCAAACAGCGAGGTCATCGGTCTCGGGAAGGAAGTCGGCCGTGCCCTTTCAGAGAAACCATCCCAGTATTTGCCTGGAGCGATTTAGGGAAATCACGGAAAACCTAAATCAGGATGGCCGGAGGCGGGATTGAACCGTCGTTCTCCTGAATGCGAGTCCAGTGTGCTAACCAATGCGCCACCTCGCTCGGTCTGATGTCTGTGTCTACATAATATACTTTTATCTACTAGTAGCCCTAGAAAATGAACAAGTTAAAACGAAAAACAGAGTTCTTCAACCGCACTTTTCACTCTTTAGAACCGACTTTTTTGTAGTGTCAAATAGTGGTATGATCCCCGATTAGAACATGATTTTTGAGCAGAGTTTCAAAAACATAGACTCAATAGAAGAGCAGTGGTGATGCTTTGTAGTGTTCAACCGCTTTTCGAGAAATGCAGGAAGCTGTGGACGGGCTAAGTTTTGTTTTACTTGCGTATTCGTTATTTTTATTCTATGTATCAGGAAAATGCCTGAATAATAATTTTGAATCTTTCTTCAGCTTCTACGTTTATTACGGGAAATAATGGAAATAAAAAATTGAAAATCGGTTATTTTAAGCAGCTTCAACAGTCAGGTTAAACGTGTGGAAGAGAAACGATATAACAAAAAACCGGTTGCTTCAACGATAACTACCACTCTTGTCTCTGACCAGAGAGGGTTATGAAAGCGGAGACCCAGAAGAAATACAGATAACGTTTGTTGCGTCCTGCAGCGACGTTACGTTCGCGGGCGCCCGTGAGCAGAGGCAGCACGGGGGACGCCGCAGTTTACCGTCGCTAGTCGTGGCGCGTGGGAGCCGCCAGGTGCGGCCGGGCACCGGCTTAAAGGCGAGCAGTATAGAACCCACGCCCACACGAACGCACGTGTGTCTGCTGCTGGTAGCCCTGCCACGCGCACCTACTCATGTCATTCACACTACACCGCCACACTTCGTTCCTCTTCCTACACATGTGGCCGGTGCATGAACAGAGCGCACATAGTAGAAGCGAACAAAGTTATAAGTAAGTGAAAAACACAGTGATGCCTGTGATGTATCTAAAATTATTATTTCTTTTTCCTCGAATTCTTCCTCTCATAATAGATGACTCATTTGTGAAACACCTTTCTAAAATTAACATATTTGTAAAGTGAAACTTCCTGGCCGGTTAAAACTGTGTGCCGGACCGAGACTCGAACTCGGGACCTTTGACTTTCGCGGGCAAGCGCTCTACCAACTGAGCTACCCAAGCACGAGTCACGCTGCGTCCACACAGCTTTACTTGTGCCAGTACCTCGTATCCTACCTTCCAAACTTTACAGAAGCTCTCCTGCGAACTTTGCAGAACTAGCACTCCTGGAAGAAAGGATACTGTGGAGCCACAGCCTGGGGGATGTTTCTAGAATGAAATTTTCACTCTACAGTGGAGTGCTAGTTCTGCATGGTTCGCAGGAGAGCGTCTGTAAAGTTTGGAAGGTAGGATACGAGGTACTGGCAGAAGTAAAGCTGTGAGGACGGGGCGTGAGTCGTGCTTGGGTAGCTCAGTTGGTAGAGCACTTGTCCGCGAAAGGCAAGGGTTCCGAGTTCGAGTCTCGGTCCGGCACACAGTTTTAATCTGCCAGGAAGTTTCATATCGGCGCACACTCCGCTGCACAGTGAAAATCTCAGTGTGGAAATATTCCTAAAGTGTTCAATGATTGCGTTTAACGTAGCTTATAAACCTACAGAAGCTGTAAAAGAGGTGAATGCAAAGTCACTTTTTTCATGTAAAGTCATCCGTCTCTAATTAGGACCCTTGCGAGTGGTATGGACCTGACTTGTGTAAGCTGTTACTATTTGCTAGATAACTGTTGTTAATCCAAACCACTAGACGGCGTCCTTAATGTAGTGTTGGCAGATGAGCCAACACCGCGTTACAGGTGGGGGCCGAAATGCACGAATTTTAGCTCACGCAGGCTGGCGTGAGGAGGGAAGGACTCTACTGACGTGAGGTCTGAAGCATGACAAGGAATTAGTATTCAGAAGGCGGGCGTAATTAGTTTGATACTTAACTTTAATCCATTAATGATGAACCTCGCTCTTCACGGTAAATGATTCACTATATTATCTGTTCAGAATACAGTCTTGAAGTAATTAGTGGCAGTAACTGAATATGGCGCCTTGCTAGGTCGTAGCATATGACGTAGATGAAGGCTATGCTAAACTGTCGTCTCTGCAAATGAGAGCGTATGCAGACAGTGAACCATCGCTAGCAAAGTCGGCTGTACAACTGGGGCGAGTGCTAGGAAGTCTCTCTAGACCTGCCGTGTGGCGGCGCTCGGTCTGCGATCACTGATAGTGGCGACACGCGGGTCCGACGTATACTAACGGACCGCGGCCGATTTAAAGGCTACCACCTAGCAAGTGTGGTGTCTGGCGGTGACACCACACTTAACACTAATGCAATTTACGTTAGACTGAAGGAAAAAATCCCAACACCAAGAAAATTCTTAGGCGTGTTTCTACATCTGAAACATGGACCATTTAAATCCACTCACCTAAGACTGGCGTTATTAGTGCCACTAAGAGATTGCAAATCAGGTTAGCTTTAAATACACGCTGTACCGGTGGTGAGCGTTTGTTACCTTTCGGACTGGACATGGTGAACTGAAGTTAGTCAAGAACGCCAAAGGGGATAAAGATACCATTATCAATCCTCTGAGTATGTACGGGGTTGACGAACATGAAAAAAGTTGTCTAACACATCGGTTCCGAGGGTTCCGGAACTTCAACGGAAAATTGTAATAGTGATCAAGACAAACATCATTTTCGCCTTTTATATTGCGCATAAAAACCACACGTTTGTTTTGTACCGCCGTACAGCGAGACCTTCAGAGGTGGTGGTCCAAATTGCTGTACACCTCTAATACCCAGTATCACGCCTTATGGCACTGATTCCGCCTCTATTCGTCGTTGCAGACTATCCACAAGTTCATCAAGGCAATGTTGGTCCAGATTGTCCCACTCCTCAACGGCTATTCAGCGTAGATCCCTCAGAGTGGTTGGTGGGTCACGTTTTCCGTAAACAGCCCTTTTCAAGTTACCCCAGGCATGGTGGATTTGGTGCAGGTCTGGAGAACATGCTGGCCACTCTAGTCGACCGATGTCGTTATCCTGAATTGAGTCAGTCACAAAAGTTGGACGATGGCGGTGCGAAGTTTCGCCCATGAAAACGAATACCTTGCCAGTATGCTGCCGATATGGTTGTACTATTAGTCGGAGGATGGCATTCAGGTATCGCACAGCCGTTACGGCACCTTTCATGACCACCAGCGGCGAACATCGGCCCCACATAATGCAAACCCACAATATAAGGGAACCACCTCTTAGCTGCACTCGCTGGACGGTGTATCTAAGGCGCCCAGCTGACCGGGTTCCCTACAAAAACGTCTCCGACGATTGTCTGGTTCAAGGCATATGCGACACCCATCGGTGAAGAGAACGTGTTGCCAATCCTGAGCGGTCCATTCGGCATGTTGCTGTGCTCATCTGTACCGCGCTGCATGGTATCGTGGTTGCAAAGTAGGACCTCGCCATGGACGTCGGAAGTAAAATGGCGCATCATGCAGTCTATTTCACCCAGTTTGTGAGTCGTAACATGACGTCCTGGGGCTACACGAAAAGCATAATCCAATATGGTGGCGTTGTTGTTAGTGTTCCTCCGAGCCATAATCCGTAGGCAGCGGACATCCACTGCGGTATTAGCCCTTAGGCAGCCTGAGCGAGGCATGTCATTGACAGTTCCTGTCACTCTGTTTCTTCTCCATGTTCGAACAACATCGTTTTAGCTCACTACGAGACGCCTGGGCACTTCTCTTGTTGAGAGCCCTTCCTAGTACAAAGTAACAATGCGGATGCGATCGAACCGCGGTATTGACCGTCTAGGCATGGTTGAACTAAACCCGAGCTGTATAGATCCTTCCTTGTGTTATGACTGGAACTAATGGGCGGTCGGACCCCTTCGTCTTATAGGCGCTTCTCATGCGTGGTTGTTTCCATCTTGGGATGGGTTTAGTGACGTCTCTGAGCAGTCAAAGTGACTGAGACTGTGATACAATATCCAAAGTCAACGTCTATCTTCCCTAGTTCTGGGAACACAGGTGATGCAAAACTTTTTTAGATGTTTGTATAATACGGCCACTTCCGCTACTGCAGGAAGAAATGGCAGAAATGTGGCCACTGTGCGTGACTGCTGGTAGTGGTGGTCACGATAATGTACGGTCCCAAGGAGACCGAGGTCCGGACGGTCACACGGCTGTACCGAGAAGGAAGACCATCGTGTTCGGTGTATGGCTATGACGCATCGTACTGCATGCAGTTGGCACCACAGTGACATAACGAACTGTTATAAATCGGTTACTTCAACGACAACTCCGTGTCATGCATTCCACTGACCCCAAACCACCGTGACTTCAGTAGTGTCAAGCGAGAGCTCATTGTAGGTCAGAGTAGAGGCAGAGGTCTGTTGTGTTTTCTAATGACGGCTGGTTCTGCCTCGATGCTAATGGTGTTGGTCAGAAGGAGACCCGTTGAAGATGTGCAACAAACGCACCTGCGTGCTCGGCTCATTGACCCACTCCCCGAGTTATCGTCTGGGATGCGATTTCGTATCACATCACGAGTACTCTCCTGTTTATCCCTAGCACCCTGACTGCAAAATTATACGTCAATCTTGTGTTTGACCTGATGCGCTGCCATTCATGAACAGCATGGCAGAGGGTGTTTTCCAGCAGGATACTGCTGATATAATTGGGTAGGCTTCCACGGCCAGTCGACATAAAAGATTTCTGGGTGTGGTACCGAGTAATGCTGTATAAAACTACTGCTGGAGAAAGCCAACGTTCACAGTATAAGTAGAGAAAAATGGTACAATTCCATTTCTCGACGTCGAAGTTTACAGGACAGTGGAGGGCACACTCGGGCACAGCGTATATCGCAAGCCTACACATAAAGGCAATCCTACCACCACCCAGCGCAGAAGAACTGGGTCATTCATTCTTTGGCAATCCGTGCGGAGCGCGTAAGTGATGCACAAAACATAATACCTGAGCTTAAAGGGCTACGCACAACGTTTCTAGCCAATGACTACTGTCATAAGTCAATCCACACAGCCTTGTCGATGAATACAAGTAAGCAAGAGAAGCACAAAATTGACAAACAGCGGCTAGCAGTAGGCTTACCTTATGTGAAAAATGTTACTAATCGAATAAGCAAACACCTCCGCCAGATTGGGGTGCAGCCTGTCTTGTATAGGGGTCGCAGGATCCAGGAGAGCTAGGCTTCCCTAGGATAAGGTGGATACATTTCACACTGCAGGTGGAATAAGAAGATGGAGTGGCATACATCGCTGAGACTGGCAGGCCAATAGCAACGCTGCTTCGGGTACACGAGGGCGATATACGCCTAGAGCAACACAATATATCTGCAGTGACTGAACGTCAGCGAAGATTGCGGAAAAAAAATAATATTCAGCAAAGCTTGTGTGTTGGACAAGCAGCCGGTTATGACTAAACGCAAAATCAGAGAGGCCATCGAAACACTTAAACATCCTAAGAACATGAACAGGGAGGATGGACTCAGGCTTGCCCCATCTTGGCTGCCAGCACTCAGAGCCCAACAGAACGCACTGTGAACACGAGGAACGAGCACTACCGGCGAGTAACTGCCGAAGCGCGGCCGACGTCCAGCAGTTGGTAAACAGGGGCCACCTTGTCATTCGCCTGTGACCACCAGTCATGGCACATAACACAAGCGCCAATAAAAAACGGTCACGTACTCCCCCCACCACAGTAACCTATTAAAATAAAGTTGCCTCGTCTTCTTCCTTCAACCTTTGACTGCTGTTGACGAGTTTACTCGTCATGCTGCGTGCCGCTCCCTGGGTGCTAAAGACGAGTATAGTGGCGGCCGCCGGTTTTCCCCTGAGCACTGTTGACGAGTTAAGTCAACACACTTTCTTGGCTCCTGAGCGCTGATGACGAGTATAGGCACGCTGCTGCCTGAGTGCTGATGACGAGATAACTCGGACAGCGGATTTCCCTTCCCATTTCTCAGTAGCCTTTCGCAGTGCTGGCCCTAGCTTGTATGTTGTGAGCCTACAGTTCACTGTTCATCGGAATTTACATCTGTGTTCTTCGCGTCCTGTATTTTACAAGGAAAATGGCGAGACGTCGTGGTTGCACTGAGGAAGAAATCATGGAGATTCTTACGAGGAGCGACAGCGAGGGTGAACTACTTGATTTTGACGAAAGTGATAGGTCTTCGTCAGAGTCCGAAACCTCTATTCATAAACCGTGCTCGTCAGCAGGGGTGTCAAAGCAGTCTCATGTTTCAACAAGAGATGTTAGTTGTTCTGAATCTGAAGGATCCGAAAGTGATAGTGAAACGCCTACGAATAAAGCCCGTCTTAGTGAAATATTGGACTGGAAAGAAAATGACTTTCAGCCAGTTAATCACGCATAGGGAATGAGTCAAGTATTCTGTCAGTTTTCATGTTATTCTTTAGACAAGAACTGATCAAATATATAGCTGACGAAACAAATCGGTTTTATTTATTCACCAAGGAGAATACTCCCGAATCAGTGCATTCTCGAATCTCATAGTGGAAAGATACGGGATATGAAGAAATGTATTGTTTCATATCTATTTGTCTTCTGATGCCTCGCGTGAAAAAACTGAATATTAGCGAATACTGGGCCAGAGATGTTCTTTTAAATACGCCAATTTTTAGTGAACTTATATCAAGGGACAGCTTTTTGTTACTTATGAGAATGTTACATTTCAGTGACAACTCTGCCAATACTGGAGGAGACAGATTATTCACAATTACGAGCATTGTCAATAAAGTTCGCAGATATTTCCGTTGTGCATTTAATCCACATCAGAAACTCTGCATTGATGAAAGTTTGTTATTATTCAAAGGACGCTTATCTTTCAGACAATTCATTCCATCGAAACGGAGTAGATTCGGTATAAAACATTTGTGTTACGAGATTATAAGACTGGAATTTCATTGTCTATACAGGGGTATCAACAGAAACTGAGTTCCACAATTTGGGGAAAAGTGGTGACATAGTGGCTACACTTACGAAGCCATATTTAGAACGTGGACATACCCTCTACATCGATAACTGGTACTCAAGCCCAGACTTGTTTGCCAGACTTCACAGTCATGGGACGAACGCATGTGGTACTATCCGTAAGAACAGACGCAACATGCCGAAACTTCAGAAGAAACTCGAACGTGGCGATATTCAGTTTATGTGTACTGCTACAATGCTTGCTATAAAGTGGTGTGACAAAAGGGAAGTGTGGATGTTGACCACATGTAACACCACAGAAATGGTTGACACAGGAAAGATTGACAGGAATACTGGAGAAAAAAATTAAGAAACCACAAAGCATAACTTGAATATGGGAGCAGTTGATCGTTCTGATATGCTGCTTAGCTCTGTAGGATGTGTACGGAAAACAATGAAGCGGTATAAAAAGTTCTTTTTTCACGTTCTAGATCTGTGTGCTTTAAATGCTCATGTCCTACACTGATCACTAACAGCTCGTAAAATAAGGATAGCAGAGTTTCATCTGTCACTGGTAAGGGAACTTACAGAAACGTATGCGTTAGAGCGCAGAAAAGCTGGCAGAGGAAGGTGTTCTGATGACAATCCTCTAAGATTTGTGTGAAGGCTTTTTCCAGACATTATAACAAGTGAGCAATCCAAGAAAAGTGCGCTAACGCGTAGATGCATTGTCTGCTGGAAACAAAAAGTGCGTCGAGAAAGCACGTACGAATGCAAAACTTGCAAAGTACCACTGTGTGTCGTACCCTGTTTTGAAAAATACCACACTAAACAGAATTACTAATTGCAGCATAGAAAGAATACAGTAATGTTGTTAGAAAAAAAACGTCGAAAACGAACGAAATATGAAAATGGAAAAACAAAATAAAAATATTTTTAACTTCGCCAGTGGCGGTCCAAAGCCCGGATCAAAAAGAAGGATGGGAAACATATTCACAAAGTGTAAAAGTAACGCCTAAATTTACAGTTCATGACTTTGAATTTTCTCTATAAGTGAATTTCACAGCTTTCAAATGTTGGAAAATCTGTTGATTACTTCATGTGCAACAATCACAAGCATTGTACAAATTTCCATCTACATCTACATTTGTACTCCGCAAGCCACCCAAAGTTGTGTGGCGGAAGGCACTTTACGTGCCACTGTCATTACCTACCTTTCCTGTTCCAGTCGCGTATGGTTCACAGGAAGAACGACTGTCTGAAAGCCTCCGTGCGCGCTCTAATCTCTCTAATTTTACATTCGTGATCTCCTCGGGAGGTATAAGTAGGGGGAAGCAATATATTCGATACCTCATCCCGAAACGCACCCTCTCGAAACCTGGCGAGCAAGCTACACGGCGTTGCAGAGCGCCTCTCTTGCATAGTCTGCCGCTTGAGTTTGCTAAACATCTCCGTAACGCTATCGCGGTTACCAAATAACCCTGTGATGAAACACGACTCTCTTCTTTGGATCTTCTCTATCTCCTCTCTCTCTCTCTCTATTCGTCAAAGAAACAAAATTACGCATAATCGGGTAATTACAAAGCGCAACAAATATTCGGGCAATTCAGCGATACAAACAGTAGGCCAAGTGAAATTTCTTATCACACCAGAATACGAATTTAACGACGTGAAGAAAATTGTCTTACCGTTGCTCAGAGTAAATTCCGATATTGTAGTGCGACATGAAAGATGATCTGTATGTCTCTTTCTCCTATAAACGACGGCATATAATGTTCTGAACAATACAATTAACGTACAGTAATTTATAATATATTGCTTATTTTATTCGTTCTTGCGTTAGTACGATGAGGAACGCATAGATAAATGCAGACATTATAAACGGGTATCCAAGAAAGAACAAGAAACTATTGATCTAAAGCTAACGAATCATGTCGCTTTCGGCATAATCTACAAAAATAATGCAAGAAAACTACAAGCAAGATATCATTCTTTGTGACGGAAAATAGTTTTACCAGACAGTTTGATTCTGTATTAATTCATCTGCAGGGGAACTACGTAGTGAGAGCATTTACGAGAATTCTGTATCAGCCGTGAGAGGACACAATATTTCGCGTGGAGTCGCAGTCACTGCAGAAATATTCAGCATAGGGCGGGTGGGGCAGCGACGGGCGCTCTGCCCCAGACGGCAGCTCGAGGTTCAGGCATATTAGCGCAGGTATACGGGTGACAGTGCAGGCCGCAGTGCCTCGGCGTGCCAAGCGGATCGTGTGCCTCCAGCAGTCAAAGGCTTAAGTGACCCATGAAGGCCGAAACGTTGGTTTTCACCAGCATTAGTTTTATACTACAAGACGCGGTTCCATACCCAGAATACTTTTATGTCGAGGATAATATTCGCCCACATACCCCGTGATGCGCTATAGAGCACGTATGAGACATCGTCGGTCGACAACTCCATCGTTATCCACAAGCAGCATTAACCGTCACTGAATTGATCGATCAAGTTTAACTGCCATGGATCTTCATTCCACAAAATGAAAGCCGGTAGCTACATAACACACTGCATGTATGTTTTCATGCTTGCATTCACCATTCTGTCGGTTACACAGGTTATTAATGTACCAGCATCTCACATTTTCAATGACTTATCTCGCCCATACATTGACTTGTGACCTTGCAATGTTAACCACTTAAATGCGGTACCTAGAGAAACATGTTTTGGTGTTGCGATTTTTTTTATCAGCGTATTTGCAAAACGTTCAAAGATTACATTTTAAGTAGCGAAACTTCCATATGTTTTTAAAGTGATGAATGTAAAACCGCTGAGGATAAATGAAGGAGGGCTGCTCTTTTACCTTCTTCCTGTGCAATCATCCCTTTCTGGTTAGGAGTCTGTTGAGCTGTGCAGATCTCATGTTTATAAGCAGTTACTATTAGTTACATAAATGTTATTTATATATACATATTTGTGTAGATTCCGTCATTAATCCAAGTCACTACATTGTGTGGTGGTGGTGGTGGGTAGTGTTTAACGTCCCGTCGACAACGAGGTCATTAGAGACGGAGCGCAAGCTCGGGTTAGGGAAGGATTGGGAAGGAAGTCGGCCGTGCCCTTTCGTAGGAACCATCCCAGCATTTGCCTGAAACGATTTAGGGAAATCACGGAAAACCTAAATCAGGATGGCCGGAGACGGGATTGAACCGTCGTCCTCCCCAATGCGAATCCAGTGTGCTAACCACTGCGCCGCCTCGCTGGGTTACTGCATTGTGTCCTTAACGGTAATGAAATTTACTTTGTAATTTATATATGTTTCAGAAAAAAAAGCAGGCGAGGTTGGCAGCGGGCACAGTTGATGTCCTTTCGTTAATTACTTTTCAATTACGGGTAAAAACCCCCATGAAGTACTTTACCCGATTATTTCTCGCTGTACGCAATATTTGCAAACAAAATTACGCCGGTGTAATCGGTTGCCATTTCCGAGCAGTGACGTCTGCCAGCCTATTCAGTGCTCTAATGCGAAGCAGAGCTATGAATAAAAAACACGAGGGTTGACTTCTACAGGGCACACTGGGACATGAAACCACGGGACTTCCGCGCACCACATTGTGTGTGTCTTATTAAAATTGTCCATCCCCAATGTGGGTTGCCTCCATGTCACGACTGTCCTATTGTGCTAAGTTGCACAAGTTGCAAATTGTTTAATTACCACCGCACCTTTGAGGGAATTTTAACTTTTAGCTCTTCCTGTGGGACAAGGAGCAGAAGCCACATATGATAGTCCCTATCGGTCCAGTAACAGAGATTATAATAACTGAATGAACGCATTCCTTTTCGCATTACTTAATTCGATGAAAAGCTATTTTCTTTAAATGTCTCTGTACACTCACACGACGTACAGTGGAGTTTGTATCCAAGTGCCATTTGTGAACGGCTAGCGTAACTTTTTGTGTTCACCCATTAAAGTTTTATGTACTGTGAAGTTTTTATTTATATTTTCTTTCGAATCTGAAGCTGGGGGTAGTCACGTTTGTTTCAAAACTACTCATAATGTACACAGTAGAACATGTAGCAAAATTTGGTTTCAGAGAAACTCGCGTAGAAAATTTGGGAATTGTTTCATATGTCAGGTACTGCTTTTCAATAATTGTTCGATATGAAATACACGCACTATTTGTGTTACTGACTCTTAGGAACCAGCTTACTTAGCTTACTTCCACAGTGCGCGGCTACAGGGTGTTTCAAAAATGACGGGTATATTTGAAACGGCAATAAAAACTAAACGAGCAACGATAGAAATACACCGTTTGTTGCAATATGCTTGGGACAACAGTACATTTTCAGGCGGACAAACTTTCGAAATTACAGTAGTTACAATTTTCTACAACAGATGGCGCTGCAAGTGATGTGAAAGATATAGAAGACAACGCAGTCTGTGGGTGCGCCATTCTGTACGTCGTCTTTCTGCTGTAAGCGTGTGCTGTTCACAACGTGCAAGTGTGCTGTGGACAACATGGTTTATTCCTTAGAACAGAGGATTTTTCTGGTGTTCGAATTCCACCGCCTAGAACACAGTGTTGTTGCAACAAGACGAAGTTTTCCACGGAGGTTTAATGTAACCAAAGGACCGAAAAGCGATACAATAAAGGATCTGTTTGAAAAATTTCAACGGACTGGGAACGTGACGGACGAACGTCCTGGAAAGGTAGGGCGACCGCGTACGGCAACCACAGAGGGCAACGCGCAGCTAGTGCAGCAGGTGATCCAACAGCGGCCACGGGTTTCCGTTCGCCGTGTTGCAGCTGCGGTCCAAATGACGCCAACGTCCTCGTATCGTCTCATTCGCCAGAGTTTACACCTCTATCCATACAAAATTCAAACGCGGCAAATCCTTCACGCCGCTACCATTGCTGCACGAGAGACATTTGCTAACGATATAGTGCACAGAATTGATGACGGCGATATGCATGTGGGCAGCATTTGCTTTTACTGACGAAGCTTATTTTTACCTGGACGGCTTCGTCAATAAATAGAACTGGCGCATAAGGGGAACCGAAAAGCCCCATGTTGCAGTCCCATCGTCCCTGCATCCTCAAAAAGTACTGGTCTGGGCCGCCATTTCTTCCAAAGGAATCATTGGCCCATTTTTCAGGTCCGAAACGATTACTGCATCACGCTATCTGGACATTCTTCGTGAATTTGTGGCGGTACAAACTGCCTTAGACGACACTGCGAACACCTCGTGGTTTATGCAAGATGGTGCCCGGCCACATCGCACGGCCGACGTCTTTAATTTCCTGAATGAATATTTCGATGATCGCGTGATTGCTTTGGGCTATCCGAAACATACAGGAGGCGGCGTGGATTGGCCTCCCTATTCGCCAGACATGAACCCCTGTGACTTCTTTCTGTGGGGACACTTGAAAGACCAGGTGTACCGCTAGAATCCAGAAATAATTGAACAGCTGAAGCAGTACAGCTCATCAGCATGTGAAGCCATTCCTCCAGACACGTTGTCAAAGGTTTTGGGGTAATTTCATTCAGAGCCTACGCCATATTATTGCTACGCATGGTGGATATGTGGAAAATATCGTACTATAGAGTTTCCCAGACCGCAGCGCCATCTGTTGTTGACAATTGTAACTACTGTAATTTCGAAAGTTTGTCTGCCTGAAAATGTACTGTTGTCCCAAGCATATTGCAACAAACGGTGTATTTCTATCGCTGCTCGTTTAGTTTGTATTGCCGTTTTAAATATACCGGTCATTTTTGAAACACCCTGTAAATATTGTGTATCTAGAATGAGATTTTCACTCTTGACGGAAGTGTGTGTTGATATGAAACTTCCTGGCTGATTAAAACGGCTTTCTAGACCGAGACTCGAATTCAGGACCTTTGCTTTTCGCGGGCAAATGCTCTAGCAAATAAGTTACCCAAGTACGACCCACTGCCTGTCCTTACAGCTTGAATTCTGCCAGTACCTTGTTTCCTACGTTCCAAACTTCACAGAAGCTCTTCTGCGAACCATGCAGAACTAACATTCGTGGAAGAAAGGATACTGCGGAGACGTGGTTTAGGCACACCTTGGGGGGATGTTTATAGAATGCGATTTTCACTCTGCAGTGGAGTGTGCGCTGATATAAAACTTCGTGGCAGATTAAAACTGTGTGATGGACCGAGACTAGAACTCGGGAGAACGGGTTTTTAAGCGTGCTAGGGTAGCTCAGTTAGTAGAGCACTTTCCCCGCTAAAGCCACAGCTCGTGAGTTCGAGTCTCGGTGCGGCACACAGTTTTAATCTGCCAGGAAAATTCGAATACTGTGTTTATTTGTGTACATATCTTAATAATGTACAATATAAGAAGAGATTTGATATAGATACCACAAGATAAGCCTGCTGTGGCTCGAATACATGTTTTTGTTTGCATAAATCGTATCAGAAAACTAAAAAAACGACTGGCTGCATATTTATTACCAGATAAATCGACGTTTGATCTTTAAAAGAAGAGTGCTATGCCTGGGTGCTTAATTGCCATGACTGTTTAATCGTATATGGTTCAAATTTAAACTTTTTTCAGACATAATTGATAAAATACTACAGATGCTCAAGAAGGCATTCTTTACAGATTCTGAAAACTTTGTGGCCTCTGAGGTGTGAAGTGTATGACAGGCATGAATGTATTTATTACACCGAAGTGACTCTCTTTCAGCACGACAGACTCACTCATTGTTACATTACGGATATATTATTCAAATTGTATTCAGTTTGCTCACAGAATGCAATTAAGTCCTGTTTTGATGCTGTCAAAACTTGGTTAGCTGATGGATATACCTCAAACATTTACTCAGTTTGTAACAACCGACTGTTTCCAATAGGTGATATTTTAAAATGTGAATAACACGAAATAGGTTGCATAATAAATCAGCATCATAGCATAAAAAGAATTTCTGTTTCAGCATGGTAAACTGGTTGTAAAGATTCTAGACGTTTTTCTACTGTGAAAAATAGCAAAAAAAGTATATTTGGGAAAATGTAAAAAGCATGAAAACATTTTACAATTGGAACTTTGAATATTCCTTGTCGAATGCAAATGTGCTCAGCCACCCAAGTGTGCACCTAACTAGGTTCGGAATGTCGTCATCTTTTTATAATAAATTTTACATCTAGAGAATTTTTGTGTTTTTTTTTCGTTTCCGATTTCTCTGTAATACACTAAAAAGGCTGAGATTAAATTTAGTAATGGTTAGGCACTACAGTATTTGTCATGAATAGAGGACCAGGAAATGTACTGATGATAAGGCAGCATCGCACGTGCGTGTGTATGTGCTGAATAGTTCCAATTTACACAATTAAGGTAAAGAAGCTTTGTAATTTTTTTGGAAATACGTTAGTACTGGCAATAGCTTCCCTTTTTTTAACAGGACTTCACTTCAAGTGGAAAAGGCAACATATTTTTTAAATGTGGAGCTACTATATTGTAATTAAATGTAACCTATAGGGAGAGGTGACTATTAGAAAAAAACTGATAACCAGTGAAAGGGTAACGTTCTATGAGTCGAGGCACAGCATAACAGGAGTATGAACGTGGTACAAAAGTTAGAAAATCTGAAAAAGGTAATGGTAAGATTTGCTCTAGATGTAGTGAGCGTCAAGAAGTTAAATGGAAAAAAGGATTCCTGATCAGATGAGTATAGGGTAGTATAAACAAAAGTATTAAATAGTATAAAGGGAGTAGGCTTCTTTATGAATAGGAAGGTAGGGCAGAGAGTGAGTTCCTGTGAACAGATCAGTGACGGACGTATTCGCATCAAAATCGATAGAAAACCAAAGCCGACAGCATTAATTCAGTTCTACATACCACTGTCGCAAACAGAAAATGAAGACATGAAGTATATGGGGATGTTGGGTGTTTAATTCAATACGTAAAGGGAGACGAAAATCTATTAGCCCTGGAGGACTCGAATGTGGTTGCAGCGAAAGGAGAAGAAGGAAGGGCTGTGGGTAAATATGTTTCAGGTAGTAGGAATGGGAGAGGAGAATGACTAAAGGAATTCTCCAATTAATTTCAGATAGTAATACCAAATACACTGTTCAACAATCATAAAAGGAAAGACACAGGAAGACTCCAGTTAGATTACATCATGGTACTCAGGAGCAGATACAGACTCAGATCACAATTTTGTAGCCGCCACTGCCAAATGTAGATCTTGGCATGCTGTGGAGAAATGTAGGGCATGGGTGGAAACTGTCAGGATGCGCAGTATTAAAATACGGCTGTGATCTTCAAGTGTTTTATTATTCCCAGCTACAGTGCCGCATTCCTCTCTGTCTACGTCACAGGGTCCCGTGCTGCTGAGGACGCCACTTCACTGTCTACAAAACAGCTTGCCATGCAACGTACTGAGGTGTGCCGGCTGTGTACAGCCGTGGAGTTTTGATGACTTCAGGATGCGCCAGCAGCCAACTTAGTGATCTTCGTCCCCCTTGTCTCCTCGCAGCTCGCTGGGAGCTACAGGGAGGGCCCGCTGCTTGTTTCTTCGTCATCGTGGTTAAGATCGCGGCGACAACAAGCGTCTGGGATCCGACAGCCAAATCTGTGGCTCTCGCCTCGGGATGCCTCAGTAGTAGTAGTAGTAGTAGTAGTAGAGGGGTTTTGGGCTCGGGATGCCTCAGGCGTATGTTGGGAGCCAACAACACTGCCAACGGTAGCGAGCCACCAAGTGGCCCATTGCTGACTGACTACGGACGCAGCATTGGCCTCAGACGTTCGAACCAGCGACCCGCTGTGGACTGGAATGCTGGCCCCTCATCTGCTGCTGCATGTGGCCAGAGGTGTTACATGCCCCACTGTCCAGGAGAGCTGCCACATTTGAATCCCCTTCGTTAGAAAACCGGCACTTATTTGTACGTGGCTGTTTACCTCTGTTTCGCTAATGCGCCACTCCGAGTCATGTACTCATAACACGTAGATTGCATCAGTGAGCCCCTTCTGCCCGTAACTTGCGCCATGCAAAAGCTGTGTTTATTCTTTTCAGCAGTTCGAAGACCCTGTAGCCTCCATTCTACTTCGCAACTGCTGGTTAGCTTAACTTACTGTCAAATGGCCTACAATGGGCAGTCGGAAATATTGCATCAAATCCTACTTTCCTATCTTAAACGGCGGTGCCGCTAAAATTTAGCAATTTAGTAATAATGAAATCATATACCATAACAGCTGTGCCTGTACTATGACATGGTAGCTTTCTGATTGTGTAGGCTAATGGACGTAATTAGCACACTCTGTATTGTTCTTGGGCCACATACGCACAGAAATACAATGTACAGTTCTCCACATTGACCAGCGATGAATTAGAGTGTGAAATGGTACACGGATCTTCAAATACGTGCTTTAAAATGACCCACGGTTGAAACTGTCCAATTTTGAGAATAATAAACGCAGTAGACCCCACTTGGACCATGTTTTCGTTCTCAAAATGTAGCAGATCACTGAGGACGTAGGTTGCAAGTGCTACTCTGAGATGAAATGGTTGCCACGGGAGAGGAATTTGTGGCACGCTGCGTCAGAGCTGTCAGAAGACTGATGACTAAACAAAAAATGATGAAAATGCTGCACTGTCATTGGTCGCACACATTTTCCAACCACTACCATCTTGAACAGTGATTGGTTGAAAAATACTTCTCATTAGCACTATTTAGTAATTTTTTTAAAAAATTTGCTGCCATTTACCAACCATAATTTTTAAACTGACAGCAAACGTCAAAGTGATCTGGGTATTAGTTAGGTAGGTTATATCGTTCATCATATTTGTATAGGTTTCATATATTTATTTCTTACATATTGGTGACTAACAAATTTTAAGATATTATGAGAGATGCAACGCCATCTGATAATATTAAACGTTAATACAAAAAGACAAGTAATTTCAGCATATCAAGTGTACTATGACAAGTGAATTACGAGTGACACATGACTGTCTATACTTATTTGGTAATAAGAAAGTAGGAAAGCTATAAAGCATTTATCATTTGACATATCTTTTAAACACCCTAGTCACATTCTTCTACATTCATTCATTTGCTGACCATTTAATTATATGTACATAAGTGTTTTTCATGATTGGTGATATTTTCCTCCTAAAAACTGTCGGATGTGTTTATCTGGTACTGCAAAGGATTTAATTACGTGTAGCTAGTTCTGTGATGGTATTTATGATCGATTTTTCAAAGAAATTGTGTTTTGTAATGAGCTTATTTATGTGACTGATAACTTTCTTTATTGAACCTGATGTCATCCATTCTGCGTGTCTGCTTCATTAATTTTATTCTTTAATGATGAATAGCTTCTGGCATTCTGCGCAAATGTGTCTTAGTGTACACTGTTTCTGGACAACAGTAAATGTACATATGTCTTCCAGGGCCCAAGGATATTTGACGTATTTTAAGATCCTGTCGACTGTGCTGATTACAATACTACTCTCTAGATACGAAGGGGCAGTCGAACTCGAAACTAGCATTTCACAGTCAATACTGTTGTCAGCCATGACCTGTTTTGAAAATTCCAGAGAGGCACAGAGCATAACTAATCGTTCTGGGGAAAATGATCTGATGAAGAACAGCGTAAAAGCAGCTTAATCGCTCTTCCAATTTCTAGTAAATGAACCTCGCAAGAGGTTAGAGCACGAAGCTGGATTTCGTATCAAGCCACCTTTCGAAGTTGAATGTGCATGGTATGGAGGGACGGTCGTTAAATACGCTCGGAAGTCAACACATGTGAAGAGTCTGTCGCGAGGATTTTTATGGCCTCGACGATCATTCGTTACATTCAAGTTTTTTCGAAATTTTTCACCGATCATTTCTTCATCGAAGTCAATTTTGTAGCAATTTTGGAGCCATAAATTTCGGGGAAAGTGCTTTTCGAAGCAATAATTATGTTTAACGCAAAATTTCGGTTTTGTTTTTAACCGTTTTCTTAGTTCACACTTGCTGGTCAACTGTAACGTTCATTATAAGTTATCAAAATGTTTAAACATACACTGAAGAGCCTAATAAATTGGTACACCAGCCTAATACCGTGTAGGTCCCCCGCGAGCACACAGAAGTGCAGCAGAACGACATGACATGGATTCGACTAATGTCTGATGCAGACCTGGAGGCAACTGACACCATTAATCCTGCAGGGCTGTCCAGAGTTCGAAGGGTGGAGATCTCTTCTGAACAGCACGTTGCAAGACATCCCAAATATGCTCAATAATGTTCATGTCTCGAGTGTTCGGTGGCCAGCGGAAGTGTTTAAACTCAGAAGAGTGTTGCTGGAGCTACTCTGTAGCAATTCGGGATATCTGAGGTGTCGCACTGTCCTGCTCAAATTGCCCACGTCGGAAAGAATGTGATCAGACAGGATGCTTACGTACGGCTCACCTGTCAGAGTCGTATCTAGAGGACTCAGGGGTCCCATGTCACTCGAACTGCACACGCCCTCACCATTACAAGGCCTCCACCAGCTTCAACAGTCCCTTGCTGTCATGCTAGGTTGTCTCCATACCCGTTCACGATCATCTATTCAATATAATTTTAAACGAGTCTCGTCCGACCATGAAACAGTCCAATGTCTGTGATGACGGGCCTGGGGGGGGCGTAAGACTATGTGTCGTGCAGTCATTTAGAGTACACGAGTGGGTCTTCGACTCTGAAAGACCATACCGATGGTGTTCCGTTGAATGGTTGCACTCTGACACTTCTGATAGTTGCCGGACGCGGTGGTCTGGCGGTTCTAGGCGCGCAGTCTGGAACCGTGCTACTGCTACGGTCGCAGGTTCGAATCCTGCCTCGGGCATGGATGTGTGTGATGTCCTTAGGTTAGTTAGGTTTAAGTAGTTCTACGTTCTTGCGGACTGATGACCACAGCTGTTATGTCCCATAGTGCTCAGAGCCATTTGAACCATTTGAACTTCTGACAGTTCTTGATGGCCTCGCATTGAAATCTTCAGCAATTTACGTCGTTGGCCCCGTTCTTAAAGGTTTTTTTTCCGGCTGCAGCGATGTCGTAGATTTGATTTTGTACCGGATTTCTGATATTCACGGTAACTCGAGAAACGGTCGAACGGGAAAATCCCCACTGTATCGCTACCTCGGGGATGATGCGTCACATCGCTCACGCGCCAACTATAACACCACGTTCAAACTTATTTAAATGTTGATAACCTTCTTTCGTATCAAAAGTAACCGATGTAAAAACTGCGTCAAACACTTATTGTATGATATAGGCGTTGCCTATTTACATATCTTTGCATGACGTTTCAGTGTATTACGCCCTTTATATTTCATTATTAATAACATCGCACTTTACGCATGTCGACTGCATTACTGGAGTGTTGTTTCGTCATTACGGCTTTTTGTCTCCACAAATTAAAGACATTACCTTCCGCCTCCTTAGCTGAGTGATCAGCACGTTTGACTGCCGCGCAGCGGACCCGGGTACGATTTCCAGCCTTGTCGGGGGTTTTCTCCGCTGGGAGACTGGGCGTGGTGTTGCAATCATCATTCCATCGTTATTTACACGCTAGTCGCCCAAAGTAGCCTCAACTGAAAAGACTTGCAACTCGGTGACCGAACTTCCCCTCGTGGGGCCTCCCTACAACAACGCCACACGATCATTCCATTTGAGTGACACTACAGTTCTTTTAGTGTAGTTGATTTAATAGATGAGTTTCACCCAGTAAACGTCATAGCAAATTCCTGTCTAATCTAATCACCCATGGAAAGTGTGCCTGAGAATGTGACAGTCTAGTGGAGCGCTGGGTTCTGCGACTGGTAGTCGGTTGAGCTAAAACAGTTTCTTTTCTTTAATCAGTTGCAGATTTTAAGCACACAATTTTCACTCATCGAAAAGTGCCCAACATTTCTACCTTCCAACGTCTCGATGGTGAGCCCTGAACTAGACGCCTGTCATTGATCCACGTCGACCAGCGCAGGTATCGATAATAGCGACGAAGCGAAACTCGAAATTTCTGACATTGGAAGACACAAACCCTTGTTCTGAAACAATGATATAAAAAGCTAATGTTATCCGTCCAACTTTTAACTTCTTTTTACTCCAAATACAGATTGGCTGGCTGGCCATTTTCGTATTTTAAACAGACCAAATTCCATTGGCGATCAATAAGTAGTGCAACACATTTTTCTCCGAAAACTGGTTGGTTTTATTCAGAATTCCAACACACCACTATCGTCCCCACTCAAATGGTTACAAAGGCCTATTTTTCAATTCACTCTCCGTTCAATGAGACCACCTTACAGCACCTACATGCCCGCTTGGTACCACTTTACTGGTAGACGTCTGAGCCGGCGTCTTGCTGCATCAACACCTTCCCCATCATCCACATACTGCTTACTGAGGAGTGCATCCTTCACTAGGCCAAACAAATGGAAGCAGGAAGGTGCGTGTCTGATTGTGATATGTCACCTCGAAGGAGAGGGTCCGCACCTACCGACGTTTACTTCCGTAACCACGGAATAATAAAATGTGACTAATCTCCCAATGAAAATGTGACTAATCTCCCAATGAAAATGTGACTCATATGTAACCTTTCACTAATTAACTGACTGTGAACCTAAACTGGTAAATTTGGACGTCAGCAGTGCTGCGTCATGGTCCTGAGAAATCATTCTCAGCAAATTGAAAATTCTTACATCAATGAAGTCGCCGTATAACGCGTACATATCTGCTCCTATAAGAAATTTTTCTGGCACAGCCCAGTGCAATGCTGGCCGCTAGATTTGTCATGTATAAGGGGGAACAATTGATTTTTCTTCACTATAATAGGCATGACCATCGATAGGAGAAATTAGTGATATCAGATAAATGAGTGTGAAAAGTTATTTTATAAGAAAGATTATTATTAAAAGATTTTCTAAGAACATTTACATGGGACTTGATATAACAATATTAGAAAAAATATTACATATGGGCGCAGCAGCTTTTACCTTATAGTACATAACTCAGGTACCGCCATCGCTCCCCACGACCGCCCACGTAAACTCCATACAGTCGACTGCCCGCTACTGTCCCTACTGCTGCCGACACTGCCCTCTGGTCTGCGATTCTATTGTAGCTTACATATCGCAGGCAGCGCGTGGGCAGTCCATGGAAATTACATCTGCTCCAGTGCACTACCAATAAATTCCTTTGTTCAAATGGCTCTGAGCACTATTGGACTTAAATTCTGTGGTCATCAGTCCCCTACAACTACTTAAACCTAACTAACCTAACGACATCACACACATCCATGCCAGAGGCAGAAGTCGAACCTGCGACCGTAGCGGTCGCGTGGTTCCAGATTGTAGCACCTAGAACCACTCGGCCACCCCAGCCGGCAAATTCTTTTGTCATGGACCTCTTACAACCTCACTTAAGCTTCTCGTTGTTTTTCAAATACAAAAAAATGGTTCAAATGGCTCTGAGTACTATGGGACTCAACTGCTGTGGTCATCAGTCCCCTACAACTACTTAAACCTAACTAACCTAACGACATCACACACATCCATGCCAGAGGCAGAAGTCGAACCTGCGACCGTAGCGGTCGCGTGGTTCCAGATTGTAGCACCTAGAACCACTCGGCCACCCCAGCCGGCAAATTCCTTTGTCATGGACCTCTTACAACCTCACTTAAGCTTCTCGTTGTTTTTCAAATACAAAAAAATGGTTCAAATGGCTCTGAGTACTATGGGACTCAACTGCTGTGGTCATCAGTCCCCTAGAACTTAGAACTACTTAAACCTAACTAACCTAAGGACATCACACAAATCCATGCCCGAGGCAGGATTCGAACCTGCGACCGTAGCAGTCGCACGGTTCCGGACTGCGCGCCTAGGACCGCGAGACGACCGCGGACGGCTTTTTCAAATACAAAACATTAAGCTTGGTAGCAATGTGTTTTCGATACTAGACTGTTGTTTAACCACCCTGTCTTAGAATTTCTGCCGCTTAATAATTTCCAAGCTGAGATAATTTCTATAAAAAGGTGTTCCTTCGTGTCAGCCTCCACAGAGTTTACACTAAGCCTCCAGTGTCACAATCCTTATGGGAATTACGTTATTAGGTTTCTACACTGTGGTATCGCCCTGTGATCATCGTTCCACATCACAGTCGGCAACGCACATCGGTTCCACAGACATTAGCCATATCCTGCTGCAATCTGCAAAGATGAGTCAAAGGTGCTCCTGAAGAGACGCTCAATCCTTGAGCACCACAGTGCCATCGTATGGAGCGTGGCCTAAAAATGGTTCAAATGGCTCTGAGCACTATGCGACTTAACATCTGAGGCCATCAGTCCCATAGGACATAGAACTACTAAACCTAACTAACCTAAGGACATCACACACATCCATTTCCGAGGCAGGATTCGAACCTGCGACCGTAGCGGTCGCGCGCTTCCAGACTGAGGCTCCTAGAACCGCTCGTCCACATCGGACAGCTGAGCGTGGACACGCTGTGCCCAGTTCGTAACCTCCGATAAAGCAGTCAACATTATCTAGTTAGGACACCAGTACTATTCAAATTGTAATTTTATGTTTTTAGATGTAGAAATATCAAAAAGGATCACTGCCGCTTGTAGCAAAATATAATTTGAAAAATATTTACTGTTGATACAGATGTACAATATCAAAAAGGATCACTCGCAGTGGAAAAAAAAACCTCAGCACTTCGTACGGGATGTGGCCAGCAGCTATTGTTAGGAATACAAAACAGTAATGCCACCCAAACAAGCAGTTTCTCTATTTTGTTCTGTACGAAGTCGATTTATGCAGCACTGCAGCGGAAAATCTCTCGTTATCAGTTCGAAAACACGTGTTTTCCCATCAAATACTCGTGTCAACGCGCGTGGCGAATCCTATGTTAAGTGCCAGAAGTGAAATTCATCGTAATGTTTGCGCGCCGTAACTGTGTTTGTCGACAGTTTACGAGTAAATTGGATGCCGGGAGAGCGGGCGCGGCCTGTTTGCAGTGGGAACAACGGACTCGCGGCCACGCCTGCCGCCGCCGCCGCCGCCGCTGCCACGGTACGGCGCTCGCATTTTTCGGCGGCGAGGCGCGCGGCGCGATGTCTCCGCCTGCCGCCGCCGCCGCTGCCGCTGACAGCCGCTGTCACAGACGTCTCTCTCGCCTCGCTTGCCAGCGCCTGCGCTGCCGCAGCCCGCCCGACACGTCTGCAGCGCGCAGCCTGATACATTCATGGCCGCATATCTACTCTCTCCCGCGCTGCGGTCTTTACGCACAGGAGAGCGCTCCGCTTTGACGTCTGCTTTTACTCGTCCTGCACCGGCTTGATAGCAGGAGGAAAACTTTCACTGTTAGTAACCTGTAAGGCGTTCAAATTATGTATCACTTTGAAGATACTTATCGTTGTATGTCTTTGTACACAGACTGCAAACGCATAAATGCACATAAAATCACGATAAAAATCCGAAATTTTTACTAGATAATGTGCGGTGGCGGCGATATTTCCGATCGATTCTCGATCGTTGGGCCTCCGAGTGGTGTTCCCTTCTCCGTTGCGGGGCGCCTCCTGGCGGCGGGTGGCGCCCTCTCTGCGCGGGCAGTCAAGTTTGGGCGCGAGCGGCGCGAGCATTGCCTTTTGCGTCGGGCGGTGGGTCGCTCCGCGCTGTCGCTGGCCGGAGCTGGTGTTACTTGCTGCTCCCATCGTCTGATTACCAGGTTTCCTGCCCTGTCTGACTGCGCCTGTGCAGGCCTGAGTGACGATACTGGATCATCTTTCTCGCGGCGATTTCCCTGGACCGCACCTTGCCAGGAGCTTGTGGCTGTGCTGCTACCCGATATAGTCTACAGGGGAGTACTTTTCCGTCTTCGGAAGTTTGGTGCTGTTTGTGTGTTTCAGCGTGCTATGGCCGGATGAAGAAGATTATCTTCGTTGTTATGATTGTGTCGGAAACGTGGGCAAATCCTAGTGTTCGTGTTTGTCGGCTTTCTGTGGGGTGATGTACCTTACTTAGTGTGTTTTACTTGACGTTCTATTGTGCCGTTGCAGAACTTTGTTTAACCTTTTCCCTCCTTACTCTTCTGCAGAGTGCCTTTCTATCCTGTGGCCTCTAATTTCGCTTGTGCCAAGATCCGGGGTTTTGTGGGATAATTGATTAAATTATGTTTTGAAATTTATGGGATTCTGTGTGTTTGTCTGGGGTTTTTGCTGGCCTATGCCCGTACATTTTTCCGTTTCCTCGCCTGGGGGTAGTACGTAAAGTTGTGAGTGAATTTTGGTAGTTCTCCTCCAGTGGTTCGGTGTGCCCCGTGACGAATTATTATTTTTTTTTCTTTTTTTTTTTTTCACCCTGCCTGTCCGATCTCCCTGGCTTAAGGTTGGCTCCTCTGTGCCCGTGCGTGAGTGTGTATATGGGCGACGGTGATCGTTGCCTGACTTGTTTACCGTTTCTTGCCGACTTCTCTGCCGAATATGTAATTTGGTCTATGCCATGTTACAGTTGCTTCAAATTGGTTCGCATACTCCCATTCGTAATGACATCTGCGCACCTATGACATTGAATAATTGTTTGAACTATTGTAAGCTGGCGGTTGTCACTGTGTGTGTGTTTTTTAACTTGTATTTGAGTTTTGGTGTAATTATATTTTGTTAACTGAGCTAATTTTATCTTGCTTACTGCTGCGATGTCAGAAAAAAATTTAACAATCATAAATTTATTCTTACCTGTGAAGCTATATTTGTTGAGTCTTGTTATTTAAATTTCATTGTCTCCCAGCTTGCTCTATGCTACTGTATTAAAAGTGCTGTTGTTTTGACTAATCGTAGCTGCTTGCCTTAAAGAAGTAAAGCTGATTTGATAGATTGAGAATTAGTGTAACTGTTTACTCCAATAAAGCCACCCTGTTAAAAGAAAATTTTTGTGCTACCGTTCGTTTCTCCTTAGTAGCCCTACCACGACTCAGATAATAATAGTGATGATACTCTCCAGAGGCTGAAAACAACGAGGGCTGTTCGAAAGGAAGATCCGATCGGGCGCGAAGCGGAAAACACCGCGAAAAACAAAAATGTTTTATTTGCAGTAGTAAGCTACACCTAACACCAATTTCTCTACGTAGTCGCGCTCCAATTTGAACGTTTGGCGTAGCGTTGTACCAATTACTCAATACCATCTTCATGTAAGGTAGTCGCCAATTCTCTAGACTCGTCTACATATCGCTGTTTGTGACAAAATGTTATCTTCGTAGCCAGCAGTTTATGCGAGCAAAGATGAAACGGAAGACCTGCCAATTAAGAGCTGTACTGTAGATGATCAAACACTTTGCATCGAAATTGCTGCAGGAGCATATTAGAACAAATAAGCCCTCGGTCACAAATATTAAGTCAAAATTGACCAGGTTTCGACGCTACTATGAGCGTCGTCTGCAGAACTAGACTAACTGATCTAAAACATATTAGGTATATAATGCATTAATAAAATTAAAGTTTGTACTGACTGGAAAAAGATGCAGTACTTACAAGTTACATATTAAAAAAAATATCTAAGCCGGAAAGTTGACGTCATGAATAGTTGTAAGTGATATATATATATATATATATATATATATATATATATATATGTGTGTGTGTGTGTGTGTGTGTGTGTGTGTGTGTGTGTGTGGGTGGGTGGGTGGGTGGGTGTGTGACAGATATCACACTCGTTTCCAGCATACACTGACACAGGGTAAGAAATAAATAAAAAATTATAGAAACCCCGGCTTTAAAATGTACACTCATGTTCACAAAACCATGTCGCCCGCTGGTTCAAGGTCAAGTGCTTTATCTGAAAACTACCTTGAGCAGTTAAACAGAGAACCGACTCGTGGCGATAACATATTAGACCTTCTGGTGACAAACAGACCCGAACTATTTGAAACAGTTAACGCAGAACAGGGAATCAGCGATCATAAAGCGGTTAGTGCATCGATGATTTCAGCCGTAAATAGAAATATTAAAAAAGGTAGGAAGATTTTTCTGTTTAGCAAAAGTGACAAAAAGCAGATTACAGAATACCTGATGGCTCAACATAAAAGTTTTGTCTCAAGTACAGATAGTGTTGAGGAACAGTGGACAAAGTTCAAAACAATCGTACAATATGCGTTAGATGAGTATGTGCCAAGCAAGATCGTAACAGAAGGAAAAGAGCCACCGTGGTACAACAACCGAGTTAGAACACTGCTGCGGAAGCAAAGGGAACTTCACAGCAAACATAACATAGCCAAAGCCTTGCAGACAAACAAAAATTACGCGAAGCGAAATGTAGTGTGAGGAGGGCTATGCGAGAGGCGTTCAATGAATTCGAAATTAAAGTTCTATATACTGACTTGGCACAAAATCATAAGAAATTTTAGTCTTATGTGAAAGCGGTAGGTGGATGAAAACAAAAAGGCCAGACACTCTGTGACCAAAATAGTACTGAAACAGAGGATGACAGACTAAAGGCAGAAACACTAAATGTATTTTTCCAAAGCTGCTTCAGAGAGGAAGACTGCACTGTAGTTCCTTCTCTAGATTGTCGCACAGATGACAAAATGGTAGATATCAAAATAGACGACAGAGGCATAGAGAAACAATTAAAATCGCTCAAAAGACGAAAGCCCGCTGGACCAGATGGGATACCAGTTCGATTTTACACAGAGTACGCAAAGGAACTTGCCTCCCTTCTGGGAGCGGTGTCCCGTAGGTCTCTAGAAGAGCGTAGAGTTCCAAAGGATTGGAAGAGGGCACACGTCATCCCCGTTTTCAAGAAGGGACGTCGAACAGATGTACAGAAGTATAGACTGATATCTCTAACGTCTATCAGTTGTAGAATTTTGGAACACGTATTATGTTCGAGTATAATGACTTTTCTGGAGACTAGAAATCTACTCTGTGGAGATCAGCATGGGTTTCGAAAAAGACGATCGTGTCAAACCCATTCACGCTATTCGTCCACTAGACTCAGAGGGCCACGGGTTCCCAGGTAGATGCCGTGTTTCCTGACTTCCGCAAGGAGTTTGATACTGTTCTCCACAGTCGTTTAATGAACAAAGTAAGAGCATATGGACTATCAGACCAATTGTGTGACTGGATTGAAGAGTTCCAAGATAACATAACGCAGCATGTCATTCTCAATGTAGAGAAGTCTTCCGAAGTAAGAGTGATGTCAGGTGTGCTGCAGGGGAGTGTCGTAGGACCATTTCTATTCACAATATACATAAATGATCTTGTGGATTGTTGTGGTTGGCAGGAGAGCCAACCGTGTTCCTAAAGGAGGCCGAAATGCACGCGTTTTAGCTCGCGCAGGCTGGCGTGAGGTCTGGAACATGACAAGGGAATTAGAATTGAGAAAAACGGACGAAGCTGGTGGAATACTTAACTTTAATCCATTAATGGAGAACGTCGCTCTTTATGGTACATGATTCACAATATCAATAGTACGGATACTGGCGCCTTGCTAAGTCGTAGCAAATAACGTGGCTGAAGGCTATGCTAACTATTGTCTCAGCAAATGAGAGCGTAGAAGTCAGTGAACCATCGCTAGCAAAGTCGGCTGTACCACCGGGGCGAATGCTAGGAAGTCTCTCTAGACCTGCCGTGTGGCGGAGCTCGGTCTGCAATCACTGATAGTGGCGACACGCAGGTCCGACATATACTAACGGACCGCGGCATATACTAACGGACCGCGGCCGATTTAAAGGCTACAACCTAGCAAGTGTGGTGTCTGGCGGTGACACCACATGGATGACATTGGAAGTTCACTGAAGCTTTTTGCAGATAATGCTGTGGTATAACGAGAGGTTGTAACAATGGAAAATTGTACTGAAATGCAGGGGGATCTGCAGCGAATTGACACATGGTGCAGGGAATGGCAACTGAATCTCAATATAAACAAGTGTAATGAGCTGCGAATAGATAGACAGAAAGATCCGTTCTCATTTATCTACATTATAGCAGGACAGCAACCGGAAGCAGTTAATTCCATAAATTATCTGGGAGTAGGCATTAGGAGTGACATAAAATGGAATTATCATATAAAAGTGATCGTCGGTAAAGCAGATGCCAGATTGAGATTCATTGGAAGAATCCTAAGGAAATGCAGTCCGCAAACAAAGGAAGTAGGTTACAGTACGATTGTTCGCCCACTGCTTGAATACTGCTCAGCAGTGTGGGATCCGTACCAAAGAGGGTGGATAGATGAGATAGAGAAGAACCAACGGAGACCAGCGCGGTTCGTTACAGGATCATTTAGTAATCGCGAAAGCGTTACGGAGATGATAGAAAACTCCAGTGGAAGACACTGCAGGAGACACGCTCAGTAGCTCGGTACGGGATTTTGTTGAAGTTTCGAGAACATACCTTCACCGAGGAGTCAAGCAGTATATTGCTCCCTCCTAAGTATATCTCGCGAAGAGACCATGAGGATACAATCAGAGAGGTATACCGACAATCCTTCTTTTCACGAACAATAGGAGACTGGAATAGGGCGAACCGATAGAGGTACTCAAGGTACTCTCCGCCACACACCGTCACTTGGCTTGCGGAATATGGATGTAGATGTAGATGTAGATATCACGGCGCAACACCACCTGCCAGTCAAAGCTGCCGCTGCTCTCGTTGTCTCTCACACCGAAGGTAATGGATCAGTGTGACTTGAGCAGACGTGAAGCATGCCTTGCAAATATAAGCACGCACCATACCATCAAATCAGTGAGTTTAAAGAGGGCTCATTATTGGCATGAGAGAATGTGATGCGTGCGTCAGGGAAGTTTCTGCCCGTGTCGGACGAAGTATTTCGGCTTCGCAACGGATGTGTGTTAACAGAAAGCCCCAGAGCATGAAGTCAGGTCGCAGAACCCAGACTACCCCCAGAGAAGATCAACAACTTATCCGAATGGCATTCCAGGACAGATCTGAGCCTTCCTCGGCTCTGACGCAATAGTGGAACCGTATAACACTTCGTACATTATCAGGGATGACAGTGCGTCGCTATTTATTACGGCATGGGCTACGTGCGCGTCATCGACTACTCCTCATGCCTTTGACGAATGTACATAAACATGCAAGACAGCAATGATGTATGGAACGACGTCACTGGGGACAGGAATGGCATCAGATAGTGTATCCGGACGAATCGAAGTTCTTTTTGTTTTGAAAATGATGGCAGCATTTTGGTTCGCCGCAGACAGGAAGCGGCATTCCAGTAACTGCATTTGTACAAGACATACAGCGTCAGCTGAAGGGCTTATGATGTGGAGTGCTATTCGGTACAGCCACAAATCACAGTTAATGTGTGCCCAGACCGCTGTGAATAGAGGACCCACGTGAGTGACATCGTACGACCCGTAGCCACACCATTTTGCACATCATCCCGGACACCATTTTTCAACAGTACAATGCAAGACCACATGTTGCTGCAAGAACATGTGCCTTCTTGGTGCCACATGATGTCAGCCATTTGCCCCGGCCTGCCAGATCACGATTCTTGTCACAATTCGAAAATAAGTTGAATGTGTTGAAACGACGGTTTCAGCGCTGCGATCCAATGCCAACTACTACAGATGAAGGATCGAATCAGGTGAATGCAGTTTGTGTGGCTATACCACAGTACACCATTCGTGCCTTAAACGTGTCAGTGCCATCACGCATGAAATAGATTATCCTTGTGCATCCTGGTACCTTCTATGCAACAGGTGACATACTGAACCGAGGTGACTGAAATGCTAATCGTTTCTGCAGAACACACTAATGTACATGTCCTGCGAATATGAACATCCTGTCTAAAATCGTTCAAAGTGTTCCTTAAAATGTATGAGCAGCTGTTGGCTTTCGATACTACGTATGGAACAGATCTCTTTGCTGAGAGGTCTTTACTTACCATATTTTGAGAGGAGGAATTATTGACCAAAACAAGAAAAAATGACTCGTAAAGTTAGTCCTAAAATGAATATTTAATAGCTATGAGCACTTGTCCATCTTCGCTAGTGTGAAACACATCTCGTCTACTGAACAAGTGGTCATCGCTCTTAAGGTAAGCATTTTAGAGCCCTTGTTTCATTGTATCGCAGATGAACAAGTGCTCATATCTCTTAACGTATGCGCTTTAGAGCCCTTATTTACTTGTCTTTTTTTTCTTGTTTTGGTGCAGAGAATCTATCCAAGAATACACGGTGTTGCCGTTTAGGCGCTATCTTGAGGTAGTTTAATTGAGTGCTACAGGCACCAGAAGGTTGAGAGAAGATTTCCCATTAGCTGCACAAACAGCTAATGACCTTTTTTGCTCGTTAATCACGACAATCAGATCACCCGAAATTGTGATGAAAACTCTCAACGAAAATCGATACGGACGCTAACGCCACCATGCAGCCAGTGAGGTAATCTTTCATGTTCTTCAGCCATGTGCCATCATTACACAATATCTCCCTCACTCACTCTCAAAACTGTGTTTTATTTCTTCATTTTTTACATATTTTCTGATTGCTTGTGTATGTTGTTTGCTTTATGACCTAGGGTTGTCTTTCGTTTTAATATTAACTACCTTGAACCCTGGAGAAAGTGCAAAAACATTCAGGAAAGCACAGGAGTACGGCCAAATAAATTACTTAGTAATAAAATAAAAAGGAAGTCTGCACTGCTGAGGCGAAACAGATGCAGGAAAAACGTGAAGAAATCGAAAAATTAATGATCTTCAGAAGGACTCACTCGGTACATAGAAATTTAAAAAAAAAACTCGTGTGAAATTAAAAGGATTAGTGTTAACATTAAGGGTGCAACAATGGTTCCACTGTTAAAGTACCGGAAAATCGTTCTGCAGCAGAATCGTTCTGCAGTCAGCTTAAAAAGTCGTTTCTCTAAATTTTCTCAGTAGCGTTTCTCGAGCAGAATGTGGCCTTCCCTCCAGGGATTTCCTTTGGAATTCCCGAATCATCTGCGCGTTTTTCGAACCTACGGGCAACAAATTGCTTCGAAGTCATCCTTTAATCCGACCTGATACGGAATCCATCTACATCTACATCTACGTAACTACTCTGCTATTCACAATAAAGTGGCTGGCAGAGGTTTCAATGAACCACCTTCATGCTGTCTCTCTACCGTTCCACTCTCTAACGGCACGAGGGAAAATCGAGCAATTAATTTTTTCCGTGCGAGCCCTGATTTCTCTTATTTTATCGTGATGATCATTTCTCCCTATGTAGGTGGGTGCCAGCAAAATGTTTTTGCAATCGGAGGAGAAAACTGGTGACTGAAATTTCATGAGAAGATCCCGTCGCAACGAAAAACACCTTTGTTTCAATGGTACCACTCCAATTCACCTATCATGTCTGTGACACTAACCACTATTTCGCGCCGGCCGATGTGACCGAGCGGCTCTAGGCGCTTCAGTCTTGAACCGCGTTGCCGCTACGGTTGCAGGTTCGAGTCCTGCCTCGGGCATGGATGTGTGTGTTGTCCTTTCGTTAGTTAGGTTTAAGTAGTTCTAAGTCTAGAGGACTGATGACCTCAGATGTTAAGTCCCATAGTGCTTAGAGCCATTTGAACCAACCCTATCTTGCAACACCCTTACAAGATTTCTGACCACCGAGTATATAATTTATTCGTGACAGCGTCTGATATCATAATTTCTAAAACTAAAACGAGAACTACAGGACGCATCAATCGCACAGGAGCATTTTCTGTCTTATTTTCTTTTCATACGTGTAAGTGCATTGTGTCAGTGATCGTCATGATGGCATGTGGAGAACAGCGATGAATTTCTGTTGCTGCCGATGATGCGAGAAAGCTCGTGGTCTTTCTGTTGTACAAATTTCGGCGACATTTGTTTCAAACGCTTAAGTGTGTTGTGTCAGTGATAGCGATGATGGTTTGTGGTGAACAGCGATGAATTTCTTACTTTTGATGATGCGAGAGAAGCGAAAGTGAGACTCCCGGCGCCAGCACACAGGCTATCCTACACAAGTAACATCAAAGATACCACCTCCCGTAACGCCCCCACGCAACGAACAGATCATCATCGATGACGTCACATACCATCAGTCCAGGAAACATTGCAGACAGGTTTGGGACTAAACCCGTGGCTTTAGTGCATGGTCTGACCACCATCTCTTCACTTACCTTTTAGGCCTAAAAGAGGTGACGAACACACATTACCACGCCTGGTTTCGAGCTGGCAAACTACGAAGAGACTAGCTGGCCTCTTGTACTACTTCTACTTTGTCACACTCAGTAAGTATATTTAACTACAAAGTATCGAAATGCATAGTCCCATGTATACACGCAGCGCTATGGTGTGCTACAACTATATAATACTTCTCTCTGTAAATTAAAGCTTCGTCCCGTCTTCCACCTGGAGTAACAGAATTACATAAATTCTGAAAAATTATTTTTGATCATTTTTGTGCTCATAGTTTCCTATTTGTTACTTTTGTGTAAATACCGATTATTTTTTGATCTTATACATCACAAAGATGGGCTTGGAAATGTAGCACGTAACTGATTAAATTTGTAAAATTCATACATTTTTGCCAGACAAACACCAATAAATTATTCGTATATTACGTAACTTGTTCGATACCGTCAGTTGTATCTTTGTGTTTTATGAAAATGAGTTATGGACTCTCGGAACTATTCACATCCATACATCCTTACATATTATAAAAATGTATGTATGCACAGTATGTATGTATGTACGTTTGAAATCTCCTCTAGTACCACTGGATCGATTTCAATCATTTGAAAACACCAAACCGTGTCAGTGGGCGCTTAGGTGAAGCGTGACTCCACGTAAAAAGTTATTTTGATAAGCTCTAGTATGAATCTGAGCTGCAGGCTGGGAAGAACTTACCTCGCTTAATGTAAGAGGTCACGTTGCTACCGTGAAGTATCTACCAAGCCAAAGATTTGCTAACCAAAGTTCTGATACTTAAAGAATAAATCGCAAAGTCATTATTGTGATCTAAATACTCATATATTACAAAATATTAGGACTTTTACCTAAAAATTAACAATCGAGATCGCAATAAAGAAATATTAATGCGATCTCGAATGTTCATTTCAACGTAAATATAACATAAGGTTGTTACTCTCCGTAGACTATGTCATCAAAATTAATGAAAATGTTAGCACTCATAAGGGCATATGAAAAAGCTTTTTAGAGGGAGTTCCAGAAGCATTGCGATAAACTTCGAGGGGTAGGGGTTGTAGAGGGTGTCCTGAGGAACGAATCGAGATTAGGATACCGTGTCTGCAAATGTCATACAACTATACTACAGAGCGTCGTTGTTATAGGTGCCGGTGCCTGCCACCGGGCGACCCATTCGGAGCAAACATGAAATTTTTCCCTACCGGATCGTAGGCGGAGACTCTCACAATACTATTTGTTATTCAGCCATCGCAACTGATTGCCACGATCACCAGTGGAGAAAATATAGTTGGCTGCTGCGTAGAAAGGCCTGGTCTCCTCAGAATGCGGTGATCTGTTGCCTCGGTGGATGGCCTGCCGCTGTGGCCGAGCGGTTCTAGGCGCTTCTGTCTGGAACCGTGCGACCGCTACGGTAGCGGGTTCGAATCCTGACTCGGGCATGGATGTGTGTGATGTCCTTAGGTTAGTTAGGTTTAAGTAGTTCTAAGTTCTATGGGACTGATGACCTCAGATGTTAAGTCCCATATTGCTCAGAGCCACTTGAACCATTTAAACCTCGGTGAATGACGGTTTTGGATACGGGTTTCCAGCCGCCATTTATTTTGCTCGTGGGATCCTCTGAAACCTCCACTGTCGTCCACGGTAACAGAGAACTGAATTCATTGGAGACAATGGCTGTCTATGCAGCTTCTCGACTGGCCATAGTGCTAATTAGTCGCAAACACTGTACAGCAAAAGACATTGCGAGACGTTCTGCCAACTGTCCTTCAGCCTTCGTATGCTGCCTTGGGAGTGGCCTAGCGGCAAGCACCGGTGCTTATAGCTTCGACGCTCTGTAGAGTCGCTGGGTAACGTTTCCAGACACTGGTTCCTATCCTCGGTTTTTTCCTCAAGGCATCGTCTACTACCCATCGAAGTTTTTCATAACATTACTGGGACACACTATACACGTTACACCGTCCATCACACATGGTCATGCAGTAGTAGCATCAGAGGTCAGTCCAGTTGAAGCAGGCCCCAGGAAACAAATGTCCAAGCTCTCATGTGTCCGCCAAATGCTAATATGTCCAGGAGACAACTGACGTCACCTATAGTCAACCTAAACTAAACAGCCACAGAGGTCTACTGGACGAATTTGTTCAGGTACAAAGCTCTCGGCCTGAGTTAGTGCATGATAGGTAAACTCGTACTGGCAAAGATGTTAATATAATGAAAACTACAACCACCGTTCATAAAATAGTCACAGGGCTAACGCTAATAAAGTGGGCCACTTTTCTGGTTGTGTGGTACTTCGTACTTCTTATCAGAATAATTGCACACTTGGGAAATGTACATAACACATCAGTCCTTTATGTCTGTGTAAATATTCCAGTAACCTTCTCCTGTCATCGGCAGGGATTTCCCTATATAGCCTCACAGACGCACCCCACTGCTTTGGACATCACCTGTCGGTACACAAACACGATGTCTTACTGCTCGTTACTCAAATTAAAAACATGGTCTACTGCATATGTCAGCCCCAGGGCAGTCGAAAAAAGCGGCGGAAGAAGGGGCTGCCGTCAAGGTAGGTAGCTCTACCTTCTCGAAAAGAACGGTCGAGTATCTTCCACTGCTATTTACTCTATATATATTTCTCTGTAGTGCAAGTAAAGTGGCCTTCTGGATGGACTGAGCTGCCGTGTTAATTCGCGTGAAAGGTCTGAGGCCATTACGTAAAATTTTAGTAAATCTTACATCACTGCTTCTCAAGGTCGCTCAAATTAACACATGATTTGTTGAAACTTCCTGGCAGACTAAAACTGTGTGCCCGACCGAGACTCGAACTCGGGACCTTTGCCTTTCGCGGGCAAGTGCTCTACCAACTGAGCTACCGAAGCACGACTCACGTCCGGTACTCACAGCTTTACTTCTGCCAGTATCCGTCTCCTACCTTCGAAACTTTATACAGAAGCTCTCCAGCGAAACTTGCAGAACTAGCACTCCTGAAAGAATGGATATTGTGGAGACATGGCTTAGCCACAGCCTGGGGGATGTTTCCAGAATGAGATTTTCACTCTGCAGCGGAGTGTGCGCTGATATGAAACTTCCTGGCAGATTAAAACTGTGTGCCCGACCGAGACTCGAACACGGGACCTTTGCCTTTCGCGGGCAAGTGCTCTACCAACTGAGCTACCGAAGCACGACTCACGCCCGGTACTCAAAGCTTTACTTCTGCCAGTATCCGTCTCCTACTTTCCAAACTTTACAGAAGCTCTCATGCGAAACTTGCAGAACTAACACTCCTGAAAGAATGGATATTGTGGAGATATGGCTTAGCCACAGCCTGGGGGATGTTTCCAGAATGAGATTTTCACTCTGCAGCGGAGTGTGCGCTGATATGAAACTTCCTGGCAGATTAAAACTGTGTGCCCGACCGAGATTCGAACTCGGGACCTTTGCCTTTCGCGGGCAAGTGCTCTACCAACTGAGCTACGGAAGCACGACTCACGCCCGCTACTCACAGCTTTACTTCTGCCAGTATCCGTCTCCTACGTTCCAAACTTTACAGAAGCTCTCCTGCGAAACTTGCAGAACTAGCACTCCTGAAAGACAGGATATTGTGGAGACATGGCTTAGCCACAGCCTGGGGGATGTTTCCAGAATGAGATTTTCACTCCGCTGCAGAATGAAAATCTCATTCTGGAAACATGATTTGTTGCTAAGATGTGTGTTTGATAACAAGTTTCGAACTTAGCCTATCATCAGAATATCATATAAAATTCTTTACTACATACTATTGAGTCATATACACTACTGGCCATTAAAATTGCTTCACCAAGAAGAAATGCACATGATAAACGGGTATTCATTGGACAAATGTATTATACTAGAACTGACATGTGATTACATTTTCAAGCAAATTGGGTGAATAGATCGTGAGAAATCAGTAACAACCACCTCTGGCTGTAATAACGGCCTAGATACGCCTGGGCATTGAGTCAAACAGAGCTTGGATGGCGTGTACAGGTACACCTGCCATGCAGCTTCAACACGATACCACAATTCCTCAAGAGTAGTGACTGGCGTATTGTGACCACCCAGTTGCTCGGCCCCCATTGACCAGACACTTTCAAGTGGTGAGAGATATGGAGAATGTGCTGGCCAGGGCAGCAGTCGAACATTTTCTGTATCCAGAAGGCCCGTACAGAACCTGCAACATGCGGTCGTGCATTATCCTGGTGAAATGTACGGTTTCGCAGCGATCCAATGAAGGGCAGAGCCAAGGCTTGTAACACATGGAAAATGTAGCGTCCACTGTTCAGAGTGCTGTCAATGCGAACAAGAGGTGAACGAGACGTGTAAACACTGGCGCCCCATACCGTCACGCCGGCTGATCGCCAATACGGTGTTGACGAATACACGCTTCCAATGTGCGTTCACCGCGATTTCGCCAAACACAGGTGCGGTCATCATGATGCTCTAAACAGAAGCTGGATTCATCCGGAAAAATTACTTTTTGCCATTCGTGCACCCAGGTTCGTCATTGAGTACACCATGTCAGGGGCTCCTGTGTGTTATGCAACGTCAAGGGTAACCGCAGCCATAGTCTCCGAGCTGGCAGTCCATGATGCTGCAAACGTCGTCGAACTCTTCGTGTAAATGATAGTTGTCTTGCAAACGTCCCCATCTGTTGATTCAGAGATCGAGACGTGGCTGCACAATCTGTTACAGCCATGCCCATAAGATGCCTGTCATCTCGACTGCTAGTGATGCGAGGCCGTGGGATGCAACACGGCAATGTCGCGATACAATAAACCGCAATCGCGATTGGCTGCAATCCGACCACTTATCCAAGTCGGAAACGTGATGGTACGCATCCTTACACGGGGCATCACAACAACGTTTCACCAGGCAACGCCTGTTAACTGTTGGTAGTGTTTGAGAAATATGTTGGAAACTTTCCTCATGTCAGCACGTTGTAGGTGTCGCTACCGGCGCAAACCTTGTGGCAGTGCTCTGAAAAGCTAATCGTTCGCATATCACAGCTTCTTCCTCCTGTCGGTTAAATTTTGCCTCTGTAGTACGTCATCTTCGAGCTGTAGTAATTTTAGTGGAAAGTAGTGTAATAGTCAGCAAATATAATTTTTAACAATGCACCCGGTGATTTTGGCGACCTAGTAAAGCAATGACGTGAGAAGTGCTCACAGTCTGAGATGGAAATCACGTTTGTTCATGAGACTTTGTTTGTTCTTTACGTTCTCAGGAACTCTGTCCTGTAGTTTGTCATCAATGTTCAAGTTACACAATAACCAAAATGTTCAAATGTGTGTGAAATCTTATGGGACTTAACTGCTAAGGTCATCAGTCCCCAAGCTTACACACTACTTAACCTAAATTATCCTAAGGACAAACACATACACCCATGCCCGAGGGAGGACTCGAACCTCCGCCAGGAGCAGCCGCACAGTCCATGACTGCAGCGCCTCAGACCGCTCAGATATTCCCGCCCGGATACACAATAACACCTTTTCAGGTTAGTTCCTTATAAATGCAGAGATAAACTATTAGTACCATAGATCCAGATGAGGAAGACTTTAATTTTGGACCACTTGTCATGATTTACGTCTCGCGCCGATTTCTCTAGACGCCGGATGCTTTCATTGTCACAGTGCCAAGCACTTCTTTGTCACATACCCATCCAAATGGCTAGTATTCCATCCGTTAGGACATCAATGCGGACAGCACGTTACTCTATCTTTCCTTTCAAAAATGGTTCAAATGGCTCTGAGCACTATGGGACTTAACTTCTGAGGTCATCAGTCCCCTAGAACATAGAACTACTTAAACCTAACTAACCTAAGGACATCACACACATCCATGCCCGAGGCAGGATTCGAACCTGCAACCGTAGCGGTCCTGCGGTTCCAGACTGTAGCGCCTAGAACCGCTCGGCCACCCCGGCTGGCTCTCTTTCCTTTCCCCAGTATCAATGATCTGAAGCGAACTCAGCTGGGAGACAAACTTACCGGCTTCTAGCATAGTCGTTAACACCGTCCTCCTTCCAGCCTTCCACCCCTCCCTATCTACCTTCCGAGGCTTTTCCCTTGGGAGCTGCGATATCCCCGCATGTTTTAAAGTCCGGCGATACCACAAAAACGCGTGCCGGGCAGCGCCGCAATTTCGTGCAGGTGGCGGTGGCGGCGGCGGCGGCGGCGGCTGTTGGTTCGGCGACGGGCGGCCTTAATGAAACCGCCCGCGCAGACTTTCCTTTCCCGCGGCGACGCCTGCGCCAGACAGTAATGGCCGGTCGGCGTCCCAATTGGACGGCGGGGCCGTCGGTTCTTATCCGGCGCGGCCCCGGATCCCGGAGGCCAGGTCACGTGCGTCTAGGCGGGCCGGCGCTGATTCCCTGCAAGCTGCGTCTCGTCTAACGGCCCCCGTCTCTCCAGGATGCCCTCAGCGGACGGAAACTGGGGGGGGGGGGGACACTGACAAGGGACGTCTCTCTTCTCGAACAGGAATCTGTGCTTAAACATTTGTACACAGACCCATCTCAAATTTCTGAGTGTGTGATTGTGTTTGTCTTGGTTTGTACATAACAATGCTTATAATCTAGCAGGAGGAGTGCTGACATGCCCGTCAATCAGTTACCTCAGCAAATACAGGATCGAGCGCGGTGAATTGCTAATTTGGGAATGAAATAAAAAATAATGAACACACAGAAAATTACATTTTTATTTTTCTTATATTGGACAATACTGGAAGTTTAAACACTATATTTGCCAAATTAGACTTGCAATGACAAGAAAAGCGTTTCTGAAGAAGAAAAATTTGTCAACATCGAGTATAGATTTAAGTGTCAGGAAGTCGTTTCTGAAAGTATTTGTATGGAGTGTAGTCATGTATGGAAGTGAAATGTGGACAATAAATAGTTCAGAAAAAAGAAAAAAATTCCAGTGTGTGTGAAATGTTATGGGACTTAAGTGCTTAGGTAATCAGTCCCTAAGCTTACACACTACTTTAACCTAAAGTATCCTAAGGACAAACACACACACCCATGCCCGATGGAGGACTCGAACCTCCGCCGGGACCAGCCGCACAGTACATGACTGCAACGCCTTAGACCGGACAAAAAGAGAATAGAAGCTTTCGAAATATGTTGCTACAGAAAAATGCTGAAGATTAGATGGGTAGATCACATAACTAATGAGGATGTATTCAATAGAACTGGGGAGAAGAGAAATCTGTGGCACAACCTGACTAGAAGAAGAGATTGGTTGGTAGGACATAAGGCATCAAGGGATCACCAATTTAGTATTGGAGAGCTGTGCGGAGGGTAATCAAAATCGAAGAGGGAGAGATTAATACATTAAACAGATTCACAAGGATGTTTATTGAAGTAGGTACTGGGAGATTAAAAGGCTAGCACAGGATAGAATAGCAGGGAGATCTGCATCAAACCAGCCTTCGAACTGAGCACCACAACAACATCTGCCAAATGTCTATCTTCACAACCACATACAGCCGCAGTCGTTTTTTGAAATTCTCATGCGATCTTTCAATAATGTCTTTTGGTATTTTAGCAATTTCAGCCCCAATATTGTTCTGTAGCTCCACCAGGGTGTTGGCAGGGTTGCAATACACCTCTGACTTCAGGTAACAACAAAGAAAGTAGTCGCATGGGACTGAGTCCGGTGATCGTGCGGGCCAGTTGAGGTCCTCCGTCCGAGAAATAAACCTTCCAGGAAACGTTTGCCTCAAAACATTCATCATAATTCCCGTTGTGTGTGCAGTGTCACCATCTTGTTGAAACCCGGTATCCTATTATTAAGTTGCCTCGAAAGCCGTTTGGAAAAAGTCTTGCAGCATAGTTAAGTAACGATCCGAATTCACAGTTACAGCACGACGATTTCCATGCAAAAGTAAGGGCCAATGGTGCCTACTCGTGATATGGCGCACCAGGCAGTCATGCAGTCTGAGTGCAGGGGTCTCAGGTGAATTTACCCGGTGTTCCTGTCGCTCCAGCACCCCACATTCTGTTTGGTTACACACCCACTGAGGTGCATGACGGAGTATTCTTGCACGCATGTCTCCACATGATGTTCTTCCTGTTACGTTATCCCATACTGACAATTGCTAGACCACGCACATTTCATAATGGCGAAAATTCAGTTCGTTACGAAGAGTCCGGTGGAGAGAACGTCTTGAAACACAGAGAGCAAATGGTTGTTTCCGAGATGAGCGTTTCGAAAAATGCAGTACTGCTGGTCTAACTCGTTTGACATTTTGTGGTGCTATAACACTTCTCTCAGGTCGTCTTCGTAAAGATGACAAATCCCCTATTGTTCTGAATGCAATTACCCAATTTAAAATTGACTACCGCCCTGGAACACGTCCGCTTGGGGGTACTGCAAATCTCAAATGAAAAGCACGCTGCACTGTAATGATCCAGTTGAATTTCAAGAAATACCCTTCAGTACAAGACAAGCGCTCCTCATGTGTCCACTGCATCAGCGCTCCTCATGTGTCCACTGCATTAGCGCAACTGAACAACAACTGAATACAAACCTCCCGCCGGTCACTATCAACCACGCCCATTCTTCCTTCTATTCGTCCAACAGTGCCGCCACAACATGAATTCTAAACGAAAAAAAAAAAAAGTTTACCGCACTCCACCCGTAGTTGACATGCTTCATGTGTCAGTATTGTCAAACATATACAGCAAAAATAAACGGAACTAAGAAGGTGTTATGCAACAGAAGGCGAAATGGGACAGAATGTTTTTGGTGGATCTGATTATTCATAAACCTGAGTATTCATTTGACTTCTCAACCGAAGTTACATTGCATAGGATAATGTATGAGGGAAAAGATTTTATAGAGCTTACGATTGCAGTGCTAGTGGTAGTTGCGGCAACAGGACTCCTCAGAGAGAAACTAACATTGAATTTTCTACTTTGAGAATACTGAAAGGCGATCTGTTTTAATTGTAAAAAAAACAATACATTTCACTGCCAAGATCGCATAAAATATTTCTTATGCGATCTTGGCTGTGTAGTAGAAGAACGGCGGAAAATTTAGAGTGCAATCAACAGAATCTCTGGTGCAACTATGGCAACGAGGACGCAAGAGACTATAAAGAGAAAAAGAGGGACTGAGTAGAAACCGTAACATTTTGTGATCAGAGTGCCATTTTAAGGGTAGCAGACGTAAAACTATTTTGCATGCTAAATTGTCTCTCTTTACCTTTCAATATTTAACTATGTTTATGTATACACAGGGTGGGGCTAATAAAAGTGGCCCGGACGAGCGGGTACGACTGGTCGTGTATATACGAGTATAACCACACACTATGACGCGCAGTCCACACCGGTTCAGAAAGTTATGCGGGTTGTGTCTGTGTTATTGGACAGTGCAAAGGGGGCGATGGTACTCGTCACAGCAGCGGGTGTTTGTTGTAGAAAGTTAGGTGACGACAAAGTCATGACACTTTGTGGTCAGTTCTTTGCTGAAAAGTTTAATGGTGTCAAATTCCCAGCAAAGAGTACCACACAGTGCTTAGTCCGATAACGGTGTCATAAAGGATCGGTTTTGAACACCTCAAGAAACGTTCCGAAACTTATGCAAACACCAGAAAATGTGTCTGCAGATCACCAGAAAATGCTTCAGAGTCCTACCAAATCTAGCGGACGCCTGTCGCAAGAGACCGACATATCACGTCGATCATGTGGGAAAATACTCCACCTGGACCTGCAGTCTGGTCGCGGCCACCTAGGTCAACTGATCCGTCAGTGTGCGATTACTTTGTGTGGGGAGCCCTCATAGTTTTCAATAACAGCAGTACCACATTTCCGATGAAAATGCAGCAATTCGAGCAGTACGGCTTCGATTCGCCTTCAGCAACTTGCTTACCAGTGTCCACAAGACAAGAATGGAGGTCACTTTCAACATCTGCTCTAGTCAGGTTAGTTCTGTATTTCCTTTCCTATGCAGTGTTTCTTTGTACTCTGGAGCTCTGTTCTCCGGCCCAGTTTTCTTTCCCCAACCAGTATAAACCAATGTTTCATATTGTATTCTCCATTTCACTCACTAAGAAACAAGTCCCTGTCCCGTCTTAATTGATTTTGCTAATTTATGACTATCTGCTCACCGTTAAATATAAAGTCATCTCTAAACAGCATTGCAAGCTACCGTCGACTACTTAAAAGCGTTCACGTAAGCGACTACATGGTCACTCACACATACACACACAAAAAACGATGGTTAGCTGCTTACACGTAAGGTCAAGTAGGGAGTCGCTGGTAGTCAAAGATATTTAATAAACTGTTTCCATAGACGCTTGTGAGATTTTAATGAATTCCGTAGTTCTCGAGACAAGGTTGCACAGATGTTTCCCGTGTTTTTCTTTTAAGTAATCAGTCTCTCACTAGGTTTGGTGCTATCCTCCAGGTTTTAACGTTTCAAGGGTAATGTTTCAGTCTCTACATTACCACAAGTTCTTAGCGAAACGAAATCAAATAGATAGGAAATGTGTTGAAAGTGGTCACGACTCACTGAGTTCTCACTGACATGAATTAACATAATGGAGCTCAAACTGAGAGGACGGAAAGTTGATTATAGTTAGCTACGTAATCTGGGTCAACGTAACATTGTTAGCTAGTAGTTTATAGCATAACTACTTCTCTGAAAGCAAGTGGGAACAAAGCAAATCAGTTATGAGCACACCGTGGCAACGAAACACCTGATCTTATAAACTAAAAAAGAAGGTTGTTAATCTAAAAGGTATTAAGGCTCTCATAGTTTACGACAAAAAATGGTTCCCGAGGCAGGATTCGAATCTGCGACGGTAGCAGCAGGGTGGTTCCGGACTGAAGCGCCTAGAACCGCTCGGTCACAGCGGCCGGCACAGTTAACTACATTCTCAAGGACTATTTACTGGTACATATCAATAAATCTGCTATTTTTAATCTATGTTACGCTTCAGTTATTTTCTGTTTATTCTTACAATTATCTGATACTGAGTGGAATTGAGTGTGGGAAACACAGCTCATGTCATGCGATAACAGACATAATGAATTTTGACCTGTGCCTAAGACTCGTAAATCAAAATATTTCAGAAACTATCATCGTGGAAAAAGTGTAATACATCTATAATAAAATCAGCCACAACTTCCTTGTAGTTGAGATGTAACCGAAACGCGGTGAAAATCGGAAATGGTATACGCATTATGCTGAGTGGAAGTGAGGTATAAAAAATAACGCTTAGTACTTTCCTGCTCTTTGCAAACCATTCAACAGAGTGTATACAAAAGACAGCAGTTACGAAATTTCTCATCTGTCGCAGTTTGTGTGTCAGAAAACAACCTGACGTAGACGTCCAAGCTGCTTGTGTCATTTCAAAAACCGCTCATGATCCATTCCCTTTCCTAACAATCCACTTACAGCGATGTAAATTTCCGCATTCTGCAACGGAGACGAATTGGTGCGGCATTGATGTGGCTGCAAGCGCAGTAACGTGTTCTGGATGCGGGCATTGTAAACACTGCTCTAAAAATATTTTCAAGTATGAGACTAGGTGAATATTGTAGCTGTAATAGACTTCAGGATGTTCGACTGATATACATAAATCAAATTACCTCACGTCTTCCGTTATGGCTGGGAGTTGTGTGCTGTCCTTAGGTTAATTAGGTTTAAGTAGTTCTAAGTTCTAGAGGACTGATGACCATAGATGTTAAGTCCCATAGTGCTCAGAGCCATTTGAACCATTTGAACCTCACGTCTTCAGTCCAATATTACTTCTGAAATAATGTCGGTCAACTTGTCTACACTGTTTCAATAACTGGCGTATCAGTAATTAACCACTACTGGCACTGTGCATTCTACTTCTGGAATATATATTTCCAGTTGGATACAAGTTCGTTTTACTTACTTAAAACGTAACCAATGATAGGATTTTCTCATTTGTTTCTTGTTTTTAGTGTCGGTGTGATGTCCAGCTGTATTCCTGTTTGAGTTGAATTTTTCTCTATGTCAGTGGAGGTGTAAGTAGAATAAGAAACTCTGAGGCCATCACCGGTGAACAATGACACACAGTAAAAATGACAATGTAGTCAGCCAAGTATTTCCAGCCTTCTTTTGTTAACGAATATGCTCTGTGTTTTTCAGTAGATCCATCTTAAATTAGCTAAAACAAAAGTAAACAGCCCTATAATTTGACAATTACGATCGCTATTACGCGCTCACCCTTATTAATGGGCATATCGATAGTAGGTAATAAAAACCTCGTAACTCTAGCTGTCTGTGAAAACCTCTCTATTCCAAAGACCTATTTGAAAGTGCATGGATTTGTGGGAAATTAAGGAGATGGGACCAGGATAAACTGAGAGAACCAGAGGTTGTACAGAGTTTCAGAGAGAGCATAAGGGAACAATTGACAGGAATAGGGGAAAGAAATACAGTAGAAGAAGAATGGGTAGCTCTGAGGGATGTAGTAGTGAAGGCAGCAGAGGATAAAGTAGGTACAAAGACGAGGGCTGCTAGAAATCCTTGGGTAACAGAAGAAATATTGAATTTAATTGATGAAAGGAGAAAATATAAAAATGCAGTAAATGAAGCAGGCAATAAGGAATACAAACGTCTCAAAAATGAGATCGACAGGAAGTGCAAAATGGCTAAACAGGGATGGCTAGAGGACAAATGTAAGGATGTAGAAGCTTATCTCACTAGGGGTAAGATAGATACTGCCTACAGGAAAATTAAAGAGACCTTTGGAGAGAAGAGAACCACATGTATGAATATCAAGAGCTCAGATGGCAGCCCAGTTCTAAGCAAAGAAGGGAAGGCAGAAAGGTGGAAGGAGTATATAGAAGGTTTATACAAGGGCGATGTACTTGAGGACAATATTATGGAAATAGAAGAGGATGTAGATGAAGACGAAATGGGAGATACGATACTGCGTGAAGAGTTTGACAGAGCACTGAAAGACCTGAGTCGAAACAAGGCCCCCGGAGTAGACAACATTCCATTAGAACTACTGACGGCCTTGGGAGAGCCAGTCATGACAAAACTCTACCAGCTGGTGAGCAAGATGTATGAGACAGGCGAAATACCCTCAGACTTCAAGAAGAATATAATAATTCCAATCCCAAAGAAAGCAGGTGCTGACAGATGTGAAAATTACCGAACTATCAGTTTAATAAGCCACGGCTGCAAAATACTAACGCGAATTCTTTACAGACGAATGGAAAAACTGGTAGATGCAGACCTCGGGGAAGATCAGTTTGGATTCCATCGAAATGTTGGAACATGTGAGGCAATACTGACCTTACGACTTATCTTAGAAGAAAGATTAAGAAAAGGCAAACCTACGTTTCTAGCATTTGTAGACTTAGAGAAAGCTTTTGACAATGTTGACTGGAATACTCTTTTTCAAATTCTAAACGTGGCAGGGGTAAAATAAAGGGAGCGAAAGGCTATTTATAATTTGTACAGAAACCAGATGGCAGTAATAAGAGTCGAGGGGCATGAAAGGGAAGCAGTGGTTGGGAAAGGAGTGAGACAGGGTTGTAGCCTCTCCCCGATGTTATTCAATCTGTATATTGAGCAAGCAGTAAAGGAAACAAAAGAAAAATTCGGAGTAGGTATTAAAATTCATGGAGACGAAGTAAAAACTTTGAGGTTCGCCGATGACATTGTAATTCTGTCAGAGACGGCAAAGGACTTGGAAGAGCAGTTGAACGGAATGGACAGTGTCTTGAAAGGAGGATATAAGATGAACATTAACAAAAGCAAAACGAGGATAATGGAATGTAGTCAAATTAAATCGGGTGATGCTGAGGGAATTAGATTAGGAAATGAGACACTTAAAGTAGTAAAGGAGTTTTGCTATTTGGGGAGCAAAATAACTGATGATGGTCGAAGTAGAGAGGATATAAAATGTAGACTGGCAATGGCAAGGAAAGCGTTTCTGAAGAAGAGAAATTTGTTAACATCGAATATAGATTTATGTATCAGGAAGTCGTTTCTGAAAGTATTTGTTTGGAGTGTAGCCATGTATGGAAGTGAAACATGGACGATAACTAGTTTGGACAAGAAGAGAATAGAAGCTTTCGAAATGTGGTGCTACAGAAGAATACTGAAGATAAGGTGGATAGATCACGTAACTAATGAGAAGGTATTGAATAGGATTGGGGAGAAGAGAAGTTTGTGGCACAACTTGACTAGAAGAAGGGATCGGTTGGTAGGACATGTTTTGAGGCATCAAGGGATCACAAATTTAGCATTGGAGGGCAGCGTGGAGGGTAAAAATCGTAGAGGGAGACCGAGAGATGAGTACACTAAGCAGATTCAGAAGGATGTAGGTTGCAGTAGGTACTGGGAGATGAAGCAGCTTGCACAGGATAGAGTAGCATGGAGAGCTGCATCAAACCAGTCTCAGGACTGAAGACAACAACAACAACAACATGGATTTCTCTAACCTATAAATAAGTAGGCATCTACCACATAGTTACCTAAGCAGCAACATTATCTGTATTACTCTACATGTTTTTTAAGAACCTCTTTTTGCTTGTCCAGTAAAATTTAACAGAATGGGGTTGCGAGATTTTCCTTGCTTACCATCGATATCTACACTCATGCTCATAAATTAAGGATAATGCTGATACATGGTGAAACAACGCTGTGGTGGGCGGTTTGCGGGTTTAAATCACCTCAGGGTATGACCAAGCGGTGAATTTGACCGGCGGTCGTCGCACGACGGCGCTGGCAGCAGCCCACATAAACTGAGGTGTGTTGGTGCATGTCAGAGTACGGTGCAGCGAGTAAGTGTGCAGATGTTTTCAGACTGTGTGTCGAAAATGGCTCAAAGAACACATATTGATGACGTCATCAGGGGTAAGAGACTAGGGCGACTGGAGCTGGTCAAACACAGCAGGTCGTAGCACGGGTCGTCTGCGTGCCACAAAGTGTGATCTGAAGGTTATGGCAACGATTCCAGCAGACAGGAAACGTGTCCAGGCGCTACAGTACGGGACGTCCACAGTGTACAACACCACAACAAGACCGATATCTTACCATGAGTGCTCGCAGACGGCCACGGAGTACTGCAGGTAGCCTTGCTCGGTACCTTACCGCAGGCACTGGAATAGTTTTCTCCAGCCACCCAGCCCACAGACGACTGAACAGACATGATTTATTCGTCCAGAGACCTGAAAAGTGCATTCCACTGACTCCTGGTCACAGGAGAACCCGTAAAGGCTGGTGTCAAGAACACAGCACATGGTCATTGGAACAGCGGTCCCAAGTTATGTTCATGGACGGGTCCTGGTATGGTCTGAACAGTGATTATCACCGGGTTTTCATCTGTCATGGACCAGGAACCAGATACCAACCCATTAACGTCCTTGAAAGTGACCTGTATGGAGGTCGTGGTTTGGTGGTGTGGGGTTGGGTTATGATTGGTGCACGTACACCTCTGCATGCCTTTGACAGAGGAACTGTAACAGCTCAGATGTATCGGGACGTCATTTTCCACTAGCACGTCCGCCTTTTCAGGGGTGCAGTGGCTTCCACCTTACTCCTGATTGATGATAACACACGGCCCCTCCGCGCTGCCGTCGTGGAGGAGTACCCTGAAACAGAAGATATCAGAGGTATGGAGTGGCCTACCTGTTCTCCAGACCTAAATCCAATCGACCACGTCCGGGATGCTCTCGGTCGACGTATCGCTGCAAGTCTTCAAACGCCTAGGGCACTTCAGGAGTTCCGACAGGCACTGGTGCAAGAATGGGAAGGTATACCCCAGCTGCTGCTCGACCACTTTATCCAGAGTATGCCAACCCTTTGTATGGCCTGTGTACTTATGCATGGTGATCAGACCCATATCGATGTCGGGGAACATGCGCAGGAATCAGTGGCGTTTTGTAGCACATGTATTTCGGGACGGTTTTCTCAACTTATCACCAATACCGTGGACTTAAAGATCTGTGTCTGCGTGTCCCTATCTACCTATGCTATTAGCGCCAGTTTTTTGTAGTTCCACGTTGTGTGGCACCACATTCTGCAATTATCCTTAATTTATGAGCATGAATGTATGTACCCTTATGGTGTACGTCCATATTCCTACCTATACTTATTCGTTGAGCTGACGCCGATAGCTTGAAACGCGCCTTAGTTTCGCTTTCTCTACTTCACTGCCAAAAGTCTAGAGAAAACTGGTTACTTCTCACATTTATATATTTGGCCAGACGCGGTCATAAAGAAAAGGACATGTCCGGCTAAATCCCAGACATCTGGAAACTTTAAACACAGATCACTGGTGCAAGGGGATGAGGGAAGGAACTGTTTCCCCTCTGCCTGCTTCACCTCCCGCAGACATTCTTCACAACTGCCTATTTTCTTTTGTGGATAGATAAAAACAGAGCGCTGCGCGTACAAAGTGCACTCACAAAGGTCCTAGAGATAAAAACTCTGAATTACACTACACTACACGATATTTAATTCTATAGTTAAGAAGAGAGTATCAAAATTTAGCAACAAATTTATTATAAACGTAAACTTCACAGCCATAGGAGATTACCGTCGTGTGAGAATTCTGAAAAGTTTGCGCCCAGCTTAACTGATTGCGATTCTATCTCTTTTGAATGCCAACTATTTCTCATATTCACACTTTTCAACAAGGCAGATAGTTTAAAAGATAAACGTCTGACAGCTCTCGCTTTATCGTCTGACAATATGGAGAATTCTTCGTTCACGGGAGAAAACGCTGTTTTTGGCAAGCAGAAAGAGGTGATATTGTGTAAACCTCATTTTGAACTCAGGATATCCTCAATACCGATACTTTCACTCGTCCTGTCAACAGCTAATAAATTTTTATGAACCATTTTCCAAAATATAAGGTTGTCGCAACATACTTTACAGGATACAGAATTCTGTGTGTCAGGGAATCACGAGTAGTTAAAACAAATAAATATTCGACCCAGCATGGATAATGCATTTTTTGTCCAAGAACAGTTGGTATTCATATATTTCGTTAGTTTTTATCGCTTTCATTCACTACATCTGCCACACGCAGATTTTTGTCCTGATAAGTATGGAACAAAATTTCAGGTGAAACAGAGATCCCAATTTTCAAGAGCGAATGCACCCAGTGTTAATGAATGACTCCGATCCCACACATGTTAAAACGTGGTTGAAATAAGTGCTTGTGCAAAATCGTCACCCATTGCTCCGTACCCCTATAGCCCAGTTTACACAATGACACTAGGTTGGAGGCAACTGCGCTACCGGCCACTGCACAACTCGTCGGTGAAACTAAACAGTTTCGGCGTGTTCCAACTTTGGCGATACTAGTTGCATCAGGTTTGAGGTTACGTGTGTGCGTAGAGTGTAGACAAACTGAAGTACCAAGTGAGGAACGGAGAATAATGTTAGCTTTTTTTTATATCTATGCTTTGCATAGGTGTTTGTGGGACTTCAGTGATGCTAGTTACAAAAATAAGCAAAATATTGTTGCTCCTGGGACCGTCATGTGGTTTCCATTGCCTTCTGCATCCTCATGTCGTTGATCATTGCTGATTCTTCCGCCTTTAGGGGCAATTTCCCACCCCTAGGACAAGAGAGTGCCCTTAACCTCTATCCGCTCCTCCGCCCTCTTTGACAAGGCCGTTGGCAGAATGAGGCTGACTTCGTATGCCGGACGTGTTCTGCCGCCAATGCTGATAATTTATCAAAGTTTAGGCAGTGGTGGGGATCGAACCCGGGATCGAATACGTTTTGATTATGAATCAAAGGCGCTACCCCTAGACCACGGATGAGCCCGTGAGCATTTATGATAAATGTTAACAGTACTGGTGACATGCTAAGGTTAGTAAAAGAACATCTCGGGTCTTCCATTACAAATTATATCAGAAGAGATGCTGAGCAACCGAACTGACGTCTCTTCTTCATTCAGTCATGAATTGTAACACGTTTCTTACTTTTTTCTTATGCAGCGATTGCATGCAACAAGCATTAACTCCATTACAACTCGTGCGACGTGCAGCTGCCAAAACTTTCATTTCAGATAGGACTCAGGAACCCACAAAACGATGAAACTGAAGTGTATACTGGTTTCGCCGTGTCTACAATCATATATGAAACCATCTGCGTGCAATTCATTCCACGCAACGAGTGGCGCAACCCAATCTCGTCGTGTAAACTACGCTTTAAGTTACCACTCACGGTGCTGTAAGGCACGCAGTGGCGGAGGAACCGCGCGACGACCGGCAGCCAGCCCGTCCGCGTGACCGAGGCGCGGCACTTCGAGGGGTGAGTCTTACTGCACGCTGCAGTCAAGCGTGACACCCTGTATCGAAGACGATAGAGGTCACGTATAGACTTTTGTGATCGTTCGAGACGCTAAACGATGTAGCCATTTTTGCAGACGAATTACAGAAACAGCTCATTATATCCTCAACTGCTACACTTATTGCAATTTTGTCAGCTATTGATTTCTTTATTTTCCTATAAAATGTGCACCCGTCAATATTAGAAAAAAAAGAGATTCACTGCTGTTTTAGAAGCTATTGATGTCTTTATTTTATTTGGAAGTGTGAACCAGGCAACTTCTGACGAAAAATGAGCTAATAATATACTCTGTAAAAAATAAAATTGGTTACTACATAGCCAAAGTTGCAGTTAATCGGAGATGTGTGGTGCCCGTGCTCGAACTGTCGAAGGACTACTTTTTTTTATTTAGAAAATTGCTGCAAGTAACATCGTGGTACAGAGTCCACGTTAAACTCGAAGCACGTAGGGAATTACCTTCAAAAAATGCTTCAGTTATTAAAATTTTAAATGTCTAACATCACAGCGTATCCTCCATATTGTCGACCGGTAACATATCACATTAGTAAAATGTAAAATTATGTTAACATCACTCATCATAATCCTAGAAGCTTAGAGCATTACTAGTGACAATGTATGTATGTAAAGTAGCCTACATCGACACATAAAACATAGATGTCGAAGGGATAGCATGCCATAAGATATTTTTCCAGGTAGTTTAATATCTTCATCTCTTCTTACTCGAAAAAAAAACTGTTCAATCAACTATTCATTAACATTTGGCAAGTGCACTGAAAATACTCCCCAGATTTTAAAATGAGTAGGAAGTAAGTGTCCAATGAGTAATGTTAAGAAAACTTTGGATTTTATTTATTTATTTATGCATATATTTTACCTGGCAAGATTAGGGCGTTCAAACCCTCTCTTACACCTAACCAGGCATACTCAGATTGAACGAATTTCAGTTCCTACAGAACATTATGGACATACCACGTGTTATACAGTATTAATGTTAAAGAAAAAAATAGACATTATAACAGTAATACAAGAATAATTATCACAATCAAAAAATAATTATAATAATCAATAATAATAATAAATATAATAATAATAATGACTATGTATATGAAAGTAGATATATTTTTCTTTTATGAATGTCAGTCATATTACTAGTTAGGAATTTTCCCGTTAAGTTCTTGCAGCTTGTGAGTTATTCACATCGAGCAGAGACATAAGACGATAGAATGGGGTGAAAGAGATATAGAAGAGGCAGCTAGGTTAGAGGAAGAGAAATAGAATGGTAAAGTTCGAAAAAGTGGTTCAAATGGCTCTGAGCACTATGGGACTTAACTTCTGAGGTTATCAGTCCCCTAGAACTTAGAACTACTTAAACATAACTAACCTAACGATATCACACACACATCCATGCCCGAGGCAGGATTCGAACCTGCGACCGTAGCAGTCGCGCGGTTCCGGACTGAGGGTAAAGTTCGAAGCTATGATGGAGACGAGAAGGAAAGAGATGAGAGGGGCACAACAATGCTGGCTATACCGTCCCTAATATGTAAGTTTTGAGTTCCCTCTTGAAGGTTGAGTGCTTCTGGATAAGACGCAGATCACAGGGAAGAGCGTTCCATAGTCGTATGGCTGAAATGGAGAATGACACGGATGAAGATTTTGTTTTATATAAAGGTACACCCAAGATACTAGACGTATCCGATCTGGTATTGCGGTTGTGGAATGATGATGGGTGTTTAATGTGAGAAGATAAATAATGTGAGAAGATAACCAGTGGCTAAGAAATCGATGAAGTAAGCACAGTAGTAGTAGTGTAAAGAACCATCCTCAAATATTGTCAGCTCAGCACTATCACTTGAAACTGGTATTTGAGAAGAAAGCTCTTTGGTCACCTATCTTCAGGAAAAAAGCTTCATCTATCGTGTACAGAGAGAGAAAGGAGAAGTTAAATTTAGCATTAGATGTGACTAATGTTTCTGCTAATATCTCACAACAAATAAGTCAGACTGTCACCGGTCTCTCTCCCTGGTGAATTCAAAATCTCAAAAAAGTATGTTTGGCGGTTATAGTCAATAATCCTTATTAATAAATTGACGGTACTGGGACACTGCAGACACACGATGAAGTTCTCCAATGATATTTGTAACTGGTCGATAATATGGGGGATAAGCTTTGGGGCTAGACATTTCAGTCTTCAGTTTTAATAACTGAAGCATTTACAAAGGTAATTCCCTACATTCGTCATTTTAAGATGGACTCCATACCACGCAGCTACTTGACGGAAATTTTCACACTAAAAAAAACGTTTGACCCTCGGTAGTTTCCAACATCGGACTTAAGTCACCACATAACTGTTTTCAAGTGACTGAGTCACTGAAGACTGTCGTTGCCAAATTTATTATTTACAAAGCGTGTTGCTTTGGACAAAGTTATCAGAAGAGAGCAAAGTTTTGTATTTACACAAGAGACTGGAAACCAGTGGCAAACACGCTCATAATTTTCCGCATTCTACACCATTACGACGGGCAAACACTCGCTTACGCTTTCGGGGAAGCATGCTATAATTATGCTCAACATTCGTAAACAACAGAGTTCGCAGAAGAGCTGTTACGTAGGCCGTGTCAGCGCGCTAATGGCCTACAAACACGCTTCGTTAGCAGACCCCTTTCCTTCCTGGTACGACTTTAATGCATTCTTGGCAAGTGAAACGTGTTCCTAAACATTATCCGGAGCCCATTGCAAATAAAGTTCGTCATAGTCACTCACCTTTGCATTAATTCACAGTTACGCCACACGCTCCGAAGCTTACTTACACCACATGCAATCTCATTACACTACACTGGCGGAGATCGTTTAAATATCATTCCAAGAGCTACGAACACAATGGCTCTGAGCACTATGGGACTTAACTTCTGAGGTCATCAGTCCAGTAGAACATAGAACTACTTAAACCTAACTAACCTAAGGACATCACACACATCCATGCCCGAGGCAGGATTCGAACCTGCGACCGTAGCGGTCGCTCGGCTCCAGCCTGTAGCGCCTAGAACCGCTCGGTCACACCGGCCGGCAGCTACGAACACACTTCCATATATTCTGAAAGAGCATAACGCTAAATACTTATTTACAATTTACACAATTCTATAAATTTGGATTTACAGGAGGCTACTACAGGTTACTGAAAGACCATTACATTAATCGCCGGCCGCGGTGGTCTCGCGGTTCTAGGCGCGCAGTCCGGAACCGTGCGACTGCTACGGTCGCAGGTTAGAATCCTGCCTCGGGCATGGATGTGTGTGATGTCCTTAGGTTGGTTAGGTTTAAGTAGTTCTAAGTTCTAGGGGACTGATGACTACAGCAGTTGAGTCCCATATTGCTCAGAGCCATTTGAACCATTACATTAATCGTAAGACCCGCGTATTCCGCGGTAGCTATAAGATGTCCAAATTTCAATTAAACCAGAGATTGTACAGAGTTTCAGGGAGAGCATAAGAGAACAATTGACAGGAATGGGGGAAACAAATACAGTAGAAGAAGAATGGGTAGCTCTGAGGGATGAAGTAGTGAAGGCAGCAGAGGACCAAATAAGTTAAAATGACGAGGGCTAGTAGAAATCCTTGGGTCACACAAAAAATATTGAATTTAATTGATGAAAGGAGAAAATATAAAAATGCAGAAAATGAACCAGGCAAAAAGGAATACAAACGTCTAAAAAATGATACCGGCAGGAAGTGCAAAATGTCTAAGCAGGGATGGCTAGAGGACAAACGTAAGGAGGCTTATATATCTAGGGGCAAGATAGATACTGCCTACAGGAAAACTAAAGAGACCTTTGGAGAAAAGAGAACCACTTCTACGAATATCAAGAGCTCAGATGGAAACGCAGTTCTAAGCAACGAAGGGAAAGCAGAAAGGTGGAAGGAGTACATAGAGGGTCTATACAAGGGAGATGTACTTGAGGACATTATTATGGAAATGAAAGAGGATGTAGATGAAGATGAAGTGGGAGATACGATACTGCGTGAAGAGTTTGACAGAGCACTGAAAGACCTGAGTCGAAACAAAGCCGCCGGCGTAGACTACATTCCATTGGAAGTACTGACGGCCTTGTGAGGGCCTGTCCTGACAAAACTCTACCATCTGGTGAGCAGGATGTATGAAACAGGCGAAATACTCCCAAACTTCAAGAAGAATATAATAATTCCAATCCCAAAGAAAGCAGGTGTTGACAGATGTGAAAATTACCGAACTACCTCTTTAATAAGTCACAGCTGCAAAATACTAAGGCGAATTCTTTAGAGACGAGTGGAAAAACTGGTGGAAGCCGACCTCGGGGAAGATCACTTTGGATTCCGTAGAAATGTTGGAACAAGTGAGGCAATATTGACCTTACGACTTATCTTAGAAGAAAGATTAAGGAAAGGCAAACCTACGTTTCTAGCATTTGTAGACTTAGAGAAAACTTTTGACAATATTGACTGCAATACTCTCTTTCAAATTCTAAAGCTGGCAGGGGTATATACAGGGAGCGAAAGGCTATATGGCAGTTATAAGAGTCGAGAGACATGAAAAGGAAGCAGTGGTAGGGAAGCGAGTGAGACAGGGTTGTAGCCTCTCCCCGATGTTATTAAATGTGTATATTGAGCAAGCACTTAAGAAAACAAAAGAAAAGTTCGGAGTAGGTATTAAAATACAAGGAGAGGAAATAAAAACTATGAGGTTCGCCGATGACATCGTAATTCTGTCAGAGACAGAAAAGGACTTGGAAGAGCAGTTGAACGCTATGGACAGTGTCTTGAAAGGAGGATATAAGATGAACATCAACAAAAGCAAAACGAGGATAATGGAATGTAGTCGAATTAAGTCGGGTGATGCTGAGGGAATTAGATTAGGAAATGAGACACTTAAAGTAGTAAAGGAGTTTTGCTATTTGGAGAGCAAAATAACTCATGATGGTCGAAGTAGAGAGGATATAAAATGTAGATTTGCAATGGCTAGGAAAGCGTATCTGAAGAGGAGAAATTTGTTAACATCGAGTATAGATTTAAGTGGTAGGAAGTCGTTTCTGAAAGTATTTGTATGCAGTTTAGCAATGTATGGAAGTGAAACATGGACGATAAATAGTTTGGACAAAAAGAGAAGCTTTTGAAATGTGGTGCTACAGAAGAATGCTGATGGTTACATGGGTAGATCACATAACTAATGAGGAGGTATTGAATAGGATTGGGGAGAAGTGATGTCTGTGCCACAACTTGACAAGACGAAGGGACTTTTTCTGAGGCATCAGGGGATCACTAATTTAGCATTGGAGGGCAGCGTGGAGGGTAAAAATCGTAGAGGGAGACCAAGAGATGAATACACTAAGCAGATTTAGAAGGATGTAGGTTGAAGATGGGAGATGAAGAAGCTTACACAGGATAGAGTAGCGTGGAGAGCTGCATCAAACCAGTCTCACGACTGAAGACCACAACAACAATATCACACTGTGTCTAATATTTTCCCGACGCCGTTTAATACACATATACGAACACCTCTGTCCACATTAAGAAAATATTTCAGAGATTCCTTCATTGTCGGTCTGACAGTGTATTATGAGTGTGTATGTATTATTTATATAATCACATACTGATCAATGGATATGATTTTCCATTGTTAAAATGACATAAAAATCATCCTTGCATTTAACAGTTACAGCATGGCGTGTGTATGTCGCGGCCTGTCCATCCACACGACATTTACGGCCGAGCACTCCGATCCAGATTGATAGAACTGAGCCAAGCGCGGCTCGCGGTCATGTCGTTTATTAATCGTCGGCTTGTTTTGGTGGTTCTGTCGCCTCATTTTTCTTTAATTCGATTTACTAGCGTCACTAGGTTGCTGGTATCCTTGCCCGTGACTGGCAGCAGCAGCAGCACTTATCAATAAAAGCACTGTCGTTCGATCACTGGAGGGACCGTTAGTATTTCCGGGTCGTCATGTGTCTGGTTTTTAGTCAGGGGCGCAGCGCCAGTGATGTGCAGACAGCCCGTACTTGCCGACCGCTGGCCACACACATGAACTGTCCGACGGAAGGAGATTGGAGGGGGAACGACCGCTGGTTCGTCGTTCGGTTTGTCGTCTTATTGGGCGACCTGTATTTGGTCTTCTGACCGTTTCTCGTCCTCGTCAGTAGGTCATCTTGCCGGACGTGGTTTGGTTCCTTCCTCGTGCAGAGATGGCGTCACTGATGGGCAAGTGTTCCCTCTGCATGGTTGGGTCCGAGACACTGTGCCTGGGTGGTCGTATCTCCGAGTTCCGAACGGACATCGAGGGAGTCGGGATGGAGCTGCAGTGAGCTCCGGACAGCCATGACTCGCCCGACCGTTGTCGGCACATATAACTCGAGTGGGTACGACATTGGTTGGTCGTTCGGTCGGTCGTGTAATCGGACGACGAGTATTTGGTCACCGACCGCTTATGGAAACTCTGTGCGTAGACTTGTGATTTCTTATTGATGTTCCACAGTGATCGGTTTTAGCGTTGTCGGACTTCTTGGTGCAAGTGTTTACGTGGAACTGTATGTAGCTTCGGTGTTTTCCGCTGAGCAGATGACTACTGTATGCGTACTGGAGTAGGTAGCCTGTTACCGTGCCGTTGTTCGTGTGTAAGGGAACTGATTAGGTTGTTGGTTGGTTCGTCAGCCGTCCCTAGGTGTGCTGCCACCCGATTATTACACTTGGCTGCCTGTCTCACCGAAACTGTTGTTAGAGTTTCCTCGCCAGGCCGACCCTTGGAACACCTCTGAGCACCACTGTTCTGTTGTCTGGGATTGTGATTTTATTTTGTTTCAAGTATTGTGCGAGGCCTTCAACCGTGCAATGTTTAGTATATGGCCTTCAGCCGCAAATGGAAATAAGCGTTTGGCGTCATTGGCCGGGAGGCCCCTTACGAGGCGGGTCCGGCCGCCTAGGTGCAGGTCTTATTACATTCGACGCCACATTGGGCGACCTGCTCGCAGGATGGGATGAAATGATGATGAATGCAACACAACACCCAGGCCCTGAGAAGAGAAAATCCCCGACCCAGCCGCGAATCGAACCCGGGCCCGTAGGACGGCATTCCGTCACGATGACCAATAAGCTATATGGGCGGGCTATTTGAAGTATTTTACGATTAGGCCTTCAGCTGCGGTTCATTTAAAACTCTTGTTTGTTCTGCATTTAGGCCTTCAGCCGCGTATCTTTTAAAATCTGTGGCTTTCAGCCGTAATGTGTAAATTCCTGTTAGGCTTCTGTTTAATTATCTTCAATTCTTAAAATGGCCTTCAGCCGTACTGTGTAAGTGCTTAAGCTTGATTATTTTGGACAATTGTCTGTGCCTTCAGCCGTCAAGATATTTCAAGTTTTCTTAAAATGTTTTTCTGTTGCACTGTATAAAGCCTTGTCTTTAAAGGTTGCCCTTTATTATGTTGAAATATTATTGGGCTTTCAGCCGAGGAATTAATTAAAATTTTCCTCAATATGGCTTTTACCGGAGATTTGTAAATGCTTGCCTTGTAAAGAATTTCCATAGCAGATCTGAAATATTATTTCGGCCTTAAGCCGAGACGATATTGCAACTTTACTTAAGTGACGTTTCTCTAAATCCTGGCGTTTTACAAGGAATTATGCAAACTTTTTTTCGGAGAAGTTACTTGGGCCGTCAGCCGTGAATTGATCTTTGTTGTTTTAAAGAGAAAACTGTGCATTGGTTTCGACTAATAAAGTTGTGTGTTCTTGTCTAACTAACAGTAACACGTGTCCTCCTCTCAATCGATCAATGGTTGAACCAGCCAAAAACCTTAATGTGTGCGTGCGTTGGTTTGAACCGACAGGCTTATATCCAGTGTTGGTAGTCATATAATGAAATAATAATGAAAGAGCAGGTAGAATGAACCACTGAATAATCCAGGGTTCAGTGTGGGGCGGCGGTGGGATGGGTGGACTGCTGTGGCCTGTTGTGGTGTTGTGAACGACTGAGGGCTTCGGCGGGACGAAGCCATCGTTTCTAGGTCTCCGGTTCAATACACAATACACACATGCACACTTCTCTTGGCCAGTAATGTCCTTATTGCCAGTGAGAGACTACTTTCTATGTCATCCTTTTTATCGTGTGTTATTTTGCTGTTAAGTTCCTCGCTGTTTTCAAATCCGTTGTTTACCAATACTTTCGTCTTTCTTCTATTTACTCCTAATCCGTATTCTGCCCTCATTCCATTCGATAGATCATGGAATTCTTCTTCATAATCACTGAGGATAACAGTACCATCAGCAAATCTTACACCTGTTATTGATACACTTTCACTTTTATTTTAATCGCGCACCTGAATCTTTCTTTCATTTTGGTCAATGCTTCCTCGATAAATAGACTGAACAATAGAAGCGACCGAGAACACAACTGTCTTACTCCCCTTTTAATCCGAGCACTCCGTTCTTGGTCTCCCACTGTTCTTGGTTCTTGTACATATTATATATTACCCCCCTCTCCCAATAGATTACTACTGTAGCTAACCTCTAGTTTTCTCAACATTTCAAAAATGTGTACCAATTTACGCCATCATATGCCAGGTCGACAAATGCTATTAAAGTGTCTTGATTTTTTTCTTCATTCTTACTTCCACTATCAACCGCATTGTCAGAGCTGCCTCTCTGGTGTATTTATCTTTCCTAAAGGCAAACTGTCTGTCACTTAACGCATCCTCAATTTTCTTTTCCATTCTTTTGTACGTTATTCTTGCTGTCAACGTGGATAGCTGAAATGTTTAGCTGAATGTGCGATAATTATCGCTCTTGTGGGGTCTTGCAGTTTTCGTTAGTGTGTGTATGATATTTTTGCGCAAGTCTGATGATACGAGGGCTGCTATATATATTTCTGGCCTAATAATGAAAATACGAATATTTATCAACGAAAATGGTTTATTGTTTTTCAAAATATTCTCCATCAAGATTTATACACTTTTGCATGCGCTCAAACCAATTTTCGAAGCACTTTTTCCACTCCGATTGAGACACCTCCAAAACATGGTTTTTGAATGCTGCAACAGCATCTTCTGGCGACAAAAATCGTTGACCACACATTTTTTTCTTGATGTGTGGGAATAAAAAGAAGTCATTGGGTGCCAAGTCAGGGCTGTACGGCGGATGACCCATCACTTCGACGTGTTGGCCGGTCAAAAAGGCGCTGGTTTGAGCCGATGTGTGACAGCTCGCATTGTCATGGTGCACAATGATTCGTCTCCTCTTGTTCATTTTTCGAATTTCTTCGAAGACTTCAGGCAAACAAATGGTGGTGTACCACTCAGAATTGACCGTCCTACGTTGCTCAAGCGGAACAGTCGCCACATGACCAGTTTTGCCGAAGAAACAGGCGACCATTTGCTTCGAAGTGCTTCTTCCACGAACAACTTTCGTTGGATTTGGCTCGTCTTGGAAGACCCACACGGTCGATTGCTGTTTTGTTTCGGGCTCATACCCATAGATCCATGATTCGTCACCTGTGACGATCTTATAAACGTCTTTTGAAGCACCGTGATCGTATTTTTTCAGCATTTCTTTACACCAATCCACACGAGCTTTCTTTTGAGCGATTGTCAAATTGTGCGGGATCCAACGAGAACAAACCTTTTTTACGGCCAGGTGTTCATGCAATATCGAATGTATGCTGGTGGGAGAAATGCCTAGGCATGCCTCTATCTCACGGTATGTCACATGACGGTCTTACATTATCAGTTCACGTACGGCATCGATGTTTTCTGGCACAACGGCTGTTTTTGGATGACCTTCACGGAATTCGTCTTTGAGCGAGCGTCGGCCACGATTGAATTCGTTTTACCAGTTTTTCACAGTGCTATAGGATGGTGCTTCGTCGCCATACAAAGATTTAAGTTCATCGATGCACTCTTGTCGTGATAATCCACGTCGAAAGTTGTGAAAAATGATCGCACGAAAATGTTCACGAGTTAATTCCATTTTTGTGCCAAATTGATTTCTTCAAGTCCCTGTAAAAGAAAAAAAAATTGTCGTAAGTCAAAAAGTTCTGAGTACATTTATGCTAAAAAATGTCAAACTTTCCAATGGAAATGTCAGATTGCACCTGGCAACACTTAGTGTTGCCTAGGCCAGATATATATATAGTAGCCCTCGTATATCGCCAGTCTCATACATTCTACCAACTTGAATAGTCGTTTTGTTGTCACTTCCCCCAATGATTTTATAAATTCGGATGATCTTAAGTCCTCTAACGTCTTTTCAATTCTGATTCTAATACTTGATCCCCTACTTCTTCCCTAAGGATTTCTGTTTCTTCTTCCACGTCATTAGAGAAGTCCTTCACTTCACAGAAGTATACATCGCGCTCATTCAATCGATCTGCTCTCTCCTGTGCTTTTAATAATGGAATTCCTACTGCCCTCTTAATGTCACCGCCCTTCTTTTCAGTAGCACTGAAGGTTGTTTGGCTTTTCTATATCCTAAGTTCTTTCGACAATCGTTTCTTTTTCGATTTCTTCACTTTTTTCCTGAAGAGTAAATTTAAATGCATTAGGCGCAACAGTACTGATGTAGGTTGGTAGGCAGCCGTCGTCACCACTTTTGTGTCGGAATAGCGTGAGCGGCGTGCAATAAGTAAAGCAACACATCTATGTCTCAAAGCCGGTTTGTTTTATTCAGGATTCCAGTACATCAAGTTATTCCCCACTCTTTTGCCTGCAAAACCCTAATTTTCTACATCATCCACATTCAATGCGATGGCATTACACCACTTTACTGGGATGTAGGGAGGACGGGAAGGAACAGTCCAGTAAAGTTTTGTGAGCTTCACTCGGGTCCGCACACTTGTGTGAGGTCTTGCGTTGTCATGGAGAAGGTTAGTATGCATTTTTGTGGCACACGTTGAAGTACACTACTGGCCATTAAAATTGCTACACCAAGAAGAAATGCAGATGATAAACCGGTATTCATTGGAAAAATATATTATACTGGAAATGACATGTGATTACATTTTCACCCAATTTGCGAGCATAGATCCTGAGAAATCAGTACATAGAACAACCACCTCTGGCCGTAATAACGGCCTTGACACGTCTGGGCATGAGTCAAACAGAGCTTGGATGGCGTGTACAGGTACAGCTGCCCATGAAATTTCAACACGATACCACACCGAGCTAGGTGGCGCAGTGGTTAGCACACTGGACTCTAATTCGGGAGGACGACGGTTCAATCCCGTCTCCAGCCATCCTGATTTAGGTTTTCCGTGATTTCCCTAAATCGTTTCAGGCAAATGCCTGGATGGTTCCTTTGAAAGGGCACGGCCGATTTCCTTCCCAATCCTTCCCTAACCCGAGCTTGCGCTCCGTCTCTAATGACCTCGTTGTCGACGGGACGTTAAACACTAACCACCACCATCACCACGATACCACAGTTCATAAAGACCAGTGACTGGGGTATTGTGATGAGCCAGTTGCTTGGCCACCATTGACCAGAAGTTTTCAGTTGGTGACAGATCTGGAGAATGTGCTACCCAGGGCAGCAGTCGAACATTTTCTGTATCCACATAGGCCCGCACAGGACCTCAAACATCCGGTCGTGCATTATCCTGCTGAAGTGTAGTGTTTCGCAGGGATCGAATGAAGGGTAGAGCCACGGGTCGTAACACATCTGAAATGTAACGTCCACTGTTGAAAGTGCCGTCAGTGCGGATAAGAGGTGACCGAGACGTGTAACCAATGGTACCCCATACCATCACGCCGGGTGATACGCCAGTATGGGGATGACGAATACACGCTTCCAATGTGCGTTCACCGCGATGTCGCCAAACACAGAAGCGACCATCATGATGCTGTAAACAGAACCTGAATTCATCCGAAAAAATGACGTTTTGCCACTCGTGCACCCAGGTTCGTCGTTGAGTACACCATCGCAGGCGCTCCTGTCTGTGATGCAGCGTCAAGGGTAACCGCAGCCATGGACTCCGAGCTGATATTCCATGCTGCTGCAAACGTCGTCGAACTGTTCGTGCAGCTGGTTGTTGTCTTGCAAACGTCCCATCTGTTGACTCAGGGATCGAGACGTGGCTGCACGATCCGTAATAGCCATGCGGATAACATGCCTGATAGTGATCTATTGATCACTTCAAATGAGAGTGTGGGCTCGTTGTACCATTGCACGAATCACAGCTGTGTGCGCCCGGCCAGTACGCAGGAGATCAGACAGGTTGCGTGAACATATGGCGATGACGACGGAAGTTTCGCCCGACGATTTATCGTGCTTTTGTCCCCTGCCAGTTCTCTCAAGACAGTCTGAAAACACCAATGAATATCTGTGATGCGATTCCAAAAGAAACTCAACTACTGCTAGGAACGCACCTCGTTACAGACGCTATTTTAAACTTCATGAAACTACAGTGGATGAAGTGGGAACGTACCACGATGTCCCACAACACATTCTGCTTTTTTTTTTTTCAACTTAAACTGGTCGAGAAAAAATGTGTTGCACAACTTATTGAACGCCCCTCTTCACTTATATTTCTGTGTAGAAGTGACATATTTTAACTTCAGTCCTACCGCTGAAAAAGTAATCAGTGATAGGATTGATCGTAGGTAGAATTAATTTAAAATATTACAGGGACTATTACGTAAAGATTTCAATGTATATGTAAATAATTTAAACCCCTATTCACCACGAAATAATAACAAAACACCGTGGTCAGCTCAGTTAAAACTCCCACAGACAAGGACGCACAAATCATTTTTTTTTAAAATGGCTCTGAGTACTATGGGACTCAACATCTGGGGTCATCAGTCCCCTAGAACTTAGAACTACTTAAACCTAACTAACCTAAGGACATCACACACATCCATGCCCGAGGTAGGATTAGAACCTGCGACCGTAGTGGTCGCGCGGTTCCAGGGTGTAGCGCCTAGAACCGCTCGGCCGCCCGGCCGGCCAAATCATTTAACTCAGAAGTCAATGAAGTCCTCAACGGGTCGATATCACTTCCTTTTGAACGCAAGTTACGAGAAATATAACTGAAAACGGTGAAAAATGGTTCAAATGGCTCTGAGCACTATGGGACTTAACATCTGAGGTCACCAGTCCCCTAGAACGTAGAACTACTTAAACCTAACTAACCTAAGGACATCACACACATCCATGCCCGAGGCAGGATTCGAACCTGCGACCGCCTAGAACCGATCGGCCACTTCGGCCGGCTGAAAACGATGAAAAACGAGGATTCATTCACTTATGCATTCGTATCAGCATAGATGCACATTATACATTATCACACACATGTACCAAACAGAGGAAGTAATTTTCATACTTGCACTACAGTAACAATTATTAGTAACAACAATGTAGTGATGCAGATATTATTTGTATTTAAATGGCTTTTCAGTGCAATGTTATACATTGATGAGTCGGAACATTATGACTGCCTACCTGACAGCCGGTATGTCAAACTTGGGCACGGATAACAACGGCGTCACATCGTGGTGATCGTGCAATGAGGCCTTGGTAAATTGCTGGAGGGAGTTGACACCACATCTGCACAGACAAGTCACCTAATTCCCGTAAATTCCGGGGAGGGGGAGATGAGCTCTGACGTCACGATCAGTTACATCCCAGATGTGTTCGGTCGGGTTCATATCTGGCGAGTTCATGGGAGGGGGGAGGGAGGGGGAAAACATCTACTGGAACTCACCACTGTGTTCCTCGGACCACCTCATCATTCTCCTGACCTTGTGACATGAGGATTATTTTATTGAAAAATGTCACTGCCGGTGGGAAACATGATAGTCGTGAAGCGGTGCAAGTGGTCTGCAGCCAGTGTACAATATTTCTTGACTGTAATGGTGCCTGCACGAACTCCACTGGTCACTTGGCTGCCCGAGTCAACGTTCCCAAACTATAATGGAGCCGCCGCCAGCTGCTCCTGGTGTAAGAGGTGTCAAGGAGCTGTTTCCCTGGAGGACGAAGGATTCGTACCCTCCCATCTGCATGAGAAGAAGGTTTCAGGATACATCACACCATGCAACGCTCTACCACTGCACCAACGTCCAGTGTCGATGGTCACTTGCCAATTTCCGTCGTAATTTCCGATTTCGTGGTGTTAACATTGGGACATGCATCTTCGGCTGCGGAGGTGCATGGTTAGGAATGTTCGGTGCGCTGTGTTTTCAGACACAATTTTACTCTGCCCTGAATGAAAGTTTTATGTTAGTTCCGCCACAGTTCGCCGCCTGTCCTGTTTTACTTGTCTGCTCAGCCTATACCACCCGACACCTCCAATGAAGTGTGGCCGCCCAACCCTACCCACACCTGGACGCGGCTTCACCTTGGTTTCGCCACGTGATGGAGACACTCACTACAGCACTCCTTGAACACCCGACAAGTCGTGCAGTTTCCGAAATGCTCGTGCCGGGCATCCGAGCCATCTCAGTCTGCCCTCGGTCAAACTCAGATAGATCGTGCGCCTTCCCTTTCATTACAAGAACATCACGGGCACTGGTAGTACATGGACCTTGTTTGTCTCTGACTGGCAGTCAGTCAAGTCCAGGTGATGCTGCTGTCGCCTGGATGGGTTTATTTCGGTAGTAGGATGGCTGTCACAATGTACTGGATGATCAGCGTAAGTGTATTATGTTCTTGAGGGTTTTGGTCCGGAGACAGGGCTTGTTGCACCTTTCCAAGCAAGACTCTTTATTTCTTCATAACTGCTGCAGCCTAAAGCCTTATGAACCTGCTTATTCTATTCGAGTCTTGGTCTCCTTCAGACTTATTGCCATTGCCAAACTGTCAAACTCTTGATGCCTCAAGAAGTAACCTCTTAACCGATCTCATCTTCTAATAAGAATGTGCCAAAAATTTCTCTTTTCTCATTTCGGTTCTGTACTTCCCAATCAGGTATTCGAACTACCCATCAAAATGAAATTAATGACCAGCTGTATTTTTCCAGCTGTTCCAGCTGACTCATCAAGACAGGGGAACTACTCGTGGTAACAAGTAAATCACTATACAAGAAGTGATGTTTTAGTTTTCTAGGTTGGTTTTATGTGTTATCTATAGCCATTACTAGCAACCTGCCCTGGCTTCGAACGGGTGCCACTAAGTAACTCCAGCCCGATGACTTGTCTGGCGTAACGCTAATAAATTATATATACAAACCTTGCACGTAAATCAGTCTATCTACTAGTGAAAACCGTATCAACATCGCTTCAGTAGCTCAGGAGATAAGCCTTCTCATACACAGAGAAAAATGCCGTGGGAGACGTTATTTCATAGCTTATGGTTTGGTATAACACCCAGCCACGCTCCTCCTTACCAGCCGACTTACTACTTATTTCAATATTTACAAAAAAAATGGTTAAAATGGCTCTGAGCACTATGGGACTTAATTTCTGAGGTGATCAGTCCACTAGAACATAGAACTACTTAAACCTAACTAATCTAAGGACATCACACACATCCATGCCCGAAGCAGGATTCGAACCTGTGACCGCAGCGGTCTCTCGGTTCCAGACTGTAGCGCCTAGAACCGCTCGGCCACTCCGGCCGGCAGGTACAGCATGCCAATATTTAAAGCTTAGTGGGAAGTCGTTACGGTGTATTACACTAGATTCACAGTTTGGTTCATTAAAATGTTTTTTTACGTAAGTTGTATCTTATGAATCAGTGATCGATAAATTGCATTGATGTACATTTATATTCTCATTTCGTTAGTTATTATTGGTAAACGGAACGAGATGATACAGATAGTTATGGATCTGATCTCCAGTAAGTGGTTTATGTTTTACTAGGATACGATAACATGTAATTAAGTGTTTTACCTTGAGTCTGCACTCATCAGTAGATGACTATATTGTTTTATTCCAGTTGTTTCACGGACATTGCATTAGCATTACCCCGTGAATATCTACGCATAACATGCAACATTGACCTCCGTTTAGTAGGCTATTTTTTACGATTATGTAAGATATATAATTTACTCCCTAGTTTAGTACAGTGTGCAACTGTCCTCTTACATTTTTACATAATTTATCCGTAGCTTCAATGTAATTCCCTGTACAGTTATGTTATTATGTATTACCACTGTATATCAGACTTCCACCACCGCCTGTTCACACTGTTACCATCGTTATCTGTACACAGGGGCCTGACGGTGGTGTAATATATCGACGAAACTTTTAGCTCAATGAAATAACATTCTGGAGATTTAGACGGCTGATAGATGTTTGATTCGACATTCTGTACTGAACAGCCGAGATCCCGATCCATCTCTGCAATGATGGACATTTAGAAGTAAGTACAGAAAAGCGAAGTGAGTGGCGCCAAGTTTACAGTCTGCTTGATCACTGTGTTGGACATAGTATGGAGGCTACATAGTATGCTGCATAGTATGATACAAGTAATGTCGTAGTGCTGCAGTCTTTGCACTGGAGCGAACCATTGCGATCGTACATCCGCTAATTTACAGCTCCGTCTCTACCCTGCCGGACCCTTTTCCCAGACCATCTAGCGGTTATATTTGCTCACTGCAGACGCAGTCAGCGCCAAATTACAGGACGACTAACTGAGACTGCGACCACGACGTCCCTTTCGTCACGAACGTACCGTACAGTTCAGTGACCAGCACCCGATTCTCTCCTTCGCGCACAGCGCTTTACAGTGCCTTTAACAAAAGGAAATTACTCCACCGCTTTTACAGATATTACGCACACATACAGAGTTTCCCAAGTCTTATTTCATTACTAATGTTTATATAAACACTAGGCCCACTAATAGTGTTTATTCGGCAATTCTCTAAACAATTACATAGCAAAATAATCCGCATTTGGAGAAAACATGCAGTATGTGGAACATATACTCATTTCATGTACGAAAAGTTTTGATCACTACGACAACGAGAATAAAAGTTAATTCACATATGCATATGTCATGTTACAGGATTATATTAGATTAGATTCAGTTTTCGTTCCATAGACCCAAAAATGAGATGATTCTTGCGGGTGTGGAACAACTCACAAAGAATGACATAAAAAAACATAAAACATTTGAATATAATGCTAACTACCCCGATCATTTGTCAGGAGATTGTCAAAATAGGTGAACAGATCACAGTATAATGGAACTGCTAGTATTTAAAGAATAAATACACTATTAGAATTAAACATAGTTATGCACTTTTAATAAATTTGTCATACTCAAAACACCTAATTTCACCTTTGTGACCAATTGCTGTCAGACTTAAAATCTAACACACATTTTACAATTCCTGTTCAGATATTTATCTACAGAGTAGAAGGATTTGCCTACGAGAAAATCTTTCAAAGTCCGTTTAAACTGACATTTATCCCAAACCAAGTTTTAATGGCTGCTGGCAATTTATTGAAAATGTGTGCTCCTGAATATTGGACCCAATTTTGGGCCAAGGGAAGTGAGTTTAGGTGTTTTCTAGACTATTATTATTCCTAGTATTGATACTATGGTATTGAGCTATTATTTCGAAATAGAAATGTATTACTTGCAACAAATTTCATTAAGAAACAAATTCACTGAGAATCAATGGTAGATTGTCAGAAGGCTTCGTGCAAACACAATTCTACTGAAATTTTGTATTTGTGGCGATCCACAGCTTCCAGATGTTTAATAAAAGTAAACATGGTCTGCCGGCCGGAGTGGCCGAGCGGTTCTACGCGCCACAGTCTGGAACCGCGCGACCGCTACGGTCGCAGGTAAGAATCCTGCCTCGGCCAAGGATGTGTGTAACGTCCTTAGGTTAGTTAGGTTTAAGTAGTTCTAAGTTCTAGGGGACAGATGAAGTCAGAAGTAAAGTCACATAATGCTCAGAGCCATTTGAACAATTTGGATCAATGGTTAGAATATAAAGTTCCTTGAACAGATTTCTACATGCTGTTCTTGAATTTACACGGCAAATGACCATTTTTGCCCGCATTTCCACGCTAAAAATGACGAGTTACTCAGAGTATGATCCCATATGATGTAATATAATGAAAGTAAGTAAAGAACATGTGTGTTGTTTTCTCATTTTTATATCTCCGAGCATCATTCTAATTAACACTTCATAGATATTTCAGAGAGAGGGGAAAACTGGCCTTGCTACATTCTGATAATGCTATCATCCAGTACCTCCATTAATCTTTGGTTTATAGTGGAAGGTTTCTTAATACAAAGATGTGGCACCAATGTAAACTAACGCAGTTTCGACCTCTTACGATACTACGTACTACACTTACACCGTCTGACTAAACAAAAGCATGGAACCCAGAGCTGAAGGGGAAAATGAAATTAAGCTTGACGTGATGACAGGATATGTGATTCCAGTTCAGTGAGTCAAATTTATAATGAATTTAGCGGTATGAGTGGACTTATTAATACGACGCATGGATGAATGCTCTGATTCAACTGGGAAGGGTTTCGAAGGTTTCACCCTCTCTTGGAAAAAGCTGTCCCACACCAGTTGTAGCTGTCCTTTAATAACGTGGATATTGACACTGGTACGAAATTGAAGTCCGAGCTAGTTCATCACATGTTCTATTGGGGACCGATATCGGGATCTTAATGGCCACGGGAGTACTTCACCATCACGGAGACAGTTCACAGACACATGTGTCTTTAAAAAAATGTGTGTGAAATCTTATGGGACTTAACTGCTGAAGCCATCAGTCCCTAAGCTTACACACTACTTAACTTAAATTATCCTAAGGACAAAAACACACAACCATGCCCTAGGGAGGACTAGAACCTCCGCCGGGATCAGCCGCTCGGTCCATGACTGCAGCGCATTAGACGGCTATGCTAATCCCGCGCTGCCATGTGCCTTCTTTGGACAACTATCCAGTCGCGTGAGAGATAACACATAATATCGCAGGATGTCCGTGACGTACCGTTGCGTTGCCAGCGTTCCCAGAATCAGTCACAGCCAATGGCTCCCCATACCGCGACAGAGTAACCTCTCAGTGCCCATCTAAAACATTGGAAGGGTGGGACCTTCCCGTAAGTCTCCACCAAATTCGCCATTTATGATCATCCACAAAGCCGCAGGAGACGGTTCATCGTTGAACATAACGTGACGTCAAATATATAGGCTTCCGCGGCCATTGTCACAGTCAATAAAATTTGTATGGGTTTATGACCGCATTGTCAATAAGTATGGTTTTACATATTGACAATTGCGGTCACAAACCCAAAACAAATTTATTGACAATGTGATGTCATTCATCCGCAGTCCACACTTTCCTCTCACGGCACCACTCCAAACGCAGCCATTTGTATTGTGTTATTACATCTACAGCTACGTAGATACTCCGCAAGCCAACGTACAGTGTGTGACGGAGGGTACCGTGTAGCACCACTTGTCATTTCCTTCCCTTTTCCACTCGCAAATAGAGAGAGGAAGAAACGACTGCCTATACGCCTCCGCATGAGCCCTAACATCTAGTATCTTATCTTCGTTGTGTATGTTGGTGGCAGTAGAATCGTGTGGCAGTCTGCTTAATGCCGGTTCTCTAAATTTTCTCAATAGTATTTCTCGAAAATAACGTCGCCTTCCCTCGAGGGAGTCCCATTTGAATTGCCGAAGCATCTCCGTAACACTTACTTATTGTACAAACGTACCGGTAACAATTGTAACAGTACGCCTCCGAACTGCTTCGATGACTTGCTTCAGTCCGACCTGGTACGGATACCAAACACTCGAGCGGTACCCAAGAATAGGCCGCACCAGCGTAATATATACGGTTCTCTTTAAAAGTGAACGAATCTTTCCTAAAATTCTCCAAATAAACCAAAATCGACCATTCGCCTTCCATATCACGGTTCTCACATGCTCCTTTCATTTAGTATCGCCTTGCAGCGTTACCCCCTTCATAAACGACTCGACTGTGTCAAGCAGGACACTAGTAATACTGTATCCGAACATTACAGGTCTTTCCTTCATACTCATCCGCATTAACTTACATATTTTCACATTTAGAGCCAGCTGACAACTACAAATTTTTGTGTAAGTCTTCTTGTATCTTCCTACAGTCACTCAACTTGGACACGCCACCGTACACAAAGGCAGCCTACCGCGGGGTTGGTAATTTCCCAGTCCTGCTGGAGCTAGTCTCCGACCAATGCTGCGGGATGATAGGGAATGTTGCAAGCAGTATATTACTTGGTGCTTTGTGCAGAATGCTCCGCGCTTCCCTTGGTCGGGCATGGCCGATCGGATTCTTGGTGACGAGTATACCTGCCTACATGTCCCCATCCAGACCAGTATCGGACTACAGACACATGGAAACGCATCACAGATCTGAATATTACAGAACTCTACCAGCTGGCCTTGTGAAAACCCCTGACAAGACCACTTTCAGACCGTGTCAGGTGGTGATAAATCTGTGTCACGCAAGTACTCCTCATCTCCATGTCCTTCACATCGATCATTCAACATCACGTCTCCCACATACCCTACTAGGCACGATAACAACTCTAAACACGAACAACACCGATGCACTCCTATAGCTACCCTACCTTGTTACTTATAATCCGTCTTGATTGCAAAAATGTTTATTCACATTACCAGCTTCAGATCTGAAACGACAATAATACTAATTTACTATTTCACAAATTCCGACCTTTTTCATCCTATCCAATCAACATCAAATGTACCAGAACGTACCTGCAATTCCGGTTACACGAGTAATCCTTCCACACACAGTAACCTTCACATGCTGCATCACATTAAACTGGTTGGCAGAATGTACGCCATTTATATTAATTACACTACTGGTCATTAAAATTGCTACACCAAGAAGAAATTCAGATGATAAAGGGGTATTCCTTGTATACATAAATTATCCGTGAACTGACATCTGATTACATTTTCAAGCAATTTGGGTGAATAGATCCTGAGAAATCAGTACCCAGAATAACCACCTCTGGCCATAATAACGTTCTTGATACGCCTGGGCATTGCGTCAAACACAGCTTGGATGCAGTTTACAGATACAGCTGCCCATGCAGCATCAACACGATACCACAGTTTATCAAGAGTAGTGACTGGCGTATTGTGACGAGCCAGTTGCTCGGCCACCATTGACCAGACGTTTTCAATTGAAAAGAGATCTGGAGAATGTGCTGGGAAGGGCAGCAGTCAAACATTTTGTGTATCCAGAAAGGCCCGTACAGGACCTGCAACAAGCGGTCGTTCATTATCCTGCTCAAATATAGGGTTTCAAATGGATCAAATGAAGGGTAGGCCATGAGTCGTAACACATCTGAAATGTAACGCTCACTGTTCAAAGTGCCGTCAACGCGAACAAGACGAGTAACCGAGTGACCGAGACGAGTAACCAATGGTACCCCATACCATCACGCCGAGGGATACACCAGTAGAGCGATGACGAATACACGCTTCCAATGTGCGTTCACCGCGATGTGGCCAAACACAGATGTGACCATCATGATTCTGTAAACATAACCTGGATTCATCCGATAAAATAGCGTTTTGCAATTCTTGTTGAGTACACCACCGCAGGCGCTCCTGTCTGTGATTCAGCGTCAAGGGTAAACGCAGCCATGGTCTCCGAGCTCATAGTCCATGCTGCTGCAAACGTCGTCGAACTGTTCGTGCAGATGGTTGTTGTCTTGCAAACGTCCCCATCTGTTGACTCAGAGATCGAGATGTGGCTGCACGATCTATTAAAGCCATGCGGATAAGATGCCTGTCATCTTGACTTCTAATGATACGAGGCCGTTGGAATCCAGCACGGCGTTCCGTTTTACCCTGCTGAACCCACAGGTTCCATATTCTGCTAACAGTCATTGGATGTCGACCAATGCGAGCAGCAATGTCGCGATACGATAAGCCGCAATCGCGATAGACTAAAATCCGACCTTTATCAAAGTCGGACAGTTGATGGTACGTATTTCTCCTCCTTACACGAGGCATGACATCAACGTTTCACCAGGCAACGTCGGTCAACTGCTGTTTGTGTATGAGAAATCGGTTGGAAACTTTCCTCTTGTCAGCACGTTGTAGGTGTCGCCACCGGCGCCAACCTTGTGTGAATGCTCTGAAAAGCTAACCATTTGCATATCACAGCATCTTCTTCCTGTCGGTTAAATTTCGCGTCTGTAGCACGTCGTCTTCGTGGTGTAGCAATGTTAATGGCCAGTCGTATATAAAACTGTAAACGACATGTGGCGTCTGGTACATTTGTTCCATTACATATGCACATACTGTATTAAGTAGATTTTTCTAATTGACTTTTATCTCGAAAAATACTTAGTTAAAATGTGTAGTTGTCAAGGTTAAAATCTGTACTTGTCAAAATTCAAATACACAATAAAATTATCATTTTTGTACCATCGAAAACAAAGGGCACTTTCTATATCCATGCCGCTGGTGTAGACTTCTTTTCCTCCACGGTCTGCTTTCGTGGTTCCCGCAATTTCAGTATTGTGCCGCAAGCCGTTCAGTCGTCTGATGTCGATCGCTGTGGTTGCAGGAGAGCCCCGTCAACGACGTTAGGCGCTGCACGCATCTTCCAGCTTTTTTCCGTGCACCATCTCTTGTACTTCGGCTTGAACTTCTATACGCAACAATGATCACCTCAGTAAGTCGTCATAAATACTAAAATAGGCGTTATGATTGAACTCGTTTTGCTCTTTGAGAATTAAATCCGGAACTTTCTTTTTATGGTGGGATATTTCAACTTTTTCCAAGATGTTAATGAACCGTCCCTTATGAGCTCTATGTAGAATGTCTAAGTTTTGTTCAATGTTCGTGATGAGTTGTTTAAGGCAGCTATATGCGCCCCAGACGGCGTTTTGTTTTGAGAGTAGGTGTGCTCCCTGAATCTGGTTTAAAATTCCTACCAGTCTGCCCTAAGTAATGCTTACAGCAGTCACCACATTTGATTTCATGTACACCTGAACCCTGAAACTAATTCCTACTATTACATATTTAATGCCGGAGCTTCAATTTTAGTGCCTTATTTGTTCGGAACTGTATTTTAACGTCGAATTTACGAAAGCATCTTTCAATCTTATCTATAATTCCACCACTGTAAGAGAGAGCAAAGTATTTTTTCTTGTTGTTGCTATTAACTGCGGCTTGACTTCCTTCTATTTGTTTCATTTGCCTCTTCTTTATCTTATTATAAATATTCTTCACCTACTTACACGTTTGGTACGGCCACTTGTTTTAAAATACTTAGTTCTTTTTCTACTTCCTGTTGGTTTTGTGGCAATCTTAGAAGCCTGTATACCGTCGAAGTAAAATATGCCCATTTGTATCGCGGTGAGTGACAAGAGCGCTCATTAGTAACTCAATCTGTACACTTATGTATTCTGAATATGCAAAATTCATGTTTCCCATCTGCCTTTATTAGTGTTAAACCTAAGAAATATACACGGTTGTCTTCTTCAAAATCCATAGTGAATCTAATTCTAGGGTGTTGAGAGCTAATTCTTTTGAGTTACGTTTTCGATATCATTTTTATCTCCTTTGTATAATAAAATAGAGTCGTCACCATATCTCCTGTAATGTACAATTTTTTCAGCTATATCAGGATTTTCGTCAAAGAATTCGTTTTCCAAGTGATTTACAAAAATGACAGCCAGCGTCCCAGGCAAAGTGATACCCTTTGCCAACCCGTCTTCCGCTGATAAATTTTATCATTGAAAGTAAAGTAATTGAACGACAAGTGGTGGTCCAACATTTCCACTAGTTCAGTCATTTCTCCCAACGCCAATTTATTATGAGTGAGGAGATTGTTCTTAATGATCTCAATCGTTTATTTTACGGTTATGTTTGTGTACAGATTGGTGATATCCAATGAAACCAGTGACGCATCCTGAGGTATAACTACGTCTTTAATTTGCTCCGCAAATTCGTAGCTGTTCCTAATGATAAAAGTCCTGACGATATGTATATGCCGCCTTCAATCTGTTACTTAGCTCTTTATTTAATTTATAACTTGTGCTACAAGTATTGTGGACGATCGGTAGAATCGATTTTTCAACCTTATGGAGCTTTATTTGTGACCGTAAATCGGGGATTCGCGGATTCATTACTTTCAATTTAAACTTTATCACCTCCGCGAAGAGAAACACACGGTTATCTATATTTTTTCTTACTTCTGGTAGAAATTTCCTGGTTGGATCTTTCTTCACTTCTACCATTCCATCCTCCATAAAGAACTTTACGGTTTTCTCTACATAGTATGTATCGTGTATTAAAACTATAGTGCCGCCCTTATCTGCCATTGTGAGGATAGCCTTACGTGATTCTAACTTCTTATTCAAGCCCTTAAGGATTAGCAGTTCGTTTCTTTCCTTGTGAGCAGAATGAATCTCATCTACAATCGATTTCTTTACTTTAACTGCTGTGTTGGTCTGTTCGTATCTGTTCATATTTGCGATATCACATGCAACTTTCACTTCTGCGATAGTCTTTTTTATTGTATTTGAGTTAATTGCGGGATTTATGTTATACTGCAACCCATTATTTAAAAGATTCTACTTATCATTAATTCTATCTCAGTTAAGTTCACGACAATCTCATTAAATGAACGTAACTTTTTACTCTCCGTTTCCTTATCAATATTAAAATTTACACCTAGATTAAAAAGTTTTTTTCTGATGTCTGTTTAGAGTTAATTCTTGATCGAGGTCATTTCTGTTTTCAATCTCTCCAAATACGTATGTGAACTGTAGTGGAGATAAGATTTTAACTAGAATCAAGTGAAGATGAAAAGCTTCTCTATTTAACTTATCTTTCGTTTTATATGCTTCTCGAATTTGGGTTTTAACCCATAATATTTCACCTTCACGTTTTACTATTTGTGCTACGTTTGACATATTCCTGATTTTTACTTTTGCCTAATTAGGACTGACCCCTGCATCTAAGCATGTTTTCTTAAATTTTATTTTTAAATTTCCTTTCATTGATTACTAAGATTGTCACTAAACCAACAGGAAGTAGAAAAAGAGCTAAGTATTTTAAAACAAGTGGCCGTAGCCAACAGATATACGTTTAAGGAGGTGATGAATATTTATAATAAGAAAAAGAAGAGGCAATTGAAACAAGTAGATGGAAGTTGCAGTTCAGAAGAACAACAAGAAAAAATACGTGGCTCTCACTTTCAGTGGAAGAATTACAGATAACATTGAAAGATGCTTTCATAAATCCGACGGTGAAATAGGGTTCCGATCAAATAACAAGCTAAAATCGAAGCTCCGGCATTAAATAAGTAATAGTAGGAATGAATTTCAGGATTCAGGTGCATATAAGATCAAATGCGATGACTTCTGTAAGCAACACATAGGGCAAACTGGTAGGAACTTCGAACCAGATTCAGGGAACACAGCTACTCTCGAAGCGAAACAGCGTTTGAGGTGCATATGGCAGCCTTGAAGCACTCAGTCACGAACAATGAACAAAACTACATAGAGCTCATGAGGGACGGTTTCGTACCATCTTGGAAGAAGTTGAAATATACACCAACAAAAAGAAAGATCCGGATTTAATCCTCAAAGAGCAAAGCGAGTTCAATCATAACGCCTGTTTTATTATTTATGACGACTTACTGAGATGATCATTGTTGCATATAGAAGTCAAAGTCGAAGGATTAGAGATGGTGCACGATGAAAAAGCTGGGAGATTCGTGCAGCGCCTAACGTCGTTGACGGGGTCTTCCTCCACGGCCCTTTACCCACAGCATTTAACATCAGACGACTGAACGGCTCGCGGCACAATACTGAAATAGCGGGAACCACGGAAGCAGACCATGGACGAAAAAAAGTCTACTCCAGCGCCATGGATATGGAAATCGCCCTTTATTTTCCATGGTACAAGAATTATAATTTTATTGTGTATTTTGATTTTGACAAGTACAGATTTTAACCTTGACAACTACACATTTTAACTAAGTATTTTTCGAGATAAAAGTCAATTAGAAAAATCTACTTAATACAGTATGTGCATATGTAATGTAACAAGTGTACCAGGCGGCACCTGTTATTATCTTCATATATAGTTAAATGTCTACCCGGCCATTGACCTTCGTCTGTGAGAATGCGCACAGGTTGCGCGAACAGGAATCGTCACCTTAGTCGGCGCGTAATGAATGAATGGATAGGCAAATATCTATTAGGAATATTACGTATGTAGATTGTGGCCAGTTCTGAATGTGGGTGTCACGGGAAGCGTTGAAGTGATTGGTCCCTGTAGTCGCGCTCTTCAGCCGTTTCCTCGGTGGCTCAGATGGATAGAGCATCTGCCATGTATGCAGGAGATCCTGGGTTCGAGTCCCGGTCGGGGCACACGTTTTCAGCAGTCCCCATCAAGATATATCAACAACACCTGTCGGCAGCTGAGGGTTTCAAGTAATTATCGCTTACGGTAATTCATTTTTATCATTTAAACACTACAGAGTAGCCACCACCTGGTTTACTAAGGTGGGCCGTGTGCTACTTAAGACAAGTGACAAGCCAGGCACTCTTAGGTCTCTTAGCCGCAATGGCTGCTTGCAAGTTAGGTTAGCTTGACAAGCCCCCATTCCGTTACCGTCCCTGCCACGTGGAGGGGGACCTTTTTCTAATGCTTCTGCCCTGGCTGTTGCTCTGTGTGTTGGTACTCTCTTTAATACAGTGAGTGATGTTATTTGCAAAATAATTAATAGAACTAATATAATTAGTTATGTATAAAATAAAACAAAATAGATATAAAAATATATACACAAAAGGAAACAAAGAAGAAGAATTCTAAGCTATATGGTATCCACCAAGAACTGAGTTCTCCCTGATGCAATTTTAGAGTGCAAGGCTATACATGTGCCCCAAAAATTAAACTAAGCTAGATTTCTCTATGTGAGATTGTAAATGATGTTACAATTTCACATGAAACGTAAGAGCATAATGAATGTTAACAAATAGTGGTATTGGTAAATTTTTGCATAAACAATCTTAGATACAGGAAGTATTCAGGTAGCTATGTTTAATCATAATAGAATTCCTCTATTCAAAATTTAAAAATTAAAGTATGAGAACAAACAATTCGTCAATTGTTAGACTTAAGTGGTTACCAAAGTTAATATAATTAATTGTAAAGAATATAATTATACTTAGAATAAAAATAAATAAGTATAAATAGTGATTGTTAAAAAAAACATGGTGTCTCCTAAAACCTGATTCTTTCAAATGCAATTCCTTAGTGTGGAGGCTATGTATATGCCTGTAGATTGAACATAGCTAGATTCCTCTATATGACATTGTAAATAAGATTTCAGATTATACGTGAATAATAAAACAATATGAATATTAACATATAGCAATACAGTTATACTTTGCAGGCTGTTAGTCATAATTGATACCAAAGTTATCCCCAACACAAATTAAAATACAAAAATATTCAGATAGCTGATTGTTATACTTGATCAACACCTCTATACAAGATTTTATTTGTGGCAGTAGATTACTAAAGCAGAGAACAATGAGAATATACCATAAAATGTAGAAGTCTATAGTAGACAAGTCAAAAATTAAGTTACATAGAAATCTAAAATGTGATAATTCAAGTGTACGGTTACTTAAATTGATTACAACTAAATCCAGTACATGTGGCAAGACGAGTGACAAGGTTTTGAGCCAGGAAGGGGAATCGGCATGAATGTCCAATGAAATCTCTGATATTCTATGAGCCAAAACTGGGAACCTACATTATATGTCTAATGAAGTACGTCATCAGTTGTGTGACACAGTCATTGTAAGTTTGGCCCATCTACATCCATATAGAATTAATCAATATCTGTTTGGCTGCCCTTCTACACCTTTTGTCAATATTAATTCTTATCTTTTCTAGTGTCTGTGTCAGTGTCAGAGCTTGCATCTTCCCAAGTATGATGTTGAGTTTGTGTTACTGTCTGTGTTCTTATTCTGGCTTACGGTATGTTGAAAATTGTAATATTCCTATCGGCTATGGTCCTCTTTGCCTAGTTAACCAGGATGGATGTGCCGAAATTTTAATTGTAAGTTTCTGCCTGGAATCGGCGATTTAATACGATATTGCAGTACCTGTGATGTTAAGAAGAAAGATCTAAAGTTCCTTTGGACACTGCATTGTTCTTCTTAACAACACGGCCAGAGCAGTATCGTCAGATCGATTTATGTTTCTCTGGTGTTGAGAGTATGACAGGAGATTGTTTTAAGGTACAGTAAATCTCTAGTTCTCCTGGAACGTTAAGAAGATTGCCCTTAAGTTACGTATGCAACGCTGAAACGTTGGCTGAGATACTAGTATCAGTGATTCGTCCCAGAAAGCCAGTGTCTTCCATCTACAGATACCGGAGCACAGCGCCCAGGGCGGCGCCTGCCCGTGGTCTGGAGATGACGCGACGTCACCGCATCGTATCTCCATGAGCTGGCGGCTGTCTGCGGCCCCTGAGGACCGCCGGGCACCGGGCGCTGACGGCTGGCCTGTGCTGGCGCGCCCAGACCCGTCGGCGCGACCCCCTATTTCCCGGCTGATCCCGGCATCAGGCTGCCTTATCTGGCCGCGCCGGCCGCTAACTCGCTGCCCGTAAATCTGCTCTAAGCTGGCGGCCCGGCCGCGGACGGGACGAATCTAAAGTCCCGCAGCGTGGAGATCGCGCCTCCCTGATGGAGGGTCAGCCAAATCTGCAATTCCGCTCTCCCCTCCCCCCGCCCACCCGGCTGTCGCTTCTCAGGAGCTGCTGTCACGTGCTAAATTCCAGCAAAGCTTTCGCTCTCAATAAGAAAAGCTTATCAAACGACTTACTGCGATGGGTTCGACTTTATGGAGACTGGGTGCTGGCAGCATTTGATCTGATATTTCAACCGCTCAAGTTCCCTCAACATTCTAGTGTGAGTGTAAAGTTTTCACATTTTTTCTGCAATTGCAATTAACTCACATGTACTCGACAAAGATGCATGAGCGCGCTGTACGAGTAGCGAATAAGAACTTTCGCTCTTTTTTAAACGCAATCTGTGATGCGTTGGTTGCAAGTCAATTTTGTAGCGCTAGGACATTCTTATTTGAAGTAGAGTAGCGAGCAGTTCAGTTTTAGAGAAAGAGGTTTGGTATTTGTGAATTACGAAGACATTATTGTTGTTTTTGTTGTGGTCTTCAGTCCTGAGACTGGTTGATGCAGCTCTCCACGCTATCCTGTGCGAGCTTCTTCATCTCCCAGTACTTACTGCAACCTATATTCTTCTGAATTTGCTTAGTGTATTCATCTTGTAGCGTCTCCTGGCCAGTCGTCATAAAAAGCATGTGACAGAATTTTTTCCGTACGTGTAAGACCAGTTAACATGTATCCATATAGTCCCACGCACACGGCAAAAGAGAAATAATTTAAACACGACCAAGTGAAGCAATAAATCAAGACTGTGTAAACATTTCACGAATGTACTATGTGTGTATGTAGAACATTCATAATTATTTGACGTTTTATGCATTTGTTAACTTTGAATCCTTGACATATTACTACCTTTGAAAATATTGTTAAATGAATTAGTGATTATGATCTGTGCCTTAGATATAAAGGACAATTCAGTACATGTATAAATAGTATAAAGCATTGTAATAATTTTTTTTGTTCTCTTTGGGCTTCGTTACGAGTAACTTTCGCGTGTTAAGCAAATCTATATGTTAGCCGTGAGTCTGTTGTCCATGAAGCTTGAGGTCCGCCATTAGGCGAGTTGTCGTAAAAAGGTGTGTAAAATTAATGCATTTTTCTTTGAAAATATAGAGTTAGAGCTAATATGTTTTTAAAATAATTTGTAAAGATCCCAGCCATTCGTATCGCAAATAATTTACACATTTTCAGCATTTAATTTAGCGGAAGCCGCTGTACCAATCTGCGAGGGCAACGGTCGCAAACGCGGCGCATTTAAAAAATATTTATTTCAGGCATCGCAGTCGCCTACCCGGTAAAGCGAGGTAACATAATAGTATTTAGTATTTTCCAACAGCTTCCAGCAGTACCGGCAGACTATATCATACTATTCAATGCATTTCTCAGTTTGATTGGGAAGGTATTGTGCGACATGTTCTATGCAGCCGCAAAAAATATAACGAATTACTGTGTTATTACTTTTTTATTTTCAGAGTTTGTGGCAAGGTCTGCTCTTCCAAGTCCTTTGCTGTCTCTGACAGAATTATGATGTAATCGGCGAACCTCAAAGTTTTTATTTCTTCTCCATGGATTTAAATACCTACTCCGAACTTTTCTTTTGTTTCCTTTACTGCTTGCTCAATATACAGATTGAATAACATGGGGAGAGGCAACAACCCTGTCTCACTCCCTTTCCAACCACTGCTTCCCTTTCCTGTTCCTCCACTCTTATAAATGCCATCTGGTTTCTGTACAATTTGTACATAGCCTTTCGCTCCCTGTATTTTACCCCTGCCACCTTTATTTTATTAAAGAGATGAAATCTTGTTTTAAAAATATATTATTGATTCTATGGATGCAGATGATTCTTAAAGGAATGTTTCAAGATAAGCAATGCACGTTCAAGAATAGAACCATTCACTGAAAGAAATCTTTGTATCTCACATAGCTAATAATATCCCTAATTACTGTTAATTTCACCTCTTTCTCTCCATAATGTCAGAAGTAGTGGTATAAATGCTTGTAATTTCTTGGTAATGAGAGAATTTTATAATTTTTAGAGTCCTCATACGTTGTACACTTTGACAATAAGCAAATTTTTCGATACCGACAGTCTTTAAAGTAAAACCATCCTCCATCGTTCTTAGTAAAGTTCTGAATATTTAGTAGTTTTTGCACTGCACATCATGCCACACGAAGCCACAGATTGGTCCTGACAACCAGAAAACAAATTTTGTGGTGACTAAAATGTTTCCGTATACCTGCTGCATTTGCTGATTTCAATTTTGTTTGGGGAACGTCAGTACACCAGGCACAAAGCAGCATGCTGTATATGAGGTAACTTACTTTTATTTGAGGCCTGATCTCACTTTGCATTCTTTTGAGCAAACACTAGGTAATCAGGATTATCAGGCGCTGTGCTAAGCAGACTGCTCTCCACACAGTCACATATGGTAAAACGTAATAACTGTACAAGCCATGTAAAGTGAAAATACAATTGAGACCTGAAACGATACTTTGCGGGAAGGCGTGTCTATTAGCATCATAATAAGTAAAATCGGGATATAAATAGACTTTATTTTGGAAGAATTAAAAAGGGGAAAGTAATTTTTTTTGTCATCAGTCTACTGACTGGTTTCATGTGGCAGGCCACGAATTCCTTTCCTGTGATAACCTCTTCATCTCAGAGTCCTCAGTTATTTGCTTGACGTATTCCAATCTCTGTTTTCCTCTACAGTTTTTGCCCTCTACAATTCCCTCTAGTACCATGGAAGTCATTCCCTCATGTCTTAGCAGATGTCCTATCATCCTGTCCCTTCTCCTTATCATCGATTTCCACATATTCCTTTCCTCTGCATAGAACCTCCTCATTCCTTACCTTGTCAGTCCGCCTAATTTTCAACATTCGTCTATAGCACCACATCTCAAATGTTCGATTCTCTTCTGTTACGGTTTTCCCACAGTCCATGTTTCACTACCATACAATTCTGTACTCCAGACGTACATCCTCAGAAATTTCTTCCTCAAATTAAGGCCAGTATTTGATATTAGTAGACTTCTCTTGGCCAGAAATGCCTTTTTTGCCATAGCGAGTCTGCTTTTGATGTCCTCCTTGCTCCGTCCGTCATTGGTTATTTTACTGCCTAGGTAGCAGAATTCCTTAACTTCATTGACTTCGTGACCATCAATCCTGATGTTAAGTTTCTCGCTGTTCTCATTTCTACTACTTCTCATTACCTTCGTCTTTCTCCGATTTACTCTCAAACCACACTGTGTACTCATTACACTGTTCATTCCGTTCAGGAGATCATTTAATTCTCCTTCACTTTCACTCAGGATAGCAATGTCATCTTTTATTTCCATCATTGCCTCCTCGATGTACAGATTGAAGAGTAGGAGCGAAAGGCTACAGCCTTGTCTTACACCCTTCTTAATACGAGCACTTCGTTCTTGATCGTCCACTCTTATTATTTCCTCTTGGTTGTTGTACATATTGCATATGATCCGTCTCTCCCTGTAGCTTACCCCTACTTTTTTCAGTATCTCGAACCATTTTATATTGCCGAACGCTTTTTCCAGGTCGACAAATCCTATGAACGTGTCTTGATTTTTCTTTAGCCTTGCTTCCATTATTAGCCTTAACGTCAGAATTGCCTCTCTCGTGCCTTTACTTTTCCTAAAGCCAAACTGAATGTCACCTAGCGCATTCTCAATTTTCTTTTCCATTCTTCTGTATATTATTCTTGTAAGCAGCTTCGATGCATGAGCTATTAAGCTGATTGTGCGATAATTCTCGCACTTGTCAGCTCTTGCCGTCTTCGGAATTGAGTGGATGATGCTTTTCCGAAAGTCAGATGGTATGTCGCCAGACTCATATATTCTACACACCAACCTGAATAGTCGTTTTGTTGCCACTTCCCCCAATGATTTTAGAAATTCTGATGGGATGTTATCTATCCCTTCTGCCTTATTTGACCGTAAGTCCTCCAAAGCTCTTTTAAATTCCGATTCTAATATGGATCCCCTATCTCTTCTAAGTCGACTCCTGTTTCTTCTTCTATCACATCAGACAAATCTTCACCCTCATAGAGGCTTTCAATGTATTCTTTCCACCTATCTGCTCTCTCCTCTGCATTTAACAGTGGAATTCCCGTTGCACTCTTAATGTTACCACCGTTGCTTTTAATGTCACCAAAGGTTGTTTAGACTTTCCTGTATGCTCAGTCTGTGCTTCCGACAATCATATCTTTTTCGATGTCTTCACATTTTTCCTGCAGCCATTTCGTCTTAGCTTATTGCACTTCCGATTTATTTCATTCCTCAGCGACTTGTATTTCTGTATTCCTGATTTTCCCGGAACATGTTTGTACTCCCTCCTTTCATCAATCAACTAAAGTATTTCTTCTATTACCCATGGTTTCTTCGCTGCTACCTTCTTTGTACCTATGTTTTTCTTCCCAACGTCTGTGATGGCCCTTTTTAGACATGTCCATTCCTCTTCAATTGTACTGCCTACTGCGCTATTCCTTATTGCTGTATCTATAGAGTTAGAGAACTTCAAATGTATCTCGTCATTCCTTAGAACTTCCGTATCCCACTTCTTTGCGTATTAATTCTTCCTGACTAATGTCTTGAACTTCAGTCTACTCTTCATCACTACTATATTGGGATCTGAGTCTATATCTGCTCCTGGGTACGCCTTACAATCCAATATCTGATTTCGGAATCTCTGTCTGACCATGATGTAATCTAATTGAAATCTTCCCGTGTCTCCCGGCCTTTTTCAAGTATACCTCCTCCTCTTGTGATTCTTGAACAGGGTATTCGCTATTACTAGCTGAAACTTGTTACAGAACTCAAATAGTTTTTCTCCTCTTTCATTCCTTGTCCCAAGCCCATATTCTCCTGTAACCTCTTCTTCTACTCCTTCCCCTACAACTGCATTCCAGTCGCCCATGATCTCTCTAAAATACTGGAGGGGACTAGGAAATGCCATTAAGGTCCTAGACCCGATGAAGGGAAACTCCTGATCTACACCTCCAAGCGGTAGAGAGTGGGCAACATCACTTCATATGATGGGTAACGTAGACAGGGACCGAAGGATGACCGGGATAAGTCATCACCCCAGCATCTGCTGGACAGGGCACCCTCTTACCCTGGAAATGAGAAATCATTTCCAAAGGCGGAAGAACCAGCTGATGGTCAACGGCATAGGATGTGGAAGGCAACGAGAAACCACCACATTAAAGAACTACGGTTATCCCAAGCATCAGCAGTAAACCATGTCAGTATCTTCTGTAAAATTTTCCGGAGATAAAATAGTCCCCCAATCGGATCTCCGGGTGGGGACTGCAAAAGATATAGACAACGTGAAGGAAATGAATCCCAATTTTAACATAGCCACTTGCAATGTGAGAACACTGCTTCAGTGTAGCAAGCTAGAAAATGTAAAACTTGAAATGGAGCGACTAGAAATCGATATCCTGGGCGTATCGGAGATGAGATGGCCCCAACCAGGTGATTTCTGGTCTGGAGAATACAGAGTCATTCACACCGGAACTGACCAAGATAGACCGGGAATGGGAGGAGTTGGAATAATTTTGAGGAAAAACTATGGCTCACGTGTCAAGGGATATGTGCAATATAGCTCTCGAATAATACTAGTCAAACTTGAAACTAAACCAAAGGACACTGTGATAATACAAATATACATGCCAACATCCAAAGAAGAAGATGCAGTCATTGACGAAATATACGAAGAAATAAGTGATGCGATGAGAAATGTTAAGGGAGATGAAAACCTGATTGCCATGGGGGACTGGAACGCGATTGTGGGTGAAGACCCGGAGGAAGGAATTGTTGGCAAATATGGACTTGGAAGAAGAAATGAAAGAGGTGATCGACTGATCGAGTTCTGCTCAAAGCACCAATTAGTTGTTGCAAACACACTTTTCCAACACCACAAACGAAGAAGATATACATGGAAGGCCCCTGGAGACCTGAGGAGACAACAGATTGACTACATTCTAGTGAAAGCACGTTTTAGGAACCAGATAAAAGATTGCAGGAGCTATCCATCTGCAGACATAGGCAGTGATCATAACCTGGTCATGATGAAAAGTTCACTGAGATTCAAACGTTTGAAGAAGAAGCCAGTAAAACTTAAATGGGAACTAGAAAAACTGAAAACTGAGGGACTGGCAAAGCACTATGCTCATGAAACAGACAACCTAATTAAAAATTTTCAACATGGTGGAGTAAATGAAGACTGGAATCAGATTAAATCTGGTATATACAAAGCAGCAGAAAAGATAGTTGGAAGAACTGAACCCAAAAACAAGAGGAAATTGATTACAGCAGATATTATTGAGCTTATAGAAAACAGAAGATTATACAAAAATGCAACTGAGGAACAAGGAAAAGCTGAATACAGAAGACTAAGGAATTTAGGTAATAGAGAAGCTAGGAAAGCAAAAGAAAATTTTCTTGGAGAAATGTGCAGGAAAGTAGAAGAAAATATGCAAAACGGAAGAACTGATTTAGCCTACAGAACAGCAAATCAATTTTTTTTAACAAACGTAAAACAGTACTCTCAGGCACAATAGAAAATAAAGAGGGGAAAATGCTGTTTGGTGAAGAGATGCTGAAGAGATGGAAAGAATACATAGAGGAGTTGTATGCTGGAACACCTCTTTCGGAGGAAGTAATAGGAAGAGAAGAGGAAGTAAACGAAGATGACAAGGGAGATGACATTCTGCAAGAAGAATTTGACAGAGCTCTAAAAGAACTACAGGACAACAAAGCAACGGGTATTGATGACATCCCTGCAGAACTAATAAAGAATGCTGGTGACGGCATGAAAATGATGCTGCTTAAACTTATTAGGTCCATCTATAACACAGGAGAGATACCGACAGACTTCCAGAAATGTATCATTGTTCCTATGCCAAAGAAGGCAGCAGCTACAAAATGTGAACAGCACCGAACTCTTAGCCTAATATCACATGCATCAAAAATTCTCATAAAAATAGTTCTGAAGAGAATTGAAGAGAAGGTGGAGGATATGCTGAGTGAAGATCAGTTTGGTTTCAGAAGGGGATCGGGAACAAGAGAGGCGTTTCTGGCACTAAGACTCATTATCGAAAAGCAATTACAGAAAAATAAACCAACTTATATTGCCTTTATAGACATGGAAAAGGCATTTGATAACGTTATCTGGCAAGAGATGTTCAGAGTGCTGAGGAAAATTGGCATAAAGTACAAAGACATCCGCGTGATACTCAGTTTCTATAAGAATGAGGTGGCAGTGATTAGGAACTTTCACCAGGAACAACAAGCAAATATTAGAAAAGGGGTAAGACAAGGATGTGCTCTCTCTCCTCTTATATTCAATGCTTACATCCAGGAAGCTATAGACCAAGTTCGAGAAACTACTGAAGTGGGGATCAAAATTAATGGGCAGAAGATAGACATGGTACGTTATGCAGATGGTATTGCTATAGTCACGGAGACAGAAGAAGATCTAGAGGAAGTCCTCAGAACAACGGAAAAAATTCTATACAATCAGTATGGAATGAGAATAAACAAGAAAAAGACTAAAGTGATGGTATGCAGTACAGGAGCAGAATATGAACCTCCGAGAATTAGAATTGGAAGAGAGGAGCTGGAAGTGATACAGGAATTTACTTACCTGGGAAGCAAAATCACAAGGGATGGTAGAAGCCGGAAAGAAATTGCGACCAGAATACAAAAGGCCAAAATTGCATTTAATCGGAGAAGGAACTTACTCACCAGCAACAACATCAGTCTGAAAATAAGGAAACGCATCATGAAAGGTTTCGTTCGGAGTGTGGCCCTATATGGATGTGAAACTTGGACAGTTGGAAGAGCAGAGAGAAGACGACTAGAGGCCCTGGAGATGTGGTGCTATAGAAGGATGATGAAGATCAGCTGGACAGACAAAGTAACAAATGAAGAGGTGCTTAGAAGAGTACAGGAAACCAGATCTCTGTGGAGGCACATCAAAACAAAAAGAGACAAACTTGTAGGGCACATCCTACGACACAACAATATCATTGGAACAATAGCAGAAGGAGTTATTGAGGGAAGGAATCGGCGGGGGCGACCAAGGATATCATACATGCAACAGATCATGAATGACGTTGGATGTAACACATATGTGGAAATGAAGAGGAAAGCAGACAGAAGAGAGGAATGGCGCTCTGCTGCAAACCAACCTCAGGGTTGAACACTAAAGAAAGAAGAAATGACTATTAGATTTTCGACCCCTTTTACATACTGCATTACCCTTTCAATATCCTCATACACTTTCTCTATCCGTTCATCTTCAGCTTGCGACGTCGGCATGTATAACTGAACTATCGTTGTCGGTGTTCGTTTGCTGTCGATTCTGATTAGAACAACCCGGTCACTGCACTGTTCACAGTAACACACCCTCTGCCCTACCTTCCTATTCATAACGAATCCTACACCTGTTATATCATTTTCTGCTGCTGTTGATATTACCCGATACTCATCTGACCAGACATCCTTGTCTTCCTTCCATTTCACTTCACTGACCCCTACTTTATCTAGATTGAGCCTTTGCATTTCCCTTTTCAGATTTTCTAGTTTCCCCACCACGTTCAAGCTTCTGACATTCCACGCCCCGACTCGTAGAACGTTATCCTTTCGTTGATTATTCAATCTTTTTCTCATGGTAACCTCCCCCTTGGCAGTCCCCTCACGGAGATCCGAATGGGGTACTATTCCGGAATCTTTTGCCAATGGAGAGATCATCATGACATTTCTTCAACTACAGGCCACATGTCCTGTGGATACACGTTAGGTGTCTTTAATGCAGTGGTTTCCATTGCCTTCTGCATCCTCATGTCGTTGATCATTGCTGATTCTTCTGCCCTTAGGGGCAATTTCGCACCCCTAGGACAAGAGAGTGCCCTGAACCTCTATCCGCTCCTCCGCCCTCTTTGACAAGGCCGTTGGCAGAATGACGCTGACTTCTTCTGCCGGAAGTCTTCGGCCGCCAATGCTGACTACTTATCAAAATTTAGGCAGTGGCGGGGATCGAACCCGGGACTGAAGACGTTTTGATTATGAATCAAAGACGCTACCTCTTTTTGTTCTTTTAATCTCATTTTGTTCGGTTTCGTTCGTTGCATCTGCTCGGGGCGGACGTCGTAAGACATCCATTTAAGTTCGTTGTTCATCTCTTAACTCAGATTTTTTTTATCACAGGGGGAACTAACCTTCTGACCGATCACGCTGAGCTACCGTGCCGGCTCCCTAGACCACGGGTACGATTTTGGGAAAGTAATACGAAACTTTAATAACTGCACAGTATTACTCAGAAGCAATATATTGAAAAGTAATAAAAAGCAAAGTAACCAAGATCAGGCGGGACAGAAAGATATAGGGGCGCGCTTGTTTTTTAATACTTCTAAAAGATCTCGTAACACATTAATGAGCTCTACCTTTAGTTGTCGCGATCGGGCTAGTCGATCTAAAAGTGATACGCGACTGCGAAATTCGCTAAAGATATTATTTAAAGACTCTTCAAGCATGTTTAAACTACATTACGTGTGACGAAGTCATCAGAGACGTTCATTGTCGGGTGTAGCGAAAATGAATCCGACAACATAATTCGAACTTTGTGTTAGCTGGGAAAAATACTCTTGGGAAACTATTATGGTTGTGGAACCCACGAAAGTTGTACGCAACAGAAAGCTATAGTTTACGTAATTCTGAATTTTATGAAATTGTGAAACGCGTGTGCGCGGAAAATTAAGAGAATCCTTTCCTTCGACGGTTGCGGGGGTAACTGATACAAACAACGCGCCAGCATGAAAATAGTTCACTTATTAGCTACCAGATATTAATTAACGGGGATCTAAAATACTGAAAACAGTGCATACACCGTTAAATTGAACCCTGCGTGCGAAAGACGATCACATCGAACATGAGAGCGAAGAATAGATATTTAAGTGCCGAATTGAGAGCCTGGGTCGTGTCGATAATTGGACATTATATGACACGTCTTATTCAGAACACGATATCTACCATTCTAATACTGAAAAGAAGGATAGGATCATCACTTCCAATCCAGATTCATATTTCATATTTAGTTACTGTAAAGAAAAGTAATAATAAACAAACTACATTTCCATTTTATCCACGATTTTGGCTTCATTACGTAGTCTTGACTACATGATAAACAATATCTGTGGGTGTTGTATACAACGTATCGTCATTATATTTAGCCAACCAATATTGTGGGACACCAAAAATGTAAATGCATGAAATTGTTCTTACAGTGGATGTATAATGTGTGAGTGCGACGAACTATATTGAGAAACTGAACATCCATCACGTGCTTGCATGTTTATCTGCGAAAATGGTCCTTGTCGGTACATCAGCATAGAGTTCGAATAGAATCGCTTGAACATTGCTAACCATTCAGATTAATCGAACATCTAAATACGCATAATGCTGGTATCACCAGGATGTGTTCTTCCTCATCACCCCCGTGGCAGTAATTGAATTAAGAGTCAGCCGAGAATAACATTTAAATCAATTGACTACCATTGAGCTAGCGTCATGAATTTTCAAACGCCCACTGCCATGTATGAAGTCGAGTGACACCACGAGTGCTAACGTCGATCGAGGGGTGTCGCCGTGATAGTATTGAAAGACATTGAACTGTCACTGACCCATCACAGAACCAATCACTTACGTACTTACAAAGCTAAAATAATGGAAACCAGTAGGTATCACAGTAAACGACATAATTAAAAATACGTGGTTAATGACATAATGCTAAAATACATCCTTTAATCTTAAATAGTGCAAATAATTTTCAAACATTTAGTAGTACAAGGTTTATACACCTGTACAACAGTACTACGTCGTAACCAATAATAAAGATGAAAATACATATCTGTATACAATACACTTGAAGAGATAAGAATTTTTATTGCGGGCGATGACGTACACAGGTCAGGTGTATCTGCACTGAACTACTAAATTATGTTTGTCACTCTCTTGTTTGCAGGACATGCCCAAGATTATTGGATATTTATTTGCCTATTTATTTACGAATTTTTAATTATGTCGTCTATTGTGATACATACTGGTTTCCATTGTAGTTGGTTTCTGAAGTGTGTGCACGATTGGTTCTGTAATGGGTCTTAATTGTATATAGATACTTAATTCTATTTTCACGTTGCATTGTTTGTTCAGTGATTGAGTTTTCGTTTTGGTGACCGTAAGCATAGCAGTTCTGACATAGTATACAGTCTGTCAATTACACCCGTATACACAGATTAACTTGTATACAGATTTTTTTAAGCAATAGAATAACTATGTATTAAATATTTCAGATCGAAGTACAATTTTGCTTTTGAAGTCATGATGGTGTTAATCCTGCTGTTTTCATACTACTCTTAGGGCCTGGTGATCACGTAGTGTATCGTCGTATTCGGTTGCCAATAAACTGGCAATGAAATTACTGGTGGTGGTAGTGATGAACATTGTAGTATTCAAATGCCCTCCCCTGTATAGGAATTATATAATGTGTGGTCGAGTACAGGTTGTGACGTTGCAACGACGACATACAGAACTTTGGGTCTAGCCATGAGTCGCGCATGGATACCAGTGAAGGCGACTGCTCGCATAAAGGGGGAAATTCGTGTTCGAGTCCCCGTCCAGCACAAATTCTCATTGCCGTAATTTCCATGTACAGCTTACGGTTGTTTGTATTCGTAACTGTGAGTACATTTCACGTAAATCGATCTTAGCTAACTTTCACTGTCTCAGTACATAGCCCGGCCCATTTGACTATTTTCGCATTGTCTCCTTTCTCGTCCACATCCTCCCCCTCCACCCCCCGTCCCTCGCCACCCCCCACTCCCCAGCGGCCATTACCTTATTTGGCTTCGGTTCTTTTTACTGTTTGATACTTCAGGGATCAATATATAGTTATAACATTTGTAATAGTTTCCAAGATTGTGTCTTTAACGTCTTCTAATAGTATCCGGTTTATCTTTTCTAGTGCAGGGATTTCTGCACATGATTCCTAGCATTTTTCTGACACTCAGTGCCCGCCTTTGCTCTTCAGCACATGCGCCACCTATCTTGTGGCCAATCACATCGCACCCCGGAACAACAGTAACACAACTCAACAATGCAATACTTGAGAAAAATCGGCTTAAGGAATACTATAAAATTTGTATTGAAACAGTATAACAATCCTTTAAAATTCCAGTAAGTAATTTTGGTAGTAAATTCCATATAGCCTATGCAACAATAAAACGGACATGTACTTCTTTTAAGAAAATATAGTTCGGTACTCATCGAATATGAGGTGTTATCAGGCAATTATTTATCAGTTCTTTGGGTTCTGTCCCTTTTCTGGATCTTTCTAAAACCAGACCCTTCATGTAATTACTTATGCCACTTCTACATCCTAAATTATATATTACTTACTGTAATACAATGCAATACAACACAATACAATACAACACAATACGACAGTCGAGCCCCCATCCTTATTAGGTTACACGTCTCGGTCACCTCTTGTTCACAATTACGGCACTTTGAACATTGGACGTTACGTTTCAGATGTGTTACGACCCGTGGCTCTACCCTTCATTCGATCCCTGCGAACACTGCATTTCAGCAGGATAATGCACGACCTTATGTTGCAGATCCTGTACGGGCCTTTCTCGATGCAGAAAATGTTCGACTGCTGTCCTGCCAGTACATTCTCCAGATTGCCATCAGGCAAAATTAGTACTCGTGTCAGAAAATCTAAGTTTAAATGTTGTGTTGGATAAATATAAAATGCAAAATTGTGATTTATCAAAAAATTAACACAGTTTAGTATGGAACATCGGTTAGGTACTATTAAAGGAACACAGTTTACGAAAACACAATTATAAATGGGCTTACGTAATGTAGGAATACTTTTGCCTGGAGAAGGGACTCAATGTGCACTTTCTTCACAGCAGAAATATTTATTTTTTTCCTTGTTTGCTTCAACACGCGAAATTTCGTAATCGCCAAAACAGTGTCTGTTCCTTCAGATATGCATTCGTGTCTAGAGGACATTGTAATGTAAGATACAGACATTGTCAAATACAGTCGTTCCAATAACAAATGATGCTAAAACTTGCTTTCAACTTACCTTACACACGAAAAGTTTCACAACTCAGATTGTGGCGATCTTATTTTATGACCCCTGCACACCTTCCGGTAGAAACGCTGAAGCGGCGCTGTTCTTGTCATGCTGAATCATAAAGCAACTTACGACGAAATTGAAACAATTGTCCTGGAGTGGAAAAGCTGCGAAATAAGGACGTGACCTTTTAGGGGGCGTCGGGGCACTTCACACGTATTTTTTCAGTGACAAAAACTAAAAACTGCTGCTTTTTGCATTGCGTCACCGTGCTTTCCCGGTGCGCGATACGCTTCCGCATTGGTGTGTGGTTAGCCGCGTGCTGCCCTATACTCCACTCGTCTGATCCACTAGCGCAGGACTGGCCAAGAACTCTTCACCAACCGTGCATTGGTACTACTACCACAAGGTGCTCAGTCTGGCTGGTACGTTTTCCCCACCTCCACCCCACTTCGTGCTGTCTGAGCGCCTCTTTTAAATGACAATACAGTCACACTGCACTCGATTGCGTTTTGTATTTCACATGTCCCAACAACATACATAAAAATTGAAACAAATTTTCTGTAGTAATTAAATATTTTTCGCGCGCTGAAGACATGATATAATATTTACATGATACACATTGTGGGCATACAGACAGACGGAAACAGTACCATAGTTTTTGCCACTCAGGTTGCCACGTAATCCTGACTTATTTAGTTACAAGAGCGAGAAAAGATCTTTCACACATAAATGTGAGTCGAAATATTATAGCACTTTTCCAATCTCATTATGTAGAAATGGCAACTCTATCTGAGCGAAAAAAATCCTGGACAAACAATCCTGCGAAGGAACATCCGCAACTGAACATTATAGTAGAGGTTGAAAGGTTCGGGCTCTCATATGCCCATCATGAGGTGTCAAATGTTCAAATGTGTTTGAAATCTTATGGGACTTAACTACTAAGGTCATCGGTCCCTAAGCTTACAGACTACTTAACCTAAATTATGCTAAGGACAAACACATACACCCATGCCCGAGAGAGGACTCGAACCTCCGCCGGGATCAGTCCATGACTGCAGCGCCTAAGACCGCTCGACTACCCGCGCGCTTCTTCAGGTGTCATGACTTTGTGCTGTGATTACTAGCGCCGTTGTGTACGATTACAGAACACGGCGCAGAGCACTCGTTGTTGATACTTTGTGTCCTGTACTCATCCACCTTGGTGCTAGGGGTGACAGCACAAAGTCATAATACCTGAAGATGGGCATACAAGAAACCGAAACCGGTCGTGTTTTAAATGGTAAGAATCTTACTGGTGCAATGGTATTTTCAATCTCTGATATCCTCGACAGATTTAATATAAAAGAATTTGTATTTGAAACGGAGATTACCTTGTAGGTCAATCAGTTACGTCTGCACATGCACAGGGGCGCTTTCAGCTCAAACTTTTTCGAAAACGGCTTGAAAACAGATGTAAGACAGGCAGTGTCCTCAAAACGTCCAGAAAACTATCCTTGTATTTCTTTCAATGTCTCAATGAGTTGTTCAGATCTCGAGTTTTCTTTAACAATATTCATCTTAGGGAATAGGACTGCGTTTGTCAGAATCTGTATCTTCTGCAACACGACGTTTTTAAAAATACAACCCCATCAAATCAGGAATTAGTTTCTTAACTTGCAGTTTCTTATTAATGGCAATGTGCAGTCAAGGCCACTTGATATGCGAGGTCTGCAATCCATTCCGGATGTTCTAAGTTTCGTTCCTTCACTATTTTTTCCTTGAATTAAAAAAAAGCGAGTTTTAAATTAAAAAATCGTGCCTTAGAAACTTCACTATTCATACGCTAAATCCTGCAAATCTAGCCCAAAGTGCTTTTTGACATATTGAATACTGAATCCCGTCTGTCCATCGTTGTAAAAGTTTGCTCTTTCACTGCCAACTAAACTTTTAAATTCTTTGTCCATGTTATTGTAATGTCGTTTCACAGCAAATACGCAGTACCTGTTGCTTATGCGACTGCGTAATGTATAATGAGAATTTTCATTCCTCTCTTCTGTCACACTCATTCATTTTCAAATGCTTGTGACGACAGATCGCTAGATTGCCTCTTTTAGTGCAGTCACTGGATCTGTGAATATCCTTCGTACCACGAACAAATATCGAACGGTAAACAGCGCTGACGCCCGAGAGAGTTGTGCCAACGAAAATGCCTCGCTGCAGTATTAAATTAAATGACGCGCTGTTGCGTATACATCAAAGAAAGACCGAGAAAAGCCGATAACGGCCGGGTCTTGGTCCCCACGCGGTCCGCACACCCCACACGTGTGAAGTCTGGCACGCCGTGCTCGGCCCTGCGCTAGTACAAGGTACGATTTTCTCTGGTTTTTTCTGTTTTCTCACATTCTGCATGCCGCACCTTTTTTTACGGTTTACTTATATCCATCTTTATTTTCCGACTATTGGCATCTCCTTCTATATTAGATAATTGTTGGCTGCAGCATGATTCTTAGAATGGAGTGAAAGTCAATGAATCACGGGAAGGTTTAATATTAGTTTTACTCAACTGTCACGTTGTAGCTGTACTGCCACTGCCCCTTTTATATTGCTTGCCTTCACCCATGTTTGGCAATGATCGGATGTTCTTTTTGTCCAACGTTGTTATTTTCTGGTATTATTTCACGGTTTCGTTCTATACAGGGCTTCACCAGACGATGTAGCTAACGCAACGGAACATGTCTTGCTTTTTAAATAAAGTAACATACCGCGGTAGCGCTGTATTTTTACTCAACAGAAGGTATTTGCCCTTCTTGTACAGTGTACGGAGAACTCTCCGTTTGATTCCCGGAACGGTGCGAAACTTACACCACACATATATGCAAGCGGATCACGTAAGCCATTACCTCCGCTTCGTTGAGCTTTGAAATCAGTGTCCAACCCCCGTCAGTAAGGGACTAAACGTTAACATTTGCAGTATTTCTTATTTCTAGCTGAATTCTTGCACTGATTTTAACAGCTCAACGACTTGTTGTATTACACATGTAGAGTACATAATTTCTTTCCGAAATTTACAACACTATTGCAATGGTTATTATTATCATTATTTTTATTTGACCAAGTGCAAGAGCAACAAACGGTTTAAAACGCTCTACTGACAGTCATTCTTATTATGAACGACAGCATCACAGTTCTTCAGTGTATTTTTCTTGAAATGCGAGTGACTTAGATCACTGCTTCCATAGGAATAGAAGCGATATCACTGCTGCAGTAAGCATCTACTTTTCTGTCGATTGTTCTACGCTAAGTTTGAAATGTTTCATTGAGCTTATGTAAGAAGTGACACACATTTGTGTACATGATGTCCAGCTTTTGAACAAAGTAAGCGGCTATGTTTAGTGACTTTGATTTAGTGCAGTACGATTTCACAGTATGATTTCAAGGTAAGAAGAATAATATACGCATGTTCAGAAGAAAACGAACACCTTGAACGACTAGAGGTAGCACATTCCTATTCACAGAATATGGAAATTTGTATGTTCTAAAGAAATGATTAACATTTGAGCTACACTTCTGGCCATTAAAATTGCTCTACAAGAATAAATGCAAATGATAAACGGGTGTTCATTGGACCAATACATTATACTAGAACTGACATGTGATTACATTTTCAGGCAATTTGGGTGCATAGATCCTGAGAAACCAGTATCCAGAAAAACCACCTCTGGCCGTAATAACGGCCTTGATACGCCTGGGCATTGAGTCAAACAGAGCTTGGATGGCGCGTACAGGTACAGCTACCCACGCAGGTTCAACACGATACCACAGTTCATCAAGAGTAGTGACTGGCGTATTGTGACGAACAAGTTGCTCAGCCACCATTGATCAGACGTTTTCAATTGGTGAGAGATCTGGAGAATGTGCTGGCTAGGGCCGCTGTCGAACATTTCCTGCATCCAGAAAGGCCCGTACAGGACCTGCAACATGCGGTCAGGCATTATCCTGCTGAAATACAGGGTTTCGCAGGAATCGAATGAAGGGTAAAGCCACAGGTCGTAACACATCTGAAATGTAACGTCCATTGCGCAAAGTGCAGTCAATGCGAACAAGAGGTGACCGAGACGTGTAACCAATGGCACCCCATACCATCATGACGGGTGATACGGCAGTATGGCGATCACGAATACACGCTTCCAATGAGCGCTAACCTCGATGTCTCCAAACATGGATACGACCAGCATGATGCTGTAAACAGAACCTGGATTTATCCGAAAAAATGACGTTTTGCCATTCGTGCACCCAGGTTCGTCGTTGAGTACAGCATCGCAAGCGCTCCTGTCAGTGATGCAGCGTCAAGAGTAACCGAGCAATGGTCTCCGAGCTGATAGTCCATCCTGCTGCAAACGTCGTCGAACTGCTCGTGCAGATGGTTGTTGTCTTGCAAACGTCCCCATCTGTTGACTCAGGAATCGAGACGTGGCTGCACGATCCGTTACAGCCATGCGGATAAGATGCTGTTATCTCGATTGCTAGTGATACGAGGCCATTGTGATCAAGCACGGCGTTCCGTATTACCCGCCTGAAACCACTCATTCCATATTCTGCTGACAATCATTGGATCTCGACCAACGCGAGCAGCAATGTCGCGATACGATAAACCGCAATCGCGATAGGCTAGAATCCGACCTTTATCACAGTCGGAAACGTGGTGGTACGTATTTCTCCTCCTTACACGAGGCATCACACCAACGTTTCAACACGCAACGCCGGTCAACTGCTGTTTGTGTATGAGGAATCGGTTGGAAACTTTCCTCATGTCTGCACGTTGTAGGTGTCGTCACTGGCGCCATCCTTGCGTGAATGCTCTGAAAAGCTAATCATTTGCATATCACAGAATCTTCTTCTTGTCGGTTAAATTTCGCGTCTGTAGCACGTCATCTCCGTGGTGTAGCAATTTTATTGGCCAGTTGTGTATGCTGGCCTCAGGATCAAGGTCAACATCGATATCTCCCCACAGCACAGACTACGGGTAAAATGTTCCTACGGCTCTCGTTTTCGCTCTAAACAGGCGGTAACAGAACCGTGTGACTTCGGGCTCACACGGTGCGTCACAGGTGTAGTCGCGAATTGTATCGACAAATCAGTGACTTTGACAGGGGGCGCATTTAACGACACGAGAGAAGTGATGTATCCATCTGAAAACTTTCGGCTCATGTGGGACAGAGCGTTTCGGGGTGCAATGGGTGTGTGCAGAATCGTTGACGAAGGCCGTAGAACACGACGAGATGGGTCAGTTCGCACCATCCTTTGCAAGTAACAAGAATATCGACGCCTCATCCGAATGGAATTGCAGAACAGATCTGTGTTTTCCTCGCCTTTAGTGAAACACATCGTACACTATCAGGTGTCACAGTCCGCCGCCGTTTATTACGGCATGGGGTACGGTCATATCGTCTCCTTCTCCGCCTACCTTTGTCGAATGTGCAGATGCATGCTAGACAGCAATAGTGGATGGAATGACGACACTGCGTACAGGAATGGCATCTGATAGAGTTATCGGACGAATGCTAGTACTGTTTGTATGAAATTGATGGCCGCATTTTGGTTTGCTGGAGGCAGGGTTAGCGGCTTCGCCAACTCAAGGCCTTATAGTGTGGGGTGCTATTGGGTACAGCCACAAATCACAGGTAGTGCGCGTCCATGGCATTGTGACCATGTGAGCTACCTGAATGACATTGTGCGTCCCGTAGCCATAGCTTTTCTGTACAACACCCGATACATGATTTTTCAGCAAGACAACGCACGACCACATGTTGCTGCACCAACACGTTGCTTCTTCGTGTCACAGGATATCAGCCTTATTCCCTGGCCTACTAGATCATTAGACTTTTCGCCAGGCAAAAACGACTGGTGCTGCACAATGAGCCAGTGCCAACGACCACAGATGGTCTTTCGAACCACGTGAATGCAGTATGGATAACTATACCACAGGTCGCCAATCGCAACGTATATGCGTCGATGCCATCACACATGGAACAAGATATCATGGCCCATGTCTCACCTTTTGCCTATTAGGCATCAGAATACACACAGAACCGAGATGACAGATTTGCTATTCATTTCTGCAGAACATACTAATGTACACTCCTGGAAATTGAAATAAGGACACCGTGAATTCATTGTCCCAGAAAGGGGAAACTTTATTGACACATTCCTGGGGTCAGATACATCACATGATCACACTGACAGAACCACAGGCACATAGACACAGGCAACAGAGCATGCACAATGTCGGCACTAGTACAGTGTATATCCACCTTTCGCATTAATGCAGGCTGCTATTCTCCCATGGAGACGATTGTAGAGATGCTGTATGTAGTCCTGTGGAACGGCTTGCCATGCCATTTCCACCTGGCGCCTCAGTTGGACCAGCGTTCATGCTGGACGTGCAGACCGCTTGAGACGACGCTTCATCCAGTCACAAACATGCTCAATGGGGGACAGATCCGGAGATATTGCTGGCCAGGGTAGTTGACTTACACCTTCTAGAGCCCGTTGGGTGGCACGGGATACATGCGGAAGTGCATTATCCTGTTGGAACAGCAAGTTCCCTTGCCGGTCTAGGAATGGTAGAACGATGGGTTCGATGACGGTTTGGATGTACCGTGCACTATTCAGTGTCCCCTCGACGATCACCAGAGGTGTACGGCCAGTGTACGAAATCGCTCCCCACACCATGATGCCGGGTGTTGGCCCTGTGTGGCTCGGTCGTATGCAGTCCTGATTGTGGCGCTCACCTGCACGGCGCCAAACACGCATACGACCATCATCGGCACCAAGGCAGAAGCGACTCTCATCGCTGAAGACGACAAGTCTCCATTCGTCCCGCAATTCACGCCTGTCGCGACACCACTGGAGGCGGGCTGCACGATGTTGGGGCGTGAGCGGAAGACGGCCTAACGGTGTGCGGGACCGTAGCCCAGCTTCATGGAGACGGTTGCGAATGGTCCTCGCCGATACCCCAGGAGCAAAAGTGTCCCTAATTTGCTGGGAAGTGGCGGTGCGGTCCCCTACGGCACTGCATAGGATCCTACGGTCTTGGCGTGCATCCGTGCGTTGCTGCGGTCCGGTCCCAGGTCGACGGGCACGTGCACCTTCCGCCGACCACTGGCGACAACATCGATGTACTGTGGAGACCTCACGGCCCACGTGTTGAGCAATTCGGCGGTACGTCCACCCGGCCTCCCGCATGCCCGCTATACGCCCTCGCTCAAAGTCCGTCAACTGCACATACGGTTCACGTCCACGCAGTCGCGGCATGCTACCAGTGTTAAAGACTGCGATGGAGCTCCGTATGCCACGGCAAACTGGCTGACACTGACGGCGGCGGTGCACAAATGCTGCGCAGCTAGCGCCATTCGACGGCCAACACCGCGGTTCCTGGTGTGTCCGCTGTGCCGTGCGTGTGATCATTGCTTGTACAGCCCTCTCGAAGTGTCCGGAGCAAGTATGGTGGGTCTGACACACCGGTGTCAATGTGTTCCTTTTTCCATTTCTAGGATTGTACATGTCCTGTGAATATGAACGTCCTATCACTAGATATTTACTAAATGAGTGTATATCACAAAATGTTGGTTTCAGAGAGTATCCTAGTACTCAGTTGGATACTAATATTCTGTCATCTTAAAATCTGTGTCATTCATCGAGTTTTAGATCTCAAGGAAACATCACTAATTTTATCTCATATGTTAAGCAGGAATCGATCCGGTGTCAAAATTAGGACCATAATTCTGATAGTACACAGTTTTGACCTTCTGAAAGTACTGCTTTTAAACTTACTCTCGCGCCTGCTGTCACTCTCTTCGCTCCGCTATAGCAGAATAAAACCCGAACGCGAGGTACTGCACAGTGGAGTCTTAACAGAGTCGTGAAATACAACTGTGACATTGCTGACACGCTCCGTTCACTGTGCAAAAATGCATTGCTTTTTAACCCCGAGCTAGTGCCTTAGATGTCTTTGCTTGGAACATTTTTGTGCTGTGATTCACTGTAAATGAATTAAATGAATTAGTGAGTCCTTAAAGATGTACCGTAGAACGCTTCTGTCATGCGTTTTCTTCATTGGATTTTTAAGCTAGCAGTGTTGACGTGAAGCACATATGCAGAAGAAGCTCTTTTACGAAACGTGACTAACATGATTAAATCGCAAATAAAAAATCACTAACTTCATTTCATTATAATTCTGCAGTCGCTTGGTTTATTCATTCTTCTTTTGCAGAATATCAATACGAGAATAGTGTTAAAAAATACTGAGCATGTGCAAGAGGTTAACACACACTGAAATGCCAGAGAAATTGGTATAGGCATGCGTATTTAAATACAGAGCTACGTAGACAGGCAGAATACGGCTCTGCTGTCGGCAACGCCTATATAAGATAACAAGTGTTTGGCGCAGTTGTTAGATCGGTTACTGCTGCTACAATGACAGGTAATGAAGGTTGAAGTGGGTTTGAACGTGACGCTATAGCCGGCGATGGGGCACAGCATCTCCGAGGTAAAGATGAAGTGGGGATTGTCCCGTATGAGCATTTCACCAGTGTACTGTGAGTATTAGAAATCCGGTAAAACGTCAAATCTGCGACATCGCTGCGGCCAGAAAAAGATCATGTAAGAACGGGACCAACGACGGCTGAAGAGAATCGTTGAACGTGACAGAAGTGTGAACCTTCCGCAAAGTGTTGTAGTTTTTAATGCTGGGCGGTCATGTGTCAGCGTGCGAACCATTCAGCGAAACATCATCCATATGGGCCTACTCGTGTACCCTTGATGACTGCACGACTCAAAGTTTTACGCCTCGCCTGGGCCCTTCATTACCGACATTGGACTGTTGATGACTGCAAACATGTTGTCTGGTCTTAAGAGTCTCATTTCAAATTGCACAGAGCGGATGGACGTATACGGGTATGAAAACAGTTGGGCGTGGGACGTGTGCAGTTGGAGTGATACGGTACCCCTTATACGTCTAGATACGACTCTGACAGGTAACACATACGTAAGCATCCGGTCTGATCACCTGCATCCAATCATGTCGATTGTGCATTCCAATGAACAATTCCAGCAGACAATATGACACCCCACATGTTCAGACTTGCTACAGGATGGGTTCAGGAACACTCTTCTGAGTTTAAACACTTCCACTGGCCATCAAATTCGGAGACATGAACGTTATTGAGCGTATCTGGAATGCCTAAGTTATCTCCACCCCCTCGATTTATGGACAGCCCTGCAGGATTCTTGGTTTCAGTTCCCTCCAGCACAAATTCACATATTAGTCGAGTACATGCCACATCGTGTTGTGGCACTTTTGCATGGCCAAGGAGGCCCTACAGGATATTACGCAGGTGTACCCGATTCTGTGGCTCTTCAGTGTACTGTGTACTCACGTTTCTCAGTATTTGTCGTATAGGATGCGTTCTCGAAAGAGATGGAGGCACTTGATTATTATTACATGTCAACCGTATAATCAGTTTTGCTAATTTCACACAAATATTCATGTACTATTTTCGAGGGTAATGGTCGTGGGTGAGAAATCGCCGAAAATTTTCTTAAAATGAACTAGTTTACTTGCTTTGCCTCCACCAAAGATAATCAGGTTATTTCTCTGAGTTTTGACGAAAGCTTTTGAAATTCCAGCGGATTGCAATTCTGTCAGGTAACTCCCTAACAGGCCACCAAGATATCAGTCGGAGTCACCCCTGCATGGAAACACTGAGCAGTGCCACAGTATGACGCTAAATCAGTAGAGGTCACTCGACAACATGAAAAAGACCGGCACAATCTGCAACTTTGACTGCGAGCGAGGTGGTACACCTGTCGCGTTCAATGTGCGACAGTTTTCCTGAATCAGTAAGGGTAGATGCTGTGAAAATAATTCGGCATTCAGTGCCACCTGAACTGACCTTCGTTTCTACAGTATCCAAAATTACAGGATCCAAGTTAAAATACAGAATACGATAGAAATTCATTTCAGATGATTATCACAGAACAAAGAGCGCTGATGTCACATCTAGAAGATCTTTCGGTGACGCAAAATTATGAATGTTGTGAACATTATTAATAACGTCTCTCTCCATTGTAAAATGCAAGCTTTTACGTTCGGAATTATATCACGTGTTATATTTTTCCGAATGGACAGTAATTCTCATTCATTATAAGAAAGAGATTGCGTATGATTAAGGACGTAGTGACTTCAGGCAACGATAACACTTTGGCAGAAAGTGTCTCTGTTGCCTTGAAGAGTAATTCTTAGCGCCTATCATCCATAATTGCTACTGGCTGCATGTGGGTATCTGTGGAGCTATGATCGCTACAACAGGAGGATGCGTAACTGCCCAAAATAATCTGTAGAAGGCTGAAATTAAATGCCATATCTATGAAACCACATATTACAGCAAACTTGACTGGTTCTGCCAGATTTTCTCTAACAGCCAACTAGACAGCACAAGCAGGGAAGCCGAACGCAAAAGACACAAGCCAACCTCATACTACTCCACACAACCATCGGACAATTTTATAATCCATCTGACCTCTCAGACGACGAATTAACATATTACAAGTCAGTTGGCACTGCAACTGTCGCAGGGGATATAAAAAAGAAGGTTCAAATGACTCTGAGCACTATGGGACTTAACATCTAAGGCCATCAGTCGCCTACAACTTAGACTACTTATACCTAACTAACATAAGGACATCACACACATCCATGCCCGAGGCAGGATTCGAACCTGCGACCTTAGCGATCGCGCGGATTCAGACTGTAGCGCCTAGAGCCTCTCGGCCACTCCGGCCCGCCGGACCAGCTACACTAACATTTTCGAACACCCAAGCGTGTGGCGTCCCTACTGGCACAAATCCGCCAGTAGCCTTACTAGCCCTCGAGACTACAGTCGAAGCTTTTTTTTTTTCCTCACGGCACCGTCCTTGACACTTCTTCCTCTCTGCCCCTGAAATAGCAGCCCTTCAGTCGCTTTGTGCCTGTCTACTCGATGGGACCGTATTAGTTCGTGATCTAACCCATACGTATGGACAACATCGCAGACCCGCATGATCTGACTCCTCGATTCAAAAACTGACCATTTTTGGACAGATGACAGCACAACTTCTCGTGTTTGTTATCATGATAGGTCGGGCTTAGAGGGGCTCCATCTCTTCTAAAAAAATAAAAAAAAATATTAAAGTTGTAACGATATTCGTTTGTTTGACCGTAATGTGCACTCTTAAACATAGCGAAATAGGATGAAATAAAGCTACACGTACTGCCCCTCTCAGGCCATTCACTACCGACCGGACCGGCTGTCGTTTCAACTTGAACAGCCATCATTGTAACATTCCTCAGTGAAAAGTGATTACTTACTTCGTTACAAGCAACAGCTGTATCCTCAGTTTCACATTTATCTTCTGTTATTGTTTAAAGACTATTACATTTCATGTTGGAGTTGTTGTTGTTGTTGTCGTTGTTGTGGTCTTCAGTCCTGAGACTGGTTTGATGCAGCCCTCCATTCTACTCTACCGTGTGCAAGCTTCTTCATCTCCCAGTATTTACTGCAACCTACATCCTTCTGAATCTGCTTAGTGTATTCATCTCTTGGTCGCACTCTACGAGTTTTACCCTCCACGCTGCCCTCCAATGCTAAATTTGTAATCCGTTGATGCCTCAGAACATGTACTACCACCCGATCCCTTCTTCTTATCAAGTTGTGCCACAAACTCCTCTTCTCCGCAATCTTATTCAATACCTCCTCATTAGTTATGTGATCTACCCATCTAATCTTCAGCATTCTTCTGTAGCACCACATTCCGAAAGCTTCTATTCTCTTCTTGTCCAAACTATTTATCGTCCATTTTTCACTTCCATAAAGGCCACACTCCATACAAATACTTTAAGAAACGACTTCCTGACACTTAAATCTATACTCGATGTTAACAAATTTCTCTTCTTGAAAAACGCTTTCCTTGCCATTGCCAGTCTACATTCTATATCCTCTCTACTTCGACCATCATCAGTTATTTTTCTCCCCAAATAGCAAAACTCTTTTACTACTTTAAGTGCCTCATTTCCTAATCTAATTCCCTCAGCATCACCCGACTTAATTTGACTACATTCCATTATCCTCGTTTTGATTTGGTTGATGTTCATCTTATATCCTCGACGTGGTAGCTGTAGGTCATCACACATTGCAGGATCATCACTGGAGTAGGTTTGGTGATAACAGCATCGTGAACCGAGGGATAGAGCACGAGATATTTCACTTTTGTTCAAGCGCTGAAATAAGAATTCATGGGACCTCGAAAGGGCAGGAAGCTACCTCCGTCGCATCGATGGAGCGACAGTAGACCAAAGCTGGCCAAGTCATCACGATGAGCTTCAGAGTGTGGACGCGAATAGTTTCAGAGGAGGACATCAGTATACGAAGAGGTAGGAACTAAAAATAAGACACAGTTGCGGAGGACAGACACACCTTGGCAATCAGCAGACGGACGAGTCCAAGGGATGGATCATTGAAGAAAAAAGAGTAGTGCGTCCGAGAAACACATTTTTATAAGAATAATACTGAACTGATTTCTATTTCTAAGAGTGTTTCTAAAGAGTTCCCACTGGATTTAGGACACCACAATTGTCGTAATGAGACAGTGACTTGTCTGATATCACTTCAGACTCAAAAGTTTAAACAGACAATCGTGTAGGGACAACGCGTTGTGGCTTGACTGAGCTCGGACCTATATCAAATGGCTGTCTACTTCCGTTAAGTCTAAGTTTTGTATTTGTTCATTTCATGTTAAATAAGTTGAATACGTACATTCGCTTAGTCAAGCAAGTCTTCGAATGAAGCACTAGTGTAATGACATCCAGAGATTTATGGGTCTATATGACATTATGGTTTATTTAGAGGGATAGATATGGGGCCAGTAGATGGCATAGTAAAATGCTGGAACTGGTAGCCTTCAAACAAAATAAAATAACATTCTAAGTTGCACGGTTGTTGGTGAATTTCATTGACATTAACAATTAATTAACCAGCCGATGTCCCCTGTCCCTACTGAATATTGCTGAGTGGTTAGTGTGACCTACCGTCTTGTTAGGTGGCTTGCTTCGGGCCCGATACTTGCTAATGTTTGGTGGTGCACTGGAGCTGCGTGGACTAAGCCTCGTGATAATAATTGATGAGCCACTTTACGGACTCGTAGCAGTTCTGTGTCACATGATTCAGAATGGCTGAGAGAGTGATACGATGACTCCGTGCCACACCCCCCCCCCCCCCCCCCCCTCCACATACCCCATCCAACGATGCCAATGGCAGAGGATGACGAAGCACTCGGTCTGCACCGATGGGCTAGCCATTGCATACTTTTCCCACATGCCCCACATTCCACTTCAGAGACGCCAGTGACATCGCGTTGGTTATCGTAATAAGTGCTTTGCTAGCTAGTTTCAACATTTAATAATTATTTGCCTTTGCCATTGTCATTTGTCAATGGGTAGGGCAGCAACTCGCGGTACACCGCTGACTGGCTTATGGCTCGCCAATAGAAGACGGACTATCATGTTTAAGAATGACCTGTATCACATTTTGGAACGCAGCGAATAACATTAAAGGATTATACTCACTGCTTAGTAATTATCTGAATGTAACAAATGTATCAATAATTAGTAACTCAAGAGATACAACACAACTTTTTGTGGATGTATCATAAATTTGGTAGGCATGTAGTTAATTTTTAGCGTAAATGTGGCAAGCGTCCTGGTGTTATGTGTACATTTATTTTCAGTCTGAGAGTGAAGTTTGCCAAAAGTTTATGTTACCCAAAGTGACGTTTCTAATAGAAAAACAAATTATGAGCAACTTCTATTATACAATGACAGTGTACGTAGTAGAAAATTTGTGACTGCTTTCTTACGAACAGATTGGGTATATCATTTCTGGACTGTTTTTGATGTATCACTTTTAAGACGACTGACTTTTCTTGGGAATCATTTGACATCAATCTAACGTTTGACAACAAAACTATAACTCGTTCGTTAACCATCACCAAGCACTGAGCAAGACTGTTTGATGACCACACTTACAAAGTTGCTCCCTTAACCTCGCGTGTGGCATCTCCACCGGAATCTGCCATCTCTGCCTTGATTCGTCACGTTAATTTCTGTTAATCTCTCAAAAGTTCTTTTTAATCTGTAGCATTTCATACAGGTAACGCCAAATTTAGTAAGTATTCAGGTATGGACAGATTTGTTTTTTAATAAATTGTTTATTAATTATCATCAATTGAATCTCTGCATATGGCCACAATTTTTGCATAGAAGTTTCTACGATCTGTCCTAACTCAAGGACAAAGTCTCCTACGACTCAAAATGTCCCATACACCCAGTTCCTTGGCCATCTGATGTAGTGGAGCGGATAACCAGCCTGCCTCCTTTGACACAGAGTCGCCGTTGCAGTGAACGTAAATAGGTATCGATATTAGATTATGAGATCGAAATTAGATTATTACCTACAACTTGGCATACACGTCACTAGTTCTCCCTCGCCAGAATTTCTTCTCTTCCTCGTCTTGCCGTAAGTACTTCACACCTATGTCAAAAATGCTACTCAAAACTGACACACTGACTTCGTGAATTTCTAAAATCGAATACTAAGACTCTGTCACCAGCTGTGTTTTCGTGTCTTCCATTATACGTTGACGATTTTTAGTGGATGGCTGCATATCTTTTTTTTCTAATCCCACGTAAAGTATATTAGGCTTAACGAGTGGTGTAGCTCCTTATAAAATTTAAATTTATCTTTTAAATATCATTCAATCGGAAGGCTCGTACAGACGCATAGACGCCCGTACGGAGCACATATAAATAGGCACCCCTGACGGTGAGAAGCAAGAAGCAACTGAAAGAGTTCAAGAGGAAAAAAGTCACCTGGTCTGGATGGAAACCTAGTTCGGTTCTACGGAGAGTACTCTTCGGTATTGGTTCATTACTTAGCTTGCATGTACCGCGAGTCTCTCCCAGCACTAGATCCCAAGCGACTAGAAAAATGTTCGGACGAGTACTGCATATAAACAAAGAACGGATTTGCAAAATTACGCTGTAATACGCTTAGCAATGATCTGCCGTAGAGTTTAGAAGGTATTCTAACTTCAGATATAAACGTTCCCTTGGGACAGAAAAGCTTCTGTCCACAAATCAGCACTGATTTGGAAAGCTGCCGCCAGTGCGAATCTTATCTTGCCCTTCTCCCAAATGATTTCATGCGAACTATGGATGAAGGGAAAAAGGCAGATTCCATATTCCTAGATTTCCAGAAAGCGTAAGACATCGCAGAATAACACTGATAGTTCCCTAAATACAGATATAACGTGATTAAATATATAGAAGAATGCGTAGTATAAAAGTACTCCCTGTTCTCTTTTCAGTTGTATTTAGTTTAAAGACCAAATTTTATGCCGTAGCAGCTGCTACTTTCTACTCCTGGAGCTGCTCCTAAATGCATATTAGGCAGAAGCTGATCTCATTTTTTATTGTCTATCTTATGTCAGTGACAAAAACTTGTGGCGACAGCTAATACGATTGCACAACAAGTATCTAAAAGAGAACTGCGTAACTTTCATTCTATAAAATCAAGTGGATGCTCTGATATCAAAACAACGGCAACAGATCACAAAGAGTGTTTCCTGCATTATGGATAATGGTGGGCACAAATAAAATGTAACCGAAATTTTTGTTTTTCTAAGTAACCTCTATTTATTCATCAACACCAACTCTTTGCCCTTCAACGTAATCATCCTCAAGTATAATACACTTGTGCCAGAGCTTCTTCCAACATTGAAAGCATTACTGGAACTCAATTTTCGTTATGTTTTTCAGCTCCTTCAGCCATTCTACTTTCATCTAATCTATGGTGGAACAATGACGTTCTTTCATGGTTCCGTTCAGCCTCTGACATACACTATTGGCCATTAAATGTGCTACACCATGAAGATGACATGCTATAGACGTGAAATTTAGCCGACAGGAAGAAGATGCTCTGATATGCAAAAAATGGGCTTTTCAGAGCATTCACACAAGATTGGCGCCGCTGGCGACACCTGCAACGTGCTGACGTGAGGAAAGTTTTCAACTGAGTCAACAGATGGGGATGTTTGCAAGACAACAACCATCTGCGTTAACAGTTCGACGACGTCTGCAGCATCATGGACTATCAGCTCGGAGACCATGGCTGCGGTTACCCTTGACGCTGCTTCACAGACAGGAGCGCGTGCGATGGTGTACTCAACGACGAAACTGGGTGCACGAATGGCAAACCGTCATATTTTCGGATGAATCCAGGTTCCGTTTACAGCATCATGATGGTCGCATCCGTGTTTGGCGACATCGCGGTGAACGCACATTGGAAGCGTGTATTCGTCATCGCCATACTGGCGTATCACCCGGCGTGGTGGTATGGGGTTCCATTAGCTACACGTCTCGGTCACCTCTTGTTCACAATTACGGCACTTTGAGCATTGGACGTTACGTTTCAGATGTGTTACGACCCGTGGCTCTACCATTCATTCGATCCCTGCGAAACCCTGTATTTCAGCAGGATAATGCCTGACCGCATGTTGCAGGTCCTGTACGGGCCTTTCTGGATGCAGGAAATGTTCGACAGCGGCCCTAGCCAGCACATTCTCCAGATCTCTCACCAATTGAAAACGTCTGATCAATGGTGGCCCAGCAACTGGTTCGTCACAATACGCCGGTCACAACTCCTGATGAACTGGGGTATCGTGTTGAAGCTTCATGGGCAGCTGTACCTGTACACGCCATCCAAGCTCTGTTTGACACAGTGCCCAAGCGTATCAAGGCCGTTATCATGGCTAGAGGTGGTTGTTCTGGGTACTGATTTCTCAGGATCTATGCACCCAAATTGCGTGAAAATGTAATCACATGTCAGTTCTAGTATAGTATATTTGTCCAATGAATACCCGTTTATCATCTGCATTTCTTCTTGGTGTAGCAGTTTTAATGTCCACTAGTGTACAAAGCAGTCGCAGTGGGCCAACCCGGCGAATACGTTAGTCGTCATAACTAAACGGTTTTGTTTTTTGACAAAAAATCGGCAAACAACTATTGTGATGTCAGCGGGAGCATTATCGTGACGCTATTTTCACGAGTGGTATTACCACAATTCAGGTCGTTTCCTCCAAACTGCTTCAAGCAACGGTGCCTATTTTCCAGGTGGAATTCCTTACTGACGTACGACCACAAGACAGGAATTCATGATGCACTTTCCCACCGTAATCGAAGAAAACTGTGAGAAAAACCTTCACATGAGACCGACCTTGTCGAAATTTTTCAGTCTTGGTTCTTCGTGCAGTTTCCGTTGGGACAAGTGGGCTTTGGTTCCAACATGTTACCGTGGATCTATGATTCGTCACCTGTTATAAACTTTTTCAGAAGTTCTGGGTTGTTGTCGACTTCATACAGCAATTCCTGAGCGATATTAGCTCGACGTGGTTTTTGTCGAAATTCAAGAATTTCGGAACGAACTTTGCTATAACACTGTTCAAGCCTGAGTCAAAGAATATGCCGACATCGTCAGTAACCTCTCTGATGGCGACTCGACCATTTTCCAGAACCATTTTCTTTACTTCTCCCACACTGTCATTGGTAATTGACGCACTAGGGCGTCCAGGGCTGTCGTCGTTCAACGTTTTCTCGACCCTCTTTGAAACGCTTATACCACTCCTAAACCCTTGTCTTACTCATAGAAGATCTCCCAAAAGCAATAGTCAACATTTGATATGTGTTGATGTACTTTATTTCATTTTTCAAGCAAATTTTGAGGCAAACTCTATGATTCATCTTTGTCGAAAGTATATTTTATCCGACCATTCAAAACACGAATAACGTTTTAGACTGTCAATAATAAACTAAACATTCAAAACAACTGAAAATTTAAACAAACATCAGGAACATTTGTAATAACAAGACGATAAAATTTTGAATCTCATTATTGTTGTTGTGGTCTTTTCAGTCCAGAGACTGGTTTGATGCAGGTCTCCATGCTACTCTATCCTGTGCAAGCTTCTTCAACTCGAAGCAACTACTGCAACCTACATCCTTTTGAATCTGTTTAATGTATTCATCTTTTGGTATCCCTCTACGATTTTAACCCTCCGCGCTTACCTCCAAAACTAAATTGATGATGTCTTGATGCCTCAGAACGTGTCCTACCAACCGATCCCTTCTTTTAGTCAAGTTGTGCTACAAACTCCTCTTCTCCCCAGTTCTGTTCAGTACCTCCTCACTAGTTCCATGATTTACCCATCTAATCTTCAGCATTCTTCTGTAGCGGCACATTTCGAAAGCTTCTATTCTCTTTTTGTCTAAAGTATTTATCGTCCATGTTTCACTTCCATACATGGCTACACTACACTTCTTTGCTTAGAACTGGTTTTTCATATGAGCTCTTATATTCATACAAGTGGTCCGTAGTTTAATGAATGGCACAATAAATTATGAAACTCTGTAGAAGCCAAGGTTAAGTTTCTCTTATTAAACCGGACTCCATTTCAGTCTCTAATATAAGACAAACATGGTTTGTTGTTATTTTTGTCATAGATTTACGTATTTCCACTGTTGTATTACTAGAGTTGGATGAGAAGCAGTGAAAACACTGCCGTAGCATGAGGGATGTGCGTCTGACGGTCTGACTCTGTCTATATTTCATAGGAGAACGTCAGCTGAAGTAGTGTAGCGAGCGGCGACGGCTGTGTCTGAGTCAGTTGCAGTGAATAGTGACTGAAAGTGCGGGGTGCCAGTTCAGGCGCCCTAACAGTATGTTTAGGAAACACGAACAACTTGCACGAATAAAGACTGAAGTTGCTCGTGGTCGGATAGCACAATAATGTTTTCCTGGACGGCACCTTCTGGCACTGCAATCCATCATCCTTCATTACAATGCAGGATCTCCCAAGGCGAACCCTTTTCTGCAGCTAAGATGAACAATTGCTCATAGCTATTGAGGTACGGATTTTGGGGCCTATGTTTACTGGACATTTTTTTCTTGATTCGGTCTATATTGCATATGTTGCAGTGGAAGAAATTTGTTTCACAGCATCCAAGAAAACATGTGCCCGTAGCTCTTAATGTATGGTGTTTTGAGCCCATGTTTATTAGACTTTTTTCCTCTTGTTACGTGAGGAATCCATTCCTCACGTTTTTCCGTTGAAAACCATGTGTTCCAACCTCTGATGTGCTCTATTATTTTATCCTCTGCAGCTCCTTCGAGTACTGTCGGAACTGTTTCAACACGTGATTACTTGATGTGTTTTCCGCCTATGTTCCTGCCCTTCGTCGTTTCTGTGGAGAGTCACATTGCTCCTTATTTCAACAGTCCACCTAATTCATCATCCTTTCTAGAGCATCACATCTCAAACGCTTCGATTTTCTGCATTTCCGATTTTCCTGGAGACCATGATCAACACAATGCCGTGCACATAATGTATTTCTCAGTAATGTCTTACTCAAATTGAGACCGATGCTTGACACCAGTAGATTTCTTTTGACCAGGAATTTTCTCCCTGCCTGTGCTAGTCTACTATTAATGTATTCCTTACCTCGTCCGTCAAGTGTTACTTTGTTTCCGAGGCACCTGAATGCATTCACTTCATCTCGCCATCCACTGTCTTGATGTCAAGTTTGTCGGTAATCACAAATATACAACTCCTCATCACATTCCACTTTCTTCGCTTTACTTTATGTTCGTATTCTGTATTCATTAGACTGTTCTTTCCATCCAACATGTGCTGCAATTCTTTTCACTGACGACAATAATATCGTCCGCAAAAATTATCATAAATACTGAAGTGTATGTGTCTGCGTGTATATGTACGAAAGCAAATACTATTGTCATAGTTAGTGAGAAAAAAATTCACCATATTTTAGAGATATACAAGGCGTATATTTTTAATACCCAAAAGAAGAAATTCAGTAATCCGTTCTGACTCTAAAGTAAGAAGAAAATTTGTCACACAGTACGCACACAAACACAGCGCAACGAAGAGAAGTGATGGCCTTCATATCTAATACGTATAAGTGGCACATACATGAATAACTTTGTGAATGCAGTAGATTACTTTGAACATCTATTAGGTTTCCGTTTATAGTGCAGTCGGACTTTCCTTGCCTCTGTGTTCATAAATGCAGCATGCATTTTGTAAGTAGGTTGTTTATGTGTTTGTATGTTGGCAGCGCTATGTCGCGCTCTGCATTAATAAATCTGACAGCGCTGTGTGCACACTGTAAGAGACTCTGTGGCTGGTAGGACTCGCAGTTGGAGGTGAATAGCCAGCAGTGATGCAAGTTGGGAGCGAGTAGTCAGGAGTGATGGAGGTTAGAAGTTAATTATTAGCAGTGTTGGAGGTTTGCAGTATTACCGAGGGCGGACGGTCTGAATGTGTATCCCTCATGGAGATTTATTGCTGCTGATTATATACATATTTTTTGAACTGGTTGTCACATGATGAAGAAATATTCTGTTAAATACATTGTTTGCTCTGCAACAAAATCTTTCCTTTGCTAACCACACTCCTATAAGTAGTAGTTAGAATCTTTTATTTAGCTGGAAGTATTGGCGCTTGTATCGCTGTAGTCCATGTAATAAAGATTTTCTGTGAGGTAAGTGACTTATGTTATGTATGGATTACTGTTAGGATTTGTTCTTATCTAGGGCCATTCTTTTGTATTAATTATTTGAAGTAAGGTTATCATTTTTGAGCAGTGAAACTACGTTGCGCTAGATTATTGTGGGTCAGTGTTGAAGTTATAAGAATAAGTAAAGAGAAAGTAGGTTATATATGTTCAATTTCACTCAGCAGTTTCACAATTAAATAACGTACAAATTTTAACTTCCCAGTTGTTTCAGTCCAAGTAAAAACATAATTAAGAAGTTTCAGTTTTCAACGACATCAACTGCAATCCTAGTTCGCTTAGAACATAACATTTCATTAGACAAATTAGACGACACAAAGCGATAACTTCTAGCAGCAGCCAGCAGCCGACCTTCCTCATATGACCTCCTGAAACACGTCTAGCAAACAGAGAGAGCATTATTTATAATGCTCGATGCCAACACTTTTGCCGAGTGGTGATTCGACACAATGGTTACGAATTGCTTATTTAACTATCATATCACAACATGGCGGTCTGTCAGCCTGTCACATCCATTTAGGTCAAATACAGAGAATAACATGGCGTGAGTTTAACAATAAATATATTGACTTTAAAGACAACAGAAAACTTTATAGCCCCTTATAGGTATTGCAAACTAAATTGATCCTTACAAACTCAAGCATCATACTCTAAAATACATAATGCTGACTCACTGAGAAATTAATCTTACGCTCCATGAAAAGTTAAATTCGATGAGTTTACACTAACAGTGGACAGTATAAAGCAATAAGTAAAGTAATAACCAGTTTCCCAGTAATTCGAAATAGCAACCTTGGAGCGCCAGTTCATGTACGGAATCACGCGGATCGGCTACCTACACGTGGAATAATCCAATCAAGCATTCCCAAAGTATTCTTGTTCCATGAAGCTAATTTTCATCTCAGAAAGTTGGTCCCAACCAACACTTATGCACTGCAACGTCTGCCCATAGGCGTGGACCTCGGCGAGACTAAAGCAGGATTCTTCCCAGCAGCAGAAACAAAGCACATAGGGCCTCTTCACCGTATCAGGTCCAGGCAAGAAATCGCCAAGAGTTATGGCGAACTACTTTCAAACAAGCAAGACCATAAGTCCATCACATGCAAATGGATGCTATTGATCGATACCAAACCCAATCGCCAATGACTTACGTTAGCCTCTGTGACCAAACAAAGGGGTAAATGAAGAACTAGTACCTAGCTATTTAACTGGTCAGGGCAAGCTCTCCTAGACTATAGCAGAAATAAGAATCACATACACAAACAGACAAAATATAGTGTAAGGAAGTGGAAGTGCTCAGTAAAAGTCACCTTTCAAATCCCCTTCTCCCTGCATTTTAATGCCACGCCTGAGCCTTTATTTGATTTTCATCATTGCTGAGTGCATATTTAAATTTTCTTATACCTGCTCTATTCGAATCACTTTGCATTTCGTCTTTTGTTCTTATCGTTTCCTTTTTGTTCTTATACACATTGTACGTTACCCGTATTTCCCTATAGCTTAAAATGTGGCAAGCCCTTCACCTAACCACTTTCAATTTTTTTCCACCTATAATTGTACAAATAAAGGCGAGCTGAATTACTTTAGTCGGATTCATGATATGACAGTGATTGTATAAACAGATTTTACATCCTCTTCTTAACGCCTAGTAGTATAACATGATTCTGTATACATTTATTTCCTTAGTGAGCTAACTTTTGGCAGTTTGGCGTGCCTTGAGTATGAGACAAGCGACGCGTTTAGATTAGAAGATCTCGAGGACCAACAAATAGGGTTTCACTCTCCAAGGGTGCAGCTCGAGTACAGGAACAACGTAGGCCGAAGAATCTTCAGTAAAACTGCTGTAAATAGTCGTAGCTTTTAGAGAAAGTACTAGAGCTCAATGAGCTAATAGAAAGCACTGTTTGCAAATCGTTATTGGCACTGAAATCTGGCTAAAGCCGGAGATCAGTTCAGCTGAATTTTTTTACAAAGGAGCTAACGGTGTTCAAATAGGGTAGACTAAACACGGTTGGCCGTGGCGTGTTTGTTGATGTTAGAAGTACTTTATCTTGTACCGACACTGAAGTAGATAGTTTCTGTTAGTATAGGTAGAGGTCATTCCTGGGAAATGGAATAAAATAGTAATTGGATCCTTTTACCGCCCTCCCAACTCACATGACAGAACTGCTCAAAGTCTAATTTCAAACACGTACCCGAATCGTACAATTATGGTTGATGGTGACTTCAATTTACCCTCGATATGTTGGCAACAATACCTGTTTAAATCTGGAGGTACGCACAATATATCATCCGCAACTGTGCTAAACGCATTCTCTGAAAATTATTTCGAGCAATTACTTCTCGAGCCCACTCCAATAATAAATGTTGTGAAAATAAACTTGACCTCTTAGCAACAGATAGTCCTGAGCTAATAACGACCATCAAAACGAATACAGAGTTTGTGAACACCGGGCTGTCGTAGCGAGATTGAATACCGTAACTGCAGATTCATCAAAATTAAACGAAAAATATGTCCATTCAAAAAAGATAAAGGAAAAATTAATCCAATCAAAAAAGCAGATGAAGATAAAAATTCGCTTGACGCCTTCCAGAAAGACAATCGCCAATCCTTCAATATTGTAATCAATTTCCTTTACTTTACATCTATGGTCACAAATTAATTTGTCACCAGACTATCGGTTTCGGTCTATAACAACCATGTTCAGACCTGCAGAAAAATATGGGAAAACATAAATATACTGACAGATTGTCTACAGCTTAAAACAATATAATATACCACAATGAAAAGTTCACTGACATGCATGCACATTTTTGCCTTTAAGTATGAAGAGGCATGCATACCTGTTCTATAAAAACATGTCCTAATGTACTTCAGTCATAGTGGCATCGTCAAATGTTAAACACAAAATTAGCACCAGCATCATCAAATATATATAAATAACACCATATGCACGAGTCATCTTGTCAGCAGCTGTTCAAAACAGCTCTACTGTTCAAAACAAACTGCTCAACAGTAACCACAAGATGTGTGTGTTGCAAGTTCACCAGGTGTCGCTAATATAAGCATAGACATATTCTTCAACAATTAATTGAAAAACTTAAAAATAAAGGGACATACAATCGGTAAAGTCTGTAATGGGCCTATAAGGTATAACAGGCATCACAGTAATAAAAAGCGATTAAATAAAACACAACAAAAGTTAGAAAGTTAAAAAGAGGAAGAGTTAAAGACAGTAACTGGCATATGTTCAAGTGCCAATGTTGAAGATAATGACATACATAATAAACAACTTTTAGAATACATAGAATAATATAAAAACTATGAGATAAATAGCTAAATAAGTCACAATGAAAGAAAAACAGACAGCCTCACAGAGCCAGCCGCCTCTGTTAGCGGTAACGCCAGAATTCCGCAAGGGCAAGAAGTGGTTAGAGGATCGTGACTGTATACAGGATTGATTGCAGTAGCTGTGCAAACATTATATCGGTCAAACAGGCCCCCCTTTTAACTTAAGGCTTAAAGAACATTCATAGCTACGGAACAAAACTGCTTTGGAGAGCATTTATCTGAAACTGGTCATTCTATACGGATCATTGAGAATAGAACGCGTATTCTCAACAGGGTGGAAAAAGGTCGTGTTCTATAATTTGTTAGTCAGCTTGAAATTTATAAAGCGAAAAGGAAAAACCAACAGAACTGATTACCTGGCAGTGCGATTTCGTGGACTTTACGTACTTTCCTTTATTTGACAATGTTTCACGGCTATCATTGAACACCTCTCTTATATAGTTTGTTTGATACTTTCACCCAGTGTAGAGCGCCTAATATAGTTACTTCGATTTCTTACGTTGTGCGCACAACTCTAGTGTTTTCTTGTCCCTTCTCTGTTTATATAATATACTTCATTAACTATATAATCTTATTCATGCGCTGGTACGGAGTTTTAACAGTATTTTCTTGCAGTGGGGTGCCGCAGGGTACGAGGTGCCCGCAGTCAATCACGTTCCTCTAACAGCTTCCCGCCTATACGCAATTCTGGAGTTAGCGCGAAAGATGGCGCTGGTTATGTGGGCCAATCTGTTCGTCTTTCATTGTGACATATTTGACTATCTGTTTTATAGTTTTTATGTTATTCTGTGCACTCTAAAATCTGTTTATTATTTATGTCACTATCTATAATATTGGCACTTGAGCGTATGCCAATTACTGTCTCTTAATTCTTCCTCTTTTTAACGTTCTAACTTTTGTCGTGTTTTATTTAATCGCTTTTTATAGCTGTGATGCCTGTTATACCTTATAAACCCATTACAGACTTACCGATTGTATCCCCCTGTACTTTAACTTGTTCAATTAATTATTGAATAATATGTGTATGCCTACAGCAGCGACATCTTGTGAACTTGCAACACAAACATCTTGTGGCTACTGTGTAGCAGTTTATTTTGGACAGTAGTGCTGCTGTCAAGATGACTACTGCATACGCTTTATTTATATATATTTGACGGTTCTCGCACTAATTTTGTGTTTAACATTTGACAATGCTACTATGGCTGCAGTAAATTAGGATATGTTTTTACAGCACACATATGTCTCTTCAAACGAAAAGCGCACAAACGTACCTTTATCATTATGGTCTAATTTTTTGTTTAGGCTGTAGACAGTCTCCTAATGTATTTATGTTTTCCCATATTTTCCTGCAGATCTGAAGATGGTCATTATAGACCGGAACAGGTAGTCTAATGACAAAATAATTTGTGATCACAGACGTAAAGTAAAGGAAATTTGTGTATTCAGGTCACTGTTTGATTCGCGAACATGTCGCAGCTTGTGAATGTAATTGTAGACCAGATGAGGCTTGAATTCAAAGAAATAGCATCGACAACAATTGAATGATTTATACCAATAATTTAACAAATGACGGAGCTGATCCTCTATGGTATACAAAACATGCCAGAAAACTGTTGCAGAAACAACGAAAAAAGCGTGCCAAATTTAAGGGAACTCAAAATCTCCAAGGTTGGCCATCTTTTATAGAAACCCGAAATGCATCACGGATTTCAATGAGAGGTGTTCATAATAATTTGCAGAACGAAACTTTTTCACTACTCCTGGCACAAAACCGAAAGAGATTCTGGTCATATGTAAAGCATCTTAGCACCAATACGCGACAGCAATGTAAATGCTATCGGTGACAGTGCTACTAAAGCATCCTCAGTAAGCACAGCCTTCTGAAATTCCCTCACGAAAGAAGAATGACCAAAAATTTCTAAATTCGAAGCAAGAATAGCTGTGAACATGAGTAACTTAGAACCAAACATCGTCGGAGAAGTGTAGAAACTCAAATCACCCAATAAAACCAAGTCTTCAAGTAAAATTTGTATATCGGTATTAATGAGGTTTCTTTCACAGGATGCTGTTGCAATAGCCCCGTAGTCAACAATAGTATACAACCGCTCGCTCGCCGGAAGTTGCATGGGACACACCAGTATTCAAGCAAGACAATACGAGTAATCCAATAAATTACAGCCCCATATCATTAATGTCGAATGTAGCAGGATTTCGGAACGTGTGTTGTGTTTGAACATTATGAATTACCTCGAAGATAACAGTCTATTGACGTAAAGTTAACACGGATTTAGAAAATATCGTTATTGCGAAACGCAACTAGCTCTCTATCACACGAATTGTTGAGTGCTATCGACAAGGGATTTGAAAATGATTCCATATTTCTAGATTTCCAGGAGGCTTTTGGAACCATGCCTCATAAGCGGTGTGTAATCAATGTCGTCTCAGTTACGCGACTGGGTTCGTGATATCCTGTCACTGAGGTCACAGTTCGTAGTAACTGACGAAAAGTCATCGAGTACAACAGAAGTGATTACTGCCGATTTCCCCAAGGCAATTTCCTTTGAAGGTCTTTATCTATATAACCGTCTTAGATTGTTTCAGTTGATTCTTTCGTTTACCCTCTAGTAAAGTCATCAGAAGGTCAAAACCAACTGCGAAACGGTTTAGATAAGATATATGTATGGCACTAAAATTGCAATTACACCCGAAATAATTAAAACTGTGAGATGATCCACAAGTGTTCTAAAAGGAATCCGTAAGACTTCGGTTACACGATAAATCAATCAAATCTAAAAGCTGTTTAAACTAGAAGTTACAATTACAGACAACTTAAATTGCAAAGAACACATAGAAAGCATTGTGGGGAAAGCCTTTTATTGGCAGAACACATAGAATATGCAACACATCTACTAAAGAAATTTCCTACAAAATGCTTGTCCGCCTCTTTTAGCAATACTTCTGCACGGTGTGGGATCGTTACCAGATAGAATTAACAGAGTACATCGAGGAAGTTGAAAGCACGGAAGCACGTTTTGTATTACTGATAAAGTACGCCATTGGTGGGCTGTAACCATTTTTAAGAGGATTATATGAAGATGGTATCTGTTATTTCTGACATGTCCGGAAAAACAGATACCATCTTCATATAATTAAGGCTAATTGACCATTGATCTTCTTCTTCTGTACTGGATGCACACGCATTGCCCGAACTGTTACGGAACTCGGTAAGATTGTCTGCCTAGATTAATGAGTGTTATGGGCAGGGGCACTACGAATGTAGTGTGCGGACATAAAGTTGCGAATGTGGGTCTCACGGGGAAACGTGAAAGATATAAATCCCTGCAGTCGCACTATCCTCTTTGCCCTCGGTGGCTCAGATCGATAGAGCGTCTGCCATGTAAGCAGGAAATGAAGGGTTCGAGTCTTGGGCGGGCAAACATTTTCAACTGTCCCCGTTGATGAAAATCAACGCTGTCGACAGTTTAGGGTCTTGATTTAATTATCATTTCATTTTAAGAGGATTGGTGGTAACGTTCTGTTGTTGAGAAGACGGCAGAAAGCTACTGGGAGAAGATTGGAAAAATATGATATGCATATTGTCACAGAGGGTAAAGAGACGCAGATGTTGAAAGAGTTCTTGGGCAGAAGTTACGGACAGGTGATGGAGATTAAGTTGCACCTGTGCTCTCAAGCTGCAGAGTCACTGTGTTTCCAATATGCTCACAATGCATTGGAAATTGTGATAAGCATCACTTACACTTCCAGCATACTACTGTTCGCAAGAGTATTGTAGTTTAATTGCAGGATAGCTATCATTGGTTCATATTTTTCAGGGTTTCCATAGATCTTTATAATCCTTGGGTGTTGCTTCCAAACAAATAGACATTCTGATTAAATTATTCAGCTTACTGTACCTAATTCACTGAGAATTCAGAGATTTTATCCGTATACATGTTTTCCAGTAACTTTGCCAACTCGAAGCTTTAGCTTGCTGTTCTCAAAGTAAGATACATAATTGTAATGTTCCTGTCCACACAAATGGGTTTGTTGCATTATTATTCATGTGTCTTTTATAATAATCTATAGTATTATTTAAAACTTGAGTTTATTAACTCAACCATTTCTTTTACATGGTTAATTTTATGTCAGTTTCCACCTACAGATTCACAGTTCTGGCCGATAAACTGAATCGTTAGTAAATCTATTGTGTACATTTAATTCAGACCTAGATTTCAAAGGTATGCCTGATTCTTGATTAATTTCAGATTCGGAAAGTGTCCACACTTTCACAAACTTGGAGTTTTGCAAACTCACACCAATTTTGCTGTGGATTTCCAACATCTTGCACTACTTTACGTTGTAAAAAGGTTTTTCAACAACTGATATGAAAGGCTCTTGATTTTTCTTAAGTCGTGCTTCCAACTGCAACTTCAGAACTACCTATTTTTGTGTCTTTATTTATCATAAATCCATAGTGATTGTCATCTTACTAATAAGAAATTTTCCTTTCCCTTCTTCGGTACAGAATTCTTGTCAGTAACATGAGGCATGAAATGATAAGCTAATTGTGACATACTTCTACCACTTATGTAGTTTTGAATTTTTTGGGACTGTGTGGATATTTGTTATTCTGAATTATTTAATGACAGGTCCTCCAAAGCTCTGTAAAACTCATCATATAGCCCTCCACGTGTAGAGGTCTTCAATGTACTCTTTCGCGCGGGTGCTCCCTCCTCTGGGGTTATCAGCGGGAATCTTGTGACGGGTTAATTTTGACTCCTTTGCGTTTGATTTCATCGAATTGTTTTTACATTTTTTAAACATTCAGTCAGTCCTTCCGAAGGACACTTGTTTTTTAATTTCGTCGCATTTTTCCTGCAGGTATTTAACTTGGATTCTCTACACATAAAAGTATTTCATACCCAAGTGACACGTGGTTGTGTATTTCTGTACTTCCTGCACTTTTTTGTACACTCTTCATTCATCAGTCAGTTGAAGTATCTATCCTGTTGTTGAAGATTACTTACCTTCCTTGCATGTATATGAATCAGGCCAATATCCGTAGTTGTCCTGTTTAGAGATGTCTATTCCCTGTAGTTACAGCGTCAGAGAACTTCAAACGCATACTACTTCAGCAGTTTACTGTCCTACTTCTTTTCGCGCTGATTCCTCCAACCGATTCTCTTGAACCTTTGCTTTCATCATTACTAAATTGTGACCTTAGTGTCTATCTGCTCTTGTGCATGCCTTACAATCCACTGTCTCTAATCGTTATGAAATCTAGGTTGAATCTTGTCATTTCTCTAGACCTTTTCCAAGCACGTATCCTCCTTTGATGATACTTGAGGAGTGCAGTCACTTTTACTTCCTGGAATTCATTGCAGAACTCATTTCTACTACAGAACCTCCATTCTACCGTAACTTTATCTCCCATTCCCTCCCCTACTACAGCGCCCTTATCACCCATGACAGTTACATTTTTATCTCAGTTTAAAGGTACTGAATTACAAGTATGGTATCCTCATTTGCTTACTCTATCTCTTCAACTTGTGACGTTAGCTTGTACACTTGAGCTATTGCTGTCGGCGTTGGTTTCGATGAGAAAACCCTGAACCGTTGACAGAAACGTATCGTACGCCCTACCTACCTATTCATGATGAAAGCTACAGCCATTAAACCATTGCCTGCTGCTGTTGGTATTATTCTATATTTTGCTGACCAGAAAGCTACTCCCATTACATCATTTTCTGCTGCTGCTGCTCATATTACCCGTTTTTTCTGTTTCACTTCAGTCGCCCCTCTACGTCTAGACTGAGCACTTCCAGTGTCCTTTTCCAATCTTATAGCTTCCATGACGCCTTCATTCTTCTAATATTGGATGTTCAGACCCGTGGAACGTTACTCTTTCGTTGCTTAGTCAATGTTTGTCTCATGTTCACCTCCGTCTTTGCCGTCCCACTGGAGATAGGAATGGGAGATTGATTTGGAATCTTCCGCCAAGTGAGAGACCACAATGACACTTTTTCCACACGCTTGTGGATACACAATACTTTAAATCACTACTTTCTATTCCCGTCATCCACATGCCATTGATAAATGCTCATTGTTCCTCATTTTAGGGAAAGTGAACGACAACAACAACAAGAAGTTGTCCCCGTCTTACCCCGTCTGCCAATTTCTTCAACAAAAAGTGGGTGACTCCCTCTGTCTGAACTCCTCACTTGCAGTTGCTGAGGATTTTTGAGCAGTGGTTAGTTTCTGATTACTTGTCGTACACGCTAACGCTTGGCCACGGTGGCTAGTTGTGTAGGATCTAGACAGCGAAGATATGCTGTAAATTGTGTCAGATTCCGACAAAAATAAAGACAAATAAATCAGTTTTTTGTAAGTTACTTGTCTGGATTCCTTGTCGTGCGAACATTTATAAAAGTGAGGGAAAATCAGATACGCCTCAGACTTTTAGTGGGAGCATTTGATGCCCTATAAACTGGAACAAAATGTTACAATAACTTTCAATGTAAGGCAGACTTCCAGTGTGTTACAAAGAGATAAAATCATTTAGGGCATGTGAAAATTTACCCTAAGAGGAAAGCTGCAATGGACTAAGCGGACCGTCCACAGACAGGAAAAACTGACAGTTGAGTACGGTTATTAATTCTGACAATGTAGTTTCGTATTTAGGGACGTAGTCACCGTTTCGTTACTTGTTTTATATCAGCCCTATGCCTCATGCACAGAAATCATTTAATAACTCGTGAAATAGGGTCAGTCAATTTCTTCACGGTACGCAGATCTTGAATCAATATTCAGAAATACAATGTGAGCAATCGGCATCTGGGTCAAGTTTTGATTGCTGACAGTAAATCCCACTGGAATTGTGACTTGTAAACTAAAATATGAGAATATCGTGACCAGATTGGTAATAATTATATGCCGTGAACGGACAGATGTTTTTCGTTTTAATACTGACGTTCGTAAGTGTATTTCTCTCATAAAGTGACTGTTTAAGATGGACACACGATTACCAACACAAATAATAATTTACGACTGATACAAAATTATTGTACAAATAAAATCTTCAATTGTTAAAATATGAAAACCTATAGAAAGTGTCCCTGGAGAAATGGTCAGTATTTAGGGAGAGAAGCGATCATTCGAAGCTAAACGTGTGGTAAACATGGGCTCTAGAATTCATACCTTAACAGTGATGAACACTTATTCATCATCTAAACTGTGAAACAAATCTCGTCTACCGCAAGCTCTTTGGTTTTCATATTTTTAGAGGTGGTAATATGGGCCAAAACAAAAAAGTCCGCTCAACATTGCCTGTGACGTGCGTACCTCAAGAGCTATGAGGACTTCTTCATCTTCGCTACTGTAACGCATCTCTTCTACCGAATAAAGGCTCGTAACACTTAGTACCTTCAATAGGCTTGTTTATAAATAACTCATCTGCTACCAGTTACGGTATTCTTTATTTTATTTTTCGTACGACGCGTATCGGGAAATGATTCCCATTTTCAAATGTTTTTTGTGTCATTCCTATGTGATTTTGTCGATGTATGATATTGTGCTTCATTTTGTTGACTTTACTGCAATTTGTAAGGAAACACGCGATTTTTAGTTGGTTGTCGATCTTACTGTGAAGTTTGTGACAAAATTTAGAAGACTTTGTACTTAAAGTTTCCTTGTGGTCCGTTTGTACAGAGTCTCACACACCCTAAACATCACACACAACTTGTTGTACACTTTTCAACATCGGAAACATTTTTCATAAACAAAACAGTGACACAGATGTTCTTACAAGTAGTCAACAGAAATGACATTATGGGTCTTCCAAAGAGTATGATATGTTTTTGAACAGACGTTATTTACCTTAATGATTTGGATCATAATTTACTATTTCCCCAATTAACCTTATTTCTTTGTGTTACTATTTTTATTTAAGTATTCTATCGAAACATCTGAAGAAATTCACTGATACTTTCATATGTTTCATTTAATATTTTATATTCATATTTTCTGTAATGTGAATATATCTTTAGTTCTTCTAGCACATTCATTTCATGTCCTTTATTTAGTCGGTTTAGTACTTTAACATTTTGCTCTATTTTTCCAAATGCGTGTCCTGTATTATGTACATGTGATGCTATGGCCGATGTAGTGTGTGTGTTGTATGAGTAGGCTTTTATGTTCTCCATGTACCTGGTGAAGAGATTTCGACCTGTTTGTCCTAGGTAGAACATGGAGCATTCCTGGCATGTGACCTTGTATATTCCAGAGTCTGAATATGGCTCATTCTTACACTTCATATTGTGTATTAGTTTGAGTTGTAGTTTGTTAGGTATAGAAAACCCAATTTTACTATGTGATTTTTGAAAATATTTGCCATCTTCTGTGATACATTGCCAATGTATGGGATACTAGATATACATTTGTCTTTCTCTTTTTGTTGTGTGGTGCAGTTTGTACCTGGCTCTTTCTTCACTTTGTCTAGGATTGTGTCAACCATGGAAGCATTGTACACAATGGCAACTGCAATCTTTTTCACTGTGGTTATTTCTTGTTGCATGTTGTCTTGGCTCAATGGTATTTAAGTTGCTCTATGTAGCATTGACCTGTATGCTGCCTGCTTATGGATATTTGGGTGACATGAGGTTGCAGGGACTGTCGTGTCAGTCATTTTGTTTTTCCTATGAATTTTGAATGTGCATGTGTTGTTGTGTCTTGTTATATTTAGGTCCAGAACGTTGATGCTTTTATTTTGCTCATGTTCCACTGTAAATTTAACTTTCTCATGTAGATTATTGAGGTAACTTAGATTGTCTGTGACGTCTTTGGTATCCCCTTTTACTTATAGTAGTGTGTGATCTACATATCTCCTATAACATTCAATTTTCTTTAGGTAAGGTACTTGCCTATTAAATAATTTTTGTTCTAAGTGATTTCTGTGTACGTCAGCCACAGCAACATATGTACATAATACAGGACACCCATTTGGAAAAATAGAGCAAAATGTCAAAGTACTCCATCGACTAAATAAATGACATAAAATGAATTTGCTAGAAGAACTGGAGATATATTAACATCACAAAAAATAAGATGATAAAATATTAAATGAAAAACTTGAAATTGAATCAGTGAATTTCTTCAGATGTTTCGATAGTATAGTTAAATAAAAATAGTAACACATATAAATAAGCAGAATTGTGAAATAGACATAAGTAAATTATGATCGACATTTTTTATGGTAAGTAACCTCTGTACAAAAACATATCATACTCTGTGGAAGACCTACAATGTCATCTCTGTTGACTACTTGCAAGAATATCTGTGTCACTGTTTTTTTATGAAAATTGTTTTCGATGTTTAAAAGTGTACAACAACTTGTGAGTGATGTTTAGTGTGAGTGAGACTCTGCACAAATGGAGCATAAGGAAACTATAAGTACAAATTCTACTAAATTTCATCACTAACTTCACAAAAAGATCGACAACCAACTAAAAATCGCGTGTTTTCTTATATATTGCAGTGAAGTCAACAAAATGAAGCAGAATATCACACATCGACAACATCACATAGGAATTACATAACGTACACAAAAAACGCACTTGAAAATGAGAATCATTTTCCGAAACGTGTCGTGTGAAAGATAAAATAAAGAAAATAGTGACTGGTAGCAGATGAGTTATATATAAACAAACCTATCGTTTTCACAGTCGCAGGCTTTCAGAACCATTTAAAATGGATCAAAGCAGATTAGTACATTCATTTTAGAGCTGTAATTTTCCTAATTGTTTTCTTCTTCTTTTGGTTCGTACCTCTCCTCCCAAAATACGAGTACCTAAGCGTAGATAGTGCAGAAGAGGACATTTGTTTCACAATATCGAAGATAAGTGTTTGTACCTCTTAAGGTATGTATTTTAGAGCCCATTTTTGCCAGATTTTTCGGTTTTGAATGATCGTTCCTGTTTTAATCATAAAGATTGTTCTTTCTCCCTGAGACACCTTGAAAATGAGGTTCAGAGACAGTAGGTTATTGGAATCTGTGAAATAGAGGTACATTTCACCAAAATTCTAACACTCTCTTTCTAATCTTTTCTCTCAAGTGTGGACTGATGCCTCAGCTGTTAAGTCCCATACTGGTGAGAGCCACTTGAATTCTCAAGCGTGAGGACAATACCTAGTGCTCCTCACTCATTTAGCTACAGAAATTTATGAATGATGTCAGACCAACTGATCTGTATTTCAGCCACAAACGTAGCGTTTTTTTTTTACGGCTCATTTGATAGTGTTTTGCAGATCAGGCTTTTGTTTAAATAATAAGAAATACAATTATGAGATCGCTTACGACGTTGTAGTGTTGTTTAATATATAGGTAAGGCTGTTCATTCCTCTATTTTGAGTAGTGCACGTTAATGTCTATCGAGTAAATACAGTCCATACAGACATAAATTTTACTGTTTATCTTAATTCTTCCATGAAGGGATAGTTTGATAGCATTATAACATCAATCACAATAACTATGTAATTACCTAATAACGTCTATGTCGTTATCCTGACGTCATTTATATAATCCATATTTTCCTAACTTTGCTCATAACTTCAAAGAACTTCCTGCAAAGAGCAGAATTCTACTTGTTACCTTTATTTTATTTCATAGTTGTCTGCAGTTTCTCTAATTAATGAATATTAGACGTCGAAATTCTAGATTGAATCTATCTTTTTATTTTATTGTGCAATAGGTTATACTGAACGCAGAAATTCGACTGACATATTGAATGACTTCAGAAACAACTTTGTTTAAAAATGAACTGATCCATAAGATTTGAATCCCTAACCATGTGAGGTATGCAGCTTTATCCCAACATGTGCCTTTAGTATCTAGTAGCACAGATGAATTTGCCTCCTTTGTTTTTTTTTTTCAAATTACATTGTGAATCATTTAAATTTTGCAGTGACAATCATCTTTTAGTTTATATAGCAGCAGACGGAACTACTAAGAAGCGAAGCAACTACACAAACTTTCGTCACTAGTGTGTCACTGCACCGTTCCCTTATTTTTTATGTAGGGAAAAATGGGAGAACACGCATTTTTGAGAATAGCGATACACATTTTTAATTGAGCACGAATTTACGATTCGTTAACAAAACACCTGGCCGTTAAATATTTGTTTTACGAGCTCCTACCGCGCTGCGCTGTCGTTAGCAGCTTGTCCTTGTCACCATAAAAACCCGGGACATCCGGTCCAAATAAAAGTTCTAAACGGTATAATATACTGGAACTGTTGTAAAGATAAGCCCACTCACGGCGTACATTTTTGATTATACGGTCTCGTGATGGCAATTTCCATAAATACTAACGCATTTAAGGTAACGCTTTTTTACGCAATTACGCTTCTCCGATCGCTACAAAACAGATATATATGAACTATTGATTGCGACGAAAATTAAATGTTATTCCGCCACTAGATAACACTCACAGAGCTTAACGAGAATATTCCTCCGAGCTAAGCACGTCATTAAATGTCATCCACAATTGTATTTTTATAATGCTGTCCTGTGATGAAGAAACTAATTCACGTTGTACCAAGATAAACTGCAGAATAACACATTGCCTGACATAAAAAGGGAAGGACACAAAATTTCGCGGGCTGAGAATGTGACTTGTTTCAGTAATTACGAAATCGAGAAAAAATTGCAAATAAGTTTGGCAGTATGAGCCTACTTACTAATATGACATTGCTTCCTCTTCCGCCTGGATGAATAGACTGATTCGGTTGGGAAGGGTCTTGTAATACCCTCATGAGGCACGACGATTCACAACGGGGACCATGCTGGACACGATGATACCTCAACATCACGTAGATAGTTCATAGTTGTAGAGACACGTATCATTTGTGGAAGAGCAATGTGCTCTTGGAAAATGGCGCCACGGTACTTTTTCATCACAGGTAACTCATCAGGACGAATGATGTTCTTGGCGTACCGTCGTGGTGGTGGTGTTTGTTAGTGTTTAACGTCCCGTCGATAACGAGGTCATTAGAGACGGAGCGCAAGCTCGGGTTAGGGAAGGATTGGGAAGGAAATCGGCCGTGCCCTTTCAAAGGAACCATCCCGGCATTTGCCTGAAACGATTTAGGGAAATCACGGAAAACCTAAATCAGGATGGCTGGAGACGGGATTGAACCGGCGTCTTCCCGAATGCGAGTCCAGTGTGCTAACCTCTGCGCAACCTCGCTCGGTACGTACCGTCGTGCCAATAGAGTTGGTTGGAGAGCAACTGCGCAAAATCATAATACAAACACCACAAAAAATAATTTTCAATACGGAAAAAAATATTTTTTTTTTTTTTTTTTTTTTTTTTTTTTTACTGCAGAATTTAATTTTCAAAATCGCTAAGTTAACCTTCGCCTTACGAGGTGGGGAGTCTTACTTTACGCCCGACGTTTGAAAACATTGTAGCCTGGTCATGCACTTCACATTTTGAAAGTCTGAAAAATATTTATTGTTTTTAATGATTTCTTATAGCAGATTCTCTAACTGTTCGGAACTTTTCTGTAAAACGTAACCCAAAAATTCAGGTCTTTGTAGCTGACTTTTCGCAACAAGAGTAATATTCTTAAGTTCAAGTTCAGGATTATTCCTTTTATACACCTGCATATATTCTAAAAGTACGCTGTGAATAAGATTCTACGACAATTAACAAAATCTGTATTTTGCAGAATTTTTTTATTGAAAGACATAAACTACTCTTTTTCTCTGTTTACACTCTGCGGAAAATATGTTGCTGTTAGAGAGAGCTTGCTAAAAGATATTTTCAGTTCCTGGACCATACTCATACGACCATTCCTATCTCAAAATTATATTGCTAATAAAAGTTATTTATAACTAACGAGATTTGTTTATTTATTTGTGGGCATGAAGTACCTGTAACCCCCACCACCACCACGACCTCCACTTGACCTTACGCGTCATGTAAAATGCGTTGGTGTTGCTAGGGTCAAATTTCTTATTACATAGCACTTAAGTTTCACGACTCCATGCTTATCATATCCATATTCCACACACAACTATTGCTACTTGTAGATGAATCTATATCGAAGGTTTTACGTTGGTTCTATAGCCGGAGACAAAAGTTACTCTAGATAGGCTATACTACGTAGAAGGCTATATGTTGTGCTTGGTGATGTGTTGGGTATTTCCATGAGCGCTGTCGAAAATTACTGCCTTAAAGGACAGTGGGAACGAAGTGTCTATAGTGACATGGAAATCACTTTAAGCGTTTGAAGAACTGACTTCATAAAAACTATTATAAATCGCGGAGTGGATTGTATTATTGACAATTGCAAATACAGACAGCAGCGTAAAATGAGAACAGATGACATTTCGTGGATGTGCACGGAGCAGAATTGGGTTGTTACCTTACAGACTAATCAATGAAACAGTGCATTTAGAACACACAAATGATCATGAAAACAAATGAGCTTGGGCTACAAAATTACGTGTTATATAAAAAATCGCAAAAGAAAAGCGCATGAAGAACTAGCTTCAAAGTCTAGTGAAACAATATGAGCAGAATTGTCTCGGTCAGTTAGCTATGATACACAGAAAAAGGAAATAACCAATTTTCGTTTGGCAGTGTATAGAGCCCGAAGGCGGCACAGAACTTCTTCCCAAGTGTTACTTTTAAAAGCTGCTGACACGTCCGTATCGATATGTAACGCGGATGCTAGCGGCTGTGCCTTAACTTGGAGTTCTTTGGCACTCCGTGGAAGCGCGCTGTTGCTGACGTTCGGTGAAGAGACACCGCGCAACTGCGTGAAAGGAGATTAAGGAGTCTGCTCCCTGAGGGACACGGAGATTGATTTTGGGAGGCGGCAAGTTTTGCTGTTTGGAGGTCGCCACGCAATGGGGAGCCACATTTAAAGTTGTCGCTCCTTTCGGCCATCACCATGGCTGTTGTAGAACATTTGATGTGCTGGAGACAGGTTTTAATTTCGCCACGAATGTACTGCACCAAAGTTTACCCACTGCATGGGTGCGTGGCAGTCATCACCTTCATATGCCGGACGTTAATGGTAAGCTCCTGTCTGCCGTATTTCTTCTTAATAGGGAACAAATAGAATCATCTTAATGGTGAGATTCACTGATGACATTGCTCGCGGGGGTTCGGTTGCCTCAGCACTTAAGTGTTCCCTGTTCAATATTTCCAAATGTGAGTGCTAGTAGTTTATTGTGTGTGCCTTGAGTGTTTCTGGTAACTTTATCTACGTCCTGTCTGGGTGGCATCTCATATTAGGGTGTTTTGGTGCTTAATCGTTTGTCCTGGCAATCATTTTATCTTGTAAAGTCATTTGCATTATTAATTGGTAAATGAAAATCTGGTAAAACTGATAACGTATTTTAGATTATATCTATTTAAAATGGAGTTTTGTTTATGTTAACTCTGTGTACTTTAAAACTCTAAATTATAATGCTATTCTACCCACGTATATTTGTGCGGACAGCCTCTAAATCCCGATGTCGAATGTAAATATGGGCTTCTGATCATGTTTTCATGCCTAGCTAAGGCACTATTCGTCGGTAAATCCTCGATTGTATGTTAAACTAGTGCCCCTGACAGGAGTTTTAAAATACATTTTCTAAGTGCTCTAATCTGTTTCGAGTACAGTTGCCTGTGATAGGATGGTATTGAATTTTACGGTCTCCGAGTTTTCTTCTTGCATTGTTAAGTATTCTGTTTCTGTGATCAGGTTTTCTATGATTTTTTGTGACAGGTTTGCGTTTATGTCGTGTTTAGGCTCTTTTTCGAGTAATTCTCTCTTTTTTTCGTTAAATCTATGTCAGTTAAATTGACAGGTCTGCCATGGAACTTATGATGGGTCCCTACTCAGACTTCTTTATCTATTGTTCCTATGTAAGATTTTATTTCTTGAGTTATTTCGTCGAAATGGGTTTTTGTATCTAAGAGATTGGCTAATTAGAGGTCTATTTTGTACAGTTGAAGATTAAGCTGTTGTATTTTCGCATATTGGAACTGAATTACCTTTTGTAACCAAACGATTTCGGCATTTCTTTTAGCTACTTGTGTTGCAGGTGACTTGCTCTTTACATTGACTTTTACAAAACCAGAGGTTATGTTATTAGTTAGACAGATTTGGTTAAAGCTGATGCTGAGGATAGTTTTATACAGTAGTACTGTTGTATTCATAAATTTGGTATAGTGCTCCGTGGGAAATGTTTGCATTGGCGTTGAGATATTCATTTTACTAAGGTTTGAAGCAGAAATGTTTGGTTAGAAGAAGAACTTAGTTTCCTACTTGCGAAAAAACTGCAGCTTAATCATCAAATGTACATATAACCCCGTGAATTAGCCAATCTCTTAGAAATAAAAACCCATTTAGATGACATAACTCAAGAGGTCTTACACAGAACCAGTAATGAACAAAAAGATGTGTGTTGTGTACAGTACTGAGACTGGTTTGTTGCAGCTCTCCATGCTACTCTATCCTGTGCAAGCTCCTTCATCTCCCAGTACCTACTGCAGCCTACATCCTTCTGAATCTGATTAGTGTATTCATCTCTTGGTCTCCCTCTACGATTTTTACCCTCCACGCTGCCCTCCAATACTAAATTGGTGATCCCTTGACCCTCACAACATGTCCTACCAACAGATCCCTTCTTCTAGTCAAGTTGTGCCACAAACTCCTCTCCTCTCCTCCCCAATCCTATTCAATACCTCCTCATTAGTTATGTAATCTACCCATATAATATTCAGCATTCTTCTGTAGCACCACATTTCGAAAGCTTCTATTCTCTTCTTGTCTAAGCTATTTATCGTGCACGTTTTATTTCCATACGTGGCTACACTCCATACAAATACTTTCAGAAACGACTTCCTGACATTTAAATCTATACTCGATGTTAACAAATTTTTCTTCTTCAGAAACGCTTTCCTTGCCATATCCAGTCTACATTTTATATCCTCTCTACTTTGACCATCATCAGTTATTTTGCTCCCCAAATAGCAAAACTCCTTTACTACTTTAAGTGTATAATTTCCTAATATAATTCCCTCAGAATCACCCGACTTAATTCGACTACATTCCATTACCCTCCTTTTAAGACACTGTCCATTCCGTTCAACTGCTCTTCCAAGTCCTTTGCTGTCTGTGACAGAATTACAATGTCATCGGCGAACCTCAAAGTTTTTACTTCTTCTCCATGAATTTTAATATCTACTCCATTTTTTTTGTTTCCTTTACTGCTTGCTCAATATATACATTGAATAACATCGGAGAGAGGCTAAAATCCTGTCTCACTCCATTCGCAACCACTGCCTCCCTTTCATGCCCCTCGACTCTTGTAACTGCCATCTGGTTTCTGTGCAAATTGTAAATAGCCTTTCGCTCCCTGTATTTTACCCCTGACACCTTCAGAATCTGAAAGAGAGTATTCCAATCAACATTATCAAAAGCTTTCTCTAAGTCTACAAATGCTAGAAACTTAGGTTTGCCTTTCCTTAATCTTTCTTCTAAGATAAGTCGTAGGGTCAGTATTGCCTCACGCGTACCAACATTTCTACGGAATCCAAACTGATCTTCCCCAAGGTCAGCTTCTACCAGTTTTTCCATTCGTCTCTAAAGAATCCGCGTTAGTATTTTGCAGCTGTGGCTTATTAAACTGATAGTTCGGTAATTTTCACATCTGTCAACACCTGTTTTCTTTGGGATTGGGATTATTATATTCTTCATGAAGTCTGAGGGTATTTCGCCTGTCTCATACATCTTGCTCACCAGATGGTAGAGTTTTGTCAGGACTGCCTCTCCCAAGGCTGTCAGTAGTTCTAATGGAATGTTGTCTACTACCGGGGTCTTGTTTCGACTCAGGTCTTTCAGTGCTCTGTCCAACTCATCACGCAATATCATATCTCCCATTTCATCTTCATCTACATCCTCTTCCATTCCCATAATATTGTACTCAAGTACATCGCCCTGGTATAGACCCTCTATATATTCCTTCCCTCTTTCTGCTTTCCCTTCGTTGCATAGAACTGGGTTTCCATCAAAGATCTTGATATTCATGCAAGTGGATCTTCTTTCTCCAAAGGTCTCTTTAATTTTGCTGTAGGCAGTATCTATTTTACCCCTAGTGAGATAAGCCTCTACATCTTTACATTTGTCCTCTAGCCATCCCTGCTTACCCATTTGGCACTTTCTGTCGATATCATTTTTGAGACGTTTGTATTCCTTTTTGTCTGCTTTATTTACTGAATTTTTATATTTTCTCCTTTCATAAATTAAATTCAATATTTCTTCTGTTACCCAAGGGTTTCTACTAGCCCTAGTCTTTTTACCTGTTTGATCCTCTGCTGCCTTCACTATTTCATCCCTCAAAGCTACCCATCCATCTTCTATAGTATTTCTTTTCCCCATTTGTGACAATTGTTCCCTTATGCTCTCCTTGAAACTTTGTACAACCTCTGGTTCTTTCAGTTTATCCAGGTCCCATGTCCTTACGTTCCCACCTTTTTTGCAGTTTCTTCAGTTTTAATCTACAATTCATAACCAATAGATTGCGGCCAGAGTCCACATATGCCGCTGGAAATGGCTTACAATATAAAACCAGGTTCCTAAATCTCTGTCTTACAATTATGTATCTGTCTGAAACCTTTTAGTATCTCCAAGGTTCTTCCATGTATACAACCTACATTCATGATTCTTAAACCACGTGTTAGGTATGATTAAGTTATGCTCTGTGCAAAATTCTACCAGGCGGCTTCCTCTTTCATTTCTTTGCCCCATTCTGTGTTTCCTTTTCTCCCTTTTCCTACTCTTGAATTCCAGTCACCCATGACTATTAAATTTTCGTCTCCCTTCACCACCTGAATAAGTTCTTTTATCTTTAACAAAAAGATAGAAACACAAAATAAGAAATTGAATCACATCATGAGATCTGCCAAAAAATAGGTATAGAAAACAGAGTAGGATCCAAATATCCGTTCCATGACGGACTTGTCAATTTAACTGACACAGAACCAACAAAGCAAGAAAGAGCATTACTTGAAAAGGGTGTTAAACACAACATAAACAGAAACGTGTCACACAAAATCGCAGAAAACCAGATCACAGAAACAGAATACATAACAAAGTAAGAAGAAAAGTTGAAGAACCAAAATGTTAATGCCAACGCGGTAACTTGTGGTAGAAGAGATAAAACACATAATAAAGGAGAAGAGACCCACATCATCTCAAAACAAACACAACCGAGCAAAATATATCTATAAAAATAAACAAAGATTCCATTAACACGATGCAATCATCACCAGAGCAGACGAAGAGAATACTCTTGTACTATTGAACGACGCAGAGTACATCAAGAAAAGAAAAGAATTTACAGAACAGAACACTATCATCAAGTTAATCATTGATCCTACGATGAGGTACCAAAGAAACTTTCAAAAACTCTTGAAAAGGCTCACAGTCACCGTCACGGAAACTCAAGCAAAATACACTACACAAAAGAATCCCAGAGCACCCAGCCTCAATAGTTACGAAAGATACACAAAAATAACTGACCATTTAAGGCCTGTATCAATTTCAAAAATTCACCACCTTAACATCTAGCTAAACACTTACATACATTACTAAAGAAATTATACACAGTCACAGACAACACAAACCTAAAAAATACCAGTCAATCGATAGAAAAGACAAAAGATATAAACATACTATCAACTAAAACCCCAGTATCTTTCGACATCACATTGATGTACACAAATGTGCCAGTAGAAGACACAATCAGCATTGTTAAAAACAGCTGCAGTATCAAGGGGACATAACAAGTACATACATAGAAGAAATAGAAGCCACCCTAAAGATTATATAACTGAACAGACCTACTTCACTTTCAAGAAACAGTTCTACCTCCAAAAAGATGACCTACCAATGGGCTCATCCATCAATGGTCTACTTGCAAACACATTTATAAACCACACTGAAAACAAAATATTCAGTGAAATCATACATCCAAAACAGTAGAAGATTATATACTGGTATTGATATGTAGATGACATCATTTGCTTTATTCATGAAACAGATACCCGAATAAAACAGTTACACAGTGACATAAATACAGTTCACCCAAAAATAAAATTTATCTTTGAGACAGAAGAGGAAATGAAGTTTTATTTCTTAGTCATTACCATACGCAGAATCAACAACAAACATAACTTTGGAATTTTCAGGATGCCTACAGCCACAAGTACAACCATTCAAATCAACTCCAACCACCCACAAGCACACAAACTCTCAAGTTTCAGAAACATCCTACACAGGCTAAACAGAACTCCAATGGACAAACTCAACTACACACAGGAACTAAAAGCAATACACCAAATAGCCAGAGAGAATGGGTACAACACACAAATGATGATCAAACTGAACAACCAAATTAAAAAAAAACTTAAAAGGGAAAAAAACCATCAACAAATCACCAGCCACAACAGAGAACCAAGAACACAAGCTCCAGACAAACACAGGATACCAGGAACACCCTACAAATAGTATAGCATGGCACAAAATACCATACAGTAACAAAGAAGTACACAGGATGGGAAACATATTGAAGAAACAAGGGCTACAAATATCATTCCACACAAATAACACAGTACAGAAGAATTTAAGGTCCAAGAACACCTCTGCAGACAAATTCTCAAAATATGGAATGTATCAGTTAACCTGCAGTTCATGCCAGTCGGTCTACATTGGTCAAACATGCAGAAATTTCAAAACGAGGCACTCTGTACACATCAGAGCCGTAAGAAGTGATAGTACACACTGCACTTCTGCAGACCATCTAATACAAGAAAACCACCACCCAAAAAACATGGAGACTGATCTGAAGATCCTCAGAGAAAGCAACAGTTTCTAACAAAAACTCACAATAGAGGAGAAGTACCACACACAAAAACCAGTAATACATGGAAAGAGAGTCTTGAATGAAAATACAACACTGTTCAACAAACCTCTGTTTGCAACCCTCAATAAACTAAACAGAAATGACTACCCACTGAAACTATAGGAAAAACTTCAGTTTTCTTGGTTCTCAACCCACCACTCTTTCCATCTCTCTCTCTCTCTCTCTCTGCACCATAACAAACTCAAGGCCAATGATGAACAAGTGAGCAACGACAATAACATGACACCTTTCATGAGTGTGTTGTCAGAAGTGTATGTGCAGATCACATTTCGCCACATTTTGTGTAAGTGCATCATAGTTGAAGTAATGAGCGGAAATATGTGATAAACTGAGTGAAAGCAATGCACTACACAATAGCTGATTGAATGAGGACGAAAAATGTAAGTACAGAAACGTACATAACCTCTATCCTCGAAACAGCTCTCCACAAATACGTAACAATTTTCTTCATGGCTAGTTTCCAGATGACATGCTCTCGAAAAATCGACGAAAACGAGCCCTAAAATAGATATATAATAATACATTTCAGGTAGCGATGTAATTTTAAGATGACTGTCCAAACAAAACGAAGCAAACTGCAAACATAGTATTTCTTATGCCTACAGTAGTCAAATTATTACAAATGTGATACTGCACTTTGCAGTAATAAAAATTTGTCCACAGAAGATGACACATTGGTGTCGAATCGTATCTGGGAAAAACTAAAAAGTAAGGTAATTACGTTTTTTAAGAGTGTTTTCCAAGAGCAACCAGTCTTTAAAATCTTCCTGAAATTACACATCGTGAAATCTCCACCACCATGTAGTATCAAAAAAGGCACAGTCTTAAAACTGAAACGAAATGAAAAGTAGAAGAAATAAAACACATACAGACGAGAAAATTACACACTAGCATTCCAGTTAATAGAAAAGTCAGACAACTGAATTTTAAACTTGGGCTGGCTGGAGTAACACCACGAAGCGAGGACAGGAAAAAAATTAATACATACAGAAAAATATGCTCTGAAAAATACAAATATTCAATATCGAACTTGAAAATGAACTCGCAAATTACACGCGTATATCTTTTGGAATAGCTGCACACCATCACACATCAACACACTCACCATCACCAAGTCGCTCTGAACAGTACCATCCTCACTTCACCAAAGATCCAGTCCCGAGTGCTGAGAGCGCGCTCTCCCGGCAACGAACTTCCACCAGGTAACCTGAAGAGAGCAGAGAGGCCCTTCCTCCCACCAACTTCACTTCTGTCGAATGTAAGGATTAAAATCTCTTTCCGTTGATTGAGAAAGCTACGTTGGCTACACTGTTGCTACCACAGCAGACAGCCAGATGGTGTACTGCTACCATGTGTAAGACAAATTCAACGTACACACTATCTCATTCATTCATACAGATGCTAAAGAGAGGATGGAATTTTGGGAGCACAAAATGTAGGAAATGTACATAGTAATAGACGCTTACTGGAGAAACGACCACCAAGCGACTGTCTTTCGCTGGGGGGCGCCCTAGAGAACGAGAGATCGCGTTTTCCTCCAACATCGATGGCACCATGTGGGCGAGATTCAACTGTGACAGCAGAGGTGAAGGCTACCCAGTACGCCTTGTTTAAAGCCCATGGGTATGCGTTTGTGGACATGACGCCGGGGGAGTGACAGGAAGATGATTTGGTCTCTACCACACAGGTCGTCATGTGCTCTCCAGTGGATAGATGGGAGACGTCCTGGGCTGCAAATTGTTAAATCAGTGGCCGCGCCACACTGAACTGCGTGGCAGCCCCGGTATTTAAGGGGCACAGGTCGAGTGGGGAAAGTAAATTTTCGACATATGTGCCACAGCTAGTAAGCTTGGGGCTGCCCCCACGAGGGATTATGTGCGTTATAATCTCCCGAGAGTAGGAATGGTTTAGGGAGTTGATCAATCTGTGCTGCCAGTACGTTCAGGAGGGAGATATACATTGCAGACAGTTATTTCTTGCGTCGTCCATATCCTGACAGCCACCGCTTGAGGAGGAATTTTGAAGAGGTACGTGTTCACTACATACCACGTTAACGACATAGACGCAAACTCCACCTGACATTCGATAATATTCGCTACGGTTCTTGTAATATCCCCTGTAGCCACGTAGGACAGAGGTCTACATTGTCGTGAACCAATTTTCCTGGAGGGCAATGCAAAAAGCAGGAGTCAAGCTTAACAGTTGCTGTAGCTCAATCAAGTGTTGGAAAAACCGCCGCAATTCCACTGGGAAGGCATGAAACACTCAATGAGGCAGTCTACGCATCAGGGTCACCTTTTTGCCACCGACATTTCCTGAACAGCCTATATCTATTGTGTCTGAGGCTCTGGCGAGATGTAGGTCCTCAGCTGACGACAGAATCTTCTCCTCACCCTCAGACGCAGAGCTTGTAGGCACCGGTGGTGTGGGTACCATTGCAATTCCCTTAGTCTTGGGGTCTTCTTTTTGGATTTCTCTCACTGATCCTTATGTTTCTCTGGCAGGGAGGTCTTCACTGATTCAGTCTCTGGGACTGAGAACGATCGTAAAGCCCTAGACCAGCTCCTCGTCGCTCTAGGTTAACGTGGAGCTCGTTGTCAGACTGCAAAAGAAGGCACCTGTGGAATATAATACCCTGGACCACATTTAAGCTCTTATGAGGCGTGATGTTAACAGAAACATCCCTCACCTTGTCACAAGCAAGTAATTCCCACGATTGAGCAGGCAATGCCGTTTTTATCAAGACTGACCCTGACCGTATTTTGACCCAAACTTGTCCTCGAAATGCTTTACAAAAAAACTGCGGTTACATCGAGACAGAGGAGTCGTCATGAGCTCTCGTACGTTGTGAGGTACGGTGGCAAATAAGGTTCACTGCCATCCTTACCCTGGCGTTCTTCCCATGGTGTGGCCAGAGAGGGGAACGATTTAGGATCATACATCCTTGCATTATACTGAGACCTGGAACGCTTAGAGACTGCTGGTGTTTGATCACCAGCAAGTGATGACGTGGTACACTTCAACGTGCGTCATCCCCCCTGATGCCACCCACTAGTACCAGGGTGCCACCCAGCCACAGCAGAGGCCACCTGGCAGGATGGCCATTGCCAGGAGTCCCGATGCCCCAGGGTGACGGGCATCTCCTCCTTGGCGTACATGAGGTGTTAACGGTGGAGGCATCAGCAGAGTGATCCCTGTGTAGACAGAGGGCTACAACCAACAGGGTACATGGTGGCCTCACCACAATGAACTGGCTACCGTGCTGGATGCGAGGTGCAAAGAATTCCCTGGTCTTCGTCGGCGCAGAAAACGACACTGCATAGTGGGTGGAGGAAAATACACCAAAGAAGGTTTACTCGCCCAAGAGATAGAGGATGAGAGGGACTGCAAAGCCATTATGAGAAAGTGGGCTAAGGATCACAGTGCACGATGGACATGACGCATAATGTAAGGCGCCCTACCCCAGTTGGCTCGTTTTTCGCGAAAATTTTGAAAAATGGAGGTCACGCCCTACAGGGGACCATCACATGAAGGCTGAAAGGTGTGAGACTCCATTTAGTCGCTTCTTAGGACAGGCAGGATACGTCAGGCCTATTGTAACCCCTGGGCCTGCAGGAGGCCTTGTTCATTGTGTTCATGTACTATTCGTAAAGCGAAGATTCCGCTTCATACTTTTAAATCATATTCATGATTTCGATCAAGAAAAATACTTTGAGAAGCACAGAAGAAATTTTCAACTACAGCTTTGGAAATTTGTGACTGGCTGGGTGACTGTTTCGGGATTCTTGGGAAAATGCCAAGTTCATTCAAATCGATGACGAGAAATACTATGTTTTTCCTAAATCGCATAGTTCCTTTATGTTATACAGAATTTTACTAAAACCCCAGGGCAAATTTGAATTTCGCTATCATGATGATTCTGTCAGTACCGTTGAAATCAGTAACTCTAACAGCGAATTCAAAACTGTAAGGCGGCTTAATCTTCCCCCAGGGGTAAACAACAAGGACTTGTTACAGGTAGTTCGTAAACGGATAAAAGGTATTGAATTCGAAAAGTGGTCTAATGCATACAATATTCAGTGCTACAACGGGATTAGATCGATACGAATGCTCTTAGTCCGATATCCCGTCCCACATTCTTGTAGGAGGCTGAAAGGTACAGGTAACACGAGGTCTGTTCGTAATGTAAGGTACGATCGATCGCGAAATAAAAACCACTGTGAAAATCAAAAAAAAATTTATTCGCAACAGTTAGTCACACCTTCGAGATACCTCTCCAAAGAGTCGCCGCTGCACATTTGTCGTGGCGTTGTACAAACTTTCCAGCACCCTCGTCACAGACAGCAGCAGCATGTGCTTTCCGCAAATTCCCTGCGCTCGTCTGCCTTTCGTTCTTTGTACCAAAATGTAGTCTTCGCATCCAACGGTTTATGTGAGCAGATACGAACATCGGAGGACGCCAATTAAGGGCTGTATTGTGGGTGATGCCCCTGCAGAATGCAGCTGAGAATTGTCTTGAAGAAAGAAACACATGACATTTATGTTATGTTGGCGACATATCTTCTGGCGAAATCTCTCACCAGATCCACATTCTTTGCGGGAGATATTTTGGGCATTTCTACGTGATCACTTTCTACTCTGTCCTGAAAAGAGCGACGAGAAGCGATCGATAGGCACACATCTGTGCAAAGGGCCATCGGATTTTAACAGTGGTTTTCATTTTGCGCCTAACTGGACCTTACTTTTCTATCACGCCTCGTTGGGCTATCTCCCACATGTCACGTGTGCGGTGACCCAGGACATCTTCGAGAAAACTGCTCATGACTGGTGTTTATTCTACAGTATACCCAGTAGCATCGAACAAGATTAGAGACAAACGAACCTATTCCACCCAAGAAATGCAGCGTGCAAGACCTAGCTGACACCCATGGAGTCCACCGAGCGGTCATCTAATTTAGTTACAAAGGATTTCCCATCCTTGCATAAAAGACCAGTAAAAGTGAAGTAATTAATAAATCAAATAACGATCAAAAGGATGAAGCTGGAAAAGAGCAGTCTGCAAAGGAGTCTATGAAATGTCAGTTCAACAGCAAGAAAACGAAACAGACATGAAAAATGAAACTCGTTCTGGTTCTCATCCAAATTTAAAAAAAAAAAAGAGATGGCCCCTAGGAAAGGTCAATATCAACTCCAAAGAATACCCTGAAGTGGAATCGGACCGGATGCCAAGGAAACAGAAATACGATAACGTTCCATCAATATCAATTGCCACTACAAAATCGGCAACGCGAATCGATACTACAGACAAGGGTCTGTGCAGTCCGCAGAGATGTATGCCAGGTACTCAGAAGACCACATCTTCACGCTGTCAGTATTGTGATGAGCATGGAAGAGATCTTTCCAGTTCGACACGTCAACTACAGCAGTCAGCTGAACTTGTAGTGTTGTTATGTCGAACGTTGTGCTTATAGAAAACAGTTTGTTAATTAGTGTATCAAGTGATGCTTTGCGAATCCATAAGAGTTGAAGCTATCCAGTACTCTTGTGACAATAGAGTATGTCAGAGGTAAGTAAAATTTTTATTCATATGTGCAATTAAGACAACTAATATTTCATGACATAGTTGGGTGAGCCTTATACCACAGCAATCAAAAAACCCACAGTTGTCGCCGGACGAAAGTAGTTTCAACTGGCGACAATGAACGAGACATGGCGAGCATTTCGAGCCACCCCCAGCACGAAGATAAACACCAACAGATGCAGCAAACAATACGCCAGGTAACAACACAGAAAAAGATGAGTGTAATCACAATAGTTGTAACTAGAGTATGAAAAAAGGGAAGCAAAGTAGACGACTGTACTGTAGCAGCTTTCACTGTTCCAACACGAGGTACACAGCACACAGAAGAGTGAAGAACTAGCAAGCACACAGCAGAATGAAGAACTAGCAAGCACACAGCAGAGTGAAGAACTAGCAAGCACACAGCAGAGTGAAGAACTAGCAAGCACACAGCAGAGTGAGGAACTAGCAAGCACACAGCAGAGTGAAGAACTAGAAAGCACACAGCAGAGTGAAGAACTAGCAAGCACACAGCAGAGTGAAGAACTAAAAAACACACAGCAGAGTGAGGAACTAGCAAGCACACAGCAGACTGAAGAACTAGCAAGCACACAGCAGACTGAAGAACTAGCAAGCACACAGCTGAGTGAAGAACTAGCATACACACAGCAGAGTGAAGAACTAGCGTACACACAGCAGAGTGAAGAACTAGCAAGCACACAGCAGAGTGAAGAACTAGCAAGCACACAGCAGAGTGAAGAACTAGCAAGCACACAGCCGAGTGAAGAACTAGCAACCACACAGCAGAGTGAAGAACTAGCATACACACAGCTCAGTGAAGAACTAGCGTACACACAGCAGAGTGAAGAACTACCAAGCACACAGCAGAGCGAAGAACTAGCAAGCACACAACAGAGTGAAGAACTAGCAAGAACACAGCACAGTGCAGAACTAGCAAGCACACATCAGAGTGAAGAACTAGCAAGCACACAGCAGAGTGAAGAACTAGAAAGCACACAGCAGACTGAAGAACTAGCTAGCACACAGCAGACTGAAGAACTAGCAAGCACACAGCTGAGTGAAGAACTAGCATACACACAGAAGAGTGAAGAACTAGCAAGCACACAGCAGAGTGAAGAACTAGCAAGCACACAGCAGAGTGAAGAACTAGCAAGCACACAGCAGAGTGAAGAACTAGCAAGTACACAGCAGAATGAAGAACTAGCAAGCACACAGCAGACTGAAGTACTAGCAAGCACACAGCAGAGTGAAGAACTAGCAAGCACACAGCTGAGTGAAGAACTAGCGTACACACAGCAGAGTGAAGAACTAGCAAGCACACAGCAGAGTGAAGAACTAGCAAGCACACAGCAGAGTGAAGGACTAGCAAGCACACAGCAGAGTGAAGAACTAGCAAGCACACAGCAGAGTGAAGAACTAGCAAGCACACAGCAGAGTGAAGAATTAGCGTACACAGAGCAGAGTGAAGAACTAGCAAGCGCACAGCAGAGTGAAGAACTAGCAAGCACACAGCAGAGTGAAGAACTATCAAGCACACAGCAGAGTGAAGAACTAGCAAGCACACAGCAGAGTGAAGGACTAGCAAGCACACAGCAGAGTGAAGAACTAGCGAGCACACAGTAGAGTGAAGAACTAGCAAGCACACGGCAAAGTGAAGAACTAGCAAGCACATAGCAGAGTGAAGAACTAGCAAGCACACAGCAGAGTGAAGAACTAGCAAGCAAACAGCAGAGTAAAGAACTAGCAAGCACACAGGAGAATGAAGAACTAGCAAGCACACAGCAGAGTGAAGAACTAGCAAGCACACAGCAGAGTGAAGAACTAGCGAGCACACAGCAGAGTGAAGAACTAGCAAGCACACAGCAAAGTGAAGAACTAGCAAGCACACAGCAGAGTGAAGAACTAGCAAGCACACAGCAGAGTGAAGAACTAGCAAGCACACAGCAGAGTGAAAAACTAGCAAGCACACAGCAGAGTGAAGAACTAACAAGCACACAGCAGAGTGAAGAACTAGCAAGCACACAGCAGAGTGAAGAACTAGCAAGCACACAGCAGACTGAATATCTAGCAAGCACACAGCAGAGTGAAGAACTAGCGTACACACAGCAGAGTGAAGAACTAGCAAGCACACAGCAGAGTGAAGAACTAGCAACCACACAGCAGAGTGAAGAACTAGCAACCACACAGCAGAGTGAAGAACTAGCAAGCACACAGCAGAGTGAAGAACTAGCAAGCACACAGCAGACTGAAGAACTAGCAAGCACACAGCAGAGTGAAGAACTAGTGTACACACAACACAGTGAAGAACTAGCGTACACACAGCAGAGTGAGAACTAGCAAGCACACAGAAGAGTGTAGAACTAGCGTACACACAGCACAGTGAAGAACTAGCGTACACACAGCAGAGTGAAGAACTAGCAAGCACACAGCAGAGTGAAGAACTAGCAAGCACACAGCAGAGTGAAGAAATAGAAAACACAGCAGAGTGAAGAACTAGCGTACACACAGCAGAGTGAAGAACTTGCGTACACACAGCAGAGTGAAGAACTGGCAAGCACACAGCAGAGTGAAGAACTAGCAAGCACACAGCAGAGTGAAGAACTAGCATCCACACAGCAGAGTGAAGAACTAGCAAGCACCCAGCAGAGTAAAGAAGTAGCGTACACACAGCAGAGTGAAGAACTAGCAAGCACACAGCAGAGTGAAGAACTAGCAAGCACACAGCAGAGTGAAGAACCAGCAAGCACACACAAGAGTGAAGAACTAGCTAGCACACAGCAGAGTGAAGAACTAGCAAGTACACAGCAGAATGAAGAACTAGCAAGCACACAGCTGAGTGAAGAACTAGCAAGCACTCAGCAGAGTGAAGAACTAGCAAGCACACAGCAGAGTGAAGAAATAGAAAACACAGCAGAGTGAAGAACTAGCGTACACACAGCAGAGTGAAGAACTTGCGTACACACAGCAGAGTGAAGAACTAGCAAGCACACAGCAGAGTGAAGAACTAGCAAGCACACAGCAGAGTGAACAAGTAGCGTACACACAGCAGAGTGAAGAACTAGCAAGCACACAGCAGAGTGAAGAACTAGCAAGCACACAATTCAGTGAAGAACTATCAAGCACACAGCAGAGTGAAGAACTATCAAGCACACAGCAGAGTGAAGTACTAGCAAGCACACTGCAGACTGAAGAACTAGCAAGCACACAGCAGAGTGAAGAACTAGCAAGCACACAGCAGAGTGAAGAACTAGAAAACACACAGCAGAGTGAAGAACTAGCAAGCACACAGCAGAGTGAAGAACTAGCAAGCACACAGCAGAATGAAGAACTAGCAAGCACACAGCTGAGTGAAGAACTAGCAAGCACACAGCTGAGTGAAGAACTAGCGTACACACAGCAGAGTGAAGAACTAGCAAGCACACAGCAGAGTGCAGGACTAGCAAGCACACAGCAGAGTGAAGAACTAGCGTACACACAGCAGAGTGAAGAACTACCAAGCACACAGCAGAGTGAAGAACTAGCAAGCACACAGCAGAGTGAAGAACTAGCAAGCACACAGCAGAGTGAAGAACTATAAAGCACACAGCAGAGTGAAGAACTAGCAAGCACACAGCAGAGTGAAGGACTAGCAAGCACACAGCAGAGTGAAGAACTAGCGAGCACACAGCAGAGTGAAGAACTAGCAAGCACACGGCAAAGTGAAGAACTAGCAAGCACATAGCAGAGTGAAGAACTAGCAAGCACACAGCAGAGTGAAGAACTAGCAAGCACACAGCAGAGTGAAGAACTAGCAAGCACACAGCAGAATGAAGAACTAGCAAGCACACAGCAGAGTGAAGAACTAGCAAGCACACAGCAGAGTGAAGAACTAGCGAGCACACAGCAGAGTGAAGAACTAGCAAGCACACAGCAAAGTGAAGAACTAGCAAGCACACTGCAGAGTGAAGAAATAGCAAGCACACAGCAGAGTGAAGAACTAGCAAGCACACAGCAGAGTGAAGAACTAGCAAGCACACAGCAGAGTGAAGAACTAGCAAGCACACAGCAGAGTGAAGAACTAGCAAGCACACAGGGGACTGAAGATCTAGCAAGCACACAGCAGAGTGAAGAACTAGCGTACACACAGCAGAGTGAAGAACTAGCAAGCACACAGCAGAGTGAAGAACTAGCAACCACACAGCAGAGTGAAGAACTAGCAACCACACAGCAGAGTGAAGAACTAGCAAGCACACAGCAGAGTGAAGAACTAGCAAGCACAAAGCAGACTGAAGAACTAGCAAGCACACAGCAGAGTGTAGAACTAGCGTACACACAGCACAGTGAAGAACTAGCGTACACACAGCAGAGTGAAGAACTAGCAAGCACACAGCAGAGTGAAGAACTAGCAAGCAAACAGCAAAGTGAAGAACTAGCAAGCACACAGCAGAGTGAAGAACTAGCGTACACACAGCAGAGTGAAGAACTGGCAAGCACACAGCAGAGTGAAGAACTAGCAAGCACACAGCAGAGTGAAGAACTAGCAACCACACAGCAGAGTGAAGTACTTGCAAGCACCCAGCAGAGTGAAGAAGTAGCGTACACACAGCAGAGTGAAGAACTAGCAAGCACACAGCGGAGTGAAGAACTAGCAAGCACACAGCAGAGTGAAGAACTAGCAAGTACACAGCAGAATGAAGAACTAGCAAGCACACAGCAAAGTGAAGAACTAGCAAGCACTCAGCAGAGTGAAGAACTAGCAAGCACACAGCAGAGTGAAGAACTAGAAAACACAGCAGAGTGAAGAACTAGCGTACGCACAGCAGAGTGAAGAACTTGCGTACACACAGCAGAGTGAAGAACTAGCAAGCACACAGCAGAGTAAAGAACTAGCAAGCACACAGCAGAGTGAAGAAGTAGCGTACAGACAGAAGAGTGAAGAACTATCAAGCACACAGCAGAGTGAAGAACTAGCAAGCACACAGCAGAGTGAAGAACTAGCAAGCACACAGCAGAGTGAAGAACTAGCGTACACAGAGCAGAGGGAAGAACTAGCAAGCACACAGCAGAGTGAAGAACTACTAAGCACACAGCAGAGTGGAGAACTAGAAAACACACAGCAGAGTGAAGAACTAGCGTACACACAGCAGAGTGAAGAACTAGCGTACACACTTCAGAGTGAAGAACTAGCAAGCACACAGCAGAGTGAAGAACTAGCAACCACACAGCAGAGTGAAGTACTTGCAAGCACCCAGCAGAGTGAAGAAGTAGCGTACACACAGCACAGTGAAGAACTAGCAAGCACACAGCAGAGTGAAGAACTAGCATACACACAGAAGAGTGAAGAACTAGCAAGCACACAGCAGAGTGAAGAACTAGCAAGCACACAGCAGAGTGAAGAACTAGCAAGTACACAGCAGAATGAAGAACTAGCAAGCACACAGCAGACTGAAGTACTAGCAAGCACACAGCAGAGTGAAGAACTAGCAAGCACACAGCAGAGTGAAGAAATAGAAAACAACACAGCAGAGTGAAGAACTAGCAAGCACACAGCAGAGTGAAGAACTAGCAAGCACACAGCAGACTGAAGAACTAGCAAGCACACAGCTGAGTGAAGAACTAGCGTACACACAGCAGAGTGAAGAACTAGCAAGCACACAGGAGACTGAAGATCTAGCAAGCACACAGCAGAGTGAAGAACTAGCGTACACACAGCAGAGTGAAGAACTAGCAAGCACACAGCAGAGTGAAGAACTAGCAACCACACAGCAGAGTGAAGAACTAGCAACCACACAGCAGAGTGAAGAACTAGCAAGCACACAGCAGAGTGAAGAACTAGCAAGCACAAAGCAGACTGAAGAACTAGCAAGCACACAGCAGAGTGTAGAACTAGCGTACACACAGCACAGTGAAGAACTAGCGTACACACAGCAGAGTGAAGAACTAGCAAGCACACAGCAGAGTGAAGAACTAGCAAGCAAACAGCAAAGTGAAGAACTAGCAAGCACACAGCAGAGTGAAGAACTAGCGTACACACAGCAGAGTGAAGAACTGGCAAGCACACAGCAGAGTGAAGAACTAGCAAGCACACAGCAGAGTGAAGAACTAGCAACCACACAGCAGAGTGAAGTACTTGCAAGCACCCAGCAGAGTGAAGAAGTAGCGTACACACAGCAGAGTGAAGAACTAGCAAGCACACAGCGGAGTGAAGAACTAGCAAGCACACAGCAGAGTGAAGAACTAGCAAGTACACAGCAGAATGAAGAACTAGCAAGCACACAGCAAAGTGAAGAACTAGCAAGCACTCAGCAGAGTGAAGAACTAGCAAGCACACAGCAGAGTGAAGAACTAGAAAACACAGCAGAGTGAAGAACTAGCGTACGCACAGCAGAGTGAAGAACTTGCGTACACACAGCAGAGTGAAGAACTAGCAAGCACACAGCAGAGTAAAGAACTAGCAAGCACACAGCAGAGTGAAGAAGTAGCGTACAGACAGAAGAGTGAAGAACTATCAAGCACACAGCAGAGTGAAGAACTAGCAAGCACACAGCAGAGTGAAGAACTAGCAAGCACACAGCAGAGTGAAGAACTAGCGTACACAGAGCAGAGGGAAGAACTAGCAAGCACACAGCAGAGTGAAGAACTACTAAGCACACAGCAGAGTGGAGAACTAGAAAACACACAGCAGAGTGAAGAACTAGCGTACACACAGCAGAGTGAAGAACTAGCGTACACACTTCAGAGTGAAGAACTAGCAAGCACACAGCAGAGTGAAGAACTAGCAACCACACAGCAGAGTGAAGTACTTGCAAGCACCCAGCAGAGTGAAGAAGTAGCGTACACACAGCACAGTGAAGAACTAGCAAGCACACAGCAGAGTGAAGAACTAGCATACACACAGAAGAGTGAAGAACTAGCAAGCACACAGCAGAGTGAAGAACTAGCAAGCACACAGCAGAGTGAAGAACTAGCAAGTACACAGCAGAATGAAGAACTAGCAAGCACACAGCAGACTGAAGTACTAGCAAGCACACAGCAGAGTGAAGAACTAGCAAGCACACAGCAGAGTGAAGAAATAGAAAACAACACAGCAGAGTGAAGAACTAGCAAGCACACAGCAGAGTGAAGAACTAGCAAGCACACAGCAGACTGAAGAACTAGCAAGCACACAGCTGAGTGAAGAACTAGCGTACACACAGCAGAGTGAAGAACTAGCAAGCACACAGCAGAGTGAAGAACTAGCAAGCACACAGCAGAGTGAAGGACTAGCAAGCACACAGCAGAGTGAAGAACTAGCAAGCACACAGCAGAGTGAAGAACTAGCAAGCACACAGCAGAGTGAAGAATTAGCGTACACAGAGCAGAGTGAAGAACTAGCAAGCGCACAGCAGAGTGAAGAACTAGCAAGCACACAGCAGAGTGAAGAACTATCAAGCACACAGCAGAGTGAAGAACTAGCAAGCACACAGCAGAGTGAAGGACTAGCAAGCACACAGCAGAGTGAAGAACTAGCGAGCACACAGTAGAGTGAAGAACTAGCAAGCACACGGCAAAGTGAAGAACTAGCAAGCACATAGCAGAGTGAAGAACTAGCAAGCACACAGCAGAGTGAAGAACTAGCGAGCACACAGCAGAGTGAAGAACTAGCAAGCACACAGCAAAGTGAAGAACTAGCAAGCACACAGCAGAGTGAAGAACTAGCAAGCACACACTAGAGTGAAGAACTAGCAAGCACACAGCAGAGTGAAAAACTAGCAAGCACACAGCAGAGTGAAGAACTAGCAAGCACACAGCAGAGTGAAGAACTAGCAAGCACACAGCAGAGTGAAGAACTAGCAAGCACACAGCAGACTGAATATCTAGCAAGCACACAGCAGAGTGAAGAACTAGCAAGCACACGGCTGAGTGAAGAACTAGCGTACACACAGCAGAGTGAAGAACTAGCGTACACACAGCAGAGTGAAGAACTAGCAAGCACACAGCAGAGTGAAGAACTAGCAAGCACACAGCAGACTGAATATCTAGCAAGCACACAGCAGAGTGAAGAACTAGCGTACACACAGCAGAGTGAAGAACTAGCAAGCACACAGCAGGGTGAAGAACTAGCAACCACACAGCAGAATGAAGAACTAGCAACCACACAGCAGAGTGAAGAACTAGCAAGCACACAGCAGAGTGAAGAACTAGCAAGCACACAGCAGAGTGAAGAACTAGCAAGCACACAGCAGGGTGAAGAACTAGCATCCACACAGCAGAGTGAAGAACTAGCAAGCACCCAGCAGAGTAAAGAAGTAGCGTACACACAGCAGAGTGAAGAACTAGCAAGCACACAGAAGAGTGAAGAACTAGCAAGCACACAGCAGAGTGAAGAACCAGCAAGCACACACAAGAGTGAAGAACTAGCTAGCACACAGCAGAGTGAAGAACTAGCAAGCACACAGCAAACTGAAGAAGTAGCAAGCACACAGCAGAGTGAAGAACTAGCAAGCACACAGCAGAGTGAAGAACTAGCAAGCACACAGCAGAGTGAAGAACTAGCAAGTACACAGCAGAATGAAGAACTAGCAAGCACACAGCAGAGTGAAGAACTAGCAAGCACTCAGCAGAGTGAAGAACTAGCAAGCACACAGCAGAGTGAAGAAATAGAAAACACAGCAGAGTGAAGAACTAGCGTACACACAGCAGAGTGAAGAACTTGCGTACACACAGCAGAGTGAAGAACTAGCAAGCACACAGCAGAGTGAAGAACTAGCAAGCACACAGCAGAGTGAAGAAGTAGCGTACACACAGCAGAGTGAAGAACTAGCAAGCACACAGCAGAGTGAAGAACTAGCAAGCACACAATTGATTGAAGAACTATCAAGCACACAGCAGAGTGAAGAACTAGCAAGCACACAGCAGAGTGAAGTACTAGCAAGCACACAGCAGAGTGAAGAACTAGCGTACACACAGCAGAGGGAAGAACTAGCGTACACACAGCAGAGTGAAGAACTACCAAGCACACAACATTGTGAAGAACTAGAAAACACACAGCAGAGTGAAGAACTAGCGTACACATAGCAGAGTGAAGAACTAGCGTACACACAGCAGAGTGAAGAACCAGCAAGCACACAGCAGAGTGAAGAACTAGCAAACACACAGCAGAGTGAAGTACTTGCAAGAACCCAGCAGAGTGAAGAAGTAGCGTACACACAGCAGAGTGAAGAACTAGCAAGCACACAGCAGAGTGAAGAACTAGCAAGCACACAGCAGAGTGAAGAACTATCAAGCACACAGCAGAGTGAAGAACTATCAAGCACACAGCAGAGTGAAGTACTAGCAAGCACACTGCAGACTGAAGAACTTGCAAGCACACAGCAGAGTGAAGAACTAGCAAGCACACAGCAGAGTGAAGAACTAGAAAACACACAGCAGAGTGAAGAACTAGCAAGCACACAGCAGAGTGAAGAACTAGCAAGCACACAGCAGAATGAAGAACTAGCAAGCACACAGCTGAGTGAAGAACTAGCGTACACACAGCAGAGTGAAGAACTAGCGTACACACAGCAGAGTGAAGAACTAGCAAGCACACAGCAGAGTGCAGGACTAGCAAGCACACAGCAGAGTGAAGAACTAGCGTACACACAGCAGAGTGAAGAACTACCAAGCACACAGCAGAGTGAAGAACTAGCAAGCACACAGCAGAGTGAAGAACTAGCAAGCACACAGCAGAGTGAAGAACTATAAAGCACACAGCAGAGTGAAGAACTAGCAAGCACACAGCAGAGTTAAGGACTAGCAAGCACACAGCAGAGTGAAGAACTAGCGAGCACACAGCAGAGTGAAGAACTAGCAAGCACACGGCAAAGTGAAGAACTAGCAAGCACATAGCAGAGTGAAGAACTAGCAAGCACACAGCAGAGTGAAGAACTAGCAAGCACACAGCAGAGTGAAGAACTAGCAAGCACACAGCAGAGTGAAGAACTACCAAGCACACAGCAGAGTGAAGAACTAGCAAGCACACAGCAGAGTGAAGAACTAGCGAGCACACAGCAGAGTGAAGAACTAGCAAGCACACAGCAAAGTGAAGAACTAGCAAGCACACTGCAGAGTGAAGAAATAGCAAGCACACAGCAGAGTGAAGAACTAGCAAGCACACAGCAGAGTGAAGAACTAGCAAGCACACAGCAGAGTGAAGAACTAGCAAGCACACAGCAGAGTGAAGAACTAGCAAGCACACAGGAGACTGAAGATCTAGCAAGCACACAGCAGAGTGAAGAACTAGCGTACACACAGCAGAGTGAAGAACTAGCAAGCACACAGCAGAGTGAAGAACTAGCAACCACACAGCAGAGTGAAGAACTAGCAACCACACAGCAGAGTGAAGAACTAGCAAGCACACAGCAGAGTGAAGAACTAGCAAGCACAAAGCAGACTGAAGAACTAGCAAGCACACAGCAGAGTGAAGAACTAGTGTACACACAACACAGTGAAGAACTAGCGTACACACAGCAGAGTGAAGAACTAGCAAGCACACAGCAGAGTGTAGAACTAGCGTACACACAGCACAGTGAAGAACTAGCGTACACACAGCAGAGTGAAGAACTAGCAAGCACACAGCAGAGTGAAGAACTAGCAAGCAAACAGCAAAGTGAAGAACTAGCAAGCACACAGCAGAGTGAAGAACTAGCGTACACACAGCAGAGTGAAGAACTGGCAAGCACACAGCAGAGTGAAGAACTAGCAAGCACACAGCAGAGTGAAGAACTAGCAACCACACAGCAGAGTGAAGTACTTGCAAGCACCCAGCAGAGTGAAGAAGTAGCGTACACACAGCAGAGTGAAGAACTAGCAAGCACACAGCAGAGTGAAGAACTAGCAAGCACACAGCAGAGTGAAGAACCAGCAAGCACACAGCAGAGTGAAGAACTAGCTAGCACACAGCAGAGTGAAGAACTAGCAAGCACACAGCAGACTGAAGAAGTAGCAAGCACACAGCAGAGTGAAGAACTAGCAATCACACAGCAGAGTGAAGAACTAGCAAGCACACAGCAGAGTGGAGAACTAGCAAGTACACAGCAGAATGAAGAACTAGCAAGCACACAGCAGAGTGAAGAACTAGCAAGCACTCAGCAGAGTGAAGAACTAGCAAGCACACAGCAGAGTGAAGAACTAGAAAACACAGCAGAGTGAAGAACTAGCGTACACACAGCAGAGTGAAGAACTTGCGTACACACAGCAGAGTGAAGAACTAGCAAGCACACAGCAGAGTAAAGAACTAGCAAGAACACAGCAGAGTGAAGAAGTAGCGTACAGACAGAAGAGTGAAGAACTATCAAGCACACAGCAGAGTGAAGAACTAGCAAGCACACAGCAGAGTGAAGAACTAGCAAGCACACAGCAGAGTGAAGAACTACCGTACACAGAGCAGAGGGAAGAACTAGCAAGCACACAGCAGAGTGAAGAACTACCAAGCACACAGCAGAGTGAAGAACTAGAAAACACACAGCAGAGTGAAGAACTAGCGTACACACAGCAGAGTGAAGAACTAGCGTACACACTTCAGAGAGAAGAACTAGCAAGCACACAGCAGAGTGAAGAACTAGCAACCACACAGCAGAGTGAAGTACTTGCAAGCACCCAGCAGAGTGAAGAAGTAGCGTACACACAGCACAGTGAAGAACTAGCAAGCACACAGCAGAGTGAAGAACTAGCAAGCACACAGCAGAGTGAAGAGCTATCAAGCACACAGCAGAGTGAAGAACTAGCAAGCACACAGCAGAGTGAAGAACTAGCAAGCACACAGCAGAGTGAAGAACTAGCAAGCACACAGCAAAGTGATGAACTAGCGTACACACAGCAGAGGGAAGAACTAGCGTACACACAGCAGAGTGAAGTACTACCAAGCACACAGCAGAGTGAAGAACTAGAAAACACACAGCAGAGCGAAGAACTAGCGTACACACAGCAGAGTGAAAAACTAGCGTACACACAGCAGAGTGAAGAACTAGCAAGCACACAGCAGAGTGAAGAACTACCAAGCACACAGCAGAGTGAAGAACTAGCAACCACACAGCAGAGTGAAGAACTAGCAAGCACACAGCAGAGTGAAGGACTAGCAAGCACACAGCAGAGTGAAGAACTAGCAAGCACACAGCAGAGTGAAGAACTAGCAAGCACACAGCAGAGTGAAGAACTAGAAAACACACAGCACAGTGAAGAACTAGCAAGCACACAGCAGAGTGAAGAACTAGCAAGCACACAGCAGACTGAAGAGCTAGCAAGCACACAGCTGAGTGAAGAACTAGCGTACACACAGCAGAGTGAAGAACTAGCAATCACACAGCAGAGTGAAGGACTAGCAAGCACACAGCAGAGTGAAGAACTAGCAAGCACACAGCAGAGTGAAGAACTAGCAAGCACACAGCAGAGTGAAGAACTAGCGTACACACAGCAGAGTGAAGAACTAGCAAGCACACAGCAGAGTGAAGAACTAGCAAGCACACAGCAGAGTGAAGAACTAGCAAGCACACAGCAGAGTGAAGAACTAGCAAGCACACAGCAAAGTGAAGAACTAGCAAGCACACAGCAGAGTGAAGAACTAGCAAGCACACAGCAGAGTGAAGAACTAGCAAGCACACAGCAGAGTGAAGAACTAGCAAGCACACAGCAGAGTGAAGAACTAGCAAGCACACAGCAGAGTGAAGAACTAGCAAGCACACAGCAGACTGAAGATCTAGCAAGCACACAGCAGAGTGAAGAACTAGGGGTACACACAGCAGAGTGAAGAACTAGCAAGCACACAGCAGAGTGAAGAACTAGCAACCACACAGCAGAGTGAAGAACTAGCAAGCACACAGCAGAGTGAAGAACTAGCGTACACACAGCAGAGTGAAGAACTAGCAAGCACACAGCAGAGTGAAGAACTAGCAAGCACAAACAGAGTGAAGAACTAGCAAGCACACAGCAGAGTGAAGAACTAGCAAGCACACAGCAGAGTGAAGAACTAGCAAGCACATAGCAGAGTGAAGGACTAGCAAGCACACAGCAGAGTGAAGAACTAGCGAGCACACAGCAGAGTGAAGAGCTAGCAAGCACACGGCAAAGTGAAGAACTAGCAAGCACATAGCAGAGAGAAGAACTATCAAGCACACAGCAGAGTGAAGAACTAGCAAGCACACTGCAGAGTGAAGAACTAGCAAGCACACAGCAGAATGAAGAACTAGCAAGCACACAGCAGAGTGAAGAACTAGCAAGCACACAGCAGAGTGAAGAACTAGCGAGCACACAGCAGAGTGAAGAACTAGCAAGCACAGAGCAAAGTGAAGAACTAGCAAGCACACAGCAGAGTGAAGAACTAGCAAGCACACAGCAGAGTGAAGAACTAGCAAGCACACAGCAGAGTGAAGAACTAGCAAGCACACAGCAGACTGAAGATCTAGCAAGCACACAGCAGAGTGAAGAACTAGGGGTACACACAGCAGAGTGAAGAACTAGCAAGCACACAGCAGAGTGAAGAACTAGCAACCACACAGCAGAGTGAAGAACTAGCAACCACACAGCAAAGTGAAGAACTAGCAAGCACACAGCAGAGTGAAGAACTAGCAAGCACACAGCAGACTGAAGAACTAGCAAGCACACAGCAGAGTGAAGAACTAGTGTACACACAACACAGTGAAGAACTAGGGTACACACAGCAGAGTGAAGAACTAGCAAGCACACAGCAGAGTGAAGAACTAGCAAGCACACAGCAGAGTGAAGAACTAGCAAGCACACAGCAGAGTGAAGAACTAGCGTACACACAGCAGAGGGAAGAACTAGCGTACACACAGCAGAGTGAAGAACTAGCAAACACACAGCAGAGTGAAGAACTAGCAAGCACACAACAGGGTGAAGAACTAGCAAGCACGCAGCACAGTGAAGGACTAGCAAGCACACAGCAGAGTGAAGAACTAGCAAGCACACAGCAGAGTGAAGAACTAGCAAGCACACAGCAGAGTGATGAACTACCAAGCACACAGCAGAGTGAAGAACTAGCAAGCACACAGCAGAGTGAAGAACTAGCAAGCACACAACAGACTGAAGAACTAACAAGCACACAGCTGAGTGAAGAACTAGCGTACACACAGCAGAGTGAAGAACTAGCAAGCACACAGCAGAGTGAAGAACTAGCAAGCACACAGCAGAGTGAAGGACTAGCAAGCACAGAGCAGAGTGAAGAACTAGCAAGCACACAGCAGAGTGAAGAACTAGCAAGCACACAGCAGAGTGAAGAACTAGCGTACACACAGCAGAGTGAAGAACTAGCAAGCACACAGCAGAGTGAAGAACTAGCAAGCACACAGCAGAGTGAAGAACTAGCAAGCACACAGCAGAGTGAAGAACTACCAAGCACACAGCAGAGTGAAGAACTAGCAACCACACAGCAGAGTGAAGAACTAGCAAGAACACAGCAGACTGAAGAACTACCAAGCACACAGCAGACTGAAGAAGTAGCAAGCATACAGCAGAGTGAAGAACTAGCAAGCACACAGCAGAGTGAAGAACTAGCAAGCACACAGCAGAGTGAAGAACTAGCAAGTACACAGCAGAATGAAGAACTAGCAAGCACACAGCAGACTGAGGAACTAGCAAGCACACAGCAGAGTGAAGAACTAGCAAGCACACAGCAGAGTGAAGAACTAGAAAACACACAGCAGAGTGAAGAACTAGCAAGCACACAGCAGAGTGAAGAACTAGCAAGCACACAGCAGACTGAAGAACTAGCAAGCACACAGCTGAGTGAAGAACTAGCGTACACACAGCAGAGTGAAGAACTAGCGTACACACAGCAGAGTGAAGAACTAGCAAGCACACAGCAGAGTGAAGGACTAGCAAGCACACAGCAGAGTGAAGAACTAGCAAGCACACAGCAGAGTGAAGAACTAGCAAGCACACAGCAGAGTGAAGAACTAGCGTACACACAGCAGAGTGAAGAACTAGCAAGCACACAGCAGAGTGAAGAACTAGCAACCACACAGCAGAGTGAAGAACTATCAAGCTCACAGCAGAGTGAAGAACTAGCAAGCACACAGCAGAGTGAAGGACTAGCAAGCACACAGCAGAGTGAAGAACTAGCGAGCACACAGCAGAGTGAAGAACTAGCAAGCACACGGCAAAGTGAAGAACTAGCAAGCACATAGCAGAGAGAAGAACTAGCAAGCACACAGCAGAGTGAAGAACTAGCAAGCACACTGCAGAGTGAAGAACTAGCAAGCACACAGCAGAATGAAGAACTAGCAAGCACACAGCAGAGTGAAGAACTAGCAAGCACACAGCAGAGTGAAGAACTAGCGAGCTCACAGCAGAGTGAAGAACTAGCAAGCACACAGCAAAGTGAAGAACTAGCAACCACACAGCAGAGTGAAGAACTAGCAAGCACACAGCAGAGTGAAGAACTAGCAAGCACACAGCAGAGTGAAGAACTAGCAAGCACACAGCAGAGTGAAGAACTAGCAAGCACACAGCAGAGTGAAGAACTAGCAAGCACACAGCTGAGTGAAGAACTAGCAAGCACACAGCAGACTGAAGATCTAGCAAGCACACAGCAGAGTGAAGAACTAGCGTACACACAGCAGAGTGAAGAACTAGCAAGCACACAGCAGAGTGTAGAACTAGCGTACACACAGCACAGTGAAGAACTAGCGTACACACAGCAGAGTGAAGAACTAACAAGCACACAGCAGAGTGAAGAACTAGCAAGCAAACAGCAAAGGGAAGAACTAGCAAGCACACAGCAGAGTGAAGAACTAGCGTACACACAGCAGAGTGAAGAACTGGCAAGCACACAGCAGAGTGAAGAAATAGCAAGCACACAGCAGAGTGAAGAACTAGCAACCACACAGCAGAGTGAAGTACTTGCAAGCACCCAGCAGAGTGAAGAAGTAGCGTACACACAGCAGAGTGAAGAACTAGCAAGCACACAGCAGAGTGAAGAACTAGCAAGCACACAGCAGAGTGAAGAACCAGTAAGCACACAGCAGAGTGAAGAACTAGCTAGCACACAGCAGAGTGAAGAACTAGCAAGCACACAGCAGACTGAAGAAGAAGCAAGCACACAGCAGAGTGAAGAACTAGCAAGCACACAGCAGAGTGAAGAACTAGCAAGCACACAGCAGAGTGAAGAACTAGCAAGTACACAGCAGAATGAAGAACTAGCAAGCACACAGCAGAGTGAAGAACTAGCAAGCACTCAGCAGAGTGAAGAACTAGCAAGCACACAGCAGAGTGAAGAACTAGCAACCACACAGCAGAGTGAAGTACTTGCAAGCACCCAGCAGAGTGAAGAAGTACCGTACACACAGCAGAGTGAAGAACTAGCAAGCACACAGCAGAGTGAAGAACTAGCAAGCACACAGCAGAGTGAAGAACCAGTAAGCACACAGCAGAGTGAAGAACTAGCTAGCACACAGCAGAGTGAAGAACTAGCAAGCACACAGCAGAGTGAAGAACTAGCAACCACACAGCAGAGTGAAGAACTAGCAACCACACAGCAAAGTGAAGAACTAGCAAGCACACAGCAGAGTGAAGAACTAGCGTACACACAGCAGGGTGAAGAACTAGCAAGCACACAGCAGAGTGAAGAACTAGTGTACACACAACACAGTGAAGAACTAGCGTACACACAGCAGAGTGAAGAACTAGCAACCACACAGCAGAGTGAAGAACTAGCAACCACACAGCAGAGTGAAGAACTAGCAAGCACACAGCAGAGTGAAGAACTAGCAAGCACACAGCATAGTGAAGAACTAGCAAGCACACAGCAGAGTGAAGAACTAGCAACCACACAGCAGAGTGAAGAACTAGCGTACACACAGCAGAGGGAAGAACTAGCGTACACACAGCAGAGTGAAGAACTAGCAAGCACACAGCAGAGTGAAGAACTAGCAAGCACACAGCAGAGTGAAGAACTAACAAGCACACAGCAGAGTGAAGAACTAGCAAGCAAACAGCAAAGGGAAGAACTAGCAAGCACACAGCAGAGTGAAGAACTAGCGTACACACAGCAGAGTGAAGGACTGGCAAGCACACAGCAGAGTGAAGAACTAGCAAGCACACAGCAGAGTGAAGAACTAGCAACCACACAGCAGAGTGAAGTACTTACAAGCACCCAGCAGAGTGAAGAAGTAGCGTACACACAGCTGAGTGAAGAACTAGCAAGCACAGAGCAGAGTGAAGAACTAGCAAGCACACAGCAGAGTGAAGAACCAGTAAGCACACAGCAGAGTGAAGAACTAGCTAGCACACAGCAGAGTGAAGAACTAGCAAGCACACAGCAGACTGAAGAAGTAGCAAGCACACAGCAGAGTGAAGAACTAGCAAGCACACAGCAGAGTGAAGAACTAGCAAGCACACAGCAGAGTGAAGAACTAGCAAGTACACAGCAGAATGAAGAACTAGCAAGCACACAGCAGAGTGAAGAACTAGCAAGCACTCAGCAGAGTGAAGAACTAGCAAGCACACAGCAGAGTGAAGAACTAGAAAACACAGCAGAGTGAAGAACTAGCGTACACACAGCAGAGTGAAGAACTTGCGTACACACAGCAGAGTGAAGAACTAGCAAGCACACAGCAGAGTGAAGAACTAGCAAGCACACAGCAGAGTGAAGAACTAGCAAGCACACAGCATAGTGAAGAACTAGCAAGCACACAGCAGAGTGAAGAACTAGCAACCACACAGCAGAGTGAAGAACTAGCGTACACACAGCAGAGGGAAGAACTAGCGTACACACAGCAGAGTGAAGAACTAGCAAGCACACAGCAGAGTGAAGAACTAGTGTACACACAACACAGTGAAGAACTAGCGTACACACAGCAGAGTGAAGAACTAGCAAGCACACAGCAGAGTGAAGAACTAGCGTACACACAGCACAGTGAAGAACTAGCGTACACACAGCAGAGTGAAAAACTAGCAAGCACACAGCAGCGAGAGGAACTAGCAAGCAAACAGCAGAGTGAAGAACTAGCAAGCACACAGCAGAGTGAAGAACTACCGTACACACAGCAGAGTGAAGAACTAGCAAGCACACAGCAGAGTGAAGAACTAGCAAGCACACAGCAGAGTGAAGAACTAGCAACCACACAGCAGAGGGAAGTACTTGCAAGCACCCAGCAGAGTGAAGAAGTAGCGTACACACAGCAGAGTGAAGAACTAGCAAGCACACAGCAGAGTGAAGAACTAGCAAGCACACAGCAGAGTGAAGAACCAGCAAGCACACAGCAGAGTGAAGAACTAGCTAGCACACAGCAGAGTGAAGAACTAGCAACACACAGCAGACTGAAGAAGTAGCAAGCACACAGCAGTGTGAAGAACAAGCAAGCACACAGCAGAGTGAAGAACTAGCGTACACACAGCAGAGGGAAGAACTAGCGTACACACAACAGAGTGAAGAACTACCAAGCACACAGCAGAGTGAAGACCTAGAAAACACACAGCAGAGTGCAGAACTAGCGTACACACAGCAGAGTGAAGAACTAGCGTACACACAGCAGAGTGAAGAACTAGCAAGCACACAGCAGAGTGAAGAACTAGCAAGCACACAGCAGAGTGAAGAACTAGCGAACACACAGCAGAGGGAAGAACTAGCGTACACACAGCAGAGTGAAGAACTACCAAGCACACAGCAGAGTGAAGAACTAGAAAACACACAGCAGAGTGAAGAACTAGCGTACACACAGCAGAGTGAAGAACGAGAGTACACACAGCAGAGTGAAGAACTAGCAAGCACACAGCAGAGTGAAGAACTATCAAGCACACAGCAGAGTGAAGAACTAGATTACACACAGCAGAGTGAAGAACTAGCAAGCACACAGCAGAGTGAAGAACTAGCAAGTACACAGCAGAATGAAGAACTAGCAAGCACACAGCAGAGTGAAGAACTAGCAAGCACTCAGCAGAGTGAAGAACTAGCAAGCACATAGCAGAGTGAAGAACTAGAAAACACAGCAGAGTGAAGAACTAGCGTACACACAGCAGAGTGAAGAACTTGCGTACACACAGCAGAGTGAAGAACTAGCAAGCACACAGCAGAGTGAAGAACTAGCAAGCACACAGCAGAGTGAAGAACTAGCAAGCACACGGCATAGTGAAGAACTAGCAAGCACACAGCAGAGTGAAGAACTAGCAACCACACAGCAGAGTGAAGAACTAGCGTACACACAGCAGAGGGAAGAACTAGCGTACACACAGCAGAGTGAAGAACTAGCAAGCACTCTGCAGAGTGAAGAACTAGTGTACACACAACACAGTGAAGAACTAGCGTACACACAGCAGAGTGAAGAACTAGCAAGCACACAGCAGAGTGAAGAACTAGCGTACACACAGCACAGTGAAGAACTAGCGTACACACAGCAGAGTGAAAAACTAGCAAGCACACAGCAGCGAGAAGAACTAGCAAGCACACAGCAGAGTGAAGAACTAGCAAGCACACAGCAGAGTGAAGAACTACCGTACACACAGCAGAGTGAAGAACTAGCAAGCACACAGCAGAGTGAAGAATTAGCAAGCACACAGCAGAGTGAAGAACTAGCAACCACACAGCAGAGGGAAGTACTTGCAAGCACCCAGCAGAGTGAAGAAGTAGCGTACACACAGCAGAGTGAAGAACTAGCAAGCACACAGCAGAGTGAAGAACTAGCAAGCACACAGCAGAGTGAAGAACCAGCAAGCACACAGCAGAGTGAAGAACTAGCTAGCACACAGCAGAGTGAAAAACTAGCAACACACAGCAGACTGAAGAAGTAGCAAGCACACAGCAGAGTGAAGAACTAGCAAGCACACAGCAGAGTGAAGAACTAGCGTACACACAGCAGAGGGAAGAACTAGCGTACACACAACAGAGTGTAGAACTACCAAGCACACAGCAGAGTGAAGAACTAGAAAACACACAGCAGAGTGCAGAACTAGCGTACACACAGCAGAGTGAAGAACTAGCGTACACACAGCAGAGTGAAGAACTAGCAAGCACACAGCAGAGTGAAGAACTAGCAAGCACACAGCAGAGTGAAGAACTAGCGTACACACAGCAGAGGGAAGAACTAGCGTACACACAGCAGAGTGAAGAACTACCAAGCACACAGCAGAGTGAAAAACTAGAAAACACACAGCAGAGTGAAGAACTAGCGTACACACAGCAGAGTGAAGAACTAGAGTACACACAGCAGAGTGAAGAACTAGCAAGCACACAGCAGAGTGAAGAACTATCAAGCACACAGCAGAGTGAAGAACTAGATTACACACAGCAGAGTGAAGAACTAGCAAGCACACAGCAGAGTGAAGAACTAGCAAGCACACAGCAGAGTGAAGAACTAGCAAGCACACAGCAGAGTGAAGAACTAGCGTACACACAGCAGAGGGAAAAACTAGCGTACACACAGCAGAGTGAAGAACTACCAAGCACGCAGCAGAATGAAGAACTAGCAAGCACACAACAGAGTGAAGAACTAGCAAGCACACAGCACAGTGAAGGACTAGCAAGCACACAGCAGAGTGAAGAACTAGCAAGCACACAGCAGAGTGAAGAACTAGCGTACACACAGCAGAGTGAAGAACTACCAAGCACACAGCAGAGTGAAGAACTAGAAAACACACAGCAGAGTGAAGAACTAGCGTACACACAGCAGAATGAAGAACTAGAGTACACACAGCAGAGTGAAGAACTAGCAAGCACACAGCAGAGTGAAGAACTATCAAGCACACAGCAGAGTGAAGAACTAGATTACACACAGCAGAGTGAAGAACTAGCAAGCACAAAGCACAGTGAAGAACTAGCAAGTACACAGCAGAATGAAGAACTAGCAAGCACACAGCAGAGTGAAGAACTAGAAAGCACTCAGCAGAGTGAAGAACTAGCAAGCACACAGCAGAGTGAAGAACTAGAAAACACAGCAGAGTGAAGAACTAGCGTACACACAGCAGAGTGAAGAACTTGCGTACACACAGCAGAGTGAAGAACTAGCAAGCACACAGCAGAGTGAAGAACTAGCAAGCACACAGCAGAGTGAAGAACTAGCAAGCACACAGCATAGTGAAGAACTAGCAAGCACACAGCAGAGTGAAGAACTAGCAACCACACAGCAGAGTGAAGAACTAGCGTACACACAGCAGAGGGAAGAACTAGCGTACACACAGCAGAGTGAAGAACTAGCAAGCACACAGCAGAGTGAAGAACTAGTGTACACACAACACAGTGAAGAACTAGCGTACACACAGCAGAGTGAAGAACTACCAAGCACATAGCAGAGTGAAGAACTAGCAAGCACACAGCAGAGTGAAGAACTACCAAGCACACAGCAGAGTGAAGAACTAGCAACCACACAGCAGAGGGAAGTACTTGCAATCACCCAGCAGAGTGAAGATGTAGCGTACACACAGCAGAGTGAAGAACTAGCAAGCACACAGCAGAGTGAAGAACTAGCAAGCACACAGCAGAGTGAAGAACCAGCAAGCACACAGCAGAGTGAAGAACTAGCTAGCACACAGCAGAGTGAAGAACTAGCAACACACAGCAGACTGAAGAAGTAGCAAGCACACAGCAGAGTGAAGAACTAGCAAGCACACAGCAGAGTGAAGAACTAGCGTACACACAGCAGAGGGAAGAACTAGTGTACACACAACAGAGTGAAGAACTACCAAGCACACAGCAGAGTGAAGAACTAGAAAACACACAGCAGAGTGCAGAACTAGCGTACACACAGCAGAGTGAAGAACTAGCGTACACACAGCAGAGTGAAGAACTAGCAAGCACACAGCAGAGTGAAGAACTAGCAAGCACACAGCAGAGTGAAGAACTAGCGTACACACAGCAGAGGGAAGAACTAGCGTACACACAGCAGAGTGAAGAACTAGAGTACACACAGCAGAGTGAAGAACTAGCAAGCACACAGCAGAGTGAAGAACTATTAAGCACACAGCAGAGTGAAGAACTAGATTACACACAGCAGAGTGAAGAACTAGCAAGCACACAGCAGAGTGAAGAACTAGCAAGCACACAGCAGAGTGAAGAACTAGCAAGCACACAGCAGAGTGAAGAACTACCAAGCACGCAGCAGAATGAAGAACTAGCAAGCACACAACAGAGTGAAGAACTAGCAAGCACACAGCACAGTGAAGGACTAGCAAGCACACAGCAGTGTGAAGAACTAGCAAGCACACAGCAGAGTGAAGAACTAGCAACCACACAGCAGAGTGAAGAACTAGCAAGCACACAGCAGAGTGAAGATCTAGCAACCACACAGCAGATTGAAGAACTAGCAAGAACACAGCAGACTGAAGAACTACCAAGCACACAGCAGACTGAAGCAGTAGCAAGCATACAGCAGAGTGAAGAACTAGCAAGCACATAGCAGAGTGAAGTACTAGCAAGCACACAGCAGAGTGAAGAACTAGCAAGTACACAGAAGAATGAAGAACTAGCAAGCACACAGCAGACTGAAGAACTAGCAAGCACACAGCAGAGTGAAGAACTAGCAAGCACACAGCAGAGTGAAGAACTAGAAAAAACACAGCAGAGTGAAGAACTAGCAGGCACACAGCAGAGTGAAGAACTAGCAAGCACACAGCAGACTGAAGAACTAGCAAGCACACAGCTGAGTGAAGAACTAGCGTACACACAGCAGAGTGAAGAACTAGCGTACACACAGCAGAGTGAAGAACTAGCAAGCACACAGCAGAGTGAAGGACTAGCAAGCACACAGCAGAGTGAAGAACTACCAAGCACACAGCAGAGTGAAGAACTAGCAAGAACACAGCAGAGTGAAGAACTAGCGTACACACAGCAGAGTGAAGAACTAGCAAGCACACAGCAGAGTGAAGAACTAACAAGCACACAGCAGAGTGAAGAACTATCAAGCACACAGCAGAGTGAAGAACTAGCAAGCACACAGCAGAATGAAGGACTAGCAAGCACACAGCAGAGTGAAGAACTAGCGAGCACACAGCAGAGTGAAGATCTAGCAAGCACACAGCAGAGTGAAGAACTAGCAACCACGCAGCAGAGTGAAGAACTAGAAAGCACACAGCAGAGTGAAGAACTAGCAACCACACAGCAGAGTGAAGAACTAGCAAGAACACAGCAGACTGAAGAACTACCAAGCACACAGCAGACTGAAGAAGTAGCAAGCATACAGCAGAGTGAAGAACTAGCAAGCACACAGCAGAGTGAAGAACTAGCAAGCACACAGCAGAGTGAAGAACTAGCAAGTACACAGCAGAGTGAAGAACTTGCAAGCACACAGCAGACTGAAGAACTAGCAAGCACACAGCAGAGTGAGGAACTAGCAAGCACACAGCAGAGTGAAGAACTAGAAAACACACAGCAGAGTGAAGAACCAGCAAGCACACAGCAGAGTGAAGAACTAGCAAGCACACAGAAGACTGAAGAACTAGCAAGCACACAGCTGAGTGAAGAACTAGCGTACACACAGCAGAGTGAAGAACTAGCGTACACACAGCAGAGTGAAGAACTAGCAAGCACACAGAAGAGTGAAGGACTAGCAAGCACACAGCAGAGTGAAGAACTAGCAAGCACACAGCAGAGTGAAGAACTAGCAAGAACACAGCAGAGTGAAGAACTAGCGTACACACAGCAGAGTGAAGAACTAGCAAGCACACAGCAGAGTGAAGAACTAGCAAGCACACAGCAGAGTGAAGAACTATCAAGCACACAGCAGAGTGAAGAACTAGCAAGCACACACCAGAGTGAAGGACTAGCAAGCACACAGCAGAGTGAAGAACTAGCGAGCACACAGCAGAGTGAAGAACTAGCAAGCAAACAGCAAAGTGAAGAACTAGCAAGCACACAGCAGAGTGAAGAACTAGCGTACACACAGCAGAGTGAAGAACTGGCAAGCACACAGCAGAGTGAAGAACTAGCAAGCACACAGCAGAGTGAAGAACTAGCAACCACACAGCAGAGTGAAGTACTTGCAAGCACCCAGCAGAGTGAAGAAGTAGCGTACACACAGCAGAGTGAAGAACTAGCAAGCACACAGCAGAGTGAAGAACTAGCAAGCACACAGCAGAGTGAAGAACCAGCAAGCACACAGCAGGGAGAAGAACTAGCTAGCACACAGCAGAGTGAATAACTAGCAGGCACACAGCAGACTGAAGAAGTAGCAAGCACACAGCAGAGTGAAGAACTAGCAAGCACACAGCAGAGTGAAGAACTAGCAAGCACACAGCAGAGTGAAGAACTAGCAAGTACACAGCAGAATGAAGAACTAGCAAGCACACAGCAGAGTGAAGAACTAGCAAGCACTCAGCAGAGTGAAGAACTAGCAAGCACACAGCAGAGTGAAGAACTAGAAAACACAGCAGAGTGAAGAACTACCGTACACACAGCAGAGTGAAGAACTTGCGTACACACAGCAGAGTGAAGAACTAGCAAGCCCACAGCAGAGTGAAGAACTAGCAAGCACACAGCAGAGTGAAGAACTAGCAAGCACACAGCATAGTGAAGAACTAGCAAGCACACAGCAGAGTGAAGAACTAGCAACCACACAGCAGAGTGAAGAACTAGCGTACACACAGCAGAGGGAAGAACTAGCGTACACACAGCAGAGTGAAGAACTAGCAAGCACACAGCAGAGTGAAGAACTAGCAAGCACACAGCAGAGTGAAGAACTAGTGTACACACAACACAGTGAAGAACTAGCGTACACACAGCAGAGTGAAGAACCAGCAAGCACACAGCAGAGTGAAGAACTAGCATACACACGGCACAGTGAAGAACTAGCGTACACACAGCACAGTGAAAAACTACCAAGCACACAGCAGCGTGAAGAACTAGCAAGCACACAGCAGAGTGAAGAACTAGCGTACACACAGCAGAGGGAAAAGCTAGCGTACACACAGCAGAGTGAAGAACTACCAAGCACACAGCAGAGTGAAGAACTAGCAAGCACACAGCAGACTGAAGAACTAGCAAGCACACAGCTGAGTGAAGAACTAGCGTACACACAGCAGAGTGAAGAACTAGCGTACACACAGCAGAGTGAAGAACTAGCAAGCACACAGCAGAGTGAAGGACTAGCAAGCACACAGCAGAGTGAAGAACTAGCAAGCACACAGCATAGTGAAGAACTAGCAAGAACACAGCAGAGTGAAGAACTAGCGTACACACAGCAGAGTGAAGAACTAGCATGCACACAGCAGAGTGAAGAACTAACAAGCACACAGCAGAGTGAAGAACTATCAAGCACACAGCAGAGTGAAGAACTAGCAAGCACACAGCAGAATGAAGGACTAGCAAGCACACAGCAGAGTGAAGAACTAGCGAGCACACAGCAGAGTGAAGAACTAGCAAGCACACAGCAGAGTGAAGAACTAGCAACCACACAGCAGAGTGAAGAAATAGCAAGCACACAGCAGAGTGAAGAACTAGCAACCACACAGCAGAGTGAAGAACTAGCAAGAACACAGCAGACTGAAGAACTACCAAGCACACAGCAGACTGAAGAAGTAGCAAGCAAACAGCAGAGTGAAGAACTAGCAAGCACACAGCAGAGTGAAGAACTAGCAAGCACACAGCAGAGTAAAGAACTAGCAAGTACACAGCAGAATGAAGAACTAGCAAGCACACAGCAGAGTGAAGAACTAGCAAGCACACAGCAGAGTGAAGAACTAGAAAACACACAGCAGAGTGAAGAACTAGCAAGCACACAGCAGAGTGAAGAACTAGCAAGCACACAGGAGACTGAAGAACTAGCAAGCACACAGCTGAGTGAAGAACTAGCGTACACACAGCAGAGTGAAGAACTAGCGTACACACAGCAGAGTGAAGAACTAGCAAGCACACAGCAGAGTGAAGGACTAGCAAGCACACAGCAGAGTGAAGAACTAGCAAGCACACAGCAGAGTGAAGAACTAGCAAGAACACAGCAGAGTGAAGAACTAGCGTACACACAGCAGAGTGAAGAACTAGCAAGCACACAGCAGAGTGAAGAACTAGCAATCACACAGCAGAGTGAAGAACTATCAAGCACACAGCAGAGTGAAGAACTAGCAAGCACACAGCAGAGTGAAGGACTAGCAAGCACACAGCAGAGTGAAGAACTAGCGAGCACACAGCAGAGTGAAGAACTAGCAAGCAAACAGCAAAGTGAAGAACTAGCAAGCACACAGCAGAGTGAAGAACTAGCGTACACACAGCAGAGTGAAGAACTGGCAAGCACACAGCAGAGTGAAGAACAAGCAAGCACACAGCAGAGTGAAGAACTAGCAACCACACAGCAGAGTGAAGTACTTGCAAGCACCCAGCAGAGTGAAGAAGTAGCGTACACACAGCAGAGTGAAGAACTAGCAAGCACACAGCAGAGTGAAGAACTAGCAAGCACACAGTAGAGTGAAGAACCAGCAAGCACACAGCAGAGTGAAGAACTAGCTAGCACACAGCAGAGTGAAGAACTAGCAAGCACACAGCAGACTGAAGAAGTAGCAAGCACACAGCAGAGTGAAGAACTAGCAAGCACACAGCAGAGTGAAGAACTAGCAAGCACACAGCAGGGTGAAGAACTAGCAAGTACACTGCAGAATGAAGAACTAGCAAGCACACAGCAGAGTGAAGAACTAGCAAGCACTCAGCAGAGTGAAGAACTAGCAAGCACACAGCAGAGTGAAGAACTAGAAAACACAGCAGAGTGAAGAATTAGCGTACACACAGCAGAGTGAAGAACTTGCGTACACACAGCAGAGTGAAGAACTAGCAAGCACACAGCAGAGTGAAGAACTAGCAAGCACACAGCAGAGTGAAGAACTAGCAAGCACACAGCATAGTGAAGAACTAGCAAGCACACAGCAGAGTGAAGAACTAGCAACCACACAGCAGAGTAAAGAACTAGCGTACACACAGCAGAGGGAAGAACTAGCGTACACACAGCAGAGTGAAGAACTAGCAAGCACACAGCAGAGTGAAGAACTAGCAAGCACACAGCAGAGTGAAGAACTAGTGTACACACAACACAGTGAAGAACTAGCGTACACACAGCAGACTGAAGAAGTAGCAAGCACACAGCAGAGTGAAGAACTAGCATACACACAGCACAGTGAAGAACTAGCTTACACACAGCACAGTGAAAACTAGCAAGCACACAGCAGCGTGAAGAACTAGCAAGCAAACAGCAGAGTGAAGAACTAGCAAGCACACAGCAGAGTGAAGAACTACCGTATACACAGCAGAGTGAAGAACTGTCAAGCACACAGCAGTGTGAAGAACTAGCAGGCACACAGCAGAGTGAAGAACTAGCAAGCACACAGCAGAGTGAAGAACTAGCAAGCACACAGCAGAGTGAAGAACTAGCGTACACACAGCAGAGGGAAGAACTAGCGTACACACAGCAGAGTGAAGAACTATCAAGCACACAGCAGAGTGAAGAACTAGAAAACACACTGCAGAGTGAAGAACTATCAAGCACACAGCAGAGTGAAGAACTAGCAAGCACACAGCAGAGTGAAGAACTAGCAAGCACACAGCAGAGTGAAGAACTAGCAAGCACACAGCAGAGTGAAGAACTAGCAAGCACACAGCAGAGTGAAGAACTAGCAATCACACAGCAGAGTGAAGAACTAGCGTACACACAGCAGAGGGAAGAACTAGCGTACACACAGCAGAGTGAAGAACTACCAAGCACACAGCAGAGTGAAGAACTATCAAGCACACAGCAGAGTGAAGAACTAGCAAGCACACAGCAGAGTGAAGGACTAGCAAGCACAGAGCAGAGTGAAGAACTAGCAAGCACACAGCAGAGTGAAGAACTAGCAACCACAAAGCAGAGTGAAGAACTAGCAAGAACACAGCAGACTGAAGAACTACCAAGCACACAGCAGACTGAAGAAGTAGCAAGCATACAGCAGAGTGAAGAACTAGCAAGCACACAGCAGAGTGAAGAACTAGCAAGCACACAGCAGAGTGAAGAACTAGCAAGTACACAGCAGAATGAAGAACTAGCAAGCACACAGCAGACTGAAGAAATAGCAAGCACACAGCAGAGTGAAGAACTAGCAAGCACACAGCAGAGTGAAGAACTAGAAAACACACAGCAGAGTGAAGAACTAGCAACCACACAGCAGAGTGAAGAACTAGCATGCACACAGCAGACTGAAGAACTAGCACGCACACAGCTGAGTGTAGGACTAGCGTACACACAGCAGAGTGAAGAACTAGCGTACACACAGCAGAGTGAAGAACTAGCAAGCACACAGCAGAGTGAAGGACTAGCAAGCACACAGCAGAGTGAAGAACTAGCAAGCACACAGCAGAGTGAAGAACTAGCAAGAACACAGCAAAGTGAAGAACTAGCGTACACACAGCAGAGTGAAGAACTAGCAAGCACACAGCAGAGTGAAGAACTAGCAAGCACACAGCAGAGTGAAGAACTATCAAGCACACAGCAGAGTGAAGAACTAGCAACCACACAGCAGACTGAAGGACTAGCAAGCACACAGCAGAGTGAAGAACTAGCGAGCACACAGCAGAGTGAAGAACTAGCAAGCAAACAGCAAAGTGAAGAACTAGCAAGCACACAGCAGAGTGAAGAACTAGCGTACACACAGCAGAGTGAAGAACTGGCAAGCACACAGCAGAGTGAAGAACTAGCAAGCACACAGCAGAGTGAAGAACTAGCAACCACACAGCAGAGTGAAGTACTTGCAAGCACCCAGCAGAGTGAAGAAGTAGCGTACACACAGCAGAGTGAAGAACTAGCAAGCACACAGCAGAGTGAAGAACTAGTAAGCACACAGCAGAGTGAAGAACCAGCAAGCACACAGCAGAGTGAAGAACTAGCAAGCACACAGCAGAGTGAAGAACTAGCAAGCACACAGCAGAGTGAAGAACTAGCAACCACACAGCAGAGTGAAGGACTAGCAAGCACACAGCAGAGTGAAGAACTAGCGAGCACACAGCAGAGTGAAGAACTAGCAAGCAAACAGCAAAGTGAAGAACTAGCAAGCACACAGCAGAGTGAAGAACTAGCGTACACACAGCAGAGTGAAGGACTGGCAAGCACACAGCAGAGTGAAGAACTAGCAAGCACACAGCAGAGTGAAGAACTAGCAACCACACAGCAGAGTGAAGTACTTGCAAGCACCCAGCAGAGTGAAGAAGTAGCGTACACACAGCAGAGTGAAGAACTAGCAAGCACACAGCAGACTGAAGAAGTAGCAAGCACACAGCAGAGTGAAGAACTAGCAAGCACACAGCAGAGTGAAGAACTAGCAAGCACACAGCAGAGTGAAGAACTAGCAAGTACACAGCAGAATGAAGAACTAGCAAGCACACAGCAGAGTGAAGAACTAGCAAGCACTCAGCAGAGTGAAGAACTAGCAAGCACACAGCAGAGTGAAGAACTAGCAAGCACACAGCAGAGTGCAGAACTAGAAAACACACAGCAGAGTGAAGAACTTGCGTACACACAGCAGAGTGACCAACTAGCAAGCACACAGCAGAGTGAAGAACTAGCAAGCACACAGCAGAGTGAAGAACTAGCAAGCACACAGCATAGTGAAGAACTAGCAAGCACACAGCAGAGTGAAGAACTACCGTACACACAGCAGAGTGAAGAACTGGCAAGCACACAGCAGAGTGAAGAACCAGCAAGCACACAGCAGAGTGAAGAACTAGCTAGCACACAGCAGAGTGAAGAACTAGCAAGCACACAGCAGACTGAAGAAGTAGCAAGCACACAGCAGAGTGAAGAACTAGCAAGCACACAGCAGAGTGAAGAACTAGCAAGCACACAGCAGAGTGAAGAACTAGCAAGTACACAGCAGAATGAAGAACTAGCAAGCACACAGCAGAGTGAAGAACTAGCAAGCACTCAGCAGAGTGAGGAACTAGCAAGCACACAGCAGAGTGAAGAACTAGCAAGCACACTGCAGAGTGAAGAACTAGCAGGCACACAGCAGAGTGAAGAACTAGCGTACACACAGCAGAGGGAAGAACTAGCGTACACACAGCAGAGTGAAGAACTACCAAGCACACAGCAGAGTGAAGATCTAGAAAACACACAGCAGAGTGAAGAACTAGCGTACACACAGCAGAGTGAAGAACTAGCGTACACACAGCAGAGTGAAGAACTAGCAAGCATACAGCAGAGTGAAGAACTATCAAGCACACAGCAGAGTGAAGAACTAGCAAGCACACAGCAGAGTGAAGAACTAGCAAGCACACAGCAGAGTGAAGAACTAGCAAGCACACAGCAGAGTGAAGAACTAGCAACCACACAGCAGAGTGAAGAACTAGCAATCACACAGCAGAGTGAAGAACTAGCGTACACACAGCAGAGGGAAGAACTAGTGTACACACAGCAGAGTGAAGAACTACCAAGCACACAGCAGAGTGAAGAACTAGCAAGCACACAACAGAGTGAAGAACTAGCAAGCACACAGCAGAGTGAAGAACTAGCAAGCACACAGCAGACTGAAGAACTAGCAAGCACACAGCTGAGTGAAGAACTAGCGTACACACAGCAGAGTGAAGAACTAGCGTACACACAGCAGAGTGAAGAACTAGCAAGCACACAGCAGAGTGAAGGACTAGCAAGCACACAGCAGAGTGAAGAACTAGCAAGCACACAGCATAGTGAAGAACTAGCAAGAACACAGCAGAGTGAAGAACTAGCGTACACACAGCAGAGTGAAGAACTAGCATGCACACAGCAGAGTGAAGAACTAACAAGCACACAGCAGAGTGAAGAACTATCAAGCACACAGCAGAGTGAAGAACTAGCAAGCACACAGCAGAGTGAAGAACTAGCGTACACACAGCAGAGTGAAGAACTAGCGTACACACAGCAGAGTGAAGAACTAGCAAGCATACAGCAGAGTGAAGAACTATCAAGCACACAGCAGAGTGAAGAACTAGCAAGCACACAGCAGAGTGAAGAACTAGCAAGCACACAGCAGAGTGAAGAACTAGCAACCACACAGCAGAGTGAAGAACTAGCAAGAACACAGCAGACTGAAGAACTACCAAGCACACAGCAGACTGAAGAAGTAGCAAGCAAACAGCAGAGTGAAGAACTAGCAAGCCACAGCAGAGTGAAGAACTAGCAAGCACACAGCAGAGTAAAGAACTAGCAAGTACACAGCAGAATGAAGAACTAGCAAGCACACAGCAGAATGAAGAACTAGCAAGCACACAGCAGAGTGAAGAACTAGCAAGCACACAGCAGAGTGAAAAACTAGAAAACACACAGCAGAGTGAAGAACTAGCAAGCACACAGCAGAGTGAAGAACTAGCAAGCACACAGCAGACTGAAGAACTAGCAAGCACACAGCTGAGTGAAGAACTAGCGTACACACAGCAGAGTGAAGAACTAGCGTACACACAGCAGAGTGAAGAACTAGCAAGCACACAGCAGAGTGAAGGACTAGCAAGCACACAGCAGAGTGAAGAACTAGCAAGCACACAGCAGAGTGAAGAACTAGCAAGAACACAGCAGAGTGAAGAACTAGCGTACACACAGCAGAGTGAAGAACTAGCAAGCACACAGCAGAGTGAAGAACTAGCAAGCACACAGCAGAGTGAAGAACTATCAAGCACACAGCAGAGTGAAGAACTAGCAAGCACACAGCAGAGTGAAGGACTAGCAAGCACACAGCAGAGTGAAGAACTAGCGAGCACACAGCAGAGTGAAGAACTAGCAAGCAAACAGCAAAGTGAAGAACTAGCAAGCACACAGCAGAGTGAAGAACTAGCGTACACACAGCAGAGTGAAGAACTGGCAAGCACACAGCAGAGTGAAGAACAAGCAAGCACACAGCAGAGTGAAGAACTAGCAACCACACAGCAGTGTGAAGTACTTGCAAGCACCCAGCAGAGTGAAGAAGTAGCGTACACACAGCAGAGTGAAGAACTAGCAAGCACACAGCAGAGTGAAGAACTAGCAAGCACACAGCAGAGTGAAGAACCAGCAAGCACACAGCAGAGTGAAGAACTAGCTAGCACACAGCAGAGTGAAGAACTAGCAAGCACACAGCAGACTGAAGAAGTAGCAAGCACACAGCAGAGTGAAGAACTAGCAAGCACACAGCAGAGTGAAGAACTAGCAAGCACACAGCAGGGTGAAGATCTAGCAAGTGCACTGCAGAATGAAGAACTAGCAAGCACACAGCAGAGTGAAGGACTAGCAAGCACAGAGCAGAGTGAAGAACTAGCGAGCACACAGCAGAGTGAAGAACTAGCAAGCACACAGCAGAGTGAAGAACTAGCGTACACACAGCAGAGTGAAGAACTAGCAATCACACAGCAGAGTGAAGAACTAGCGTACACACAGCAGAGGGAAGAACTAGCGTACACACAGCAGAGTGAAGAACTACCAAGCACACAGCAGAGTGAAGAACTATCAAGCACACAGCAGAGTGAAGAACTAGCTAGCACACAGCAGAGTGAAGGACTAGCAAGCACAGAGCAGAGTGAAGAACTAGCGAGCACACAGCAGAGTGAAGAACTAGCAAGCACACAGCAGAGTGAAGAACTAGCAAGCACATAGCAGAGTGAAGAACTAGAAAACACAGCAGAGTGAAGAATTAGCGTACACACAGCAGAGTGAAGAACTTGCGTACACACAGCAGAGTGAAGAACTAGCAAGCACACAGCAGAGTGAAGAACTAGCAAGCACACAGCAGAGTGAAGAACTAGCAAGCACACAGCATAGTGAAGAACTAGCAAGCACACAGCAGAGTGAAGAACTAGCAACCACACAGCAGAGTAAAGAACTAGCGTACACACAGCAGAGGGAAGAACTAGCGTACACACAGCAGATTGAAGAACTAGCAAGCACACAGCAGAGTGAAGAACTAGCAAGCACACAGCAGAGTGAAGAACTAGTGTACACACTACACAGTGAAGAACTAGCGTACACACAGCAGACTGAAGAAGTAGCAAGCACACAGCAGAGTGAAGAACTAGCATACACACAGCACAGTGAAGAACTAGCTTACACACAGCACAGTGAAAAACTAGCAAGCACACAGCAGCGTGAAGAACTAGCAAGCAAACAGCAGAGTGAAGAACTAGCAAGCACACAGCAGAGTGAAGAACTACCGTACACACAGCAGAGTGAAGAACTGTCAAGCACACAGCAGTGTGAAGAACTAGCAGGCACACAGCAGAGTGAAGAACTAGCAAGTACACAGCAGAGTGAAGAACTAGCAAGCACACAGCAGAGTGAAGAACTAGCGTACACACAGCAGAGGGAAGAACTAGCGTACACACAGCAGAGTGAAGAACTATCAAGCACACAGCAGAGTGAAGAACTAGAAAACACACAGCAGAGTGAAGACCTATCAAGCACACAGCAGAGTGAAGAACTAGCAAGCACACAGCAGAGTGAAGAACTAGCAAGCACACAGCAGAGTGAAGAACTAGCAAGCACACAGCAGAGTGAAGAACTAGTGTACACACAGCAGAGTGAAGAACTAGCAATCACACAGCAGAGTGAAGAACTAGCGTACACACAGCAGAGGGAAGAACTAGCGTACACACAGCAGAGTGAAGAACTACCAAGCACACAGCAGAGTGAAGAACTATCAAGCACACAGCAGAGTGAAGAACTAGCAAGCACACAGCTGAGTGAAGGACTAGCAAGCACAGAGCAGAGTGAAGAACTAGCGAGCACACAGCAGAGTGAAGAACTAGCAAGCACACAGCAGAGTGAAGAACTAGCAACCACACAGCAGAGTGAAGAACTAGCAAGCACACAGCAGAGTGAAGAAATAGCAAGCACACAGCAGAGTGAAGAACTAGCAAGAACACAGGAAAGTGAAGAACTAGCGTTCACACAGCAGAGTGAAGAACTAGCAAGCACACAGCAGATTGAAGAACTAGCAAGCACACAGCAGAGTGAAGAACTATCAAGCACACAGCAGAGTGAAGAACTAGCAACCACACAGCAGAGTGAAGGACTAGCAAGCACACAGCAGAGTGAAGAACTAGCGAGCACACAGCAGAGTGAAGAACTAGCAAGCAAACAGCAAAGTGAAGAACTAGCAAGCACACAGCAGAGTGAAGAACTAGCATACACACAGCAGAGTGAAAACTGGCAAGCACACAGCAGAGTGAAGAACTAGCAAGCACACAGCAGAGTGAAGAACTAGCAACCACACAGCAGAGTGAAGTACTTGCAAGCACCCAGCAGAGTGAAGAAGTAGCGTACACACAGCAGAGTGAAGAACTAGCAAGCACACAGCAGAGTGAAGAACTAGTAAGCACACAGCAGAGTGAAGAACCAGCAAGCACACAGCAGAGTGAAGAACTAGCAAGCACACAGCAGAGTGAAGAACTAGCAAGCACACAGCAGAGTGAAGAACTAGCAACCACACAGCAGAGTGAAGGACTAGCAAGCACACAGCAGAGTGAAGAACTAGCGAGCACACAGCAGAGTGAAGAACTAGCAAGCAAACAGCAAAGTGAAGAACTAGCAAGCACACAGCAGAGTGAAGAACTAGCGTACACACAGCAGAGTGAAGAACTGGCAAGCACACAGCAGAGTGAAGAACTAGCAAGCACACAGCAGAGTGAAGAACTAGCAACCACACAGCAGAGTGAAGTACTTGCAAGCACCCAGCAGAGTGAAGAAGTAGCGTACACACAGCAGAGTGAAGAACTAGCAAGCACACAGCAGACTGAAGAAGTAGCAAGCACACACCAGAGTGAAGAACTAGCAAGCACACAGCAGAGTGAAGAACTAGCAAGCACACAGCAGAGTGAAGAACTAGCAAGTACACAGCAGAATGAAGAACTAGCAAGCACACAGCAGAGTGAAGAACTAGCAAGCACTCAGCAGAGTGAAGAACTAGCAAGCACACAGCAGAGTGAAGAACTAGCAAGCACACAGCAGAGTGAAGAACTAGAAAACACACAGCAGAGTGAAGAACTTGCGTACACACAGCAGAGTGACGAACTAGCAAGCACACAGCAGAGTGAAGAACTAGCAAGCACACAGCAGAGTGAAGAACTAGCAAGCACACAGCATAGTGAAGAACTAGCAAGCACACAGCAGAGTGAAGAACTACCGTACACACAGCAGAGTGAAGAACTGGCAAGCACACAGCAGAGTGAAGAACTAGCAAGCACACAGCAGAGTGAAGAACTAGCAACCACACAGCAGAGTGAGGTACTTGCAAGCACCCAGCAGAGTGAAGAAGTAGCGTACACACACCAGAGTGAAGAACTAGCAAGCACACAGCAGAGTGAAGAACTAGCAAGCACACAGCAGAGTGAAGAACCAACAAGCACACAGCAGAGTGAAGAACTAGCAAGCACACAGCAGAGTGAAGAACTAGCAAGCACACAGCAGAGTGAAGAACTAGTGTACACACAACACAGTGAAGAACTAGCGTGCACACAGCAGAGTGAAAAACTAGCAAGCACACAGCAGCGTGAAGAACTAGCAAGCAAACAGCAGAGTGAAGAACTAGCAAGCACACAGCAGAGTGAAGAACTACCGTACACTCAGCAGAGTGAAGAACTGGCAAGCACACAGCAGAGTGAAGAACTAGCATGCACACAGCAGAGTGAAGAACTAGCAACCACACAGCAGAGTGAAGTACTTGCAAGCACCCAGCAGAGTGAAGAAGTAGCGTACACACAGCAGAGTGAAGAACTAGCAAGCACACAGCAGAGTGAAGAACTAGCAAGCACACAGCAGAGTGAAGAACCAGCAAGCACACAGCAGAGTGAAGAACTAGCTAGCACACAGCAGAGTGAAGAACTAGCAAGCACACAGCAGACTGAAGAAGTAGCAAGCACACAGCAGAGTGAAGAACTAGCAAGCACACAGCAGAGTGAAGAACTAGCAAGCACACAGCAGAGTGAAGAACTAGCAAGTACACAGCAGAATGAAGAACTAGCAAGCACACAGCAGAGTGAAGAACTAGCAAGCACTCAGCAGAGTGAGGAACTAGCAAGCACACAGCAGAGTGAAGAACTAGCAAGCACACTGCAGAGTGAAGAACTAGCAAGCACACAGCAGAGTGAAGAACTAGCGTACACACAGCAGAGGGGAGAACTAGCGTACACACAGCAGAGTGAAGAACTACCAAGCACACAGCAGAGTGAAGATCTAGAAAACACACAGCAGAGTGAAGAACTAGCGTACACACAGCAGAGTGAAGAACTAGCGTACACACAGCAGAGTGAAGAACTAGCAAGCATACAGCAGAGTGAAGAACTATCAAGCACACAGCAGAGTGAAGAACTAGCAAGCACACAGCAGAGTGAAGAACTAGCAAGCACACAGCAGAGTGAAGAACTAGCAAGCACACAGCAGAGTGAAGAACTAGCAACCACACAGCAGAGTGAAGAACTAGCAATCACACAGCAGAGTGAAGAACTAGCGTACACACAGCAGAGGGAAGAACTAGCGTACACACAGCAGAGTGAAGAACTACCAAGCACACAGCAGAGTGAAGAACTAGCAAGCACACAACAGAGTAAAGAACTAGCAAGCACACAGCACAGTGAAGGACTAGCAAGCACACAGCAGAGTGAAGAACTAGCAAGAACACAGCAGACTGAAGAACTACCAAGCACACAGCAGACTGAAGAAGTTGCAAGCATACAGCAGAGTGAAGAACTAGCAAGCACACAGCAGAGTGAAGAACTAGCAAGCACACAGCAGAGTGAAGAACTAGCAAGCACACAGCAGAGTGAAGAACTAGCAAGCATACAGCTGAGTGAAGAACTAGCGTACACACAGCAGAGTGAAGAAGTAGCGTACACACAGCAGAGTGAAGAACTAGCAAGCACACAGCAGAGTGAAGGACTAGCAAGCACACAGCAGAGTGAAGAACTAGCAAGCACACAGCAGAGTGAAGAACTAGCGTACACACAGCAGAGTGAAGAACTAGCAAGCACACAGCAGAGTGAAGAACTAGCAAGTACACAGCAGAGTGAAGAACTAGCAAGCACACAACAGAGTGAAGGACTAGCAAGCACACAGCAGAGTGAAGAACTAGCGAGCACACAGCAGAGGGAAGAACTAGCAAGCACACAGCAGAGTGAAGAACTAGCAAGCACACAGCAGAGTGAAGAACCAGCAAGCACACAGCAGAGTGAAGAACTAGCAAGCACACAGCAGAGTGAAGAACTAGCAAGCACACAGCAGAGTGAAGAACTAGCAAGCACACAGCAGACTGAAGATCTAGCAAGCACACAGCAGAGTGAAGAACTAGCGTACACACAGCAGAGTGAAGAACTAGCAAGCACACAGCAGTGTGAAGAACTAGCAACCACACAGCAGAGTGAAGAACTAGCAACCACACAGCAGAGTGAAGAACTAGCAAGCACTCAGCAGAGTGAAGAACTAGCAAGCACACAGCAGAGTGAAGAACTAGCAAGCACACAGCAGAGTGAAGAACTAGCGTACACACAGCAGAGGGGAGAACTAGCGTACACACAGCAGAGTGAAGAACTAGCAAGCACACAGCAGAGTGAAGAACTAGCAACCACACAGCAGAGTGAAGAACTAGCAACCACACAGCAGAGTGAAGAACTAGCAAGCACTCAGCAGAGTGAAGAACTAGCAAGCACACAGCAGAGTGAAGAACTAGCAAGCACACAGCAGAGTGAAGAACTAGTGTACACACAACACAGTGAAGAACTAGCGTACACACACCAGAGTGAAGAACTAGCAAGCACACAGCAGAGTGAAGAACTAGCGTACACACAGCACAGTGAAGAACTAGCGTACACACAGCAGGGTGAAGAACTAGCAAGCACACAGCAGAGTGAAGAACTAGCAAGCAAACAGCAAAGTGAAGAACTAGCAAGCACACATCAGAGTGAAGAACTAGCGTACACACAGCAGAGTGAAGAACTGGCAAGCACACAGCAGAGTGAAGAAGTAGCGTACACACAGCAGAGTGAAGAACTAGCAAGCACACAGCAGAGTGAAGAACTAGCAAGCACACAGCAGAGTGAAGAACCAGCAAGCACACAGCAGAGTGAAGAACTAGCTGGCACACAGCAGAGTGAAGAACTAGCAAGCACACAGCAGACTGAAGAAGTAGCAAGCACACAGCAGAGTGAAGAACTAGCAAGCACACAGCAGAGTGAAGAACTAGCAAGCACACAGCAGAGTGAAGAACTAGCAAGTACACAGCAGAATGAAGAACTAGCAAGCACACAGCAGAGTGAAGAACTAGCAAACACTCAGCAGAGTGAAGAAATAGCAAGCACACAGCAGAGTGAAGAACTAGAAAACACAGCAGAGTGAAGAACTAGCGTACACACAGCGGAGTGAAGAACTTGCGTACACACAGCAGAGTGAAGAACTAGCAAGCACACAGCAGAGTGAAGAACTAGCAAGCACACAGCAGAGTGAAGAACTAGCAAGCACACAGCAGAGTGAAGAACTAGCAAGCACACAGCAGAGTGAATAACTAGCAACCACACAGCAGAGTGAAGAACTAGCGTACACACAGCAGAGGGAAGAACTAGCGTACACACAGCAGAGTGAAAAACTACCAAGCACACAGCAGAGTGAAGAACTAGCAAGCACACAACAGAGTGAAGAACTAGCAAGCACACAGCACAGTGAAGGACTAGCAAGCACACAGCAGATTGAAGAACTAGCAAGCACACAGCAGAGTGAAGAACTAGCAAGCACACAGCAGAGTGAATAACTAGCAAGCACACAGCAGACTGAAGAACTACCAAGCACACAGCAGACTGAAGAAGTAGCAAGCACACAGCAGAGTGAAGGACCAGCAAGCACACAGCAGAGTGAAGAACTAGCAAGCACACAGCAGAGTGAAGAACTAGCAACCACACAGCAGAGTGAAGAACTAACAACCACACAGCAGAGTGAAGAACTAGCAAGCACACAGCAGAGTGAAGAACTAACAAGCACACAGCAGAGTGAAGAACTAGCAAGCACACAGCAGAGTGAAGAACTAGTGTACACACAACACAGTGAAGAACTAGCGTACACACAGCAGAGTGAAGAACTAGCAAGCACACAGCAGAGTGAAGAACTAGCGTACACACAGCACAGTGAAGAACTAGCGTACACACAGCAGAGTGAAAAACTAGCAAGCACACAGCAGCGAGAAGAACTAGCAAGCAAACAGCAAAGTGAAGAACTAGCAAGCACACAGCAGAGTGAAGAACTACCGTACACACAGCAGAGTGAAGAACTGGCAAGCACACAGCAGAGTGAAGAACTAGCAAGCACACAGCAGAGTGAAGAAATAGCAACCACACAGCAGAGTGAAGTACTTGCAAGCACCCAGCAGAGTGAAGAAGTAGCGTACACACAGCAGAGTGAAGAACTAGCAAGCACACAGCAGAGTGAAGAACTAGCAAGCACACAGCAGAGTGAAGAACCAGCAAGCACACAGCAGAGTGAAGAACTAGCTAGCACACAGCAGAGTGAAGAACTAGCAAGCACACAGCAGAGTGAAGATCTAGCAAGCACACAGCAGAGTGAAGAACTAGCAAGCACACAGCAGAGTGAAGAACTAGCAAGCACACAGCAGAGTGAAGAGCTAGCAACTACACAGCAGAATGAAGAACTAGCAAGCACACAGCAGAGTGAAGAACTAGCAAGCACTCAGCAGAGTGATGAACTAGCAAGCACACAGCAGAGTGAAGAACTAGAAAACACAGCAGAGTGAAGAACTAGAGTACACACAGCAGAGTGAAGAACTTGCGTACACACAGCAGAGTGAAGAACTAGCAAGCAGACAGCAGAGTGAAGAACTAGCAAGCACACAGCAGAGTGAAGAACTAGCAAGCACACAGCAGAGTGAAGAACTAGCAAGCACACAGCAGAGTGAAGAACTAGCAACCACACAGCAGAGTGAAGAACTAGCGTACACACAGCAGAGGGAAGAACTAGCGTACACACAGCACAGTGAAGATCTACCAAGCACACAGCAGAGTGAAGAACTAGCAAGCAAACAGCAGAGTGAAGAACTAGCAAGCACACAGCAGAGTGAAGAACTAGCGTACACACAGCAGAGTGAAGAACTGGCAAGCACACAGCTGAGTGATGAACTATTAAGCACACAGCAGAGTGAAGAACTAGCAACCACACAGCAGAGTGAAGTACTTGCAAGCACCCAGCAGAGTGAAGAAGTAGCGTACACACAGCAGAGTAAAGAACTAGCAAGCACACAGCAGAGTGAAGATCTAGCAAGAACACAGCAGAGTGAAGAACCAGCAAGCACACAGCAGAGTGAAGAACCAGCAAGCACACAGCAGAGTGAAGATCTAGCTAGCACACAACAGAGTGAAGAACTAGCAAGCACACAGCACAGTGAAGGACTAGCAAGCACACAGCAGAGTCAAGAACTAGCAAGCACACAGCAGAGTGAATAACTAGCAAGTACCCAGCAGAATGAAGAACTAGCAAGCACACAGCAGAGTGAAGAACTAGCAAGCACACAGCAGAGTGAAGAACTAGCAAGCACACAGCAGAGTGAAGAACTAGCAAACACACAGCAGAGTGAAGAACTAGCAAGTACACAGCAGAATGAAGAACTAGCAAGCACACAGCAGAGTGAAGAACTAGCAAGCACTCAGCAGAGTGAAGAACTAGCAAGAACACAGCAGAGTGAAGAACTAGAAAACACACAGCAGAGTGAGGAACTAGCGTACACACAGCAGAGTAAAGAACTTGTGTACACACAGCAGAGTGAAGAACTAGCAAGTACACAGCAGAGTGAAGAACTAGCAAGTACACAGCAGAGTGAAGAACTAGCAAGCACACAGCAGAGTGAAGAACTAGCAAGCACACAGCAGAGTGAAAAACTAGCATACACACAGCAGAGTGAAGAACTAGCAAGCACACAGCAGAGTGAAGAACTAGCAAGCACACAGCAGAGTGAAGAACTAGCAAGCACACAGCAGAGTGAAGAACTAGCAAACACACAGCAGAGTGAAGAACTAGCAAGCACACAGCAGAGTGAAGAACTAGCATACACACAGCAGAGGGAAGAACTAGCGTACACACAGCACAGTGAAGAACTACCAAGCACACAGCAGAGTGAAGAACTAGCAAGCAAACAGCAGAGTGAAGAACTAGCAAGCACACAGCAGAGTGAAGAACTAGCAAGCACACAGCAGAGTGAAGATGTAGCAAACACACAGCAGAGTGAAGAACTAGCAAGCACACAGCAGAGTGAAGAACTAGCGTACACACAGCAGAGGGAAGAACTAGCGTACACACAGCACAGTGAAGAACTACCAAGCACACAGCAGAGTGAAGAACTAGCAAGCAAACAGCAGAGTGAAGAACTACCAAGCACACAGCAGAGTGAAGAACTAGCGTACACACAGCAGAGTGGAGAACTGGCAAGCACACAGCAGAGTGAAGAACTAGCAAGCACACAGCAAAGTGAAGAACTAGCAACCACACAGCAGAGTGAAGTACTTGCAAGCACCCAGCAGAGTGAAGAAGTAGCGAACACACAGCAGAGTGAAGAACTAGCAAGCACACAGCAGAGTGAAGATCTAGCAAGCACACAGCAGAGTGAAGAACCAGCAAGCACACAGCAGAGTGAAGAACTAGCTAGCACACAGCAGAGTGAAGAACTAGCAAGCACACAGCAGAGTGAAGAACTAGCAAGCACACAGCAGAGTGAAGAACTAGCAAGCACACATCAGACTGAAGAACTACCAAGCACACAGCAGACTGAAGAAGTAGCAAGCACACAGCAGAGTGAAGAACTGGCAAGCACACAGCAGAGTGAAGAACTAGCAAGCACACAGCAGAGTGAAGAACTAGCAACCACACAGCAGAGTGAAGAACTAGCAACCACACAGCAGAGTGAAGAACTAGCAAGCACACTGCAGAGTGAAGAACTCGCAAGCACACAGCAGAGTGAAGAACTAGCAAGCACACAGCAGACTGAAGAACTAGCAAGCACACAGCTGAGTGAAGAACTAGCGTATACACAGCAGAGTGAATAACTAGCGTACACACAGCAGAGTGAAGAACTAGCAAGCACACAGCAGAGTGAGACGTAGCAAGCACACAGCAGAGTGAAGAACTAGCAAGCACACAGCAGACTGAAGAACTAGCAAGCACACAGCAGAGTGAAGAACTAGCGTACACACAGCAGAGTGAAGAACTAGCAAGCACACAGCAGAGTGAAGAACTATTAAGCACACAGCAGAGTGAAGAACTAGCAAGCACACAGCAGAGTGAAGAACTAGCAAGCACACTGCAGAGTGAAGAACTCGCAAGCACACAGCAGAGTGAAGAACTAGCAAGCACACAGCAGAGTGAAGAACTAGCAAACACACAGCAGAGTGAATAACTAGCAAGCACACAGCAGAGTGAAGAACTAGCAAGCACACAGCAGAGTGAAGAACTAGCAAGCACACAGCAGAGTGAAGAACTAGCAAGCACACAGCAGAGTGAAGAACTAGCAAGCACACAGCAGAGTGAAGGACTAGCAAGCACACAGCAGAGTGAAGAACTAGCGTACACACAGCAGAGTGAAGAACTACCAAGCACACAGCAGAGTGTAGAACTAGAAAACACACAGCGGAGTGAAGAACTAGCGTACACACAGCAGAGTGAAGAACTAGCGTACACACAGCAGAGTGAAGAACTAGCAAGCACACAGCAGAGTGAAGAACTATCAAGCACACAGCAGAGTGAAGAACTAGCAAGCACACAGCAGAGTGAAGAACTAGCAAGCACACAGCAGAGTGAAGAACCAGCAAGCACACAGCAGAGTGAAGAACTAGCGTACACACAGCAGAGTGAAGAACTAGCGTACACACAGCAGAGGGAAGAACTAGCGTACACACAGCAGAGTGAAGAACTACCAAGCACACAGCAGAGTGAAGAACTAGAAAACACACAGCAGAGTGAAGAGCTAGCATACACACGGCCGAGTAAAGAACTAGCGTAGACACAGCAGAGTGAAGAACTAGAAAGCACACAGCAGAGTGAATAACTATCAAGCACACAGCAGAGTGAAGAACTAGCAAGCACACAGCAGAGTGAAGAACTAGCAAGCACACAGCAGAGTGAAGAACTAGCGTACACACAGCAGAGGGAAGAACTAGCGTACACACAGCTGAGTGAAGAACTACCAAGCACACAGCAGAGTGAAGAACTAGAAAACACACAGCAGAGTGAAGAACTAGCGTACACACAGCAGAGTGAAGAACCAGCGTACACACAGCACAGTGAAGAACTAGCGAGCACACAGCAGAGTGAAGAACTACCAAGAACACAGCAGAGTGAAGAACTAGCAAGCACACAGCAGAGTGAAGAACTAGCAAGCACACAGAATAGTGAAGAACTAGCAAGCACACAGCAGAGTGAAGAACTATTAAGCACACAGCAGAGTGAAGAACTAGCAAGCACACAGCAGAGTGAAGAACTAGCAAGCACACAGCAGAGTGAAGAACTAGCAAGCAAACAGCAGAGTGAAGAACTACCAAGCACACAGCAGAGTGAAGAACTAGCGTACACACAGCAGAGTGAAGAACTGGCAAGCACACAGCAGAGTGAAGAACTAGCAAGCACACAGCAGAGTGAAGAACTAGCAACCACACAGCAGAGTGAAGTACTTGCAAGCACCCAGCAGAGTGAAGAAGTAGCGTACACACAGCAGAGTGAAGAACTAGCAAGCACACAGCAGAGTGAAAATCTAGCAAGCACACAGCAGAGTGAAGAACCAGCAAGCACACAGCAGAGTGAAGAACTAGCTAGCACACAGCAGAGTGAAGAACTAGCAAGCACACAGCAGAGTGAAGAACTAGCAAGCACACAGCAGAGTGAAGAACTAGCAAGCACACATCAGACTGAAGAACTACCAAGCACACAGCAGACTGAAGAAGTAGCAAGCACACAGCAGAGTGAAGAACTGGCAAGCACACAGCAGAGTGAAGAACTAGCAAGCACACAGCAGAGTGAAGAACTAGCAACCACACAGCAGAGTGAAGAACTAGCAACCACACAGCAGAGTGAAGAACTAGCAAGCACACTGCAGAGTGAAGAACTCGCAAGCACACAGCAGAGTGAAGAACTAGCAAGCACACAGCAGACTGAAGAACTAGCAAGCACACAGCTGAGTGAAGAACTAGCGTATACACAGCAGAGTGAATAACTAGCGTACACACAGCAGAGTGAAGAACTAGCAAGCACACAGCAGAGTGAAGACGTAGCAAGCACACAGCAGAGTGAAGAACTAGCAAGCACACAGCAGACTGAAGAACTAGCAAGCACACAGCAGAGTGAAGAACTAGCGTACACACAGCAGAGTGAAGAACTAGCAAGCACACAGCAGAGTGAAGAACTATTAAGCACACAGCAGAGTGAAGAACTAGCAAGCACACAGCAGAGTGAAGAACTAGCAAGCACACAACATAGTGAAGAACTAGAAAGCACATAGCAGAGTGAAGAACTAGCAAGCACACAACAGAGTGAAGAACTAGCAACCACACAGCAGAGTGAAGAACTAGCAAGCACACAGCAGAGTGAAGAACTAGCAAGCACACAGCAGAGTGAAGAACTAGCAAACACACAGCAGAGTGAATAACTAGCAAGCACACAGCAGAGTGAAGAACTAGCAAGCACACAGCAGAGTGAAGAACTAGCAAGCACACAGCAGAGTGAAGAACTAGCAAGCACACAGCAGAGTGAAGAACTAGCAAGCACACAGCAGAGTGAAGGACTAGCAAGCACACAGCAGAGTGTAGAACTAGCGAGCACACAGCAGAGTGAAGAACTAGCAAGCACACGGCAGAGTGAAGAACTAGCAAGCACATAGCAGAGTGAAGAACTGGCAAGCACACAGCAGAGTGAAGAACTAGCGTACACACAGCATAGTGAAGAACTAGCAAGCACACAGCAGAATGAAGAACTAGCAAGCACACAGCAGAGTGAAGAACTAGCAACCACACAGCAGAGTGAAGAACCAGCAAGCACACAGCAGAGTGAAGAACTAGCAAGCACACAACAGAGTGAAGAACTAGCAAGCACTCAGCAGAGTGAAGAACTAGCCAACACACAGCAGAGTGAAGAACTAGCGTACACACAGCAGAGGGAAGAACTAGCGTACACACAGCAGAGTGAAGAACTACCAAGCACACAGCAGAGTGTAGAACTAGAAAACACACAGCAGAGTGAAGAACTAGCGTACACACAGCAGAGTGAAGAACTAGCGTACACACAGCAGAGTGAAGAACTAGCAAGCACACAGCAGAGTGAAGAACTATCAAGCACACAGCAGAGTGAAGAACTAGCAAGCACACAGCAGAGTGAAGAACTAGCAAGCACACAGCAGAGTGAAGAACCAGCAAGCACACAGCAGAGTGAAGAACTAGCGTACACACAGCAGAGTGAAGAACTAGCGTACACACAGCAGAGGGAAGAACTAGCGTACACACAGCAGAGTGAAGAACTACCAAGCACACAGCAGAGTGAAGAACTAGAAAACACACAGCAGAGTGAAGAACTAGCATACACACGGCAGAGTAAAGAACTAGCGTACACACAGCAGAGTGAAGAACTAGAAAGCACACAGCAGAGTGAAGAACTATCAAGCACACAGCAGAGTGAAGAACTAGCAAGCACACAGCAGAGTGAAGAACTAGCAAGCACACAGCAGAGTGAAGAACTAGCGTACACACAGCAGAGGGAAGAACTAGCGTACACACAGCAGAGTGAAGAACTACCAAGCACACAGCAGAGTGAAGAACTAGAAAACACACAGCAGAGTGAAGAACTAGCGTACACACAGCAGAGTGAAGAACTAGCGTACACACAGCACAGTGAAGAACTAGCGAGCACACAGCAGAGTGAAGAACTACCAAGAACACAGCAGAGTGAAGAACTAGCAAGCACACAGCAGAGTGAAGAACTAGCAAGCACACAGAATAGTGAAGAACTAGCAAGCACACAGCAGAGTGAAGAACTATTAAGCACACAGCAGAGTGAAGAACTAGCAAGCACACAGCAGAGTGAAGAACTAGCAAGCACACAGCAGAGTGAAGAACTAGCAAGCACACAGCAGAGTGAAGAACTAGCAAGCACACAGCAGAGTGATGAACTAGCGACACACAGCAGAGGGAAGAACTAGCGTACACACAGCAGAGTGAAGAACTTCAAAGTACACAGCAGAGGGAAGAACTAGCAAGCACACAGCAGAGTGAAGAACTAGCAAGCACACAGCAGAGTGAAGAACTAGCAAGCACACAGCAGAGTGAAGAACTAGCAAGCACACAGCAGAGTGAAGAACAAGCAAGCACACAGCAGACTGAAGATCTAGCAAGCACACAGCAGAGTGAAGAACTAGGGTACACACAGCAGAGTGAAGAACTAGCAAGCACACAGCAGAGTGAAGAACTAGCAACCACACAGCAGAGTGAAGAACTAGCAACCACACAGCAGAGTGAAGAACTAGCAAGCACTCAGCAGAGTGAAGAACTAGCAAGCACACAGCAGAGTGAAGAAGTACCGTACACACAGCAGAGTGAAGAACTAGCGTAAACACAGCAGAGTGAACAACTAGCAAGCACACAGCAGAGTGAAGAACTAGCAAACACACAGCAGAGTGAAGAACTAGCAAGCACAAAGCAGAGTGAAGAACTAGCAACCACACAGCAGAGTGAAGTAATAGCAAGCACACAGCAGAGTGAAGAACTAGCAAGCACACAGCAGAGTGAAGAACTAGCAAGCACACAGCAGAGTGAAGAACTAGCAAGCACACAGCAGACTGAAGATCTAGCAAGCACACAGCAGGGTGAAGAACTAGCGTACACACAGCAGAGTGAAGAACTAGCAAGCACACTGCAGAGTGAAGAACTAGCAACCACACAGCAGAGTGAAGAACTAGCAACCACACAGCAGAGTGAAGAACTTGCAAGCACTCAGCAGAGTGAAGAACTAGCAAGCACACAGCAGAGTGAAGAAGTACCGTACACACAGCAGAGTGAAGAACTAGCGTAAACACAGCAGAGTGAACAACTAGCAAGCACACAGCAGAGTGAAGAACTAGCAAACACACAGCAGAGTGAAGAACTAGCAAGCACACAGCAGAGTGAAGAACTAGCAAGCACACAGCAGAGTGAAGAACTAGCAAGCACAAAGCAGAGTGAAGAACTAGCAAGCACACAGCAGAGTGAAGAAGTACCGTACACACAGCAGAGTGAAGAACTAGCGTAAACACAGCAGAGTGAACAACTAGCAAGCACACAGCAGAGTGAAGAACTAGCAAACACACAGCAGAGTGAAGAACTAGCAAGCACACAGCAGAGTGAAGTACTAGCAAGCACACAGCAGAGTGAAGAACTAGCAAGCACACAGCAGAGTGAAGAACTAGCAAGCACACAGAAGAGTGAAGAACTAGCAAGCACACAGCAGAGTGAAGAACTATTAAGCACACAGCAGAGTGAAGAACTAGCAAGCACACAGCAGAGTGAAGAACTAGCAAGCACACAGCAGAGTGAAGAACTAGCAAGCACACAGCAGAGTGAAGAACTAGCAAGCACACAGCAGAGTGATGAACTAGCGACACACAGCAGAGGGAAGAACTAGCGTACACACAGCAGAGTGAAGAACTTCCAAGTACACAGCAGAGGGAAGAACTAGCAAGCACACAGCAGAGTGAAGAACTAGCAAGCACACAGCAGAGTGAAGAACTAGCAAGCACACAGCAGAGTGAAGAACTAGCAAGCACACAGCAGAGTGAAGAACTAGCAAGCACACAGCAAACTGAAGATCTAGCAAGCACACAGCAGAGTGAAGAACTAGCGTACACACAGCAGAGTGAAGAACTAGCAAGCACACAGCAGAGTGAAGAACTAGCAACCACACAGCAGAGTGAAGAACTAGCAACCACACAGCAGAGTGAAGAACTAGCAAGCACTCAGCAGAGTGAAGAACTAGCAAGCACACAGCAGAGTGAAGAACTAGCAAGCACACAGCAGAGTGAAGAACTAGTGTACACACAACACTATGAAGAACTAGCGTACACACACCAGAGTGAAGAACTAGCAAGCACACAGCAGAGTGAAGAACTAGCGTACACACAGCACAGTGAAGAACTAGCGTACACACAGCAGGGTGAAGAACTAGCAAGCACACAGCGGAGAGAAGAACTAGCAAGCAAACAGCAAAGTGAAGAACTAGCAAGCACACATCAGAGTGAAGAACTAGCGTACACACAGCAGAGTGAAGAACTGGCAAGCACACAGCAGAGTGAAGAAGTAGCGTACACAAAGCAGGGTGAAGAACTAGCAAGCACACAGCAGAGTGAAGAACTAGCAAGCACACAGCAGAGTGAAGAACCAGCAAGCACACAGCAGAGTGAAGAACTAGCTGGCACACAGCAGAGTGAAGAACTAGCAAGCACACAGCAGACTGAAGAAGTAGCAAGCACACAGCAGAGTGAAGAACTAGCAAGCACACAGCAGAGTGAACAACTAGCAAGCACACAGCAGAGTGAAGAACTAGCAAGTACACAGCAGAATGAAGAACTAGCAAGCACACAGCAGAGTGAAGAACTAGCAAGCACTCAGCAGAGTGAAGAAATAGCAAGCACACAGCAGAGTGAAGAACTAGAAAACACAGCAGAGTGAAGAACTAGCGTACACACAGCAGAGTGAAGAACTTGCGTACACACAGCAGAGTGAAGAACTAGCAAGCACACAGCAGAGTGAAGAACTAGCAAACACACAGCAGAGTGAAGAACTAGCAAGCACACAGCAGAGTGAAGAACTAGCAAGCACACAGCAGAGTGAATAACTAGCAACCACACAGCAGAGTGAAGAACTAGCGTACACACAGCAGAGGGAAGAACTAGCGTACACACAGCAGAGTGAAAAACTAACAAGCACACAGCAGAGTGAAGAACTAGCAAGCACACAACAGAGTGAAGAACTAGCAAGCACACAGCACAGTGAAGGACTAGCAAGCACACAGCAGATTGAAGAACTAGCAAGCACACAGCAGAGTGAATAACTAGCAAGCACACAGCAGAGTGAATAACTAGCAAGCACACAGCAGACTGAAGAACTACCAAGCACACAGCAGACTGAAGAAGTAGCAAGCACACAGCAGAGTGAAGGACCAGCAAGCACACAGCAGAGTGAAGAAATAGCAAGCACACAGCAGAGTGAAGAACTAGCAACCACACAGCAGAGTGAAGAACTAATAACCACACAGCAGAGTGAAGAACTTGCAAGCACACAGCAGAGTGAAGAACTAACAAGCACACAGCAGAGTGAAGAACTAGCAAGCACACAGCAGAGTGAAGAACTAGTGTACACACAACACAGTGAAGAACTAGCGTACACACAGCAGAGTGAAGAACTAGCAAGCACACAGCAGAGTGAAGAACTAGCGTACACACAGCACAGTGAAGAACTAGCGTACACACAGCAGAGTGAAAAAATAGCAAGCACACAGCAGCGAGAAGAACTAGCAAGCAAACAGCAGAGTGAAGAACTAGCAAGCACACAGCAGAGTGACGAACTACCTTACACACAGCAGAGTGAAGAACTGGCAAGCACACAGCAGAGTGAAGAACTAGCAAGCACACAGCAGAGTGAAGAACTAGCAACCACACAGCAGAGTGAAGTACTTGCAAGCACCCAGCAGAGTGAAGAAGTAGCGTACACACAGCAGAGTGAAGAACTAGCAAGCACACAGCAGAGTGAAGAACTAGCAAGCACACAGCAGAGTGAAGAACCAGCAAGCACACAGCAGAGTGAAGAACTAGCTAGCACACAGCAGAGTGAAGAACTAGCAAGCACACAGCAGAGTGAAGATCTAGCAAGCACACAGCAGAGTGAAGAACTAGCAAGCACACAGCAGAGTGAAGAACTAGCAAGCACACAGCAGAGTGAAGAACTAGCAACTACACAGCAGAATGAAGAACTAGCAAGCACACAGCAGAGTGAAGAACTAGCAAGCACTCAGCAGAGTGATGAACTAGCAAGCACACAGCAGAGTGAAGAACTAGAAAACACAGCAGAGTGAAGAACTAGAGTACACACAGCAGAGTGAAGAACTTGCGTACACACAGCAGAGTGAAGAACTAGCAAGCACACAGCAGAGTGAAGAACTAGCAAGCACACAGCAGAGTGAAGAACTAGCAAGCACACAGCAGAGTGAAGAACTAGCAAGCACACAGCAGAGTGAAGAACTAGCAACCACACAGCAGAGTGAAGAACTAGCGTACACACAGCAGAGGGAAGAACTAGCGTACACACAGCACAGTGAAGAACTACAAAGCACACAGCAGAGTGAAGAACTAGCAAGCAAACAGCAGAGTGAAGAACTAGCAAGCACACAGCAGAGTGAAGAACTAGCGTACACACAGCAGAGTGAAGAACTGGCAAGCAAACACCTGAGTGAAGAACTATTAAGCACACAGCAGAGTGAAGAACTAGCAACCACACAGCAGAGTGAAGTACTTGCAAGCACCCAGCAGAGTGAAGAAGTAGCGTACACACAGCAGAGTGAAGAACTAGCAAGCACACAGCAGAGTGATGATCTAGCAAGAACACAGCAGAGTGAAGAACCAGCAAGCACACAGCAGAGTGAAGAACCAGCAAGCACACAGCAGAGTGGAGATCTAGCTAGCACACAACAGAGTGAAGAACTAGCAAGCACACAGCACAGTGAAGGACTAGCAAGCACACAGCAGAGTCAAGAACTAGCAAGCACACAGCAGAGTGAAGAACTAGCAAGTACCCAGCAGAATGAAGAACTAGCAAGCACACATCAGAGTGAAGAACTAGCAAGCACACAGCAGAGTGAAGAACTAGCAAGCACACAGCAGAGTGTAGAACTAGCAAACACACAGCAGAGTGAAGAACTAGCAAGTACACAGCAGAATGAAGAACTAGCAAGCACACAGCAGAGTGAAGAACTAGCAAGCACTCAGCAGAGTGAAGAACTAGCAAGAACACAGCAGAGTGAAGAACTAGAAAACACACAGCAGAGTGAGGAACTAGCGTACACACAGCAGAGTAAAGAACTTGTGTACACACAGCTGAGTGAAGAACTAGCAAGAACACAGCAGAGTGAAGAACTAGCAAGCACACAACAGAGTGAAGAACTAGCAAGCACACAGCACAGTGAAGGACTAGCAAGCACACAGCAGAGTGAAGAACTAGCAAGCACACAGCAGAGTGAAGAACTAGCAAGCACACAGCAGACTGAAGAACTACCAAGCACACAGCAGACTGAAGAAGTAGCAAGCACACAGCAGAGTGAAGAACTAGCAAGCACACAGCAGAGTGAAGAACTAGCAAGCACACAGCAGAGTGAAGATTTAGCAACCACACAGCAGAGTGAAGAACTAGCAACCACACAGCAGAGTGAAGAACTAGCAAGCACACAGCAGAGTGAAGAACTCGCAAGCACACAGCAGAGTGAAGAACTAGCAAGCACACAGCAGACTGAAGATCTAGCAAGCACACAGCTGAGTGAAGAACTAGCGTACCCACAGCAGAGTGAAGAACTAGCGTACACACAGCAGAGTGAAGAACTAGCAAGTACACAGCAGAGTGAAGAACTAGAAAGTACACAGCAGAGTGAAGAACTAGCAAGCACACAGCAGAGTGAAGAACTAGCAAGCACACAGCAGAGTGAAAAACTAGCGTACACACAGCAGAGTGAAGAACTAGCAAGCACACAGCAGAGTGAAGAACTAGCAAGCACACAGCAGAGTGAAGAACTAGCAAGCACACAGCAGAGTGAAGAACTAGCAAACACACAGCAGAGTGAAGAACTAGCAAGCACACAGCAGAGTGAAGAACTAGCGTACACACAGCAGAGGGAAGAACTAGCGTACACACAGCACAGTGAAGAACTACCAAGCACACAGCAGGGTGAAGAACTAGCAAGCAAACAGCAGAGTGAAGAACTAGCAAGCACACAGCAGAGTGAAGAACTAGCAAGCACACAGCAGAGTGAAGATCTAGCAAACACACAGCAGAGTGAAGAACTAGCAAGCACACAGCAGAGTGAAGAACTAGCGTACACACAGCAGAGGGAAGAACTAGCGTACACACAGCACAGTGAAGAACTACCAAGCACACAGCAGAGTGAAGAACTAGCAAGCAAACAGCAGAGTGAAGAACTAGCAAGCACACAGCAGAGTGAAGAACTAGCGTACACACAGCAGAGTGAAGAACTGGCAAGCACACAGCAGAGTGAAGAACTAGCAAGCACACAGCAGAGTGAAGAACTAGCAAGCACACAGCAGAGTGAAGAACTAGCAAGCACACATCAGACTGAAGAACTACCAAGCACACAGCAGACTGAAGAAGTAGCAAGCACACAGCAGAGTGAAGAACTAGCAAGCACACAGCAGAGGGAAGAACTAGCAAGCACACAGCAGAGTGAAGAACTAGCAACCACACAGCAGAGTGAAGAACTAGCAACCACACAGCAGAGTGAAGAACTAGCAAGCACACTGCAGAGTGAAGAACTCGCAAGCACACAGCAGAGTGAAGAACTAGCAAGCACACAGCAGACTGAAGAACTAGCAAGCACACAGCTGAGTGAAGAACTAGCGTATACACAGCAGAGTGAATAACTAGCGTACACACAGCAGAGTGAAGAACTAGCAAGCACACAGCAGAGTGAAGACGTAGCAAGCACACAGCAGAGTGAAGAACTAGCAAGCACACAACAGAGTGAAGAACTAGCAACCACACAGCAGAGTGAAGAACTAGCAAGCACACAGCAGAGTGAAGAACTAGCAAGCACACAGCAGAGTGAAGAACTAGCAAACACACAGCAGAGTGAATAACTAGCAAGCACACAGCAGAGTGAAGAACTAGCAAGCACACAGCAGAGTGAAGAACTAGCAAGCACACAGCAGAGTGAAGAACTAGCAAGCACACAGCAGAGTGAAGAACTAGCAAGCACACAGCAGAGTGAAGGACTAGCAAGCACACAGCAGAGTGAAGAACTAGCGAGCACACAGCAGAGTGAAGAACTAGCAAGCACACGGCAGAGTGAAGAACTAGCAAGCACATAGCAGAGTGAAGAACTAGCAAGCACACAGCAGAGTGAAGAACTAGCGTACACACAGCATAGTGAAGAACTAGCAAGCACACAGCAGAATGAAGAACTAGCAAGCACACAGCAGAGTGAAGAACTAGCAACCACACAGCAGAGTGAAGAACCAGCAAGCACACAGCAGAGTGAAGAACTAGCAAGCACACAGCAGAGTGAAGAACTAGCAAGCACTCAGCAGAGTGAAGAACTAGCAAGCACACAGCAGAGTGAAGAACTAGCGTACACACAGCAGAGGGAAGAACTAGCGTACACACAGCAGAGTGAAGAACTACCAAGCACACAGCAGAGTGAAGAACTAGAAAACACACAGCAGAGTGAAGAACTAGCGTACACACAGCAGAGTGAAGAACTAGCGTACACACAGCAGAGTGAAGAACTAGCAAGCACACAGAAGAGTGAAGAACTATCAAGCACACAGCAGAGTGAAGAACTAGCAAGCACACAGCAGAGTGAAGAACTAGCAAGCACACAGCAGAGTGAAGAACCAGCAAGCACACAGCAGAGTGAAGAACTAGCGTACACACAGCAGAGTGAAGAACTAGCGTACACACAGCAGAGGGAAGAACTAGCGTACACACAGCAGAGTGAAGAACTACCAAGCACACAGCAGAGTGAAAAACTAGAAAACACACAGCAGAGTGAAGAACTAGCATACACACCGCAGAGTAAAGAACAAGCGTACACACAGCAGAGTAAAGAACTAGAAAGCACACAGCAGAGTGAAGAACTATCAAGCACACAGCAGAGTGAAGAACTAGCAAGCACACAGCAGAGTGAAGAACTAGCAAGCACACAGCAGAGTGAAGAACTAGCAAGCACTCAGCAGAGTGAAGAACTAGCAAGCACACAGCAGAGTGAAGAAGTACCGTACACACAGCAGAGTGAAGAACTAGCGTAAACACAGCAGAGTGAACAACTAGCAAGCACACAGCAGAGTGAAGAACTATTAAGCACACAGCAGACTGAAGAACTACCAAGCACACAGCAGATTGAAGAAGTAGCAAGCACACAGCAGAATGAAGAACTAGCAAGCACACAGCAGAGTGAAGAACTAGCAAGCACACAGCAGAGTGAAGAACTACCAAGAACACAGCAGAGTGAAGAAATAGCAAGCACACAGCAGAGTGAAGAACTAGCAAGAACACTGCACAGTGAAGAACTAGCAAGCACACAGCAGAGTGAAGAACTAGCAAGCACACAGCAGAGTGAAGAACTAGCAAGCACACAGCAGAGTGAAGAACTATTAAGCACACAGCAGACTGAAGAACTACCAAGCACACAGCAGATTGAAGAAGTAGCAAGCACACAGCAGAATGAAGAACTAGCAAGCACACAGCAGAGTGAAGAACTAGCAAGCACACAGCAGAGTGAAGAAGTAGCAAGTACACAGCAGAATGACGAACTAGCAAGCACACAGCAGACTGAAGAACTAGCAAGCACACAGCAGAGTGAAGAACTAGCAAGCACACAGCAGACTGAAGAACTAGCAAGCACACGACAGAGTGAAGAACTAGCAAGCACACAGCAGAGTGAAGAACTAGCAAGCACACAGCAGAGTGAAGAACTAGCAACCACACAGCAGAGTGAAGAACTAGCAAGCACACAGCAGAGTGAAGAACTAGCAAGCACACAGCAGACTGAAGAACTACCAAGCACACAGCAGACTGAAGAAGTAGCAAGAACACAGCAGAGTGAAGAACTAGCAAGCACACAGCAGAGTGAAGAACTAGCAAGCACACAGCAGAGTGAAGCACTAGCAACCACACAGCAGAGTGAAGAACTAGCAAGCACACAGCAGAATGAAGAACTAGCAAGCACACAGCAGAGTGAAGAACTCGCAAGCACACAGCAGAGTGAAGAACTAGCAAGCACACAGCAGACTGTAGAACTAGCAAGCACACAGCTGAGTGAAGAACTAGCGTACACACAGCAGAGTGAATAACTAGCGTACACACAGCAGAGTGAAGAACTAGCAAGCACACAGCAGAGTGAAGACGTAGCAAGCACACAGCAGAGTGAAGAACTAGCAAGCACACAGCAGACTGAAGAACTAGCAAGCACACAGCAGAGTGAAGAACTAGCGTACACACAGCAGAGTGAAGAACTAGCGAGCACACAGCAGAGTGAAGAACTATTAAGCACACAGCAGAGTGAAGAACTAGCAAGCACACAGCAGAGTGAAGAACTAGCAAGCACACAACATAGTGAAGAACTAGAAAGCACACAGCAGAGTGAAGAACTAGCAAGCACACACCAGAGTGAAGAACTAGCAACCACACAGCAGAGTGAAGAACTAGCAAGCACACAGCAGAGTGAAGAACTAGCAAGCACACAGCAGAGTGAAGAACTAGCAAACACACAGCAGAGTGAATAACTAGCAAGCACACAGCAGAATGAAGAACTAGCAAGCACACAGCAGACTGAAGAACTAGCAAGCACACAGCAGAGTGAAGAACTAGCAAGCACACAGCAGAGTGAAGAACGAGCAAGCACACAGCAGAGTGAAGGACTAGCAAGCACACAGCAGAGTGAAGAACTAGCGAGCACACAGCAGAGTGAAGAACTAGCAAGCACACGGCAGAGTGAAGAACTAGCAAGCACATAGCAGAGTGAAGAACTAGCAAGCACACAGCAGAGTGAAGAACTAGCGTACACACAGCATAGTGAAGAACTAGCAAGCACATAGCAGAATGAAGAACTAGCAAGCACACAGCAGAGTGAAGAACTAGCAACCACACAGCAGAGTGAAGAACCAGCAAGCACACATCAGAGTGAAGAACTAGCAAGCACACAGCAGAGTGAAGAACTAGCAAGCACTTAGCAGAGTGAAGAACTAGCAAGCACACAGCAGAGTGAAGAACTAGCGTACACACAGCAGAGGGAAGAACTAGCGTACACACAGCAGAGTGAAGAACTACCAAGCACACAGCAGAGTGAAGAACTAGAAAACACACAGCAGAGTGAAGAACTAGCGTACACACAGCAGAGTAAAGAACTAGCGTACACACAGCAGAGTGAAGAACTAGCAAGCACACAGCAGAGTGAAGAACTATCAAGCACACAGCAGAGTGAAGAACTAGCAAGCACATAGTAGAGTGAAGAACTAGCAAGCACACAGCAGAGTGAAGAACCAGCAAGCACACAGCAGAGTGAAGAACTAGCAAGCACACAGCAGAGTGAAGAACTAGCGTACACACAGCAGAGTGAAGAACTACCAAGCACACAACAGAGTGAAGACCTAGAAAACACACAGCAGAGTGAAGAACTAGCATACACACCGCAGAGTAAAGAACTAGCGTACACACAGCAGAGTGAAGAACTAGAAAGCACACAGCAGAGTGAAGAACTATCAAGCACACAGCAGAGTGAAGAACTAGCAAGCACACAGCAGAGTGAAGAACTAGCAAGCACACAGTAGAGTGAAGAACTAGCGTACACACAGCAGAGGGAAGAACTAGCGTACACACAGCAGAGTGAAGAACTAGCAAGCACACAGCAAAGTGAAGAACTATAAAACACACAGCAGAGTGAAGAACTATCAAGCACACAGCAGAGTGAAGAACTAGCAAGCACACAGCAGAGTGAAGAACTAGCAAGCACACAGCAGAGTGAAGAAGTAGCAAGTACACAGCAGAATGACGAACTAGCAAGCACACAGCAGAGTGAAGAACTAGCAAGCACACAGCAGAGTGAAGAACTAGCAAGCACACAGCAAAGTGAAGAACTAGCAAGCACACAGCAGAGTGAATAACTAGCAAGCACACAGCAGAGTGAAGAACTAGCAAGCGCACAGCAGACTGAAGAACTAGCAAGCACACAGCTGAGTGAAGAAGTAACGTACACACAGCAGAGTGAACAACTAGCGTACTCACAGCAGAGTGAAGAACTAGCAAGCACACAGCAGAGTGAAGAACTAGCAACCACACAGCAGAGTGAAGAACTAGCCTCCACACAGCAGAGTGAAAAACTAGCAAGCACACAGCAGAGTGAAGAACTAGCAAGCACACAGCAGAGTGAAGAACTAGCAAGCACACAGCAGAGTGAAGAACTAGTGTACACACAACACAGTGAAGAACTGGCGTACAACAGCAGAGTGAAGAACTAGCAAGCACACAGCAGAGGGAAGAACTAGCGTACACACAGCACAGTGAAGAACTAGCGTACACACAGCAGAGTGAAGAGCTAGAAAGCACACAGCAGAGTGAAGAACTATCAAGCACACAGAAGAGTGAAGAACTAGCAAGCACACAGCAGAGTGAAGAACTAGCAAGCACACAGCAGAGTGAAGAAGTAGCAAGTACACAGCAGAATGACGAACTAGCAAGCACACAGCAGACTGAAGAACTAGCAAGCACACAGCAGAGTGAAGAACTAGCAAGCACACAGCAAAGTGAAGAACTAGCAAGCACACAGCAGAGTGAAGAACTAGCAAGCACACAGCAGAGTGAAGAACTAGCAAGCACACAGCAGACTGAAGAACTAGCAAGCACACAGCTGAGTGAAGAAGTAGCGTACACACAGCAGAGTGAAGAACTAGCGTACACACAGCAGAGTGAAGAACTAGCAAGCACACAGCAGAGTGAAGAACTAGCAAGCACACAGCAGAGTGAAGAACTAGCAAGCACACAGCAGAGTGATGAACTAGCAAGCGCACAGCAGAGTGAACAACTAGCAAGCACACAGCAGAGTGAAGAACTAGCAAGCACACAGCAGAGTGAAGAACTAGCAAGAACACAACATAGTGAAGAACTAGCAAGCACACAGCAGAGTGAAGAACTAGCAAGCACATAACAGAGTGAGGAACTAGCAACCACACAGCAGAGTGAAGAACTAGCAAGCACACAGCAGAGTGAAGAACTAGCAAGCACACAGCAGAGTGAAGAACTAGCAAGCACGCAGCAGAGTGAAGTACTAGCAAGCACACAGCAGAGTGAATAACTACCAAGCACACAGCAGAGTGAAGAACTAGCAAACACACAGCAGAGTGAAGAACTAGCAAGCACACAGCAGAGTGAAGAACTAGCAAGCACACAGCAGAGTGAAGAACTAGCAAGCACACAGCAGAGTGAAGAACTAGCAAGCACACAGCAGAGTGAAGAACTAGCAAGCACACAGCAGAGTGAAGAACTAGCAAGCACACAGAAGACTGAAGATCTAGCAAGCACACAGCAGAGTGAAGAACTAGCGTACACACAGCAAGGTGAAGAACTGGCGTACACACAGCAGAGTGAAGAACTAGCAAGCACACAGCAGAGTGAAGAACTAGCAACCACACAGCAGAGTGAAGAACTAGCCTCCACACAGCAGAGTGAAAAACTAGCAAGCACACAGCAGAGCGAAGAACTAGCAAGCACACAGCAGAGTGAAGAACTAGCAAGAACACAGCAGAGTGAAGAACTAGTGTACACACAACACAGTGAAGAACTGGCATACACACAGCAGAGTGAAGAACTAGCAAGCACACAGCAGAGGGAAGAACTAGCGTACACACAGCACAGTGAAGAACTAGCGTACACACAGCAGAGTGAAGAGCTAGAAAGCACACAGCAGAGTGAAGAACTATCAAGCACACAGCAGAGTGAAGAACTAGCAAGCACACAGCAGAGTGAAGAACTAGCAAGCACACAGCAGAGTGAAGAAGTAGCAAGTACACAGCAGAATGACGAACTAGCAAGCACACAGCAAAGTGAAGAACTAGCAAGCACACAGCAGAGTGAATAACTAGCAAGCACACAGCAGAGTGAAGAACTAGCAAGCGCACAGCAGACTGAAGAACTAGCAAGCACACAGCAGAGTGAAGAACTAGCAAGCACACAGCAGAGTGAAGAACTAGCAAGCACACAGAAGACTGAAGATCTAGCAAGCACACAGCAGAGTGAAGAACTAGCGTACACACAGCAAGGTGAAGAACTAGCGTACACACAGCAGAGTGAAGAGCTAGAAAGCACACAGCAGAGTGAAGAACTATCAAGCACACAGCAGAGTGAAGAACTAGCAAGCACACAGCAGAGTGAAGAACTAGCAAGCACACAGCAGAGTGAAGAAGTAGCAAGTACACAGCAGAATGACGAACTAGCAAGCACACAGCAGAGTGAAGAACTAGCAAGCACACAGCAGAGTGAAGAACTAGTGTACACACAACACAGTGAAGAACTGGCGTACACACAGCAGAGTGAAGAACTAGCAAGCACACAGCAGAGGGAAGAACTAGCGTACACACAGCACAGTGAAGAACTAGCGTACACACAGCAGAGTGAAGAGCTAGAAAGCACACAGCAGAGTGAAGAACTATCAAGCACACAGCAGAGTGAAGAACTAGCAAGCACACAGCAGAGTGAAGAACTAGCAAGCACACAGCAGAGTGAAGAAGTAGCAAGTACACAGCAGAATGACGAACTAGCAAGCACACAGCAGACTGAAGAACTAGCAAGCACACAGCAGAGTGAAGAACTAGCAAGCACACAGCAAAGTGAAGAACTAGCAAGCACACAGCAGAGTGAAGAACTAGCAAGCACACAGCAGAGTGAAGAACTAGCAAGCGCACAGCAGACTGAAGAACTAGCAAGCACACAGCTGAGTGAAGAAGTAGCGTACACACAGCAGAGTGAAGAACTAGCGTACACACAGCAGAGTGAAGAACTAGCAAGCACACAGCAGAGTGAAGAACTAGCAAGCACACAGCAGAGTGAAGAACTAGCAAGCACACAGCAGAGTGATGAACTAGCAAGCGCACAGCAGAGTGAACAACTAGCAAGCACACAGCAGAGTGAAGAACTAGCAAGCACACAGCAGAGTGAAGAACTAGCAAGAACACAACATAGTGAAGAACTAGCAAGCACACAGCAGAGTGAAGAACTAGCAAGCACATAACAGATTGAGGTACTAGCAACCACACAGCAGAGTGAAGAACTAGCAAGCACACAGCAGAGTGAAGAACTAGGAAGCACACAGCAGTGTGAAGAACTAGCAAGCACGCAGCAGAGTGAAGTACTAGCAAGCACACAGCAGAGTGAATAACTACCAAGCACACAGCAGAGTGAAGAACTAGCAAGCACAAGGCAGAGTGAGGAACTAGCAAGCACACAGCAGAGTGAAGACCTAGCAAGCACACAGCAGAGTGAAGTACTAGCAAGCACACAGCAGAGTGAAGAACTAGCAAGCACACAGCAGAGTGAAGAACTAGCGAGCACACAGCAGAGTGAAAAACTAGCAAGCACTTGGCAGAGTGTAGAACAAGCAAGCACATAGCAGAGTGAAGAACTAGCAAGCACACAGCAGAGTGAAGACCTAGCGTACACACAGCAGAGTGAAGAACTAGCAAGCACACAGCAGAATGAAGAACTAGCAAGCACACAGCAGAGTGAAGAACTAGCAACCACACAGCAGAGTGAAGAACCAGCAAACACACAGCAGAGTGAAGAACTAGCAAGCACACAGCAGAGTGAAGAACTAGCAAGCACACAGGAGAGTGAAGAACTAGCAAGCACACAGCAGAGTGAAGACCTAGCAAGCACACAGCAGAGTGAAGAACTAACAACCACACAGCAGAGTGAAGAACTAGCCTCCACACAGCAGAGTGAAAAACTAGCAAGCACACAGCAGAGTGAAGAACTAGCAAGCACACAGCAGAGTGAAGAACTAGCAAGCACACAGCAGAGTGAAGAACTAGTGTACACACAACACAGCGAAGAACTGGCGTACACACAGCAGAGTGAAGAACTAGCAAGCACACAGCAGAGGGAAGAACTAGCGTACACACAGCACAGTGAAGAACTAGCGTACACACAGCAGAGTGAAGAACTAGCATGCACACAGCAGAGTGAAGAACTAGCAAGCACACAGCAGACTGAAGAACTAGCAAGCACACAGCTGAGTGAAGAACTAGCCTCCACACAGCAGAGTGAAAAACTAGCAAGCACACAGCAGAGTGAAGAACTAGCAAGCACACAGCAGAGTGAAGAACTAGCAAGCACACAGCAGAGTGAAGAACTAGTGTACACACAACACAGTGAAGAACTGGCGTACACACAGCAGAGTGAAGAACTAGCAAGCACACAGCAGAGGGAAGAACTAGCGTACACACAGCACAGTGAAGAACTAGCGTACACACAGCAGAGTGAAGAGCTAGAAAGCACACAGCAGAGTGAAGAACTATCAAGCACACAGCAGAGTGAAGAACTAGCAAGCACACAGCAGAGTGAAGAACTAGCAAGCACACAGCAGAGTGAAGAAGTAGCAAGTACACAGCAGAATGACGAACTAGCAAGCACACAGCAGACTGAAGAACTAGCAAGCACACAGCAGAGTAAAGAACTAGCCTCCACACAGCAGAGTGAAAATCTAGCAAGCACACAGCAGAGTGAAGAACTAGCAAGCACACAGCAGAGTGAAGAACTAGCATACACACAGCAGAGGGAAGAACTAGCGTACACACAGCAGAGTGAAGAACTACCAAGCACACAGCAGAGTGAAGAACTAGATAACACACAGCAGAGTGAAGAACTAGCGTACACACAGCAGAGAGAAGAACTAGCGTACACACAGCAGAGTGAAGAACTAGCAAGCACACAGCAGAGTGAAGAACTACCAAGAACAGCAGAGTGAAGAAATAGCAAGCACACAGCGGAGTGAAGAACTAGCAAGAACACTGCAGAGTGAAGAACTAGCAAGCACACAGCAGAGTGAAGAACTAGCAAGCACACAGCAGAGTGAAGAACTAGCGTACACACAGCAGAGTGAAGAACTAGCAAGCACACAGCAGAGTGAAGAACTAGCAAGCACACAGCGGAGTGAAGAACTGGGGTACACACAGCAGAGTGAAGAACTAGCAAGCACACAGCAGAGTGAAGTACTAGCAAGCACACAGCAGAGTGAAGAACTAGCAAGCACACAGCAGAGTGAAGAACTAGCAAGCACACAGCACAGTGAAGGACTAGCAAGCACACAGCAGAGTGAAGAACTAGCAAGCACACAACAGAGTGAAGAACTAGCAAGCACACAGCAGAGTGAAGAACTAGCGAGCACACAGCAGAGTGAAGAACTAGCAAGCACACGGCAGAGTGAAGAACTAACAAGCACACAGCAGAGTGAAGGACTAGCAAGCACACAGCAGAGTGAAGAACTAGCAAGCACACAGCAGAGTGAAGAACTAGGGTACACACAGCAGAGTGAAGAACTAACAAGCACACAGCTGAGTGAAGAACTAGCAAGCACACAGCAGAGTGAAGTACTAGGGTACACACAGCACAGTGAAGAACAAGCAAGCACACAATGGAGTGAAGTACTAGCAAGCACACAGCAGAGTGAAGAACTAGCAAGCACACAGCAGAGTGAAGAACTAGCAAGCACGCAGAAGAGTGAAGAACTAGCAAGCACACAGCAGAGTGAAGAACTAGCAAGCACACAGCAGACTGAAGAACTAGCAAGCACACAGCAGAGTGAAGAACTAGCAAGCACACAGCAGAGTGAAGAACTAGCAAGCACACAGCAGAGTGAAGGACTAGCAAGCACACAGCAGAGTGAAGAACTAGCGAGCACACAGCACAGTGAAGAACTAGCAAGCACACGGCAGAGTGAAGAACTAGCAAGCACATAGCAGAGTGAAGAACTAGCAAGCACACAGCAGAGTGAAGAACTAGCGTACACACAGCATAGTGAAGAATTAGCAAGCACACAGCAGAATGAAGAACTAGCAAGCACACAGCAGAGTGAAGAACTAGCAACCACACAGCAGAGTGAAGAACCAGCAAGCACACAGCAGAGTGAAGAACTAGCAAGCACACAGCAGAGTGAAGAACTAGCAAGCACTCAGCAGACTGAAGAACTAGCAAGCACACAGCAGAGTGAAGAACTAGCGTACACACAGCAGAGGGAAGAACTAGCGTACACACAGCAGAGTGTTGAACTACCAAGCACACAGCAGAGTGAAGAACTAGAAAACACACAGCAGAGTGAAGAACTAGCGTACACACAGCAGAGTGAAGAACTAGCGTACACACAGCAGAGTGAAGAACTAGCAAGCACACAGCAGAGTGAAGAACTAGCAAGCACACAGCAGAGTGAAGAACTAGCAAGCGCACAGCACACTGAAGAACTAGCAAGCACACAGCTGAGTGAAGAAGTAGCGTACACACAGCACAGTGAAGAACTAGCGTACACACAGCAGAGTGAAGAACTAGCAAGCACACAGCAGAGTGAAGAACTAGCGAGCACACAGCAGAGTGAAGACTAGCAAGAACACAACATAGTGAAGAACTAGCAGGCACACAGCAGAGTGAAGAACTAGCAAGCACACAACAGAGTGAGGAAATAGCAACCACACAGCAGATTGAAGAACTAGCAAGCACACAGCAGAGTGAAGAACTAGCAAGCACACAGCAGAGTGAAGAACTAGCAAGCACGCAGCAGAGTGAAGTACTAGCAAGCACACAGCAGAGTGAATAACTAGCAAGCACACAGCAGAGTGAAGAACTAGCAAGCACAAGGCAGAGTGAGGAACTAGCAAACGCACAGCAGAGTGAAGAACTAGCAAGCACACGGCGGAGTGAAGAACTAGCAAGCACATAGCAGAGTGAAGAACTAGCAAGCACACAGCAGAGTGAAGAACTAGCGTACACACAGCACAGTGAAGAACTAGCAGGCACACAGCAGAATGGAGAACTAGCAAGCACACAGCAGAGTGAAGAACTAGCAACCACACAGCAGAGTGAAGAACCAGCAAACAAACAGAAGAGTGAAGAACTAGCAAGCACACAGCAGAGTGAAAAACTAGCAAGCACACAGCAGAGTGAAGAACTAGCAAGCACACAGCAGAGTGAAGAACTAGCAAGCACACAGCAGAGTGAAGAACTAGTGTACACACAACACAGTGAAGAACTGGCGTACACACAGCAGAGTGAAGAACTAGCAAGCACACAGCAGAGGGAAGAACTAGCGTACACACAGCACAGTGAAGAACTAGCGTACACACAGCAGAGTGAAGAGCTAGAAAGCACACAGCAGAGTGAAGAACTATCAAGCACACAGCAGAGTGAAGAACTAGCAAGCACACAGCAGAGTGAAGAACTAGCAAGCACACAGCAGAGTGAAGAACTAGCATACACACAGCAGAGGGAAGAACTAGCGTACACACAGCAGAGTGAAGAACTACCAAGCACACAGCAGAGTGAAGAACTAGCAACCACACAGCAGAGTGAAGAACTAGCAAGCACACAACAGAGTGAAGAACTAGCAAGCACACAGCAGAGTGAAGAACTACCGTAAACACAGCAGAGTGAAGAACTAGCGTACACACAGCAGAGTGAAGAACTAGCAAGCACACAATAGAGGGAAGTAGTAGCAAGCACACAGCAGAGTGAAGAACTAGCAAGCACACAGAAGAGTGAAGAACTAGCAAGCACACAGCAGAGTGAAGAACTATTAAGCACACAGCAGAGTGAAGAACTAGCAAGCACACAGCAGAGTGAAGAACTAGCAAGCACACAGCAGAGTGGAGAGCTAGCAAGCACACAGCAGAGTGAAGAACTAGCAAGCACACAGCAGAGTGAAGAACTAGCAAGCACACAGCAGAGTGATGAACTAGCGACACACAGCAGAGGGAAGAACTAGCGTACACACAGCAGAGTGAAGAACTTCCAAGCACACAGCAGAGTGAAGAACTAGCAAGCACACAACAGAGTGAAGAACTAGCAAGCATACAGCACAGTGAAGGACTGGCAAGCACACAGCAGAGTGAAAAACTAGCAAGCACACAGCAGAGTGAAGAACTAGCAAGCACTCAGCAGAGTGAAGAACTAGCAAGCACACAGCAGAGTGAAGAACTAGCGTACACACAGCAGAGGGAAGAACTAGCGTACACACAGCAGAGTGAAGAACTACCAAGCACACAGCAGAGTGAAGAACTAGAAAACACACAGCAGAGTGAAGAACTAGCGTACACACAGCAGAGTGAAGAACTAGCGAGCACACAGCAGAGTGAAGAACTAGCGAGCACACAGCAGAGTGAAGAACTAGCAAGCACACGGCAGAGTGAAGAACTAGCAAGCACATAGCAGAGTGAAGAACTAGCAAGCACACAGCAGAGTGAAGAACTAGTGTACACACAGCATAGTGAAGAATTAGCAAGCACACAGCAGAATGAAGAACTAGCAAGCACATAGCAGAGTGAAGAACTAGCAACCACACAGCAGAGTGAAGAACCAGCAAGCACACAGCAGAGTGAAGAACTAGCAAGCACACAGCAGAGTGAAGAACTAGCAAGCACTCAGCAGAGTGAAGAACTAGCAAGCACACAGCAGAGTGAAGAACTAGCGTACACACAGCAGAGGGAAGAACTAGCGTACACACAGCAGAGTGAAGAACTACCAAGCACACAGCAGAGTGAAGAACTAGAAAACACACAGCAGAGTGAAGAACTAGCGTACACACAGCAGAGTGAAGAACTAGCGTACACACAGCAGAGTGAAGAACTAGCAAGCACACAGCAGAGTGAAGAACTAGCAAGCACACAGCAGAGTGAAGAACTAGCAAGCGCACAGCACACTGAAGAACTAGCAAGCACACAGCTGAGTGAAGAAGTAGCGTACACACAGCACAGTGAAGAACTAGCGTACACACAGCAGAGTGAAGAACTAGCAAGCACACAGCAGAGTGAAGAACTAGCGAGCACACAGCAGAGTGAAGACTAGCAAGAACACAACATAGTGAAGAACTAGCAGGCACACAGCAGAGTGAAGAACTAGCAAGCACACAACAGAGTGAGGAAATAGCAACCACACAGCAGATTGAAGAACTAGAAAGCACACAGCAGAGTGAAGAACTAGCAAGCACACAGCAGAGTGAAGAACTAGCAAGCACGCAGCAGAGTGAAGTACTAGCAAGCACACAGCAGAGTGAATAACTAGCAAGCACACAGCAGAGTGAAGAACTAGCAAGCACAAGGCAGAGTGAGGAACTAGCAAACGCACAGCAGAGTGAAGAACTAGCAAGCACACGGCGGAGTGAAGAACTAGCAAGCACATAGCAGAGTGAAGAACTAGCAAGCACACAGCAGAGTGAAGAAGTAGCGTACACACAGCACAGTGAAGAACTAGCAGGCACACAGCAGAATGGAGAACTAGCAAGCACACAGCAGAGTGAAGAACTAGCAACCACACAGCAGAGTGAAGAACCAGCAAACACACAGAAGAGTGAAGAACTAGCAAGCACACAGCAGAGTGAAAAACTAGCAAGCACACAGCAGAGTGAAGAACTAGCAAGCACACAGCAGAGTGAAGAACTAGCAAGCACACAGCAGAGTGAAGAACTAGTGTACACACAACACAGTGAAGAACTGGCGTACACACAGCAGAGTGAAGAACTAGCAAGCACACAGCAGAGGGAAGAACTAGCGTACACACAGCAGAGTGAAGAACTAGCGTACACACAGCAGAGTGAAGAGCTAGAAAGCACACAGCAGAGTGAAGAACTATCAAGCACACAGCAGAGTGAAGAACTAGCAAGCACACAGCAGAGTGAAGAACTAGCAAGCACACAGCAGAGTGAAGAACTAGCATACACACAGCAGAGGGAAGAACTAGCGTACACACAGCAGAGTGAAGAACTACCAAGCACACAGCAGAGTGAAGAACTAGCAACCACACAGCAGAGTGAAGAACTAGCAAGCACACAACAGAGTGAAGAACTAGCAAGCACACAGCAGAGTGAAGAACTACCGTAAACACAGCAGAGTGAAGAACTAGCGTACACACAGCAGAGTGAAGAACTAGCAAGCACACAATAGAGGGAAGTAGTAGCAAGCACACAGCAGAGTGAAGAACTAGCAAGCACACAGCAGAGTGAAGAACTAGCAAGCACACAGAAGAGTGAAGAACTAGCAAGCACACAGCAGAGTGAAGAACTATTAAGCAGACAGCAGAGTGAAGAACTAGCAAGCACACAGCAGAGTGAAGAACTAGCAAGCACACAGCAGAGTGGAGAACTAGCAAGCACACAGCAGAGTGAAGAACTAGCAAGCACACAGCAGAGTGAAGAACTAGCAAGCACACAGCAGAGTGATGAACTAGCGACACACAGCAGAGGGAAGAACTAGCGTACACACAGCAGAGTGAAGAACTTCCAAGCACACAGCAGAGTGAAGAACTAGCAAGCACACAACAGAGTGAAGAAGTAGCAAGCATACAGCACAGTGAAGGACTGGCAAGCACACAGCAGAGTGAAGAACTAGCAAGCACACAGCAGAGTGAAGAACTACCAAGTACACAGCAGAGGGAAGAACTAGCAAGCACACAGCAAACTGAAGAACTACCAAGCACACAGCAGACTGAAGAAGTAGCAAGCACACAGCAGAGTGAAGATCTAGCAAGCACACAGCAGAGTGAAGAACTAGCAAGCACACAGCAGAGTGAAGAAGTAGCAAGTACACAGCAGAATGACGAACTAGCAAGGACACAGCAGACTGAAGAACTAGCAAGCACACAGCAGAGTGAAGAACTAGCGTACACACAGCAGAGTGAGGAATTAGGAAGCACACAGCAGAGTGGAGCACTAGCAAGCACACAGCAGTGTGAAGAACTAGCAAGCACACAGCAAGGTGAAGAACTAGCAAGCACACAGCAGAGTGAAGAAATAGCAAGCACACAGCAGAGTGAAGAACTAGCAAGCACACAGCAGAGTGAAGAACTAGCAAGCACACAGCAGAGTAAAGAACTAGCAAGCACACAGCAGAGTGAAGAACTAGCAAGCACACAGCAGACTGAAGATCTAGCAAGCACACAGCAGAGTGAAGAACTAACGTACACACAGCAGAGTGAAGAACTAGCGTACACACAGCAGAGTGAAGAACTAGCAAGCACACAGCAGAGTGAAGAACTAGCAACCACACAGCAGACGCGCGAAATTTGGCACGTACTTCGATGCGAGATGCCTTTAATAGGTTCCACAACGAAACATTGTCTCGAAATTTGGTAGAAAATCCGAAGAAATTCTGGTCGTATGTAAAGTACACAAGCGGAAAGACGCAGTCAATACCTTCGCTGCGCAGTGCCGATGGTACTGTTATCGACGACTGCGCCGCTAAAGCGGAGTTATTGAACGCAGTTTTCCGAAATTCCTTCACCAGGGAAGACGAATGGAATATTCCAGAATTTGAAACACGAACATCTGCTAGCATGAGTTTCTTAGAAGTAGATACCTTAGGGGTTGCGAAGCAACTCAAATCGCTTGATACGGGCAAGTCTTCAGGTCCAGATTGTATACCGATTAGGTTCCTTTCAGATTACGCTGATACTATAGCTCCCTACTTAGCACTCATATACAACCGCTCGCTCACCGATAGATCTGTACCTACAGATTGGAAAATTGCGCAGGTCGCACCAGTGTTCAAGAAGGGTAGTAGGAGTAATCCATTTAACTACAGACCTATATCATTGACGTCGGTTTGCAGTAGGGTTTTGGAGCATATACTGTATTCAAACATTATGAATCACCTCGAAGGGAACGATCTATTGACACGTAATCAGCATGGCTTCAGAAAACATCGCTCTTGTGCAACGCAGCTAGCTCTTTATTCGCACGAAGTAATGGCCGCTATCGACAGGGGATCTCAAGTTGATTCCGTATTTCTAGATTTCCGGAAATCTTTTGACACCGTTCCTCACAAGCGACTTCTAATCAAGCTGCGGAGCTATGGGGTATCGTCTCAGTTGTGCGACTGGATTCGTGATTTCCTGTCAGGAAGGTCGCAGTTCGTAGTAATAGACGGCAAATCATCGAGTAAAACTGAAGTGATATCAGGTGTTCCCCAGGGAAGCGTCCTGGGACCTCTACTGTTCCTGATCTATATAAATGACCTGGGTGACAATCTGAGCAGTTCTCTTAGGTTGTTCGCAGATGATGCTGTAATTTACCGTCTAGTAAGGTCATCCAAAGACCAGTATCAGCTGCAAAGCGATTTAGAAAAGATTGCTGTATGGTGTGTCAGGTGGCAGTTGACGCTAAATAACGAAAAGTGTGAGATGATCCACATGAGTTCCAAAAGAAATCCGTTGGAATTCGATTACTCGATAAATAGTACAATTCTCAAGGCTGTCAATTCAACTAAGTACCTGGGTGTTAAAATTACAAACAACTTCAGTTGGAAGGACCACATAGATAATATTGTCGGGAAGGCGAGCCAAAGGTTGCGTTTCATTGGCAGGACACTTAGAAGATGCAACAAGTCCACTAAAGAGACAGCTTACACTACACTCGTTCGTCCTCTGTTAGAATATTGCTGCGCGGTGTGGGATCCTTACCAGGTGGGATTGACGGAGGACATCGAGAGGGTGCAAAGAAGGGCAGCTCGTTTTGTATTATCGCGTTATAGGGGAGAGAGTGTGGCAGATATGATACACGAGTTGGGATGGAAGTCATTACAGCATAGACGTTTTTCGTCGCGGCGAGACCTTTTTACGAAATTTCAGTCACCAACTTTCTCTTCCGAATGCGAAAATATTTTGTTGAGCCCAACCTACATAGGTAGGAATGATCATCAAAATAAAATAAGAGAAATCAGAGCTCGAACAGAGAGGTTTAGGTGTTCGTTTTTCCCGCTCGCTGTTCGGGAGTGGAATAGTAGAGAGATAGTATGATTGTGGTTCGATGAACCCTCTGCCAAGCACTTAAATGTGAATTGCAGAGTAGTCATGTAGATGTAGAAGTAGATGTAGATGTAGCAGAGTGAAGAACTAGCCTCCACACAGCAGAGTAAAGAACTAGCAAGCACACAGCAGAGTGAAGAACTAGCAAGCACACAGCAGAGTGAAGAACTAGCAAGCACACAGCAGAGTGAAGAACTAGTGTACACACAACACAGTGAAGAACTAGCGTACACACAGCAGAGTGAAGAACTAGCAAGCACACAGCAGACTGAAGAACTATCAAGCACACATCAGACTGAAGAAGTAGCAAGCACACAGCAGAGTGAAGAACTAGCAAGCACACAGCAGAGTAAAGAACTAGCAAGCACACAGCAGAGTGAAGAACTAGCAAGCACACAGAAGAGTGAGCAAATAGCAACCACACAGCAGAGTGAAGAACTAGCAAGCACACAGCAGAGTGAAGAACTAGCAAGCACACAGCAGAGTGAAGAACTAGCAAGCACGCAGCAGAGTGAAGTACTAGCAAGCACACAGCGGAGTGAATAACTAGCAAGCACACAGCAGAGTGAAGAACTAGCAAGCACAAGGCAGAGTGAGGAACTAGCAAGCGCACAGCAGAGTGAAGAACTAGCAAGCACACAGCAGACTGAAGAACTAGCAAGCACACAGCAGAGTGAAGAACTAGCAAGCACACAGCAGAGTGAAGAACTAGCGAGCACACAGCAGAGTGAAGAACTAGCAAGCACACGGCGGAGTGAAGAAATAGCAAGCACATAGCAGAGTGAAGAACTAGCGTACACACAGCACAGTGAAGAACTAGCAAGCACACAGCAGAATGATGAACCAGCAAGCACACAGCAGAGTGAAGAACTAGCAACCACACAGCAGAGTGAAGAACCAGCAATCACACAGCAGAGTGAAGAACTAGCAAGCACACAGCAGAGTGAAGAACTAGCAAGCACACAGCAGAGTGAAGAACTAGCAAGCACACAGTAGACTGAAGATCTAGCAAGCACACAGCAGAGTGAAGAACTAACGTACACACAGCAGAGTGAAGAACTAACGTACAAACAGCAGAGTGAAGAACTAGCAAGCACACAGCAGAGTGAAGAACTAGCAACCACACAGCAGAGTGAAGAACTAGCCTCCACACAGCAGAGTGAAGAACTAGCAAGCACACAGCAGAGTGAAGAACTAGCAAGCACACAGCAGAGTGAAGAACTAGCAAGCACACAGCAGAGTGAAGAACTAGTGTACACACAACACAGTGAAGAACTAGCGTACACACAGCAGAGTGAAGAACTAGCAAGCACACAGCAGACTGAAGAACTATCAAGCACACTTCAGACTGAAGAAGTAGCAAGCACACAGCAGAGTGAAGAACTAGCAAGCACACAGCAGAGTGAAGAACTAGCAAGCACACAGCAGAGTGAAGAACTAGCAAGTACACAGCAGAATGAAGAACTAGGAAGCACACAGCAGACTGAAGAACTAGTAAGCACACAGCAGAGTGAAGAACTAGCAAGCGCACATCAGAGTGAAGAACTAGAAAACACACAGCAGAGTGAAGAACTAGCATGCACACAGCAGAGTGAAGAACTAGCAAGCACACAGCAGACTGAAGAACTAGCAAGCACACAGCTGAGTGAAGAACTAGCGTACACACAGCAGAGTGAAGAACTAGCGTACACACAGCAGAGTGAGGAACTAGCAAGCACACAGCAGAGTGAAGCACTAGCAAGCACACAGCAGTGTGAAGAACTAGCAAGCACACAGCAGAGTGAAGAACTAGCAAGCACACAGCAGAGTGATGAACTAGCGTACACGCAGCAGAGTGAAGAACTAGCAAGCACACAGCAGAGTGAAGAACTAGCAAGCACACAGCAGAGTGAAGAACTAGCAAGCACACAGCAGAGTGAAGGACTAGCAAGCACACAACTTAGTGAAGAACTAGCAAGCACACAGCAGAGTGAAGAACTAGCAAACACACAACAGAGTGAAGAACTAGCAACCACACAGCAGAGTGAAGAACTAGCAAGCACACAGCAGAGTGAAGAACTAGCAAGCACACAGCAGAGTGAAGAACTAGCAAGCACACAGCAGAGTGAAGAACTAGCAAGCACACAGCAGAGTGAAGAACTAGCAAACACACAGCAGAGTGAAGAACTAGCAAGCACACAGCAGAGTGAAGAACTAGCAAGCACACAGCAGAGTGAAGAACTAGCAAGCACACAGCAGACTGAAGAACTAGCAAGCACACAGCAGAGTGAAGGACTAGCAAGCACACAGCAGAGTGAAGAACTAGCGAGCACACAGCAGAGTGAAGAACTAGCAAGCACACTGCAGAGTGAAGAACTAGCAAGCACATAGCAGAGTGAAGAACTAGCGTACACACAGCAGAGTGAAGAACTAGCGTACACACAGCAGAGTGAAGAACTAGCAAGCACACAGCAGAATGAAGAACTAGCAAGCACACAGCAGAGTGAAGAACTAGCAACCACACAGCAGAGTGAAGAACTAGCAAGCACACAGCAGAGTGAAGAACTAGCAAGCACACAGCAGAGTGAAGAACTAGCAAGCACACAGCAGAGTGAAGAACTAGCAAGCACAGAGCAGAGTGAAGAACTAGCAAGCACACAGCAGAGTGAAGAACTAGCAAGCACACAGCAGAGTGAAGAACTAGCAAGCACACATCAGAGTCAAGAACTAGCAAGCACACAGCAGAGTGAAGAACTAGCAAGCACACAGCAGACTGAAGATCTAGCAAGCACACAGCAGAGTGAAGAACTAGCGTACACACAGACGAGTGAAGAACTAGCGTACACACAGCAGAGTGAAGAACTAGCAATCACACAGCAGAGTGAAGAACTAGCAACCACACAGCAGAGTGAAGAATTAGCAACCACACAGCAGAGTGAAGAACTAGCGTACACACAGCACAGTGAAGAACTAGCGTACACACAGCAGAGTGAAGAACTAGCAAGCACACAGCAGAGTGAAGAACTAGCAAGCACACAGCAGAGTGAAGAACTAGCAAGCACATAGCAGAGTGAAGAACTAGCGTACACACAGCAGAGTGAAGAACTAGCAAGCACACAGCAGAGTGAAGAACTAGCAAGCACACAGCAGAGTGAAGAACTAGCAACCACACAGCAGAGTGAAGTACTTGCAAGCACTTAGCAGAGTGAAGAAGTAGCGTACACACAGCAGAGTGAAGAACTAGCAAGCACACAGCTGAATGAAGGACTTGCAAGCACGCAGCAGAGTGAAGAAGTAGCGTACACACAGCAGAGTGAATAACTAGCAAGCACACAGCAGAGTGAAGAACTAGCAAGCACAAGGCAGAGTGAGGAACTAGCAAGCGCACAGCAGAGTGAAGAACTAGCAAGCACACAGCAGACTAAAGAACTAGCAAGCACACAGCAGAGTGAAGAACTAGCAAGCACACAGCAGAGTGAAGAACTAGCGAGCACACAGCAGAGTGAAGAACTAGCAAGCACACGGCGGAGTGAAGAACTAGCAAGCACATAGCAGAGTGAAGAACTAGCAAGCACACAGCAGAGTGAAGAACTAGCGTACACACAGCACAGTGAAGAACTAGCAAGCACACAGCAGAATGAAGAACCAGCAAGCACACAGCAGAGTGAAGAACTAGCAACCACACAGCAGAGTGAAGAACCAGCAATCACACAGCAGAGTGAAGAACTAGCAAGCACACAGCAGAGTGAAGAACTAGCAAGCACACAGCAGAGTGAAGAACTAGCAAGCACACAGCAGAGTGAAGAACTAGCGTACACACAGCAGAGTGAAGAACTAGCAAGCACACAGCAGAGTGAAGAACTAGCAAGCACACAGCAGAGTGAAGAACTAGCAAGCACACAGCAGACTGAAGATCTAGCAAGCACACAGCAGAGTGAAGAACTAACGTACACACAGCAGAGTGAAGAACTAGCGTACACACAGCAGAGTGAAGAACTAGCAAGCACACAGCAGTGTGAAGAACTAGCAAGCACACAGCAGAGTGAAGAACTAGCAAGCACACAGCAGAGTGATGAACTAGCGTACACGCAGCAGAGTGAAGAACTAGCAAGCACACAGCAGAGTGACGAACTAGCAAGCACACAGCAGACTGAAGAACTAGCGTACACACAGCACAGTGAAGAACTAGCGTACACACAGGAGAGTGAGGAACTAGCAAGCACACAGCAGAGTGAAGAACTAGCAAGCACACAGCAGAGTGAAGAACTAGCAAGCACATAGCAGAGTGAAGAACTAGCGTACACACAGCAGAGTGAAGAACTAGCAAGCACACAGCAGAGTGAAGAACTAGCAAGCACACAGCAGAGTGAAGAACTAGCAACCACACAGCAGAGTGAAGAACTAGCAAGCACCCAGCAGAGTGAAGAAGTAGCGTACACACAGCAGAGTGAAGAACTAGCAAGCACACAGCAGAATGAAGGACTTGCAAGCACGCAGCAGGGTGAAGAAGTAGCGTACACACAGCAGAGTGAAGAACTAGCAAGCACACAGCAGAATGAAGGACTTGCAAGCACGCAGCAGAGTGAAGAACTAGCAAGCACACAGCAGAGTGAAGAACTAGCAAGCACTCAGCAGAGTGAAGAACTAGCAAGCACACAGCAGAGTGAAGAACTAGCAAGCACACAGCAGAGTGAAGAACTAGCAACCACACAGCAGAGTGAAGAACCAGCAAGCACACAGCAGAGTGAAGAACTAGCAAGCACACAGCAGAGTGAAGAACTAGCAAGCACACAGCAGAGTGAAGAACTAGCAAGCACACAGCAGAGTGAAGAACTAGCAACCACACAGCAGAGTGAAGAACTAGCAAGCACACAGCAGAGTGAAGAACTAGCAAGCACACATCAGAGTCAAGAACTAGCAAGCACACAGCAGAGTGAAGAACTAGCAAGCACACAGCAGACTGAAGATCTAGCAAGCACACAGCAGAGTGAAGAACTAGCGTACACACAGACAAGTGAAGAACTAGCGTACACACAGCAGAGTGAAGAACTAGCAATCACACAGCAGAGTGAAGAACTAGCAACCACACAGCAGAGGGAAGAACTAGCAACCACACAGCAGAGTGAAGAACTAGCGTACACACAGCACAGTGAAGAACTAGCGTACACACAGCAGGGTGAAGAACTAGCAAGCACACAGCAGAGTGAAGAACTAGCAAGCACACAGCAGAGTGAAGAACTAGCAAGCACATAGCAGAGTGAAGAACTAGCGTACACAGAGCAGAGTGAAGAACTAGCAAGCACACAGCAGAGTGAAGAACTAGCAAGCACACAGCAGAGTGAAGAACTAGCAAGCACACAGCAGAGTGAAGAACTAGCAAGCACACATCAGAGTCAAGAACTAGCAAGCACACAGCAGAGTGAAGAACTAGCAAGCACACAGCAGACTGAAGATCTAGCAAGCACACAGCAGAGTGAAGAACTAGCGTACACACAGACGAGTGAAGAACTAGCGTACACACAGCAGAGTGAAGAACTAGCAATCATACAGCAGAGTGAAGAACTAGCAACCACACAGCAGAGTGAAGAACTAGCAACCACACAGCAGAGTGAAGAACTAGCGTACACACAGCAGAGTGAAGAACTAGCAAGCACACAGCAGAGTGAAGAACTAGCAACCACACAGCAGAGTGAAGTACTTGCAAGCACCCAGCAGAGTGAAGAAGTAGCGTACACACAGCAGAGTGAAGAACTAGCAAGCACACAGCAGAATGAAGGACTTGCAAGCACGCAGCAGAGTGAAGAAGTAGCGTACACACAGCAGAGTGAAGAACTAGCAAGCACACAGCAGAATGAAGGACTTGCAAGCACGCAGCAGAGTGAAGAACTAGCAAGCACACAGCAGAGTGAAGAACTAGCAAGCACTCAGCAGAGTGAAGAACTAGCAAGCACACAGCAGAGTGAAGAACTAGCAAGCACACAGCAGAGTGAAGAACTAGCAAGCACACAGCAGAGTGAAGAACTAGCGTACACACAGCATAGTGAAGAATTAGCAAGCACACAGCAGAATGAAGAACTAGCAAGCACACAGCAGAGTGAAGAACTAGCAAGCACACAGCAGAGTGAAGAAGTAGCGTACACACAGCAGAGTGAAGAACTAGCAAGCACACAGCAGAATGAAGGACTTGCAAGCACACAGCAGAGTGAAGAACTAGCAAGCACACAGCAGAGTGAAGAACTAGCAAGCACACAGCAGAGTGAAGAACTAGCAAGCACACAGCAGAGTGAAGTACTAGCAACCACACAGCAGAGTGAAGTACTTGCAAGCACACAGCAGAGTGAAGAACTAGCAAGCACACAGCAGAGTGAAAAACTAACAAGCACACAGCAGAGTGAAGAACTAGCAAGCACACAACAGAGTGAAGAACTAGCCAGCACACAGCAGAGTGAAGAACTAGCAAGCACACAGCAGAGTGAAGAACTAGCAAGCATACAGCAGAGTGAAGAACTAGCGTACACACAGCAGAGGGAAGAACTTGCGTACACACAGCAGAGTGAAGAACGACCAAGCACACAGCAGAGTGAAGAACTAGCAAGCACACAGCAGAGTGAAGAACTAGGAACCACACAGCAGAGTGAAGTACTTGCAAGCACCCAGCAGAGTGAAGAAGTAGCGTACACACAGCAGAGTGAAGAACTAGCAAGCACACAGCAGAGTGAAAAACTAGCAAGCACACAGCAGAGTGAAGAACTAGCAAGCACACAGCAGAGTGAAGAACTAGCTAGCACACAGCAGAGTGAAGACCTAGCAAGCACACAGCAGAGTGAAGAAGTAGCAAGCACAAAGCAGAGTGAAGAACTAGCAAGCACACAGCAGAGTGAAGAACTAGCAAGCACGCAGCAGAGTGAAGAACTAGCAAGTACACAGCAGAATGAAGAACTAGCAAGCACACAGCAGAGTGAAGAACTAGCAAGCACTCGGCAGGGTGAAGAACTAGCAAGTACACAGCAGAGTGAAGAACTAGAAAACACACAGCAGAGTGAAGAACTAGCGTACACACAGCAGAGTGAAGAACTAGCGTACACATAGCAGAGTGAAGAACTAGCATGCACACAGCAGAGTGAAGAACTATCAAGCACACAGCAGAGTGAAGAACTAGCATGCACACTGCAGAGTGAAGAACTAGCAAGCACACAGCAGAGTGAAGAACTAGCATGCACACAGCAGAGTGAAGAACTAGCAAGCACACAGCAGAGTGAAGAACTAGCAAGCACACAGCAGAGTGAAGAACTAGCCTACACACAGCAGAGTGAAGAACTAGCGTACACACAGCAGAGTGAAGAACTACCAAGCACACAGCAGAGTGAAGAACTAGCAAGCACACAACAGAGTGAAGAACTAGCAAGCACACAAAACAGTGAAGGACTAGCAAGCACACAGCAGAGTGAAGAACTAGCAAGCACACAGCAGAGTGAAGAACTAGCAAGTACCCAGCAGAATGAAGAACTAGCAAGCACACAGCAGAGTGAAGAACTAGCAAGCACACAGCAGAGTGAAGAACTAGCGTACACACAGCAGAGTGAAGAACTAGCGTACACACAGCAGAGTGAAGAACTCCCAAACACACAGCAGAGTGAAGAACTAGCAAGCACACAACAGAGTGAAGAACTAGCAAGCACACAGCACAGTGAAGGACTAGCAAGCACACAGCAGAGTGAAGAACTAGCAAGCACACAGCAGAGTAAAGAACTAGCAAGCACACAGCAGGGTGAAGATCTAGCAAGCACACAGCAGGGTGAAGAACTAACAAGCAAACAGCTGAGTGAAGAACTAGCGTACACACAGCAGAGTGAAGAACTAGCGTACATACAGCAGAGTGAAGAACTAGCAAGCACACAGCAGAGTGAAGAACTAGCGTACACACAGCACAGTGAAGAACTAGCGTATACACAGCAGAGTGAAGAACTGGCAAGCACACAGCAGAGAGAAGAACTAGCAAGCACACAGCAGAGTGAAGAACTAGCAAGCACACAGCAGAGTGAAGAACTAGCGTACACACAGCAGAGAGAAGAACTGGCAAGCACACAGCAGAGTGAAGAACTAGCAAGCACACAGCAGAGTGAAGAACTAGCAAGCACACAGCAGAGTGAAGAACTAGCAAGCACACAGCAGAGTGAAGAACTAGCAAGCACACAGCAGAGTGAAGAACTAGCAAGCACACAGCAGAGTGAATAACTAGCAAACACACAGCAGAGTGAAGAACTAGCAAGCACACAGCAGAGTGAAGAACTAGCAAGCACACAGCAGAGTGAAGAACTAGCAAGCACACAGCAGACTGAAGAACTAGGAAGCACACAGCAGAGTGAAGGACTAGCAAGCACACAGCAGAGTGAAGAACTAGCGAGCACACAGCAGAGTGAAGAACTAGCAAGCACACGGCAGAGTGAGGAACTAGCAAGCACATAGCAGAGTGAAGAACTAGCATACACACAGCAGAGTGAAGAACTAGCGTACACACAGCAGAGTGAAGAACTAGCAAGCACACAGCAGAATGAAGAACTAGCAAGCACACAGCAGAGTGAAGAACTAGCAACCACACAGCAGAGTGAAGAACCAGCAAGCACACAGCAGAGTGAAGAACTAGCAAGCACATGGCAGAGTGAAGAACTAGCAAGCACACAGCAGAGTGAAGAACTAGCAAGCACACAGCAGAGTGAAGAGCTAGAAAGCACACAGCAGAGGGAAGAACTAGCGTACACACAGCACAGTGAAGAACTAGCGTACACACAGCAGAGTGAAGAGCTAGAAAGCACACAGCAGAGTGAAGAACTATCAAGCACACAGCAGAGAGAAGAACTAGCAAGCACACAGCAGAGTGAAGAACTAGCAAGCACACAGCAGAGTGAAGAACTAGCATACACACAGCAGAGGGAAGAACTAGCGTACACACAGCAGAGTGAAGAACTACCAAGCACACAGCAGAGTGAAGAACTAGAAAACACACAGCAGAGTGAAGAACTAGCGTACACACAGCAGAGTGAAGAACTAGCGTACACATAGCAGAGTGAAGAACTAGCAAGCACACAACAGAGTGAAGAACTATCAAGCACACAGCAGAGTGAAGAACTAGCATGCACACAGCAGAGTGAAGAACTAGCAAGCACACAGCAGAGTGAAGAACTAGCATGCACACAGCAGAGTGAAGAACTAGCAAGCACACAGCAGAGTGAAGAACTAGCAAGCACACAGCAGAGTGAAGAACTAGCGTACACACAGCAGAGTGAAGTACTAGCGTACACACAGCAGAGTGAAGAACTACCAAGCACACAGCAGAGTGAAGAACTAGCAAGCACACAACAGAGTGAAGAACTAGCAAGCACACAGCACAGTGAAGGACTAGCAAGCACACAGCAGAGTGAAGAACTAGCAAGCAAACAGCAGAGTGAAGAACTAGCAAGTACCCAGCAGAATGAAGAACTAGCAAGCACACAGCAGAGTGAAGAACTAGCAAGCACACAGCAGAGTGAAGAACTAGCGTACACACAGCAGAGTGAAGAACTAGCGTACACACAGCAGAGTGAAGAACTCCCAAACACACAGCAGAGTGAAGAACTAGCAAGCTCACAACAGAGTGAAGAACTAGCAAGCACACAGCACAGTGAAGGACTAGCAAGCACACAGCAGAGTGAAGAACTAGCAAGCACACAGCAGAGTAAAGAACTAGCAAGCACACAGCAGGGTGAAGATCTAGCAAGCACACAGAAGGGTGAAGAACTAACAAGCAAACAGCTGAGTGAAGAACTAGCGTACACACAGCAGAGTGAAGAACTAGCGTACATACAGCAGAGTGAAGAACTAGCAAGCACACAGCAGAGTGAAGAACTAGCGTACACACAGCACAGTGAAGAACTAGCGTATACACAGCAGAGTGAAGAACTGGCAAGCACACAGCAGAGAGAAGAACTAGCAAGCACACAGCAGAGTGAAGAACTAGCAAGCACACAGCAGAGTGAAGAACTAGCAAGCACACAGCAGAGTGAAGAACTAGCAAGCACACAGCAGAGTGAAGAACTAGCGTACACACAGCAGAGTGAAGAACTAGCGTACACACAGCAGAGTGAAGAACTACCAAGCACACAGCAGAGTGAAGAACTAGCAAGCACACAACAGAGTGAAGAACTAGCAAGCACACAGCACAGTGAAGGACTAGCAAGCACACAGCAGAGTGAAGAACTAGCAAGCAAACAGCAGAGTGAAGAACTAGCAAGTACCCAGCAGAATGAAGAACTAGCAAGCACACAGCAGAGTGAAGAACTAGCGTACTCACAGCAGAGTGAAGAACTGGCAAGCACACAGCAGAGTGAAGAACTAGCAAGCACACAGCAGAGTGAAGAACTAGCAAGCACACAGCAGAGTGAAGAACTAGCAAGCACACAGCAGAGTGAAGAACTAGCAAGCACACAGCAGAGTGAAGAACTAGCAAGCACACAGCAGAGTGAATAACTAGCAAACACACAGCAGAGTGAAGAACTAGCAAGCACACAGCAGAGTGAAGAACTAGCAAGCACACAGCAGAGTGAAGAACTAGCAAGCACACAGCAGACTGAAGAACTAGGAAGCACACAGCAGAGTGAAGGACTAGCAAGCACACAGCAGAGTGAAGAACTAGCGAGCACACAGCAGAGTGAAGAACTAGCAAGCACACGGCAGAGTGAGGAACTAGCAAGCACATGGCAGAGTGAAGAACTAGCATACACACAGCAGAGTGAAGAACTAGCGTACACACAGCAGAGTGAAGAACTAGCAAGCACACAGCAGAATGAAGAACTAGCAAGCACACAGCAGAGTGAAGAACTAGCAACCACACAGCAGAGTGAAGAACCAGCAAGCACACAGCAGAGTGAAGAACTAGCAAGCACATGGCAGAGTGAAGAACTAGCAAGCACACAGCAGAGTGAAGAACTAGCAAGCACACAGCAGAGTGAAGAGCTAGAAAGCACACAGCAGAGGGAAGAACTAGCGTACACACAGCACAGTGAAGAACTAGCGTACACACAGCAGAGTGAAGAGCTAGAAAGCACACAGCAGAGTGAAGAACTATCAAGCACACAGCAGAGTGAAGAACTAGCAAGCACACAGCAGAGTGAAGAACTAGCAAGCACACAGCAGAGTGAAGAACTAGCATACACACAGCAGAGGGAAGAACTAGCGTACACACAGCAGAGTGAAGAACTACCAAGCACACAGCAGAGTGAAGAACTAGAAAACACACAGCAGAGTGAAGAACTAGCGTACACACAGCAGAGAGAAGAACTAGCGTACACACAGCAGAGTGAAGAACTAGCAAGCACACAGCAGAGTGAAGAACTAGCAAACACACAGCAGAGTGAAGAAATAGCAAGCACACAGCAGAGTGAAGAACTAGCAAGAACACTGCAGAGTGAAGAACTAGCAAGCACACAGCAGAGTGAAGAACTAGCAAGCACACAGCAGAGTGAAGAACTAGCAACCACACAGCAGAGTGAAGAACTAGCCTCCACACAGCAGAGTGAAGAACTAGCAACCACACAGCAGAGTGAAGAACTAGCAAGCACACAACATAGTGAAGAAGTAGCAAGCACACAGCAGAGTGAAGAACTAGCAAGCACACAACAGAGTGAAGAACTAGCAACCACACAGCAGAGTGAAGAACTAGCAAGCACACAGCAAAGTGAAGAACTAGCAAGCACACAGCAGAGTGAAGAACTAGCAAGCACACAGCAGAGTGAAGAACTAGCAAGCACTCAGCAGAGTGAATAACTAGCAAACACACAGCAGAGTTAAGAACTAGCAACGACACAAAAGAGTGAAGAACTAGCAAGCACACAGCAGAGTGAAGAACTAGCAAGCACACAGCAGAGTGAAGAACTAGCAAGCACACAGCAGAGTGAAGAACTAGCAAGCACACAGCAGAGTGAAGAACTAGCGTACACACAGCAGAGTGAAGAACTAGCGTACACACAGCAGAGTGAAGAACTAGCAAGCACACAGCAGAATGAAGAACTAGCAAGCACACAGCAGAGTGAAGAACTAGCAACCACACAGCAGAGTGAAGTACTAACAAGCACACAGCAGAGTGAAGAACTAGCAAGCACACAGCAGAGTGAAGAACTAGCAAGCACACAGCAGAGTGAAGATCTAGCGTACACACAGCAGAGTGAAGAACTAGCGTACACACAGCAGAGTGAAGAACTAGCAAGCACACAGCAGAGTGAAGAACTAGCAAGCACACATCAGAGTCAAGAACTAGCAAGCACACAGCAGAGTGAAGAACTAGCAAGCACACAGCAGACTGAAGATCTAGCAAGCACACAGCAGAGTGAAGAACTAGCGTACACACAGATGAGTGAAGAACTAGCGTACACACAGCAGAGTGAAGAACTAGCAATCACACAGCAGAGTGAAGAACTAGCAACCACACAGCAGAGTGAAGAACTAGCAACCACACAGCAGAGTGAAGAACTAGCGTCCACACAGCACAGTGAAGAACTAGCGTAAACACAGCAGAGTGAAGAACTAGCAAGCACACAGCAGAGTGAAGAACTAGCAAGCACACAGCAGAGTGAAGAACTAGCAAGCACATAGCAGAGTGAAGAACTAGCGTACACACAGCAGAGTGAAGAACTAGCAAGCACACAGCAGAGTGAAGAACTAGCAAGCACACAGCAGAATGAAGAACTAGCAAGCACACAGCAGAGTGAAGAACTAGCAACCACACAGCAGAGTGAAGAACTAACAAGCACACAGCAGAGTGAAGAACTAGCAAGCACACAGCAGAGTGAAGAACTAGCAAGCACACAGCAGAGTGAAGAACTAGCGTGCACACAGCAGAGTGAAGAACTAGCGTACACACATCAGAGTGAAGAACTAGCGTACACACAGCAGAGTGAAGAACTAGCAAGCACACATCAGAGTCAAGAACTAGCAAGCACACAGCAGAGTGAAGAACTAGCAAGCACACAGCAGACTGAAGATCTAGCAAGCACACAGCAGAGTGAAGAACTAGCGTACACACAGATGAGTGAAGAACTAGCGTACACACAGCAGAGTGAAGAACTAGCAATCACACAGCAGAGTGAAGAACTAGCAACCACACAGCAGAGTGAAGAACTAGCAACCACACAGCAGAGTGAAGAACTAGCGTACACACAGCACAGTGAAGAACTAGCGTAAACACTGCAGAGTGAAGAACTAGCAAGCACACAGCAGAGTGAAGAACTAGCAAGCACACAGCAGAGTGAAGAACTAGCAAGCACATAGCAGAGTGAAGAACTAGCGTACACACAGCAGAGTGAAGAACTAGCAAGCACACAGCAGAGTGAAGAACTAGCAAGCACACAGCAGAGTGAAGAACTAGCAAGCACACAGCAGAGTGAAGAACTAGCAAGCACACAGCAGAGTGAAGAACTAGCAAGCACACAGCAGAGTGAAGAACTAGCAAGCACACAGCAGAGTGAAGAACTAGCAAGCACACAGCAGAGTGAAGTACTAGCAACCACACAGCAGAGTGAAGTACTTGCAAGCACACAGCAGAGTGAAGAACTAGCAAGCACACAGCAGAGTGAAGAACTAGCAAGCACACAGCAGAGTGAAGAACTAGCAAGCACACAACAGAGTGAAGTACTAGCCAGCACACAGCAGAGTGAAGAACTAGCAAGCACACAGCAGAGTGAAGAACTAGCAATCACACAGCAGAGTGAAGAACTAGCGTACACACAGCAGAGGGAAGAACTAGCGTACACACAGCAGAGTGAAGAACTACCAAGCACACAGCAGAGAGAAGAACTAGCAAGCACACAGCAGAGTGAAGAACTAGCAAGCACACAGCAGAGTGAAGAACTAGCGTACACACAGCAGAGTGAAGAACTGGCAAGCAAACAGCAGAGTGAAGAACTAGCAAGCACACAGCAGAGTGAAGAACTAGGAAGCACACAGCAGAGTGAAGTACTTGCAAGCACCCAGCAGAGTGAAGAAGTAGCGTACACACAGCAGAGTGAAGAACTAGCAAGCACACAGCAGAGTGAAAAACTAGCAAGCACACAGCAGAGTGAAGAACTAGCAAGCACACAGCAGAGTGAAGAACTAGCTAGCACACAGCAGAGTGAAGAACTAGCAAGCACACAGCAGAGTGAAGAAGTAGCAAGCACACAGCAGAGTGAAGAACTAGCAAGCAAACAGCAGAGTGAAGAACTAGCAAGTACCCAGCAGAATGAAGAACTAGCAAGCACACAGCAGAGTGAAGAACTAGCAAGCACACAGCAGAGTGAAGAACTAGCGTACACACAGCAGAGTGAAGTACTAGCGTACACACAGCAGAGTGAAGAACTACCAAGCACACAGCAGAGTGAAGAACTAGCAAGCACACAACAGAGTGAAGAACTAGCAAGCACACAGCACAGTGAAGGACTAGCAAGCACACAGCAGAGTGAAGAACTAGCAAGCAAACAGCAGAGTGAAGAACTAGCAAGTACCCAGCAGAATGAAGAACTAGCAAGCACACAGCAGAGTGAAGAACTAGCAAGCACACAGCAGAGTGAAGAACTAGCGTACACACAGCAGAGTGAAGAACTAGCGTACACACAGCAGAGTGAAGAACTCCCAAACACACAGCAGAGTGAAGAACTAGCAAGCTCACAACAGAGTGAAGAACTAGCAAGCACACAGCACAGTGAAGGACTAGCAAGCACACAGCAGAGTGAAGAACTAGCAAGCACACAGCAGAGTAAAGAACTAGCAAGCACACAGCAGGGTGAAGATCTAGCAAGCACACAGAAGGGTGAAGAACTAACAAGCAAACAGCTGAGTGAAGAACTAGCGTACACACAGCAGAGTGAAGAACTAGCGTACATACAGCAGAGTGAAGAACTAGCAAGCACACAGCAGAGTGAAGAACTAGCGTACACACAGCACAGTGAAGAACTAGCGTATACACAGCAGAGTGAAGAACTGGCAAGCACACAGCAGAGAGAAGAACTAGCAAGCACACAGCAGAGTGAAGAACTAGCAAGCACACAGCAGAGTGAAGAACTAGCAAGCACACAGCAGAGTGAAGAACTAGCAAGCACACAGCAGAGTGAAGAACTAGCGTACACACAGCAGAGTGAAGAACTAGCGTACACACAGCAGAGTGAAGAACTACCAAGCACACAGCAGAGTGAAGAACTAGCAAGCACACAACAGAGTGAAGAACTAGCAAGCACACAGCACAGTGAAGGACTAGCAAGCACACAGCAGAGTGAAGAACTAGCAAGCAAACAGCAGAGTGAAGAACTAGCAAGTACCCAGCAGAATGAAGAACTAGCAAGCACACAGCAGAGTGAAGAACTAGCGTACTCACAGCAGAGTGAAGAACTGGCAAGCACACAGCAGAGTGAAGAACTAGCAAGCACACAGCAGAGTGAAGAACTAGCAAGCACACAGCAGAGTGAAGAACTAGCAAGCACACAGCAGAGTGAAGAACTAGCAAGCACACAGCAGAGTGAAGAACTAGCAAGCACACAGCAGAGTGAATAACTAGCAAACACACAGCAGAGTGAAGAACTAGCAAGCACACAGCAGAGTGAAGAACTAGCAAGCACACAGCAGAGTGAAGAACTAGCAAGCACACAGCAGACTGAAGAACTAGGAAGCACACAGCAGAGTGAAGGACTAGCAAGCACACAGCAGAGTGAAGAACTAGCGAGCACACAGCAGAGTGAAGAACTAGCAAGCACACGGCAGAGTGAGGAACTAGCAAGCACATGGCAGAGTGAAGAACTAGCATACACACAGCAGAGTGAAGAACTAGCGTACACACAGCAGAGTGAAGAACTAGCAAGCACACAGCAGAATGAAGAACTAGCAAGCACACAGCAGAGTGAAGAACTAGCAACCACACAGCAGAGTGAAGAACCAGCAAGCACACAGCAGAGTGAAGAACTAGCAAGCACATGGCAGAGTGAAGAACTAGCAAGCACACAGCAGAGTGAAGAACTAGCAAGCACACAGCAGAGTGAAGAGCTAGAAAGCACACAGCAGAGGGAAGAACTAGCGTACACACAGCACAGTGAAGAACTAGCGTACACACAGCAGTGTGAAGAGCTAGAAAGCACACAGCAGAGTGAAGAACTATCAAGCACACAGCAGAGTGAAGAACTAGCAAGCACACAGCAGAGTGAAGAACTAGCAAGCACACAGCAGAGTGAAGAACTAGCATACACACAGCAGAGGGAAGAACTAGCGTACACACAGCAGAGTGAAGAACTACCAAGCACACAGCAGAGTGAAGAACTAGAAAACACACAGCAGAGTGAAGAACTAGCGTACACACAGCAGAGTGAAGAACTAGCAAGCACACAGCAGAGTGAAGAACTAGCAAACACACAGCAGAGTGAAGAAATAGCAAGCACACAGCAGAGTGAAGAACTAGCAAGAACACTGCAGAGTGAAGAACTAGCAAGCACACAGCAGAGTGAAGAACTAGCAAGCACACAGCAGAGTGAAGAACTAGCAACCACACAGCAGAGTGAAGAACTAGCCTCCACACAGCAGAGTGAAGAACTAGCAACCACACAGCAGAGTGAAGAACTAGCAAGCACACAACATAGTGAAGAAGTAGCAAGCACACAGCAGAGTGAAGAACTAGCAAGCACACAACAGAGTGAAGAACTAGCAACCACACAGCAGAGTGAAGAACTAGCAAGCACACAGCAAAGTGAAGAACTAGCAAGCACACAGCAGAGTGAAGAACTAGCAAGCACACAGCAGAGTGAAGAACTAGCAAGCACTCAGCAGAGTGAATAACTAGCAAACACACAGCAGAGTTAAGAACTAGCAACGACACAAAAGAGTGAAGAACTAGCAAGCACACAGCAGAGTGAAGAACTAGCAAGCACACAGCAGAGTGAAGAACTAGCAAGCACACAGCAGAGTGAAGAACTAGCAAGCACACAGCAGAGTGAAGAACTAGCGTACACACAGCAGAGTGAAGAACTAGCGTACACACAGCAGAGTGAAGAACTAGCAAGCACACAGCAGAATGAAGAACTAGCAAGCACACAGCAGAGTGAAGAACTAGCAACCACACAGCAGAGTGAAGTACTAACAAGCACACAGCAGAGTGAAGAACTAGCAAGCACACAGCAGAGTGAAGAACTAGCAAGCACACAGCAGAGTGAAGATCTAGCGTACACACAGCAGAGTGAAGAACTAGCGTACACACAGCAGAGTGAAGAACTAGCAAGCACACAGCAGAGTGAAGAACTAGCAAGCACACATCAGAGTCAAGAACTAGCAAGCACACAGCAGAGTGAAGAACTAGCAAGCACACAGCAGACTGAAGATCTAGCAAGCACACAGCAGAGTGAAGAACTAGCGTACACACAGATGAGTGAAGAACTAGCGTACACACAGCAGAGTGAAGAACTAGCAATCACACAGCAGAGTGAAGAACTAGCAACCACACAGCAGAGTGAAGAACTAGCAACCACACAGCAGAGTGAAGAACTAGCGTCCACACAGCACAGTGAAGAACTAGCGTAAACACAGCAGAGTGAAGAACTAGCAAGCACACAGCAGAGTGAAGAACTAGCAAGCACACAGCAGAGTGAAGAACTAGCAAGCACATAGCAGAGTGAAGAACTAGCGTACACACAGCAGAGTGAAGAACTAGCAAGCACACAGCAGAGTGAAGAACTAGCAAGCACACAGCAGAATGAAGAACTAGCAAGCACACAGCAGAGTGAAGAACTAGCAACCACACAGCAGAGTGAAGAACTAACAAGCACACAGCAGAGTGAAGAACTAGCAAGCACACAGCAGAGTGAAGAACTAGCAAGCACACAGCAGAGTGAAGAACTAGCGTGCACACAGCAGAGTGAAGAACTAGCGTACACACATCAGAGTGAAGAACTAGCGTACACACAGCAGAGTGAAGAACTAGCAAGCACACATCAGAGTCAAGAACTAGCAAGCACACAGCAGAGTGAAGAACTAGCAAGCACACAGCAGACTGAAGATCTAGCAAGCACACAGCAGAGTGAAGAACTAGCGTACACACAGATGAGTGAAGAACTAGCGTACACACAGCAGAGTGAAGAACTAGCAATCACACAGCAGAGTGAAGAACTAGCAACCACACAGCAGAGTGAAGAACTAGCAACCACACAGCAGAGTGAAGAACTAGCGTACACACAGCACAGTGAAGAACTAGCGTAAACACTGCAGAGTGAAGAACTAGCAAGCACACAGCAGAGTGAAGAACTAGCAAGCACACAGCAGAGTGAAGAACTAGCAAGCACATAGCAGAGTGAAGAACTAGCGTACACACAGCAGAGTGAAGAACTAGCAAGCACACAGCAGAGTGAAGAACTAGCAAGCACACAGCAGAGTGAAGAACTAGCAAGCACACAGCAGAGTGAAGAACTAGCAAGCACACAGCAGAGTGAAGAACTAGCAAGCACACAGCAGAGTGAAGAACTAGCAAGCACACAGCAGAGTGAAGAACTAGCAAGCACACAGCAGAGTGAAGTACTAGCAACCACACAGCAGAGTGAAGTACTTGCAAGCACACAGCAGAGTGAAGAACTAGCAAGCACACAGCAGAGTGAAGAACTAGCAAGCACACAGCAGAGTGAAGAACTAGCAAGCACACAACAGAGTGAAGTACTAGCCAGCACACAGCAGAGTGAAGAACTAGCAAGCACACAGCAGAGTGAAGAACTAGCAATCACACAGCAGAGTGAAGAACTAGCGTACACACAGCAGAGGGAAGAACTAGCGTACACACAGCAGAGTGAAGAACTACCAAGCACACAGCAGAGAGAAGAACTAGCAAGCACACAGCAGAGTGAAGAACTAGCAAGCACACAGCAGAGTGAAGAACTAGCGTACACACAGCAGAGTGAAGAACTGGCAAGCAAACAGCAGAGTGAAGAACTAGCAAGCACACAGCAGAGTGAAGAACTAGGAAGCACACAGCAGAGTGAAGTACTTGCAAGCACCCAGCAGAGTGAAGAAGTAGCGTACACACAGCAGAGTGAAGAACTAGCAAGCACACAGCAGGGTGAAAAACTAGCAAGCACACAGCAGAGTGAAGAACTAGCAAGCACACAGCAGAGTGAAGAACTAGCTAGCACACAGCAGAGTGAAGAACTAGCAAGCACACAGCAGAGTGAAGAACTAGCGTGCACACAGCAGAGTGAAGAACTAGCGTACACACATCAGAGTGAAGAACTAGCGTACACACAGCAGAGTGAAGAACTAGCAAGCACACATCAGAGTCAAGAACTAGCAAGCACACAGCAGAGTGAAGAACTAGCAAGCACACAGCAGACTGAAGATCTAGCAAGCACACAGCAGAGTGAAGAACTAGCGTACACACAGATGAGTGAAGAACTAGCGTACACACAGCAGAGTGAAGAACTAGCAATCACACAGCAGAGTGAAGAACTAGCAACCACACAGCAGAGTGAAGAACTAGCAACCACACAGCAGAGTGAAGAACTAGCGTACACACAGCACAGTGAAGAACTAGCGTAAACACTGCAGAGTGAAGAACTAGCAAGCACACAGCAGAGTGAAGAACTAGCAAGCACACAGCAGAGTGAAGAACTAGCAAGCACATAGCAGAGTGAAGAACTAGCGTACACACAGCAGAGTGAAGAACTAGCAAGCACACAGCAGAGTGAAGAACTAGCAAGCACACAGCAGAGTGAAGAACTAGCAAGCACACAGCAGAGTGAAGAACTAGCAAGCACACAGCAGAGTGAAGAACTAGCAAGCACACAGCAGAGTGAAGAACTAGCAAGCACACAGCAGAGTGAAGAACTAGCAAGCACACAGCAGAGTGAAGTACTAGCAACCACACAGCAGAGTGAAGTACTTGCAAGCACACAGCAGAGTGAAGAACTAGCAAGCACACAGCAGAGTGAAGAACTAGCAAGCACACAGCAGAGTGAAGAACTAGCAAGCACACAACAGAGTGAAGTACTAGCCAGCACACAGCAGAGTGAAGAACTAGCAAGCACACAGCAGAGTGAAGAACTAGCAATCACACAGCAGAGTGAAGAACTAGCGTACACACAGCAGAGGGAAGAACTAGCGTACACACAGCAGAGTGAAGAACTACCAAGCACACAGCAGAGAGAAGAACTAGCAAGCACACAGCAGAGTGAAGAACTAGCAAGCACACAGCAGAGTGAAGAACTAGCGTACACACAGCAGAGTGAAGAACTGGCAAGCAAACAGCAGAGTGAAGAACTAGCAAGCACACAGCAGAGTGAAGAACTAGGAAGCACACAGCAGAGTGAAGTACTTGCAAGCACCCAGCAGAGTGAAGAAGTAGCGTACACACAGCAGAGTGAAGAACTAGCAAGCACACAGCAGGGTGAAAAACTAGCAAGCACACAGCAGAGTGAAGAACTAGCAAGCACACAGCAGAGTGAAGAACTAGCTAGCACACAGCAGAGTGAAGAACTAGCAAGCACACAGCAGAGTGAAGAACTAGCGTGCACACAGCAGAGTGAAGAACTAGCAATCACACAGCAGAGTGAAGAACTAGCGTACACACAGCAGAGTGAAGAACTAGCAAGCACACATCAGAGTCAAGAACTAGCAAGCACACAGCAGAGTGAAGAACTAGCAAGCACACAGCAGACTGAAGATCTAGCAAGCACACAGCAGAGTGAAGAACTAGCGTACACACAGATGAGTGAAGAACTAGCGTACACACAGCAGAGTGAAGAACTAGCAATCACACAGCAGAGTGAAGAACTAGCAACCACACAGCAGAGTGAAGAACTAGCAACCACACAGCAGAGTGAAGAACTAGCGTACACACAGCACAGTGAAGAACTAGCGTAAACACTGCAGAGTGAAGAACTAGCAAGCACACAGCAGAGTGAAGAACTAGCAAGCACACAGCAGAGTGAAGAACTAGCAAGCACATAGCAGAGTGAAGAACTAGCGTACACACAGCAGAGTGAAGAACTAGCAAGCACACAGCAGAGTGAAGAACTAGCAAGCACACAGCAGAGTGAAGAACTAGCAAGCACACAGCAGAGTGAAGAACTAGCAAGCACACAGCAGAGTGAAGAACTAGCAAGCACACAGCAGAGTGAAGAACTAGCAAGCACACAGCAGAGTGAAGAACTAGCAAGCACACAGCAGAGTGAAGTACTAGCAACCACACAGCAGAGTGAAGTACTTGCAAGCACACAGCAGAGTGAAGAACTAGCAAGCACACAGCAGAGTGAAGAACTAGCAAGCACACAGCAGAGTGAAGAACTAGCAAGCACACAACAGAGTGAAGTACTAGCCAGCACACAGCAGAGTGAAGAACTAGCAAGCACACAGCAGAGTGAAGAACTAGCAATCACACAGCAGAGTGAAGAACTAGCGTACACACAGCAGAGGGAAGAACTAGCGTACACACAGCAGAGTGAAGAACTACCAAGCACACAGCAGAGAGAAGAACTAGCAAGCACACAGCAGAGTGAAGAACTAGCAAGCACACAGCAGAGTGAAGAACTAGCGTACACACAGCAGAGTGAAGAACTGGCAAGCAAACAGCAGAGTGAAGAACTAGCAAGCACACAGCAGAGTGAAGAACTAGGAAGCACACAGCAGAGTGAAGTACTTGCAAGCACCCAGCAGAGTGAAGAAGTAGCGTACACACAGCAGAGTGAAGAACTAGCAAGCACACAGCAGGGTGAAAAACTAGCAAGCACACAGCAGAGTGAAGAACTAGCAAGCACACAGCAGAGTGAAGAACTAGCTAGCACACAGCAGAGTGAAGAACTAGCAAGCACACAGCAGAGTGAAGAAGTAGCAAGCACACAGCAGAGTGAAGAACTAGCAAGCACACAGCAGAGTGAAGAACTAGCAAGCACGCAGCAGAGTGAAGAACTAGCAAGTACACAGCAGTATGAAGAACTAGCAAGCACACAGCAGAGTGAAGAACTAGCAAGCACTCAGCAGAGTGAAGAACTAGCAAGCACACAGCAGAGTGAAGAACTAGAAAACACACAGCAGAGTGAAGAACTAGCGTACACACAGCAGAGTGAAGAACTAGCGTACACATAGCAGAGTGAAGAACTAGCAAGCACACAGCAGAGTGAAGAACTATCAAGCACACAGCAGAGAGAAGAACTAGCATGCACACAGCAGAGTGAAGAACTAGCAAGCACACAGCAGAGTGAAGAACTAGCAAGCACACAGCAGAGTGAAGAACTAGCGTACACACAGCAGAGTGAAGAACTAGCGTACACACAGCAGAGTGAAGAACTAGCAAGCACACAGCAGAGTGAAGAACTAGCGAGCACACAACAGAGTGAAGAACTAGCAAGCACACAGCACAGTGAAGGACTAGCAAGCACACAGCAGAGTCAAGAACTAGCAAGCACACAGCAGAGTGAAGAACTAGCAAGAAACCAGCAGAATGAAGAACTAGCAAGCACACAGCAGAGTGAAGAACTAGCAAGCACACAGCAGAGTGAAGAACTAGCGTACACACAGCAGAGTGAAGATCTAGCGTACACACAGCAGAGTGAAGAACTCCCAAACACACAGCAGAGTGAAGAACTAGCAAGCACACAACAGAGTGAAGAACTAGCAAGCACACAGCACAGTGAAGGACTAGCAAGCACACAGCAGAGTGAAGAACTAGCAAGCACACAGCAGAGTGAAGAACTAGCAAGCACACAGCAGGGTGAAGAACTAGCAAGCACACAGCAGGGTGAAGAACTAACAAGTACACAGCTGAGTGAAGAACTAGCGTACACACAGCAGAGTGAAGAACTAGCGTACATACAGCAGAGTGAAGAACTAGCAAGCGCACAGCAGAGTGAAGAACTAGCGTACACACAGCACAGTGAAGAACTAGCGTACACACAGCAGAGTGAAGAACTAGCAAGCACACAGCAGAGAGAAGAACTAGCAAGCACACAGCAGAGTGAAGAACTAGCAACCACACAGCAGAGTGAAGAACTAGCGTACACACAGCAGAGTGAAGAACTGGCAAGCACACAGCAGAGTGAAGAACTAGCAAGCACACAGCAGAGTGAAGAACTAGCAAGCACACAGCAGAGTGAAGAACTAGCAAGCACACAGCAGAGTGAAGAACTAGCAAGTACACAGCAGAATGAAGAACTAGCAAGCACACAGCAGAGTGAAGAACTAGCAAGCACACAGCAGAGTGAAGAACTAGCAAGCACTCAGCAGAGTCAAGAACTAGCAAGCACACAGCAGAGTGAAGAACTAGCAAGCACACAGCAGAGTGAAGAACTAGCAAGCACACAGCACACTGAAGATCTAGCAAGCACACAGCAGAGTGAAGAACTAGCGTACACAAGCAGAGTGAAGAACTAGCGTACACACAGCAGAGTGAAGAACTAGCAAGCACACAGCAGAGTGAAGAACTAGCAAGCACACAGCAGAGTGAAGAACTAGCAACCACACAGCAGAGTGAAGTACTTGCAAGCACACAGCAGAGTGAAGAAGTAGCGTACACACAGCAGAGTGAAGAACTAGCAAGCACACAGCAGAGTGAAGGACTTGCAAGCACGCAGCAGAGTGAAAAACTAGCAAGCACACAGCAGAGTGAAGAACTAGCAAGCACTCAGCAGAGTGAAGAACTAGCAAGCACACAGCAGAGTGAAGAACTAGCAAGCACACAGCAGAGTGAAGAACTAGCAAGCACACAGCAGAGTGAAGAACTAGCAAGCACACAGCAGAGTGAAGAACTAGCAAGCACACAGCAGAGTGAAGTACTAGCAACCACACAGCAGAGTGAAGTACTTTCAAGCACACAGCAGAGTGAAGAACTAGCAAGCACACAGCAGAGTGAAGAACTAGCAAGCACACAGCAGAGTGAAGAACTAGCAAGCACACAACAGAGTGAAGTACTAGCCAGCACACAGCAGAGTGAAGAACTAGCAAGCACACAGCAGAGTGAAGAACTAACAATCACACAGCAGAGTGAAGAACTAGCGTACACACAGCAGAGGGAAGAACTAGCGTACACACAGCGGAGTGAAGAACTACCAAGCACACAGCAGAGAGAAGAACTAGCAAGCACACAGCAGAGTGAAGAACTAGCAAGCACACAGCAGAGTGAAGAACTAGCGTATACACAGCAGAGTGAAGAACTGGCAAGCACACAGCAGAGTGAAGAACTAGCAAGCACACAGCAGAGTGAAGAACTAGGAACCACACAGCAGAGTGAAGTACTTGCAAGCACCCAGCAGAGTCAAGAAGTAGCGTACACACAGCAGAGTGAAGAACTAGCAAGCACACAGCAGAGTGAAAAACTAGCAAGCACACAGCAGAGTGAAGAACTAGCAAGCACACAGCAGAGTGAAGAACTAGCTAGCACACAGCAGAGTGAAGAACTAGCAAGCACACAGCAGAGTGAAGAAGTAGCAAGCACACAGCAGAGTGAAGAACTAGCAAGCACACAGCAGAGTGAAGAACTAGCAAGCACGCAGCAGAGTGAAGAACTAGCAAGTACACAGCAGAATGAAGAACTAGCAAGCACACAGCAGAGTGAAGAACTAGCAAGCACTCAGCAGAGTGAAGAACTAGCAAGCACACAGCAGAGTGAAGAACTAGAAAACACACAGCAGAGTGAAGAACTAGCGTACACACAGCAGAGTGAAGAACTAGCGTACACATAGCAGAGTGAAGAACTAGCAAGCACACAGCAGAGTGAAGAACTATCAAGCACACAGTAGAGTGAAGAACTAGCATGCACACAGCAGAGTGAAGAACTAGCAAGCACACAGCAGAGTGAAGAACTAGCAAGCACACAGCAAGGTGAAGAACTAGCGTACACACAGCAGAGTGAAGAACTAGCGTACACACAGCAGAGTGAAGAACTAGCAAGCACACAGCAGAGTGAAGAACTAGCGAGCACACAACAGAGTGAGGAACTAGCAAGCACACAGCACAGTGAAGGACTAGCAAGCACACAGCAGAGTCAAGAACTAGCAAGCACACAGCAGAGTGAAGAACTAGCAAGAACCCAGCAGAATGAAGAACTAGCAAGCACACAGCAGAGTGAAGAACTAGCAAGCACACAGCAGAGTGAAGAACTAGCGTACACACAGCAGAGTGAAGATCTAGCGTACACACAGCAGAGTGAAGAACTCCCAAACACACAGCAGAGTGAAGAACTAGCAAGCACACAACAGAGTGAAGAACTAGCAAGCACACAGCACAGTGAAGGACTAGCAAGCACACAGCAGAGTGAAGAACTAGCAAGCACACAGCAGAGTGAAGAACTAGCAAGCACACAGCAGGGTGAAGAACTAGCAAGCACACAGCAGGGTGAAGAACTAACAAGTACACAGCTGAGTGAAGAACTAGCGTACACACAGCAGAGTGAAGAACTAGCGTACATACAGCAGAGTGAAGAACTAGCAAGCGCACAGCAGATTGAAGAACTAGCGTACACACAGCACAGTGAAGAACTAGCGTACACACAGCAAAGTGAAGAACTAGCAAGCACACAGCAGAGAGAAGAACTAGCAAGCACACAGCAGAGTGAAGAACTAGCAAGCACACAGCAGAGTGAAGAACTAGCGTACACACAGCAGAGTGAAGAACTGGCAAGCACACAGCAGAGTGAAGAACTAGCAAGCACACAGCAGAGTGAAGAACTAGCAAGCACACAGCAGAGTGAAGAACTAGCAAGCACACAGCAGAGTGAAGAACTAGCAAGTACACAGCAGAATGAAGAACTAGCAAGCACACAGCAGAGTGAAGAACTAGCAAGCACACAGCAGAGTGAAGAACTAGCAAGCACTCAGCAGAGTCAAGAACTAGCAAGCACACAGCAGAGTGAAGAACTAGCAAGCACACAGCAGAGTGAAGAACTAGCAAGCACACAGCAGACTGAAGATCTAGCAAGCACACAGCAGAGTGAAGAACTAGCGTACACAAGCAGAGTGAAGAACTAGCGTACACACAGCAGAGTGAAGAACTAGCAAGCACACAGCAGAGTGAAGAACTAGCAAGCACACAGCAGAGTGAAGAACTAGCAACCACACAGCAGAGTGAAGAACTAGCCTCCACACAGCAGAGTGAAAAACTAGCAAGCACACAGCAGAGTGAAGAACTAGCAAGCACACAGCAGAGTGAAGAACTAGCAAGCAGACAGCAGAGTGAAGAACTAGTGTACACACAACACAGTGATGAACTGGCGTACACACAGCAGAGTGAAGAACTAGCAAGCACACAGCAGAGGGAAGAACTAGCGTACACACAGCACAGTGAAAAACTAGCGTACACACAGCAGAGTGAAGAGCTAGAAAGCACACAGCAGAGTGAAGAACTATCAAGCACACAGCAGAGTGAAGAACTAGCAAGCACACAGCAGAATGAAGATCTAGCAAGCACACAGCAGAGTGAAGAACTAGCATACACACAGCAGAGTGAAGAACTAGCAAGCACACAGCAGAGTGAAGAACTAGCATGCACACAGCAGAGTGAAGAACTAGCAAGCACACAGCAGAGTGAAGAACTAGCAAGCACACAGCAGAGTGAAGAACTAGCGTACACACAGCAGAGTGAAGAACTAGCGTACACACAGCTGAGTGAAGAACTAGCGAGCACACAACAGAGTGAAGAACTAGCAAGCACACAGCACAGTGAAGGACTAGCAAGCACACAGCAGAGTCAAGAACTAGCAAGCACACAGCAGAGTGAAGAACTAGCAAGTACCCAGCAGAATGAAGAACTAGCAAGCACACAGCAGAGTGAAGAACTAGCAAGCACACAGCAGAGTGAAGAACTAGCGTACACACAGCAGAGTGAAGAACTAGCATACACACAGCAGAGTGAAGAACTACCAAACACACAGCAGAGTGAAGAACTAGCAAGCACACAACAGAGTGAAGAACTAGCAAGCACACAGCAGAGTGAAGAACTGGCAAGCACACAGCAGAGTGAAGAACTAGCAAGCACACAGCAGAGTGAAGAACTAGCAAACACACAGCAGAGTGAAGTACTTGCAAGCACCCAGCAGAGTGAAGAAGTAGCGTACACACAGCAGAGTTAAGAACTAGCAAGCACATAGCAGAGTGAAGAACTAGCAAGCACACAGCAGAGTGAAGAACTAGCAAGCACACAGCAGAGTGAAGAACTAGCGTACATACAGCAGAGTGAAGAACTAGCAAGCGCACAGCAGAATGAAGAACTAGCGTACACACAGCACAGTGAAGAACTAGCGTACACACAGCAGAGTGAAGAACTAGCAAGCACACAGCAGAGAGAAGAACTAGCAAGCACACAGCAGAGTGAAGAACTAGCAAGCACACAGCAGAGTGAAGAACTAGCGTACACACAGCAGAGTGAAGAACTGGCAAGCACACAGCAGAGTGAAGAACTAGCAAGCACACAGCAGAGTGAAGAACTAGCAAGCACACAGCAGAGTGAAGAACTAGCAAGCACACAGCAGAGTGAAGAACTAGCAAGTACACAGCAGAATGAAGAACTAGCAAGCACACAGCAGAGTGAAGAACTAGCAAGCACACAGCAGAGTGAAGAACTAGCAAGCACTCAGCAGAGTCAAGAACTAGCAAGCACACAGCAGAGTGAAGAACTAGCAAGCACACAGCAGAGTGAAGAACTAGCAAGCACACAGCAGACTGAAGATCTAGCAAGCACACAGCAGAGTGAAGAACTAGCGTACACAAGCAGAGTGAAGAACTAGTGTACACACAGCAGAGTTAAGAACTAGCAAGCACACAGCAGAGTGAAGAACTAGCAAGCACACAGCAGAGTGAAGAACTAGCAACCACACAGCAGAGTGAAGAACTAGCCTCCACACAGCAAAGTGAAAAACTAGCAAGCACACAGCAGAGTGAAGAACTAGCAAGCACACAGCAGAGTGAAGAACTAGCAAGCACACAGCAGAGTGAAGAACAAGTGTACACACAACACAGTGAAGAACTGGCGTACACACAGCAGAGTGAAGAACTAGCAAGGACACAGCAGAGGGAAGAACTAGCGTACACACAGCATAGTGAAGAACTAGCGTACACACAGCAGAGTGAAGAGCTAGAAAGCACACAGCAGAGTGAAGAACTATCAAGCACACAGCAGAGTGAAGAACTAGCAAGCACACAGCAGGGTGAAGAACCAGCAAGCACACAGCAGGGTGAAGAACTAACAAGCACACAGCTGAGTGAAGAACTAGCGTACACACAGCAGAGTGAAGAACTAGCGTACATACAGCAGAGTGAAGAACTAGCAAGCACACAGCAGAGTGAAGAACTAGCGTACACACAGCACAGTGAAGAACTAGCGTACACACAGCAGAGTGAAGAACTAGCAAGCACACAGGAGAGAGAAGAACTAGCAAGCACACAGCAGAGTGAAGAACTAGCAAGCACACAGCAGAGTGAAGAGCTAGCGTACACACAGCAGAGTGAAGAACTGGCAAGCACACAGCAGAGTGAAGAACTAGCAAGCACACAGCAGAGTGAAGAACTAGCAAACACACAGCAGAGTGAAGTACTTGCAAGCACCCAGCAGAGTGAAGAAGTAGCGTACACACAGCAGAGTTAAGAACTAGCAAGCACATAGCAGAGTGAAGAACTAGCAAGCACACAGCAGAGTGAAGAACTAGCGTATACACAGCAGAGTGAAGAACTGGCAAGCACACAGCAGAGTGAAGAACTAGCAAGCACACAGCAGAGTGAAGAACTAGGAACCACACAGCAGAGTGAAGTACTTGCAAGCACCCAGCAGAATGAAGAACTAGCAAGCACACAGCAGAGTGAAGAACTAGCAAGCACACAGCAGAGTGAAGAACTAGCAAGCACTCAGCAGAGTCAAGAACTAGCAAGCACACAGCAGAGTGAAGAACTAGCAAGCACACAGCAGAGTGAAGAACTAGCAAGCACACAGCACACTGAAGATCTAGCAAGCACACAGCAGAGTGAAGAACTAGCGTACACAAGCAGAGTGAAGAACTAGCGTACACACAGCAGAGTGAAGAACTAGCAAGCACACAGCAGAGTGAAGAACTAGCAAGCACACAGCAGAGTGAAGAACTAGCAACCACACAGCAGAGTGAAGTACTTGCAAGCACACAGCAGAGTGAAGAAGTAGCGTACACACAGCAGAGTGAAGAACTAGCAAGCACACAGCAGAGTGAAGGACTTGCAAGCACGCAGCAGAGTGAAGAACTAGCAAGTACCCAGCAGAATGAAGAACTAGCAAGCACACAGCAGAGTGAAGAACTAGCAAGCACACAGCAGAGTGAAGAACTAGCAAGCACACAGCAGAGTGAAGAACTAGCAAGCACACAGCAGAGTGAAGAACTAGCAAGCACACAGCAGACTGAAGATCTAGCAAGCACACAGCAGAGTGAAGAACTAGCGTACACAAGCAGAGTGAAGAACTAGCGTACACACAGCAGAGTGAAGAACTAGCAAGCACACAGCAGAGTGAAGAACTAGCAAGCACACAGCAGAGTGAAGAACTAGCAACCACACAGCAGTGTGAAGAACTAGCCTCCACACAGCAGAGTGAAAAACTAGCAAGCACACAGCAGAGTGAAGAACTAGCAAGCACACAGCAGAGTGAAGAACTAGCAAGCAGACAGCAGAGTGAAGAACTAGTGTACACACAACACAGTGATGAACTGGCGTACACACAGCAGAGTGAAGAACTAGCAAGCACACAGCAGAGGGAAGAACTAGCGTACACACAGCACAGTGAAAAACTAGCGTACACACAGCAGAGTGAAGAGCTAGAAAGCACACAGCAGAGTGAAGAACTATCAAGCACACAGCAGAGTGAAGAACTAGCAAGCACACAGCAGAATGAAGATCTAGCAAGCACACAGCAGAGTGAAGAACTAGCATACACACAGCAGAGTGAAGAACTAGCAAGCACACAGCAGAGTGAAGAACTAGCATGCACACAGCAGAGTGAAGAACTAGCAAGCACACAGCAGAGTGAAGAACTAGCAAGCACACAGCAGAGTGAAGAACTAGCGTACACACAGCAGAGTGAAGAACTAGCGTACACACAGCAGAGTGAAGAACTAGCGAGCACACAACAGAGTGAAGAACTAGCAAGCACACAGCACAGTGAAGGACTAGCAAGCACACAGCAGAGTCAAGAACTAGCAAGCACACAGCAGAGTGAAGAACTAGCAAGTACCCAGCAGAATGAAGAACTAGCAAGCACACAGCAGAGTGAAGAACTAGCAAGCACACAGCAGAGTGAAGAACTAGCGTACACACAGCAGAGTGAAGAACTAGCATACACACAGCAGAGTGAAGAACTACCAAACACACAGCAGAGTGAAGAACTAGCAAGCACACAACAGAGTGAAGAACTAGCAAGCTCACAGCAGAGTGAAGAACTGGCAAGCACACAGCAGAGTGAAGAACTAGCAAGCACACAGCAGAGTGAAGAACTAGCAAGCACACAGCAGAGTGAAGAACTAGCAAGTACACAGCAGAATGAAGAACTAGCAAGCACACAGCAGAGTGAAGAACTAGCAAGCACACAGCAGAGTGAAGAACTAGCAAGCACTCAGCAGAGTCAAGAACTAGCAAGCACACAGCAGAGTGAAGAACTAGCAAGCACACAGCAGAGTGAAGAACTAGCAAGCACACAGCAGACTGAAGATCTAGCAAGCACACAGCAGAGTGAAGAACTAGCGTACACAAGCAGAGTGAAGAACTAGTGTACACACAGCAGAGTTAAGAACTAGCAAGCACACAGCAGAGTGAAGAACTAGCAAGCACACAGCAGAGTGAAGAACTAGCAACCACACAGCAGAGTGAAGAACTAGCCTCCACACAGCAAAGTGAAAAACTAGCAAGCACACAGCAGAGTGAAGAACTAGCAAGCACACAGCAGAGTGAAGAACTAGCAAGCACACAGCAGAGTGAAGAACAAGTGTACACACAACACAGTGAAGAACTGGCGTACACACAGCAGAGTGAAGAACTAGCAAGGACACAGCAGAGGGAAGAACTAGCGTACACACAGCATAGTGAAGAACTAGCGTACACACAGCAGAGTGAAGAGCTAGAAAGCACACAGCAGAGTGAAGAACTATCAAGCACACAGCAGAGTGAAGAACTAGCAAGCACACAGCAGGGTGAAGAACCAGCAAGCACACAGCAGGGTGAAGAACTAACAAGCACACAGCTGAGTGAAGAACTAGCGTACACACAGCAGAGTGAAGAACTAGCGTACATACAGCAGAGTGAAGAACTAGCAAGCACACAGCAGAGTGAAGAACTAGCGTACACACAGCACAGTGAAGAACTAGCGTACACACAGCAGAGTGAAGAACTAGCAAGCACACAGGAGAGAGAAGAACTAGCAAGCACACAGCAGAGTGAAGAACTAGCAAGCACACAGCAGAGTGAAGAGCTAGCGTACACACAGCAGAGTGAAGAACTGGCAAGCACACAGCAGAGTGAAGAACTAGCAAGCACACAGCAGAGTGAAGAACTAGCAAACACACAGCAGAGTGAAGTACTTGCAAGCACCCAGCAGAGTGAAGAAGTAGCGTACACACAGCAGAGTTAAGAACTAGCAAGCACATAGCAGAGTGAAGAACTAGCAAGCACACAGCAGAGTGAAGAACTAGCGTATACACAGCAGAGTGAAGAACTGGCAAGCACACAGCAGAGTGAAGAACTAGCAAGCACACAGCAGAGTGAAGAACTAGGAACCACACAGCAGAGTGAAGTACTTGCAAGCACCCAGCAGAATGAAGAACTAGCAAGCACACAGCAGAGTGAAGAACTAGCAAGCACACAGCAGAGTGAAGAACTAGCAAGCACTCAGCAGAGTCAAGAACTAGCAAGCACACAGCAGAGTGAAGAACTAGCAAGCACACAGCAGAGTGAAGAACTAGCAAGCACACAGCACACTGAAGATCTAGCAAGCACACAGCAGAGTGAAGAACTAGCGTACACAAGCAGAGTGAAGAACTAGCGTACACACAGCAGAGTGAAGAACTAGCAAGCACACAGCAGAGTGAAGAACTAGCAAGCACACAGCAGAGTGAAGAACTAGCAACCACACAGCAGAGTGAAGTACTTGCAAGCACACAGCAGAGTGAAGAAGTAGCGTACACACAGCAGAGTGAAGAACTAGCAAGCACACAGCAGAGTGAAGGACTTGCAAGCACGCAGCAGAGTGAAAAACTAGCAAGCACACAGCAGAGTGAAGAACTAGCAAGCACTCAGCAGAGTGAAGAACTAGCAAGCACACAGCAGAGTGAAGAACTAGCAAGCACACAGCAGAGTGAAGAACTAGCAAGCACACAGCAGAGTGAAGAACTAGCAAGCACACAGCAGAGTGAAGAACTAGCAAGCACACAGCAGAGTGAAGTACTAGCAACCACACAGCAGAGTGAAGTACTTTCAAGCACACAGCAGAGTGAAGAACTAGCAAGCACACAGCAGAGTGAAGAACTAGCAAGCACACAGCAGAGTGAAGAACTAGCAAGCACACAACAGAGTGAAGTACTAGCCAGCACACAGCAGAGTGAAGAACTAGCAAGCACACAGCAGAGTGAAGAACTAACAATCACACAGCAGAGTGAAGAACTAGCGTACACACAGCAGAGGGAAGAACTAGCGTACACATAGCGGAGTGAAGAACTACCAAGCACACAGCAGAGAGAAGAACTAGCAAGCACACAGCAGAGTGAAGAACTAGCAAGCACACAGCAGAGTGAAGAACTAGCGTATACACAGCAGAGTGAAGAACTGGCAAGCACACAGCAGAGTGAAGAACTAGCAAGCACACAGCAGAGTGAAGAACTAGGAACCACACAGCAGAGTGAAGTACTTGCAAGCACCCAGCAGAGTGAAGAAGTAGCGTACACACAGCAGAGTGAAGAACTAGCAAGCACACAGCAGAGTGAAAAACTAGCAAGCACACAGCAGAGTGAAGAACTAGCAAGCACACAGCAGAGTGAAGAACTAGCTAGCACACAGCAGAGTGAAGAACTAGCAAGCACACAGCAGAGTGAAGAAGTAGCAAGCACACAGCAGAGTGAAGAACTAGCAAGCACACAGCAGAGTGAAGAACTAGCAAGCACGCAGCAGAGTGAAGAACTAGCAAGTACACAGCAGAATGAAGAACTAGCAAGCACACAGCAGAGTGAAGAACTAGCAAGCACTCAGCAGAGTGAAGAACTAGCAAGCACACAGCAGAGTGAAGAACTAGAAAACACACAGCAGAGTGAAGAACTAGCGTACACACAGCAGAGTGAAGAACTAGCGTACACATAGCAGAGTGAAGAACTAGCAAGCACACAGCAGAGTGAAGAACTATCAAGCACACAGTAGAGTGAAGAACTAGCATGCACACAGCAGAGTGAAGAACTAGCAAGCACACAGCAGAGTGAAGAACTAGCAAGCACACAGCAAGGTGAAGAACTAGCGTACACACAGCAGAGTGAAGAACTAGCGTACACACAGCAGAGTGAAGAACTAGCAAGCACACAGCAGAGTGAAGAACTAGCGAGCACACAACAGAGTGAGGAACTAGCAAGCACACAGCACAGTGAAGGACTAGCAAGCACACAGCAGAGTCAAGAACTAGCAAGCACACAGCAGTGTGAAGAACTAGCAAGAACCCAGCAGAATGAAGAACTAGCAAGCACACAGCAGAGTGAAGAACTAGCAAGCACACAGCAGAGTGAAGAACTAGCGTACACACAGCAGAGTGAAGATCTAGCGTACACACAGCAGAGTGAAGAACTCCCAAACACACAGCAGAGTGAAGAACTAGCAAGCACACAACAGAGTGAAGAACTAGCAAGCACACAGCACAGTGAAGGACTAGCAAGCACACAGCAGAGTGAAGAACTAGCAAGCACACAGCAGAGTGAAGAACTAGCAAGCACACAGCAGGGTGAAGAACTAGCAAGCACACAGCAGGGTGAAGAACTAACAAGTACACAGCTGAGTGAAGAACTAGCGTACACACAGCAGAGTGAAGAACTAGCGTACATACAGCAGAGTGAAGAACTAGCAAGCGCACAGCAGATTGAAGAACTAGCGTACACACAGCACAGTGAAGAACTAGCGTACACACAGCAAAGTGAAGAACTAGCAAGCACACAGCAGAGAGAAGAACTAGCAAGCACACAGCAGAGTGAAGAACTAGCAAGCACACAGCAGAGTGAAGAACTAGCGTACACACAGCAGAGTGAAGAACTGGCAAGCACACAGCAGAGTGAAGAACTAGCAAGCACACAGCAGAGTGAAGAACTAGCAAGCACACAGCAGAGTGAAGAACTAGCAAGCACACAGCAGAGTGAAGAACTAGCAAGTACACAGCAGAATGAAGAACTAGCAAGCACACAGCAGAGTGAAGAACTAGCAAGCACACAGCAGAGTGAAGAACTAGCAAGCACTCAGCAGAGTCAAGAACTAGCAAGCACACAGCAGAGTGAAGAACTAGCAAGCACACAGCAGAGTGAAGAACTAGCAAGCACACAGCAGACTGAAGATCTAGCAAGCACACAGCAGAGTGAAGAACTAGCGTACACAAGCAGAGTGAAGAACTAGCGTACACACAGCAGAGTGAAGAACTAGCAAGCACACAGCAGAGTGAAGAACTAGCAAGCACACAGCAGAGTGAAGAACTAGCAACCACACAGCAGAGTGAAGAACTAGCCTCCACACAGCAGAGTGAAAAACTAGCAAGCACACAGCAGAGTGAAGAACTAGCAAGCACACAGCAGAGTGAAGAACTAGCAAGCAGACAGCAGAGTGAAGAACTAGTGTACACACAACACAGTGATGAACTGGCGTACACACAGCAGAGTGAAGAACTAGCAAGCACACAGCAGAGGGAAGAACTAGCGTACACACAGCACAGTGAAAAACTAGCGTACACACAGCAGAGTGAAGAGCTAGAAAGCACACAGCAGAGTGAAGAACTATCAAGCACACAGCAGAGTGAAGAACTAGCAAGCACACAGCAGAATGAAGATCTAGCAAGCACACAGCAGAGTGAAGAACTAGCATACACACAGCAGAGTGAAGAACTAGCAAGCACACAGCAGAGTGAAGAACTAGCATGCACACAGCAGAGTGAAGAACTAGCAAGCACACAGCAGAGTGAAGAACTAGCAAGCACACAGCAGAGTGAAGAACTAGCGTACACACAGCAGAGTGAAGAACTAGCGTACACACAGCAGAGTGAAGAACTAGCGAGCACACAACAGAGTGAAGAACTAGCAAGCACACAGCACAGTGAAGGACTAGCAAGCACACAGCAGAGTCAAGAACTAGCAAGCACACAGCAGAGTGAAGAACTAGCAAGTACCCAGCAGAATGAAGAACTAGCAAGCACACAGCAGAGTGAAGAACTAGCAAGCACACAGCAGAGTGAAGAACTAGCGTACACACAGCAGAGTGAAGAACTAGCATACACACAGCAGAGTGAAGAACTACCAAACACACAGCAGAGTGAAGAACTAGCAAGCACACAACAGAGTGAAGAACTAGCAAGCACACAGCAGAGTGAAGAACTGGCAAGCACACAGCAGAGTGAAGAACTAGCAAGCACACAGCAGAGTGAAGAACTAGCAAACACACAGCAGAGTGAAGTACTTGCAAGCACCCAGCAGAGTGAAGAAGTAGCGTACACACAGCAGAGTTAAGAACTAGCAAGCACATAGCAGAGTGAAGAACTAGCAAGCACACAGCAGAGTGAAGAACTAGCAAGCACACAGCAGAGTGAAGAACTAGCGTACATACAGCAGAGTGAAGAACTAGCAAGCGCACAGCAGAATGAAGAACTAGCGTACACACAGCACAGTGAAGAACTAGCGTACACACAGCAGAGTGAAGAACTAGCAAGCACACAGCAGAGAGAAGAACTAGCAAGCACACAGCAGAGTGAAGAACTAGCAAGCACACAGCAGAGTGAAGAACTAGCGTACACACAGCAGAGTGAAGAACTGGCAAGCACACAGCAGAGTGAAGAACTAGCAAGCACACAGCAGAGTGAAGAACTAGCAAGCACACAGCAGAGTGAAGAACTAGCAAGCACACAGCAGAGTGAAGAACTAGCAAGTACACAGCAGAATGAAGAACTAGCAAGCACACAGCAGAGTGAAGAACTAGCAAGCACACAGCAGAGTGAAGAACTAGCAAGCACTCAGCAGAGTCAAGAACTAGCAAGCACACAGCAGAGTGAAGAACTAGCAAGCACACAGCAGAGTGAAGAACTAGCAAGCACACAGCAGACTGAAGATCTAGCAAGCACACAGCAGAGTGAAGAACTAGCGTACACAAGCAGAGTGAAGAACTAGTGTACACACAGCAGAGTTAAGAACTAGCAAGCACACAGCAGAGTGAAGAACTAGCAAGCACACAGCAGAGTGAAGAACTAGCAACCACACAGCAGAGTGAAGAACTAGCCTCCACACAGCAAAGTGAAAAACTAGCAAGCACACAGCAGAGTGAAGAACTAGCAAGCACACAGCAGAGTGAAGAACTAGCAAGCACACAGCAGAGTGAAGAACAAGTGTACACACAACACAGTGAAGAACTGGCGTACACACAGCAGAGTGAAGAACTAGCAAGGACACAGCAGAGGGAAGAACTAGCGTACACACAGCATAGTGAAGAACTAGCGTACACACAGCAGAGTGAAGAGCTAGAAAGCACACAGCAGAGTGAAGAACTATCAAGCACACAGCAGAGTGAAGAACTAGCGTACATACAGCAGAGTGAAGAACTAGCAAGCGCACAGCAGAATGAAGAACTAGCGTACACACAGCACAGTGAAGAACTAGCGTACACACAGCAGAGTGAAGAACTAGCAAGCACACAGCAGAGAGAAGAACTAGCAAGCACACAGCAGAGTGAAGAACTAGCAAGCACACAGCAGAGTGAAGAACTAGCAAGCACACAGCAGAGTGAAGAACTAGCAAGCACACAGCAGAGTGAAGAACTAGCAAGCACACAGCAGAGTGAAGAACTAGCAAGTACACAGCAGAATGAAGAACTAGCAAGCACACAGCAGAGTGAAGAACTAGCAAGCACACAGCAGAGTGAAGAACTAGCAAGCACTCAGCAGAGTCAAGAACTAGCAAGCACACAGCAGAGTGAAGAACTAGCAAGCACACAGCAGAGTGAAGAACTAGCAAGCACACAGCAGACTGAAGATCTAGCAAGCACACAGCAGAGTGAAGAACTAGCGTACACAAGCAGAGTGAAGAACTAGTGTACACACAGCAGAGTTAAGAACTAGCAAGCACACAGCAGAGTGAAGAACTAGCAAGCACACAGCAGAGTGAAGAACTAGCAACCACACAGCAGAGTGAAGAACTAGCCTCCACACAGCAAAGTGAAAAACTAGCAAGCACACAGCAGAGTGAAGAACTAGCAAGCACACAGCAGAGTGAAGAACTAGCAAGCACACAGCAGAGTGAAGAACAAGTGTACACACAACACAGTGAAGAACTGGCGTACACACAGCAGAGTGAAGAACTAGCAAGGACACAGCAGAGGGAAGAACTAGCGTACACACAGCATAGTGAAGAACTAGCGTACACACAGCAGAGTGAAGAGCTAGAAAGCACACAGCAGAGTGAAGAACTATCAAGCACACAGCAGAGTGAAGAACTAGCAAGCACACAGCAGAATGAAGAACTAGCAAGCACACAGCAGAGTGAAGAACTAGCATACACACAGCAGAGTGAAGAACTAGCAAGCACACAGCAGAGTGAAGAACTAGCATACACACAGCAGAGTGAAGAACTAGCAAGCACACAGCAGAGTGAAGAACTAGCATGCACACAGCAGAGTGAAGAACTAGCAAGCACACAGCAGAGTGAAGAACTAGCAAGCACACAGCAGAGTAAAGAACTAGCGTACACACAGCAGAGTGAAGAACTAGCGTACACACAGCAGAGTGAAGAACTAGCGAGCACACAACTGAGTGAAGAACTAGCAAGCACACAGCACAGTGAAGGACTAGCAAGCACACAGCAGAGTGAAGAACTAGCAAGCACACAGCAGAGTGAAGAACTAGCCTCCACACAGCAAAGTGAAAAACTAGCAAGCACACAGCAGAGTGAAGAACTAGCAAGCACACAGCAGAGTGAAGAACTAGCAAGCACACAGCAGAGTGAAGAACAAGTGTACACACAACACAGTGAAGAACTGGCGTACACACAGCAGAGTGAAGAACTAGCAAGGACACAGCAGAGGGAAGAACTAGCGTACACACAGCATAGTGAAGAACTAGCGTACACACAGCAGAGTGAAGAGCTAGAAAGCACACAGCAGAGTGAAGAACTATCAAGCACACAGCAGAGTGAAGAACTAGCAAGCACACAGCAGAATGAAGAACTAGCAAGCACACAGCAGAGTGAAGAACTAGCATACACACAGCAGAGTGAAGAACTAGCAAGCACACAGCAGAGTGAAGAACTAGCATACACACAGCAGAGTGAAGAACTAGCAAGCACACAGCAGAGTGAAGAACTAGCATGCACACAGCAGAGTGAAGAACTAGCAAGCACACAGCAGAGTGAAGAACTAGCAAGCACACAGCAGAGTAAAGAACTAGCGTACACGCAGCAGAGTGAAGAACTAGCGTACACACAGCAGAGTGAAGAACTAGCGAGCACACAACTGAGTGAAGAACTAGCAAGCACACAGCACAGTGAAGGACTAGCAAGCACACAGCAGAGTCAAGAACTAGCAAGCACACAGCAGAGTGAAGAACTAGCAAGTACCCAGCAGAATGAAGAACTAGCAAGCACACAGCAGAGTGAAGTACTAGCAAGCACACAGCAGAGTGAAGAACTAGCGTACACACAGCAGAGTGAAGAACTAGCGTACACACAGCAGAGTGAAGAACTACCAAACACACAGCAGAGTGAAGAACTAGCAAGCACACAACAGAGTGAAGAACTAGCAAGCACAAAGCAAAGTGAAGGACTAGAAAAGCACACAGCAGAGTGAAGAACTAGCAAGCACACAGCAGAGTGAAGAACTAGCAACCACACAGCAGAGTGAAGAACTAGCCTCCACACAGCAAAGTGAAAAACTAGCAAGCACACAGCAGAGTGAAGAAGTAGCAAGCACACAGCTGAGTGAAGAACTAGCGTACACACAGCAGAGTGAAGAACTAGCGTACATACAGCAGAGTGAAGAACTAGCAAGCACACAGCAGAGTGAAGAACTAGCGTACACACAGCACAGTGAAGAACTAGCGTACACACAGCAGAGTGAAGAACTAGCAAGCACACAGCAGAGAGAAGAACTAGCAAGCACACAGCAGAGTGAAGAACTAGCAAGCACACAGCAGAGTGAAGAACTAGCGTACACACAGCAGAGTGAAGAACTGGCAAGCACACAGCAGAGTGAAGAACTAGCAAGCACACAGCAGAGTGAAGAACTAGCAAACACACAGCAGAGTGAAGTACTTGCAAGCACCCAGCAGAGTGAAGAAGTAGCGTACACACAGCAGAGTTAAGAACTAGCATGCACATAGCAGAGTGAAGAACTAGCAAGCACACAGCAGAGTGAAGAACTAGCGTACATACAGCAGAGTGAAGAACTAGCAAGCGCACAGCAGAGTGAAGAACTAGCGTACACACAGCACAGTGAAGAACTAGCGTACACACAGCAGAGTGAAGAACTAGCAAGCACACAGCAGAGAGAAGAACTAGCAAGCACACAGCAGAGTGAAGAACTAGCAAGCACACAGCAGAGTGAAGAACTAGCGTACACACAGCAGAGTGAAGAACTGGCAAGCACACAGCAGAGTGAAGAACTAGCAAGCACACAGCAGAGTGAAGAACTAGCAAGCACACAGCAGAGTGAAGAACTAGCAAGCACACAGCAGAGTGAAGAACTAGCAAGTACACAGCAGAATGAAGAACTAGCAAGCACACAGCAGAGTGAAGAACTAGCAAGCACACAGCAGAGTGAAGAACTAGCAAGCACTCAGCAGAGTCAAGAACTAGCAAGCACACATCAGAGTGAAGAACCAGCAAGCACACAGCAGAATGAAGAACTAGCAAGCACACAGCAGACTGAAGATCTAGCAAGCACACAGCAGAGTGAAGAACTAGCGTACACAAGCAGAGTGAAGAACTAGCGTACACACAGCAGAGTGAAGAACTAGCAAGCACACAGCAGAGTGAAGAACTAGCAAGCACACAGCAGAGTGAAGAACTAGCAACCACACAGCAGAGTGAAGAACTAGCCTCCACACAGCAAAGTGAAAAACTAGCAAGCACACAGCAGAGTGAAGAACTAGCAAGCACACAGCAGAGTGAAGAACTAGTGTACACACAACACAGTGAAGAACTGGCGTACACACAGCAGAGTGAAGAACTAGCAAGGACACAGCAGAGGGAAGAACTAGCGTACACACAGCACAGTGAAGAACTAGCGTACACACAGCAGAGTGAAGAGCTAGAAAGCACACAGCAGAGTGAAGAACTATCAAGCACACAGCAGAGTGAAGAACTAGCAAGCACACAGCAGAATGAAGAACTAGCAAGCACACAGCAGAGTGAAGAACTAGCATACACACAGCAGAGTGAAGAACTAGCAAGCACACAGCAGAGTGAAGAACTAGCATGCACACAGCAGAGTGAAGAACTAGCAAGCACACAGCAGAGTGAAGAACTAGCAAGCACACAGCAGAGTGAAGAACTAGCGTACACACAGCAGAGTGAAGAACTAGCGTACACACAGCAGAGTGAAGAACTAGCGAGCACACAACAGAGTGAAGAACTAGCAAGCACACAGCACAGTGAAGGACTAGCAAGCACACAGCAGAGTCAAGAACTAGCAAGCACACAGCAGAGTGAAGAACTAGCAAGTACCCAGCAGAATGAAGAACTAGCAAGCACACAGCAGAGTGAAGAACTAGCAAGCACACAGCGGAGTGAAGAACTAGCGTACACACAGCAGAGTGAAGAACTAGCGTACACACAGCAGAGTGAAGAACTACCAAACACACAGCAGAGTGAAGAACTAGCAAGCACACAACAGAGTGAAGAACTAGCAAGCACACAGCAGAGTGAAGGACTAGAAAAGCACACAGCAGAGTGAAGAACTAGCAAGCACACAGCAGAGTGAAGAACTAGCAAGCACACAGCAGGGTGAAGAACTAGCAAGCACACAGCAGGGTGAAGAACTAACAAGCACACAGCTGAGTGAAGAACTAGCGTACACACAGCAGAGTGAAGAACTAGCGTACATACAGCAGAGTGAAGAACTAGCAAGCACACAGCAGAGGGAAGAACTAGCGTACACACAGCACAGTGAAGAACTAGCGTACACACAGCAGAGTGAAGAACTAGCAAGCACACAGCAGAGAGAAGAACTAGCAAGCACACAGCAGAGTGAAGAACTAGCAAGCACACAGCAGAGTGAAGAACTAGCAAACACACAGCAGAGTGAAGTACTTGCAAGCACCCAGCAGAGTGAAGAAGTAGCGTACACACAGCAGAGTTAAGAACTAGCAAGCACATAGCAGAGTGAAGAACTAGCAAGCACACAGCAGAGTGAAGAACTAGCAAGCACACAGCAGAGTGAAGAACTAGCGTACATACAGCAGAGTGAAGAACTAGCAAGCGCACAGCAGAGTGAAGAACTTGCGTACACACAGCACAGTGAAGAATTAGCGTACACACAGCAGAGTGAAGAACTAGCAAGCACACAGCAGAGAGAAGAACTAGCAAGCACACAGCAGAGTGAAGAACTAGCGTACACACAGCAGAGTGAAGAACTGGCAAGCACACAGCAGAGTGAAGAACTAGCAAGTACACAGCAGAATGAAGAACTAGCAAGCACACAGCAGAGTGAAGAACTAGCAAGCACACAGCAGAGTGAAGAACTAGCAAGCACTCAGCAGAGTCAAGAACTAGCAAGCACACATCAGAGTGAAGAACCAGCAAGCACACAGCAGAGTGAAGAACTAGCAAGCACACAGCAGACTGAAGATCTAGCAAGCACACAGCAGAGTGAAGAACTAGCGTACACAAGCAGAGTGAAGAACTAGCGTACACACAGCAGAGTGAAGAACTAGCCTCCACACAGCAAAGTGAAAAACTAGCAAGCACACAGCAGAGTGAAGAACTAGCAAGCACACAGCAGAGTGAAGAACTAGCAAGCACACAGCAGAGTGAAGAACTAGTGTACACACAACACAGTGAAGAACTGGCGTACACACAGCAGAGTGAAGAACTAGCAAGGACACAGCAGAGGGAAGAACTAGCGTACACACAGCACAGTGAAGAACTAGCGTACACACAGCAGAGTGAAAAGCTAGAAAGCACACAGCAGAGTGAAGAACTATCAAGCACACAGCAGAGTGAAGAACTAGCAAGCACACAGCAGAATGAAGAACTAGCAAGCACACAGCAGAGTGAAGAACTAGCATACACACAGCAGAGTGAAGAACTAGCAAGCACACAGCAGAGTGAAGAACTAGCATGCACACAGCAGAGTGAAGAACTAGCAAGCACACAGCAGAGTGAAGAACTAGCAAGCACACAGCAGAGTGAAGAACTAGCGTACACACAGCAGAGTGAAGAACTAGCGTACACACAGCAGAGTGAAGAACTAGCGAGCACACAACAGAGTGAAGAACTAGCAAGCACACAGCACAGTGAAGGACTAGCAAGCACACAGCAGAGTGAAGAACTAGCAAGCACACAGCAGAGTGAAGAACTAGCAAGTACACAGCAGAATGAAGAACTAGCAAGCACACAGCAGAGTGAAGAACTAGCAAGCACACAGCAGAGTGAAGAACTAGCAAGCACTCAGCAGAGTCAAGAACTAGCAAGCACACAGCAGAGTGAAGAACCAGCAAGCACACAGCAGAGTGAAGAACTAGCAAGCACACAGCAGACTGAAGATCTAGCAAGCACACAGCAGAGTGAAGAACTAGCGTACACAAGCAGAGTGAAGAACTAGCGTACACACAGGAGAGTGAAGAACTAGCAAGCACACAGCAGAGTGAAGAACTAGCAAGCACACAGCAGAGTGAAGAACTAGCAACCACACAGCAGAGTTAAGAACTAGCCTCCACACAGCAAAGTGAAAAACTAGCAAGCACACAGCAGAGTGAAGAACTAGCAAGCACACAGCAGAGTGAAGAACTAGCAAGCACACAGCAGAGTGAAGAACTAGTGTACACACAACACAGTGAAGAACTGGCGTACACACAGCAGAGTGAAGAACTAGCAAGGACACAGCAGAGGGAAGAACTAGCGTACACACAGCACAGTGAAGAACTAGCGTACACACAGCAGAGAGAAGAGCTAGAAAGCACACAGCAGAGTGAAGAACTATCAAGCACACAGCAGAGTGAAGAACTAGCAAGCACACAGCAGAATGAAGAACTAGCAAGCACACAGCAGAGTGAAGAACTAGCATACACACAGCAGAGTGAAGAACTAGCAAGCACACAGCAGAGTGAAGAACTAGCATGCACACAGCAGAGTGAAGAACTAGCAAGCACACAGCAGAGTGAAGAACTAGCAAGCACACAGCAGAGTGAAGAACTAGCGTACACACAGCAGAGTGAAGAACTAGCGTACACACAGCAGAGTGAAGAACTAGCGAGCACACAACAGAGTGAAGAACTAGCAAGCACACAGCACAGTGAAGGACTAGCAAGCACACAGCAGAGTCAAGAACTAGCAAGCACACAGCAGAGTGAAGAACTAGCAAGTACCCAGCAGAATGAAGAACTAGCAAGCACACAGCAGAGTGAAGAACTAGCAAGCACACAGCGGAGTGAAGAACTAGCGTACACACAGCAGAGTGAAGAATTAGCGTACACACAGCAGAGTGAAGAACTACCAAACACACAGCAGAGTGATGAACTAGCAAGCACACAACAGAGTGAAGAACTAGCAAGCACACAGCAGAGTGAAGGACTAGAAAAGCACACAGCAGAGTGAAGAACTAGCAAGCACACAGCAGAGTGAAGAACTAGCAAGCACACAGCAGGGTGAAGAACTAGCAAGCACACAGCAGGGTGAAGAACTAACAAGCACACAGCTGAGTGAAGAACTAGCGTACACACAGCAGAGTGAAGAACTAGCGTACATACAGCAGAGTGAAGAACTAGCAAGCACACAGCAGAGTGAAGAACTAGCGTACACACAGCACAGTGAAGAACTAGCGTACACACAGCAGAGTGAAGAACTAGCAAGCACACAGCAGAGAGAAGAACTAGCAAGCACACAGCAGAGTGAAGAACTAGCAAGCACACAGCAGAGTGAAGAACTAGCGTACACACAGCAGAGTGAAGAACTGGCAAGCACACAGCAGAGTGAAGAACTAGCAAGCACACAGCAGAGTGAAGAACTAGCAAACACACAGCAGAGTGAAGAACTAGCAAGCACACAGCAGAGTGAAGAACTAGCAAACACACAGCAGAGTGAAGTACTTGCAAGCACCCAGCAGAGTGAAGAAGTAGCGTACACACAGCACAGTTAAGAACTAGCAAGCACACAGCAGAGTGAAGAACTAGCAAGCACACAGCAGAGTGAAGAACTAGCAAGCACACAGCAGAGTGAAGAACTAGCAAGCACACAGCAGAGTGGAGAACTAGCAAGTACACAGCAGAATGAAGAACTAGCAAGCACACAGCAGAGTGATGAACTAGCAAGCACTCAGCAGAGTCAAGAACTAGCAAGCACACAGCAGAGTGAAGAACTAGCAAGCACACAGCAGAGTGAAGAACTAGCAAGCACACAGCAGACTGAAGATCTAGCAAGCACACAGCAGAGTGAAGAACTAGCGTACACACAGCTGAGTGAAGAACTAGCGTACACACAGCAGAGTGAAGAACTAGCAAGCACACAGCAGAGTGAAGAACTAGCAACCACACAGCAGAGTGAAGAACTAGCCTCCACACAGCAGAGTGAAAAACTAGCAAGCACACAGCAGAGTGAAGAACTAGCAAGCACACAGCAGGGTGAAGAACTAACAAGTACACAGCTGAGTGAAGAACTAGCGTACACACAGCAGAGTGAAGAACTAGCGTACATACAGCAGAGTGAAGAACTAGCAAGCGCACAGCAGAGTGAAGAACTAGCGTACACACAGCACAGTGAAGAACTAGCGTACACACAGCAGACTGAAGAACTAGCAAGCACACAGCAGAGAGAAGAACTAGCAAGCACACAGCAGAGTGAAGAACTAGCAAGCACACAGCAGAGTGAAGAACTAGCGTACACACAGCAGAGTGAAGAACTGGCAAGCACACAGCAGAGTGAAGAACTAGCAAGCACACAGCAGAGTGAAGAACTAGCAAGCACACAGCAGAGTGAAGAACTAGCAAGCACACAGCAGAGTGAAGAACTAGCAAGTACACAGCAGAATGAAGAACTAGCAGGCACACAGCAGAGTGAAGAACTAGCAAGCACACAGCAGAGTGAAGAACTAGCAAGCACTCAGCAGAGTCAAGAACTAGCAAGCACACAGCAGAGTGAAGAACTAGCAAGCACACAGCAGAGTGAAGAACTAGCAAGCACACAGCAGACTGAAGATCTAGCAAGCACACAGCAGAGTGAAGAACTAGCGTACACAAGCAGAGTGAAGAACTAGCGTACACACAGCAGAGTGAAGAACTAGCAAGCACACAGCAGAGTGAAGAACTAGCAAGCACACAGCAGAGTGAAGAACTAGCAACCACACAGCAGAGTGAAGAACTAGCCTCCACACAGCAGAGTGAAAAACTAGCAAGCACACAGCAGAGTGAAGAACTAGCAAGCACACAGCAGAGTGAAGAACTAGCAAGCACACAGCAGAGTGAAGAACTAGTGTACACACAACACAGTGAAGAACTGGCGTACACACAGCAGAGTGAAGAACTAGCAAGCACACAGCAGAGGGAAGAACTAGCGTACACACAGCACAGTGAAGAACTAGCGTACACACAGCAGAGTGAAGAGCTAGAAAGCACACAGCAGAGTGAAGAACTATCAAGCACACAGCAGAGTGAAGAACTAGCAAGCACACAGCAGAATGAAGAACTAGCAAGCACACAGCAGAGAGAAGAACTAGCATACACACAGCAGAGTGAAGAACTAGCAAGCACACAGCAGAGTGAAGAACTAGCATGCACACAGCAGAGTGAAGAACTAGCAAGCACACAGCAGAGTGAAGAACTAGCAAGCACACAGCAGAGTGAAGAACTAGCGTACACACAGCAGAGTGAAGAACTAGCGTACACACAGCAGAGTGAAGAACTAGCAAGCACACAGCAGAGTGAAGAACTAGCGAGCACACAACAGAGTGAAGAACTAGCAAGCACACAGCACAGTGAAGGACTAGCAAGCACACAGCAGAGTCAAGAACTAGCAAGCACACAGCAGAGTGAAGAACTAGCAAGTACCCAGCAGAATGAAGAACTAGCAAGCACACAGCAGAGTGAAGAACTAGCAAGCACACAGCAGAGTGAAGAACTAGCGTACACACAGCAGAGTGAAGAACTAGCGTACACACAGCAGAGTGAAGAACTACCAAACACACAGCAGAGTGAAGAACTAGCAAGCACACAACAGAGTGAAGAACTAGCAAGCACACAGCAGAGTGAAGGACTAGAAAAGCACACAGCAGAGTGAAGAACTAGCAAGCACACAGCAGAGTGAAGAACTAGCAAGCACACAGCAGGGTGAAGAACTAGCAAGCACACAGCAGGGTGAAGAACTAACAAGCACACAGCTGAGTGAAGAACTAGCGTACACACAGCAGAGTGAAGAACTAGCGTACATACAGCAGAGTGAAGAACTAGCAAGAACACAGCAGAAAGAAGAACTAGCGTACACACAGTACAGTGAAGAACTAGCGTACACACAGCAGAGTGAAGAACTAGCAAGCACACAGCAGAGTGAAGAACTAGCAAGCACACAGCAGAGTGAAGAACTAGCGTACACACAGCAGAGTGAAGAACTGGCAAGCACACAGCAGAGTGAAGAACTAGCAAGCACACAGCAGAGTGAAGAACTAGCAAACACACAGCAGAGTGAAGTACTTGCAAGCACCCAGCAGAGTGAAGAAGTAGCGTACACACAGCAGAGTTAAGAACTAGCAAGCACACAGCAGAGTGAAGAACTAGCAAGCACCCAGCAGAGTGAAGAACTAGCAAGCACACAGCAGAGTGAAGAACTAGCAAGCACACAGCAGAGTGTAGAACTAGCAAGTACACAGCTGAATGAAGAACTAGCAAGCACACAGCAGAGTGATGAACTAGCAAGCACTCAGCAGAGTCAAGAACTAGCAAGCACACAGCAGAGTGAAGAACTAGCAAGCACACAGCAGAGTGAAGAACTAGCAAGCACACAGCAGACTGAAGATCTAGCAAGCACACAGCAGAGTGAAGAACTAGCGTACACACAGCAGAGTGAAGAACTAGCGTGCACACAGCAGAGTGAAGAACTAGCAAGCACACAGCAGAGTGAAGAACTAGCAACCACACAGCAGAGTGAAGAACTAGCCTCCACACAGCAGAGTGAAAAACTAGCAAGCACACAGCAGAGTGAAGAACTAGCAAGCACACAGCAGAGTGAAGAACTAGCAAGCACACAGCAGAGTGAAGAACTAGTGTACACACAACACAGTGAAGAACTGGCGTACACACAGCAGAGTGAAGAACTAGCAAGCACACAGCAGAGGGTAGAACTAGCGTACACACAGCACAGTGAAGAACTAGCGTACACACAGCAGAGTGAAGAGCTAGAAAGCACACAGCAGAGTGAAGAACTATCAAGCACACAGCAGAGTGAAGAACTAGCAAGCACACAGCAGAGTGAAGAACTAGCAAGCACACAGCAGAGTGAAGAACTAGCATACACACAGCAGAGGGAAGAACTAGCGTACACACAGCAGAGTGAAGAACTACCAAGCACACAGCAGAGTGAAGAACTCGAAAACACACAGCAGAGTGAAGAACTAGCGTACACACAGCAGAGAGAAGAACTAGCGTACACACAGCAGAGTGAAGAACTAGCAAGCACACAGCAGAGTGAAGAACTACCAAGAACAGCAGAGTGAAGAAATAGCAAGCACACAGCAGAGTGAAGAACTAGCAAGAACACTGCAGAGTGAAGAACTAGCAAGCACACAGCAGAGTGAAGAACTAGCAAGCACACAGCAGAGTGAAGAACTAGCAACCACACAGCAGAGTGAAGAACTAGCCTCCACACAGCAGAGTGAAGAACTAGCAAGCACACAGCAGAGTGAAGAACTAGCAAGCACACAACATAGTGAAGAACTAGCAAGCACACAGCAGAGTGAAGAACTAGCAAGAACAAAACAGAGTGAAGAACTAGCAACCACACAGCAGAGTGAAGAACTAGCAAGCACACAGCAGAGTGAAGAACTAGCAAGCACACAGCAGAGTGAAGAACTAGCAAGCACACAGCAGAGTGAATAACTAGCAAACACACAGCAGAGTGAAGAACTAGCAACCACACAAAAGAGTGAAGAACTAGCTAGCACACAGCAGAGTGAAGAACTAGCAAGCACACAGCAGAGTGAAGAACTAGCAAGCACACAGCTGGGTGAAGGACTAGCAAGCACACATCAGAGTGAAGAACTAGCGAGCACACAGCAGAGTGAAGAACTAGCAAGCACACAGCAGAGTGAAGAATTAGCAAGCACACAGCAGAGTGAAGAACTATCAAGCACAAAGCAGAGTGAAGGACTAGCAAGCACGCAGCAGAGTGAAGAACTAGCAAGCACACAGTAGAGTGAAGAACTAACAAGCACACAGCAGAGTGAAGAACTAGCAAGCACACAGCAGAGTGAAGAACTAGCAAGCACACAGCAGAGTGAAGAACTAGCGTACACACAGCAGAGTGAAGAACTAGCGTACACACAGCAGAGTGAAGAACTAGCAAGCACACAGCAGAATGAAGAACTAGCAAGCACACAGCAGAGTGAAGAACTAGCAACCACACAGCAGAGTGAAAAACCAGCAAGCACACAGCAGAGTGAAGAACTAGCAAGCACACAGCAGAGTGAAGAACTAGCAAGCACACAGCGGAGTGAAGAACTAGCAAGCACACAGCAGAGTGAAGAACTAGCAAGCACACAGCAGAGTGAAGAACTAGCAAGCACACAGCAGAGTGAAGAACTAGCAAGCACACAGCAGAGTGAAGAACTAGCAAGCACACAGCTGAGTGAAGAACTATCAAGCACAAAGCAGAGTGAAGGACTAGCAAGCACGCAGCAGAGTGAAGAACTAGCAAGCACACAGCAGAGTGAAGAACTAGAAAACACACAGCAGAGTGATGAACTGGCGTACACACAGCAGAGTGAAGAACTAGAAAACACACAGCAGAGTGAAGAACTAGCGTACACACAGCAGAGTGAAGAACTAGCAAGCACTCAGCAGAGTCAAGAACTAGCAAGCACACAGCAGAGTGAAGAACTAGCAAGCACACAGCAGAGTGAAGAACTAGCAAGCACACAGCAGACTGAAGATCTAGCAAGCACACAGCAGAGTGAAGAACTAGCGTACACACAGCAGAGTGAAGAACTAGCGTGCACACAGCAGAGTGAAGAACTAGCAAGCACACAGCAGAGTGAAGAACTAGCAACCACACAGCAGAGTGAAGAACTAGCCTCCACACAGCAGAGTGAAAAACTAGCAAGCACACAGCAGAGTGAAGAACTAGCAAGCACACAGCAGAGTGAAGAACTAGCAAGCACACAGCAGAGTGAAGAACTAGTGTACACACAACACAGTGAAGAACTGGCGTACACACAGCAGAGTGAAGAACTAGCAAGCACACAGCAGAGGGTAGAACTAGCGTACACACAGCACAGTGAAGAACTAGCGTACACACAGCAGAGTGAAGAGCTAGAAAGCACACAGCAGAGTGAAGAACTATCAAGCACACAGCAGAGTGAAGAACTAGCAAGCACACAGCAGAGTGAAGAACTAGCAAGCACACAGCAGAGTGAAGAACTAGCATACACACAGCAGAGGGAAGAACTAGCGTACACACAGCAGAGTGAAGAACTACCAAGCACACAGCAGAGTGAAGAACTCGAAAACACACAGCAGAGTGAAGAACTAGCGTACACACAGCAGAGAGAAGAACTAGCGTACACACAGCAGAGTGAAGAACTAGCAAGCACACAGCAGAGTGAAGAACTACCAAGAACAGCAGAGTGAAGAAATAGCAAGCACACAGCAGAGTGAAGAACTAGCAAGAACACTGCAGAGTGAAGAACTAGCAAGCACACAGCAGAGTGAAGAACTAGCAAGCACACAGCAGAGTGAAGAACTAGCAACCACACAGCAGAGTGAAGAACTAGCCTCCACACAGCAGAGTGAAGAACTAGCAAGCACACAGCAGAGTGAAGAACTAGCAAGCACACAACATAGTGAAGAACTAGCAAGCACACAGCAGAGTGAAGAACTAGCAAGAACAAAACAGAGTGAAGAACTAGCAACCACACAGCAGAGTGAAGAACTAGCAAGCACACAGCAGAGTGAAGAACTAGCAAGCACACAGCAGAGTGAAGAACTAGCAAGCACACAGCAGAGTGAATAACTAGCAAACACACAGCAGAGTGAAGAACTAGCAACCACACAAAAGAGTGAAGAACTAGCTAGCACACAGCAGAGTGAAGAACTAGCAAGCACACAGCAGAGTGAAGAACTAGCAAGCACACAGCTGGGTGAAGGACTAGCAAGCACACATCAGAGTGAAGAACTAGCGAGCACACAGCAGAGTGAAGAACTAGCAAGCACACAGCAGAGTGAAGAACTAGCAAGCACACAGCAGAGTGAAGAACTATCAAGCACAAAGCAGAGTGAAGGACTAGCAAGCACGCAGCAGAGTGAAGAACTAGCAAGCACACAGTAGAGTGAAGAACTAACAAGCACACAGCAGAGTGAAGAACTAGCAAGCACACAGCAGAGTGAAGAACTAGCAAGCACACAGCAGAGTGAAGAACTAGCGTACACACAGCAGAGTGAAGAACTAGCGTACACACAGCAGAGTGAAGAACTAGCAAGCACACAGCAGAATGAAGAACTAGCAAGCACACAGCAGAGTGAAGAACTAGCAACCACACAGCAGAGTGAAAAACCAGCAAGCACACAGCAGAGTGAAGAACTAGCAAGCACACAGCAGAGTGAAGAACTAGCAAGCACACAGCGGAGTGAAGAACTAGCAAGCACACAGCAGAGTGAAGAACTAGCAAGCACACAGCAGAGTGAAGAACTAGCAAGCACACAGCAGAGTGAAGAACTAGCAAGCACACAGCAGAGTGAAGAACTAGCAAGCACACAGCTGAGTGAAGAACTATCAAGCACAAAGCAGAGTGAAGGACTAGCAAGCACGCAGCAGAGTGAAGAACTAGCAAGCACACAGCAGAGTGAAGAACTAGAAAACACACAGCAGAGTGATGAACTGGCGTACACACAGCAGAGTGAAGAACTAGAAAACACACAGCAGAGTGAAGAACTAGCGTACACACAGCAGAGTGAAGAACTAGCAAGCACACAGCAGAGTGAAGAACTATCAAGCACACAGCAGAGTGAAGAACTAGCAAGCACACAGCAGAGTGAAGAACTAGCAAGCACACAGCAGAGTGAAGAACTAGCAAGCACACAGCAGAGTGAAGAACTAGCAAGCACACCGCAGAGTGAAAAGCTAGCAAGCACACAGTAGTGTGAAGAACTAGCAACCACACAGTAGAGTGAAGAACTAACAAGCACACAGCAGAGTGAAGAACTAGCAAGCACACAGCAGAGTGAAGAACTAGCAAGCACACAGCAGAGTGAAGAACTGGGGTACACACAGCAGAGTGAAGAACTAGCAAGCACACAGCAGAGTGAAGAACTAGCAAGCACACAGCAGAGTGAAGAACTAGCAAGCACACAGCAGAGTGAAGAACTAGCAAGCACACAGCACAGTGAAGGACTAGCAAGCACACAGCAGAGTGAAGAACTAGCAAGCACACAACAGAGTGAAGAACTAGCAAGCACACAGCAGAGTGAAGAACTAGCGAGCACACTGCAGAGTGAAGAACTAGCAAGCACACGGCAGAGTGAAGAACTAACAAGCACACAGCAGAGTGAAGAACTAGCAAGCACACAGCAGAGTGAAGAACTAGCAAGCACACAGCAGACTGAAGAACTAGCAAGCACTCAGCAGAGTGAAGAACTAGCAAGCACACACCAGAGTGAAGAACTAGCAAGCACACAGCAGAGTGAAGAACTAGCAACCACACAGCAGAGTGAAGAGCTAGCCTCCACACAGCAGAGTGAAAAACTAGCAAGCACACAGCAGAGTGAAGAACTAGCAAGCACACAGCAGAGTGAAGAACTAGCAAGCACACAGCAGAGTGAAGAACTAGTGTACACACAACACAGTGAAGAACTGGCGTACACACAGCAGAGTGAAGAACTAGCAAGCACACAGCAGAGGGAAGAACTAGCGTACACACAGCACAGTGAAGAACTAGCGTACACACAGCAGAGTGAAGAGCTAGAAAGCACACAGCAGAGTGAAGAACTATCAAGCACACAGCAGAGTGAAGAACTAGCAAGCACACAGCAGAGTGAAGAACTAGCAAGCACACAGCAGAGTGAAGAACTAGCAAGCACACAGCAGAGTGAAGAACTAGCAAGCACACAGCAGAGTGAAGAACTAGCAAGCACACAGCAGAGTGAAGAACTAGCGTACACACAGCAGAGTGAAGAACTAGCAAGCACACAGCAGAGTGAAGAACTATCAAGCACAAAGCAGAGTGAAGGACTAGCAAGCACGCAGCAGAGTGAAGAACTAGCAAGCACACAGCAGAGTGAAGAACTAGAAAACACACAGCAGAGTGAAGAACTAGCGTACACACAGCAGAGTGAAGAACTAGAAAACACACAGCAGAGTGAAGAACTAGCGTACACACAGCCGAGTGAAGAACTAGCAAGCACACAGCAGAGTGAAGAACTATCAAGCACACAGCAGAGTGAAGAACTAGCAAGCACACAGCAGACAGAAGAACTAGCAAGCACACAGCAGAGTGAAGAACTAGCAAGCACACAGCAGAGTGAAGAACTAGCAAGCACACAGCAGAGTGAAGAACTAGCAAGCACACAGCAGTGTGAAGAACTAGCAACCACACAGTAGAGTGAAGAACTAACAAGCACACAGCAGAGTGAAGAACTAGCAAGCACACAGCAGAGTGAAGAACTGGGGTACACACAGCAGAGTGAAGAACTAGCAAGCACACAGCAGAGTGAAGAACTAGCAAGCACACAGCAGAGTGAAGAACTAGCAAGCACACAGCAGAGTGAAGAACTAGCAAGCACACAGAACAGTGAAGGACTAGCAAGCACACAGCAGAGTGAAGAACTAGCAAGCACACAACAGAGTGAAGAACTAGCAAGCACACAGCAGAGTGAAGAACTAGCGAGCACACTGCAGAGTGAAGAACTAGCAAGCACACGGCAGAGTGAAAAACTAACAAGCACACAGCAGAGTGAAGGACTAGCAAGCACACAGCAGAGTGAAGAACTAGCAAGCACACAGCAGAGTGAAGAACTAGGGTACACACAGCAGAGTGAAGAACTAACAAGCACACAGCAGAGTGAAGAACTAGCAAGCACACAGCAGAGGGAAGAACTAGCATACACACAGCACAGTGAAGAACTAGCGTACACACAGCAGAGTGAAGAGCTAGAAAGCACACAGCAGAGTGAAGAACTATCAAGCACACAGCAGAGTGAAGAACTAGCAAGCACACAGCAGAATGAAGAACTAGCAAGCACATAGCAGAGTGAAGAACTAGCATACACACAGCAGAGTGAAGAACTAGCAAGCACACAGCAGAGTGAAGAACTAGCATGCACACAGCAGAGTGAAGAACTAGCAAGCACACAGCAGAGTGAAGAACTAGCAAGCACACAGCAGAGTGAAGAACTAGCGTACACACAGCAGAGTGAAGAACTAGCGTACACACAGCACAGTGAAGAACTAGCAAGCACACAGCAGAGTGAAGAACTAGCGAGCACACAACAGAGTGAAGAACTAGCAAGCACACAGCACAGTGAAGGACTAGCAAGCACACAGCAGAGTCAAGAACTAGCAAGCACACAGCAGAGTGAAGAACTAGCAAGTACCCAGCAGAATGAAGAACTAGCAAGCACACAGCAGAGTGAAGAACTAGCAAGCACACAGCAGAGTGAAGAACTAGCGTACACACAGCAGAGTGAAGAACTAGCGTACACACAGCAGAGTGAAGAACTACCAAACACACAGCAGAGTGAAGAACTAGCAAGCACACAACAGAGTGAAGAACTAGCAAGCACACAGCACAGTGAAGGACTAGCAAGCACACAGCAGAGTGAAGAACTAGCAAGCACACAGCAGAGTGAAGAACTAGCAAGCACACAGCAGGGTGAAGAACTAGCAAGCACACAGCAGGGTGAAGAACTAACAAGCACAAAGCTGAGTGAAGAACTAGCGTACACACAGCAGAGTGAAGAACTAGCGTACATACAGCAGAGTGAAGAACTAGCAAGCACACAGCAGAGTGAAGAACTAGCGTACACACAGCACAGTGAAGAACTAGCGTACACACATCCGAGTGAAGAACTAGGAAGCACACAGCAGAGAGAAGAACTAGCAAGCACACCGCAGAGTGAAGAACTAGCAAGCACACAGCAGAGTGAAGAACTAGCGTACACACAGCAGAGTGAAAAACTGGCAAGCACACAGCAGAGTGAAGAACTAGCAAGCACACAGCAGAGTGAAGAACTAGCAAACACACAGCAGGGTGAAGTACTTGCAAGCACCCAGCAGAGTGAAGAAGTAGCGTACACACAGCAGAGTTAAGAACTAGCAAGCACACAGCAGAGTGAAGAACTAGCAAGCACACAGCAGAGTGAAGAACTAGCAAGCACACAGCAGAGTGAAGAACTAGCAAGCACACAGCAGAGTGAAGAACTAGCAAGTACACAGCAGAATGAAGAACTAGCAAGCACACAGCAGAGTGAAGAACTAGCAAGCACTCAGCAGAGTCAAGAACTAGCAAGCACACAGCAGAGTGAAGAACTAGCAAGCACACAGCAGAGTGAAGAACTAGCAAGCACACAGCAGACTGAAGATCTAGCAAGCACACAGCAGAGTGAAGAACTAGCGTACACACAGCAGAGTGAAGAACTAGCGTACACACAGCAGAGTGAAGAACTAGCAAACACACAGCAGAGTGAAGAACTAGCAAACACACAGCAGAGTGAAGAACTAGCCTCCACACAGCAGAGTGAAAAACTAGCAAGCACACAGCAGAGTGAAGAACTAGCAAGCACACAGCAGTGTGAAGAACTAGCAAGCACACAGCAGAGTGAAGAACTAGTGTACACACAACACAGTGAAGAACTGGCGTACACACAGCAGAGTGAAGAACTAGCAAGCACACAGCAGAGGGAAGAACTAGCGTACACACAGCACAGTGAAGAACTAGCGTACACACAGCAGAGTGAAGAGCTAGAAAGCACACAGCAGAGTGAAGAACTATCAAGCACACAGCAGAGTGAAGAACTAGCAAGCACACAGCAGAGTGAAGAACTAGCAAGCACACAGCAGAGTGAAGAACTAGCATACACACAGCAGAGGGAAGAACTAGCGTACACACAGCAGAGTGAAGAACTACCAAGCACACAGCAGAGTGAAGAACTAGAAAACACACAGCAGAGTGAAGAACTAGCGTACACACAGCAGAGAGAAGAACTAGCGTACACACAGCAGAGTGAAGAACTAGCAAGCACACAGCAGAGTGAAGAACTACTAAGAACAGCAGAGTGAAGAAATAGCAAGCACACAGCAGAGTGAAGAACTAGCAAGAACACTGCAGAGTGAAGAACTAGCAAGCACACAGCAGAGTGAAGAACTAGCAAGCACACAGCAGAGTGAAGAACTAGCCTCCACACAGCAGAGTGAAGAACTAGCAAGCACACAGCAGAGTGAAGAACTAGCAAGCACACAACATAGTGAAGAACTAGAAAGCACACAGCAGAGTGAAGAACTAGCAAGCACAAAACAGAGTGAAGAACTAGCAACCACACAGCAGAGTGAAGAACTAGCAAGCACACAGCAGAGTGAAGAACTAGCAAGCACACAGCAGAGTGAAGAACTAGCAAGCACACAGCGGAGTGAAGAACTAGCAAGCACACAGCAGAGTGAAGAACTAGCAAGCACATAGCTGAGTGAAGGACTAGCAAGCACACAGCAGAGTGAAGAACTAGCGAGCACACAGCAGAGTGAAGAACTAGCAAGCACTCAGCAGAGTGAAGAACTAGCAAGCACACAGCAGAGTGAAGAACTATCAAGCACAAAGCAGAGTGAAGGACTAGCAAGCACGCAGCAGAGTGAAGAACTAGCAAGCACACAGTAGAGTGAAGAACTAACAAGCACACAGCAGAGTGAAGAACTAGCAAGCACACAGCAGAGTGAAGAACTAGCAAGCACACAGCAGAGTGAAGAACTAGCGTACACACAGCAGAGTGAAGAACTAGCGTACACACAGCAGAGTGAAGAACTAGCAAGCACACAGCAGAATGAAGAACTAGCAAGCACACAGCAGAGTGAAGAACTAGCAACCACACAGCAGAGTGAAGAACCAGCAAGCACACAGCAGAGTGAAGAACTAGCAAGCACACAGCGGAGTGAAGAACTAGCAAGCACACAGCAGAGTGAAGAACTAGCAAGCACACAGAAGAGTGAAGAACTAACAAGCACACAGCAGAGTGAAGAACTAGCAAGCACACAGCAGAGTGAAGAACTAGCAAGCACACAGCAGAGTGAAGAACTAGCAAGCACACAGCAGAGTGAAGAACTAGCGTACACACAGCAGAGTGAAGAACTATCAAGCACAAAGCAGAGTAAAGGACTAGCAAGCACGCAGCAGAGTGAAGAACTAGCAAGCACACAGCAGAGTGAAGAACTAGAAAACACAGAGCAGAGTGAAGAACTAGCGTACACACAGCAGAGTGAAGAACTAGAAAACACACAGCAGAGTGAAGAACTAGCGTACACACAGCAGAGTGAAGAACTAGCAAGCACACAGCAGAGTGAAGAACTATCAAGCACACAGCAGAGTGAAGAACTAGCAAGCACACAGCAGACTGAAGAACTAGCAAGCACACAGCAGAGTGAAGAACTAGCAAGCACACAGCAGAGTGACGAACTAGCAAGCACACAGCAGAGTGAAGAACTATCAAGCACACAGCAGTGTGAAGAACTAGCAACCACACAGTAGAGTGAAGAACTAACAAGCACACAGCAGAGTGAAGAACTAGCAAGCACACAGCAGAGTGAAGAACTAGCAAGCACACAGCAGAGTGAAAAACTGGGGTACACACAGCAGAGTGAAGAACTAGCAAGCACACAGCAGAGTGAAGAACTAGCAAGCACACAGCAGAGTGAAGAACTAGCAAGCACACAGCAGAGTGAAGAACTAGCAAGCACACAGCACAGTGAAGGACTAGCAAGCACACAGCAGAGTGAAGAACTAGCAAGCACACAACAGAGTGAAGAACTAGCAAGCACACAGCAGAGTGAAGAACTAGCGAGCACACTGCAGAGTGAAGAACTAGCAAGCACACGGCAGAGTGAAGAACTAACAAGCACACAGCAGAGTGAAGGACTAGCAAGCACACAGCAGAGTGATGAACTAGCAAGCACACAGCAGAGTGAAGAACTAGCAAGCACACAGCAGAGTGAAGAACTAGCAAGCACACAGCAGAGTGAAGAACTAGCAAGCACACAGCAGAGTGAAGAACTAGGGTACACACAGCAGAGTGAAGAACTAACAAGCACACAGCAGAGTGAAGAAATAGCAAGCACACAGCAGAGTGAAGAACTAGCAAGCACTCAGCAGAGTGAAGAACTAGCAAGCACACAGCAGAGTGAAGAACTAGCAAGCACACAGCAGAGTGAAGAACTAGCGTACACACAGCAGAGTGAAGAACTACCAAACACACAGCAGAGTGAAGAACTAGCAAGCACACAACAGAGTGAAGAACTAGCAAGCACACAGCACAGTGAAGGACTAGCAAGCACACAGCAGAGTGAAGAACTAGCAAGCACACAGCAGAGTGAAGAACTAGCAAGCACACAGCAGGGTGAAGAACTAGCAAGCACACAGCAGGGTGAAGAACTAACAAGCACACAGCTGAGTGAAGAACTAGCGTACACACAGCAGAGTGAAGAACTAGCGTACATACAGCAGAGTGAAGAACTAGCAAGCACATAGCAGAGTGAAGAACTAGCGTACACACAGCACAGTGAAGAACTAGCGTACACACAGCAGAGTGAAGAACTAGCAAGCCCACAGCAGAGAGAAGAACTAGCAAGCACACAGCAGAGTGAAGAACTAGCAAGCACACAGCAGAGTGAAGAACTAGCATACACACAGCAGAGTGAAAAACTGGCAAGCACACAGCAGAGTGAAGAACTAGCAAGCACACAGCAGAGTGAAGAACTAGCAAACACACAGCAGAGTGAAGTACTTGCAAGCACCCAGCAGAGTGAAGAAGTAGCGTACACACAGCAGAGTTAAGAACTAGCAAGCACACAGCAGAGTGAAGAACTAGCAAGCACACAGCAGAGTGAAGAACTAGCAAGCACACAGCAGAGTGAAGAACTAGCAAGCACACAGCAGAGTGAAGAACTAGCAAGTACACAGCAGAATGAAGAACTAGCAAGCACACAGCAGAGTGAAGAACTAGCAAGCACACAGCAGAGTGAAGAACTAGCAAGCACACAGCAGAGTGAAGAACTAGCAAGCACACAGCAGACTGAAGATCTAGCAAGCACACAGCAGAGTGAAGAACTAGCGTACACACAGCAGAGTGAAGAACTAGCGTACACACAGCAGAGTGAAGAACTAGCAAGCACACAGCAGAGTGAAGAACTAGCAACCACACAGCAGAGTGAAGAACTAGCCTCCACACAGCAGAGTGAAAAACTAGCAAGCACACAGCAGAGTGAAGAACTAGCAAGCACACAGCAGAGTGAAGAACTAGCAAGCACACAGCAGAGTGAAGAACTAGTGTACACACAACACAGTGAAGAACTGGCGTACACACAGCAGAGTGAAGAACTAGCAAGCACACAGCAGAGGGAAGAACTAGCGTACACACAGCACAGTGAAGAACTAGCGTACACACAGCAGAGTGAAGAGCTAGAAAGCACACAGCAGAGTGAAGAACTATCAAGCACACAGCAGAGTGAAGAACTAGCAAGCACACTGCAGAGTGAAGAACTAGCAAGCACACAGCAGAGTGAAGAACTAGCATACACACATCAGAGGGAAGAACTAGCGTACACACAGCAGAGTGAAGAACTACCAAGCACACAGCAGAGTGAAGAACTAGAAAACACACAGCAGAGTGAAGAACTAGCGTACACACAGCAGAGAGAAGAACTAGCGTACACACAGCAGAGTGAAGAACTAGCAAGCACACAACAGAGTGAAGAACTACCAAGAACAGCAGAGTGAAGAAATAGCAAGCACACAGCAGAGTGAAGAACTAGCAAGAACACTGCAGAGTGAAGAACTAGCAAGCACACAGGAGAGTGAAGAACTAGCAAGCACACAGCAGAGTGAAGAACTAGCAACCACACAGCAGAGTGAAGAACTAGCCTCCACACAGCAGAGTGAAGAACTAGCAAGCACACAGCAGAGTGAAGAACTAGCAAGCACACAACATAGTGAAGAACTAGCAAGCACACAGCAGAGTGAAGAACTAGCAAGCACAAAACAGAGTGAAGAACTAGCAACCACACAGCAGAGTGAAGAACTAGCAAGCACACAGCAGAGTGAAGAACTAGCAAGCACACAGCAGAGTGAAGAACTAGCAAGCACACAGCGGAGTGAAGAACTAGCAAGCACACAGCAGAGTGAAGAACTAGCAAGCACACAGCTGAGTGAAGGACTAGCAAGCACACAGCAGAGTGAAGAACTAGCGAGCACACAGCAGAGTGAAGAACTAGCAAGCACACAGCAGAGTGAAGAACTAGCAAGCACACAGTAGAGTGAAGAACTAACAAGCACACAGCAGAGTGAAGAACTAGCAAGCACACAGCAGAGTGAAGAACTAGCAAGCACACAGCAGAGTGAAGAACTAGCGTACACACAGCAGAGTGAAGAACTAGCGTACACACAGCAGAGTGAAGAACTAGCAAGCACACAGCAGAATGAAGAACTAGCAAGCACACAGCAGAGTGAAGAACTAGCAACCACACAGCAGAGTGAAGAACCAGCAAGCACACAGCAGAGTGAAGAACTAGCAAGCACACAGCAGAGTGAAGAACTAGCTAGCACACAGCGGAGTGAAGAACTAGCCAGCACACAGCAGAGTGAAGAACTAGCAAGCACACAGAAGAGTGAAGAACTAACAAGCACACAGCAGAGTGAAGAACTAGCAAGCACACAGCAGAGTGAAGAACTAGCAAGAACACAGCAGACTGAAGAACTAGCAAGCACACAGCAGAGTGAAGAACTAGCAAGCACACAGCAGAGTGAAGAACTAGCAAGCACAAAGCAGAGTAAAGGACTAGCAAGCACGCAGCAGAGTGAAGAACTAGCAAGCACACAGCAGAGTGAAGAACTAGAAAACACACAGCAGAGTGAAGAACTAGCGTACACACAGCAAGGTGAAGAACTAGAAAACACACAGCAGAGTGAAGAACTAGCGTACACACAGCAGAGTGAAGAACTAGCAAGCACACAGCAGAGTGAAGAACTATCAAGCACACAGCAGAGTGAAGAGCTAGCAAGCACACAGCAGACTGAAGAACTAGCAAGCACACAGCAGAGTGAAGAACTAGCAAGCACACAGCAGAGTCACGAACTAGCAAGCACACAGCAGAGTGAAGAACTATCAAGCACACAGCAGTGTGAAGAACTAACAACCACACAGTAGAGTGAAGAACTAACAAGCACACAGCAGAGTGAAGAACTAGCAAGCACACAGCAGAGTGAAGAACTAGCAAGCACACAGCAGAGTGAAGAACTGGGGTACACACAGCAGAGTGAAGAACTAGCAAGCACACAGCAGAGTGAAGAACTAGCAAGCACACAGCAGAGTGAAGAACTAGCAAGCACACAGCAGAGTGAAGAACTAGCAAGCACACAGCACAGTGAAGGACTAGCAAGCACACAGCAGAGTGAAGAACTAGCAAGCACACAACAGAGTGAAGAACTAGCAAGCACACAGCAGAGTGAAGAACTAGCGAGCACACTGCAGAGTGAAGAACTAGCAAGCACACGGCAGAGTGAAGAACTAACAAGCACACAGCAGAGTGAAGGACTAGCAAGCACACAGCAGAGTGAAGAACTAGCAAGCACACAGCAGAGTGAAGAACTAGGGTACAAACAGCAGATGAAGAACTAACAAGCACACAGCAGAGTGAAGAACTAGCAAGCACACAGCAGAGTGAAGAACTAGCAAGCACTCAGCAGAGTGAAGAACTAGCAAGCACACAGCAGAGTGAAGAACTAGCAAGCACACAGCAGAGTGAAGAACTAGCAACCACACAGCAGAGTGTAGAACTAGCAAGCACACAGCAGAGTGAAGAACTAGCAAGCACACAGCAGAGTGAAGAACTAGCAAGCACACAGCAGAGTGAAGAACTAACAAGCACACAGAAGAGTGAAGAACTAGCAAGCACACAGCAGAGTGAAGAACCAGCAAGCACACAGCAGAGTGAAGAACTAGCAAGCACACAGCAGAGTGAAGAACTAGCAAGCCCACAACAGAGTGAAGAACTAGCAAGCACACAGCAGAGTGAAGAACTAGCAAGCACACAGCAGAGTGAAGAACTAGCAAGCACACAGCAGATTGAAGAACTAGCAAGCACACAGCAGAGTGAAGAACTAGCAAGCACACAGCAGAGTGAAGAAGTAGCAAGCACACAGCAGAGTGAAGGACTAGCAAGCACGCAGCAGAGTGAAGAACTAGCAAGCACACAGCAGAGTGAAGAACTAGCAAGCACACAGCAGAGTGAAGAACTAGCAAGCACACAGCAGAGTGAAGAACTAGCAAGCACACAGCAGAGTGAAGAACTAGCAAGCACACAGCACAGTGAAGAACTAGCGTACACACAGCAGAGTGAAGAACTAGCGTACACACAACAGAGTGAAGAACTAGCGTACACACAGCAGAGTGAAGAACTAGCAAGCACACAGCAGAGTGAAGAACTAGCAAGCACACAGCAGAGTGAAGAACTAGCAAGCACACAGCAGAGTGAAGAACTAGCAAGCACACAGCAGAGTGAAGAACTAGCAAGCACACAGCAGAGTGAAGAACTAGCAAGCACACAACATAGTGAAGAACTAGCAAGCACACAGCAGAGTGAAGAACCAACAATCACACAACAGAGTGAAGAACTAGCAACCACACAGCAGTGTGAAGAACTAGCAAGCACACAGCAGAGTGAAGAACTAGCAAGCACACAGCAGAGTGAAGAACTAGCAAGCACACAGCAGAGTGAAGGACTAGCAAGCTCGCAGCAGAGTGAAGAACTAGCAAGCACACAGCAGAGTGAAGAACTAGCAAGCACACAGCAGAGTGAAGAACTAGCAAGCACTCAGCAGAGTGAAGAACTAGCAAGCACACAGCAGAGTGAAGAACTAGCAAGCACACAACATAGTGAAGAACTAGCAAGCACACAGCAGAGTGAAGAACTAACAATCACACAACAGAGTGAAGAACTAGCAACCACACAGCAGTGTGAAGAACTAGCAAGCACACAGCAGAGTGAAGAACTAGCAAGCACACAGCAGAGTGAAGAACTAGCAAGCACACAGCAGAGTGAAGAACTAGCAAGCACACAGCAGAGTGAAGGACTAGCAAGCACGCAGCAGAGTGAAGAACTAGCAAGCACACAGCAGAGTGAAGAACTAGCAAGCACACAGCAGAGTGAAGAACTAGCAAGCCCACAACAGAGTGAAGAACTAGCAAGCACACAGCAGAGTGAAGAACTAGCAAGCACACAGCAGAGTGAAGAACTAGCAAGCACACAGCAGAGTGAAGAACTAGCGTACACACAGCAGAGTGAAGAACTAGCAAGCACACAGCATAGTGAAGAAGTAGCAAGCACACAGCGGAGTGAAGAACTAGCGTAAACACAGCAGAGTGAAGAACTAGCGTACACACAGCAGAGTGTAGAACTAGCGTACACACAGCAGAGTGAAGAACTAGCAAGCACACAGCAGAGTGAAGAGCTAGCAAGCACACAGCAGAGTGAAGAACTAGCAAGCACACAGCAGAGTGAAGAACTAGCAAACACAAGGCAAGGCGACCTCAACGCGTGAGCATTCACAACGATTTAAAGCCAAACTAAACATTACTGTTTCACGTAGAAAGGTGCGGAAAGGGAAACCAAGACAGCAAGAAAAGAGAAATAGAAAGTGAAATTACTGCAAATGAATCAGGACAAAAATATTAAATACTGGCATACGAAGGGACAATACAACTGACAAATAGTCTGCAATGAACAGCAGCAGCTACTCACTCCACTAAATATCTACGGAGTAACAAGTGAAAAGAAGGTGAAGATTCTGGAGAATTTCTTAAAACTATTGATGTATACATTGCTTTCCTTCAGGAAGTAGCGTGCTAAGACATGAAACTGCAGCAGAAATACAATGTGTACAACAATATCGACTCTAGTGGTAGGGGTTGCTGCATTTTAACCAGAATGGGTCCGTAGTTAGAAAAGCAACCAGTTGGACGCTTTATCGGAGCCAAACCAAACAAATTTTATTAACCTTTTATGCTTCATCAGGAGTAAATAATATACGTAGCTGAGAAAAGAAATTTAATAAAATACGCACAGCGTGACAGAATAATGAGGGATACTTTATTGACTTGTAAGATGATAGACACGACAGTATCGACCCCAGATTTTTCAACATGAGTAGACGACTAAAGGTGATAGACATCACAGGCCGACTGGCCATACCGTGATCCCATTATACGTACGTTATCTTCACAAGCAGCCTCGAAACGGGACAGATTTTATACGACGACAGGAATAGATGTACAGGACTAGAAAGTAATCCCTGTCAGCTTCTTGAAACACCAAGCAGTTATCCTCCAAAATACAAGGTTTACCCCGGACCAACATGATAGGGAAGAGGCACTGGAAGTTAATCAGCAAACTGCTCCAGTAGGCGAAAACAGAATTCCGTGAATATTACTGAAGATGTGTTCATGGGAACCGGTTCTTTAGTAGCGTTCTTGAATGTTTGGATAAACTGGTGAAATCTGGGGTTTGTAAACCGTTCAGAAAGATAACGTATAAAATTAGTGACACTAGAAGGGCAAACATCGAATACTGCTACCTGATTATATTAGAGCTCAAAGCAAAATTGTATGATGGGGAAGACCGACCTCGCGGATTGTAGAAATTAATAAAGACAATCCTAGAACTACAGCAAAAAGAACTGGAAGGAAAAAAATCATTTGCAAAGGTAACGGAGACATTCCAGACGGACAATGGAGCATCTACTGCCTCAGCAGAGACCGGAAACGGCTCAGTCAGAGATTTGTCGTTAATGTAATGCTTTGCGACGGGGACGATACTGGTAGTATTGAAGATACCAAGGATCATTTCCAGAGACTGTTCGGCAAACAGTAATCAGTAAGTTCGCTACAAACCTGCACAACTTACCTCACCAATGAAAATGTAATTGTATTGATAGAGCCCCTATATTAAGAACAAATTGAAGACATTACAAAACACCTGTCACGAAATAGGAGTCCGGGCATAGACATCATACGAAGCCTTCTGGTTGGTTATGAAAATGGAATTCACGGAGCTCATGACAGAAAAACAAAGAGAAGGTACAATATATTCAGAAAACGAGCCAGGCTATAGTCCATGTACCCAAAACTTCGAAACCAAGAAGAATAACAGATTACTGGCCAAAACCTTTGTTACGAACAGACTAAAAAGTAATGGCGCACACAATATCCGCAAGGCGAAAAGAGACTCTTCCAGAGATAATCGGGCCTCGTCAAACGTGCAGTGTATCCAACAGGATTATCATAGACAGAATTTATACTGTGAGTGGCAGAACCTTGCTCTCATAGATGTACCAAAACGGCGCTATAGGATTACTGAACATGGACATAGAAAATGAAATTGCCAAATTCAGTCATCAGTATCCCAGGAATGTGTTGGAACACTATAATTTCCTACAGGCCGCAATAGGTCTGCTAATACCATACCGGACTCCAATGGCCTACAAAATAAAAATGAACGGTCGCTTCACAGGTGAGTTCTCAATCCAGCGCTCAGTTCGTCAGGGACCCCCGTTATCCATTATGTTATTCACAATGTCTTTGGAACCGGTGATCCACTCAGTCACCAACCAAACATCTGGACTACACATGGGTCTAAAAGGTTCACTGTTAATGCTTCTGCCGACTATATAACAATTTGAATCACACAGCATCAAGACAGTAGGAAGACATTACAAATAATGACTAACTATAAGGTAGCAGCAGGAGCAACAATAAACAACAATGAAAGCCGACTCCTCTGGTCGAAGGAACATTCACAATTCACGCCACACCTCTACACAGAATGTGACGAAACTGAAGTGTTCGGCTTTAAAGTGAAGAAGAACAAGAAGCAAATGGTTGACGTTAATTCAAAGCCAATGGTGGAGAAGGTAAGACGCACCTTAATAGCGAACAGCACTAGGAACTTCAGTCTTATTCGCAGGATATAGTATATCAATATGCTGGTAATATCAAAAAATATGGTATACATCTCAACTGACACTCATTGAGTGAAAATATGTAGCTTCAATACGTTATGACTTCCTTTGCACGCTAAGTAATTCTTTTGTGGGCACATGAGCGTGGAAAAAATGCTGTTTATGAACAGATAATTCAGATATTGATTTATTTTGCATCTAATATTAGATAGTAAAAATAATACATAGGTTTTTGACTGAAGTTGCAGTGTCAGTTGCTAACAGTAGTTTTTAATGTAGAAATATATACAGACGCAAAAGATTTATACATCTGCCACTCTTGAATACACTGTCTACTAAGAAGATGTCGATCTCAGGCTATTATGAAAGTTTAACAATGTTGTTCAACTGGCTAACACACAAAATGGTCTCAGTGCATGTATATTCGAGCTTACTGCTGCACGACCTCCGGAGAGGGGATGCTTACTTCTCAGCGGCGATATCGTTCGTGGCAGCGCCTTCGTCCCGTTGGGGATGCTGGCTGGCGGTTCGCGTATTTGAAAGAGCGCCTACCGGATAGCGGCTGGTACCGCACGGTAGAGAAGTATGTAAGTATGTAGGACAATTCATCTGGAAAGGGATGTTATACATTGTAACCAGAAACCAATTAACAAAACCGTCAAATGAAAGTGGAATAGGTTTAATAGATTGTGAGAAAATAAAGAGGCAACACTCATAGTTAAAAATCTTGTACAATCCATGAAATGACCAACAAGTCTGTAGGATTTATTCAAAGCCGCATGGAGACTTAACGCAAGAAGTAGAGCTCAATAATAGACACGCAGTTATGTATGTTATTGGCACTCCTAAAACGTTTCGACTTCAAAATTTAAAAAAAATTAAAAATAAAAGAAACACTTCGCTACGAAAAGGATTATGGTATAATCATAGAAGGATGCAGTACACATCATAGTCAGCGAAATAAAATATAAGATATTAACTGGAGGCTAGTGTGGTCTAACTTTCCGGATGCGACTGCGAGTTCAGCGCTGTGCCCGGCCGCTTATGTGGACATGGTGGCTTGACTGACACAGCTCTGCACAGAACAAGCTTTTGAGATATAAGCTTAAAGAAGTGGATTAAACTTAAATTTATATTTAAGCGGAGTATGAGTTAGCGTACGAGAGGGTGGAGAAGGCGAACGGTGGGTTAGGTTCGGGGCGGGGGTAGGCCACGTTAGGTTAGGTCAGGAGCGGTAGTGGGTTAGGTCAGGAGTGGTATTGGGTTAGGTCAGGTGTGGTATTGGGTTAGGTCAGGAGTGGTGTTGAGTTAGACAACGGTAGGTTAAGGCTCGACAACAACAACTGAAGTTAACACCAAAAAGGTGATCTACACGGGTATTAAAACTTTCTCGGCTTCAAAGACGAGAAATATCTCCTGGTTAGGCTACACATTCCTACATGAACTACGTTATCAACGTTGGAGGTGAATCTGCAACTGAAATCAGACTGTACTTCAAACCACGATAGAGACAAAATAGCATTAACTAGTAAAAGGGGAAATTAGGTCCTTTCACACACCTTTTACGAAAATAAGGATTTTTTTAAGAAGGAAAACACAAAAAAATTACTTTTCAGAAGAGGTTCAGAATTAAGTTAGAACTGTACCTTAGTTGCATCATTTCAGATGAAATGAGAACATAATTTTAATTCTTCTAAAATGCCAAAAATTAAATAATTACATGCACTTAAGGATAAGAAGGATTTTGTTTTAAGAAGAAACACGAACAGATTGTTACTTATGAAGAAGAAAATTTAGTTAATTAACCCTCGAATACTGAAGGGGAAATATATTACATTATTAAGAAACCATCGAAAATTTTACTAATCCACATTTTATTTAAAGATATCATAATTCATTGTTTATGTGCTATTTAATTACAGTTATAAGGTCTCCGGTGATGTGTCACATACAAAGTTAAGTACAAGGTGTCCTGTTTTCACGCCCTACACTGCGGGTACTAGTTTGGTGGAAACCGTTGATTGGAACCAAAAGCAATCGTAAATTTTTCGATTGTTTGGTAATCTGAGATTAAGAAAACTGAATACAGCTAGAGGAAACTAACCGCTGAAGGTATAATTTCGAGAGTGCAAGGCCGGGCTGTAGTGGCCGATGGAGACCCGACAAGAAATAGCTATGCATGTTAAGGCATCGCTTCGGGAACGGGGAGGTACGCGTCCCCGAATCTAATCTGTCCCTCGGCTTATTAACGAAGAGGTTCGGTGTGTCGTCCACCCTGGATGTCCTTTTTACGCGGTTTCCCACATCCCAATAGGTCAATTCAAGGCTAGTGTCGAAGTCCCGCATCAGTTACAAGACTCGCAAACACTTAAAAAACCGCAGTTCACTTTCACATGGCTAACAATACAGCTTGAGTCACAGGGCATAACGGGGTGGCGACAGGAAGGTCAACGACGCACCCTTTATAGTAACCACACAAAACCCGTAATTTACAGTGCCAATCCTGCGCCGTTGCAGGACAAAGACACAAACAGAAGTGACTGAGAGCTAGCATGCGACTCGACCATGCTGTTAGGTGCTCCCTAACGTTTCATTGTTTATAATATATATAAAACCTATGCTTGGGCGAGTAAATTGGCAGTAATAGTTCCAAAAATATACGTACCTAAATAATAAATAATTTCCAATTTGTAATACGGAATAAACAGTTAAAAAATCATTTCGCTGTTTCAGAGAAAAGAATAATGAAAACTATCTGCACCTGTGAAGAGAATATATGACACATGTGGTTGCATTAAATGTGGCAGTAATGAAAAGCAAGGAAACGATGATCTTGAAGGATGACTTACGTTGCGCTGTCACCGGCACCGAAGAGCGTATGAAAACAATAGAAAGAAACTACTCCAACCGCCTAATTGACCAAGGAGTTATCACTCAGATGGACTGAAAGTGGAAAGCGTGAGTGGAATGACCACATAAAGCATATAGCAGGAGAATCAGAGGCCAGGATGAGATTCACAGGGATAATCTTAATGAAACGTAATTAACTCACTGTAGAAGTGTCTCAAAAAACACTTGTAAGATTTTTGTGTATTGCTGAGCAGCCTGGGAGCCTTACAGAGTTGGTTTAACAGAAGATGTAGAGAAGATCCAACAAAAAGTGGCACCGAGACGTATAGTTGTCGCGACTACGTTACGGGGACGCTCGACCAACTGCAAGCAGATGCTAAGAGAGAGGCGTCGTGCCACATGTTACGGAAACGTTTGCTATTCTAATTCTCAGAACGAACACTCCTCTAAGAGACGCGTAATATATTACTTCCTCCCACAGGCCTCTCGCCAAATGTTCACCAACAAAAATCAGAGTAAATTAGAGTTGATAAGGAGGTTTGCCAACATTAATTCCTCGTATACGTCGTTTCCGGTTAATACAGGGAAGCCAGTAGCAGATACCGATGCCAAAAGGCCACCCTGCCACACACCTTAATGTAGATTGCGGAATACAGAGTACTTCTTGAATTAATGAAAAAGACGTGTAAAATAGTTAATGTTATTTGTTTGAACGAAAATTAAATATCATTCAGTCAGCCCTGAGCTTAACACCATGCAGACAGCTCATTTACATATAAAGTATAAAGGTACTGATTCCCCCCCCCCCCTCCCTCCACACACACACACACACACACACACACACACACACACACACACATTGTAGACAGAGCATACAAAAAATCATACATAGTTACAGGTCTGCAATGAAGTATAAACCCTCTGAATTAAAATGTTTCAGAACAGTTTCACACAGTCCATGATTGTGATATGTTAGCCTTAGATGCGGAGCCTGTGGCCACACTGAATCTGTACGTCGCGTTGAAAAGTCTGTGAACTGGTGTTGCTAACAAAGTCATCACGCAGATTCGTAACAAATGGCCACGTTTCCCATATTTTGAAAGGTTGTAGAACTTGCATGTAGTCAGAGATACCCAGCGAATAGATATTCTGTATCCTCTTCTTAGTTACAAGAACAGAAAGGAGTGTGTACGAAGTAATTTTACATTTACAATTACATTTACGTTTAGATTTATACTCCGCAAGCCACCTAACGGTGTGTGGCGGAGGGCACTTTACGTGCCACTGTCATTACCTCTGTTTCCTGTTCCAGTCTCGTATGGTTCGCGGGAAGAACGTCTGTCTGAAAGCCTCCGTGCGCGCTCTAATCTCTCTAATTTTACATTCGTCATCTCCTCTGGAGGTATAAGTAGGGGCAAGCAATATATTCGATACCTCATCCAGAAACGCACCTTCTCGAAACCTGGCGAGCAAGCTATAGCGCGATGCAGAGAGCCTCTCTTGCAGAGTTTGCCGCTTGAGTTTGTTAAACATCTCCGTAACGCTATAACGGTTACCAAATAACCCTGTGATGAAACGCGCCGCTCTTCTTTGGATCTTCCCTATCTCCTCCGTCAACCCGATCTGGTACGGATCCCACACTGATGAGCACAATACTCAAGTATAGGTCGAACGAGTGTTTTGTAAGCCACCTCCTTTGTTGATGGACTACATTTTCTAAGGACTCTCCCAATGAATCTCAACCTGGTACCCGCCTTACCAACAATTAATTTTATATGATCATTCCATGTCAAATCGTTCCGCACGCATACTCCCAGATATTTTACAGAAGTAACTGCTACCAGTGTTTGTTCCGCTATCATATAATCATACAATCAAGGATCCTTCTTTCTATGTATTCGCAATACATTACATTTGTCTATGTTAGGGGTCAGTTGCCACTCCCTGTACCAAGTGCCTATCCGCTGCAGATCTTCCTGCATTTCGCTACAATTTTCTAATGCTGCTACTTCTCTTAATACTACAGCATCATCCGCGAAAAGCCGCATGGAACTTCCGACACTATCTACTAGGTCATTTATATATATTGTGAAAAGCAATGGTCCCATAACACTCCCCTGTGGCACACCAGAGGTTACTTTAACGTCTGTAGACGTCTCTCCATTGATAACAACATGCTGTGTTCTGTTTGCTAAAAACTCTTCAATCCAGCCACACAGCTGGTCTGATATTCCGTAGGCTCTTATTTTGTTTATCAGGCGACAGTGCGGAACTGTATCGAACGCCTTCCGGAAGTCAAGAAAAATAGCATCTACCTGGGAACCTGTATCTAACATTTTCTGGGTCTCATGCACAAATAAAACCAGTTGGGTCTCACACGATCGCTGTTTCCGGAATCCATGTTGATTCCTACAGAGTAGATTCTAGGTTTCCAAAAACGACATGATACTCGAGCAAAAAACATGTTCTAAAATTCTACAACAGATCGACGTCAGAGATATAGGTCTACAGTTTTGCACATCTGCTCGACTACCCTTCTTGAAGACTGGGACTACCTGTGCTCTTTTCCAATCATTTGGAACCTTCCGTTCCTCTAGAGACTTGCGGTACACGGCTGTTAGAAGGGGGGCAATGACTGTGAAGACATTCATTGAAAATTCGTGGTTAAAGTTGAGTTTCCGTGTTATAGATAGACGAGAGGTCAAGACATTGGATATGTATAGGATTAGCTTTCAGGGTATGTACAGAGACTTGTTAATGATCAAAAGCACGGAGAAAAGTTGGGCGAGACGCCTGTCATCAGTGCAAGAAGGTAGCGCAAACGGATCTCACATCTTCTAACTTCCATATATTTGGCATTATGAAGAATGCACTAAACGGGAAGCAGCACATGCGTGATGAGGAAATTACTATACATTTCTTATACATACTACGAACAATTTACAAGAAATTCACACATTATAGAATAATTTGTCCTCTATAAATTTATAATATTACAATGCTACTTTATAAAATAAAATACGTGGAACATTATATGCAATATAATAAAATATTATACAGTCTTAGCTTCATATCTCATTCTTCCATAAGTCCACATATGCCCTCGTTGTTTCGATGCACGCTATCATGTCTCGAGCCGTGCACGCTCTTGGATGGTTTACTAGCTGAGACTGAACCTGGTGGTTCATGGTGTGGATGTTCTCACACGGACACAAAGCACTTTCACTAATTACCCGCCTGTGCAGATTTTTGTTACATCAACCCATTCCTCAACGCAGCCTGTTCAGGGTTTTCCATCTCTCGCACTCAAGTTCTGCACCTAGTGGCAGCATTTCCACAGCATCATGGGCACATTCTTGTTGTTCCTGCCACGGTCTTTTTGCAGACGTTTTTCGTGGATTTGTGAGTGGTTCGTTTGAGTGGAGAAAATTACTTCTTGACTTAAGGCGTTTTGGTACCATTTGTTATCCATGTAGCGGATGACGTTGATCTTGAACCGCTTCGTTAAATTTTGCTCTGTACTGAGCGTCGCAAATCTGGAGAAGCAATTCCTGATAAGGAGTGTACGTGTTCTACTCTTGGTGGCTTAAGAAATCCAGTAGTATGTCTACACGTCTGTTTCAGTACAGTGTCCAGTTTGTTTGTGAGGCATGACCGCTTCCAGACAGGACTTGCAAACTCAACAGCAGAGTAACAGAGTGCTATTGCGGTGGTGCTTAAGACTTTTGGATTAGCTCTGATGTTGTTAGTGTGCCAAGTAAGTCATTCTGTGATAGGACTTTTGCCTTGCTCATCTCAATGTGCATCTTGAATGATAATGTCCTCCCAAGTACACTAGGAAACGGGAGTGTGTTAATCTTGTGTCATTCCACCAAACATTCAGTTCTAGCTTCGCCTCTCTGTTGTTAAGATGGAATAGGCAAATATGGGTCTTACTTGGATTGGGTTTCAGCTGATTTTTATTGCACTAGTTGATGTGATTTTCCAGGTCCTTCGCTAGCAGTTCCTCAATATCCTTTTAGTTTGATGCCTGCTATTGCCCTATCATCGGCATAAATGAAAGATCTAGACCGGGGACTAATAGGTTGGCCATTTGTATAAATATTGAATAACATCGGGGCAAGAACACTGCCTGGGGAAACCCATTTAACCCATTTTTTTATCTTCATCTGCTCTTGTTACCCTGGAAATATCTTCTGTTAAATAGAACTGATTTGAGTACAGCAATGAGATGAGGGCTTTTTGTTGTTTTTTGCACTTTCCCCAATGAGATTTGTGAGACTGATGGTGTCATATGCTGCCGTCAAATCTATAAACAGCACCCCTGTAGCTAGTCCTTCATTAAACGCATCAATATACTGGGTCAGGCTGAGAGCTTGACTGGTACAAGATTTGCCAGGCCGAAATCCTGCTTTCTCTTTTATTAGGATGCCCTCAGTCACCTCTTTGAATCTGTTTAGTATCAGTTACTGTTGCAGAAGAACGTTGCCTACGGCGTCGGCCGGTACAGTGGAATCATGCAGGCGTACATGCCTTCCCAGTAACGTGGCGCAAGGCCGTCGCATTGGATGAAGATTTTGTTGGAAACTAGCTTTTTGTAGACAGAAGAGTGGGGAATAATATGGTGTGTTGGAATCGTCAAGAAAACAAATCTGCTTTCAGAGAAAAAGTATTGCATAACCTACTGAACGCCCTTCGCAAATTTGAAGCCCATAATTTGAAGCTCCCAAGAGCGACGACATATATCCTGATGAAGTGGAGTACAGTTACAAGAAAACAGCAGGGTAGTGCGGCAAGAGCCGCCCATGTGCACAGAGGGCCGGGGTTAGCGGCTCGGCAGCGCGCCTTCTCCATGGATATGCATGCGGCCACCCCCACACCATACGCCGGGCCTCAGTCCGCGGTGGCCCATTGCGTGGCGAGCCGACTGTAGCATTATGCGGGCAGTGCTGCGAGGCGGCCGGCGTTTAACATGCAGTAGCCAGAGCTAACAACACCCCCGCCTCGAACAATGACCGCCTGTTCTCAAATGAACTGGCCCGCCCTACCTACAGACGCGCGCTGCGGCCCAAGTTACGCGGCAATGAATTATTAATCTTTCTATGCTCCTTCCTCCCTCTTCCCTTGTCCTACTATGTGAGCAATGAATATTCAGTGTTTGCGGCTACCGTTTCGTTCCTTTTTTTTTTAAGAAAAAATATGTTTATTGTCGTGGGAGATGACAGGGTTGCTTACTTGCTTGTAACACTTCTGCCTTCACGTTTTTACTTTCTTTCCATTATTTATCATTTTGTTCCCCTGACTCCACCTGTCTGTTTCGCCCTAATATCATTTCAGGTATTAGTATGGCTTTAAAATTCCAAATAAAACAAATTTTTTTTTGAGTCATCGGTCTTGTGACCAGTTTGATGCGGCCGCCACAGATTTCCCTCCTTCGCTATCCGTCTTCAATTCAGTTTATCTCTTCCACCATATGTTCCACTTATTTGTACGCTGCATGCAGATCTCTGTTTTCTCTTACAGTTCTTACCCTCTATGGCTCGCTCTAATTACCATAGACCTTCATTCCTGAAGTCGTAGCACATGACCTGTTAGCCTGTCCCTTCTCCTTGCCAGTGTTATCTATATGTTCCTTCTTTTGCCGATTCTCCTCATTCGACCTAGCTTTCAACATGTTTCTATAGTACTACATCTGAAACAGATTCTCCTCTGTTCCAGTTTTACCACCTCTATAATCCACTACCATTCAGTGCTCTACTCCAAACGTACTGTCTCATAAATTTCTTCTACAAATTAAGGGCTGTGTTTGATGTCAGTAGACTTCTGTTGACCAGGAATGCGCTCTTTGCCTGTGCTAGTCTGCCTGTTTGTATTCCTTGCTTCGTCACTCATGGGTAATTTTGCTCCGAGAGTAGTAGGGATCCTTAACTTCGTCTACTTTGTGACCATCAATTTTGTACTCACATTTCTGCTACGTCTCATTACTTTCGGCTTTCTTCAGTTTACTTCCAATCCGTACTCTGTACCCATTACACTTTTCATTCTATTCAACACATTCTCTAAATCTACTTCACCTTCACTGAAGGTCGTGATATAATTAACATATCTTACTCATCTCTTTTCACCTTGAACTTTAATCCTATTCTTCAGTCTTTCATTCCCATCGTTGCCTCTTCGATATACAGACTGAATTATATGAGTGAATGTGTTGCCTTCTTACACCCTTCTCAATCCGAGGTCATGGCTCCTGGGTTTCCAGGCTGATTGTTCCCTCTTTGTTCTATTATGTATTATGTATTACCCGTCTTAATCTTCCGAACATTTTGAACCATTTTACGTTGCCGAACACGCTTTCTGCGTCAACAATTCCTGTGAGCTTGGCTTGAGTTTTCTTCAGTCTTATTTCAATCATCAAGTGCAACACTATAACTCCTTCTCTCGATGCCTTTACCTTTTCTAAAGTCAAATTGATCGTCATCTAAAAGATCCCCAATTTCATCTCCATTCTTCCTGATACTGGGTGACACAGGAAAACGGGAACATTTACAGAATCCAATACAACTAGAACTGATGAAGGAAAGAAATTGCATTCATAGTACTTGAAAGCTTACAACTTTCCCATTTACGAAACAGTGATGGAATTTATCATTTTTTCTTTAAATTACGTCTTTAAGCGGTGGCCTCCTGTACAAATAGATTCGTGAAATGTTGAGATTCCTCACTGATTGCTTCAACATCTCAGCTGGGATACCGTGAATTGCATCCCGAATTCTCTGTTTTAACTCATTCAGAGTTCTTGGTCGAGTCGTGTAGACTTTGCTCTTGAGGTAGCCCCACGAGAAAAAAATCACAAACCGATAAATCTGGTTATCTAGGGGGCCAGGGAATGTTACCGAATCGTGAGATCAGACGGCTGCAAACAATTCTCGCACATATGCCATTGATTGACGTGCAGTGTGTCATGTCAATCCGTCCTGCTGAAACCAGGCTTCTTGAACTTTTGAAAAGTTGTTCAGCTGTAACGAAAGTTCGTAACATGTCCATATAACGATCCGGAATTGACAGTTATTGTGTTTCACTCTCCATTTGCCAAAAAAATACGGTCCGATAGCCCCATGCGATGAAACACCAGACCATACTCTCACTTTACTAGCGTGTAAAGGGCACTCATGAATGTAGTTACGATTTGTGTTGGCCCAGTAACGGTAGTTCTATTTATCCACATAACCTATGAGATGAAAATGTGCCTCTTCTGACATCCACAACTTGTTCACAAATTCATCGTCATTATTTATTTTTGTTGTCATTTGTTGACAGAATCCTAATCGTAACCGGTAATCGTAGTTCTTCAATCGTTGCACCATCTTTAGTTTGTACTGATGAAATTTTAAATCAAGATGAAGAATTCTGAAAACACTCTCTCGGGACATTCCAACCACTGCCGCTTGCTTACGAAATGAACGCCGTGGTCTCCGTAAGACAGACTCACGTACAACATCAATGTTCCCTGGAGAACGCACACTTCTTGACGTCGTGTTGGTTTCTTCTTGAGGGCAGATCCAGTCTCTTAAATGTTATTAGTTCAACATTTTATCGCGTGTTTCGACGAAACGGCATCATGACGTCCTAAATTATAAGAACGTCGGAACTAATGCTGCCCCGCTTCCAAAGTATCATTGTTTTTGTAAAACATTTTTATGGCCAGCGCAGTGATCCATAATTACTGAAATGGCTCACTGTTTACTCGCTACGTGTCACGAACCCACAGTGTTGCCACCTGCCCATGGCTGCCGCTACTCATTTCGAACATTCTCATTATTCTGTGTCACCATGTATTATTCTTGTCAGAACCTTTGATGCATGAGATTTTAATCTGATTGGGAGTGTGTTCTCGCACTCACCTGCTGTGCTTCCTTCAGATTTGTGTGGATGATGTTTTTTGGGGAGGTCTGATGTTATTTCGACCGTCTCATAGATTCTACCCACCAACATGAATTGTCGTTTGGATGTTACTTTCCCCATTAATTATAAAAATTCCGGCCATCTAGCCTTAGCTGCCCTGAACTTCCAATTTATTTCGTTCATAAGGGATTCATATCACTCTATTCTTGGTTATTGCACTTTATCTGACCAGGTCTTTCACAGCTCTTTTAAATTCTTTCTGTAAAACAGTATCCACTATATCTTTCATATCCACTCCGGTTTCGTCTTCCATAGCCTCATCACACTACTCTTACCTCTTATAGAGGTATGTTCTATTTGCTGTATCAGTCCTTTTAACTATCATTTCTCTTTTTCATATTTTCTCTTTTTTCCTACTGCCAATTAGCCTTAGCTACCCTGAACATCCAATTTATTTCGTTCATAAGGGATTCATATCTCTCTACTCCTGGTTATTGCACTTTTTATAGATGCCTACTTCTATTCAGCTGAACACCTTAACCTGGGAACTCAGTGCAATCCAATATCTGATTTCGGAATTTCTGTCCTACTATCATGAACTTCTGCTCCGATCTTGCCATGTCTTGAGATAGCTTGCAAATATATCAGCTCCTCTCGTGATTCTTGAACCGTGTATTCGCTATTACCGCCTGAGATGTACTGAGGAACTCAATTATTCTCCACTCTCGTTCCTACTGCCAAGCCCATATTCTCGGTCAACCATTTCTTCTATGTATTCCCCGGTAACCATGCTCCAATAATTATATACTGTACATTACACACATGAAAAAAAGTTTTGCATCTCCCCGGTTCTCAGAACTTCTGAAGATAGACGTTGACTTTGGATATAGTATCACAGACACAGTCCCTTTGACTACTGCCGGCCGAATTGGCCGAGCGGTTCTAGGCGCTACGGTCTGCAACCGCGCGACCGCTACGGTCGCAGGTTCGAATCCTGCCTCGGGCATGGATGTGCATGATGTCCTTAGGTTAGTTAGGTTTAAGTAGTTCTAACTTCTAAGGGACTGATGACCTCAGAAGTGAAGAGCACTTTGACTATTCAGTGATGTCATAAAACTCCTCCCAAAGATGTAAACAATCATGCATGAGCAGCGCCTATTAGACGGAGGGGGTCCGACAGTCGATCAGTTCCAGTTATTCCACTAGAAAGGAGGTACACGGCTCGTGTTGTCTGTAGTTCAGCCATGCCTGGACGGTCAATACCGCTGTTCGATCGCGGCCACATTGTTACTTTGTGCCAGGAAGGGCTCTCAACAAGGGAAGTGTCCAGGCGTCTCGGATTGAACCAAAGCGAAGTTGTTCGGACATGCAGAAGATACGAGAGAGACAGGAACTGTCGATGACACGGCTCGCTCAGGCCGCCCAAGGGCTACTACTTCAGTGGATGACAGCTACTTATGGATTATGACTCGGAGGAAACCTGACAACAATGCCACCATGTTGAATAATGCTTTTCGTGCAGTCACAGGACTTCGTGTTACGATCGATAGTGCAATGATATCAGCAGAATATTGGTGGGGGATTCGCCTTCATGGACGACAATTCGCGTCCCCATCGTACACATCTTGTGAATGACTTCCTTCAGGATAACAACATTGCTAGATTAGAGTGGTCAGCCTGTTCTCCAGACATGAACCCCATCGAATATCACCTGGATAGATTGAAAAATGCTGTTTGTGGACGACGTGACCCACAAATCACTGTGAGGGGTCTACGCCGAATCGACGTTGAGGAGCGGTACAATCTGGACCAACAGTGCCTTGGGTAGTATGACATGACGAATACAGGCATGCATCAATGCAAGCTGGCGTGCTACTGGGTATTAGAGTTAGTAGTGTGTACAGCAATCTTGACCACTACCTCTGAAGATCTCACTGTATGGTGGTACAACATGCAATGAGTGATTTTCATTAGCAATGAAAAGTGTGGAAGTGATGTTTATATTGATCTCTATTACAATTTGCTGTACAGGTTCCGGAACACTCGAAACCGAGGTGATGCAAAATGTTATTGATGTGTGTATATTTCCTTCTCCCACCACATATTGATTCATCCACTATGTAAGTTTTCTATCTCTTCGTCTTCTATTTGCGAGATATATTTCTGAACTGGACAAAGACCAGGTGTGTTGTCTACATTTTAATGTTGCCTTGGAAGATATTAGGAGAGATGCAGACCTGTTGAGTAGCTGTACGGCCTTGTATAAATAAATGTAGACATTCCCTTATGTCACTGACGAAGATAAAGTTGCAAGAACTGGGAAGTCAATGTAGGAGACATTAATTACCTTGGAGCAGAGCAGGCCACTATGACTATGTGACTGGATATGAATCAGCAGGAAACAAAATGGCGAAGAAGACAGGAAGAACATGCCAACCTCAATAAAATTGGTGAGAGAGTTGAAAAGGAAATTAATAGCAGCCGAAAGAGCCTATTTTTCATTGAAAACTATTTTCCTCGAGTCTCTTAACTGCTGTCATCAAATTATCCATTTATAAAACGCTTGAAACATCAATGCTTATGTATGTCTCAGGAGACCAGGTCACTAACATTGAAAGATATTCTGATGCTTCTCACAAAAAGTTACTTCGAAGTCTTTTTGGCCCGACGGGAAGAGCTTTCGTTCTCAACCTGAGTAGTTCATAAGAGTTGGATACATAAGTTATACTGTTAGAATAGCATTCCCTCTCAAGAACGAAAACACAGTTTTATCTTTACAGATAAAATGTGCGAAAAGTTCATTCCTTTTATTTAAATCTCTTTATTTTAAAATAAAACGAATAAACTTTTGGCTCCTTTAGTTCGCTATCACTACAGCTGTAAGATCTATAGCGAAACTCATGAAACGTAATATCTCTCCGCTACTAATGCATATTTTCCTAGCATGACAGGACTTAATTTTATATTCAAACTGGACTGTTTAAATGATTCGTTCCCTGGAACCGATTCATTCCGCTATCGATTCTCTGAGTTCGGTTATCAGATTGAACAGAAATGAAATTGTTTTAATGTGTATTGCATAGCACAGAGACTGATTACCGTAGCGTTACAGCCTGACATGTCCAATACATGCGATGTGATGAATGCGAGCCATTTAATCGGTGGCATGTTAGGCCGACAGGTAATCCGTAGAAGAACAGATATGTGGTCTGTAGGTGGAAAATACTTCTGTACCGCCAAATAACATGTAGTTAAGTATCCCACAGTATTGTGAAGACGAAGTTGTTCTCAGCATCGCCCAGCTCGAACATTGTCAGCCCAGAGGTCCAGTTACATTCGCAATACAACTCTATAGCAGGCTGTAAAGTACATTAAACATGAACTTTGAGTGTTCACCCGAGTTGCTGTTTCTGTTTTGTGCACAATATTTCGGCGACCGACCAGTCTCTTTCAGCTGTTGCGGGCTTTGTTGTTATGTGTTTTCCTTGCCTGGACTTGGAACTAGGACTGTTGAATCTTTTAAAAATATCGGAAATCCGATACATCGGCATTTTAAGAAATATCATTAACGGATCTCGATATATAGAAAAACGTATCGATAAATCGCCGGGTAAAATATCGGCGTATTGGCCTACAAAAACATCGACTACACATTGCAAATGTACTTCCGATTTTAGAGCTGTATATTTAAGTATTAATTTATTATTAGATATTCTGTACATCAACAAGCTAGCTGTCTGCTTAGCGCTCGTAGAGCAAGAATTGGAAAGAAAACAATGCACGTACACGCTTGGCGATAACCACTTTGCTAACAATGGTAACTGCATGTAAGTGGAAAAATAAAAGTTGTCCGTCCTTCGGTTTCATAATATATCGGGTTTCTCCGGAGCACTTCATGTCGATTTCTCTGGTTTTCATTTCTGACAACGCCAGCGACCTTGCAGTTATAGTATCAAAATTGTGTAGTTAAGCCAAACGTTGCTGTTACTGTTGATATCCAGATCGCCGACCTAGGTTAGCATTTCCCCTCACACCTCTCCGGCAACCACAAAGACCGACATTGTCGTTTAGATTTTTGTTCATAATTAACAGCAACTATTTTTGAAGTGTGCCACTGTGAAGAAATAGCACACTAGTTGTGTTAAAAAAAGTTTAGCGTATTTGGTGTATTACTTCTTTACATCGGAAATCTTGTTATTCCGTTCATGCCGTCATCCCTCAGAACAATCGGACTACTTCTTTGTGCCAGCTATACTTGCTTCACACATTCAAAGAGAAAGATTAGACTTAATGAAAGCTCGGCAAGAAGTAAGACTCCTCCACACAGTGAAACTCAAATTATGTTTACTACAATTTCAAAAGAAAAACTTCAAATATTTACCTAAAATTGTGAAAAATATAAGATTAAATAAAAATATCGCAGTCGACATTGCCATTTTGATATCGATAGATTGTGAGAAGAAGCAGCGCCAGTAGACATGTCGATACCTTTTTTGAAAAAAGCATTGCTGCATCGATATTTCCGTCAACAGAGCTTCTGTGAACTGCTGTTGGTATAGCGGCACTCCTCATAGCCAAGATAGACTATGGCGCTCGCTTCGCACATTGATCATTCATTTGACCGGTATTTTGTGAGATATAGTGATAATCCCTGCTTAAACTGGAAACTGCCGTCACGTTTATTGGTTTATGCGGCATCTCTGCTTCGTTAGATATTTAATTAGCATGTTACAGAAACTCGACGTTTGTGCGACTATACCAGTGTCGTATTTCATTTCATGATTACATTCGAGACAGTGCTCGGTGACAGATGATTTGCATGATTATCTTAATCGAGTGTGTCGCCGTGTTTCTTGATCTCTCCTCGACAGGTCTGCCCCACATAAGAGATACTATATTCGCATGGAATGTGGTACACACCCGGTTTTTGGAGATTTTTGTCGTCTTTAATATCACAAAGATTTTCTTAACTTTGTTGACGACAGTGAAATACTCTGGATCCCATGTTTCCGTGGCACAACGCAGACAAGCGATTCTTGGCTTCTGTTACTGTGTCTCATTCTGAATTTTTTACTTGGGATTGTATATTTCGAGTGTAACGTTCAGTCAGTGTTAGCACTCAAAAACACAACATGAATCGGTAACACCGACAAAACCTGAAAGACTACAGCATAGCAAAATTTACTGTTCGTGACATCATTACTAAATCAAGTACCAGGTCGCACGAGGCCCGGGAATATGAAATCCCTAATCAGGTTTCATTAAAAAGGAAGAAGTAACCTATAGTTGATTAGAGGTGATTTTTATTAATGGTGTCGTTAGGTATACTACAGTCTGAATGAATATTTTGAAAGAAAAAAAGATAAAAACGAGAAGGAGGAGGCAATCCTTGTTTGAACGTAAAAAACGTTAGTAAAATGTACACAGAAAAGTAAAAAGAATGACTCAAATGACTGTAAGCACTATGGAACTTAACATCTGAGGTCATCAGTCCCATAGACGTAGAACTACTTAAACCTAACTAACCTAAGGACAACACTCACATCCACTCCCGAGGCAGGATTCGAACATGCAACCATAGCAGCGGCGCGGTTCGATATTGAAGCGCCTAGAACCGCTCGGCCACAGCTGCCGGCTCAGAAAAGTCTGTCTGTACACCAATCGCCATGGATATAGCATGTAAAGTCTTGAGCTGATAGAGGTGCAATAAGAACACACCGTAAGTAAACAAATGTAAGCGTAGTCTTTCGCCGCCGTTGTCACTGTAAATACAGTTTTTCAAGGTATGTGACAGCATTGTCAGAATGTATAATTCTTTGACGTTTCGACCACTGTTGCAGACGGCCTTGGTGAGGAAGGTCATCTGCAGCACAGGCCTAAACGTCGGAGAATTTGGAATATTGACAATGCCATCAAATATCTTGAAGAATTTTATTGAGAGTAGAAAACAGTTTTATTAGGGAATACATAAACAAAAAGCTTCTTGGAGACAAGTTGATCATAACATTTTCTGAAGGTTCGTAATATGCTTCGAATTTATACAAGGCTGAACTTGGACTGACAGGTGCAGTTAATAATTCAAGCCTGAGATTCACTTAATAATGGAACAGTATAAAGCGAGGTAAAGTTGGTCACAGACACCAAAAGTGTTTTCCAACCCCGATGTAGAGACCACACACCAGTTGTGTTAGTTCCAAGACCCTTGTGCCACCCTCTGTCGCATGGAGTCACAGTGTTGGAAGTTTCCCAGAGTCTCGATGGAAGTCTGCTGGGACTATCTCTGTACTGGCCTGAATAGCCAGGCAGCGCACCAGTACTAGAGGAACTTTTACAATCACGGAGCACGCAGAGTAAACAGGTCCACGGGGCGAGTGACCTCTAGCGGCATTCATGCTGCCGCCAGCTGGCGCAGTCAGCGTGCATCTGCTGATGTAGCCCCTTCCAGTTTAGGCTGCTTACACAGCACAGATGTGTGGGGAGTTGCTGGTCTATAGGGCGAATGCCCCTTCACGCTCTCCTCAATGCAAAGTGGGGACAAAGAGCTGTAACAAGTAATTCTATTTGTATATGACCTGGGACTTACAGCAGAATACTGAATTGCCAGTTTAATGCAGGAAGTGTTTAAGACTCCCTCAATCTTCCAGAAGTAGTACAAGTGTGATATAATGAGTGTTGCTGCACACAGAGACATATGCTTGAAGGACAAATGAAACAAAGAGCACTATGAAATCACATCATTTCATCTTTACAAAAAATTTACATTAGACTGTGTGCATACCTTCGACCCTTCAGACCACTCGAAGGATATTGTTTCTTTTCAATTACTTGTGATTTTGGATAAATTTTCCATCATAAATATCTTGATCCACATCTCTCTATCCCCCTTGCTGACAATTTCAGTTCTGGGAAGTTATGCAAATGTCAGTATTTTATCCCATTCCAAAGTGAGAATAGGATGAACCATCAGAGAAGCTGAGTTAACATGAGAATTTGAGCAAGCAACCCACACTCCCCTGTCGGCTCATGAAGTCACGTGCAGAAGCTCACGTTCAAAACTGAGAACATTAGGAGGTGACGCTACCTATCTTTTATACCCATCCCTGTTGCGATGCGAGCAATGTTTGACTATTCTGTGAGGTTATAAAAGATCGTACACTATCTCATGTTGGGGTTATAAATCAGCCATGTCCATCTTCAGAGGTAACTTACTGTCAATTACCTTAAGGGATTTAAAGAGACAGCGGAAAACTAGAATATTGAATGGCTGGACAGGAATTGGAGCTCAAATATTGTGACTTGTGAGTGCTATTGTGGAGTAATAATAATATAACAATTACTGAATCCCTGTATGAGATTTCTTGTTTCTTTACCACAAGTAATTTATTTTCTAAAGCTCAAGAGAAATGGTACTAGATATTAATCCAGTTACAAATAAGGAACCACTATCAGGAGATAAAAGGTCACTCTGCGTGTACATCTACATCGAAATTTACATACAAACACCCCAAACCACTTTGAAATGAGTAGCAGAGGACACTTACCATGTTAGCAGGTGTTACGTCTTCTTCCCGTTCCGTGCGCACATGAAGTCTCGGAAAAATGACGGCTAAAATGCCTCTGATCGTGCTCTGATTAGTTGGTATTGATAAACTTTAGAGAAGCGATGAGTAGCCGATTAGAAAAACTACAGAATCCTCAATGCTGTTTCTTGAGACTCTGTAAGTGAGCTCATAAGTATAATGAGCTATAAGCATTTTGATACTTATAGACTAAAAGATTATTGGAATTTGTATTTGGAAGACTTACGATCAAATGAAGGAGAACGGGTAGATAACATTCCATCGGAATTTCTAAAATCAGTGGTGGAAGTAGCAACAAGATGACTACTCAAGTTGGTATGTAGCAAGTATGAGACTGGCGATATACCATCAGAACTTCGGAAAAATATCATCCACACAATTCCAAAGATAGGTAGAGCCGACAAGTGTGAGAACTATCGCAAAGATAGCTTAACAGCCATGCATGCAAATTGCTGACAACCATATACAGAAAAATGGGAAAGAAAATTGAGGATCTGTTAGATCACTTTGGCTTTAGGAAAGGTGAAGGCACCAGAGAGGCATTTCTGACGCTGTTATTGATAATGGAAGCAAGACTGGAGAAAAATCAAGATACGTTGATAGGAATAGCACAGGCAATTAACACAACACATGCAACCAAGTTGCGAACAAGAACAATACAATGACTATAAATTTGGCTTTAGGAAAGGAAAAAGCACCAAGCAGGCAATTCTGAAGTTGCGATTGATAATCGAAGCAAGAATGAAGAAAAATCAAGACACATTCATAGGATTTGTCGACCTAAAAAAGCGTTCAACAATGTAAAATTCCGAAAATGTTCGAAATCCCGAGAAAAATAGAGATAAACTGTAGGAAATGACTGGTAGCATACAATTTCTACAAAACCAAGAGGGAACATTATGACCGGAAGACCAAGAACGTGCGCGCAGTCCGGAACCGTGCCACTGCTATGGTCGCAGGTTCGAATCCTGCATCGGGCATGGATGTGTGTGATGTCCTTAGGTTAGTTAGGTTTAAGTAATTCTAAGGGACTGATGACCACAGCAGTTGAGTCCCATAGTGGTCAGGGCCATTTGAACCATTTGAACCAAGAACGTGGTGCTCAGATTAAGAAGGACGTAAGGCTTGGGTGTAGTCTGTCACCCCTGCTGTTCAATATGATCATCGGAGAAACACTGAGAGAAATAAAAGAAAGGATTATGAGTGACCTTAAAGTACAGGGTGAAAGAATATCAATGATAAGATTCGCTGATGAAATTGCTGTCCTTAGTGAGAAGAATGACAGAATGTGTTGAATGAAATCAACAGTCTAATGAGTAGAATATGGATTGAGAGTAAAAAGAAGAAAGACGAAAGTAATGAGAAGTAACAGAGATGAGAACAGCGAGAAACTTGCCATTTGAATTGGTGATCACGGAGCCAATGTAGTTAAGGATTTCTGCTATCTAGGCAGAAAAATAATCCATGACCGTCGAAGCAAGGAAAACATAAAAAGTAGTCTAGCACTGGCAAAAAGGGCATTTCTGGTCGAGATAAGTCAACTAGCATCAAATATAGAACTTAGTTCGACGGAGAAATTTCCGAGAATGTACAACTGAAGTCCAGCATTGTGTGCTAGTGACACATGGACAGTGAAAAACCCGGAACAGAACAGAATCGAAGCCGTACAGATATGGGCTACATAAGAATGTACAAAATTATATGGAAAATTAAACGGAGTTAGGAGGTTCTTCACAGATTCGACGAGAAAAGAAACATATGGAGAATACTGACAAGAAGAAGGGACGGGATGGTAGGTCATCTGTTAAGACGTGAAGGAAAATCTTCCAAGGTTTTGAGACGAAAATGATGACACAGGAGAGGAAATCGTTACGGGTCGCGTCAAACCAGTCAGAATGATTAGTCAAAATCGCACGCTAACATGGTTTTTTTTCCTGTGCTAACCTCTTCATCTCAGAGTAGCACTTACAACGTACGTCCTCAATTATTTGCTTGACGTATTCCAATCTCTGTCTTCCTCTACAGTTTTTGCCCTCTACAGCTCCCTCTAGTACCATAGAAGTCATTCCCCCATGTCTTAGCAGATGTCCTATCATCCTGTCCCTTCTCCTTACAGTGTTTTCCACATATTCCTTTCATCTCCGATTCTGCGTAGAACCTCCTCATTCCTTGCCTTATCAGTCCACCTAATTTTCAACATTCGTCTATAGCACCACATCTCAGATGCTTCGATTCTCTTCTGTTCCGGTTTTCCCACAGTCCATGTTTCACTACCATACAATGCTGTACTCCAGACGTACATCCTCAGAAATTTCTTCCTCAAATTAAGGCCGGTATTTGATATTAGTAGACTTCTCTTGGCCAGAGATGCCTTTTTTGCCATAGCGAGTCTGCTTTTGTTGTCCTCCTTGCTCCGTCCGTCATTGGTTATTTCACTGCGTAGGTAGCAGAATTCCTTAACTTCATTGACTTCGTGACCATCAATCCTGATGTTAAGTTTCTCGCTGTTCTCATTTCTACTGCTTCTCATTACCTTTGTCTTTCTCCGATTTACTCTCAAACCATACTGTGTACTCATTAGACTGTTCATTCCGTTCAGCAGATCATTTAATTCTTCTTCACTTTCACTCAGGATAGCAATGTCATCAGCGAATCGTATCATTGATATCCTTTCACCTTGTATTTTAATTCCACTCCTGAACCTTTCTTTTATTTCCATCATTGCTTCCTCGATATACAGATTGAAGAGTCTGGGCGAAAGGCTACAGCCTTGTCTTACTCCCTTCTTAATACGAGCACTTCGTTCTTGATCGTCCACTCTTATAATTCCCTCTTGGTTGTTGTACATATTGTATATGATCCGTCTCTCCCTATAGCTTACCCCTACTTTTTTCAGAATCTTGAACAGCTTGCACCATTTTATATTGTCGAACGCTTTTTTCAGGTCGACAAATCCTATGAACGTGTCTTGAATTTTCTTTAGCCTTGCTTCCGTTCTTAGCCGTAACGTCAGAATTGCCTCTCTTGTGCCTTTACTTTTCCTAAAGGCAAACTGATCGTCACCTAGCGCATTATCAATTTTCTTTTCCATTCTTCTGTATATTATTCTTGCAAGCTGCTTCGATGCATGAGCTGTTAAGCTGATTGTGCGATAATTCTCGCACTTGTCAGCTCTTGCCGTCTTCGGAATTGTGTGGATCGTGCTTTTCCGAAAGTCAGATGGTATGTCGCCAGACTCATATATTCTACACTCCAACGCGAATAGTCGTTCTGTTGCCACTTCCCGTAATGATTTTAGAAATTCTGATGGAATGTTATCTATCCCTTCTGCCTTATTTGACCTTAAGTCCTCCAAAGCTCTTTTGAATTCCGATTCTAATACTGGATACCCTATCGCTTCTAAATCGACTCCTGTTTCTTCTTCTATCAAATCAGACAAATCTTCACCCTCATAGAGGTTTTCAATGCATTTTTTCCACCCATCTGCTCTCTCCTCTGCATTTAACAGTGGAATTCCCGTTGCACTCTTAATGTTACCACCGTTGCTTTTAATGTCACCAAATGTTGTTTTGACTTTCCTGTATGCTGAGTCTGTCCTTCCGACAATCATATCTTTTTCGATGTCTGCACATTTTTCCTGCAGCCATTTCGTCTTAGCTTCCCTGCACTTCCTATTTATTTCATTCCTCAGCGACTTGTATTTCTGTATTCCTCATTTTCCCGGAACATGTTTGTACGTCCTCCTTTCATCAATCAACTTAAGAATTTCTTCTGTTACCCATTGTTTCTTCGCAGCTACCTTCTTTGTGCCTATGTTTTCCTTCCCAACTTCTGTGACGGCCCTTTTTAGAGACGTCCATTCCTCTTCAACTGTATTGCCTACTGCGCTACTCCTTATTGCTGTATCTATAGTGTTAGAGAACTTCCAGCGTATCTCGTCATTCCTTAGAACTTCCGTATCCCACTTCTTTGCGTATTGCTTCTTCCTGACTAGTGTCTTGGACTTCAGCCCACTCTTCATCACTACTATATTGTGATCTGAGTCTATATCTGCTGCTGGTTACGCCTTACAATCCAGTATCTGATTTCGGAATCTCTGTCTGACCATGATGTAATCTAATTGAAATCTTCCCGTATCTCCCGGCCTTTTCCACGTATACTTCCTCCTCTTGTGATTCTTGAACAGGGTATTCGCTATTACTAGCTGAAACTTGTACAGAGCTCAATTAGTCTTTTTCCTCTTTCATTCCTTGTCCCAAGCCCATATTCTCCTGTAACTTTTTCTTCTACTCCTTCCCCTACAACTGCATTCCAGTCGCCCATGGCTAATAGATTTTCGTCCCCCCTTTACATACTGCATTACCCTTTCAATATCCCCATACATTTTCTCTATCTGTCCACCTTCAGCTTGCGACGTCGGCATGTATACCTGAAGTATCGTTGTCGGTGTTGGTCTGCTGTCGATTCTGATTAGAACAACCAGATCACTGAACTGTTCACAGTAACACACCCTCTGCCCTACCTTCCTATTTATATCGAATCCTACACCTGTTATACCATTTTCTGCTGCTGTTGATATTACCCGATACTCATCTGACCAGAAATCCTTGTCTTCCTTCCACTTCACTTCACTGACCCCTACTATATCTAGATTGAGCCTTTGCGTTTCCCTTTTCAGATTTTTTAGTTTCCCTACCACGTTCAAGCTTCTGACATTCCATGCCCCGACTCGTAGAACATTCTCCTTTCGTTGATTATTCAATCTTTTTCTCATGGTAACCTCCCCCTTGGCAGTCCCCTCCCGGAGATCCGAATGGGGCACTATTCCGGAATCTTTTGCCAATGGAGAGATCATCATGACACTTCTTCAACTACAGGCCACATGTCCTGTGGATACACGTTACGTGTCTTTAATGCAGTGGTTTCCATTGCCTTCTGCATCCTCATGTCGTTGATCATTGCTGAGTCTTCCGCCTTTAGGGGCAATTTCCCATCCCTAGGACAAGAGAATGCCCTGAACCTCTTTCCGCTCCTCCGCCCTCTTTGACAAGGCCGTTGCAGAATGAGGCTAACTTCTTATGCCGGAAGTCTTCTGCCACCAATGCTGATTATTTATCAAAATTTAGGTACTCGCGGTGATCGAACCCGGGACCGAGGACGTTTTGATTATGTATCAAAGACGCTACCCCTAGACCACGGGTACGTCCTACCGCTGGTTCTTGGGTAATAATGAATACACTGAGGAGGTATATTTGAAAAAGGCATGGAGACGTGGGGTGATAGCAATTAGTCAGAGAGAGACTCCAAAACTAGATACAGGTTTGTAAGGCATACCCAGGAGCCAAGAGTTCCCATCGGTAATTTGTAGGGGAAGGGAGGAGGGCTGCAGCAGGGAGCATGGAGTGCTTTTTGGAATTTGGAAGGTAAGTGGTGACATGTAAGAACCATAAAAAGTTTTCATTCAGACAGTGTTAAAAACCTGCGTAATGCAGACTTTTGAGCTAGGGAGGGGGACGATACATTTCTCTCGGGTATCGGCGCCCTTGCCACGTGTATATACGGACTCGTATCACAAGTATGACGAGTAAGGTGAGTTTTAAGAGAATTGTCCGGAAGAATCTACGTGGAACGAAGTTGCATGCTGAACTCCTGAAGAATGATGAGGTGCGTTTGAATTTAGCTGAGGCTGTAGATACTGTGATAATGAATACTGCAGTGAGGAGGCCGGCCAGAGTGGCCGAGCGGTTCCAGGCGTTTCTGTCTGGAACAGCGCGACCGTTACGGTCGCAGGTTCGAATCCTGCCTCGGGAATGGATGTGTGTGCTGTCCTTAGGTTAGTTAGGTTTAAGTAGTTCTAAGTTCTCGGGGACTTATGACCACAAATGCCTCTGAGCGCTATGGGACTTAACAGCTCAGGTCATCAGTCCCCTAGAACTTAGAACTACGTAAACCTAACTAACCTAAGGACATCACACACATGCATGCGCGAGGCAGGATTCGAACCTGCAACCTTAGCGGTCGCGCGGTTTCAGACTGAAGCGCCTAGAACCGCTGCCACCAGCGGCCGGCGAGAATAGAAGCTTTCGAAATGTGGTGCTACAGAAGAATGCTGAAGATTAAGTGGGTACATCACGTAACTAATGAGGTGATACTGAATAGAGTTGAGGAGAAGAGGAATTTGTGGCACAGTTTAAATAGAAGAAGGATTCGGTTGGTTGGACATGTTCTGAGTCATCAACGAATCACCAATTTGGTATTGGAGAGCAGTGTGGAGGGTAAAAATCATAGAGGGAGACCAAGAGATGAATACACTAACCAGATTCAGAAGGATGTTGGTGGCAGCAGTTACTTGGAGACGAAGAAGCTTCCACTGGATAGAGTAACATGGGGAGCTGCATCAAACCATTCTCTGGACTGAAGACAACAACAACAGCGACATTCCTTTCGAATTTTTAAAATCGTTAGGGCCGCGCTCTAACGCCATGTTACTTTAGTGGGTACAGTCTATGGGACTGGAACATACCCTCAGACTTTAGGAGATATATCATCCTCGCATTTTCAAAGGTAGCAAGGGCAAGTCAGCACCAGAATTATTGCACAACAGCTTAACAGTTCATGCATCCAAGTTGCTGACAACAATAATATACAAACGGATGGAGAAGAAAACGTAGTTCTTGATCATCTCTTAGGGAACGATCGTTTCGGCTTTAGGAAAGGTAAAGGCTCCATAGAGGCAGTTTTGACGTTGGGCTTAATAATGGAAGCAGGACTAAGAAAAATCAAGACCACTTCAATGGATTTGTCAGCAAATAAAAAGCGTTCGACATACTAAAATAATGCAACGTTTGAAACTATGGAAAAAATTGTTGTAATCTATAGGGAATTGCGGGTAATGCACAGGAACCAAGAGAAAACGTTATCAATGAAAGGCTAAGACCCAAGTTTTGCTGTTAAAAGGAGTAAGAGGCGGATACAATCTTTATCTCCTACTGTTAAGCTATACACCAAACAACCAATGTCTAATAATAAAAGATAGGTTCAGGAGTGGAATTAAAGTTCAGAGTCAACAATATCAATGATTCGCTGATGACATTGTTATCCTTAGTGAAACTGAAGAAGAATTACAGGATGCACTAAAATGGAAATGAGCGTTTGGCGTCATTGGCCGCGAGGCCCCTTACGGGGCAGGTCCGGCCGCCTTGGTTCAGGTCATATTACATTCGACGACACATTGGGCGACCTGCGAGCCGGATGGGGATGAAATGATGACGAAGACAACGCAACACCCAGTCCCTGAGAGGAGAAAATCCCCGACCCAGCCGGGAATCGAACGCGGGCCCTTGAGGACGGCAGTCCGTCACGCTGACCATTCAGATATCGGGGCGGACACAGGATGTACTGGAAGCTGTGGATTGAGAGTAATCTGAAGACGTAAATAATGAGGAGCAGGAGAAATGGCAGAGTGAGAAACTTAACATGAAAATTGGAAGACATAAAGTAAACTAAGTGGAGGAATTCTGCTACTTGGACGCAAAATAATGTTATGGACAAAGTAATGGGGCCATATAAAGCAGATTAGCACAGGCAAAGAGGGTATTCCAGGCGAAACGAAGTCTACTAGTATCAGACACTGGACTTGAGTAAGAAATTTGTGAGAATGTACGTCAGGAGCACAACACTATACGGTAATGAAACACCGACTACGAGCAAACCGCAAAAGAACAGAATTATGCGATTAACATCTGGTGTTAAAGACGGATGCCGAAAATCGGGTTGACTAATAAGATATGAAATGTTTTTCCTCGCAGAGTGGCCACGAAAAGAAACATGTATAAACAGTGACAAAATAGAAGGGATATGGTGATAGAACATGTGATAAGACATCAGGGAGTAAATTTTGAGATACTAAAGACAGACTTAGAGGGTAAAAATTGTAGGGGAAGACAGATAGGAATATATTCAACTAATGAAAAAGGACGATGGGTGTAAGGTTTACTCTTGTAGTGAAGTCGAAGTAGATACTCCTTGCGAATTGGTATTGGTGGAGGTTATACTTAACAGCCGAACTAAGTTAATAATTAGCTCCTTCTACCTACCCCCAGACTCCGATGATATAGTTGCTGAACAGTTCAGAGAAAATTTGAGTCTCGTAACAAATAAATACCCCACTCATACGGTTATAGTTGGTGGGGACTTCAACCTTCCCTCGATATGTTGACAAAAATACTTGTTCAAAGCCGGTGGTAGGCAGAAAACATCTTCCGAGATTGTCCTAAATGCTTTTTCCGAAAATTATTTCGAGCAGTTAGTCCACGAACCCACGCGAATTGTAAATGGTTGCGAAAGCAAACTTGACCTCTTAGCCACAAACAATCCAGAGCTGATAGAGAGCATCATGACTGATACAGGGATTAGTGACCACAAGGTCGTTGTAGCTAGGCTCAATACCGTTTCTTCCAAATCCACCAGAAACAAACGCAAAATAATTTTATTTAAAAAAAAGCGGATAAAGTGTCACTAGAATTTTTCCTGAGAGAGAATCTCCATTCCTTCCGAACTGACTATGCAAATGTAGACGAGATGTGGCTCAAATTCAGAGACATAGTAGCAACAGCAATTGAGAGATTCATATCTCATAAATTGGTAAGAGATGGAACTGATCGCCCATGGTACACAAATCAGGTCCGAGCGCTATTGAAGAGGCATCGGAAAAAGCATGCGAAGCTCAGAAGAACGCGAGATCCCGAAGATTGCCTAAAATTTACAGACGCGCGAAATTTGGCACGGACTTCAATGCGAGATGCCTTTAATAGGTTCCACAACGAAACATTGTCTCGAAATTTGGTAGAAAATCCGAAGAAATTCTGGTCGTATGTGAAGTACACAAGCGGCAAGACGCAGTCAATACCTTCGCTGCGCAGTGCCGATGGTAGTGTTACCGACGATTGTGCCGCTAAAGTGGAGTTATTGAACGCAGTTTTCCGAAATTCCTTCACCAGGGAAGACAAATGGAATATTCCAGAATTTGAAACACGAACAGCTGGTAGCATGAGTTTCTTAGAAGTAGATACCTTAGGGGTTGCGAAGCAACCAAATCGCTTGATACCGGCAAGTCTTCAGGTCCAGATTGTATACCGATTATGTTCCTTTCAGATTACGCTGATACAATAGCTCCCTGCTTAGCAATCATATACAACCGCTCGCTCACCGATAGATCTGCACCTACAGATTGGAAAATTGCGCAGGTCGCACCAGTGTTTAAGAAGGGTAGTATGAGTAATCCATCGAACAACAGACCTATATAATTGACGTCGGTTTGCAGTAGGGTTTTGGAGCATATACTGTATTCAAACATTATGAATAACCTCGAAGCGAACGATCCATTGATACGTAATCAGCATGGTTTCAGGAAACATCGTTCTTGTGCAACGCAGCTAGCTCTTTATTCGTATGAAGTAATGTGTGCTATCGACAGGGGATATCAAGTTGATTCCGTATTTCTAGATTTCCGGAAAGCTTTTGACACCGTTCCTCACAAGCGACTTCTAATCAATCTGCGGGCCTATGGGGTATCGTCTCAGTTGTGAGACTGGATTCGTGATTTCCTGTCAGGAAGGTCACAGTTGATAGTAATAGACGGCAAATCATCGAGTAAAACTGAAGTGATATCAGGTGTTCCCCAGGGAAGCGTCCTGGGACCTCTGCTGTTCCTGATCTATATAAATGACCTGGGTGACAATCTGAGCAGTGCTCTTAGGTTGTTCGCAGATGATGCTGTAATTTACCGTCTAGTAAGGTCATCCGAAGACCAGTATCAGTTCCAAAGCAATTTAGAAAAGATTGCTGTATGGTGTGGCAGGTGGCAGTTGACGCTAAATAACGATAAGTGTGAGGTGATCCACATGAGGTCCAAAATAAATCCGTTGGAATTCGATTACTCGATAAATAGTACAATTCTCAAGGCTGTCAATTCTACTAAGTACCTGGGTGTAAAAAATATGAACAACTTCAGTTTGAAAGATCACATAGATAATATTGTGGGGAAGGCGAGCCAAAGGTTGCGTTTTTTGGAAGGACACTTAGAAGATGCAACAAGTCCACTTACACTACACTCGTTCGTCCTCTGTTAGAATATTGCTGCGCGGTGTGGGATCCTTACCAGGTGGGATTGACGGAGGACATCGAAAGAGTGCAAAAAAAGAGCAGTTCGTTTTGTATTATCGCGTAATATAGGAGAGAGTGTGGCAGATATGATACGCGAGTTGCGAGGGAAGTCATTAAAGCAAAGACGTTTTTCGTCGCGGCGAGATCTATTTACGAAATTTCAGTCACCAACTTTCTCTTCCGAATGCGAAAGTATTTTGTTGAGCCCAACCTACATAGGTAGGAATGATCATCAAAATAAAATAAGAGAAATCAGAGCTCGAACAGAAAGGTTTAGGTGTTCGTTTTTCCCGCACGCTGTTCGGGAGTGGAATGGTAGGGAGATAGTATGATTGTAGTTCGATAAACCCTCTGCCAAGCACTTAAATGTGAATTGCACAGTAATCTTGTAGATGTAGATGTAGAAGCGGTTGGCACCCGAGAGGAAGTCGTTACAGGACTCATCAAACCAGAGTCAGGAAAAAAAAGTGAAAAAGCCTTTCCTGGGATAACTGGTGTCTATGGTCTGTCAGTTCAGGTTTTTCGCTATTTTCGTGACTTTTCTGTGCGTCAAATAAACCTTGATCATTCGTGCTGCCCTTTTTTTGTACACCTTCATTGCCCTCAGTTAGTCCTATTTGGTGTGGGTTCCTGTGATGGCACGCAAAAGGGATTCGTAGGTTCTCCTTTGCAGATTGACTCCATTTTCCCATATCCTCCTAATGAACCACTCAAAGTCTGCGAAGTGCCTTACCCATGACTGAGTAGATGTGATAACTCAATATGGAAGCCCTAGAACTTGCTACACCCAGGCAATTGTAGAAGTGGTCCTACTTCATTGTGACCCATTGATTTTGCCTTCATAAGATAGTACCATTTGTGAGGCGAAGGTGTTGACACTACTGAAGAATTAAAACAGGAAGCCAATATTAGCACCATTTGTAAATCTGATCGCGATCTGACTAGATACCTCAGCCTTCTGGGGTTGTGCTTCCTTATACCTAACCACATCATTTCCGACAATTTTGAGGAAACTGTTAATGTTGTCCGTCACGTCCGTGATGTACGACGTGAACAAGAGTCCTACTAAGCTTCCTTGGGGCGCGCCTGAAATTACTTGTGCTTCTGTCGATGACTGTCCATGCAGGATAACATGCTGCGTACTCCCTATCAAGAAGTCTTCAGACCAATTAAATATTTTGTCTGATACCACACACACTCATATGTTTGTCAGTAAATGTTGATGAGATACTGATTAAATGCTTTACGGTGTGGTGAGTATATGGTTAATGGGGTGGAGGGCTGGGATAATTTGACTGACACGGTCAAGCTAAATTTCCTTTGCCCAGATTTCGTAAAAACAGTAGAATGTGCTTTGAAGCTTCTGGAGCGTCTTCATCCTAGCAGCGAGGTAGTAACAGCAACGTGTCGAGCCAGCTCTAATAAACTTCCGTGGTAAGAACCAGCGGTGTATTCTGAAACACAGTCACGTATGTCACAGGCCCTTGATTGGCAGCGTCAGCAGCAGTCTGTTTTCTGGCTCTGCCGTAAAACGAGGCAGGGTAGTCAGGAACCAAAGACGCTGTCATTTACACAGCTTCGGTTATTGGACAAAGATTTTCTCTTCAGCCCAGAACTCACTGCTAAAGTTATGGAACTTCAGAATTCTAAACTGACTGAGGCATTTAAATCTGAATTTTTGGAAACTGAAATAAATTTATTGCTTTAAAATTAATTCGAAGTCTACGAATGATCTTGTAGTTTAAAAAAGAAATATACGGTTTGAGGACATAAAATAACATGACCCTCGAACGACTTTAATTACCTTGAACTTGTTACGGCTTGAAATATGACAAGCAAGCCTAATTAATAATTGGCCAAAACCTCATATATATATATATATATATATATATATATATATTACCAAAGTAATTCACTTTTGAGAACATAACACTGACCATTAACTTTATTCTAGAAGTACTAGGTCACTCAATGTCTCTGAGAATTGTCACACTACTGCTAGCGTATACTAAGGAACAAGAAAGTTGGATGTTTTTTACGTGTAGCCAGATCAAAAACCGTAAAGACAGCTATTACCGCGGTCACATTAGCCAACGCTATGGACATATACCAACGTCCTTTCACAGACATAGAATAGCTCTCCACAGCAACGACCAGCACAACATTCTGCTTACAGATGTCTTAACAGATTTCACCAACACACAAGTAATACTGACTTCAGCCTTCAATCAAGAGCACTCATCGTTCACGAAGCAGAGAAACACAAGCACGTCGGACTGAACTAAAGTCTCCAGAACAAGAGCGACCTAGAAGCGACTGCCTCGTAGCCATGTTAGCAAAACCACTACAGAGAAGGGGCAAACCGCTAAATTAGTGCTCAGGCGAATTAAGATAGAGATACGCTCCATACTAACGTCGCCGTGGAGTAACAAGTAATATATATCTTAGCTGTGGCGGCCCTGCACGGTGAGAACTACACTTCAGATAGTAGTTATATCGTTGTTTGAGTAGGGAAAGGTTTTACGCAGAACATCATTTTTCATAGTTGTAACAACACTAGCAATCCCATCGTTCACAAAAAAATAAAATAGAATGCAACTTTGTAACAGGAAGGCAAAGGCACACATAGCAGAAAACTTAATTAACAGTTAACTAAGCAACTGCGAAATGCCGAAACCTCATCAGAACGACATCCATAAATTTATCCGAATAGACATGATGCCTGAACCTGAGCGAGTATAAACCACGCAACCAAAGCATCGACTCGGATCGCAATTCAACAATGTAATATCAATAGCAGCTTACACTGGTAGCAACCAAGGTGAAATCTAAAACAACACCCACGACTGAGTTTCGCGATGTCACTGAAACATAGGCATGGGAGAAACCGACTGGTTAAAAGCGATACAGGTATTTCAGTTTCGAATAACCTTTATTTTTCGGTATTTGCTTGGTTTGGGTTCTCACAGATTTTTTTTTTTGTTTTGTACTGATAACTGAGTTAAAAACGGAAATATCAATTAGTCATAGAAGCAATGCCAAAATTTTTCGTTTTTAATCAAAGCTTTCTTTGAAAAAAGGTGTAACTTTTACTCGTAGAATTTGCTTTGGTTTGAAATAGTGCGTTATTGTAGAAAACAGGAAAACCTATCAGCGCTAAGTTGAGAGAAACGAGCAACAAACACAAAGCATAAGAATTGCTACAACACTCCTCAGATAATAATGTCCATGTTGCCGTGTGTCGTGGCTTGAGGTACTGTGTGTACGGGCAGTGTGCAAGACATGCGCCCATCCGGTCTATATGTTAGTTTCTCGCTGTCGTTGCCAGACATCATACGAAGAGCAGAATGGCACCAACCTTAGTATGGAAATATTTTTACCAAGATACGTAGCAATGATGTCAATAGTTCATTTACTTTGAAAGATTAAAGATTTGTTTGCCATTTCTACGAAATAGTAAAAGAGGATGCACATTATGATAACAGAGATAATTTGAAAACTGAACAATTCATTCGTAGTATACAATAAAAATAAAAAGTAGCTGATCTGCTACCTCTGTTTACATAATACGCCTTTATCTGTTTGTACTACATGAAAGTAGACAAATTCACACGAAAATCGGAGGTTTTTCCGTTTATCAGTGGTTCTTCGTATTGCCCAAATAGTGGCACGATTCGCTTTTGCAACATAATATTTGAGCAGTGTTTAAAAAAATTAAACCAAATTGGAGAATACTAGTAATCAAGTTTCGACAAAAGCATCGAACAGTGAACGGAGTAAGTTTTCTTTTTTTTGCCTATTTAATTTAATATTTTGATTCTTTGTATCTTGAAATTCACACGAAAATCGGAGGTTTTTCCGTTTATCAGTGGTTGTTCGTATTGCCCAAATAGTGGCACGATTCGCTTTTGCAACATAATATTTGAGCAGCGTTTAAAAAAATTAAACCAAATTGGAGAATACTAGTAATCAAGTTTCGACAAAAGCATCGAACAGTGAACGGAGTAAGTTTTCTTTTATTTGCCTATTTAATTTAATATTTTGATTCTTTGTATCTTGAAACTCAGTTAGTCAAAATAATTCAATGTTTGTTCTAATTACGTTTAGTACAGGAGATAATGGAATAAAAACACGGAGAATCGGTTATTTCAGAAACCGGTTACCTTCAGTGTTTTTAAAAGTTAGGTTAAACTGCCGCGGAAGGAAATTATATAACCGCAAACGGTTTGTTTTAGCGATAACCGCCATCCCTACGGCAATACCTACTTATCCACGTTGTCCAAAAACAGTAGCAATCTAACTGCTTATGTGGCATCCCAAATAGAAAGACCTATTGGTCCAAGGAAGCCGCCTCTACCACTTACTAAGGCAAAACTGACCCTGACCTGCAGGAGCTGAATCCCTTATCACACCACGCCACGAAGAGAGACTACCACGCTGGCTCAACGTACCACCTACGCTCGGAGCGCTGATCTGACGACACGTAACTGCGCCGTGTGAGAGCCGTATTACCACAGAAATAGCGCCGCATTCCGAAACTGCGGAGATTCAGACTGCCGAATAGATGAACAGCCGACACAATAAAAGTCAAGAAATACGGCATACACGAGCTTACCTTTCTCCATGGCATATGTCAACTGCGGTCGCTGCCACAGAAGGAGTCATTGTTGAGTAGCGACAGGGAGCGAGCACATGTGACTTGTTGTTCGGGTTAGCTGACGCACTTCCGAGTAGCAGTGACGGAGTTTTGTCCATGGCGTGGTGCGACTGCACGAAATAATACATGAAATTTGTTACGTCTACTAATACTGATTTGAAGCTGACACATGACTTCCAGTCCTAATTTTGAGGTGGGGTAGCCAATCATTCGGAGATGCCCTACATGACTGCCATAGCACTCTGCCTCTCTAAACATTTCTTCCATGCTCACTGAGCATGAGGATGGGGAAAGGGGGAAACAGCAAACGCGCCACATTTAAATGGCAATGGAGTCACACTGCAAACGACTTGATCATCAACACTTACTTGGGACTTTGTCCCACTTCAGGGCGAGATCTGACCTATGGATGATATGGAAATGTTAGTCTCAGAGGGTGGCCAGATGCCCATCACGTGAAGACGGAAGTAGTGTACACCAGCTGTCTGTATCTAGTGTAAGCCATGATTGTGCGAGCGTCTTCAAATGTCTGCGAGTCGTGGAACTGAGGTAGGACTTGGGGACCAGGGGACCAGACCGGTGTTCACTTAGTAGGATGTGAAAAACCGCCTAAAAACCACATGCAGGCTGGCCGGCACACCTGCCCTCTCCCTTAATCCGCCTGACGGATCCGATTCGAGGTCGGCACGCCGACCCGAGTCCAGGAAGCAGCGCATTACCGCTCTCGGATAATCAGGGGGGTCGCGCTACAAACCACTTGGTTTTACATTTCACATTTCTCAACAACGTAGATTACAAACAAAACAAATCTGCAGTATTGCTCCATTATTTTTGACGCACTGAAGATATAATGTAACATTTACCTAATGCGAACGGTTGGTATACGGACAATCACAGACAATATCATACGTTTTCCCACTCAGCTTGCCACGTAGTCGTGGCTTATTTAGTTTGATAATCGGGAAAACAACTTACGCTCTTGATCGAAATATTATAGAATTTTTGCATCCTCACTATGGAGATTCGGAACCTCTACTTGAGGAAAACGGTGTGGAAGTCTGTGTCGACTTGAATTCCCGCGCCGACTTGCTGTGGTACGGCGCCGGGGACGGTGCGACTGTGGCGCCGTCTGCTGGCAGCCGCTCCTTGCCGGCCACATCGCCACCTATCTACTGATCCAGCCGCCCGTCTGCTAGGGGCAATGAGTCGGCTCGCCTTCCTGCAGCACGCCGCTCGCAGCACCGTCGTGTTAACCTTTCGTTCGGTATCAGTGTCAGTGCCGCTGCCACTGAACTTTGTTCTTATAAGTGGGTAAGGAAGACTTCCTGCTGATATTGCAACCTGTCGGGACTGCTCAAAGACTCAGCCGATGTGTTTTATTGTACCGGTGCTTTTTCCTGCAAGCAACTTTGTTATTTTGGTAAATAGGCACGTAGCCCGGGCTACCTTGGGTATAGAACTTTTGTGACACTCTTGTCCATGAATGGAGTGTTAAATACACACAACAAAAAAGTTTTTCCATCACCGCAGTTCCCAGAACTCCAGACGTCGACTGTTTATTTCACAGTCACAGGCCCTTTGGCTGTCCAGAAATGTCACTAATCCCGTCCAAAGATATAAACAACCATGCATGAGCAGCGGATGTTACGGGGAGGGGGTGCGACAGCCGATTTGTTCCAGTCATTCCACCGGGAAGGAGGTACACAGCTCATGTTGTCTGTAACTCAACCATGCCGCGTTTGATGGCGACCGCATTGTTACTTCGTGCCAGGAAGTGCTCTCAACAAGGGAAGTGTCCAGGCGTCGATGTTCGGGCATGGAGGAGATACAGAGAGGCAGGAAATTTCGATGACATGCCTCGCTTAGGCCGTGCAAGGGCCACTACTGCAATGGATGACCGCTACCTATGGATTATGGCTTGGTGGAATGCTTTTCGTGCAGTCACAGAAAGCCGTTACAACTCAAACTGTGCGCAATAGGCTGCATGATGCGCAACTTCACTTCCGACTTCCATGACGAGGTCCATCTTTGCAACCACGACACCATGCAGCGCCGTACACATGGGTGCAACAACATGCCGAATGGACCGCTCAGGATTGGCATCACTTTCTCTTCACCGATGGGTGTCGCATAAGCCTTCAACCAGACTATCGTCGGAGACGTATTTGGAGGCAACTCGGTCAGGCTGAACGCCTTAGACACAATGTACAGCAAGTGCATCAAGGTGCAGGTTCTCTGCTGTTTTAGGGTGGAATTATGTGGGGCAGACGTACGCCGCTAGTGGACATGAATGGCACCGTAACGGCTGTACGATACGTGAATGCCATCCTCCGACCGATAGTGCAACCATATCAGCAGCATATCGGTGAACCATTCGTTTACATGAACGACAATGCGCGCCCCCGTCGTACACGTCTTGTGAATGACTTCCTTAGGGAAACCATTAATAAATGAAATGTGGATGAACCGCTATTCCCGAATGGAAAATGCGTTGCCTTAAAAGTTGCGTTAAAATACAGAAAGACTAAAGGAATTATTCGGTAGCGACAGGTCAATACATCGTAGCTTCCACTTACAATAGAGTGAGATAACTGCATCAGAAGAAAACTCTGAAAAACCGTATTCTCAACATTAACTTGAATTTATGCTTTCGTAATAATAGTTGGCCTTTCTCTTATCGTTAGTGCCAATGTATAACAAGGCTGGGTAATTTTGAATAGAAAAGTATATGTATTACATTTTTTTCTAAATAGTTATGCAATTTCATATAGAAGCAGTATTTAAGAAACTAAAATCTGTCGGATAAATGGCATTAATGCTCCTGTTAATTTATATTTCCATATTTTTCTTCTTCTTTTTATTTTTCAGTATCAATTATAGCAATGATCACTTCTGATAATACGTCTCTGAAACTTCATGTTTTTCATTATTTATGTAAATCTGTTAATGTTCTTTCATACAGTCACCTGTAAAATTAATTTTCCAGATTCATTAAGAATTTAATTGGAATTTACTACATAGGCTCAGTTATTGAAAAAGGATGTGCAGTAGAAATAATTCCCTTTGTTATAGCTGACAAAGTTAGTAGCTTATTTTACCTCATTTGTAACTGTTAAGAAGACGAGCAATTCGGGACCAGTTTGCTCAATGCATACGAGTTTGCGACGGTTGCTAGCAAGGTGTGGGGCAACGCTGTGGCATGCTCAAAGGGGGACCGCAACCGCAGGAGGTGTTTCTCTAAAGCAGGGCCAGCCACGGCGTTCCAAACGGCACGCGAGCCGGATTTGTGGGCCACGTGCGGAACGAGGCTCGGCGTGTCTCGGCTTTACTCGGTCCTTCTGGATAGTGCCCCGTACAGCAAGACATTCCATTTTTTACTACGACGTGGCAGTTTTAGGTCATCAGGACACCCTTCAGTTTGGCAGAATCGTGGTGTCAGTGCTGTTTACCCTTCTCTGTTTGTTCGTGGTATGAAGGAGACTCACAGGTCCCAATGTCTGTTTGCTCGAAATAAGGCAGTCTACCAATGCGTCATTACAAGCCTTTAAAAATGGATAGGAATTTCAGATAAAAGAGATGAGAATTCTCAATATGTATTAGGGAATCACATAATCGATGGATGTCGCAAATTTACATTACAAATGTGCATCATAATACCATGTACAAATAATTTAAAGATTTAGTTGACAACCATCGAGCAAAAAATAACGACCATCAGAAGGCTGGATTCACTTATCTGCACAACAAAAAGCACTTTACGCTACGTTTGCAAGGATGGAGCGTTTGAAGAAACAGTTGGTGTGAATTGTAAAATTTCTGAAGTCGCACACATTCTTCCACTGCGAGTTGCAACACTTCTCGATGGAGGGGAATGAAGAGTAGAGAGATTTTATAAATTACTGCAAAATACGTTGGATAAGTCAAGAGGCATGCCTGGAACGATTTTTCGATTTAAAACCCGCTATTGTTGAATTTATGACGAAAAACGAAGAGCAGGAACGAAAATTAGAACATCTGGAATTTCAAGGGGATTTGACTTCACGCTGCCCACAGTAAGACATTGTAAAGTGAAAAACAACGTATTTCTGATTTTATGGTGATACATTTCAAAATCAAATCGCCTTATACAAGGAACAAACTCTGTTAAACTCAGTTCAGTTCCCCACTGGACTTAAAGAATATACAGGATCTGAAGAATTCCTTGTGCCCTTGAAAGAAATACGACTATAATTTTCTAAACGTTTTGAGGATACTGCCAATCTTACATCTGTTTTCGAGGCTACTTTTCATTTCGGTTGACTGTGCCCCTGTAGATGTGCAGATGAAACTTTTTGATCTGGAGTGTAGTATCCATTTTAAAGACAAATCATTTCAATGAAAAATCGACCAGGACGTTGTAACAGAATTTGTGAGTGGAGGGACTAAGAAGAAGTAGGTGTGACAATCTTTTAAACAACTACCATTTATTACAATTTTAAAAACAGCAAACATTTTAAAATCTGAAGATCATCAATAAGAGAAATGGTTAATATAATCTTTGACACAATAAATGACAATGATACTAGTAATGAGATACAGTTTCAGACTGTTTAACGGTTTATTCCAGTAACTTAGGTGAGCTGATCGTTTAACTGAATGAGTTGACCGCCCCAACTAGTACCTAGTACACAGGTAAATGGTTTTGCGAATGCACGACCTTAAATCACGAAATACACACATAAAACTAGTTTTCCATCACTTCGGGTCAGAGAGCTCCGGAACCTGTACAGAAAATGTGAATAGAGACAACATAAACATCAGTTCCGCCCTTTTTATTGCACTTGAAAACCACACACTGCATGTTGCACCATACAGCGAGATCATCAGATTTGGCGGTCCAGACTGCTGTACACACCGGTACCTCTAATAAACAGTACCACATCCTCTTGCACTGACGCATGGCTGTATTCGTCGTGGCATACTACCCACAAGTTCATCAAGGCACTGTTGGTCCAGATTGTTCCACTCTTCAACGGCGATTCGGTGTAGATCCCTCACAGTGGTTGGTGGTTCACGTCGTCCGTAAACAGCCCTTTTCAATCCATCCCAGGCATGTTCGATAGGGTTCATGTCTGTTCGTACGAAACTGGTGAAGTCTTCATAAAAATTCGTTCAACGATCTGTAGCAACTGAGACAATAACTTCCTGTTTAGTGGTCAAACCTGTCACCAATGGATTCCTTTGGCGTTCATGTGAAAAACGTTGTTTGTGATGCTGCATTTGACAGTTGCGAGGTTCTGATTCCTAAGATATCGCACCGACAGAAGTATAAGACTAAACTCATGCAAGTTGGGAGCTTCTACGACCATGATGCGTCCGTGCTGTTTGAAAATAACGAAGTGAGTAGAAATGAATAATGTTGTAAAAAAGTCTTCTTTTTATGTTTCAGTGTTGCTGGAGTACTTTCACAATATGCTTAAACGTTTTGTTCACCTTTTACTGTAGATCAGTGGGGTTCGGTGACTAGTGGCAGTTATTATAGTTTTGCTGCTTAATTTCTGTAATTTTCGTCTAAAGGTAGTTCATACACAACGTCAAGATATCGCAGAGAACATGTTCTGCGACAAGAAAATCAATTCGTTGTTTTCAAAGATAGTGAAATTTTGTTAATATAAATGTACTCTAGCACTGTTTCTTTCTTCTCTTTCATTTAAATTTTATAATTATTTCTTGTTTAATGTTATTTCAAAGGACGTTTAAGTTCTGCATCCTATTTGCTCATTTTGTAAATCATTGTATTTCACATAATAAATTTCTTTAGCAAAACGTAGCTCTGTGGTTAAGTGCCACACTATGGCTTCGGGGCCGTGATTCGATCTGGGTGGGGATGAGGGACACAGTTATTACTTTTATCTATGGCTTTCTTCACTTTTGTCACCTCAAGGAATGGTTGTTAATGTGAAAGATATCGAGTTGCTCTGTGATTCGGAGTCCACCTGAAACTGCAATTCTCTCCAATTTCGATATTTAATATGGCAGTGACTGTGTTCTTAAGAAGTGTGATACAATATTTCTTTGGACATGCATGGATGTATAGGAATTACAGTAGGGCTACGTGTACGACCACAGTTTGCGACATGTGAACGATGACATAATGGAAGCTTGAGTCCGGTAGTGAGTCGTGCGCGGAGAGTCAAAGCAGTTAAGGCAATTTTTCGCTCAGAGCTGGAAATCAGGGTTCGATTCCTAGTCCGGTACAAATTTTCGTTATCATTTAATTATACGAGCTTTAAACAGGAGCGACTATTTTCAGTTACCTGTGTAGCTACTATGTTTTTTTGGAATTTGTTATGTGTTTGAGTGCTTGCTACCTACAACTTTCTATTTTAATAACAGCGTAGCGTAGAGTATGGTCGTTGTTATCAACCCTTGTATCGATTGTCGTATCGTACAGGCTTTTGTTTGTTTTTGTTAGAACAGCTCAGTGTTGGTTAGACTGACAGATTGCACTCAGAGTTCCTGCGGCTAATAAGGCGAGTACATCGTTCGTTTATTACATATTTGTACGAGCTACAAAAAGGACCGACTTATTTTCAGATATCTGTGTAGTTAGTAGTTTATTTCTGTAATTTGTTGCATGTTTGATTGATTACTAGGCACAAAATTTCATTTTAATAACGGTGTAGCGTACAGTACCGCCCTTGTTAACTAACCTTGTATTGACCCTCGTGTCGTACAGGCTTTTTTTGTTTTGTTTTGGTCAGACCGTCAGTGTGAGAGCACCGCGAGTTCCTGCTCTAATAAGGTGAGTACACATTCGATTATTACATATTTTTACGAGCTTCAAATAAGAGCAACATTAGTAATGGATAGGAGCTGTGTTTAATGATGCGAGCTGAGTTTTTGTCTCTTCGCTGACAGCTCCAGGCAGTGTTGGCTCCCATCGCACAGCTAGAGGCTGCTGCTGAATGGCATCACTGTGGGGATCGGACTCGGGGATACGAGGGACGTCGACCAGGACCCATGTGTCCCCCAATTGGTCCTCCCAGTACTGCCTGCACTGAGATCGACACCTATCCCATGGTAGCGTGGGAGATCATTCCAAAGCTTGCGAAACACTTTTCGAGGGGCCAATCGTAGGGCCTCCCCAGTTCAATTGACGAACAGGTTTCGGGCGTTATCTATGGCTGAGGAAGTGTCAAAGCCAGCTGCAGTCGTCCACCCTGTTCCAGAGGAAGGTTATTGGCTCACAAGGTCTGGGCATTCACAGAGGGTAGGTTTGCTGGTAGTTGCGAGCTACAACATCAGGAATGTAATGGTGCCCTTTAGGAACATAGCTGCCAAGGAGGGGAAGGAGCCCAGAGTGCAGTCCGTGTGCATACCGGTGGAGTCATTTCGGACATGGAAAGGCTGCTTCCAGATGCCATGTAGAGTACAGAGTGCAGCCAACTGCAGGTGGTGATCCATGTCGGTACTAATGACGTGCGTTGCCTTGGATCGGAGGAGATTCTCTCTGGTTGTAGGCAGCTAGTGGAAATCGAAAAGACTGCCAGTCGGGCTTGCGAGATTAAGGCATAGCTCACTACCTGCAGCATCGTCGACAGAACCAGCTATCGTCCTTTGGTGTAGAGCCGAATGGAGGGTCTGAATCAGCGTCTCAGGTGGTTCTGTGACCGTGTAGGCTGCAGAGTCCTGGATCTGTGCCATTGGGTGCTGGGTTTGAGGGTTCCGCTTAACAGGTCAGGAGTCTACTACACACAGGAAGCAGTTACACGGGTAGTGGAGGCTGTGTGGAAGTGTGTGGAAGGGACTGGGCGGGTTTTTAGGTTAGAGGGTCTCAGGAAACCACAGAAAGGGCTTCCGTCTAAAAGTGGGCAGGTAAAACACAGTAAGGTAGAAACGATCGGTATTTACTTGTAAATTGTCGTAGCTGTGTTGGGAAAGAAACAGAGCTCCAAGCCCTAATAGAAAGCACTGAAGCTCAAATTGTTATAGGTATGAAAAATTGGGTGAAGTCGGAAATAAATTCAGTCGAGATTTTTTAAACGACTTAACAGTGTCCAGAAAGGATAGATTAAATTTAGTTGGTGGTGGAGTATTTGTTCCTGTCAGAAATAGTTTAACTTGTACTGAAATTGAAGTAGATAGTTCCTGCGAAATAGTACGGGTTGAGGTTATACTTGACAGTCGGACTAAACTATTAACTGAATGGTTTTACCAACCCCTCGACTCAGCAGATATACTTGCTGAATAGTTCAAAGGAAACTTGAGTCTCACTCACTTCAAATAGGTATCCCGCTCATACAATTATCGTCGGTGGTGACATCAATTTACCCTCGATACGCTGTAAATATTATACGTTTAAAGCCGGCGGAAGGCATAAAACGTCATCTGAAACTGTACTGAATGCTTTCACACAAAATTATTTTTAACAGATAGTTCATGAGCCCACTCGAAGCGTAAGTGTTATCGAAAGCATACTTGACCTCTTAGAACAAATAATCTTGAACAAATAGGGAGGTTCATGACGAATACAGTGATTAGCGACCACAACGCAGTTGCTGCTAGGCTGAATACCGTAACACCTACAACCATCAAAAAGAAACGCAAAGTAAATCTGTTTAAAAAAGCTGATAAAAATGTTCTTAACGCCTTTTTAACAGACAGTCTCGAATCATTGCCATCTGGTTACGTAAGCGTAGAAAATATGTGAAATGATTTGAAAAAGATAGTATCGGCGACAATTCAGATATACACACCATGTAAACTAATAATTGATGGTACTGATCCCCCATGGTACACATAACGGGTCAGATCGTAGTTCAGAAGCAACGAAAAAAGCATACCAAATTTAAAATAACGGAAAATCGACAAGATTGACAAAGTTTGGCAGAAGTTCGAAATATAGTGCGTACTTTACTGCGAGATGGTTTTAATAATTTCCGCAACACATTTCTGTGTCGGAATCTGGCAGAAAACCCAAAGAGATTCTGGACATACATAAAGCACACCAGTGGCAAGACGCAATCAATACCTTCACAACGGTGAAGTCACTGACGACAGTGCCACTAAAGCAGAGTTACTAAACACGGTTTTCCGAAACTCCTTCACCAAAGAAGACGAAGTAAATATTCCTGAATTCCAATCAAGAACAACTGCCAAGATGAGGAACATAGAAGTAGATATCCACGGTGTAGCAAAGCAGCTTAAATCACTTAATAAAAGCAAGGTCTCCGGTGCAGAGTGTATACCAGTCAGGTTCATGTCAGGGTATGCTGATACAATAGCTCCATATTTAACAATTTTGTTCAATCGCTCGATCACAGTAAGCTCTGTACCTCCGAAAATTGCTCAAAAAGGGAAGTAGGAGTAATCCGCTGAATTACATGCCCATATCACTAATGTCGTTTTTCAGTATGATTTAGTAACATATAGTGTGTTGGAACATTATGAATTACGTCGAAGAAAACGATTTATTGACACATAGCAAGGATTCAGAAAAAATCGTTCTTTGGAAACACAAGTAGCTCTTTATACTCACGAAGTAATGAGTGATATCGACAGGGGATGCCAAATTGATTCCAAATTTTTAGATTTCCAGAAGGCTTTCGACACTGTTCACTCTTTTAACCAAACTGCGTGCCTATGGAATATCCCCTCAGTTGTTGCGACTGGATTCGCGATTTTCTGTCAGGAAGGTCACAGTTCTTACCAATACACAGAAAGTCATCGAGTAACACAGAAATAATATCCGACGTTCCCCAAGGAAGTGTTATAGGCCCACTATAGTTCCTTATCTTTATTCACGACATAGGAGACAATCTGAGTAGCCTTCTTGCAGATGATTCTGTCATTTCCCGTCTTGTAAAGTCATCAGATGACCAAAACGAATTTCAAAAACATTTACGTAATATATCTGTATGGTGCGAAAAGTGGCAGTTGAACCTGAATAAAGAAAAGTGAGAAGTTATTCATGTGAGTACTAAAAGAAATCAGCTAAACTTCGATTGTACGATAAATCACACAAATCTGAAGGCTGCAAATTCAACTAAATACTTAGGGATTACAACTACAAATAACCTAAATTGCAACGATCACATAGATAAAGTTGTGGGTAGAGCAAACCAAAGACTCCGATTCATTGGTAGAATACTTAGAAGGTGCAACAGGTCTACTAAAGAGACTGTTTACACCACACTTGTCCGCCCTATTCTGGAACACTGCTGAGCGGCGTGGGATCCGCATCAGGTGGGACTGATGGATGACTTCGAAAAATTTCAAAGAAGGGCGGCTTGTTTTGTACACTCACGAAATAGGGGAGATAGAGCCACAGACATGATACGTGATTTGGAGTGGCAATCTATAAAACAAAGGTGTTTTTCGTTGAAATGGTACCTTCTCATGAAATTTCAGTCACCGGTTTTCTCCTCCGATTGCGAAGACATTCTGTTGACACCCACCTACATAGGGAGAAACGATCATCACGATAAAATAAGAGAAATCAGGGCTCGTACAGAAAAATATAAGTGCGCCGTTACAGAGTGGAACGGTAGTGAGACAGCTTGAAGATTGTTCATTGAATCCTCTGCCAGGAACTTTGTTGTGAATAGCACAGTAATCACGTAGATGTCGATGTACATGTACGTATTCGCATCTGGGAATAAATTTCAAGAGTAGCTCCATTTGATGAGTAAATAATTTCAAAGGTGGCAAGGGCATAATGCTGCCCCGAAAAGGACTGTAGCTAGTAAATTGCTGTGGTATTTAATATTATCTTCGGGGTAATGACAATTATTTAATGATACAACAGCAGTGAGCCCGCTTTTGTTTATTTTAACTTCAAAAGCCGGATAAGCACGTCGGAGCGTTATATCATCAGCAATTTACTTGGTAGAGGAACCCTGCAAGTCTTGTGTCAAACCAGTCGACAGACTCAAAATTTAGGGGGTAGATTTATTGCCCCTGAATGGGTACTTTGAGTGGCCTATTCTTTTTTCCGTTGTCGCACATGTAAAACAGATGAAAAAAGTTCTAGATAGTGATTATGTTTTTAGCCTGAAGACAAGGTCACCTTGAATAATTTTTTTAGAGTTTATCGAAAAAAGAAAAAGGAACAAAAAACGAAGAACGTGCGGAGGGGAAGGAATGCCGGCATTTCCGCTGAGGCATTCTGTGGGCGGCCTTGGGCTCAGCTGTGTCTCCCCTGTTACTGCGGCCTGTGGGCGGTACACTGCTGGTAAGACGGAGCTTCCACCGGCAGGAGCGATAGAGCGGGGACGCAGGCTGGGGGTTGGGATGGGAGGTGGGTGGGTGGGCACGAGCCATGGCTGGGTGGGCTGAGGCCGTGGAGAGGCGGGCGGAACACGTGACGTGCTCCTGCCGCTACTGCTGCTGCTACTGTTCCGCAGGGCCTGCAAGCGCCCTCACACGGAACACGATAACCAACGTGGACGTGGTGCTGGTCGTTTTCTGTGACGATCGACGTGAAGCATTACTTTGCGAAGTTTTCCGAAGCGCATAGATGGTATCGGCATTTTAGATACGTTTCTCGTGGAGATGAACGTGGTCAATGACATGCAGGATTGCTTTCACCATATTTTTACGTCACAATCAGAACTTAAGAGATACCGTACTGCAGTACGTTGTTTGCAGTTGAAGCCAGAACTTTATGGTTTTTAATTTGCAACGTGCTACGAAAGTACACGAGCAAAAAAAATCTCATCACCAAGAAGGAGTTGTGTGACATAAACGACAGTTGGTACCCTTGTTTATACATCTGAAAGATGATGTCTACTCAAATTTCACGCCAGTCGCGTAAAGAGTGGCGCCAGTAGCGCCACTACGAAGAGTATATAGAGGTGGAGCCTCTCCACGCCCACACTGGCAAGATGGCCAACTCTGCCATCTCTGCATAAAGTGTTAGTGTTCACAAAAGTGAGGTGTCGCAGGATGTGGGTGCTGCGATGTTTGCGTACGTCTGCCTAAGGTTAGCCATTTATATGCGCCCATCTGGAGATAGATTAGGTCGAAAATCGAACAAAGGATAGCGATTTTTAAGGGCAGAGGGTAAAAAGTGCCAAAGCAAGCGCCAGAGGAAAAAAACCACTGCGATAGTTAGGTCGGCTGGTAAGAGCAGTAGCGGATGTCTTGCTGACTGCGATAGGTCATGCAAGAGTGGTTATGTTAGAAGCGGGCATCATGTAATCGGGTACCGTGTCATGCCAAGTTTCGTCATAAGAGATCAGTCCTAGACGGTGGTGCAGCACGGTGTGCAGCGGTTGGTGGTGTCAGAGCCCCAGCCCCGCTGTCAGTGGTGACTTGACGCGGGGGAGGGCCTGGGTCGTCCATAGGCGTCTGGTGGGCGTGCGTCGAAGCCCAGCCCTCGGAGATGCGCGACCGCGTAGCAGCACCACTCTTCGCTTGTCGGCTGCGCAGACAGGCTCAATGAGAGCCGTGGCTGCGTCTTCCGCGTGTTGTGGATGACGTAGGCCACGCTCTTGAGCGTCCTTGACGCTGTGGCTGCCCACTCGTCGGAGCAGAGCTGCTCGAAGATACAAATCAGGTTCACTTTAAATACTCACCGTTACGGTCGCGAGTGCTGTAGATTGGAGGTGATGGGTTCATGTTAGTCAAGGAGGGTTTCAAGGCGACAAAGTCACCATTATCAACAGCTCACTGAGTTAGAACGAAGTCGAGTAATAGGGCTGCGAGAAGCTATTCATTCTTCTGCAATATTGCAGAAAGACTTGGGAAGAATGTAGTACCTGTACATGATTGCTGGCAGCGGCGGTCACTAGAACGTGCGGCTGCAAGAAGACGGATTCTGGGCTGCCAGATGGCACTACCGTGAGGGAAGACCATCATGTTCGGCATATGGCTCCGTCGCATCGCACTGCAAAGACAATCTGAGCAGCAGTTGGCATCACAGTGACACAACGAACTGATCCAAGGACAGCTCCGAGACAGACGGCATGTAGCATGCAAATCCCTGCTCCCAAACCACAACCAAGTGCGATTTAAGTTGTGTAAAGCAAGAGCCTATTCGAGGGCAGCATGGGGAGGGGGGGGGAGGGCGAATTCGGAGGACTTTTGCGTTTTCTAGCGAAAATTGGTTCTGTCTCGGTGTCAGTATGACCGTGCGTTGATTACGAGGAGGCCAGTTGAGGGCTTCCAACGAAGGTGCCTCCGTGGACTGGAACTACGCCTGAAGTAATCGTCCGGTGTGCGATTTCGTATGACAGCAGGAGCAATCCCATGGTTATTTCAAGTACAATGATCTGTACAATTTGTGCATCAACCTGGTTATTTGACCTGCCGTGCTGTCATCCATGAACAGCATTCAAGGCGGTGATTTCCAACGCGATAAGGCTCGTCCACATACCGCTGTTGTAGCCGAACATGATCCACAGAATGTCGACATGCCCCTTTGGCCTGCTCGGTCACCGAATATGTCTCCGATCGAGCATTAATGGGATATCAGCGTTTCACTTTTGCAAGTGCTTATCTAGCGCTTACGTTAACCCATGGTCTGCCAATTTTAATCATTTAATGTGTTACTTGGACAAATGTATTACTGTAATTTTATTGCTCAATATTAATTATTTTTTGGTGTTGCGTTTTTTTCCGTCAGTTTATGAGAATCTCTGGAAAAGTGGTATTGGTACCGTTTGTTGTAATACATTGACGGAATGATGATGATGTTTGGTTTGTGGGGCGCTCAACTGCGTGGTCATCAGCGCCCGTACAAATTCCCAATTTTCAAACAGTCCATTTTTTTTCTTAAAAATCAAATCTAGTCATTACAATGTCGGGAAAGTGATATTGGGAGCTAAAGATTATCTGATTTGGTTCTTTTCTTCTTACATCGTGCGTGCTATGAATGTATGCCCATTCAAGGCAGTAGTGCTTTCAACGTTCATCGCTTCTGGTACGAATTGTCACATTTGAATGTCAGATAATGATATGTCTACAGTTAAAGCATTGGTCCACGTCCTGCTTTCTGTAAATATCTTTTTTATTTACCTGCTTGTTTTCTAAGAGATTTGGAGTCTTTCGTACTAATTAATACAAACGTGTTCTGAAGTATTGGAGGTTACATGTAAATAAGAGCGCTTTTCGTTCATAAGTGACTTTGTTCTTTTTTGTCAATGTGCCCGCGAACAAGGACCGATGAACTGCAAGAGTGATGTGTACATCACTGGCCGATCTCTCGCAATTAGAAACACGAACTCCAAACGAAACGACACGACTAGCATCGCTAGCATGTCCACAGTGGAGAAAATGTCCTTTTGAATAGACACAGTGAAAGAGCAGCAGTGTTTATGTAACAGTACAAATACCACAATAAACTTTGCCGACCTGAGGCGCTTCACCGAGTATTTGAAAAGACAAAATGCGTTAGGTCGGATTTAATGAGTACACGGAAAGCTAAAGCAAATTTTTAAGCTTGTGCAACAATTTACTATTCAATCAATTGGCGTGTCCACAACCTTCTTTGTGATTTTCTACTCTCAACTTCCACAACAGCTGAAAGAACCAACGTTGCCATTTTATACGATTTAGATTTCTTAAAAAAAAGTGCGTGTTTTGTGCACCGCATTAGTACTCTGGGAGGCTCGTCCTGTATAATACAGCTGCTAGTTTCTGAGCGTGCACCAGACTCGGCGAAAATCAAGTTCTCGATGGGAAACATGTCCCATGCGAGGACCTCTTAAGTCCTGCCTCTCCTCAAACACCAACGCAGCTCTTCATCGTAAGGTGATTCTTCTATAGTAAAGTTTGAACAACAAATATATTTGGAGGATTCCGCATTGACTACTCATATCTACCGACGTAGCTAAAACATTACATTGCATATAATATGACAGACTAAAACTGCCAATTAAAAAAAGGTTAAGTTTGGCTTCGTGACTTGGTCTTCCATAGTGTGCTACAACAGTATTTTTCGCAGGTGTACAAGGGACAAGTTGTACAGTGTTACTGCGAAAATGTAATAAGCAAATGATGTTATGTGCAATTTGGCAGAGAATAGATTGGGAATTATAAGTGGTATAAGTTATAGTTAAATTTAATATAAATCAGCGATAGAGTTGACTAACTATTGGTAATAGAAACATGTGGTGTATTCCGAAAATAAAATTCCCGTCTTTAGCAGCGTGAGACCTAAGGTTTAGTAAACTTTATACATTATTGTCTCTTTTAATTCCTATCTTCTTTCCTGTCAAGCCCTTTTGTGTAACAATAACAAGCAAGTATTTACTTTCAATGCTTTTGCAGGATGAGGCCCTACAGTTCTCACTTATTTGATAAATGTCGTATTATCGTGCTGAGCTGCTGGTAAAATACTATATTTGTGCAATTAGTTTTAGTCGTGTGACCATCATCAGGTTCATAAAAGTATTCACAGTGTCATGTCAGGTGAAATACGAAATCGTTATCGTCAGATGGTAAAACTATGAATAATATACTGTTATTATATCGTTATATAAATTACGTCATCAGACTACAAAAATGTACTATGGGGCGTACTAATAAATTATTGTCATTGACTATGATGCAATTTATAGTACGACATGAGAACACTGTATTATTCAATCTTTTTACCCTATGACGATAACGATACTGCCTTACGGCTAACATGATGTTGTGAATACTTTTATGAAGCTTATATAGTTAGACGACTGAAACTTGCTGTATAAATAAAATGATTAAGCAGCAGTTGAAGGCGGTAATGCGTCATTTTTCAAGTATTTACTTCCAGCTGAAGAAATTTAAGGTAGTCAGTGGAGATTAGAGTAGCATGCCTCTCTGGAATAGAGATGGTAGCTTTGTACAGCTCTACTGGAATGAAAACGTAGTCGAATACTTTCGACAATATCGGTCTGTGTTAAAGTACTTAATGCCGGAGCTGCGATAAACGAAGGAAGCGTCGAAGGGAGCAGTGAGGAAAGCAAGATGTGGCTCTCTGCTTCTGTGTAACTGTCGTGATAAAGCTTTGGCAGCAGCATCGATCTAGACGTTTTCGTTTTCGAAATCTAACTCATGGTAGTCCTCAGATTTTCAAGTAAACTTCTCCGTTTATTTCATATCACAGTAACCAGTGAAGTAAGCGATGTGTCATTAACAATATTTTACCCCTGAAAATCACACTGACCAGCCATAAAATACAATAAACTGAAAAAAAGTAATACTGATTCCTTTACTGATCTCCAATTAGTTTCAGGCGTATTTCTACGGGTTAATCTTTTATCAGTTTCGTTTTCTTTTCCTGCTGAAGATGCACCTGCTGCGAGAACAATAAGGTAGGGAAATTAAGTTCTATGGGAAGACTGTCAAAAGTGAAATTTACAGACGTAGATGTTTTCAGAACAATAGTGACTGACTACTTCAGTATATGACCTTTCCTTACTGCTTACGAAGTGCAGGTGTAGAACGTATTCAACTGTTTTCCTTGCACAGTTATAAAGTTCTATTGTATTAAAAAAATTGGTTGAGGCTCATTGTCACTTCATAAATGTTGTAGTTCTTCAGCTTCTTCATATCAAAATAGTTCACAGGTGAACTGCCAGATGTCAGTGTCCTACGGGCACAATGTTTCGGCTAACGACCGCGTTGTCATCATCAGGTTCACTGACGAGCTGACTGATAGGGCCTCGCGCCACGCTTTTTCTCCTCCCCCTCTCGCTCTGATCGGCATCTCTGCCCTCACTCCTCCTCGTACTAGGTTCAGCCCAGGTGCTCGTACTAGCGACGCCTCTGCTGTTCCTCCACCTACCGTCCAAGTCACTTCGGTGTCTGGTATCTCTCTTCTCGTCTTGACCGTTCTAATAGTGTGATCCTATGCCTTACTAAGGTTGTGTTCGTTATCACGATTTTTAGGATTCCCTTACTTGAATCTCAATAGATTCTTTAATCATGTAGTTCCAGAGGTTGGACGTCTGTGTCAGAACCTGGGTATGGTCATAATCGATTTCATGTAATTCCGTCAGGCAATATTCTGCAACTACCAACTTGAGAGACTGCTGCAATCTAGTGTACTGTTGGTGTTGGTGGCAACGACCTTCGACAGTGCACATCGTCTGACCTACGTAAACCTTATCAAATTGGCCGGGTACCGGTTAGACCCTGTAGCTCAAGGTCGTCCTTCATACGACCTGGCAGAGGCCTAGTTTTGACTGGTGGCGCAAAGTAGTATTCGCTTGGTGTTTATGGGAAATTCATACTATCTTGCGCCACAAAAAGAAATAAACTCAATGCCCGCGTCCTTATGAGAAATCTTACTTCTTTGATTGTAGCATGTAGGTCTCTTCGAATTTGCACTTTTTCTAGCGTTTTGGAAAATCGCTCAGATGTTAAAGTTCTTAGTTAATACTTCCGTTGTCAGACAGGGTGCGAGTACTTTGTACAAACATATTGAGCGCGCCTTTCGTCTAAGCAAGGAAGTGGCAGCTGTCCACATGGAATTATAGGCCAGTGTTCATCTTCTTCTGGTAGACATTGTGGCCCAAAGTAGCATTTGCAATTCTTTTAACTATGACATTCAGAATGGGGAGCACTTCATCTACTTCGACTTCCACAGTAAAACTGATGTTCTGGTGTGAAGAACTGAGATGTATAAGGAAGTCATTCAGCTTGTCTCTTCCATGGGGACATATGTCGAAAGAGTCATATACATACCGGAAGAAGCAGGCAGGTTTCCATTGCGTAAATTCCAGGGGTTCCTCCTCGAAATATTCCGTGCACATACTGGTGAAAACTGGTGAGAGTGGACTACCTATGACTGTTCCTTCCGACTGCTCGTAGTAGCCACAGTCGAAAAGAAGGTATGTTGGCGTAAAGACTTCCCCAACAAGGTTGATCGTCTCTGCGTCAAATTTCTGGCCAATAGTTAGTAAGGATTCTTGTAAAGCCATTCTAGTGAAAAGCTAAACGAAGCCGAAACTCAGGAGGATCAGAGTAAGAGGGGAGGATATAAAAGTGTGGCGCCAGCCCCCCATCAGTCAGTTCATCAGGGAACCTGACGATGGCAACGATGTCATTTGTCGAAATATTGTGCCCATTGGACACTGACATCCGGCAGTTCACTTATAGGCTGTTTCATAAATGTTAGGCATCAGTAGTGGGACAAAGTATGTGTTGCCACATTCTCCATTGTTGCCAGATGTATCCAAGATGGCAGTGATGATGACGTCATCCAAGATGGTGGCGAAGATAGGTCATTTGGGCTACATCTATTATAATAATTTCGGTACACAACACACAATTATGCAAACTCCTGCTAAAGAATGCGGTACACTAATGTGCAGACACAAAATCAACTCATAAACTGTCCAAATAATACATGGAACAGCCTACAGACTTGGTCGCAAAATAATGCAACAGATCACGCAAACAACATGCGCATGCACCGCCCACTGCTCTCTGTCCACTGTCCACTGGCTACCTCATATGCTCCCAGTAGTTGGGATGCACCAGCAGCGCCTGCAAAGTGACTTAGCCATTAGCTGCCAAGCCACACACAGGTGTCCAGTCGGGTCCCTCAAGCATGAGGCAGTGGCATACTTTTCATACTTCACACCTGAGAAATGCCTCCCAGATTACATGATCACCTAGACACTATTGCTGATGCAACTGGATGGGAGCCAAGACCTATTTGCAGAGAGCAGATGCTCAAAGGGTACATGCGGATCAACACTGCCACTAGCCACACCAGACACAGGCCAGTATAAGCCATCACTCTCATGCCACTGCTGCCTACAGCGAGCAGGTGAGAATCGGGTCTATTTTTTGGTATACAGTTTGATTTCTTCTAGTGCTGTACTGACGTCACAGAACTCCCAGGCATGCTCATGCCAGTCCCATATGCGAGGCGCCTCTGGGCAGCACATGTGATTAACATTGCTGATGGTATACCTGTGGATACTGATGCCACAGAATAGCACAGGGTGCATTGTTCCTTGCAATCCTAATGGGGCATGAGATTTTCTTCTAACCATACCGACATGCCCAGCATGGCTGACGCATCATGGCAAATGTTCGTCCTGCTATCAATATACATCTCAGAAATGTTAATTTTCTCACTGCTAAAAAGTTGTTCATGCTGGCAGAAACACCGTGAATCATAAAAGCATTCTTGTTGTTTGGATAGAGAGAACTCTCTAAGCATGCAAAGAGAATTCGAAGCACTGTCTTACAGAAGAGAAAAAAAATGGCCAGAATTTTGGTATCCTACAGCTACAGATCTGGAGATGTCCTAATGCCACAGTGGCAGATGAGTGACGGCATACCCGCCAGAGATGGATGGTCTGCTTCAACTTGTCTTTTAACACTTGTTTTCTCAGAACTTACCGTACATACCTTGCCTCCGTCTTGTTCGAATCTGTTTATAGACGCTCCTATTTCACGGCACAAAAGATATCTTGTGAATGACTAGAGCATTATGATCGTATTTTGTACAGATCTGCCTTCCACGACACATGGATATATACAGACATATAGAAAACAGAGCAAACGGTCTCCAAATGTGGAGGTGACTGGATACCTTCAATTACAGTGCTATACTACACCTCCCGATCAGTTTATTTGGGCTAGATGTTGGCAGATGTACTAAATTTACAAGGAATTTTAGAACACAGAACGAGAGGTTATGTCATGTTTGCATGGATGGAACTGACATAAAATCGATAGAATTGCAAAAAATGACGGGGAATGAGTATAAATTGACCGAATATACACCAAAATGTGGGAAATTTGAAGAAGTATTTGCGTATCTTCTGGCTGGCGTAGAGCAATTTGTACATGGGAACAAGTATACGGCACCAAGAGGAAGCCAAGTAACGTCGACGTGGAGGCGAAGGCAATCGTGGAAGAAGTAAATTTTGTTTCTGTCGAGGCAGCATTATACTGTATTTCTGTAGAGGTACCAGTGACACACACTAGTTGACTACTGTATCTGACGCTTTCCAGGAAGACAGAGAACCATCTCCCGCCTTTAAACCAACGAACCAACCTCTAAACTTACATTCATCTGCGTTAAAGGTTGACAGAGAGTGGATGGGGTGATCGATTGACATGGGGCTGTAACGATGTACGATTTAATGGTAGATTCATGATGCTTTCTAGGGAGGGAGAAATAGCTGTAGGTCAGTTTTTCCACTGTTCTATCAGGATACATCAGTCACGTGACTCAGCCTGTGTTCGACTCATATACAGCAATGTGTTCTGTATGTGACTTAAAGTACTGTCTACTTGCGATCGTTAACGGTAAACCTGTCTGTCAGCAGAGGACTTCCATCTCATGTATGATGGCACATTCCTCCAAACGAACTATGCCTTCTGCGATGTACTCGATCCCCCTGTTGCATCTTGGGTGTAATATCAAGACTTCAGCTTCATAACTAAGTTAGCGATAGGTGTGTGTGAGGTGCTGCAATCCCCATGCATACATTTTCATGACAGATGTGCCGTTTACAGAATTAGCGGCGAAATGAATTGTAATTTTCAAATGTCGGACCCTGCTGCTATGCTTTTATCTGTTTCCTTGTAAGAGATATTCCCCGTTACTAACCATAATTTTATATAGGGCTGATGCAGGCACAGTATAATTTCTGAAGTGTGATCGGATGTGAACAGTGGACACTATACGTAACTGGAAAGCTATATTGTGCTCGTATCACACAGAGCCAATGTTTTAAGGAAGCAGTTTCCTCGTTTTATGGTTCGATAACATATATTTCTTACATTGTATTATTAAGAGCACCATATTCAATACGACTGATAGGTCGGAAACCAAGTTAACTAACATTATAGCCCATTTTAAGTACAGGAGGTTGTAGCCTTAGGAGTGCGTGTGTTTATTTTTTTCTCTTACCAGTACCTTCCAGATACTGATCCTAGACAAAGGAATAATACTTTAAAATTGATAACTAGGTTGATTTACATAAAAATGCCTCGAACTCCATTCATCTGCAGCTCCATGGCGCGTAACAATCATCCGTTTCTTGTTCTTCGTCACTGTCTGCTATTATATCATAACACATTCAAATCTGTTACTATACATCGATAAGGAGTACTAACCTCCTCAACATGGGCGCATCTCGAGAAATCTTGTGCACTTGGATGGACGAGGACTCGGCAAACTCCATTCATTCACGAGACGTGGAATATAGTGGTCTGCTTCTGGTCAATTACAAATTAAGTCAGTAACGGTGCTGCAAATCAGGTTGGTCTATGACAGTGTGAGTGGGGGTCTTTCAGTCTTTCATTTTACCCAAAGACTGCGGGAATGCTCTGTGATTTCCATCAGCATAGAGATTGATCGTAAATTAAGCACTGTGGCATTAGGACATCTCCAGATCTGTAGCTGTAGAATACCGAAAATTCCGGCCATTCTGGATCTCTTCAAAACATATCTATGTCGAAATCCAGTGTTCTTTACCACACCTTTTACTCTTGAAAATAAACTTTATCACGTGTGTGTTGTTTGCAATTAAATCCTCCCGTCATTCCATAATCTGTGGAAATCGAATCTAATTATGATGGTGTTTCTCTTTCTCGTCCGGAAAGCAGGCCTACCACATAATCCACCAAACTTCCGACATACACCCTCGTTACTAGTGTAGGGAACTCAAGGAGCCATTATCGACACTGTTATCAACTGCTCCGTTATTAAGTGTACCTCAGAGTGGAGCCTCAACACACAATGTTGTATCAACAGCCTTTGGACACCTGTTAGTGTACTTTACTTCTCCTTAAAGACGGTTTGAACTCTGATGTGGACAAATAGAGGCAGTGTCTGAATGTTCGGAATGGAGGAATGGCAGCTCATTCTTTATTAAGAACCGAAACAAGATTATGTAATGATGTACTTTGGATCGTGAGTGAAATCGACTTTCTAAACCGAACCAAAGTTGTTTCATTGGTTTCGGGTCAACACTCTAGGCAGGCCAGTCTATTTGAGGAATATTATTGTCCAGAAACTCACAGAGTGTTCTTATGACTGGGTGCATTGTCATGCAGATACAGTCATCGTGTCCGAACTGTTCCTGCGCTGTACGCAGTGCACAGTGGTGTAAGCTGTCAATGTCCTTCCATATTTACCATTTCCTTCGGCCCAGAGGTGTAGGGATAGCGTATTTGACCAGTAATAGAAATGTCTTGCGTCCCTGGTTCGTGCCTCACAAGTTCTGAAATTTTTGAATAGAAATCATCAGCAATTGCGGCCGAAGACTTCAGGCATAAGAAGTCACCCTCTTTCTGCCAATGACGTTGTCAGATAGAGAGAATGAGCAGACAGAGGTTTAGGACGCTGTCTTGCCCTTGAAGTGGGAAACTGTCCCTCAAAGGAGGTTAGATCAGCAATGATCAACTGCATGAGAATGCAGAAGGCATTGGGGAACACTGAACAGCACATAATGTGCATTTGCAGGAAATATAGCCTGCAGTTGAAAAAGTGCCACTGCTAACTCTTCACTGGCAAAGGGCTGAGCTAGATCCCCAATCGGATCTGTGGGAGGGGACTGCCAGGGGAGAGGTTCCCATGAAGAAAAAAGATGGAATAGCCAACGAAAGGGTAACGTTCTAGGGGTCGGGGGCGTCGAATACCAGACGTTTGAGCATTGCAGGGAAGTTAGAAAATCTGAAAACGGAAAATGCTAAAAGCGCAAGGCGTCAGTGAAGTGAAGGAAACAGGATAAGGATTCCAGGTCAGACGAATGTCAACAGCAGCAGATAATGGTACAACACGAGTAGAATTTGTTAAGAATAGGCTTGCAGGGCAGAAAGTGAGTTACCTCGAACAGTTCAATGATAGGGTTCTTGTCATCAGGATCAACAGCAAACCATGAAAGTATATGAAAATAATGAAAGCGAAAGTTCTAATAATCATGGCGGATAGAAATGCGGTTGCAGGAGGAGTATAAGAAAGCGCTCCGGGAGAATATGAGCTTGGCAGTTGATATGAGAGATGAGAAAGATTAATTGACTTACGTAATAAATTTAAAATTCTGATAGCGAATATTCTGTTCAAGAATTACGGCAGGATGAGGCCTACGAGAAGATCCAAAGAGCCGGCAAGGTTCCAGCTGGATTATATCATGGTCAGACAGATATTCCAAAATAAGAAATTGAATTTTAAGTTTTATGATGTACTCAACAGCACATACATATACAGGCCACCGTTTGGTAACAAAAAAGAGGAGTCCGAAGTTAAAGAATACTGTACGTAAGAGTCAGTGTGGAAGGATGCGGGATATTATAGAACTAAGAAAGAGACGCATTTGAAGCTACCTAAAACTCTTGATACTGCGATCAGAAATGTCACAGTAGGCAATTCAGCTGACAATGAGTGGGTATCCTCAAAGAGAGCAATATCAGATGTTGGAAAGACAAACATAGGCACTAAGAAGGTAACAGACGAAATTTCGAGTAACAGGAGAAACACAATTGATCGACGAAAAAAGTAAGTACAGAAACGTTCAGGGAAAGACAAGAATAAGCAATATAAGTCAGTTAGGAGCGTAATAAGTAGGAAGTGCAAGGAAGGGAAGGCGAAATGGCTGCAGGAAAATGTGAAGAAATCAAGAAACGAATGATCTTCAGAAGGACTGACTCAGCATGTAGAAAAGTCAAATCAACCTTTGGTGAAATTAAAAACAAGGGCGGCAACAATAAGAGCGCAACAATGCTAATTCCACTGCTAAAAAAACGCAGAGGACAGAGCTGAAACAGTGCATTTATGGCTTAAAAGGGATCGACTGCTAAAATTTAAAAGGTCAAATATGGCAGAAATTTTTGAAGTCAATGGGGCACATTCCAGCTATACGAATATTCATGTCGTCCCATAGAATTTACGAGACTGGTGAAACACAATTAGAATTTTGGAGGAATGTGAATGCATAAGTGTGAGTACTGGTACACAGTCAGATTAACAGTTCGTTCATTGCTGAGAAGAATTACGTCATCTGTTAGATGACCATATTTTGTCTTTCTTGTTTGTGGTCTTTAGGCCGAAGACTGATTTGATACAGCTCTCCGTGCTAGTCTATCATGTGCAGGTCTCTTCATGTCCGAATAGTTATTGTAACTTAGAGCCTTCTGAATCTGCTAACTGTATTCACCTCTTGGTCTCCCTCTACAATTTTTATCCCTCACACTTCCCTCTAATACTGACTTGGTGATCCCCTGATGTCTCAGAAAGGTCCTATCAACCGATCCTTCTTCTAATCAGGATGTGCCACAAATTTCTTTTCTCCTGAATTCAGTACCTCTTTACTAGCTATGTGGTCTACCCACGTTATCTCAAGCATTCCTCTGTAGCACCACATTTCAAAAGCTTCTGTTCTCTTCTCGTCTAACCTGCCTACAGTACATTTTCATTTCCCAACATGGCAACACTCCATACAAATACTTTCACAAAAGATTTCCTAACACTTAAATTTATATTAGATGCTAATACATTTCTCTTCTTCTGAAATGCTTTTCTTGCCACCGCCAGTCTACATTTAACATCGTCTGTACTTCAGCCATCACCAGTTACTTTGCTGCCCAAATAATAAAACTCATATAATAATCTCAGTGTCTCGTTTCCTGATCTAAGTCCCTCAGCACCAATTCATTTAATTTAATTACATTATCCTTGTTTTTCTTTTGTTGATGTATCTCTTATATCCTCCTTTCAAGACACTGTCCAATCCATTCAACTACTCTTCCAAATTCTTTGCTATCTCTGACAGCATTGGAGTGTCATTAGTTAACCTCAAATTTTTGTTTCTTCTCCCTTAACTTTCATCCATATACCAAATTTTTCTTTTGTTTTCTTTATTGATTTCTCAATACGCACACTGATTAACATTGGCGTTTGGCAACATCCCTGTCTCACTCTCTCCTAACCAACTGCTTCCCTCACGCTCCTCACCTCTTGTAATGGGCATCTTGTTTTTGTACAAGTTGCAAATAGCCCCTCCCTCCCTGTAGTTTATCCCCTCTGCCCTCAGAATTTCAAAGAGAGTACTTCTGTCAACATCTGCACGCACATGGTTTCTTTGGAATTGGAATTATTAGATTCTTCTTGTAGTTTAGGGGTATTTTGCTTGTGTCATACATCTTGCACACCAGACGGGTGAGTTTAGTCATGGCTTGCTCACATTTTTCCTGTCAGTCTCGTTTTTCAAACGTTTGCCTTCCCTCCTGTCCACTTATTTTGTTGCATTGTTACGTTTTCTCCTTTTGTCAGTAAAATTTGAAATCTCATGTGCTATCCAAGGATTTCTACGAGGCGTTATCTTTTTACCTATTTGATCCTCTGCTGTCTTCACTGTTTCATCTCTCAAAGCTACCCATTCGTCTTCTACTTTACTCATTCCTGTTGTACTGGTCAATTTTGCCTAATGCTCCCTCTGATACTGTCAACAAGCTATGCTTCTTTCAGTTTATCACGGTCGTATGCGGATGATTTCGTACCTTCTTTTAATTTCTTTGGTTTCAATCCACAGTTCATAATATACAAAAGTGATCAGAGTCCACTTCTGCAACTAGATATGTCTTTCAATATAGTATTTGTTTCAGAAGCCTCCTTATTACCAGTAGATAATCACTCTGAAGCATTCCGGTGTCTCCAGGTCTCCTCAAACTATACAATCCTCTTTCATGATTCGTAAACCAAGTGTTATTGACGATTGCATTATGCTCTTTGCTGAATTCTCGTCATACATTTCTTCAACCTCTTCATCATCCGCGTAGCTAGTTGACACATAAATTAGTACTACAATGGTGGGTTTTGGTTTGTGTCTGTTTTGGCTACGATAATACGTTAACTTTATTGGTAATTTTTCTATTTTCTTATTCTTTATTAAATCTACTCCTGCGTACCCTATTTGATTTGGTGTTTATAATCCAGCATTTACCTGACTAGAAGCCCTGTTCCTCCTGCCACAAAAGTCACTAATTCCCACTGTATCTAACCTCAACTTCTCCAATACACTCTTTAAATTTTCAAACTTACCTGTGATCTAGGACTGCAGCATGGTAGCCCAGCGTGTTCGGTCAGAGGTTTAGCCACCCTTCTTAATAAAAAACTGAGTAACAGAATGACGATGAACTTGAACAAGAGTCATTGAACGTCCGCCACGAACAAAAAGAGAAAAAAAATTGTGGTAGCGTCTTTGATTAGCAATCAAAAAGGACTCTGTCCCGGATTCCATTCCCGCCAGTGCTTAAATTTCATTAATAATCAGCAATGGCGGCCGAGGACTTCCGGAATGAGAAGTGGCCCCCATCCTGCCAACGGCGTTGTCAAGAGGGTGGAGGAGCGGACAGAGTTTCACGGCACTCTCTTGTCCTAGAGGCGGAAGAAGCAGCAATGATCAACGGCATGAGGATGCAGAAAGCAATGTAAACCATTGCATTAAAGACACGAAGCGTATATCCAGTGGACTTGTCGCCTGTAATCGAAAAAGTGTCAGGTCTCTCCACTGGCAAATATTCTGGAATAGTCACCCATTCCGATCTCTGGGAGGGGAGTGCCAAGAGGAATGCCACCATGAGACAAAGATTGAATAATAACGAAAAGATAACGTTCTGCATCTCTGGGGGTGTAATGCCAGGAGTTTGAACGTGGTAGGGAAACTAGAAAATCTGAAAAGGAAAATGCAAAGGCTCAATCTAGATATAGTAGGGATCATTGAAGTGAAATGGAAAGAAGCCAAGTATTTCTGGTGATATGAGTATAGGATAATATCAAAAGCAGCAGAAAATGGTGTAATGGGAGTAGGATTAGTTATGAGCAGGAAGGTAGGGCAGAGAGTGTGTTACTGTGAACAGTTCTGTGGTAGGGTTGTTCTTATCAGAATCGAAAGAAATCCAACACCGACAACGATGTTTCAGGTATATAAGCCAACCTCGCAAGCTGAAGATGAAGAGATAGAGAAAGGGTATGAGGATATTGGAAGGGTAACGCAGTACGTAAAAGGTGATGAAAAACTAATACTCGTGGAGGACTGGAGTGAAGCTATAGGGAAAGGAGCAGAAGAAAAGATTACAGGAGATTATGCGCTTGGGACAAGGAATGAAAGAGAGAAAAGACCAATTGAGTGCTGTAATAAATTTCAGCTAGTAATAACGAATATTCTGCTCGAGAATCACAACAGTACGACGTATACCTGGTAAAGGCCCATTGACATGGAAATATTTCTATTAGATTACATTATGGTCAGACAGAGATTCCGAAATCAGATACTGGATTGTATAGCGTATCCATGATCAGGTATACAATCAGACCACAATATAGTAGTGATGAAGAGTAGGCTGAAGTTTAAGACATTAGTCAGGAAGAATCAATACGCAAAGAAGTGGAATACAAAAGTGCTAAGAAATGATGAGATATGCTTGAAGTTCTCCAAGGCAATAAGGAATAGCTCAATAGGCAGTACAATAGAAGAGGAATGGACATCTCTAAGAAGGGCAGTGACAGAAGTGGAAGGGAAAAACGTAAGTGTAATGAAGGTAACTGCAAAAAAAAACATGGGTAACAGAAGAAATTCTTCAGTTTACCGATGGAAAGAGGGAGTACAAAAATTTTTCGGGAACTCAGGAATACAGATATACAATACGCTGAGGAATTAAATAAATAAGCACTGCGAAACGCTAACACGAAACAGCTCTATGAAAAATGTGAAGATATCGAAAAAGGAATGATTGTCTGAAGAACAAACTCAGCATACAGGAACGTCAAAACAACCTTCAGTGACATGAAAAGCAAGATGGTAACATTAAGATTGCAACGGTAATTCCACTGTTAAATGCAGAGAAGAGAGCGGGTAGGTGGAAAGAATACATTGAAAGTCTCTATGATAGAAGAAGAAACAGAATTCGATTTAGAAAGGATAGGGTATCCAGCATTAGAACCAGAATTTAAAAGAGCTTTGGAGGACTTAAGGTCAAATAAGGCAGAAGGAATCGATAAAATTCCATCAGAATTTCCAAAACATTCCGGGAAGTGGTAAGAAAACGACTGTTCACGTTGGTGTGTAGAATGTATGAGTCTGGCAATATGCAGTCTGAATTTAGAAAAAATATCAGCCACACAATTCCGAAGACTACAAGAGCTGAAACGTACGAGAACTGTCGCAAAATTAACTTAATAACTCGCGCATTCAAGCAGCTGACTAGAATAATGTACAGAAGAATGGAAAGGAAAATTGAGGATGTGCTAGATGACTATCAGTTGGATTTAGAAAGGGTAAAAGCACGAGAGACGCAATTCTCACTTTGTGGTTGACAATGGCAGCAAAACTAAAGAAAAATCAAGACACATTCATAGGATTTGTCGACCTGGAATAAACGTTCGACAATGTAAAATGGTACAAGACGTTCGAAATTCTGAGAAAAATAGGAGTACGCTACAGGGAAAGACGATAATATACAAAATGTACAAGAGCCAGGAGGGATTAATAAGAATTGGCGACTAAGAACCAAATGCTCGGATTAAAAAGGGTATGAGACAGGGATGCATCCTTCGCCCATACTGTTCAATCTGTACATCGAAGAACCAATAATGGAAACAGAAGTAAGCTTTAGGAGTGGAATTAAAATTCAAGGGCAAGGGATATCAACGATACAATTTGTGGTGTCACCGCCAGACACCACACTTGCTAGGTGGTAGCCTTTAAATCGGCCGCGGTCCGTTAGTATACGTCGGACCCGCGTGTCGCCACTATGAGTGATTGGAGACCGAGCGTCGCCACACGGCAGGTCTAGAGAGACTTCCTAGCACTCGCCCCAGTTGTACAGCCGACTTTGCTAGCGATGGTTCACTGACTTCTACGCTCTCAATTGCCGAGACGATAGTTAGCATAGCCTTCAGCTACGTTATTTGCTACGACCTAGCAAGGCGCCAGTATCCGTACTATTGATATTGTGAATCATGTACCATAAAGAGCGACGTTCGTCATTAATGGATTAAAGTTAAGTATTCCACCAGCTACGTCCGTTTTTCTCAATTCTAATTCCCTTGTCATTTTCCAGACCTCACGCCAGCCTGCGTGAGCTAAATCGCGTGCATTTCGGCCTCCTTTAATAACACGGTTGGCTCTCCTGCCAACCACAACACAATTCCCTGAAGTCATTGCTATCCTGAGTGAAGAAGAATTACAAGATCTACTGAATGGAACGAACAATCTAATGGGTACAGAATATGGACTGTGATTAAATTGAAGAAAGACGTAACTAATGAGAAGTAGCATATATGAGGACAGCGAGAAACTTAACATCAGTATTGATGGTCACGAAGGCGAAGAAGCGAAGGAATTCTGCTATCTAAGCAGTAAAATAAACAATGACGGACGGAGGAAGGAGGAGATCAAAAGCAGAGTAGTAATGGCAAATAGAGCATTAGTGGCCAAGAGAAGTCTATTACTTTAAGGCCTTAATTTGAGGAAGCAATTTCTGAGAGTGTACGTCTGGAGTACAGCACTGTATGGTAGTGAAACATGGACTTTGGAAAACCGGAACAGAAGAGAATCCTTGCATTTGAGATGTGGAGCCACAGACAAATGTTGAAAGTTAGGTGGACTGGTAAGGTAAGAAATGAGGAGGTTCTGTGTAGAATCGGAGAGTAAAGTAATATGTGGAAAATACTGATATGGAGAAGGAACAGGATGACAGTACATCTGTTAGGACTTGAGGGAGATTTAGAAAGCAAAAACTGTAGAGGAAGACAGAAAGTGGAATACATGTAGCAAATGTTTGACTACGTAGGTTGCAAGTGCTACTCTAAGATGAAGAAGACGGCACAGGACAAAAATTTGTGACTGGGTGCAACAAACCATTCAGAAGACTGATGACCCCCAAAAAAAAGAAAGATCCTACCTGTTCCATTAACGGATGTAACATTTCAAACTTCGAGCCGTACAACGTCAGTTAGTCTCTCCTGATAACGAAATCCTCCTGAATAGTGCTCTGCCCGATATGCAGTGGGGAACTTTCTTATTTCCGGAATTTCTTACCCAAGACGCTGCCATTATCAATTAATCATAAGTAGAGCAGCATGCTCTTAGGAAAAATTACAGCTGTAGTTTTGTCTTGCTTTCGCCACTGAAGGACCAGCACATCACAGCCGTTTTGCCCAGATCAGTCATCTATGCTGTTTTAGGAAAAGTCCTGCCACCCGTGGTTCATGGGTGTAGTCTTTGCCTGGTAATAAAAAAGTCTTCGGTCACTGGTTCGCCCGCCACTGCTGAAATGTTGAATAAAAATCATCAACAATGGCAGCTGAAGGCTTGCGGAATAAGAAGTCACACTTATTCTGTCAACAGTCATGTACGCATGAGGATGTAGGAGACATTCAGAATACACAAAGTCTGTGTACAGAACATTTGGAGTGTAGTTGAGAAGTGTCATGACGATTTCCCCACTGGCGAAATATACCGGTCTAGTCCCCCATTCCTATATCCGGGAGGGGACTGCTAATAGGTAGATGACTATGACAAAATGACTGAATAACCAACGAAAGGATAACATTCAACGAGTCAAGACGTGAAATGTCAGAAGTTTCACCGTGGTAAAAAAGACAGAAAACCTGAAAATGGAAATGATTAGGCTCAGTCTAGATATAGTGGACATCAATGAAGTGCAATGGAAAGAGGACGAAGAGTTCCGGTTAGACGAGTTTAGGCTGATATGAACAGCAACCGTAATGATATAATGGGAGTAGGTTTCGTTACGAAGGGGAAACTAGGACAGAGAGCTACTGTGAACAGTTCAGTGATAATGTTTTTCTCATCAGAATCAACAGAAAACTAAAACCAACAAAAATTGCTCAGGTATACATACCGACGTCGCAAGCAGAAGACGAAGAGATAGAGAAACTATAAAAGGATACTGAATGAATAATTCACTAAGTAAAGGGAGACGAGAATCTAATAGTCATGGGGGGTTGGAATGCGTTTGTAACCAGTGGCAGACATACATTCAGATAAGAATTTGGTAATGTTGAAGAGTAGCCTGAAATTTAACAGCCTACTCAGGAAAAATCAATGTGTAAAGAAGTGGGACTATAGATACTGCGAAAATAAATGGCCTAGAAGGCGATTAAGAGGGAGACGATTGGACATCTCCAAAAAGGGTAACCACATAAATTGGAATGACAAAGATAGAAACAAGGAAAAAATTGGTTGATAAAAGAAGGAAGTACAGAAGTGTTCATGGAAAGTCGGGAAAAGAGAAATACAGGTTACTTTGGAATGAAATAAATAGGTAGGAAATATTTGGTTAAACAAATGGCTCTGAGCACTATGGGACTTAACATCTGAGGTCATCAGTCCCGTAGAACTTAGAACTACGTACACCTAACTAACATAAGGACAACACACATACCCATGCCCAAGGCAGGATTCGAAGCTGCGACCGTAGCGGTCGTGCTGTTCCAGACTGAAGCGCCTCGAACCGCTCGTTCACAACGGCCGGCCGGGAATGGTTTCATGAAAAACTTGAAGAAATCGAAAAAGAAATAATTCTTGGAAAGACTGTCTCGGCATACAGGAAAGTCAATAAAAGAACAGAACGTTTCCGTGAAATTAAAGGCAAGGGTCGTAACAGTAAGAGTGCGGAGAATAGAAGAGAGTAGAAAAGTGGAAATAGTGCACTGAAGGCCTCTATGAGAGGCAGAACTTGTCTGATGTGATAGAAGAAGAAATAGAACTTGATAGGAGTGACACAGGGGATCGAGTATTAGAATTACGATTTAAAATAGCTTTGGAAGACTTGAGATCAAATAAGGCAGAAGAGATAGAGATTCCATCGGGATTTCTAAAATCATTTTTGGAAGTGTCAACAAAATTATTGTTCACGTTGGTGTCAACCGTCAGACTTTCGGCTAAACAACATCCAAATGATTGAGAAATTGGAAAGCCGAGAAGTTAAGGATTATCGCAGAACGAGGTTAACAGCGCATGTATCTAATTTGCTAACAACAACATTACAATAATATTGAGGAGATAATTGAGGAGACAGTTCTGACGCTGCAGTTGACAATGGAAGCAGTACTGAAGAAAGATCAGGAAACATTCATATCATTTGTCGATCTGGAAAAACATTCTGTAATGGAAAATGGTGCAAGATGTTCGAAATTCCGAAAAAAGTTAGGGGAAACTATTCATCGAAGAAGCAGTGACGTATATAATATAAAGTTTGAAGAGTGAAATTGATATTTAAGGTGAAAAGATATAAATGATAAGAATTCAGGATCTGTTGAAAGGAATAAACAGGGTAATGAATACAGAATACGGAGTAAGAGCAGCTCGAAGAACGTCAAAAGTAATGGGAAGTAGCAGAAAAGAAAATATTGAGAAACAACAACAGGTGATCACGAAGTAGACGAAGGTACGGTATTCGGGTACCTAGGGAACAAAAATAATCCATTACGGATGAAACAAGGAGGATTAAAAGCCTCTTGCCACAGGCGAAAAATGCTCTCGCTACCTAGTTGTCAGATTCGTGTTATATTGTAACTATTCCTATATGACGTTTTCGTTCATGTTCCAATCGAGTGTTCCACAAAACCTCTCCACAATAGTAAAACGACCGAAATTCTTCGAAGAAAAACTGGTTGTGAGCTAATAACAGGTACCTGAGACATTAAAATGTATTCCTGAAAACGTATATCAACTATAAAGTCCCAAGCTGACCATTTAGTGCAACACTTCCTTTTACGTCAAGTGATATTCTTGCGTGTTCGGCAGTTGTGATCCCGTGCTAGCGTGGGGATCGTCCCGCTTCAATATTGCCCCTGGCGACCGCCACATGATGGATTCAGACCCACTCTCCCCTGTGTACACCTGTGTGCTATCGCAGCCATCACACCGAGGAAAGCTAGCAAACAACGTGCTCGAATGTCGCCTAGGCGCATCGTCCATCGGCTCCGTAACTCGTTAGCACGGACTCACCAACCCAAGAATGCAACTGGTCTACAAAATTGAACTTTGTAATATTTTCGGGCGTCAAAGTAGGTTATCGCCTTGAATTTCAACCTGCCGAACACGAATCTGGCATTGGTTTTCTGTCACTGCATTCACAGTTTTTGTGTATATTGTACTAATCACTACCTAATTGTACTCGGTTCCTGCCTTGTTTAAACAATGTGATTTCATCTGTAAATGCTAATTTATCAACACAAAGAGCATTAAATGCTAATGAAATGTGTTTTCCATACATACCTAAATTATTATTGGATGTCTGATGCGCACCTTATGTGTGGCACTACTATCAAAATGGTTGAAATGGCTCTGAGCACTATGGGACTTAACTGCTGAGGTCATCAGTCCCCTAGAACTTAGAACTACTTAAATCTAACTAACCTAAGGACATCACACACATCCATGCCCGAGGCAATATTCGAACCTGCGACCGTAGCGGTCGCGCGGTTCCACACTGTAGCGCATAGAAATATCCTGCTGTAGTGTCCGACAGCAGTCAGCCATCATACTTCTTGCACATTGCCTCCGCTATCGTTGCTCAGTTGTAGGTGTGGTCTGATGAAATCTTCCCGTGATCATCGGAGACTCGTCCAAAAGCACGAGCAGCGAAAGAATCCAAGTGCGAGTGAAAAGCTGTAGTTTTAACGACAAGTTACATCCGAGATTACGGTAAGACTGTTCGTTGACTAACGCATCACTGTTGTCTGCGCTCTTGTTTTCAAAGAAACCAGAACACAATTTTTTGCAACAATTCCAGCAGTCTAACTCGATAGGACTCAAAGCTGTGACAAAATCAGAATCATGATAAGCTGTCTAATTTGAGGGCCAACAAACACACTTGATATGAGTTCGGATCCACTCAACGAAGAGAATTTCTGACGTAAGTACGTAACACCAGATCCACCTTTGTCAACTGCAACAACGAACGCTTTCACATGAGTATGTTTCAGTGAAGGGATGGTTACCAACGGTCTTTCAAATCCACAAATAGAACGTTTGCTATTTTCTTCCTTCGAGGATCCATTTGCTTATAGAAGGGTCAAATCCGTGAATCGTAATGATTCTCCCGATCACGGATATCCCGTTCGCAAAGAAAAGAGCTTTGTACACAAAGATTGTATTCCTGTAAGTATCCCGATTACTTTGATTTGCCGCTTGTGGCTGTTATATTGGATTTTATTCAACATAAGTTCCTCACTGCAATATGTTTCCTTCAACAAATGGCATAAGAAACATGAAAAGGAGCAAATAGATTGCTGTTGTGAAGGTGCACCACTTTGAGGCTAGTTTTATAGCTATCAACGAACAGTCGCCATTCCGCTGATATACACTCCTGGAAATTGAAATAAGAACACCGTGAATTCATTGTCCCAGGAAGGGGAAGCTTTATTGACACATTCCTGGGGTCAGATACATCACATGATCACACTGACAGAACCACAGGCACATAGACACAGGCAACAGAGCATGCACAATGTCGGCACTAGTACAGTGTATATCCACCTTTCGCAGAAATGCAGGCTGCTATTCTCCCATGGAGACGATCGTAGAGATGCTGGATGTAGTCCTGTGGAACGGCTTGCCATGCCATTTCCACCTGGCGCATCAGCTGGACCAGCGTTAGTGCTGGACGTGCAGACCGCGTGAGACGACGCTTCATCCAGTCCCAAACATGCTCAATGGGGGACAGATCCGGAGATCTTGCTGGCCAGGATAGTTGACTTCACCTTCCAGAGCACGTTGGGTGGCACGGGATACATGTGGATGTGCATTGTCCTGTTGGAACAGCAAGTTCCCTTGCCGGTCTAGGAATGGTAGAACGATGGGTTCGATGACGGTTTGGATGTACCGTGCACTATTCAGTGTCCCCTCGACGATCACCAGAGGTGTACGGCCAGTGTAGGAGATCGCTCCCCACACCATGATGCCGGGTGTTGGCCCTGTGTGCCTTGGTCGTATGCAGTCCTGATTGTGGCGCTCACCTGCACGGCGCCAAACACGCATACGACCATCATTGGCACTAAGGCAGAAGCGACTCTCATCGCTGAAGACGACACGTCTCCATTCGTCCCTCCATTCACGCCTGTCGCGACACCACTGGAGGCGGGCTGCACGATGTTGGGCGTGAGCGGAAGACGGCCTAACGGTGTGCGGGACCGTAGCCCAGCTTCATGGAGACGGTTGTGAATGGTCCTCGCCGATACCCCAGGAGCAGCAGTGTCCCTAATTTGCTGGGAAGTGGCGGTGCGGTCCCCTACGGCACTGCGTAGGATCCTACGGTCTTGGCGTGCATCCGTGCGTCGCTGCGGTCCGGTCCCAGGTCGACGGGCACGTGCACCTTCCGCCGACCACTGGCGACAACATCGATGTACTGTGGAGACCTCACGCCCCACGTGTTGAGCAATTCGGCGGTACGTCCACCCGGCCTCCCGCATGCCCACTATACGCCCTCGCTCAAAGTCCGTCAACTTCACATACGGTTCACATCCACGCTGTGGCGGCATGCTACCAGTGTTAAAGACTGCGATGGAGCTCTGTATACCACGGCAAACTGGCTGACACTGACGGCGGCGGTGCACAAATGCTGCGCAGCTAGCGTCATTCGACGGCCAACACCGCGGTTCCTGGTGTGTCCGCTGTGCCGTGCATGTGATCATTGCTTGTACAGCCCTCTCGCAGTGTCCGGAGCAAGTATGGTGGGTCTGACACACCGGTGTCAATGTGTTCTTTGTTCCATTTCCAGGAGTGAAAGTTTCATTCCCTTAGCATTATGCCGATTATTCACGTCATTGTACTAACAGAGTGAGTCTTCCATCTCAAAGAATCATGCGAAGGCAACCTGACGAAGTCGAAAGAATCAAATACTAGTATCTCTGACAAGTAAATTCCATTGTTTCAGACGCGAACGCAAAAGCTCAGCCTGTGTCTCAGAAATATTCAGGCCCCTACCAAAGAAATTCAGATCATTTTGTGTCAGGAGATGTGGCATAATTTCTTCGTAATCGAAATCAGAGCTTGCGTTTTTCGCGTTGTGATAGATTCGACTTTGTTTCAGTTGCCTGTGACCATGTGTGTAGGCCAGTGAGGACAGGTAAGGAGGAACTGTCCGGTACGTATACAATAGCTGATTTAATCGCCTTTCTATCTTTCTATCCTTGCCTTTCATCCCTGCTTTTTGAACCATGCAGAAATAGCAACCATGTACGTGATTGGTCTGTCCAGTCCATATCATCGAAAAGCAAAAGGCACTGCTAATTTACCTCTCCTCTTCACCCAACCATTAAGACGAGACCAACAGCTTCCACGTACAGGGTGGTCCATTGATCGTGACCGGGCCAAATATCTCACGAAATAAGCGACAAACGTAAAAACTACAAAGAATGAAACTCGTCTAGTTTAAAACGGGAAACCAGATGGTGGTATGGTTGGCTCGCTAGATGGCGCTGCCATTGGTCAAACGGATATCAACTGCGTTTTATAAAATACGAACCCCAGCTTTTTATTACATATTCGTGTAGTATGTAAAGAAATATGAATGTTTTAGTTGGACCACTTTTTTCGCTTTGTGATAGATGGCGCTGTAATAGTCACAAACGTATAAGCACGTGGTATCACGTAACATTCCGCCAGTGCGGACGGTATTTTCTTCGTGATACATTACCCGTATTGAAATTGACTGTTTACCAATTGCGTAAAAGGTCGATATCGTGTTGATGTATGGCTATTGTGATCAAAATGTCCAACGGGCGTGTGCTATGTATGCTACTCGGTATCCTGGACGACATCATCCAAGTGTCCGGACCGTTCGCCGGATAGTTACTTTATTTAAGGGAACAGGCAGTGTTCAGCCACATGTGAAACGTCAACCATGACCTGCAACAAATGATGATGCCCAAGTAGATGTTTTAGCTGCCATCGCAGCTAATCCGCTCATGAGTAGCAGACAAATTGAGCAAGAACCGGCAATCTCAAAAACGTCGGTGTTGAGAATGCTACATCAACATCGACTGCACCTGTACTATATTTCTTTGCACCAAGAATTGGATGGCGACGACTTTGAACGTCGTCTGCAGTTCTGCCACTGGGCGAAAGAAAAATTACGGGACGTTGACAGATTTTTTACACACGTTCTATTTATCGACGATGCATCATTCATCAACATCGGTAACGTAAACCTGCATAATATGCACTATTGGGCAACGGAAAATGTATGCTGATTTCCTACGTAATATTCTACCGATGTTACTACAGGATGTTTCACTGCATGACAGAATGGCGATGTACTTCCAACATGATGGACGTCCGGCACATAGCTCGCGTACGGTTGAAGCGGTATTGAATAGCATATTTCATTACAGGTGGACTGGTAGTCTAAGCACCATGCCATGCCCGCACGTTCGCCGGATCTGACGTCCCCGGATTTCTTTCTGTGGCGAAAGTTAAAGGATATTTGCATTCGTGATCCACCGACAACGCCTGACAACATGCATCAGCGCATTGTCAATGCATGTGCGAACATTACGGAAAATGAACTACTCGCTGTTTTGCCAGATGCATTGAGGTTGACGGACATCGTTTTGAGCACTTATTGCATTAAAGTGCTATTTACTGGTAATCACGCTGTAACAGCATGTGTTCTCAGAAATGATAAGTTCACAAAGGTACATGTATCACATTTGAATAACCGAAATAATATGTTCAAACGTACCTACGTTCTGTATTTTAATTTGAACAACCTACCTGTTACCAACTGTTAGTCCAAAATTGTGAGCCATATGTTTGTGACTATTACAGCGCGATCTAAAACAAGGTGAAAAAAGTTGTGCAACTAAAACATTCATATATCTTTACGTACTACACGAATATGTAATAAAAGAATGGGGGTTCCTATTTTAAAATAAACGTAGTTTATATCCGTTTGACCTATGGCATCGCCATCTAGCGGGCCAACCATAGCGCCATCTGGTTTCCCTCTTCAGGGTAGACCCGTTCCTTGTAGGTTTTTTCGTTTGACGCTTATTTTGTGAGATATCTGTCCCGCTCACGATCAATGGACCACCCTGTATAATATGTGGTGCTCATTTTCGGTCCTAATGGCCTAACTTGTACGCGAAATAGAGGTCGTAGAGTTTCTTCACTACAAGTGTCACATGTCGTCTGCAGGAATTAATAGTGTAAATATTCTAAGCCCCACAGATGTAGCAAAAGTTATTTGGCTGATTTAAAAGTATCCGTGCCACTGTACAAAGACTAACACAAATGCACCACTAAAACTAAAATAAACACTCAGCATGAGGTATCAGTCGTGAATGCACAAGAAAACAGGAAAAATTTTCTTACGAGTGACGGGAGCAACAGACTACGAGCCAAACCCATGGATTCCATGTTGTAAAAAATTAATTAGAAAAAAGTTTCTGTTAGTCGCGTCATTAGGGCCGCCGTAATAACTTACATTCCCTAAGGAATCTATTTGCTTATTATAAACATTCATATCTAACGAAGTATTTTTTTTAAACAGAGGTTGCAGAAAGAAGAGATTCGTGCTTGGGGGGAGAGGGGGGTGTCAAAAATAAGTTAGAAACACCTATTTCCACTCTCGAAAGTTTTTCATTTGTTGTCAGTAATGTCATAAGTATATATTTTTCGATCATCAGTACCACTGTGTACATAAAGCTCGCGAATGACGTGCTGTGCGCCAACGTTGTGCGGCGTCACTCTAACGATCTCTAGTTCGATACTCTGATGGACATATAGGGACAGTCGTGGTTGATCACGCTGGATGTGGCCCCCAAACGTTGCAGGTTTTAGAACTCCTGTTATGAAGTACTGTCGCATGTTGTGGCTGTCGCTTTTAAACCTTACGGCAACGTCGGCAGTCACATGACTGAAACGTGGAAGACGTTCGAAACGTTCTGCATCCTCACTGGTATCCGTCACATAAGAATTGAACTACGGAAACGCCGTTCCTTCGCAGTTGGTTATTTCCGACTGCAGGGCTGTCGTCATGTACGATGACCAGTCGCGCACCTATTCATGTTGTGACCTGGAAGGCCAAGTCCGTTCTGAGTGTCTCCGACGTAGACTGGTTCAGACGACGATCGGAGACGTTGCTATTCCTACGGTGCCCGCTGTGTTACCTCCGTCTTATGCGTCTACGGCGGTTATGGCTGCTACGCCCCCTCTGAATCAGTCGGTACCAGTATCTGCTCCTCTTGACGACGTAATGGACGTTTCGCCCGACTTTCTTACACCCTGCAGTGGGCAATACAAATGAACGGTGACCGTCAGCAAATACAAACCTGTCTGTCACGACCCCATCGTTGTTGATCATGGAGCTGTACCTACTTCCGCCTTTCTGCCATACGGCCACAAGTCGGACTACAGCCGCTAGCCATCCGACACGGAACAGCATGTTAGGAGGCAACGGTTGCCCAGGAAACGGAAGAAACAGCGCCGCACCCCTTCTTCCTCCATCGCAAGTCAGCACAGGATGACGACCCTATTATTGGTGGCGCGCTGTTCTCTGACACCCTGCAACTTGACGAGGCGACATCCTCCCCCTCCTCAATTTCCAGTGAGCGTCCACCTCCGGACACCGACGTCCCCCGTTTGCGTCTGATGCGTTTGACTCCCTTCCCGTGTCTGACGCTACCTGTGGGCACCTGTGATAATGTTTCACTGAATCAACCCGGTGACCCGTCTGTCTCCGGGCGGACGGCGTCGATGCTGAGGATGGACATTCTAGAAGTTTACAGAACGATGGACCCTCTTGGTGTCGTCTCCCTCTCTGTCACAGTGATGTGTCCTCCCGTGGGGGCCTAACAAGGAGTTCTCTGTGCTTTCCTCGTGTTTGAATCGACTTTCCTCCTGGCTATGAAAGCTTTCCTGACTTATCGCATGGCTAATGTCTGTGTCAACACTATTCGCGTACGCCATAAATTGTCTTTACTCCATGACATGCTATAGGTCGCAGACGTTGAAGTAGCTCTCATTCAGAATGTGCATGTTGCAAATTTCTGTACTCTCCATGGTTTTACAGCACATGTCTCTCATTTTCCCCCAATGGTAGTGGGATGGCGATCCTCTTATGTGACGGTATTCTCGCTTATGCAGTTACCTATCTCCCTATTGCCAGAGGTATGGCTCTCACGTTTAGTGGCGTCAGGATCGTCATTGTCTATGCGCCACCTGATTCGGGTCGCCGCCTTGAACGATCCACCTTATTGCTTCAAATGGCTCTGAGCACTATGGGACTTCACATCTGAGGTCATCAGTCCCCTAGAACTTAGAACTACTTAAACCTAACTAACCTAAGGACATCACACACATTCCATGCCCCAGGCAGGATTAGAACCTGCGACCTTAGCGGTCACGCAATTCCAGACTGAAGCGCCTAGAACCGCTCGGCCACACCGACCGGCCTCCACCTTATTCTAAGAGACATTCACGCCTCTCTTACTTGGTCGGTAGAATGAATGGATCGTGGGAGGCGATTTCAACTGCACCCAGGCACCCGAATTGCAACTACCACGTCCTTCTCCGTGCGCGGTGCTAGCGACAATTCTTCAGGACGTAGAATAGTGGATTGCTGGAAGCATGTTCATGGCGATCGTCCAGGGTTTACGCATTTCACTGGTCATTCTTCCAGTCAACTCGATCGTGTTTTCAGTTCCGGCGATATTGTCAGTTGGGTGCAGACTGGTGAAGTCTGGCCCACTGCGTTCTCTAACCATGATGCATTTCTCTGCGCGATCAATGCCAGCAAAGGGTGTGGTTCAGCCGTGGACTCTTGGAACTGAACACGATCCACCTTACTTCATTCGACTGCCAGCAGCTCATGAAGACCACGTGCGCAGCTCGTCGTCGACATCTTGATGCTTATCAGTCTGCCCTGCCTTGGTGGGTGCTCTTCGCAAAGCCTGCTCCCCACAAGACCTTGATTGCTTACGGAAGGGATGTTGCGGCGTGGCGGCGACGGACTCAGGAATTCTATCTATTTCACTATTCTACGAGAATGGACTTGCTGCCGTATTCCCCAGAGCGCCAGGGTATGGCGTGTCGTGTCAAGGCACACCTCACGTCCCTCTCTCGCCACCACCTTGAAGGAGCTATGATCAGGGCGAGCACACACACGATGGGTTAGTGCAAGAGCAATTTTATATCATGGCGGGATTAATGTTCTCACTTCTGACGATGGACAGCGTTTTGATACGCAACAGGATATCGGGTCTGCCTCCATGAACAATTTGTTAAGCTTTTCTTTGACCAACGTCACCGCTTTGCCAGCATTACGGCGATCTTCAGACTCTCTTTAGGCTCTGCCCGTGGACGTGACGATGGATCTGATTGCTAACATCACGGTGGACGAATTCCATGACGCTATTCAGGCGGGTTTTTGCGAGTAGGTCACCTGGTTCTGATGGCCTCCCATTAGAGTTTCATCGGATATTTCGTCACCTTCTGGCGCCATTGTAGACGGAAATTTGTCAAGACCTTATGTCACCTTTCATGACGAATGCAGACGGCTTCCTTGATAGTTTCCTCATTCCCTCGGGGTACCTCACGGATATGCGATTACCAAACCTTGACGTTACTCAACAGCGATACAAAGATCTTTGGTTGAAATGGCTCTGAGGACTATGGGACTTAACATCTGAGATCATCAGTCGCCTAGAACTTAGAACTACTTAAACCTAACTAACCTAAGGACATCACACACATCCATGCCTGAGGCAGGATTCGAACCTGCGGCCGTAGCGGTCGCGCGGTTCCGAACTGTAGCGCCTAGACCCGCTCGGCCACTCCAGCCGGCACAAAGATATTTATCTAGCTGTTGTCTACGAAGCTTAAATGGACTGCTCGGTACGTGGCTTCTCCCGTTCAAACTTCTTTCGAAAGTACAAAAGCATCCGCACTGCCCTCTACCACCATCGGGACATAATCGCTCTTAGTCACGCTCGTCGCATGCCTGGACTTTTGGCAGTTCTTGACTTCAGCCAGGCGTTCAACTGAGTCGATCACTACTTCCTGGAAGGGGTGCTTCACAATATGCGCTACCCTGACGCTACCGTCGACGTCGTAATGCGTATCCTACGGAGAAGTGATTCTCGTGTAATCTACAGTCGCCGTCCTGCTCCTCTCATCTCGATCAGTCGATCAGTGCGTCATGGCTGCCCGCTCTCTCTACTGCATATTCCATGGAACCGTTGCTAAGCAGCCTCCATCAACGCTTCTCTGGGATGTCTCCCACTGGCCATGTATTCAGATGCACTGCATATGACACGATCTCGTGATCGTTATTCGTAGCGGTGCTGAGATCAGGAAGTCGCTGGCAACGGTCAGCACCTACGGCGAAGCTTATGGTAGCTGCCTTAACGTACGCAAATCGAGCACCGGATGATGCTCTCCGATGCTTAGTATTCTATTTCGTGAGTGATCTTCGACGGACATTTACCCTCAACTTCCGACGTCCACTTTCCCGGCTCTTTCCCGGCTCTTAGATCACCGTTTACGACCACTCAACCTTCCACAACGCACACAATACGTAAATGTATATTTCGTTTCACGTATCCCACACGTTGCACAGACACTTTCTATTTCACCATCCATGACCCGCCGCATGCTAGCAGCATTGTATTCGTTTGTTTGTCACGGCTTACTATTCAAGATAAGGTACAAAACTCTCAGTCCTGTGGTGCGGGGGCGGTTTAGGTCTGTATCATGTGCCCGACAGAGCGGTAGTCCTTTCCATTGGCTCCCACATGACGTTGTGGCTCCTTAGTCTTACGTGCCTTACCAGCCTATTGCTGGTGGCCCTTACACTACACTCTCTCGCAGCACCTATCCAATTTCAGGAAGTCCCGCCGCCCTTCTTTTACTTCCTCCACTTTTTCCTTGACCTGAGTTACGTCCGTACTGTGATAGTGCAGGCGTAATTGACATCCACGAAGGCGATCTATGGTTTCCTTCAGCAACACAGGTAACCGAATGAGGTTGAAGGGAAGCTTCCCCACGTAGACTAGAGTGCCGGTGTGCACTCCTCACCTTGACCCTGACGTCCAGTCTGCGTGGTGCCTTACTGCCAATGGGAAGCAAGTATGCCGGTCACGCCTTCACAGGATTCACCTCGCAGATGCCCCGTTGTGTGTCGACTGTGATTTTACGGACAGAGACGAGCACCGCCTGGTGTGCAGATCGGCGAAAGGTGTCTGATCCTTGGCGCGACAGATGTTGCCCCTAACTACCCGTAGGACTCCTCATCAGATACCTATTCACCTGCTACACCTTCCGGAAACGTGGTACTTCCCGCAAGCGAAGACTAGCTCTCAGAGGTGGATTTGTGGACACGCAGCACACTACTTGTTTGCAGATGGTAGGAAAAGTGTACTTGATATTTGGCAGTTCCTTAATTAAAGCCGTAGTGCAGTAGTTCGCAATCCAAAATGCAGACAATTTTTCTCCAATTTACTCTGAAGTGTCTTCCTTAACCCACCGCAGAAATGGGGTGTTCCTGTAGTGAAGAGTTGGTCCGCGCCTCTTGCTCACGTCCAGCAGATGCGTTCACTGGTAATTGGAGTGTTCTTTCGCAGAAGAAAAAAGCGTTGACAGTCTCAATTAGTCTGACGTGTTGCTGCACCATCCTCCTCGCGTGACGCCGGTTTCCTGTTATTCCCGGCAGTATTAATGACATAAATAAATAAATAAATAAAAATAACAAAAAGGAATGAAAAGAAAAATAAATAATTAATAAACGATGTTCATTGTACCTCTACACCACGTTTCCTACCCTTTCATTAGTTCCTGGATGGTGGGAACCCCTTCCCATTTTGCCCCCTACCTCTCCCTTTGGGCGCTGGAAAGGTTCCTTTCAAAAAATGGGGGGGGGGGGGGTGTAGAACCTTTGATTCATAATTGAAACGTCTCTGGTCGCAGGCTCGCATATTATATTTCGATTAATAATCAACATTGGCTGGCGAAGACTTCCGGCATAAGAAATCACCCTCATTCTGCCTTATCAAGATGGCGGAGGAGCGGACAGAGGTTCAGGGCACTCTCGTGGCCCAGGGATGGGAAACTGCCCCTAAAGGCGGAAGAATCAGCAATGAAAAACAGCATGAGGACGCAGAAGGCAATGGTTACTACTTCATTAAAGACACACAACGTGTATCCACAGGACATGTGATGATCTCACCATTGGCAAAACATTCCAGAATGCTCTCCCTTTCAATTCTCCAGGAGAGGACAGCTACGGGGGAGGTAACCACGTAAAAGGGATTGAATAATCAACGAAGATTAGCATACTAGGAGGCGGTGCACAGAATGACAGAAGCGTGAATGTGATACGGAAGCTAGGACGTCTTAAAAGGGAAATGCATAGGCTCAGTCTAGATATAGCAGAGGTCAGTGAAGTGAAAAGCAAAGAAGACAAAGATGACTAGTTAGATGAGTGCAGGGTAACACCAACGGCAGCACGAAATCGTATAACGAGAATAGGATTCTTTATGAACGGGAAGATACGGTAGAGGGTGTGGTACTGTTCAGTAATAAGGTTATTCCCATCAGAATCGACAGAAAACCAACATCGACTACGATAGTTCACGTATACATGCCGACGCCGCAAGCTGAAGATGAAGAGATGGAGAGAGTATATGAGGATATTGAAAGTGTAATACAATACGCAAAGAGAGATGAAAATACACTCCTGGAAATTGAAATAAGAACACCGTGAATTCATTGTCCCAGGAAGAGGAAACTTTATTGACACATTCCTGGGGTCAGATACATCACATGATCACACTGACAGAACCACAGGCACATAGACACACGCAACAGAGCATGCACAATGTCGGCACTAGTACAGTGTATATCCACCTTTCGCAGCAATGCAGGCTGCTATTCTCCCATGGAGACGATCGTAGAGCTGCTGGATGTAGTCCTGTGGAACGGCTTGCCATGCCGTTTCCACCTGGCGCCTCAGGTGGACCAGCGTTCATGCTGGACGTGCAGACCTCGTGAGACGACGCTTCATCCAGTCCCAAACATGCTCAATGGGGGACAGATCCGGAGATCTTGCTGGCCAGGGTAGTTGACTTACACCTTCTAGAGCACGTTGGGTGGCACGGGATACATGCGGACGTGCATTGTCCTGTTGGAACAGCAAGTTCCCTTGTCGGTCTAGGAATGGTAGAACGATGTTTTCGATGACGGTTTGGATGTACCGTGCACTATTCAGTCTCCCCTCGACGATCACCAGAGGTGTACGGCCAGTGTAGGAGATCGCTCCCCACACCATGATGCCGGGTGTTGGCCTTCTGTGCCTCGGTCGTATGCAGTCCTCATTGTAGCGCTCACCTGCACGGCGCCAAACACGCATACGACCATCATTGGCACCAAGGCAGAAGCGCCTCTCATCGCTGAAGACGATACGTCTCCATTCGTCCCTCCATTCACGCCTGTCGCGACACCACTGGAGGCGGGCTGCACGATGTTGGGGCGTCAGCGGAAGACGGCCTAGCGGTGATTGGGCCCGTAGCCCAGCTTCATGGAGACGGTTGCGAATGGTCCTCGCCGATACCCCAGGAGCAACAGTGTCGCTAATTTGCTGGGAAGTGGCGGTGCGGTCCCCTACGGCACTGCGTAGGATCCTACGGTCTTGTCGTGCATCCGTGCGTCGCTGCGGTCCGGTCCCAGGTCGACGGGCACGTGCACCTTCCACCGACCACTGGCGACAACATCGATATACTGTAGAGACCTCACGCCCCACGTGTTGAGCAATTCGGCGGTACGTCCACCCGGCCTCCCGCGTCCCACTATACGCCCTCGCTCAAAGTCCGTCAACTGCACGTACGGTTCACGTCCACGCTGTGGCGGCATGCTACCAGTGTTAAAGACTGCGATGGAGCTCCGTATGCCACGGCAAACTGGCTGACACTGACGGCGGCGGTGCACAAATGCTGCGCAGCTAGCGCCATTCGACGGCCAACACCGCGCTTCCTGGTGTGTCCACTGGGCCGTGCGTGTGATCATTGCTTGTACAGCCCTCTCGCAGTGTCCGGAGCAAGTATGGTGGGTCTGACACACCGATGACAATGTGTTCTTTTTTTCATTTCCAGGAGTGTATAATAGTCATTAGGAGCTGAAATGCAGTAGTAAGGGAAAGAGTAGAAGAATAAGTTACTGAGAAATATTAGGTTGGGACAATGAGTAAGAGAGAAGAAAGACCAATTGAGTTCTGTAATAAATTTCAGCTAGTAATACCAAATACTCTGTTCAAGAATCACAAGAGGAGGAGGTATACTTGGAGAAGGCTGGCTGATACAGGACGATTTCAATTAGGTTACATCGTGGTCAGAGGTTCCGATATCAGTCGCTGGATTGTAAGGTGTACGCAGGAGTAGATACAGACTCAGATCGCAATATAATAGTGATGAAGAGCAGAAGTTTAAGATGTTAGTCCGGAAAACTCAGTACGCTAAGAGGTGGGATACGAAGTACTAAGGAATGACGAGATACACAACAGAGCAATAAAGAATAATCCAGTAGGCAGTACAGTTGAAGACGAATGTATATCTCTAAAAAGGGCAATCACAGAAGTAGGAAGGAAAAACATAAGTGTAAAAAAGGTAACTGCAAACAAACCGTGGCTAGCAGAAGAAATACTTCACTTGACCGATGAAAGAATGAAGTACAAAATGTTCAGAGGAAATTCGGGAATACAGACATACACGTCTCTCAGAAATGAAATAAATAGGAAGTGCGAAACGCTAAAACGAAATAGCTGCATGAGAAATGTAAAGAAATCAAAAAAGGAAATGATCGTCGGAAGAACAGACTCAGCATACAGTAAAGTGAAAAAACCCTCGGTGACATTACAATCAAGGGTGGTAACACTAAGATTGCAAAGGGCATTCCACTGTTAAATGCAGAGAAGAGAGCGGATAGGTGGAAAGACTACGCCGAAACTCTCTATGAGGAGGAGCATTTGTCTGATGTGATAGAAGAAGAAACAGAAGTCGATGTAGAAGGGATAAAGTATCTAGTATTAGAGCCAAAATTGAAAAGAGCTTTGGAGAGCTTAAGATGAAATAAGGCAGAACGGATCGATAACATTCCATCAGAATTTCGAAAACATCAGGGGAAACGGCACCAAAACGACTGTTCACATTGGCGCGTAGAATGTATGAGTCTGGCGATACACCATCTGACTTTAGAAAAAATATCAGCTACACAACTCCTAAGACTACAAGAGCTGACAAATACAACAATCGCAGCAAAATCAACTTAATAGCTCACACACCCAAGTTGCTGACAAGAATAAGATACAGATGGATGGAAAAGAGAACTGAGGATGTGTTAGATGACGATCAGTTTGCCTTTGGGAGCGGGAAAGGCAACAGGGAGGCTTTTCTGACGTTGCGGTTGACAGTGGAAACAAGACTAAAGAAATCAAAATATCCGCGGGTGTACTGCCAGTCTATAGTGTCCAACGGGCACAATATTTCGGCGATCAAACATGTCGCCATCATCAGGTGAACTGATGGACTGAGCTTCTGTGAACGCGCCGGCACGGAGATCCGTACATTATGGCTGCTCAGGGGGAACTGGATTCGATCGCGGCGGCGGCCGATTTAAATACCCTCCGCCCGCGGCGCGCTTCCTCTGCCGTCCGCGCCCCGGTAGTGCGGTGGAACAGATTGCGACGGCGTCTGAGATGACTTGGGTGTGATGGCTCTGTCTGCCGTGGTCGTCACAACTATGCGTTTGCTCGATTTATTCTTGATTAACCCAATCGCTGGTACCCAAGCCTTGCTAAGATTATAACCACAGTCACGGTTTATGAGGTCGTCATTGGTGCGAATTTCGATGGCCTCTCTAACAACGCTGTCCCAGTATCTCGCCGTCTGTACCAGAATCCTCGTGCGGTCATACTCCATAGCGTGATTTTCCGACAAACAATGTTCGGCGACCGCCGACTTGCTCATATCCATGAGTGTGCCTCTGGTGTTCAGAGCATCGATCCTCGACGGTACGCATCGTCTGACCAATATACGACTTGCCACATTGACACGGAATCTGGTACACGCCGGCCTTCCTCAAACCGAGGTCATCTTTGGCGCTCCCCACCAGTGCACGAGTTTTATTCGGAGGACAAAACACAGTTCCGACCCGGTGTTTCTTCAGAATGCGGGCGATTTTCCCAGAGAGTGCGCCTGTGTATGAAATATATGCAGTGCCTACCTCCTCCCTCGTGACTTCATCCATATCAACAGGTTGTGATGCAGTGGTTGGGCGGAGAGCACGTTGGATCTGCCACTCTGAGTACCCATTTTTTCGAAACACAGTTCTCAGATGTTCCAATTCCTGGGGTAGACTCTCTGTGTCAGACGATGCGTATCGTCGAGGATCGATGCCGTGAACACCAGAGGCACACTCTACTGATGTATCTGAGCAAGTCGGCGGTCGCTGAACATTGTTTGTCGGAAAATCACGCTATGGAGTATGACCGCACGAGGATTCTGGTACAGACGGCGAGATACTGGGACAGCGTTGTTAGAGAGGCCATCGAAATTCGCACCAATGACGACCTCATAAACCTTGACTCTGGCTATAATCTTAGCAAGGCTTGGGAACCAGCGATTGGGTTAATCAAGAGTAAATCGAGCAAACGCATAGTTGTGACGACCACGGCGGACAGAGCCATCACACCTACGTCATCTCAGACGCCGTCGCAATCTGTTCCACCACGCTACCGTGGCGCGGGGCGCGGACAGCGGAGGGAGCGCGCTCCCTCCGCTGTCCGCGCCCCGCGGGAGGAGGGTATTTAAATCGGCCGTCGCCGCGACCAAACCCAGTTCCCCCTGAGCAGCCATAGCGTACGGATCCCCGTGCAGGCGCGTTCACAGGAGCTCAGTCCGTCAGTTTACCTGATGATGGCGACATGTTTGATCGCCGAAATATTGTGCCCGTTGGACACTATAGACTGGCAGTACACCCGTGGATATTTTGATTATCAAATACGCCGGGAAACACTCAAGAATCACATCATACACCTTTACGGGGAGGATATGTATCGCAGCATGAAGAAATTTGAAAAGTTGCCCCACCGTAGAGGTCGTTTGCTAAGTACTTTTGCCTTTCTAAAGAGATGTCGTTCCGAGAATGTTGTTCCAAATTTTTCTAAGGTTATGCATCACATCGATTTTGCAGCAGCTAAGAGAATCAAGAAACGAGCCAGCCTCGCATTGGTACGTGAGAGAGTGCAATTCACCCTCCGGAGCCTTGAATTTATCTCACAGGAATTACTCAAATTACATTTGCAACTGGCTACTAAGTTCACTTCTTTTTCCTGGGATTGGATTGATGGTGTCACCTGGGTGTCAGCTGATTCCGCCCACAAGAAGGCTACGGGACGTCAAACAGCTAAGTTCTCACGTCTCCTTGACAAACCATCTGTGCAGGTTCCGTGCAAGACTATCATCAATTTGAGTGGCATGGTGTTGAGTGATGATGAGGTCTCGGTTTTGCAGAAAGGTCTCAACTTCGCTCCCACCCCCCAAGTTCACTCCGGTCACAGAAATTGTTAGTGCTGTTGAACAGGTTGCAGCTCGACTTCTGCCAGAATCAGCCGAGGAAATACATCGTGAAACTTGTCGTGCGTTGACGAAATCAAAGACGATGAAGTCAAATATCAGCAGTAAATAGAGGGCGGTCATTCGTGCTCTGAGGGAACGCTCTGAAATTGTTGTCTTACCGGCTGACAAAGGCAATGCTACAGTTGTTGTTTCCCATAAGGACTACACTGATAAGATGCAGAGCCTCCTAAATGACGATTCCTACCGGAAGATCAGCGTTGACCCTACAAAGAAGGTGGAGAACAAGACGAGGGTTCTTCTCAAGGACGCAGATTTACCGGAGGGTGACGCTAAGAAATTGTTACCCCAAGGTCCGGTACCGCCAAGACTATATGGACTCCCGAAGGTTCACAAAGAGGGGGTACCATTACGCCCCATTGTCAGCAACATCAGGACACCTACATATTTGTTGGCCAAATACCTGACGGGAATATTAAGTCCTTATGTGGGTAAATGCCCTCATCACATCCGTAATTCCGTGGATTTTGTTAAACGCCTTGATAGCTTCAGGTTGGATGAGTCAGATATCATGGTGAGTTTTGACGTCGTTTCCTTGTTTACGAGGGTACCCCTGAGAGAGTCGCTAGAGTTGATTGGTCAGAGGTTTGACGAGAATACCACTGAACTTTTTAGGCATGTCTTGAATTCCACGAATTTTCTTTTTAATGGAGAATACTACGAACAAACGGAAGGAGTCGCCATGGGTAGCCCACTCTCACCGGTGGTAGCGAATTTGTACATGGAGAACTTCGAGGAGGAAGCCCTGTCGTCATCCGAATGGAAACCTACTTGCTTTTTCCGTTACGTGGACGACACGTTCGTCATCTGGCCACATGGTATGTATAAACTCCTTGACTTCCTTACACATCTAAACTCCATACACCCCAACATCAAATTCACTATGGAGACTGAAACGGAGGGTAAATTACCTTTCCTTGACGTCTTGGTCAGGAGACGGGCTGACGGCACCCTAGGTCATGGGGTGTATCGAAAGAGAACACACACTGATCTGTATTTGCACGCAGACAGCTGTCACCACCCTTCACAGAGTTATGGGGTACTTAAAACTCTAGTACATAGGGCGCGCACTATCTCTGACACAGAGAGTCTACCCCAGGAATTGGAACATCTGAGAACTGTGTTTCGAAAAAATGGGTATTCAGAGTGGCAGATCCAACGTGCTCTCCGCCCAACCACTGCATCACAACCTGTTGAGATGGATGAAGTCACGAGGGAGGAGGTAGGCACTGCATATATTTCATACACAGGCGCACTCTCGGGGAAAATTGCCCGCATTCTGAAGAAACACCGGGTCGGAACTGTGTTTTGTCCTCCGAATAAAACTCGTGCACTGGTGGGGAGCGCCAAAGATGACCTCGGTTTGAGGAAGGCCGGCGTGTACCAGATTCCGTGTCAATGTGGCAAGTCGTATATTGGTCAGACGATGCGTACCGTCGAGGATCGATGCCCTGAACACCAGAGGCACACTCATGGATATGAGCAAGTCGGCGGTCGCCGAACATTGTTTGTCGGAAAATCACGCTATGGAGTATGACCGCACGAGGATTCTGGTACAGACGGCGAGATACTGGGACAGCGTTGTTAGAGAGGCCATCGAAATTCGCACCAATGACGACCTCATAAACCGTGACTGTGGTTATAATCTTAGCAAGGCTTGGGTACCAGCGATTGGGTTAATCAAGAGTAAATCGAGCAAACGCATAGTTGTGACGACCACGGCAGACAGAGCCATCACACCCACGTCATCTCAGACGCCGTCGCAATCTGTTCCACCGCGCTACCGGGGCGCGGACGGCGGATGGAGCGCGCCGCGGGCGGAGGGTATTTAAATCGGCCGCCGCCGCGACCGAACCCAGTTCCCCCTGAGCAGCCATAGCGTGCGGATCTCCGTGCCGGCGCGTTCACAGGAGCTCAGTCCGTCAGTTCACCTGATGATGGCGACATGTTTGATCGCCGAAATATTGTGCCCGTTGGACACTATAGACTGGCAGTACACCCGTGGATATTTTGTTTATCAAATACGCCGGGAGAAACTCAAGAATCACAAGACTAAAGAAAAATCAAGACACGTTCATAGGATATGTCTACCTAGAAGAAGCGTTCGACAATGTAAAATGGTCAAGAGTTTGTTCGAAATTCTGAGGAAGACAATGGTAAGCCATAGGGAAAGACGAGTAATATACAATATGTAGAAGAACCGAAAGGGAATAGTAATTGTGGATGAGCAAGAACGAAATGCTCGGATTAAGACGAGTGTAAGTTAGGGATGTAGTATTTCGCCCCTACTGTTCGATCTGTACGTCGAAGGAGCAATGATGGAAATGAAGGAAAGGATCAGGAGTGGAATTACAGTTCAAGGTGAAAGGATATCAATGATACGATTCACTGATGACATTGCTATCCTGGGTGAAAGGGAAGAAGAATTACAAGATCTGCTGAATGGAATGAATATTCTAATGACTACAGAATATGAATTGGGAGTAAATCGAAGAAAGACGAAAGTAATAAGAAGTAGCGAAATGAGAAGAGCGACAAACTTAAAATCAGGATTGATGGTTAAGAAGCAAATGAAGTTAAGCATTCTGCTAACTAGGCAGCAAAATAACCAATGACGGACGGCGTAAGGAGGATATCAAAACCAGACTAGCACTGAAAAAAGGGCATTCCTGGCCAAGAGAAATCTACTAGTATCAAACATAGGCCTTAATTTGAGGAAAAAATTTCTGAGAATATACGTTGTAGTGCAGAGTGGTGAAACATGGACTTTGGAAAAACCGGAACAGGAGAGAAGCGAAGCAGAGATATCGTGTTACAGACGAATGTATAAAATTAGGTACTGATAACGTCAGTCACGAGGAGGTTCTGAGGAAAATCGGAGAGGAAAGGAATATGTGGAAACCACTGATAAGGAGAAGGGACGATATGATAAGACATTTGTTAAGTCATCAGGGAATGATGTCCATGGTACTAGAGGGAGCGGTAGAGGGCATAAACTGCAGAGGGAGACAGAGATTGGAATAAATCGAGGAGATAACTAAGGACGTGGGTTGCAAGTGCTACTCTGAGATGAAGAGGTTTGCACACGAGAGAAACTCGTGGCGGTCCGCATCAAAGCAGTAAGAAGACTGATGATTAAAAAAAAAAAAAAAAAAAAAAATCGTAAAGTAATGTTCGATCTGGCCCGAAGTGGAAACCACTCGGAAAATCAAAAACGTTTTATTTACAACTGTTCGCTACACCTTGTAGCTATTTCTCTGAGCCGTGTGCGGAACGACTTGTCGCCCCCGGCTCCCGTGGGCACTTGTCTTTGGCTACAGGGCGTCCACGGGCGGCTTCTGAAAGGTATCTGGCGAGCTAGCTCGCTCACAGTCAGTCCGGCGAGGCCGCAGGTAGTGCTTAGAAGGAAAGCTCGTGGGGCTTGCGGAGCACCTACGAGGCCTGTGTTGGAGGCTGCGCCTTTGACGACGGCCGCATATGCCGCTCGCCGCCGCAGCGCTGGTAGAACTGGAAGAGGGGCCTTTTCCACCGGAGCGTAAGGACTGGTCCTGCAAACCGCCGATTATGCCAGAGTTCTACTCCATGTGCCGCCGTGAGACCACAAGCTGCTTGTTTATGTCTCTCCATTAATAGATAGAGAGAAGCTTTTGAGGTGGTTGCTTGCAATTAGCAGTGCAGCAGCGCTGTCCTGTTATACTAGTCGAATGTCTTGCAAGGTAATGCTCGGTAAGTGGGGAAGCCTCTGATACGTACCGAAACCCGCTAATTACCATCCCGCTATTTATACCACTTGATTTGATTTACGAGGTTCAGTCTCCCATGGTAGGTCTTTCTTCTCAGTAAAGGCTTGCTGTTTATAGTGAGTGAGAAAAGTGAATAAGCACGTATGACCTTCTATTCAGTAAATTTTGTCGCTGTGAACAGCGTAAAGCTGTGATGTGAGTTTCAACTCTCCACCTATTCCTTATGGCCGTTCCTTGTGGAAATGTCCCAGCCTCGGCTGCCTAAGCCATTGTTTTATAAAACGCGACAATGCGGATTTTGCAACCAAATATCTTGCGCTTCTTGCAAGTGCAGCAAAATTGTATTAACTTATTGTAGTTTTCTATTACATCACCTAGTACCAGGAATTTCTGTGGTCCTCTCTTATATTGTGAACCAGAGTGGCATTGATGAGGGAGAGTAGCTAATTCCTAAATATGAATTTCGGCTCGTATTTGTTGTTGTGCTATACTGTGTGTGTTAATTTTATTCCATTTGTAACAAAAGACTTGTGCATGTTTTAAATAATAAAAAATAATAAAATGAAAAATAAATAAAATTAATAATAACAAAATAATAAAAAATAAAAGAGATTCCCCTGTTCACATTGTTTTACAACCATTTAATTTTTGTTAATTGGCCGTGTTCTTGTGGAGAGTCACGAGTTCTACCACCCGGTGCAAACTGCTTGCAAACCGAGAGATTACTCAGATTATTTGTAAAAGTTTCACCTTCAAATTCCTTATTGCTGTTGTTGTATATGCCTTTCCCTAAAACATTTTTAACTTTATTTCAATGTCACTGGATGTGCCCAGTTAAAGATCATTTGAGTGTTACTGTGAGTTTATGTAAATTACTTCCCGCACTGTTAAAAGGTTTTAAGTGTTGTTTGGTTTTATTTAAAGGCCTACACCGTTAAGATTGTGTAATTTTACTCTCAAATGTTCACTGGTGTATAGTATACATGGTAAATGTTATCCCATCTATGTCTTTGCATTGCAGTGATCTCAGTCTGAAAATATGTAATCACACCTTTTGGTTTGGGGGTCACATTTTAAGTTTACTAATTTGGTGAATTTTGTGGAATTTCGTTATGTTAATAAACTGTAGTTCAAATGTGTATTAACGAATGATATGAAATTTCCATTTCCCCAGGCCTTGCTTGTCCTTTTTACTAGAGACGTATTGAGGCGTTTCATACTCTACATAGTCGCTGCTCTGACTCAGAAAACTGTCTTAGCGTTGTACTGACTTTCCAATACCCTCGTCATAGAATGCAGCCGCCTGAACTTTCGGCCAATTCTCTACGCTGGTATATAATTCGTTGTCTGCGCCAAAATATTACTTCATATCCAGCGGTTCATGAAAGCACAGATGACAACTCAGGGGAGATAAAACACGTCAAATTAAAAATACTGCCACAGCATCTTCTTTGCCCTTGCACAGTGCGGCCCAGAACTTTTATTAAGAAAGAAACGCATGACAGTTATGTGGGCTGCATGACACCAGACGAGAATTCTTACCAGACCGTCACACTTGGCGGGTAACACTGTGGTGTCACCGCCAGACACCACACTTGCTAGGTGGTAGCATTTTAAATCGGCCGCGGTCAGGTAGTATACGTCGGACCCGCGTGTCGCCACTATCAATGATTGCAGACCGAGCGCCGCCACACGGCAGGTCTAGAGAGACTTCCTAGCACTCGCCCCAGTTGTACAGCCGACTTTGCTAGCGATGGTTCACTGACAAATTACGCTCTCATTTGCCGAGACGATAGTTAGCATAGCCTTCAGCTACGTTACTTGCTACGACCTAGCAAGGCGCCATGATCAGTTTCTATTGATATTGTAAATCATGTACCGTCAAGAGCGACGTTCGTCATTAATGGATTAAAGTTATGTATTCCACCAGCTACGTCCGTTTTTCTCAATTCTAATTCCCTTGTCATGTTCCAGACCTCACGCCAGCCTGCGTGAGCTAAAACGCGTGCATTTCGTCCTCCTTTAGCAAAACGGTGTTGACTCTCCTGCCAACCACAACTAACACTACACTGAATAGCCAAAGAAACTGGTACACCTCCTTAGTATTGTGTAGCCCCCCCCCCCCCTCCCTCCACGACCACGCAGAAGTGCCGGAGCAGGATGAGGCATGGACTCCATTAATGTCTGAAGTAGTACTAGAGGGAACTCATACATTGAATCCTGCAGGGCAGTCGATAAATCCGTAAGAATACAAGAAGTTGGAGATCCCTTCTGAACAGCACGTTGCAAGGCATCCCAGGCAATAATGTTCATGTATGGCGAGTTTGGTGATCAGCGAAAGTGTTTAAACTCAGAAGAGCATTGCTGGAGCCACTCTGTAACAATTCTGGACGTGTGGTGTGTGGAATTGTTCTGCTAGAACAATGCATGCAGGTATCAGACAGGATGCTTACATACGTGTCACCTATCAGAAACGTATCTAGACGTTACATATCACTTCAATTGCACACGCCCCACACCATTACAGAGCCTCCACCAACTTGAGTAGTCCCCTGATGAAATGACAGTCCCCTGCTGAAATGCAGGGTCCATAGATTTATGAGGTTGTCCACACCCGTAGACGTCCATTCGTTCGATACAATTTGAAACGAGACTCTTCCGACCAGACAACATGTTTCCAGTCATCAACAGAACAAAGGCGGTGTTGATGAGCCCAGGTGAGGCGTAAAGCTTTGTGTCGTGCACTCAGCAAGGGCCCATATTTACGAGGTTTCGCTGAATAGTTTGCAAGCTGATCGTTGTTAGTGGCCCAGCAGTGAAATCTGCAGCAATTTGCGGAAGGGTTACACTTCTGTCACGCTGAACGATTCTCTGCAGTCGTTGTTGGTCCCGTTCTTGCAGGATCTTTTTCCGCCCATAGCGATGTCGGAAATTTCGTGTTTTACAGGATTCCTGAAATTAACACTGCACACTCGTGAAATGGTCGTACAGAAAAATCCCCACTTCATCGCTTCTTCGGAGATGCTGTGTCATATCGCTAGTGCGCTGACTACAGCACCACGGACAAACTTACTTAAATCTTGATAACCTGACATTGTGGCAGCAGTAAACGATCTAACAACTGCGCCAGACACTTGTTGTCTTATATAGACGTTGCCGACCGCAGCGCCGTATTCTTCCTGTTCACATATATGTTCCTGTTCGCATGCCTATGCCAATTTCTTTGGCGCTTCAGTGTATTTCTAGGTATATTTACGTGCTCACTGTACGCTCAGAACTGAAAAGAGCAACGTGGCGCGATCGGCGGACTTACTGCAGACACTGACCAACACATCTGTGCAAATCTTCACCGGATTTCCACTGTGGTTTCCATTCGCGCCCCATCGGACCTCACTTTCGAATAGCCCTAGTTTTTGTAGGATGTAATCCTGTTCTCTGTATGCTCTACAGTTTTTACTCTCTACTCCTTTCTATAATACCTCGGAAGGTATTCCCTCAAGTCGTAACATGTGTTCTACCATCCTGTTCATCCTTTCAGTTTTCCCCACATGCTGCACTCTTCACCGAATCTTATCAGTCCACCTAATTTTGAATATCCTTCCATTTTAGCACGTCTCAAACCGGTTCCCCCGCAGTCCATCATTCTCTAACAGACGACGCTGAGCTCCAAGCGTACATTGTCAGAAATGTCTTCCTGAAATTAAGGCTGATGTCTGATAACTAACAGACTTCTCTTGGCCAGGAATAGCCTTTTTCCGTGTGCTAGTCTGCTTTTTAAGTCCTTTCTTAGTTCGTCTGTCACGTCTTATTTAGTTTCCAAGGCAGCATAATTACTTATTTTCATTTACTTCATAGTCAATTTCGAGTTAAGTTGGTCGGTGGTCTCATTTCTTCCACTTCCCAGGCTTTCGCCTTTCTATGCTTTAAATACAAATTCTGAATGACTTTTATTTCCACCAAGGATCATAAAACTCTTGGTCCTTAGACTACCTGTTGTGGCTGACAATGACCATCTCCAGTTCTGTTTCATACCACATCCTAATATAATGTACCCATAATGATATTGTATTATGACATGTTACGAAACAGATCTTAAGATGGACATTGCTGACCGAAACCGGTACTCTAAGTACCAGAGGATTTGTGATCACAGGCAGAAATAAGAGAAATTCATTCTACACTTCCTAGATTATGTTTTAATCTGCGAATATATCGCAACATGTTCATTCGATTAAACAAGTCCTGTAAGTCTTCTTCACGTTCACGGAGGACAGCAATACCATCGGCGTATCTTATCATTGGAATCTTTCAGAACTGGGGTTTAATCCTACTCCTGAAGATTTCTTTTGTTTTAATCATTTCTTCTTTAATGTATAGTTCAAATAGTAGTGACGCAACACTGCAACCTACTCTTATCATCTTTGCAATCCGCGTATTTCGCTCTTGGTCTTGCATGCTTTTTGTTCTCTCTTGTTCGTTGCACAGATGGCCTTTTATCCGTCGTTTCCTATAGTTTACTTCTGTTTTTCTCAGCATTTAGAATGCGCTGCATCATTTTATATTTGGATCGTTTCAGCACCCTTGAACGGTAAAAGCCAACCTAGAAAAAAATTTCTTACTTATTAATAAAATGAAACAAAGATCTTTAAAATCTAAAAGATGATGCATCCGTAGCAGGGTTTAATGTGCCGTCAACGTCAAGGGTATTACAGACGTAGCTCAAACGACGAATGTGTCAGCGGTGGAACAGGAAATCGGCCGTGCACTTTCATATAAACCATCTTTTCATTTCCCCGAAATGCTGTAGGAAATCACAAAAAACTTCAACACGGATGGCCGTATGCGGATTTAAACCGTCGTCCTCCACCTGAATGACAGTGCAGTGCGCTAACCACAGCGCCACCTCGCTGCTAGAACGGTGCATCGTCATGTATCTCTTAAGGCGTGGACAAACTTTGACTTGGGCTGGCCAACCACAGCGCTTTGACGTATATATCGGTTGGGCTGCCTTGTACAGTTTAGGCACATCGAAATGATGTAATTTACACACTTATCTCGTGCGTTTTTTAAATGTGCGCATTCAACTCACAACTCTCCTCAATATAGTGAGACTGGAGAAGGCGACTTGTTCTTGGTCCGCATTTATGTGGTTAGAACACACGCATGCTTTAGGTCCACATATAGAATTCTGTCCTTTTAGTGTTTCATTTTGCATTCGAACTTTGCATTGGAACCGTTATACCGTTATTCTCGCTTTTGATCTCATCAGAACGCGGGGTGATCATGTTCCAGAAGCTTGTAACATTGGTTTGAATAGTTTTCTGCTACAATATCAGCTGGGGTATTAAACGGTTTGATCTGATGCTTTTAACTGGCCATGACGAATGATCTTATATTTGTTGTCTTTTCAAACATATTGTCTTTTTCATACGTTAGGTTTTCACGAGTCTTATTTTTCACATCTTCCGTTCTTCACGGGTTCAGCGTGTGTATCAAATATCTTAGTGGGAACTTCTACGATTTGTTTCATAATCACATGCTCCAATCACTTTCTTTGCAATTAACCCAAGATTAACGGGGGCGAGAATGAGCAGTGCTTGCATCTTCCGTAAGAATTTTACAGCACCACAGACAAGTTGAAGTTACGCGGCACTCAAAGAGACACGCATTGGCGGAGATGGCCTTATCTAAATTTATACTTTCCGCCATGCCAGTTGATACATTTGTAGTCTATTAAGAATAAATCTCACAAGTGACGCAGATGTAGGCCCGTTACAAGTTGGAGCTAGAAGGACGACTTATCACACTTGAAGTATTGTAGTACACTGTTTCCAGTTAACGTTCTAATTTAAATCTTATCTCTGTTACTTCTGAGTAAGCCCCCCTTTTTCGTTGCTGTTTGTAAAAAGGTATACTATCTTACAAAGTTCATAGTGGTGTCCGGATTGCTTTATTATTGGATCATGTTCCGTCTCTGGGCATATTTTTGAAAATTTGTGGTACGTTCCTGTGGAACAAACTGATAATGTCATCGGTCCCTAAGCTTAGACACTACTTGCTCTGACGTAAACTAACTTACGCTACGGACAACCAGCACTCCCTTGCCCGACGGAGTACACGAACCTGACGTGGGGAGCCGCACCAACTATGACAGGGCGTCTGAGACCGCACGGCTACCCCGCGTGGCTCTTTACATATATTTCAGGACAAAAACAGGATTCATTAAGTTATATGAACACTCAGTTTTTTTTTTCAGAAGGTGTGGCCGCCTTTCAGACTATGGAGTAATATCACTATGTTTGAGTATCACCACCAGCTATTAAGTATCACTTGTCGGCTATCGTATCACATATAAAATTAATAACATAAGTTATGTACTCGTTAATACATCCACATTTATGCTATTTCTGGACTCAAAGCCTTTCATTGCTTCATGTATCATAATTATCCTTTACTGATGAAATTCTGCTACCCCTAGAGATTGTGGCATTACGAAGCACCCTGGCATTTGCATTACGTGATTTAAGTAATCCACAAGAATCCTTAACCAGGTAGTCTGAATTGTACTTTTAACGCTTTCCCTCCACAATTTAAAGGCACACATATATTTGCGAACAGTAAGCTCCTGAACGCTTCATTGAGTTGTTCGTGGCGGAAACTGGTGCGGAAAGGCTCGATTGACCAGCCTGTAAGAAGTATCACGTAAACATTTACTATTAAAAACAGTCTTGATCACGAATTATTTATTAAGGTGACCGGTTTGACCACTACTGTGGTCATCTACAGACCATTGAGTAGGAACCTCTTCCTGCTGGAGAGAGTAGTGATTCTCCAGCAGAAAGAGGTTCCTAGTCTGAAGATGACCACAGTAGTGGTCGAAACCGGTCACCTTAATAAATAATTCGTGATCAAGACTGTTTTTAATAGTAAATATTTGTAATACATTGATCACTGCCACTCCCAGAATGTATTCATAAGTAATATCACATAAATACTTAATGAGCAAACAAATCAGTGGCCACTCACTCTTCTATCTCAGTCCTTTTCACTGTCATTGAACATCCCTTTGAGCACGCTGGGAAAAATCGACTCATGAAGCTGGCCTGCTTTTATTACTTTTGGAAATTTCTCACACTTTACGACCTTTTCACTATTTTTTAACACCACTCAGAGACGCACACAGTCACCATTCCAGCTTCTCTGGTTAGATTCAAAGAAGAATACATCGTATGTAAACTGAAGGGGATCATTGGAGTCAGCTACCATGCGACATTACCCGGAATCAGCGGCTACGAGTAAAAATGTGTACAGAACCGGGATTCCTAAACTGGATCTCCTTCTTACCATAGAGGTACTACAAACCACTGCGCCAGCCGGAGTACAACATTATTGCAACAGTGCCGATTATCTCGCCACGACTCAGGCCGATCCGACCTGCCAACAAGAGCTACCTATTCGCAGCCCGTGTCCATACACCTTCTTCAGCGCGGATGCACAAATACGTCTGATCCCCTGTGGAAATCTCAGAGTAGCGAGCATGCTGGACAGGGACTGTGGATACATGGTGCTCTGTGGGAATGCGGACAGGCCGTGAATCATGCAGAGATAACGCGCGCAGTTGGGATAATGCTGTGCCCCGGATGGCACATTGGTTAAGGCACCCGCCTGGTAAGCAGGAGATCCCAGGTTCGAATCCCGGTCGGGTACACGTTTTCACTCGTCGTGCTGATTCCACGTAATGTCCTGCTGCAGGTGACAGAAGTGATCCCCTTCAATTTACATACGATGCTTCACAGCTGCGTATTCTGTGTGGTGTCAGCTCCTTCGGATATGTTCGAAAGAATAGACACCAAATATTCATAAAAGAATGCGTCGGTTTGGTCGTTCATAGTACATCACCCTATAGCTCATTTCGCCACTACATAGTAATTCAAAATAAATATTGCGATTACAAACGGGTAAGTTTCGTATAGCGATACATGGATGAGAAAAGTAGAGAAAGTAAAAGAAAATTCAAAAACGTTGTAGTTATTCTACATGACGGCACTCGGTCACTTGGACAACTTTATATGATTACCGTTCACGTCATATATACTGAAGCGCATGTGGAATCATCGGTGTGATAGCATTAGAAACAAGAAACTACTACCTATGACATGACTTGGCGCAGAAAAGAGTAGAGATTAAAGCTGACTAGTACGTAAGTCCTCTGCTCGTGATTTCGTTCTATGAAGAGACTACAACCATTCAACATTCGGAAAATTTCCGTTTTCCAAGCGGTGGACATATTAAGGCGTCCTGAGAAATATTGCCAAATTTTGGAGCAGATTGTTTGGAAGCCCACTCACGATGAGCAAATTTTGGATATAAGACGAACAAATAGCCCTCATCTCTTTGAGGGCGTCCACACAGATAGTGGTATTAATGACCATGAGGCTCGTGTAGCAACAATGTTTACCAAAGTACAAAGCGAGAGTAGTACAAGCAGAAGCTTTTAAATTTTCAGCGAACTAGATAAAGAGACAGTAGTGTCGTTATCTCAATAAGGAACTGGAAACATTTAGCTCCGGGGAAGTGCACGTGGAAAAACTGTGACTTCGATTTGGAAGCATGCAGTTGGTATACAGTGAACAGCCAAAACATTACGACCACTGCTCACCGCAACGTTGGATGCCTCCTGATGGCGTTCCGTGCACATGACACAGTAACAAAAATAACCAAGCGGAGCAGACACGGGCGGAGGATCACCCTAGAGAAGTTATGGGCTGCAAATGGAGAAATCCACTGAGATAAGCGACATCGTCAAAGGGTAGATTATTACTACGCAGACCCTGGGAACAAGTATTTCGAAAACGGCAAAGTTGTTCGAATGTTAACTTGCTACTGTCGCGAGAACCTACGAAAAGAGTAAGAAGCACAGTGAAACTACCAACAGACGCTAAACGGTTGGAAATCCACGAATCTTCACAGAAAGTTGGGTTGGGAGGCCTGTCTGTTCCGGAAAGGAGGGTAGATGGTGATCTGTGGTGTCTCTGCCGAAAGAGTACAATGCTAGTGCATGCACAAGTGTTTCGCAGCACAGCGATCATCTTGCGTTGTTGAACATGGAGCTCCACAGCAGACCTATCCTATATGTTCACATGTTGACGCAACGTCATCGTCAATTACGCTGCAGTGGGCACTAGACCATTGGGATTCGATTGTCGAGTGACGGTAACGTGTCGGCTTATCGGCTGAATCACATAATTGCTACGTTAGGTCGATGGTCGTCTGGACATACGCCGTCTTTGAGATGAACCACGGCTCGAAAAGTGCAGTACGTCACGGATGCAGGCCAGTGGGAGTAGTATTACGCTGTGGGAGCACATTAACCTGCGCTTGCATGGGACATATGGTAGTAAACCAAGAAGCGCTGAAAGATTGGAACCACCTGCATCCCTTCATGCTTGATGTCTTCTTCGACGGCGATGTTATCTTTCAGCGGAATAACTGTCTTTGTCTCGGATCTAGAACCGCACTAGGTGGTTTGAGGAGCTGTAGTGAACTCACGCGGTCAAATTCACCTGATGTAAATCCTATGTAACCTATCTGGTTCGCTATCAAGCGCCACCATTTCGTACGCTGATCAGCGACCCCTTAATTACGCGAATTACAAGACCGAAGCATAGACATCTAATGCCACATACCTCCAAAAACTTACCAACAAACTGTTGGATCCGTGATACTCAAAATCTGTTATGTACTTCGTTCCAAAGACGGAGAAACAACGTGTTAAGCAGGTGGTTAGCAAGTTTTGACTCATCAGTGTGTATACGTGCCTAGTAAAACAGGTCATGATGGGAGGAATCCTCCACGGTACACAGTCACTGTAAAAAACCTTCTGAAGAAGCAGAGACAGCAGGATAAAGGGTGTAAACAAAGCATAGAGCTGAATAGGCTATTCGTAAATTCCCATTATGGACTTATAGAAGTTGTAGAGAGGAGTGAGTACGTAATATGTTGAACTGGAACCAATGACCGGAAACAATTTTCGTGCTATTGTCGTTTTAAAACATGTTTGCTAGGTAGGTATACAACAAGGTAGTCATCGTGAGAGGGGAGGGGGTGGTAACTTCCTGTCTGTTGGCATCATTTGACGTCTATCCTACGTCTCTGATCTGGTTCGAAACTCATTAATGTGTCTATGAGTCTTAGAGCAACATAGTTGAGTACATGTTTGCAGGATACACCGAAGTGAACCTTCTCTATTCTGAAGCTCATGGTAGCGCAAGAGACGCTTATCGCCTTTATCAAGATCGTTATCCAAAACGTTCGGTTCCATAGCGTGTACCATTTTTACCACAATCACACAACGGCTTCGAGGAAAGGTACCGTCACCTTCAGCAGGTGAATCTCCAGGTAGCGTTCCAAGAAGACGCAGCACTTCAAAATTGGCGTGTTTACCAAGTTGATAACATGAGCAGTTTCTCGTGTTTCTTTGGTTATTAATGAACAGAATTGTAGACCAAGTGATGTACTGGGTCACGCCTAATAAATTGCTTGTAAAAGTGGTCTCGTTAATAACATCTTTTCAAACTGGTGTACCACGGTAACGCAACGTTTCCGGGCATGGGTTCAATTCCAGATATTATTTACTTACTCCCTTCTGTAAGTCGTAGAAGTTTGTAACGGGAATTTCCGAACACTCTGAGACGCTGAATGAAACACATTTGGTTGTCAAGAGGGCAACGCGTGAAACGTTCAGCGACTACCATAGCAGAACGTTATCGAAGAATCCTCCAAGAAACCCCTGGATATTCTGGCCATACCAAAAGGCTGCTAGTGATACCAAAGTTAGTGTTCAGACACTCATGGAACATGAATTGAAATACCAATCAGCCTTGATCTAAGAATTTATTCAAAATTAATAAGCACACTTCAAAATGGTATCAGATTTCGATTTTATCAAAGACGGCTTTCGACATGTCTCAACAGATAGTGAGTAGAGCCAACGGCTAGAGCATTGATTAGTAACGAAGGACATCACTGCTGACTGATCATGTCTCGTCAGATGGTGAACAGAGACGACGGCTGGAGCGTTGGTAAGTGTCGGGAGACACCAGCGTTAACAGCTCAGCTGAGCAATTACCAGTGGTGTCCTCCGACACTTACCAACCCTCCAGCCGTCGTCTCTGTTCAGCATCTGGTGAGACATGGTCTGAAGATGGTTTTTGATTAAATCCTTGCGATCAGGAACGATTAGTATTCTAATTATCCAACAGCTCAAGGTAGTCTTCCCACAATGTTCTCAGAAGTTATTACTCATTGAAAAGCCAGAAGCTTAAACTGAGAGTACTAAAGCAAAAGGAGAGTGAATGTACAGGAATATTGTCCCATTTTAATTCTCGCACCGCTACACAGATGAGGTATGTGAATATTTGTGTTAGTGGCGCTGAGAACCACCTGAAATCGCTAAAATTTAACAAAGCTTCAGGGCCCGATGGAATTCCTTCCTGATTCTACACAATATCTACAACTGAGTTAGCCCTCCTTGCACCTACACTGACGGAAAAAGCGAACATCAAAAAGTTATTAATGTAGATTAATAAAATTTCGGGGGTACATTTATCTAGGTAACATGCTTAAGTAATCAACATCGCAAGATCATAGGTTACTGTAAGCGCGAGACAAGTAGTTGCACATGTGAATTGCTGGTACATTAATAATCGATGTCACCGCCAGCATGCTGAATGCAAGCAAGCTGGTTCCTTATGGTAGTTTCTGAGATAGAGTTCCATGCCTCTTGCACTTGTTCGGTCATTACAGGAACGGTTAACGCTGTGTGTTGATGACGCTGGAGTTATCGTCCTATGATGATACAAATCTGGTGATCGAGCAGGTTAAGGGAAGGTGATGACACCCTGAAGAGCGTCTTGGGTTACTACAGCGATATTTGGCGAGCATTACCTTGTTGGAATACATCCACTGGAATGCTCTCATGTTGAACAATTGGGTTTCCACCGGTTATTCGCATTTTCCTTGCACGATATTTCAACTGCATGATTCGCTGTCTTTTGCATTTGCTGTCTGATACTGACTACAGTGTGGAATTAGATCGGTATTTAGGCATATGTTGCCACACGTGCTACGTCTGCGCGCCCTGTTCCGAACGCTGTGCTCGTACTTTTTGGCTACTATCTCTTGTCGGTCTTACTGTATGAAATTCTCAATGTCGACCAAGTTCGTTGTCTCCTCTGCATTTAACAGTGGAATTCCCGTTGCGCTCTTAATGATACCACCCTTGCTCTTAATTTCATTTCATTTAATTGTTTTGACTTTCCCATATACTACGTCAGTCCTTCCGACAGTCATTTATTTTTCGATTTCTTCACAATTTCCATGGAGCCATTTCATCTTAGCTTCCCTGAACCTCCTGTTTATTTCATTCCTCACCCACTTGTATTTCTGTATTTCCGAATTTCTCTGAACATTTTTGTATTTCCTTCTTTCATCGATCAACTGAGGTATTTCTTCAGTTACCAAGGTTTCTTCGCTGTTATCTTCTTTGTACCTATGTTCTTCTTTCCAAATTCTGTGCTTGGCCTTTTTAGAGACACCCATTCCTCTTCAACTTACTGCCTACTAAGTTATTCCTTATTGCTATATCTAGAGCCTTAGAGAGTTAAAAGCATATCTCTTCATTCCATAGTACTTCCATAATCGTTGCGTATTGATTCTTCCTGACTAATTCCTTAAAGTTCAACCTATTCTTCATCACTACCATATTGTGATCTGAGTCTGTATCTGCTCCTGGGTACACCTTGCAATCCATTATCTGATTTCGGAATCTCTGCCTGAACATGATGTACTCTAACTGAAGTCTTCCCGTATCACCTCGTCCTCTTTTGATTCTTGAACAGAGTATTTGATATTACTAGCTGTAATTTATTACAGAACTCAATTACTCTTTCTTCTCTCTCATTCCTTGTTCCAAGCAAATATTCTCCTGTAACCTTTTCTTCTGCTCCTTCCCCTACAACTACACTTAACTCCTCGACGACTATTAGATTTTCATCACCCTTTACGTACTGCGTTACCTTTCCAATATCATCATATATGTACTTTCTCTATCTCTTCGTCATCAGCTTTCGACGTTGTCGTGTATACCTGAACTATCGTTGTCGGTGTTGGTTTTCTGTTGATTCTGATAAGAACAACCCTGCCACAGAACTGTTCACAGTAACACACTGTCTGCCCTACCTTCCTGCTCATAAGGAATCGTATTCCCGTTATACCATTTTCTGCTGCTGTTGATATTACTCATTGGTCATCTGACCAGAAATCCCTGTCTTCTTTCGATTTCACTTCACTGACGCCATACTGTATCTAGATTGAGCCTTTAAATATCCCTTTGCAGATTATATAGCTTCCACACCACTTTCAAGCTTCTGACATTCCACGCCAAGACTCGTAGAACGTTATCCGTTCGTTAGCAACTCAATCTTATTTCATGGCCGCCTCCCCCTTTGAAGTCCCCTCCTGGAGATCCGAATGGGAGACTATTCTGGAGTTTTTTTTTGCCAACTGAGAGATCATGACACTTTTTTTTAGTTACAGGCCATATGTCCTGTGGATAAACGTTATGTATCTTTAATGCATCCTCATGCCGTTGTTCATTGCTGATTCTTCCGCCATCAGGGGTAGTTTCCCACCCTAAGGACAAGGCAGTGCCCTGAACCTCTGCCCACCTTCTTTGGCAAGACCGTTGACAAAATGAGGATGACTTCTTATGCTGGAAGTCGTCGGCCGCCATTGTTCATTATTAGTCAAAATTTAAGCGATTTCGGGTTTCGAACCCCGGAGCGAGGACGGTATGATTTACAATCAAAGACACTCCTTAACACAGCCTTACTGTTTGGTGGTGGATGGGACAGGCACTTGTTGTTATGTTTGAGGAGAATTCCACTGATTTTGGCAGATGTCGGTCCGACATATGGAAAAAAATGCGAACCTTCTATTTTTCTTCTTCTACTACTTCTTGTACATCTGGCCGGGAAACAGGGCGCTATGTGTTTTGAATATCTCTAGAAGAGTATCCATTTTTGCAGAACACAGATTGTAGGTGTTCTGTCTCCATCGCCAAATTATCGGGATGTGACAGAGTTTGTGCCCGGTGAACCAAAGTCCTGAGTACACCATTTTTCTCTGCCTGATAGTGGTAACTGCTGGCTTGGAGTTACAAGTCGCTGTGAGTGGATCCGCGCTACACGTGTGACTTAAGATAGCTTCCGTCTTCCTGTTGACTAGTAGATCTAGGAATGGGAGTAGTCCATCCTTCTTTAGTTACAAGGTGAATGGAATGTTAGAGTGGCGTGGGGTTAGGTGGTACAAGAGAACAGCGAGCTATTCCCTCCCTTGGGGTCATATAACAAAGTTGTCATCCACTTACCTAAAATAGCATTTCGATTAATCTCGGGCCGGTGTAAGTGTCTCCTCTTCAGAGCCATCCACAAAGAGAAGGCTCGCATTGCCACAATGTTCGTTTGCTCGTAGAGTTGACCCCCATATAGGAATTATGTCGAGATCAATATGTTCCTGAATAAGTCCCGGAGAGCCCGTTGAACTTTTCTCCCATCAGCTCCATCCAGCCACCAAAATTAAGTCTCCGATGGGGAGTGTGAATGATGACCTGGATCCACAGAAAACGTACGTTTACCAAATAACATATGAATGTAGCATGGCATACATCGGCCAGACGACTAGGACCGTTGACACCAGCTGCAAAGAACGCATACAGAGCACCTAACGATACGCGGACCGCAGACGGATTGCCTATCACAAAATACTCATAAGTACCGGACTCGTTCCACGCTGGAATCAGTATCAGACAGCACCTGAAAAGAGTGTGAGTCAGTTGAAATATCGTGCAAGGAAGTCGCGAATAACCGGTAGAAACCCGATTGTTCAACACGACAACGCTTCACCGGGACATCCTGAACAATTTCTCTTTAATTCCGTTTATGAGTAGCAGTACAACCCGTCGGATCATCAGGCTGTCATACAGTTTTGCATTCAGGGTGAACTCCCACTGTGATATGAAATGGCACCCCAGACCATAACTCCAGATGTATGTCCAGTGTGTCTAGCAGACACGTTGGTTAGTTGCAAGCGCTGAACTGGTCTCCTAACCAACGCGTATTGATTACTGCCAACGAGGCAGAACCAGCTTTCATCAGAAAAAAGCATCAGACCTCCAGCCTGCCCGCCAATGACATCTCGCTTGATACCACGAAAGACGCAAATAGCGGTGGCTTGTAGCTAGTGGAATACACATTACTGGGCGTCTGGCTCGGAACTGTCCTTGAAGTAACAGATTCGTAACAGTTCTGTTGTGTCACTGTGGTGCCAACTGCTGATCAAACTGCCACTGCAGTACGATGCGACAGAGCCACATACCGTACACGTTGGTCCTCCCTTTCTGTAGTGCCACGTGGCCGTCTGGAAACCAGCCTTCTTGCGACCGTACATTGTCGTGACCACCGCTGCCGGCATCATCTACTATGGTTACATTACTGCCAAGTCTTTATGCAATTCTCAGAAGGAACATCCAGCGCCTCGTAGCCCTATTATGCGACCACGTCCAAACTGCGCGAGTTGTTGATAATGGCGTCCTTGTCTCCATAAAAGTGTTCTTGACTAACATCAACTCACCACGTCCAGTGTCAAAAGTAAGTAACGCTCACGGTCCTTACATCATGTATTTGAAACAAATCTGATTTTCTTCTTCATAGTGGAGCTACTACCTCCATTCTTAAACGACTGGCGCGAAATCGAACAGACGTCACCTTTCAAATGTAGAAACAAGCCCACCAGCTTTCGTTTGTCGCATAACTCCTTGGTGTTGCGCTTCGTTTCTGTCAGTGTATAACGTACTGTAGGTCACTCTAACAAAAGTCCGTGCCCACTAGTTGAAGTAAAGCACAGGTCACAGGTGTCTAGAAGAATGGAAGCAGAAGTGATCTACAAAATTACCTCCATCAACGTTTATATCCATTTACTGTATATTTTTTTAACACCTTCTGAGATCAGTCGTAATGTATCTTAAGCAGAATGGCCTTCTCCATGTTAGCCAGCAAAGACTACGGAAACACCGATTATATGAAAGTCAGCACGCACTTTTCTCAATTTGACCAAGCCAACCGCGGAGATGCTATTATACTTACCTACACTTATTATCGTAAATTCGTTCGCATGGACATGAAGTGAAATTTGTGACTAGTTTGAGGACATTTTGGGAAGATGCAGCAAATAATCTTGGAAAGAGAATGGTCGAAAACGTAGAATTTACTACTGGAGTCTTTGAAGCCATACTGTTCGTGTTATATACTGGGGAGCTGGCAGACAATTTTGATAGTAGCCTCATGCTTTTCTCAGATGAAATAATAATCTGTAATGTGGTACTGCTCGAAAAACCTGCGCCAATATTCAGTCGGATTTTGTTAAGATTCTGAGACTGGTTCTAAGACTGGCAACTGGCTTTAAATGTTCAAAAATTAAAATTCGTACCGTTCAGGAAACGAAAAAAGCTTTGTGTCTTGTGCCAATAGTATCAGCGAGACCATTTGAAATCATTCAGCTAATGTACCTACCTAGGTGCAGGACTTTGTAGGGATATGAAACGGTCACTGTGGTTTAGTCCCAGGTCGGAGGTTTATTTGAGCTTCGGGGGAAACTGAACTGGTATACACATGAAGGCAGAGGCAAGCTATCCCAAGAAAGCTTGTATACCAAGTTTCAAAAACCAATTTTAAATGATTACTTTATTAATATACTAAAACCCCTACGTGTCGCTCCAGTAGATCTTGTAGACAAGCTAGATTAATTGCAATGTTCACAGAGGCATTTAAAAATTCATTCTCTCCTCGCTCCAAACATGAATGTAATTTGGAAGAAGCCTAATAACTGGTACAAAGGGAAGTACACTCCTCCATCCACTTCAGGTTGGTTTTCAGAGTTTCGATATAGATTTTCATGTAGAAATAGTCTGGATTAATTAAAGTGAGAGTTCGAAAATACAGTATTGGTTCAAATTATTTTCATTTCTGAGGTCTCGTAGCTGTTTTCTGTCTTGTAAGGTATTTTGCTAGACGGATGCCAGAAATACTTCGTCCTCATTTCGCGGACATCCCTCAGTACAGGTGTATATTTTATATTCTTCGGGTTTTGTGTGAGTTATCTCGTTTTAATTAAAGCTTCGTTAGTTCTCAACACTGTGTCAACTTTGTCTTGAGATTATGGCTGACTTGTTAATAATCTTACTGTAGAACTTGATTACACAAAGGAATATAATGCGATGCACGAAAGATATTCTTTAACAAGGGAGCGAATGTAGTTACGAGTGCTTTTAAAACGCGAAAGAATGAATAAACATGAGATTGCTCGTTCTCCTCTGTTGATTTAAAATGAAGGAATATGGGGTTTCGCATTTCGCTGCAGTGTTATTACGGAACACATCTGGTATACGAAGGAAGTTTCTATGTTTAAATATTTTCGTACGTTCATGTAAGACAAAACCTTCACTGAAATCAAATTCAACTCTCCGTGCAAAGATATTGATTTTTCTGTTCTCTAGATGATTTTTTTCAATATCAGAATACCTTGTGTTTATTCATTAAAGATTATATGCGAAAAAACTTAAAAAGGTTCGTATATTGTTTGGCACAGCAAACTGATCGTTTATCACCTGGAAAGTCTTCTGTAGAAAATGAATATTTTGAGATTCTTGGGCGTATAAGTTAGAGAATCGTGGCAGCCGAGATGCAGTGATCGGAATTTTAATTAGGTATGGTACTAATTACCCGTCAGAAGTGAATCACTGATGGCACAAAACGGCTTTACTGACCACATGCTGCGTCTTTCAGTTGTTCTTGTCATAACTGAGTAGTGGTGTTGTACTCGAATACATTAATGTTATTTGCAACTTTGTGATATACATCGGCACACAGGCGGAAGCGATTCATATTCTACTTGCATACGGCAAGATTGACTACAACGGTAATGCAGTAGCACCATTGCGTACAGAAACATTTCTCAACAGAAATATTCCGCAGCATTCAAGGTTCAGGGAAACTGACTCAAGACTAAATTAAGCCTGAAAATTCCATGTACACTTTGTATTTTCCGCGATTACTGTTTCCATAACGGATGTATGCACGCAAGGAAGTGTCATTTCTGTGACTATTATTATTTAGTATGGGTACTGAAGTGCCATCTTGTATCGATAAATTTACTCTGTATGTCATGCCTCGTAAATATTGTTCAGTGTTTGTAGCCATTCACACTCGGTTCGAACAGTTGTCTTTGCGGAAGTTATTTTGAGACACCTCGATATGAAACCGTCCTCTTGCGCTCAACAAATGGCGAAAGCTTTGGGCATAAGTCGTGCTTTTGGGGAGCGTGTTGCCTGTGAATATTTAGAGATAGTGCAAGGTGAGGACTATCCACGTCTAGTACATTTTCGGCATTGGAGTTCTAACATTCTGCGTGCTGTCTGTTTGTTCTCTATCGTGTCTCCCTACCACCTTCGCGCAACGACGCTCTGAGTGTGTTTTTTAGGGAATTGACTAGTTTGAACCTGGGACCTGTTGCCGCTAAGGAGACGCCAGATCACACATGACATTTAGAATTCAGAACAGTACAGTGAGACTAACGATGACATGACCAAATACTGAATGATTTCAACGTCAGCCCCAGTGTACTCCCTGTAAAAGAATCTTAATACTAACTAAATTTAGTGGAAGGGGTTCAAGGCTTCGCTATTTTTAGTTAGCTAATAAAATAACGTCGAAAAAGCAGTTAAGTTTACCATTGGAAGTTTTATTCTACTCACAAAACATTGTTTATAGATTGCGCTATTGATAAAAGTAAATATTTTAATACAGGATGGTAAAAACTAACTGCGTTCAACAAAAGTGTGAACGAATATTCCCTGAATGGGTTTCCAAGTTCGACAATGGTTCGGAGGGTGACGTATGCCATATCACATCTATAATCTAGGTTTAAATTAAGTTTCACAAAAGAGAAAACTATCAAAATGGTCTACAGCGACCCTCAATTATCATTAATTACTTATCTAACTTGTCGTAAATTACAGTGGCTTCTCAGTAACTATATAACACAAAAATCATCGCGTTTCAGATTTTTACTTTAAGTGGCAAATGTGAGCACCATGAACTGTAATTGACGATCCACACTAGTATTACGCAAAAAGGGGGTGTAACAGATGAGACTTCTGTAGTTCTGAGTGAAGCCTTATGCCCTCAAAAATGCGGCATCGCGTGCTTTCATTACCTTGTCGGTGTTTAGGCAGCGTCAGGGCGGCAGCGGGCAGCACAGCTCCGCTCACCTCGCCGTCTCGGAGGTAACTCTCTCCTAACTTCTCCTTACTACAATTTACCGAAGTTGGTTTAAAAAAAATATCTGGCTGTGTTTTCATCTGACCAATCAGTGTCTCAATGTTAACCTTGAGCTCCGCCTACAAAAATTCTGTCTATCCAATGAGAAACGTTATACTTTTCATGGTGGGGCAATGTTTTTAAAGTTTGCAACGTAACAGAGAGATGAAAAAGTCCCACGCTAAAAATTGCAGCTGGGGTTCTCCTAGTAGTTAGCTAGCGACGTGGGTGTCCAGTCCATTCCTTAACGTAGGGCCTTCTAGCTTAACACGGTTCTGCTCTCGGCATCTGTTCTCGTTTCTCCCCTCGGAACTGCATCTGTCTCACGGTGGGAAGGTATGACATGCATTTAGGCATTCTTGTGTTAGTCTGTGGCATTCCATTTGCTCACTCGTTACTCGTATTACTTTGGTTAGTTTAATGTCACGATTTATTCGGAGCTATGTGACATACTACTGGATTTGCTTATCATGTCAGGGTTTTCATGGAAGGTGTTGGATCTGCCTGACAAGTTACATATCACCACCCTTCGAAGTTAATTTTTGCACTGAATTTAGGCAATGATCGAATTGTTGTCTAAGTCAGTCAAACATTTTCTAATTTATCTAAATTTTGTTGTGTACTGTTCAGCCATGTTATTCTGTTCAATGCTAGTTTGTATTACTAATTTATACTTTTATCTTCTTCCACATTATAATTAAAAATGACAAGAGAATAATATTTTTATACTATTATTAATTTTTAATTAATCTCTTTTTTTATTTAAGTGTGAAGTTTTTTTAAGAAGTTTGTTATCGAAAGTGAGGATTCTTTCACATCGATTTTCTTAGAAATATTGTTTTTATAATTGTAGCAATTAAGTAAAATCTATTCCTAACACATGTTCTATATCATGTACAAGTAAAATGTTTTTGTTTCTAGACACTCATTTCTACATTGTTACACTAACAAATAAGAATCATTTCGAAGAACTGCTTTGACAAAGAAATATACATACACAAGTATTGAGATATTATCCTAAAAAATTATACAAATATTTAAAAAAAGGGAAAAGATGCAACAAGATAACTTTTTATTCTTTGTTTTTATAAGGAGAAAATAAGTAAAATATAGTTATTCTTTCATTTTTATGAGGAGAAAACACGTGGCATATTATTTTAGTGTTTATTATGCCTTACTTTTTTTCTTTATATACTTTCCATTTCAGAATTAATGCCTTATTTTTATCGATAGTCTATAGTCAATAACTGTTATTTTGTAGTTTATTAACTGTCTGGTGTGCTTAACTTATTTAGTTTTTCACACATTTCTTTTGCATCACATAATTTGATTTCACACATTCACACAATCCAATGAATGTTTAAGCATGAGGTTGGCGAATGTTTTTGCCTGAAGGTGATGGACTTGAGCGAGATGGATGTGGGCAAGTATCTGATGTACAGCATCGTTCGTCATTCCTTGTTGGCTTTGTAAGTGTGTGTTGCTGTTGTGGAGGTCCCATAATGGCATGGAGCTGTGAGTGCAGAATCTCGTGGTTTACTGGCTTTGTATATGTGAAAGTCATCGTTATGTGTCGCTGAAAGCGGTCGTTTTTCGTTGTAATACTTCGCAGACGACTAGTTTACAATAGGATAGGGATTTGGGAAGGTATGTCGTATATTCTTCACCCATCTTCTTTATTGGTCTCAATCTTGCGAATCTTCAACTTCTGTTCTTCCTACTTTTTCTCTGCCTCTCACTTTCTTCTTGGTTCTTCTCAGGGCAGGATATGGAAATATTTATTGATAACTAGTCACTTTGAAGTTTTCCTCTTAGTAACAGTTTGATAAATTGTTTGGGCACGTAATTTTTACTTTGTGGAAGTTTTCTTCAGTTTCTTGCATCAGCATGCTGTTTAATAGCAGTAGTGTGACTTTTTTTGCCAGTGTTGGCTTGCCCAAGCGGTTTTCTCGTCGCGCCGTTTCTTGCTCACTCCATTCATTCGAGGCGCTCGGAGACCCTTCCGGCTTTCGGCATCCCGTTGCGTCTCTACAGGGCTCTGGCACTCTGTGGCTCCGCTTGGCAGATATACAGCCCGCTTCAGCTACAAGAAGGGCCCTGTGTTGGTCTCACTGTCCTTTCCCTTCTCTTAACGCTTCGGCATTGTAGAAACCGTGTCTTGCTAATTATGTCCTTTTCTTTCTTGATACTTCTCATGTTGATACTTGTGGGTCCTTGCATCTTGTCTTTGCTGGAGTTTTTACAATGGTTCTTAAAAAATGTTTTACTTATAATCATCTAACATGTGTCTACTACCTACATTTTTTTGCACCTTCTTAAAAAGCTCTACAAATTTCGGCGCCCTTTCCATGTTACAATTCTAAGATACGTTGAGTCTTAACGTCTACTCAAAAATCCTCAAATTCATTTTTATTTTTGTGTAGTGTCGTGGTGTATAGCATTTTAGTATTTCATACTGTTAGACTATCTATACTTTATCCCTTCACCTTAATCTATGGTATTATTGGTGTTATTATTGCAACAACTTTCTTTTTCCCATCTTCCTCTCTCTTCATTCTTCTTTCTCCTGACGATCTTATCTGCAACATTTACCAGTAATAAAATTAATCTTCAAACTTGTACTGAAAGTGTTTAATACTGCCAGCCTTAGGTAAAAATACCTCTGTTTTATCACGTAAAATATCCTCTAATTCTCTTTTACTGTGTTCGAAAATACCGTGACCTTATCGCAGTTTTTCGTCGTTTCTTTATGGACCTCTAACATGAGTTGAGGCGATTCCTCCTTTTGTGCATACCATTCTAATTATTCATCCTCTTTATATCATGTCATTCTTAATTGTTTGTTTTTAACTGGTATTTCTTCTAATTTTAGCTTTTCCTCAAAGAGAAGTGTGACATTCCCAAGTGTTACACTATTATTGCTCGTCTCTTATTTAAAAAATCTTCACCTATAATCAAATCTACCGTTACATTAGGTATAATCACGAAGTTGGCTTCGATCTATTGACCTTGGCACGAAAGAGTTAACCGTGTTTGTCTCATAACTTCCGCAGCATTGTTTCTAATAGGACCTCTTACTTTAATCTTATGTGTTTTCAGAACTGGCAAATCCTCATTGGCATTACACTGCATGAAGAAATTTTCTGAGGTTGCATTCTGTTCACTTCCGCTATCAGTTACAATATTGACTTGGATATGCTTTAGCATGGCCTTCACAGTTGGTTGAATTTGAAAGGGTTGGTTCTATTCTGCTTCTTCTTGCATCAACGAATCCTCCACTGAATCATACATGAGTCTTTTTAGGAATTTCCCTTGTGAAATCGAACTTTCTGTAGGAAAAGCTTCGACTGCTACTTCTCTCTCTTTTATTTCCTCTTCTCTATTTCCTCCTTCATTTACTCGTTCTTCTACATCCTCTACCCTTTCCTCATCCTCGTCTAACTTCTCCTTCTTCGTCGCTAGTTCCATATAATCGCATCTAAATGCTCTAATTATCGCTTCATAACATCCTTCATTACATACGTTGGGTTGTGTGCCCACTTGTAACTTATTTTCAACTTCTGCCGACTGCGCATTATCCGCATTGAATTCGCTTTCCCTGGTTTCCATCTCAAATAGCTCTACAATACTCATTACTTCGTCCTTTCCTCCTACATTCGTTGTGCATGTCTCTGGTAATTCATATTCCTCGTCAGTATTCTCCCAACTAATTTCGTCCCAACACGGTATTGTTATTTTCCTGTCTTCGTTTTCATATGGTCCCTGGCGATTTGTTTCTTCCTTCATCTCTTCTCGTGATAAGATTTTTACTTCTCTGTTCAAGGTGATGCAATTGTCCTTGGTCGGTGCGCCATTCTCTTTGGCATGGGCGGTTAGCTGTCAATTCTAACGTTTACCTAGGTTTGGTGGTCTTAGCTCCACCTCTTCTATCTGTATAGTCTTGTCTTGTTCAGCTTGTGGATAGTGGTTTCTTTGTTTCAATTAACTGGTTGACGAGGTTGATAAATAACTGCGGAGGTGTTGGAATGTCTTGCCGCATTCACTGTGCAATAAAGAAATGCTCTCTTCCTACACTCTCCATCCACTCGCGAGCTGTTACTTGGACTAACCAACTATATATATATATATATATATATATATATATATGTGTGTGTGTGTGTGTGTGTGTGTGTGTGTGAGTGTGTGTGCACATGTATTTTCCGCAGCTATACTGAATGAATCACCTAAGACTTGCACTGCAAATTTCATTGGAATGCTAAGTACAGTTTTCACAGAAAAATGGATTATTAGTCACAGGCTGGTATTGTTTGCCAATAAACAGATTGCGATAATACTTGAAAAGCATACTTTTTGTACAAGCATACCCTTTTTAAATGGAACATAGCCTCTTGACATAAACTAATATATATATATATATATATATATATATATATATATATATATATATATATATATGTGTGTGTGTGTGTGTGTGTGTGTGTGTGTGTGAAATTTTGGGGGTCTTCTCAGGGATAATAAAACACAAGGAATGAATTATTTACAATTTGTTCAGAAACCAGACAGAAATCACAGGAGCCAAAAAAGTCATGAAAGGGAAATTGTGGTTGAGAAAAGACTGACAAGATCTTGTACCCTGTCCCCAACGTTATAAAATCTGTATTTTTTGCAAGCAATAAAGGAAACCAAGGGAATTAAAGTTCATGGACCAGAAATAAAAATATAAAGATTTGGCGATGATATTGTAATTCTCTCACGGATGGCAAAGGATTTGCAGGAATGGTTGAACGTAATGCATACTTTCTTGATAGGAGACTATAAAATGGACAGCAATCAAAGTAAAACAAGTGATATGGAGTGTAATCGAATTAAATGCTGCTATTCTAAGGGGATTAGATTAGGAAATTAGAAACTAAAAGTAGTAGAAGAGTTTTGCTCTTAGGGCAGTAAAATAACTGATGATAGCCAAAGTAGAGAGGTTATAAAACGAAGACTGGCGGTTTCAAAAAAGCGTCTCTGGAAGACAAAAACAGTGAAAAATCTATTATCAGTTTAGATGTTAGGAAGTCTTTTTCCAAAGGTGTTGGTCTCAATTGTTGCCTTGTAAGGATGTGAAACGTGATCAAAATCTTTGGACATTTGCTGCTATAGAAGAGAGTAGGTGATTAGCTGGGTAGATCGAATAACAAGTGAAGATTCAGTGAATCTAACTGGGGGGAAAAGAAATTTATGGCACTAGTGGGTAAAAAGATCGATTGACAGGATCCATCCAGAGGGGTGAAGTTTTGTCAATTCTTTTAAGGGTTAAAATTATAGAGGGGGCCAAGGCATGAATACGATAAGCAGGCTCAAATCTATGTTGGCCGTGGTGGTAATGCAAAAATAAATAAGCCTTCATAGGATAGACCAGCATGAGAGCTGCATCAAACCAGTCTTGAAATGATGACAACTACAACAACAACAAACAGTGAATCAATCCAAATCACTGGTGATTATATACTGATTTACAAAACTTAATGGCAAAAGAAATTTTAGCGTGTTGTATCACTGGCAAATGACACAGCTCGGTGAAACTGAGGCGAAATACAGAAAGAACTGCTACAGTATAGCACACAAACAAATGAAAAAAATGAGCAATGAGACAAACAGAAATGATACTTTTATTGACAGACAATAATGATTCTGAAGTCCGCCCCCGGTAGCTGAATAATCAGCGTGACGGACTGTCAACCCTCTGGGCCCAGGTTCGATTCCTGGCTGGGTCGGTATATTTTCTCCGCCCAGAGATCGGGTGTTGTGCTTTCCTCATCATCATTCTATCATCCTCATCAATTGCAAGACGCCGAAGTTGCATCAGATTGAAAGATCGGCGCCCGGCGAACGGTCTGCCAGACGGGGGGCCTAGCAATACGAATACATACGAACATACATACATACATACATACGTTATTCCGAAGTCACGGCTGATTGTGATAGTTCCCTGGACATCATAAAACTAGGCACACGGCTCTTAATAGGATGATCACCAGGGACGATAAGACATACTCTGCAACGTGCTCCGATGTCGGCCACATGGTTGGTACAGAGTCCTTGTGGTAGGGCGTTCCCTTTCCCAACTAGCACGGTTGACAAATGCTGCATGGTTGCTGATGTATGTGAATGTCCTGCAGTTCGTCTCTCCAGCGCGATGGACTTAAGTCGTAACGTTTCCTGAAAATAATGAATCTCGGTCACTTCTGTATAACTATTTTGTCTCAATGAAAGTGTCAGGTCCGTTTGCTCAATGCTTATTTCTTCAGTTACCTTCTGTACTATAACAGTTCTTTCTATGTACTGTCCAAGTTTCGTAGAGCTGTGCCAGGTTGCAGTGACACATATTACGTTTTGCTTGTCATGTACTAGGGCATTCTGGAATGTAATGCTACCGAATTTTTGATGTGGAAACTCTTACAGATTTTCAAAGAAAACAAACGTCACATCAGGTACAGCGTGCTCTAATCAAGTTTCGGAGCCAGTGTGCAAGGAGCACACTGTCTTTCAGCACGACAATGCCAGGCCATACACGAGTTGTGAGACATCTGCAGTAGTCCGCGCCTTGGGTTATGTATCTGACAACGAGATCAAGCATTCTACTGTGACGTTATCAAGGAGCTGATCTGTCGTTGGGGGGGTAATGTATTGTAAGTAAGCTGTTTAGGTTTTTTTATTGGTAACGCCGCCGCCACGTAGCGCTCTGTATAAAAATCACTGGCTGTGCCGTGCGCACTCTGTGTTTAGTTTGCATTGTTGTCTGCCATTGTAGTGTTGGGCAGCGGCAGCTGGATGCTAACAGCGCGTAGCGTTGCGCAGTTGGAGGTGAGCCGCCAGCAGTGGTGGACGTGGGGAGAGAGATGGCGGAGTTTTGTAATTTGTAAGACTGGATGTTTTGAACTACCATACATATTTTGACTATTAAAGTAAATACACTGTTTGTTCTCTATTAAAATCTTTCATTTGCTAACTATACCTATCAGTAGTTAGTGCCTTCAGTAGTTTGAATCTTTTATGTAACTGGCAGTAGTGGCGCTCGCTGTATTGCAGTAGCTTGAGTAACGAAGATTTTTGTGATGTAAGTGATTTGTGAAACGTATAGGTTAATGCTAGTCAGGGTCATTCTTTCGTAGGGATTTTTGGAAGTCAGATTGCGTTGCGCTAAGAATATTGTGTGACAGATTAAGCACAGTCGAGTATAAATTTTTCAAAGGGGACGTTTCAGTATTCGTCGCCTAGGTAACTATGGTGAAAAATAAATATATAAACATGAAGAATAAAGACGTCGAATGTTAACAACGTTTGCTCTATGTAAAAACCCTTAAGAGTTTTCACATAATAATGACGGAGCCATTATTTTCAGCACACCCTCGTACGTTCGCGCACTGTCACATCGAACAACTTTATTACATGGCAAACGTTCCACGCAAGTGGTTGGAAGTAAGCTACACAACACTAGCACTACGGCCCATTAAAATTGCTACACCAAGAAGAAATGCAGTTGATAAACGGGTATTAATTGGACAAATATATTATACTAGAACTGACATGTGATTATATTTTCACGCAATTTGGGTACATAGATCCTGAGGAATCAGAACCTGAACAACGACCTCTGGCCGTAAAAACGGCCTTGATACACCTGCGCATTGAGTCAAACAGAGCTTGGATGGCGTGTACAGGTACTGCTGCCCACGCAGCTTCAACACGACACCACAGTTCATCAAGAGTAGTGACTGGCGTATTGTGACGAGCCAGTTGCTCGGCCACCATTGACCACACGTTTTCAGCTGGTGAGAGACCTGGAGAATGTGCTGGCCAGGGCAGCAGTCAATCATTTTCTGTATCCAGAAACGATCAAACAGGACCTGCAACATGCGGTGGTGCATTATCCTGCTGAAATGTAGGACTTCGCAGGGATTGAATAAAGGGTAGAGCCATGGGTCATAACACATCTGAAAAGTAACGTCAACTATTCAAAGTGCCGTCAGTGCGAACAAGAGGAGACCGAGATTCGTAACCAGTGGCACCCCATACCATCAAGGCCGGGTGGTAGGCCAGAATGCCGATGACGAATACACGCTTCCAATGTGCGTTCACCGCGATGTCGCCAAACTTTTATGCAACTATCATGATGCACTAAACAGAACCTGGATTCATCAGAAAAAATGTCGTTTTGCGATTCGTGCACCCAGGTTCGTCGTTGAGTACACCATCGCACGCGCTCCTGTCCGTGATGCAGCATCAAGAGTAACGGCAACCATGGTCTCCGAGCTGATAGTCCATGCTGCTGCAAACGTCGTCGAACTGTTCGTGCAGATGGTTGTTGTCTTGCAAACGTCCCTATCTGTTGACTCAGGGATCGAGATGTGGCTGCACGATCCGTTACAGCCATGCGGATAAGATGCCTGTCATCTCGACTGCTAGTGATACGAGGCCGTTGGGATCCAGCATGGCGTTCCGTGTTACCCTCCTGGACCCACCGATTCCGTACTCTACTAACAGTCATTGGATCTCTACTAACACTAGCAGCAATGTGGCGATACGATAAACTGCAATCGCTATAGGCTACAATTCGACCTTTACCTAAGTCTGAAACATGATGGTACGCACTTCTCCTCTTTACACGAGGAATCAAAACAACGTTTCACCAGGCAACGCCGGTCAACAGCTGTTTGTGTATGAGAAACCCATTGGAAACTTTCCTCAGTTCTGCATGTTTTAGGTGTCGCCACCGGCGCCAACCTTGTGTGAATGTTCTGAAAAGCTAATCATTTGCATTTCACAGCATCTTCTTCCTGTCGGTTAAATTTCACGTTCGTAGCATGTTATCTTCGTGGTGTAGCAATTTTAAGGCCAGTAGTGTATTATTAGCTTGTATGCTGGTACATTTCGTTTGTCAGAGACCGTCGGTATGTATGTAATAATAGATGAAATAACAGGACATTTCTTTCTGAGATGCTCTTGCTGTTGTATGAGATGTCACTAAGGGTTCGTAAAATAATGTGGCTGTAGAATGAGGGAGCAATTTCTCACATCGATGCAAATGTGCAGCGCCATCAGAACGCCACGTGCCCGAAGCTATGGATTGGTAAAGGATGACTTTTTCCGTGGCTACCATAGTCAAGCGATAATACACCTCTTCACTATTCTCTACGTCCGACTGTGAATGTGTATTCTACACATGTACCTTGTCTCTTAAAGCCATAAGGCGACTCAGGTACTGACCTGGCTGCCTCACGTAACTGGCAAGTTGGACATTTAAATTGTGTTCCCGTTTGCAACGTACAGCTGTTATATTTACTACGGTACTGACGCTCGCCTGCCACCGCAAGTTTTACCTATGCATCGTACGTTTGTTATAAAAGTCTAGTCCCCAGTAATTCCCAAATACACAACTCTTGAGTATATGTTGATACTGTCCTTGTGCTCGTTGGCTTGGTGATGACTACAAGCCTACGGGTTCATAAAATGTTTGATGTGGTTTTATATGGTAAACGTCTTCTTAGTTTTACACTTATAACGGTTTGATTGGATCCGCCACGAATTTCTCCCTTGTGGAAAAATCTTCCTCTGAGAGTAGGTCAGACACCCTACGTCCTCCATACGATGGTCGTGGCACAATGTACTGTAAAAATTCGCTGAAAATAATGAAAATATTTATGTAGTTGGAGCTGGTGCTGTTCGGCGATTTTTGATAAAAAAAAGTTAGTTAGCTGAATTGTTAGCTCGAACCCCCACGTGCTATGGCAGGAAAATATATTTCTTACACTCAACACTGAGATTAATTGAATGGCCCCAGAAATGTGGCTGATCTCAATGTTTGGCTACCTTTTTCGTCATAGGGTGCCAGTTCACACCTGTAGTAAACTCAGTTTTAAAGCTAAAATAAAATATAAAAAAACAATGCTGGCAGGTATTGCGGTGAAATTTAAAATATTGAATTTGTTGCGTTGATTTATAATTTGAGCAAGTAGTTTATTTTTATTTTTCCACGAATAGCTTAAAATGCAGTCTGAGGGACTTTTAAGTAAGGCGGCCGGTAATAACTAATGTTACAACACTTCACTATAATATTCTTATGGCGCGATCGCGGCGTTCGACAATCTGTTCACAGTTCACAAAATACACTGTTGTCTGCTGTTCTAAACCTCTATGTTACGTTCAACTTGATCGTTTTCGAACTTGTCTCCGATCGAGGCTACCAACCCAATACCACCCTCAGATGGGAGGCACGTCCGGCTCTGGGCGTGATTCTAACTTCACTCTTCAAAGTTGGCCGCCCTATACACCCTCAAAACGACTGCTTAACTCAAAACAATTTTTTATAAAAAAATTGAGAATATTCTGAAACTAAACAGAAAACACATATGATACATTGAAAAATAAGGAAATTTTCCGAGCAATAACGATTTTAAGTCAAGTTTTTTGTATCTGCCACCATTTTTTCACAAATAATGTTCTTGTGGCAGTATTTTGATTTTCCAGGATTTTTGATACTAAACATATATAAAAAAAACATACTAAATTACTCACCTACCTCTTTAGACACAGAATGATGCCACTAGTTTTGTCTCTTTAAATTTGTTTATTACCAAAAACACAGTTTCTCTCAGTAGAATCCCAAATTCCGACCTCTCATTTAAAAATGGTACATATTTTTGTAAATCGGCTATGATTACCCGACGTAGCTCTACTTTGTTCATATTAATTTGCCAAAGCTTTGCCGAAATAGTAGCCGTTTTACTTTCATAAATTTAAAATTTTAAGACGACAATAACTTTTAAACTATTATATATTTTTGTGGCGATAATTTAGTTTTACATAATTTTCTGTCCATGAGTGCCACCTCTGTGTCACTGTTAGTTATGATTTTATCAATTTTTCTCTGGCATATAAATTCCTCCAAGCTCGAAAACAAGGCCATATGCTCTCCTGCCAATCTTCCTTTCCGTTTTTTCCAAGGCCGCTAAGCGCTAGCAAGACAACCTACAATACATCAGACCACAACACAGAAACCAAGATGGCGGCCGTCTTGGGCCAAGTATTTCAGCGCTACCTTAATACGAATAATATACAAACTTCATAAATGGAAAATAGATTCTAAACTGAGTGAGAAATGCATTGTTATGTATTTTCCTATCTTCAGACTTAAATAAAAAGTTGTCACTAAAGCCACAAATTACGTAATAAGAACTATGACGAAGTAAAATTATGAGATGCAACTCAAAAGCAAATCCAAAAAACTACTACAAAACACATGTAAATGGCATATTTGGACACTAATAATAATTTGCACTATGGAAACTATATAGCAATAATAAATGAAGCGTGTAACTAAAGCTCAAAATTGTATTAAACTATATGCAGTTAATTCTAGTCACTGTCATTACGTAATATGTTAGAAGTGTTTGATTTTGAGTACCAGTTGGATTTAGTGGCTCAGCTTGGCCACTTTGCGTTTTGTTCTTTTTGCTGCCATGTCTTCATGAGTTCCTCTTTTTTGTTTGACTGGTGTTCGAGCAATTTCCTTTGAAACACACTTTTCATTCAACAGTTTTGTGTAATTATTAATAAAAATATTTGAAACAACTTTAATACTTTTCTTGATTATTGTCTTTAAAGGAATGCCACATTTGCACACATCACTGAGGTTACTAACGGCATTTTCACCCAATTCAGTTCCTAAGGCAAGTACTGCATCTCTCTGATTTTTAAGTTTTAAGAATTATGTTCATATGTAGTGCTAATCAGAACTTGAAAAAGTTTATATATATTACAACACAAGGAAATCGTTATAGAAGAAGGACACTTCAATCCCCCACGATTCAGTTGGTTGAAATAGGAAAGGAGTTCTTTGGTTTCACACTGCAACAAAATTTCATCCTGTGTCCGCAACATTTCTTCACACCCTGAACATTTTCCACCTTTTCGCAGCTCCTCCAGCACCGTTTTGCTGGTGCAGCTAGCAATACAAACCAAGACTTTCAAGTCTTCATCCATCATGGGAATGTTCGCTAGTTCCTCTAGAGCAGGTTCTAATTTATCTAAATTTTCAAACGTTTGGTGTTTTATGCTGCAATTTACTTTTGCTGCAAAATCATTTAATGTAAATTCACCATGTTTAGTAGATCTAAGCATTAGTAGACTTATTACTTTCAGTTTCCTCTCAGATTCCAAGATTTGCTCAACTGAAACATTATATGTGCAGCCACTTAGCCTTCTTTAAGCTCCAAATCTTGCTTGCAAAGCATCAGTTTGTAATTTTGCATTAAGAATGTAGGACCAGTTGTAAGTGTTAAAAATGTATCTGTATAACTGAACTGCTGTTGCAAGTGTGTGAGAGAAAGCAGTATATGTTTCATTGGTTAATTTTCCATGAGTAGGCAATGCATGCCAGATATCAAGAAATATTTTTAAATTTTCAAGAAACACAAGTTTGGAGTCAGTAGGTCCAGTGATTGGGCTAGAATTATCATCTGATGTGTATTTGCCATCATGGGATGCTGTACATTAGAAACTGTCCACCATTTAATGATTAATTTAATAACTGAATAGTGTCATCAGAAATCACAATCCCCTGACTGTCTCTCAATAAAATTTGGATATACTGCCTTTCTCACTAACTTTGGGGCAAGTTTGAACAGTTTATTTTTCTCAGAATGAAACAGGTTCCTCAAATCTGAAAACTTTGCTTCACTGACGGTATATTCACATGCAGCATTCCCTTCATCACTGTGTAGAAAGGTATTGATAAAAGCAAATGTATCCTCAATATTTGGCATTATGAAGGATTCATTTTTTCCATTCAACCAGTTGTTTCTGATACACTTAAGCAAGTGCACATTGTCAAACAGAAGAAAGAGAAATTAGGATGGAATGACTAGATTTGTAATACACGGCTGTATAGTGTCACCACACATAAGCTGATACATTTTCCTATTAGTGCTATGATTATCTGTTACCAGGCATATAACATCATACGGAAGGTCATGCATTAACTTTAATACATCAATTGTCATTTTCAGTAGAGTATCAGCATTAATATTTTTTACAGGAAAGAGAGCTATCGTTCTTTATAATCAGAATGTAAAGATGGTGCCATGAAAACCTGCATTGTACCTGCTGTTGTAGTATCAGAAGTATTCTCAGCAACACCAAGTACCTTTCCTGCCTTATAAGAGAATTTTGAATTAACATAAACTTCATCTAGCATCACTAAAATTACCTTGTCACTTCCCTGAAGAAATTTATTTTTTCCCCTTAAAAAAGCTATCTGTGTTGGACCAATACAAGGTTTATTTGGACCCATTTTGCATAAAAACTGCCTTAAATAGACAGGATGAGGTAATGTTAACACATTTGTTTTTCCCAAGTGATGGTAGGCACTAGGAAATGAAAAGCAAATTGTTGCTGCCCATATCACAAGTTCAGGAGAATATCTACATTGCTTTGTTATTGCGAGTTGTAACTGCTCCAAAACAAATTCTATTTTAGGTGCTATTTCAGCGTCAAAATCACTACCAGCTTTTAGTGCTTGTTTGAGAACATTGACTAAAATTATAAACTTGTCAATGGTGCCAGTAGAGTTATCTGTGAAACCATTTAGGTGACACCACATTATCAAATTTCGTCCACTTGTCACATTTCAAGTTCTCTTCCTCCCTAGACTGTAGTATCCATTTCAAGGTTTCCATAGGCAAACACACATTTTTGTGAAACACTTTTACTTCCAAGGAATTTGATGTCTTGAAGCACACTGAAACTAATGGCACATCCTTTACTAAAATTGTAAATGGACAAACATTCCTTTTCCGCACTTCCATTTTAAAATGCTGAAAGTCAGGTATATTATCATTTTCGCACCACTTACTGAAACTACACTCATCACGTTCCAGTAGCTGTTGAACACGATCTTCAGGATTCTTCCTTTGCTTAGGAACTGGTACTGTGTGATAAGAAGGCTGATTAGGAAATATGGTTGGAAATGCATCATCTGTTGGTTTTGGTATTTTTCGTGGCACACGTATTGGTTCACTATTTTCCACAGGAAAAATGTCTTCCGTAACCACCAACTTAGGTTCAAAATGCTTAATGGCTACCACAGATTTATCGTTCACTTCAAAATTATCCCTATGAATTAGTTTAATCCATTTGTCCCTAGATGCTGTTTCCTTGGGAAACTTAAATGTTGAGGTATCGTATGTTTCGCCGTAATTGGATTTACATACTGGTACACAATAGCTACGACCCATCGCAAGAACAGTTTACACTTTAAATTAAGCCGAACTTACTACAGAATCTAGAAAATAAATACTAGCGGAGCACGTTTGACGACACTCACAGCATATAGCATAAATAACATCTAGTAATTAGTGCTATCGCATCTCTTGAACGTCACGTATACAATGTTACACACACGTGTTATGGAGACACAAGCACGCAGGTTTGTTTCCCCCACGATTGCCGCCATATTGTCAACTATCGATATCTGCCTTAAGGTCTGATTTATTGTAGGTGTCTTGGCGCTAGCCGCTCGCCACGCCCCGTAGCAACCGTCAGCCATGTGCTCTATGGCGGGAAACTGCCGCTGTTATCACCCCCCACACGCATGCTCACATCGACTATATGCGGCTACCTCTAGGAGCATGGAAGTTATTCTCTGATGTCGCAACACATGCCATAACATGTTGTCCCTTCCTGCTGACATGTTTTTCATAAGTTTCCTTCTGCATAGATGCTGTGGATAATTTCTTAAATCCTTACCAGTCCATTCAGTCTACCTTGTGTAGCATCACATCTCAAATTCTTTGATTCTCTTCCCTTCCTCTTTTTCCGTAGTCCATATTTCACTACCATATAATGCTGTGCCCCAAAAGTACATTCTCAGAAACGTCTTCCAAAGATTTAGGCAGATGTTTGATACTAGTAGACTTGTCTTGGTCAGGCCCTCTTTGCCGTTCTGAGTGGTTCAAATGGCTCTGAGCACTATGGGACTGAACATCTGAGGTCATTAGTCCCCTAGACTTTGAACTACTTAAACCTAAGTAACCTAAGGCCATCACACACATCCATGTCCGAGGCAGGATTCGAACCTCCGACCGTAGCAGCAACACGGTTCCAGACTGAAGCACCTAGAAACACTCCGCCACAACGCCCGGCTGTCGTTCTGATTTCCTGTTTATATCCTTCTTGGATCGTTCGTCATGTCATTACTTCGTCTACTTCGTGATAACCAATTTTGATGTTATCATCATCACTGTTCACAGTTTAGCTATTCCTTATTACTTCCGTCATTCTTCGGGTTCCTCTCAATCCATTTTCTGTCTCGTTGGGTTGTTTATCCCAGACAGCTGGACATGCAGTTCTACCTCACTTTCACCGAGGTTTGCAATGTCATCAGCAAATCTGACCATTAATACGGTTACACCTTGAATTGTAATCCCACTAATTAATCTTAATTTCGTTTCCATCATTATTTCTTCGATTATACATTTCATACTAGGAGTGAATGACTGCATCTCTGTCTTACATCCTTTCCAATCCAAACGCTTGGTTACAGGTCTTCCATTCCTATTGTTCCCTCTTGGTTCTTATCGTATATTATCCAATTTCCCTACACTTAATCCAATTTTTCTGAAATACTATAAAATCCTGCACCCTTTTTCCAGATCTACAAATCGGATGAACGTGTCTTGACTTTTCTTAAGTCTAGCCGTCACTATCAAGTGAAATGTCAGAACTGTCTGTCTTGATTCCATATTTGTTATCTAACAGATCCACTATTTTATATTCTCCATTCCTCTACGTATTATTCTTGTCATCAACTTGGATGCATGAGAAGTTTAGCTGACTATGCCATAGATCTTATATTTATCTGCTCTTACTATCTTCTGGATTTTGTCAATGACTTTTTCCGAAAGTCTTGCTCAGATGCTTTATTGCCTTTCCATCAAATTAGAAATTCCAAAGTGATGTTACCTACGGCTTCTGCTTTATTTGATACCATGTCTTCCAAAGCTATTTTAAAATCTATCTCTAACACTGGATTCCCTATGTCTTCAATATCGGCTCCCATCTCATTTTATAACACGTCACCAGACAAGTCTTACCCCTCGTAGAGACCTTCAGTGTACTCTTTCCTCCCATTTGTTGTCTCCTTTGCATTAAACAGTGGACTCCCCATCCACTCTTAATGTTGACTCCACACTCCACAGGTGTTAATTTCACCTAACATTGTTTTTACTTTATGATATGTTGACTCACTCTTTCCAGCGACCATACTTTTTCAGTGTCTTATTTCCTGTAACTATTCCCCTTGACTTCTCTCCTCTTCCTACTTCTTTTTTTTCCTAAATGCCTGACGTTGCTGTATTAGTATAATTTTTTTGGCATTTTTGTGCTCCATCCTCTCACAGTTTAATTGATTTTTTCCTTTCACCGAAGGGTCTTTTTATGACTACCTTATTTCTATCTACGTCTGTGCAACTTCTACGATTCCTCTTCTTAGAAATAGCCCTTGTTCCACAATTCAATTCCGTACTCACCATTTCTTAGTAAATCAGTCACACACTTCATTCCACAATGATTATTGCGCAAAGTTCTCTTAATCTGCAATGTGTTCTTCATCACCAGATTGTGAGCCGAGCTATACGTACTTGCCGGAACGCCTTACAATCCAACATTTGATTTTGGGATTTCTGTCTGACCATGGTTGCTGTAAAGCTTCTTTTTTATTCAGCTCGAAGACATAATTCTCCACTTAAACGTAGTAGCCATCGTTCTGTTTAATAGGAAACAATTATATGGCGCTGTTGCACTCTGATACGAAGTTGTAACCAAACCTGCCCATTCATCATGTGACCGATTCGTCTCCTAAATTTCAATGTACACGAATCGCACGTAATTGAATGATATTTTTAGCAGCGAAACTAGGATACTAGCGATTTTTAACTACTCTAATAGGTGTGTTTACTTTAAATGATGCGTAATATGGTGCGGAATAATGTTATAAATTATTGGAAAGGAAAAGCTTCGACGCCTGCGGAGTTACAGAAAAACATACCCTTATATCGTCCGCTTTTACGGCAGCACGGCCCACGACGCCACCGCTGTCACACGTACCGCCATAAAGAAGAACGGTTTCCTTGGGCAACCTGTTTCTCTTCCCCTCGAAAAATACAACATTTCATTCTCTCAGGTAGGCACTGACATTAAATCTTCATATCACTGTTACCACTTCGGCTGATTGTAACAAAATTTATTTACTTAATTTTCCATGTATAACCCATCGGAATGTTGTTGATTCTAGGCAACTGATTTCTTTTGGACTTCACTGCCAAAGACGATAAGGATAAAGGGACCCGATTTGCAATACTTTCGGTACACAGCAAAGTATTTTACATTGAATACACAGACTGCTTACCTGTTAGTTTTATCCGCAACACACTATCGAACGGATTGTAGACTGGTACAATCTTAGCGCACTATAATTTCTATTGAGACTGTCCAGTAATTCCTCTGTGCACTATCTAGCTCGAAAATATAAACGTAAGACTAAAGTACAGAGCTGAACAATGTTGCTTGAAAGTCAGTGTCCAGTAGATTGTTAAAATAGCTCTGAGCCCCCAGAAGTTATATGCAAATTATCTGTTTAAAAAAGTTTTAGTAAGTAGCACACCACAGTCGCCACAGGGGAAGTCTGGATTTTTCGGAAGTCTGGTTGCGTTAACTTCTAAGGACCAATTATTCACTCAAGACATTTTCCCAAATTATCGAACAGAATGCAGTCAGAGATTTGCGTAATAAAGTTTACAACTTACAAGGGTCTGAGTTTCTCGAAACTGCTAGATTTATTTTCCTTATGACCCATAGCAGAAAGTTTAATCACCTTCCAAGGATGAATGTCTTTTTATGCCAAAGCATAAAAGATCCGGTAGTAATTCACCTAGATCATCACTTACTCCAAAGCCTCGAAATATTCGAAGTTCAGCTTGCTTGAGATTGAAGTTAAAGTTCCCCGAAGCTAACGGGCAAAAATCACAAGTACAAATCAATACTCTATACCGGCAGTAAAATTTCAGAGTTCGGAATCGTCTGCTGACGAACACGTCCTCTAAGTACACTGTTTACTGGCAATACGCGATAAAAATTTATAAGTCCACAACTCGGCACAGAAAAATCTCAATACTTTCACAAGTCTGTAAGGTGTCAGGCAAATCCAACACCTTCCATGAAAACCCTGACATGATAAGCAAATCCAGTAGTATGTCACATAGCTCCAAATAAATCGTGACATTAAATTAACGAAAGTAATACGAGTAACGAGTGAGCAAATGGAATACCACAGACTAACACAAGAATGCCTAAATGCATGTCATACCTTCCCACCGTGAGACAGGTGCAGTTCCGAGGGAAGAAACGAGAACAGAAGCCGAGAGCAGAACCGTGTTAATCGAGAAGGCCCTTCGATAAAGGACGGACTGGTCACCCACGTCGCCAGCTAACCACTAGGACAACCCTACTTGCAAGTTTTTCGTAGGAATTTTCGGGTCTCAGTTACGTTAGGACCACCCCCAGCCCATGTTACAAGCTGGAGCCCTCCAGAAAGACAGTATATATCTTACGATAACGCTAAAAGGACCACACCAGCAGCAAGTTTTAGCGTGAGACTTCTTCGTGTCTGTGCAAACTTTGAAAACATTGCCCCACCACGAAAAGTATAACGTTTATCATTAGATAGACAGAATTTTTGTAGGCAGAGCTTAAGGTTAACATTGAGACCCTGATTGGTCAGATGAAAACACAGCCAGATATTTTTTTTTAAACCAACTTCGGTAAATGGTAGTAGGGAGAAGTTAGGAGAAGTTAGTTGCTTCTGCGATGGCGAGGTGAGCGGAAATGTGCTGCCCGCCGCCGCCCTGACGCTGCCTAAACACCGACAAAGTAATGAACGCAAGCGATGCCGCATTTTTGAGCGCATAGGGCTACGCTCAGAACTGCAGAAGTCTCATCTGTTACACCCTCTGTTTGCGTAATACTAGTGTCGATCGTCAATTAAAGCTAATGGTGTTCAAATTTGCCACTTAAAGTAAAAATCTGAAATGCGATGATTTTTCTGTTATATAGTTATTAAAAAGCCACATTAGCCACTGTAATTTACGACAAGTTAGGTAAGTAATTAAAGATAATTGAGGGTCACTGTAGACCATTTTAATAGTTTTCTCTTTTGTGAAACTTAATTTAAACCTAGATTATAGATGTGATATGGCATAGGTCATCCTTCGATCCATTGTCGAACTTGGAAACCCATTCAGGGAATATTCGTTCACACTTTTGTTGAACGCAGTTGGTTTTTACCATCCTGTATTAAAACATTTCCTTTTATCAATAGTGCAATTTCTAAACAATGTTTTGTGAGTAGAATAAAACTTCCAATGGTAAACTTAACTGCTTTTTCGACGTTATTTTACCAGCTATCTAAAAATAGGCAAGCCTTGAACCCCTTCCACTAAATTTAGTTAGTATTAAGATTCTTTCACAGGGAGTGCAGTGGAGCTGACGCTGAAATCATTAAGTATTTGGTTATATCATGGCTAGTCTCATTGAACTCTTCTGAATTTTACATGTCATGTGTGGTCTGGCGTCTCCTTACAAGCAACAGGTCCCAGGTTCAAACTAGTCAATTCCCTAAAAAACACGCTCAGAGTGTCGTTGCGCGAAAGTGGTAGGGAGACACGATATAGAACAAACAGACACCACCATGAATGTTAGAAAATAGCGACCCGGACAGGATGGTAAAATACCATGATTGAAGGTCGACCACATGCCTAACTAGGTCAGAAAAATATCTAAATATGAAGTTGAAAAATGTTTGTAAAAATAAAAAATAAAAAAATATTTCTAATGTTATACATAGTCGGAAACAGTAGCTGCAGCGATAGATAGTAAGAAAGTATTCAATAGATAGTGAGACATTGTAGTAGAGATAATAGCATCATTAAATAATGAATTTTAATATTCTTAGAATTAAGTTTTCTCTCCAATGCAAGCGCACAGGTGACGGATACATCGTTGACAAGTTGGTTCTGATCCAACAAGTAAGTGAATGGTTTGTCAAGTTGTGTGAACAAAAAGTTTATGACACGCGTGAGATCGTATGAGCGCATGTTGACGAGAAGTGGGGCACGTGAATTGCTTTTAAAACAGAAAATAAGGGATTCGGAAAGATTAGCAATGGAAGATCGAGACCTTGACCGAATTGAGGTAGAGACCCAGCATGAAAATGGACAGAGAATAGAGGACAATACAACAGACGATGCAGTATCGCGAGAAATAGGACAGATAACGCACCATAACGAGGATAATGTACGCCAAGGCACAGAAAACCTAGGTCAGCATACGACAGAGGAGCAGGAAAGTAGAGAGACAGTCTTGAATACGTACACCCCATAGTACAGGTAATCAGAACTCCCTCACCACTGAGTACAAGGAATGCGAACAGAAACGTGTCACAGCACAGTTCAACGCAATCGGTTGCGAACCAACACTTTGGCGAAAACACAGTGCGTAGGACGTCGGAAGAAAACGCAATAGGACACACCAATCTGGCAGAATTATTACAACAAATTATGGAAACCATGACGTAGCAAAATAAAGACATAGCCAACCAAATTCAAATTCAGAATGCAAAAACCACGAGACAAATGTGTGAGATTAAAGAACAAAACAAAAAAATTCAGTTACACCTAAGTCATATAGAAGACGAGGCAAAAGAATCTTGAGGAGTGATAGGGAAATTAATAACAGGTTATAATCAATTGAGAACAGACATTGGCAAGGTACAAGCGGACGTACAGACGTGGCGTAATGACATTCAGGACGAGATCAAAACATTACGTAACAACACCCAGGGAGAAGTCAAGAAACTAGAGAAACAGATAAACGACATTACTAGACAAGCAGCAGGTACAGTGAGTGAAATTGTTGAAAACAGTGTGTTAAACAAACGTATCACAAAAGCAGCGCTGAAAAGATATGATAACCGCATAGTCAAAATAGAAGTGCAAACGAAGCGACAATTTCAGAAATTGCGAACAGAGTTGTTGCAAACCATTGAAGAGCGTAGTGAACAGGATCGAACAAGCACAGAGTCTGCAACCACATCCGTATCTGTAACAGCACCGGAAAAACAAGCAATTAACGAAGATATTACGCATTTGCGATTCCAATCACAGGCGGAAATCAGACAGCCTGCACCGCAACAAACACGTTTCGAAATTCTTGATCAACAAACGTCATCACAAACACAAGCGGAACCACAAATGTATGTTTCAAGACAGTTTGGATCGTGCAATGAAGCGGCAAAGGTTAGCCAGACGAAATACCCAACCAATACGTGACAATGGAAAGCCAGGTCGCGAAGAGTACAGTGCAATGCATTCAGCTACACGTTCACAACCGATGGAAGCAAATTATTGCGTACCACTCCAACGATACTACGCAAGGGTAAGCGAAAGTTACAGTGGACAATATCCAATGGATCTACCACAACCGGAAAGAACGACGGGAGAAATGATCAGAAATAAAAGTGACGAAGAATCGCGAATTTCATATGGAACTATGACGAAGTACGACAACGATCATTTCCTCACAGTCCGAAAATTTCAACACTTTTGAGAAGGAAACTCATTACATCCACGAACTTTTATTGATCAATTCCGAGTAAGATTACCAGAACTCTGGACGCTAGCACACAAATTAGACTTTATATGTGCACACATGTCAGGAACAGTCGCAGAAACCAAGCAGAATGTTGCAGCGACATGTCGATCGTACGAAGATTTCAGAGAGAAGTTTCTCTCACGATATTGGTCCAGCGAAGCACGGAACAGAGTGTAGTACGAATTATTACAGAACCAATATTTTGAAAATTTAGGAGAGAAGAGTCCCGTGAAATTTTTCAAATTAATGGTAAAGAAAAATCAATGCTTAGATGTACCATACAGTGACGGAGAGTTGATTAACTTATGCGCGATGAAGCTACCATTGAAATACCAGCAATTATTAGTAAGTCGCGGCAGCAATGACGTCGAAGCATTTAAAGGTATTCTAAGGGAACTATAGTTCATATTTTCGGAAGATGACGCAAGAAAAAGAAGAGCACGTGAAAACGAAAGCAAAAAGCAGTGGAATCCACAAGACACAGTACGAAGAAACAATAATTACGAACCACGTGATAACTTCGCACCAAGGAACGACAATAGATTTCAACAAAGAACCGGTTATGGATTTAGAAGAGAATATGGCAATAACTATAATTCACCCAGGAACGGCAACAACTATTACAGAGGGAATAACGACAACTGGAACGGGCACTGGAGAACCAATAGACCGACAAATTATCAACAAAGAAACACTATCAACAAGCTGAACAAGAAAAGCGAATACAGATAGAAGAGGAGGAGGTAAGACCACCAAACCCCGATAAACGTTCGAATTGACAACTAACCTCCCATGCCAAAGAGAATGACGCACCGACCCAGGACAATTGCAGCACCTTGAACAGAGAAATAAAAATCTTATCACGAAAAGAGAAGGAAGAAACAAATCCGCAGGGACCAGATGAAAACGAAGACAAGAAAATAACAATATCGTGTTGGGATGAAATTAATTGGAAGAATACTGACGAGGAAGATGAATTACTAGAGGCATGCACAACGAATGTAGGAAGAAAGGACGAAGTAATGTGTATTACAGATCTATTTGAGATGGAAAAGAAGGAAAGCGAATTCAGTGAGGATAATGCGCAGTCGACAGAAGTTGAAAATAAGTTACAAGTGGGCACACAAATTCAACTAATTGTGAAGGCCATGATAAAGCATATCCCAGTCAATATTGTAATTGATAGCGGAAGTGAACTGACTGCGATCTCAGAAAGTTTATTCAGGCAGTGTAATGCCAATGTGGAATTACCAGTTCTGAAAACACGTACGATTAAAGTAAGAGGTCCTATTAGAAACAATGCTGCGGAAGTTACGAGAAAAACAAGGCTAACTCTTTCGTGCCAAGGTCAAAAGATCGAAGCCAACTTCGTGATTATACCTAAACTAACTGTAGATTTGATTATAGGTGCAGATTTTTTAAATGAGAGACGAGCGATAGTAGATATGGGCAAATGTAGGGTAATATTCGGGAATGTCACACTTCTCTTTGAGCAAAAGCAAAAATTAGAAGAAATAACAGTTATAAACAAACAATTAAGAATGACGCGAGATAAAGAGGATAACGAATTAGAATGGTATGCACAAAAGAAGGAATCACCTCCATTCATGTTAGAAATCCATAAAGAAATCGCCGAAAAATTGCAAGAAGAGAATTAGAGGGTATTTTACGAGATAAAGCAGAGGTATTTTTACCTAAGACTGGCAGTATTAAACACTTTCAGTACAAGTTTGAAGTAAAACAGCACAAACCATTTAGAGTGCCACCCTATACAATCCCATTAAGCTATAGGAATAAAGTATTCCAGGAGATATCTAAAATGTTAGATGAAGATATTATTGAACCAGCTACCTCCACCTATAACAGACCGCTCCACATTGTACAAAAACGAGATGGGAGCATCAGGTTAGTGCTTGATTCCAGACAGATCAACACAATCATAATCACTGAGACAGATCGCCCAGAAAAATTAGAGGAATTGATACAAAACTTCCACGGTGCTAAGATATTTTCATCAATTGATTTACGGAGTAGTTTCTGGCAAATAGAATAGGCCCCAGAATGTAGAAAATTTACAGCATTAATCATATTCGGTAGATGTTGCCAGTTTAAACGATTGCCATTTGGTTTAAACATATCATCAGCAGCGTTTATTAGGGGATTTAATGCTATACTCATTCCTCAAATTTTACAAAAAATTACTTGTTATGTTGATGATGTGATTATAGCAGAACCCTCTTGGGAACATCACAACGACACATTAAATCAGTTTTTACAGATCATGAAAGAGCATGGGGTCACAGTAAATATAACAAAATCCAAATTTGGAAGGCGTGAGGTGAAATTTCTAGGGCACATAATTTCCGAGAAAGGGGTAATGCCCGACCCAGAAAAACTAACGACAATCAAAGAATTGTGTACTCCATATAATAAGAAAACTCTCAGAGGATTTCTGGGTCTCACAGGATTCTATAAAAAATTTATTTGGATCGACTCTCTCGCAACACCACGCCTATGTGCATTAACTGGAAAAAATACACCATGGGTATGGGATCAACAAGCAAATGAAGACTTTTTAAAAGTGAAAAACGCACTAACAGCAACACCGATTTTAGCACATCCTGATCTAACACAAAATTTTTGTATGGCCACTGATAGCTCGAAAACAGGTTTAGGAGTTGTTTTATTCCAAGAATACGAAGAGGCAGGGCTAAGATCATATAGAACAATTGCCTTTGCCAGTTGGGTACTCACAAAAAGCGAGAAAAACTATTCAGTCACGGAGATGGAAGCATTGGCCATTGTATGGGACTTCCAACGTTTTCTATACTTCCTATTCGGATGAAAAACAAAAGTATACACTGACCACAAAGCATTAGAATTTCTGTTATCCAACTAAGTCATGGGAGGTTAGCCAGATGGATGTTAATACTACAAAAATTTGACTTCACTATTACACACATACCAGGACCAGCGAATGTATTAGCACATGCTTTATCACGATGTCCACAGGGTACATCCAATAACATAGGTTTGGAAGCAGCAGAAGACCAGTTTACAATGTACTATATGAAACAAGTACCTTTCAAAAATTACATTACGACAGCCTTGAAAAACGCAGGCAAAGAACAGGACAAGGATCCCGAAATACTAACAATCAGACACAAGTGGAGAAGTAAGGATTTTCCAGACATTCAACAGCACTATCTCGTAAAAAAGAATGTTTTATTTCTTAGACGAAATGTTGCAAGGAATGTATGGTTGATTTAAATCCCAGATGAACTAATTAATAAGTACATATAGTATACACATTTAAGTAATGGCCACTTTGGGCCAAGGAAATGCTTTGTAAAAATAAAACAAACAAGCCACTTTCCTATATGGGGAAGACGAATGAGAATAGTATTAGTCAAATGCAAAAAATGTATGAGGGCTAAACACATCACTTTCCAAACCAAACCACCTATGTTTCCAATAATCCCTAAAAGATTAAAACAAATAGCTGCAACAGTTTTGATGGGGCCCCTCCCACGCACAAAAATGGATATATTTTCATATTTGTCATTTTGGAACTTACTTCTAAATAGGTCACCATTAAAATGGGCAACAGGTCTCACTATAAGTAAAGGATTTAGACAAGATTTTCTCAGACAAGTAAGTCGAGTGGAACGAATAATTTCTGATAATGGCCCACGATACAAATCAGTGCAATGACAGAACGCATTAAGGCAACACAAAATAAAACCCATCTACATATCTAAGTACAAACCTAGCGTAAATCCAGCAGAACGATCTATGAAGGACATGGGCACTTTATGCCGATTATATGCAGGCAAAAGACACAACACTTGGGATATATACCTTAAAGATTTTCAAGAAGTAATAAATGAAATGCCACATAGCACTACACTACTACCTCCAGTTACTGTACTTAAAAATATTGGACCCCCAAACATAACCAGAGAAAATGTTAGATTTCCTATTGTACCACGTAGACAGCGCAAACAAATCATAGCAACAGCACTCTCCAACATCAGAAACGCAGCCATTAAAAGAAAAGAAAGAGGAGATAGAACAGCAATTAAAAGAACATTCTCAGTAGGCCAGAAAGTATTTGTAAAAACACACCATCTCTCCAGCAAACAGAACACAAAATACATAAGTTTTACACTGCATACAAAGGACCTGTCATAATTAGTCGAATTGCTCATGATAATGCTGTGGTACTAATGAAACCAAAAACAGGCAAAACCTTAGGACTTTATCATGTGAGCCATATCAAAAAGTTTGAAGATTAATATTATTACTGGTAAATAATCAGCACAATATTTCAAGATTATGTTGCAAATACGATCGTCAGGAGAAAGAAGAATGAAGAGAAAGGAAGGTGGGAAATAGAAAGTAGTTTCAATAATAACACCAATACTACCATAGATTAAGGTGAAGGGATAAAGCATAGATATTATAACAGCACGAAATACTAAAATGCTATACACCACGACACTACACAAAAATTAAACAAACGAATTTGAGGGTTCTTGAGTAGACGTCAAGACTCCAAATATCTTAGAATTGTAACATGGAAAGGGTGCTGAAATTTGTAAAGCTTTTTAAGAAGGCATAAAACAAGTAGGTACTAGACATATGTTAGATGATTATAAGTAAAACTTTTTGTAAGAACCCTTGTAAAATCTCCAGCATGGAAGAGATGCAATGACCCTCAAGTTGCAATGCGGGAAGTATCAAGAAAGAAAAGGACGTAATTAGCAAGACACGATTCTTAAAAGGCAGAAGCGTCGAGAGAAAGGAAAGGACAGCGAGACCAACAGAAGGCCCTGGTATAGAAAATGGCCAATAAATCTGCCTGCTAGGCACAACATTGCTGGGATGGAACACGCAGCTGCACAGTGACAGAGCCATGCAGAGATGCAACGGGACGCCGAACGCCGGAAGGGTCTCCGAGCCCCAAATGAACAGAGCGAGCAAAAACGGCCCAACGAGAAGACCGCTTGGGCAAGCCACTGCTGGCAAAAAATATGTGTATAAGTCACACTACTGTTATTAAACAGCACACTGATGCACGAAACTGAAGAAGAACTTCCACAAAGTAAAAATGACGTGCGCAAACAATTTATCAAACTGTTACTAGAAGGAGAACTTCAAAGCGACTAGTTATCAATAAATATTTCCATATCCTGCCCAGAGAAGAAGCAAGTAAGAAGCAGAGAAAAAAAGCAGGAAGAACAGAAGTTTAAGATTCGCAAGATTGAGACCAAGAAAGAAGATGGGTAAAGAATAGACGACATACCTTCCCAAATCCCTATCCTATTGTAAACTAGTCGTCTGCGAAGTATTACAACGAAAAACGACCGCTTTCAGCGACACATAATGATGAGTTTCACGCATACAAAGCCAGTAAACCACGAGATTCTGCACTCACAACTCCATTCCATTATGGGACCGCCACAACAACAACACACACTTGCAAAGCAACAAGGAACGACAAACGAAGCTGTACATCAAATACTTGCCCGCATCCATCTCGCTCAAGTCCATCACCTTCGTGCAAAAACATTCGCCAACCTCGTGCTTAAACATTCATAGCATTGTGTGAATGTGTGAAATCAAAGTATGTGATGCAGGAATTGTGCAAAAGAAACATGTGAAAAACTAAGTAAGTTAAGCACACCAGACAGCTAATAAACTACAAAATAACAGTCATTGACTATGGACGTAGGTAGAAAATAGACTATCGATAAAAATAAGTCATTAGTTCAGAAATGGACAGTATATAAAGAACAAAAGTAAGGCATAATAAACACTAAAACATTATGCCACTTATTTCCTCCTCATAAAAATAAAAGAATAACTATATTTTAGTTATTTTCTACTTATAAAAGCAAAGAATAAAAAATTATCTTGTTGGATGTTTTCCTTTTTTTAACATTTCTACCATTTGTTAGGATAATATCTCAATATTTGTGTATGTATATTTCTTTGTCAAAGCAATTCTTGGAAATAATTCTTATTTGTTAGTGTAACAATGCTGAAATGAGTGTCTAGAAACAAAATCATTTTACTTGTACATCATATTTAGAAAGTGTGTTAGGAATAGATTTTACTTAATTACTACATTTACAAAAACAATATTTCTAAGAAAATCGATGTGAAAGACTCCTCACTTTCGATAACAAACTTCTTAAAAAACAAACTACACACTTAAATAAAGAAAGAAAATAATTAAAAATTAATAATAGCATCGAAATATTCTTCTCTTGTCATTTTTAATTATAATGTGGAAGAATATAAAAATATAAACTAGTAATACAAACTACCATTGAACAGAATAACGTGGCTGAACAGTATGCAACAAAATTTTGACTGACTTAGAGAACGATTCAATCATTACCTAAATTCAGTGCAAAAATTAAGTTCAAAGGGTGGTGATATGTAAGGTGGCAGGCCAATCCAACACCTTCCATGAAAACCCTGACGTGATAAGCAAATCCAGTAGTATGTCACATAGATCTGAATAAATCGTGACAATAAATTAGCCAAATTAATACGAGTAACGAGTGAGCAAATGGAATACCACAGATTAACACAAGAATGCTTAAATGCATGTCATACCTTCCCACCTTGAGACAGACGCAGTTCCAAGGGGAGAAACGGGAACAGAAGCCGAGAGCACAACCGTGTTAAACTAGAAGGCCCTACGATAAGGAACGGACTGGCCATCCACGTCATCAGCTTATCACTAGGACAACCCCAGCTGCAAGTTTTACCGTGAGACTTTTTTGAGTCTCTGTTACGTCATGGACCACCTTCCCCCAGCCCATGTTAACAGCTAGAGCCCTCCAGAGGAACAGTATAGATCTTACGATAACACAAAAAGGGCCGCACCACCCGCATGTTTTAGCGTGAGACTTTTTCGCGTCTCTGTTACGTTGCAAACTTTAAAAACATTGCCCCACCACGAAAAGTATAAAGTTTCTCATTGGATGGACAGAATTTTTGTAGGCGGAGCTTAAGGTTAACATTGAGACCCTGATTGCTCAGATGAAAACACAGCCAGATATATTTTTTTTAACAACTTCGGTAAATGGTGGTAAGGAGAAGTTAGGAGAAGTTAGTTGCTTCTGAGATGGCGAGGTGAGCGGAGCTATGCTGCCCGCCGCCACCCTGACGCTGCCTAAACGCACGCGATGCCGCATTTTTGAGCGCATAAAGCTTCATTCACAACTGCAGAAGTCTGATCTGTTACAGCCCCTTTTTGGTTAATACTAATGTCGATCGTCAATTAAAGCTCATGGTGTTCACATTTGCCACTTGAAGTAAAAATCTGAAATGCGATGGTTTTTGTGTTATATAGTTATTGAGAAGCCACATCAGCCACTGTAATTTACGACAAGTTAGATAAGTAATTAAAGATAATTGAGGGTCACTGTAGACCATTTTGATAGTTTTCTCTTTTGTGAAACTTAATTTAATCCTGGATTATAGATGTGATATGGCATAGGTCATCCTTCGATCCATTGCACAATTTGGAACCCCATTCAGGGAATATTCGTTCACATTTTTTGTTGAACACAGTTTGTTTTTACCTTCCTGTATTAAAACATTTCCTTTTATCAATAGTGCAATTTCTAAACAATGTTTTGTGAGTAGCATGAAACTTCCAATAGTAAACTTAACTGCTTTTTCGACGTTATTTTACCAGCTAACTAAAAATATGAAAGCCTTGAACCGCTTTCACTAAATTTAGTTAGTATTAAGATTCTTTCACAGGGAGTGCAGTGGAGCTGACGCTGAAATCATTAAGTATTTGGTTATATCATGGTTAGTCGCACTGAACTCTTCTGAATTCTACAAGTCATGTGTAGTCTGGCGTCTCCTTACGAGCAACAGGTCCCAGGTTCAAACTAGTCAATTCCCTAAAATACACGCTCAGAGCGTCGTTGCGCGAAAGTGGTAGGGAGACACGATATAGAACAAACAGACACCACCATGAATATTAGAAGACGACCAATCCCTCCGCCCATCCACCTCACACAGAGACTGCTTGAGAATACGGCCCAAACCAGTGTATATATACGCCCGCATAGGTCACATTAGTCAAGTGAAGTACATTTGCTCCTAAGATTATCACATAAATTACACTTTTAACGTGAAAAAGGCACTTTCGGAGATATAATTGTTATTAAAGATAAATTATTAATTATGAATATGTTGGCTAAATTTACCGACTTTTCAGCACTGAATACACATCCTGACCTACAGTTCAAAAACGTTAATATTTATCACAATTTTGGTTTAATTCTCTGATAGGTCTTTACGACACTTCGTCCTGAAAGTAGATGTGGTTATCATCGAATTAGAATTTTTTAAAGTTCATGCAGTTCCTAAGGTATTTAACACAGAATAATTTAAAAATTATTCATCGCACCCATGGCGCACTTACACCCCCGTACTCGCCACAGTTGTCCCTTTGTATCTGTGCTACGGGTTTTCCAGTATCTTACTGGTTCACATTTTACTAGAATATACACTGAAGCCCCAAATAAACTAGTGGAGGCATGTGTATTCAAATAGAGAAATACCGGGTGATCAAAAAGTCAGTATAAATTTGAAAACTGAATAAATCGCGGAATAATGTATATAGAGAGGTTTAAATTGAAATACATGCTTGGAATGACATGGGGTTTTATTAGAAACAAAAAAATACAAACGTTCAAAAAAAGTCCGACAGATGGCGCTTCATCTGATCAAAATATCAATAATTGGCATAACAAAGTAAGACAAATCAAAGATGGCGTTCTTTACAGGAAATACTTATCATGTATACCATTATTCCTCAACAATAGCTGTAGTCGAGGAATAATGTTGTGAACAGCACTGTAAAGCATGTCCGGAGCTATGGTGAGGCATTGGCGTAGGATGTTGTCTTTCAGCATCCCTAGAGGTGTCGGTCGATCACGATACACTTGCGACTACAGGTAACCCCAAAGCCAATAATCGCACGGACTGAGGTCCGGGAACCTAGAAAGCCAAGCATGACGAAAGTGACGGCTGAGCACACGATCATCACCAAACGACACGCGCAAGAGATCTTTCACGCGTCTAGCAATATGGGGTGGAGCGCCATCCTGCATAAACATCGTACGTTTCAGCAGGTGTTTATCAGCCAGGCTGGGGATGATGCGATTCTGTAACATATCGGCGTACCTCACGGTAGCAGTTTTGCTGTCCAGCGCCATCTGTCGGACATTTTATGATCTTTGTTTTTTGTTTTTGGTTCTAATAAAACCCCATGTCATTCCAAGCATGTGTGCCAATTTTTACCACTCTATCTACATTACTCCGTGGCTTATTAAATTTTCAAATTTATACTGTCTCTTTGATCACCCGGTATGTAAACAGGCGGAATACAGCGCTGCAGTTGGCAACACCTGTTTAAAATAACAAGTGTCTGACGCAGTTCTTAGATCGTTACTACCGCTAGAATAGTATGTTATTAAGATATAAGTAATATTGAACGTGGTGTCACAGTCGGTGCACGAGCGACGGGACACAGCACCTCCGAGGTGGTGATGAAGAGTGGATTATCCCGTGAATGTCAGGAATCCGGTAAAACATCAAATCTCTGACATCGCTGCGGCCGGAACGAGATCCTGCAAGAACAGGATCAACGACGATTGACGAGAATCGTTCAACGTGACAGATATGCAAACCTTCCGCAAGTTGCTGCAGATTTCATAGCTGGCCCATCAGCAAGTACCAGAGAGCGAATCATTCAACGAAACATGATCGATATGGGTTTTCGGAACCGAAGGCCCACTCGTGTACCCTTGATGACTGCACGACACAAAGCTTTATGCCTCGCCTAGAGCTGTCAACACCGACTTTTGACTGTTGATGACTGGAAACATGCTGCATGATCGGACAAGTCTCGTTTCAAATTGTGTCGAGCGGATGAGGTGTACGGGTACGGAGACAACCTCATGTGTCTACAGATCCTCCAGGTCACATCAGGGGGCTGTTCAAGCTGGTGGAGTCATTGTAATGGTGATGGCCGTGTGTAGTTGATGTGATATGAGACCCCTGATACGTCTATATACGACTCTGGCAGGTGACACACATGGAAGCAATTTGTCTGATCACCTGCATACATTCATATCCATCACGCATTCCGACGGACTTGGACAATTCCAGAAGGACAATGCGACATTTCACGCGTCCAGAATTGCTACAGAGTGGCTGCAGGAGCGCTCTTCTGAGTTCACTGGCCACTAAACATCCCAGTCATAAACATTATTCAGCGTATAACACTACCGTCTGTCACTGCTGTACCATAACCTTAAAGCAGGTTGTGAAATAAAACAATATTATTAAAGCAATTATGGTATAACGCAACAGAGCAGTGTTCCCTCTGGGAGGAATTTTGTTGTGTTGACCGTGTTGTACCTAACGGAGGTGGCTTATCGGAAATGAAAGTCAGAATTACGGAGATATTTGAACAGTAACAAATAAAATTTTGCCTATCTGCACTGTTTAACAGGCAAAGAAAACGGTCGCCAGCCTAACTAGGCAAGAGAATGATTAAAAATCTCGTTCAAGAAAATAGTTATTAGTAACTTGAATGGATAAACACAACCTATACTTTGTCACACGCGAGTGCAGTGAACTATTGACACATACATATGTGTACGGTAAGATTGAAACTAACCGTCAAAGCAGCACAAACTATTTGCAAAATTATAACAGATACTTAAACACACTATTACTTTCAGGGCTTACACAAACTGAATGGTCTTTATAACGTTATTATTAATATTAACTGCAGAATCATTAATTGGATATAGGTTAAGTCTCTCTCAGTTAAATACGTTACTATTTAAAATGAAAGTTAATTTGAATCCACTTAAAGGTTGCTCCTCACTATCATTTGACTAAAGAAATTAAGGTTTTCTTAATTAATGTTCTTTCCGTTACTTGTTACCGAGCATTAACCCAATAGACAAACTGTGGATCCTATTATATTATTAATAAGCACTTCTAAAACACAGGAGAGACAAACACTTAGCAAACTTGAGTATATAACGTTCCACACTGCAGTTTTCCACTTTTACTACATTGAGACACAAAATTAACATATATGTAAGATACTGACTCACCTTCTGCGATTTACAACAGGCAGTAAAGTGAACATTTTCTAAAGAAAACTTTATAAGCCTCAGTCTTGAGAACTTTTAGTTTGAAGTTGGCAACAACACATTATAAGCAGTTTTATTAGGAAAATTACTTTCATTAACTTTCTTTTTTTAATTATGTTCAAGAGACATTAATTAGCAAAACCACTGGTCTTTAATGTTCTTTCAGTAGGAACACTCGGAAATCACTTTAGTTCAAACGGAGAGGAACCTGAGAGGTGTTATGATAAGGAGAAAAATCAAGGTAGGTACATAAAGTCAGTTATAAATTACCTTATATTTGAGCACGCTAACACATCCATTAAGTTGATCCTTCACTGTACATTGCTATAGTGCTCCATTACAGTGATTGCGCAATGTGGTGGCGATTGCATGTCGGTAGGTGGAATTACAAGTAGAATTGCTGGACTCAGTCATTTCTTGGTGGCGATGATAGATGCAAATTCCAGAATAGTTCCAGCTATTTATCCATCCATCCGAGGCATTGGAAAGTAGCAGAAAAAGCCTCTCTCGGGACCAGCACAATATGCAACTATTACATGGCAGTGCACAATTTGGTAGATCGTCCCCGACTGCTGGCTTGTCCCCGACTGACTCTTGTTCCACCTTTTCTACCTATGCCAACCACAATTTGCGTCCGCTACACAGTTCCGTTCCCGAGGGGAACCACTACACCTTTTATATACTAAAGAACTAAGAACCCTAAGTGAGGATCAGCAGTTTACGTAACAGCAACCAAATTCATTCAATAAAACAGAATATTTGCACATATTGACATTTCTACAAAGAAATTATTCACACGAAATCACAATTATATACAGTAAGTTTTGTTCCCTCCAAATGGGACAAAGAATTTAAATGACAGATACACTACATTACATAAAATCATATCATGACATCGTAGTTCTTACAATGAAAGGAGTATACAATTTTATGTTATCGATTCAAACAAACACATTTACAGAAGCTCAACGATGTAATATTAAATGAAACAAAAGCAAAATAAATCAGTACAGCATTACAGCTATGGTGTTACAAGCGTATCTGGGATACCTTACAACGTGTTGTGCAGAATAGACCTCCACCGCCTCTTATTCTTACGGATTTATGAACAGCCCTGCAGGATTCACGGTGTCAGTTCCCTCCAGCACTACTTCTGACGTTAGTCGAGTCCATGCCTCGTCGTGTTGCGGCACTTTTGCGTGCGCGAGGCCCTGCACAATGTTAGGCAGGTGTACCAGTTTCTCTGGCCCTTCAGTGTATATCTGATTTTTCAGTCCTTAACAGGATCCTTTAGTGTCTCGAGGAGGTCCTTTCCACCATTTTCTCCCCAACGGCTTTCGGGCTCTTGAAATACCATCACGTGGTTCTAGGTCGTCTGCCAGCATCAGAATTTCTCATACATAGTTTTCGCTCCAATAGCTGAGCTCGAAGAGTGACGAAATCTAACGGACAAACTACAGAGCTTTTGCCGCTGTGCGCAGCGACGCTCATCCACCACCTTTTTATCTGTCACCGTGAATTCGCACGCCGGCAACTGTCAACAAACTCCGCGATATTTGCCGCGTGCGCTCCCAAAGTTTATAAGTTGCCTCCTTGGGGACTACATCACCAACCTGGGCAACGAGGCCCACTGGTGACCGACCGCTCACTGGCCGGTCATGCAACACGGTGACAAATAGCAAAAGAAGTTGCACAAAATTAGATGACAACAATAGGAAGATAAACAAGTAAACGCGATGTCCAAATTTCCCAACCCCAGACTATATGTGGACTACGCATTATCAATGCTCATCCGACGAGAAACAAGGTCCTAAGACATTCAGAAGTCACTTTTGTGGCTGTACCGTCACACTATGAAAAAGATACTAATAAATACGAGGAGTTTTTGGCAGCCAGCTCCGTAGGAGCAATTTTCCTTTATTCTTTTAGAAATTATTTAACTGTTACTGAAACAAATTTATGTTATTATTACTCATTTTCTGTGTAGTACTTGCAATCAAGATGGATGCAAGGTGTTACGTTCCGATATAGCTCAATGGCTCCCATATTTAAAACACTGCAGCTATGTAGTAATGGAAACTGGATAACTGAAAATGAAATGGGAGTAATCACATAATTTGAACCAACAACGAAACCTGATAATTTTATAATAATACAAATACATTTAAAGCTGTGTTTTAGAGCCTGAGAAATCAGTACCCAGAACAACCACCTCTGGCCGTAATAACGGCCTTAATACGTCTGGGCATCGAGTTAAACAGAGCTTGGATGACGTTTACAGGTACAGCTGTCTATGCTGCTTCAACACGATACCACAGTTCATCAAGAGTAGTGACTGGCGTACTGTGACGAACCAGTAGCTCGGTCACCATTGACCAGACGTTTTCAATTGGTGAGAGATCTGGAGTATGTGCTGGCCAGGGCAGCAATGGAACATTTGCTGTATCCAGAAAGGCCTGTACAGTGCCTGCAACATGCGGTCACGGTTTGTCCTGCTTAAATGTAGGGTTTCGCAGGGATCGAATGACGGGCAGAACCACAGGTCGTAACACATCCGAAATGTAACGTCCACTGTTCAAATTGCCATCAATGCGAACAAGAGGTGACCACGACGTGTACCCAATGGCACCCCATACCAAACGCCGGGTCATACGCCAGTACAGCGATGACGAATACATGCTTACAATGTGCGTTCACCGCCATGTCGCCAAACAAGGATGCGACCATCATGATGCAGTAAACAGAACCTGGATTCATCAGAAAAAATGACGTTTTACCATTCGTGCACCTAGGTTCGTCGTTGAGTACACCATCGCAGGCGCTCCTGTCTGTGATGGAGCGTCAAGAGTAACCGCAGCCATGGTCTCCGAGCTGATAGTCCATGCTGCTGCAAACGTCGTCGAACTGTTCGTGCAGATGGTTGTTGTCTTGCCAACGTCCCCATCTGTTGCCTCAGTGATCGAGATGTGGCTGCACGATCCGTTACAGACATGCGGATAAGATGCCCGTCATCTCGACTGCTAGTGATACGAGGCCGTTGGGATCCAGCACGGCGTTCCGTATTATCCTCCTGGACCCACCGATTCCGTACTCTATTAATAGTCATTGGATCTCGACCAACGCAAGCAGCAATGTCGCGATACGATTAACAGCAATCGCTATAGGCTACAATCCGACCTGTATCAAAGTCTGAAACGTGATTCTCCTCCTTACACGAGGCATCACAACAACGTTTCACCAGGCAACGTCGGTCAACTGCTGTTCGTGTAGGAGAAATCGTTTGGAAACTTTCCTCAAGTCAGCACTTTGTAGGTGTCGCCAACGGTGTCAACCTTGTGCGAATGCTCTGAAAAGCTTATCATTTGCATGTCACAAAATCTTCTTCCTGTCGGTTAAATTTCGCATCTGTAGCACGTCGTCTTTGTGGTGTAGCAATTTTAATGGCCAGTAGTGAACATAAAATTCTCGTGACTACAATATCCAGTTCACGCCTCATTACTCGGATTTAATTTTAAAAAATCTTGCCTCAATTACTGCAGTCTTTGTTGCGCTGTAAATGACGATTACAGAATTACAAAGGGGTTGACTCTGCACGTCTCCACTGAGATGTAAGTGATGTGTTACTAACAAGTTGCTTGTAGTAGTCATTTTCCTCGAAATTCTGTTGTCTACAAATTCCAACTTATATAAATGTTGGATATTCTTGTTGTCCAAAACCCACAATTTCACTAGATGACCTCAGGACACAAATGCTGCTAGTACACTAACTTTCACGCACTTTGCGTCATTTCAACAGTCACCGTATTCCGACATCGAGAGACGTATCGCAACCACGGTACACAGCATGTCTGCGACTGTCATCTTTTCGTTTCGTTCAGTGCTTTCCCCGCAGGACTAGCGTTAACGTTGAAAACACAAAGCGGATTCCTAGGATATTACAGGAATTTACAATTTCAAACAGTGTGAATATTACAATGTTTATAAAAATAACCTTATAATGCTTCTGTTTTCAAAAAAAAAACGACATCTCTATAAATATAAAAGTCTCGCGTCACGATTTATGTCCGGAATAAATTTCAAAACTACTAAACCGATCTAGGCGAAGTTTTGCAGCTAAGTGTAATTTGGTCCAACGTAAAGGTGGGATAGTTTTTATCTCGATTATTGAGCTCAATATTTGTTATTGCAAATTAAATGTTTATTATACGACAGCAGTATGTAATTATATGCAAGTTCCATGATTCCTAACAGATAGCGGTGTAGGTTAATTCATCGACACAACACTCTAACATCTTTTGACATCTAGGTTGGCCTGCCGGGGTGGACGAGCGGTTCTAGGCGCTACAGTCTGGAACCGTGTGACCGCTACGGTCGCAGGTTCAAATGCTGCCTCGGACAAGGACGTGAGTGATGTCCTTAGGTTAGTTAGGTTTAAGTAGGTGTAAGTTCTCGGGGACTGATGACCTCAGAAGTTAAGTCCCATTGTGCTCAGAGCCATTTGAACCATTTGAACCATCTAGGTTGGGTAGACATACAGTAGATGGCGTCGTATTTCGATTTTTAGATGCTGTACTATGATATATGTTCATGTTTACGGCATTACCGTGCTATTTTAATTTTTCCTGTATCAATTTTATAATTGTACTGAGTACCGTTTTTTAATTGTGCTGTGTATCGTTTGGATATTATCATCACTTTTAACCAAAAAAAAACAATAATATAAAACTTTATAGATAATTTTTTTCCGTTCGTCTTTATATCACCTCGAAAACGTGTAACTATTTCTTGCTTGCTTCCTACTTTATCATATGTATTTCACTTTAATGTTTCAATCTGTTAATTGTTAATAAAATCATCCATTAATTTTGATCTAATTGATTTATTATTATAATAAATATTATCATTTTTAAATTTCTGTAAAATGGCGCGGAAAAACTCTAACCTCAAAAATGCGTGTACCAGACAAGCACAGTGCAATGGTGTTAAGAGAGCTCATGAATCGGATGAATCGTGGCAAGGAACGCACCTCACCGAATCATGATAGCAGAAATTAGTAGAGAAGAATCTCGACGCAAGTGTGATGAACATTGTGACAAAATATATCGAGAACAAGAGCGAAGCGAAAACAGCACATAGGCACATTCAGACAATGCGAAAGCAGGAAACCAGTCGTGCATTAACGTGTGCATCATTCGTTCGCCTTGCTTTCGAATATGCACTAGACACTGATTACTCTGCACATTCTAAAATTACAGTTGGTACGATGTACAAAGTATGCCAGTATTGTCAAATGTTAAAATTCCGCAATGAAGCAAGCAATCAGTATGTGTTGTGCATCAGGATAAGTACCGTCAGCAGTTCCTACTCCGCCGGAACCCTTACAATCACTTCTTTCTGGCAAATCAGACGATTCGAAACTGTTTTTACTGAAGGAACGCTAATTCAATTCTATGCGAGATTTGAAAGACAACGATAAACTTCCTACTGTCTGGTGACTTCCGGCAGACATTATCAGTCATTTCTCGATCGACTTTTGATTAACGCATGCTTAAAACAATCGTGACGCTTCGATTGAGCATGAACATGCGAGTACAACTGCAAAATGTACCATCGGCACAAGTGTTTTTTAAGCAATTACTCGATATTTGAAACGGTGAAACTGAATTGCATCACAAATACACAAGACATCAGATTGCCAGACAATTTCTTCATTGTTGTTGAGTCAAAAACTGAACTAATTCAGTGTGTCTTCCCGAAAATACTGAATAATTACTTACATCATAATTGGCTCAGGAATCATGCTGTTTTTGTAGCAATAACTGTTGATGCTGTCGAAATTATTTTCCAGATACCACAGTTGTTGCCCGGTGATTTGATGTCTTATAAAGCTATCTACACAACAGCTGATGAAAACGAAGCCGTAAACTATCCAACTGAATTTTTAAATTCCCTGGATATACCAGGAATTCTACCACAGAATCTTTGGTTGAAGAGTGGTTCACCAATTATTCTTCTCTGTAATTTAAATACATGTACATTATGCAAAGGTACACGTTTGGACATGAAAAGGATCACCGGAAATGTTCTCGAAGCAACCACTTTGACGGGAATGTTTAAAAAATAGTTCAAATCGTTCTGAGCAGTGTGGGACTTAACTTCTGAGGTCAACAGTCCTTTAGAACTTAGAACTACTTAAACCAAACTAACCTAAGGGCATCACACACATCCATGCGCGGTTCCAGACTGTAGCGCCTAGAACCGCTCGGCCACGTATTTCAGTGATAGCGTCAGAATCTCCATAGCCATTTCGAATGCTATAATTTCCGATTCGTTTGGCTTTCACGATAACCATAAAAAAAGTCTCAAGGCCAAACAATGCCTATTTGAGGTTTAGACTTGGAAAATACATGTTTCTCCCATCGGCAACTATATGTCGCCTGCTCATGTGAGGGGAAAACCATCTAATCTATTCATGTCAGCAAAAGACTGGTTAACCAAAAATATTTTGCACCAATTAGTGCTTAGATAATCGAAAATTTTAAATTGCAGTAATTTGAAATAATGGAAATGACAGTAAAAAATTAATGTTATATATCTCATTTTTTGTGTTTTTAGTTTATTAAGTATTTTGTAAATCAGGCATTGATTACAATCTGCACTTGAATATGAGATGAACAAAATGTAAATTTAAAAATTGTGTTTGCGATACTTTACCAATTACTTTGCAATTTTGGCGAACGGTGCAGTCTCAATCTCGTATATCTTAAAATGTCCGCCCCCGGTAGCTGAGTGATCAGCGCGACGGACTGTCAGTCCTAAGGGCCTGGGTGCGATTCCCGGCTGGGTCGGAGATTTTCTCCCCTCAGGGACTGGGTGTTGTGTTGTCCTAATCATCATCATTTCCTCCCCATCGACGCGCACCAGGCTAGCAGTCTACCCGACGGGAGGCCCTCGTCACACGACATTTCGTTTCATTTCATGTCTTAAAATCGGCTAAACTATTTTGAGCTTTATTAGTGAATATTAATGTGATTGTATAAAAAGATGAGTACGAATTAATTCAACCTACTGTAACTACTGAGCCACAGCAGTGCGTGGTCTAACTTACTTTTTACGGATCATCAATCACATTTATCATAGTTTATTTGCACCGATAATTTTTGGATTATTTAGAAAATATCGATATCTTAATGTATCAATTTTTGCAGTCACAGATTAATCGAAAAATTTTAAGAAATTTTTCATGAATTTTAAGGTGTTACGTTACATGCTAGCCTAACTCACTGAAAACTTCTACAACTGCCTCCAACTTGCCATCTGCAGTTCAGGCATTTCCTTTAGTGTGGTCGTTTCCAACGTCATTCTAACGGAATCAACCGAACAGTATATCCCAATTATAATATACCTTACGAATCAACCGATAATTTCATAATTTTCAACGGTGCTGAAGGCTAATTTTAAGAATCGGTATAACAGTTGTAAATTATGGTTGCTATGTTGAGAAACTATCAGAGCAGCAAGCGCTAATAGAAAGCACTGATGCTCAAATCCATATAGGCACTGGTAGCTGGCTGAAGTCGGAGGTACGTTCACCCGAAATGTTTGTAAAAGATGGGCTAGACACAGTTGGCAGTGGCGTCTTTGTTGCTGTTAGTTTATTTGTAGCTAAATTTAAATACACTCCTGGAAATTGAAATAAGAACACCGTGAATTCATTGTCCCAGGAAGGGGAAACTTTATTGACACATTCCTGAGGTCAGATACATCACATGATCACACTGACAGAACCGCAGGCACGTAGACACAGGCAACAGAGCATGCAAAATGTCGGCACTAGTACAGTGTATATCCACCTTTTGCAGCAAATGCACGCTGCTATTCTCCCATGGAGACGATCGTAGAGATGCTGGATGTAGTCCTGTGGAACGGCTTGCCATGCCATTTCCACCTGGCGCCTCAGTTGGACCAGCGTTCGTGCTGGACGTGCAGACCGCGTGAGACGACGCTTCATCCAGTCCCAAATATGCTCAATGGGGGACAGATCCGGAGATCTTACTGGACAGGGTAGTTGACTTACACCTTCTAGAGCACGTTGGGTGGCACGGGATACATGCGGACGTGCATTGTCCTGTTGGAACAGCAAGTTCCCTTGCCGGTCTAGGAATGGCAGAACGATGGGTTCGATGACGGTTTGTATGTACCGTGCCCTATTCAGTGTCCCCTCGACGATCACCAGAGGTATACGGTCAGTGTAGGAGATCGCTCCCCACACCATGATGCCGGGTGTTGGCCCTGTGTGCCTCGGTCGTATGCAGTCCTGATTGTGGCGCTCACCTGCACGGCGCCAAACCCGCATACGACCATCATTGGCACCAAGGCAGAAGCGACTCTCATCGCTGAAGACGACACGTCTCCATTCGTCCCTCCATTCACGCCTGTCGCGACACCACTGGAGGCGGGCTGCACGATGTTGGGGCGTGAGCGGAAGACGGCCTAACGGTGTGCGGGACCGTAGCCCAGCTTCATGGAGACGGTTGCGAATGGTCCTCGCCGATACCCCAGGAGCAACAGTGTCCGTAATTTGTTGGGAAGTGGCGGTGCGGTCCCCTACGGCACTGTCTAGGATCCTACGGTCTTGGCGTGCATCCGTGCGTCGCTGCGGTCCGGTCCCAGGTCGACGGGCACGTGCACCTTCCGCCGACCACTGGCGACAACATCGATGTACTGTGGAGGCCTCACGCCCCACGTGTTGAGCAACCGCCGGTTACGTCCACCCGGCCTCCCGCATGCCCACTATACGCCCTCGCTCAAAGTCCGTCAACTTCACATACGGTTCACGTCCACGCTGTCGCGGCATGCTACCAGTGTTAAAGACTGCAATGGAGCTCCGTATGCCACGGCAGACTGGCTGACACTGACGGCGGCGGTGCACAAATGCTGCGCAGCTAGCGCCATTCGACGGCTAACACCGCGGTTCCTGGTGTGTCCGCTGTGCCGTGCGTGTGATCATTGCTTGTACAGCCCTCTCGCAGTGTCCGGAGCAAGTATGGTGGGTCTGACACACCGGTGTCAATGTGTTCTTTTTTCCATTTCCAGGAGTGTAGATAGTTCCTGTGAGTTAGTACGGGCAGATATCGTTCTTGGCAACCGGAATAAAATAATAAGTTAATCCTTTTACCGATCTCCCAACTTAGACGATACATAATTGTTGAAACGTTAAAAGAAAACTTAGGTTTCATTACAAACACGCAACCGATTCATACATTTAGAGTTGTTGGTGAATTTAATTTACTCTCTATATGTTGGCGAAAATACATGCTTAAATCTGGAGGTACGGATAAAACGTCATCTGAAATTGTACTAAATGCATTCTCTGGAAATTATTTCGAGCAGTTAGTTCATACGCCCACACCAATAGTGAGCGGTTGTGAAAACACTCTTGACCTCTTAGCAACAAATAAACCTCAGTTAATAACGAGCATCAAAACAGATACAGAGATTAGTGAAAACAGGATTCTCGTAACGAGACTGAATATTGTAACCCCAAAATCCTCCAAAAACTAAAAATTAACCTATTAAGAATAGCAGATAAACATTCACTTGAAGTCTTCCTGAGAGACAATCTATACTACTTTCAAATTATCAATGTAAATGTAGATCAGATGTTGCTTGATTTCAAAGAAATAGTATCGACAGCAGTTGACAGATTTATACAGAATGAATTAACAAACAACGTAGTTGATCCCCACTGTACACAAAACGGGTCAGAACAGTTGGCAGAAACAATGAAATTTAAACTAACGCAAAATCTTCAACATCGGCTATTTTTAACAGAAGCTCGAAGCCATCAATGAGAGATGCTTATTACAGTTTCCACAACGAAACCTTCTCTCGAAACCTATCAGAAAATCCAAAGAGATTCTAGTCGTATGTAAAATGTGCTAGTGGCAAGACGAAATTGATGAACTCTCTGCGCGATAGCAATGGAAATACTATCGCCGACAGCGCAGCTACAGCAGACACACTAAACATGGTCTTCCGAAATTTCTTCACCAAACAAGAAGAAGTAAATATTCCAGAATTCGAATCAAGAATAGCTGCCACCATGTGGAAATTGGAAGTGTATACCCTCGGAGTAGTGAAGCAACTTAAATCATTTAATAAAAGGAAGTCCAGACTGTATACCATTTAGGTTCTTTTCAGGGTACGCTGATACAATTGCTCCATACTTACCAATCATATAAAACCGCTCGCCCGACGAAAGATCCATATCCAAAGCCTGGAAAGTTGCACAGGTCACATTAATGTTTAAGAAAGGCAGTAAGAGTAATCCGTTAAATTACACGTAATATCACTAAGGTCAATATGCAGCAGTATTTAGGAAAATATATTGTGTTCGAAACATGAACTATTTCGAAGAGAATGGTATATTAACACATAGTCAACACGCATTTACAAAACATCGTTTTTGTGAAACACAACTAGCTCTTTACTAGCACGAAGTGTTGAGTGTTATTGATAAAGGATTTCGTATTTGTAGATTTCTAGAAGGATTTTGATACTGTACCACAGAAGAGGCTTGTAGTGAAATTTCTTCCAGATGGAATATCTTCTCATTTATGTGATTGGTTTCATGATTTACTGTCAGAGAGGTCACAGTTCGTAGTAATTGACGGAAAGTCGTCTAGTAAAACAAAAGTGATTTCTTGCGTTCCACAAGGTAGTGTTATAGGCACTCTGCTCTTCCTTATCCAAATGAATTAGGAGACAATCTGAGCAGCTATCTTAGGTTCTTAGCAGATGATGCTGTCGTTTATCGAGAAGTAAATTCATCAGAGGACCAAAACAAATTGCAAAACGATTTAGAAAAGATATTTGTGGGATGCAGAAATTGTCAATTGACCCTAAATAATGAAACGTTTGAGGTCATCCACATGAGGGCTGAAAGGAATCCATTAAACTTTGGTTACCTGATAAATCAATCAAATATAACGGCCGTAAGTTCAACTAAATACTAGGAATTACCATTACGAGCAACTTAAATTGAAAACAACACATAGAAAATGTTGGGAGGAAGGCGAATTAAGGACTCCGTTTTATTAGCAGAAAACATAGAAAATTTAACAGATCTATTAAAGAGACTGCACACAGTATGCTTGTCCGGCCTCTTTTGGAGTACTGCTGCAGAGTCTGGGATCTTTACGAGATAGAATTAATGGAGTACATAGAGAAAGTTCAAAGAAGGGCACCACGTTTTTTGCTATACAGAAATGGACTACAGAGTCACGGACGTAATAGAGGATTTGGGATGGATATCATCAAAAGGTGTTTTTTGTTATGGCAGGGTCCTCCCACGAAATTTCAATCACCAACTCTCTCCTCCGATTGCGAAAATATTTTGTTGTCGCCGACCTAAATAGGGAGAAACGAGCGTCTTAACAAATTAAGGGAAATCAGAGCTCGCTTGGAAAGACATAGCTGTTGGTTTTTTCATTGCGCTGTTCGAGATTGCAACAACGGAGAATTATTGTGAAGGTGGTTGGATTAACCGCTTGCGAGGCACTTGTGTGACTTGCAGTTGTATCCATGTAAATGTATGTGTATAAGCAGTATGATTCAGTGAACTAACTAGGTTTCGAAGATCCTCGTGTGTGACTGATCTGTTTACAAACAAATCAAGTTATAATATGTGGACTGAACTCGATCGACGTGGGGGGAAAAGTTCAAAAAACATAGGAGAATGAAGGTCACTACATAAAGTCAAATTCAAAATCAAACAGAAATTTGATTATAAATACATCAAAAGATTTCATTTTAATCATAGATTTTAGTTATGGACAGAATAAAGTATCTCGAAAGTTATCGAAGTAGTGGTGTCATTATTTTAATTCATTAAGATTCATTATAGGATCATATGCGATTCTTCAATTACTACAAAATTCTTTTGGAAGAAATTTTCGAGAAATGGATTGAATAGCTTTCTGATATGAGGGTGTGGGGAATTAGTTCACGGAAGCAGTGCTCCACAAAGTCCGTTATTTCACTGTGATTGAGAAGTTGCTGTGGCCCTCAGTTATTGTTAGTGATGCTTGGGATAATATCTGTAATTTCTAAAAGTTAAATACGAGCTCTAAATGGAAAGAGACTATCATTTGAAGCAATTTTACGTAATAGCGGAAAGCGTTACGTTACATAAGAACCAATTTTCATCACGCGAAAATTCATGTTAAGATGAATCAGGAGGCTACCTTCTGAAACGCTAAGTGCGACTAGGTGTAGACTTTGTGCCCGTAATCTGTCTTTGCTGCATGACAGTAGAGAAGAATTCAACAGAATTATATCACAACTATCCGGGTGTTCTCTGTCTCCTGCGCCCCGCAGTGTACAAACCTACGAATTTTCTGACACGGGTTCCTATTCCAAAATTATCACCTCACCTTTTCTCTCAGCATATTGTTCCACAGGCACAGTTCGTTCATCAATCTGCCATAAATAATTAATTATTAACGAAACTAATTAATGTAACAAACGCAGTCTGAAGAAACACGGACGCCGCCGTAGTCAAACTTCGAAACTTCACTGTTTTGCTGTCCCTCGCAACAACCTGAGTGCTGTCTATGTCCTACTACACACTAGGTGTACCCAAAGGGCAGCAATATGTCCCATATTCCTATGAGATAGTGCGGTAGCGTTCTCGCTTCCCGCGCCCGGTTCCCGGGTTCGATTCCCGGCGGGGCCAGGGATTATCTCTGCCTCGCGATGACTGGGTGTTGTGTGATGTCCTTAGGTTAGTTAGGTTTGAGTAGTTCTAAGTTTTGCGGGACTGATGACCATGGATGTTAAGTCCCATAGTGCTCAGAGCCATTTGAACCAACCTATGAGTTAGTTGATTCGTGCTACAGAGAAGAACAGCGCGAATTTCTTAAAAATGTTTCAAATGGCTCTGAGCACTATGCGACTTAACATCAGAGGTCATCAGTCCCCTAGAACTTAGAACTACTTAAACCTAAGTAACCTTAGGACATCACGCACATCCATGCCCGAGGCGGGATTCCAACCTGCGACCGTAGCGAAATTCTTAATCACCATAATTAATATGTAGCGTGTACTCCTCGACGTGATAGGTGTGTGGGACAGACTGGTACAGAGAAGACGTACGAGTCATTTTGCTGGATGTCTTGCGAATTGCAGCTGCAGACGCAGCAGCAGCAGCTGCTGAAGAGCGCGCCGCGGTTGGCGGATTTCTTCAGGCAGGCAACTGACAGTGATTTATTGTTCTCTCAAAATACAAATTACCTTCCGCGTCACGACCAAGCGGCCGGATCCCGTCTCCCTCCCAACCCCCCCAAATGCCGCCTGCGCTCCCACCACAGGGCTAACACGTGCCGCTGCAAACGCCATCTGAGCGTTAAAGCTCCTTTATCCGACGCATGATGCCCTTCCCCCATCGACAGCGAAAGGCTAGCGTGCTCAAGTTCTGGAGCAACTCCTTATACATGGAATTCCGGACCGACGCTCGGAGGCTGCTAATGGGTGAAGCCACTGACGTAAGCGAAATGACAAACAGGAGATTGTTATGGGCCAGCGCATGGGAACAGGCGCCTCGGAAACAGGGAAACTGTAAAGTAGGCAATCTGTTGCAGAGAGTACAGTGCCGCTGCAAGCACAGGTGTATCCCAGCACACCGTTCAGAATTCGTTTCTGAACGGAGGGCCCCATGGCAGAGGGCCGCAATGTGTTCCCATGTTGGCCAAATGACACCTCCAGTTACGATTGTTGTGAACAATGAATCATAGAGACTGGTCAAAGATCGATATAAATGCGTCATCATGTGGGAAGAATCAAGTTTGTTGTTGCACCGGGTCTATAAATGTTCAAATGCGTGTGAATTCCTAAGGGCCCAAACTGCTGTGGTCATCGGTGCCTAGACTTACGCCCTACTTAAACTAACTTATGCTAAGGACAACACTCACACCAATGCCCGAGGGAGGACTCGAACCTCCCGCAGGAAGGGATAGGTCGATAGTGTTGTGTACAGATACACCGTCATCCACGTGAAAGTCTCCTTGTAACATGTGCCGCACACATGTCACAGGACGCCGTTTACAGTATTGTGATGCGTGAGATACATTTCGACTTCTATGGGACCTTTGCTATATAGTGGAACAGAATTTTGGCTAAATCACTGTGAATTTCTCCGCCTCCATTGTATGTGCTAAATTATGCTTCGCAGTATCTATGCCTGGGAATCATTTTTGCGCCAGTAAATATCCACACATACTGTAAAAATACATGTATCTTTCTTAGGAGAAGAATACTTTCTAGCAGAGTTCGTGATAAAACACTGTATTGTGCATAAACGGTTTCGGTAAACTATGTTACAACAATCATCAGACCTTCGTACAGGTTATTATAAAAATAACCTGTACGAAGATCTGATGATGTTAACGTAGTTTACAGAAACCGTTTATCCACAATACAGTGTTTTATAGCGATCTTGCCTAAGAAGTTTTTCTTCTCCTAAGAAAGTAAATGCCGATCGCCCCTTCATACACACAAGGAGAAGGCCTCAGACACGGCCAACCGATTCTGCTCGAATTTGGCAGGTCGCTTGTGTACAACCTAAAACGTAGGAATCTAAGATATTTTGGGTCAACACCCAAACAATCACCCCTAAAAGCTATGACGAGCAATCGACTCAAAATTGGCTGGATCGATAGATAATTGTAAACAGAGCAGTTTTCATTATTAGGTATGGGTTCCGAAAACGCATACATTTCTAGAAATCTAGGTAAGAAACTTTTACAAGTGACGGTTCTGTATCCACATGGTAAACGCTTATCGCCGCCATCACCGATAAAAACAACGGACAAGGTAGCTGGCTGATAATCGGAGAACCCGGCTTCGAATAGCGAAGAAACCTACCGGATGTTATTCTTTTCGTTCATATTTTTCTATATCTCTATTGATAGGGATAGGAGGGTTAATAAGGTAAGTAAATCAATAAGGAATGATAATAATAAGGTAGGCAAATGCCGTGAGTTAGTAACGTATTAAACATTTAAGCCTTGTCACATGAAAACAACTCCTAGTAAGAGCACTGCGAATTCCTCACGAGAGATCACAGATAGCGAGCCACGCCACGCTTGTTTACAGCGAGGCATGGGACAGAATGCACGCAGGGAGGGTTATGTTGTCCCGGTTGCCTCTTCGTCATATTATACACTCCTGGAAATGGAAAAAAGAACACATTGACACCGGTGTGTCAGACCCACCATACTTGCTCCGGACACTGCGAGAGGGCTGTACAAGCAATGATCACACGCACGGCACAGCGGACACACCAGGAACCGCGGTATTGGCCGTCGAATGGCGCTAACTGCGCAGAATTTGTGCACCGCCGCCGTCAGTGTCAGCCAGTTTGCCGTGGCATACGGAGCTCCATTACAGTCTTTAACACTGGTAGCATGCCGCGACAGCGTGGACGTGAACCGTATGTGAAGTTGACGGACTTTGAGCGAGGGCGTATCGTGGGCATGCGGGAGGCCGGGTGGACGTAACCGGCGGTTGCTCAACACGTGGGGCGTAAGGTCTCCACAGTACATCGATGTTGTCGCCAGTGGTCGGCGGAAGGTGCACGTGCCCGTCGACCTGGGACCAGACTGCAGCGACGCACGGATGCACGCCAAGACCGTAGGATCCTACGCAGTGCCGTAGGGGACCGCACCGCCACTTCCCAGCAAATTAGGGACACTGTTGCTCCTGGGGTATCGGCGAGGACCATTCGCAACCGTCTCCATGAAGCTGGGCTACGGTCCCGCACACCGTTAGGCCGTCTTCCGCTCACGCCCCAACATCGTGCAGCCCGCCTCCAGTGGTGTCGCAACAGGCGTGAATGGAGGGACGAATGGAGACGTGTCGTCTTCAGCGATGAGAGTCGCTTCTGCCTTGGTGCCAATGATGGTAGTATGCGTGTTTGGCGCCGTGCAGGTGAGCGCCACAATCAGGACTGCATACGACCGAGGCACACAGAGCCAACACCCGGCATCATGGTGTGGGGAGCGATCTCCTACACTGGCCGTACGCCTCTGGTGATCGTCGAGGGGACACTGAATAGTGCACGGTACATCCAAACCGTCATCGAACCCATCGTTCTACCATTCCTAGACCGGCAAGGGAACTTGCTGTTCCAACAGGACAATGCACGTCCGCATGTATCCCGTGCCACCCAACGTGCTCTAGAAGGTGTAAGTCAACTACCCTGGCCAGCAAGATCTCCGGATCTGTCCCCCATTGAGCATGTTTGGGACTGGATGAAGCGTCGTCTCACGCGGTCTGCACGTCCAGCACTAACGCTGGTCCAACTGAGGCGCTAGGTGGAAATGGCATGGCAAGCCGTTCCACAGGACTACATCCAGCATCCCTACGATCGTCTCCATGGGAGAATAGCAGCCTGCATTGCTGCGAAAGGTGGATATACACTGTACTAGTGCCGACATTGTGCGTGCTCTGTTGTCTGTGTCTATGAGCCTGTGGTTCTGTCAGTGTGATCATGTGATGTATCTGACCCCAGGAATGTGTCAATAAAGTTTCCCCTTCCTGGGACAATGAATTCACGGTGTTCTTATTTCAATTTCCAGGAGTGTAGTTATGAACCTGGAAGAGTGAAGGTGTCCAGCACGAGCCTTATATAAGTCAGTCGGAAAGAGTTGTTTTTCGTTATTAGCCTGCAGCGAACCTCATCGATACATGTAGTGATTTTTCCATCGTTAACGCGCCAAATGAAATACGTTTTGTGAATGAATACAGTGTTCTTCCGTAAATGAAATATGACGAGTACTGTATGTATTTTGTAGTAAGTAGCACATCTGTCTATGCCGCAGTAACTAGTTATTGTTTTTTGTCATATCATTCAGGTACATAATCTGAATAATGGAAGATGTACACCCTTCGAATAGCTTTGTTATGTATAGTTGGGAGCCTGTCACAGACGATGGCAAGCGGGAAGTTACCGACGCTGTGCTTTCATTTGTAAAAGTGTTGCAAGAAAGATGCGCAATCAATGCACTACCGGAAGCAAGCAGTTCTGTTTCTCGGCGTTCCAGATTTTTAGGAGCGGCTATCGTCGAGCGATTTTTGGAGGTGACGAACGAAATGACCTTTGTTGATACTGAAGTACTATAATATGAAGACGAAGCAGAAGGTGATTCAGTTGAAGATATCCAAACTAGTGAATCTCCAGGTCACTGAGAATATCTGCTTTATCTGTTCCCGATGAGAATTACAAACCGGTTACTAAACGATTAACTACGGCGCTATACCCCTTGAAGTAAAAGTAAAGGCGACAGCGATAGCCGGGAATCATCCAAATTGGAACTTAGAAACACTGCAAAAGAATGGAGCAACAACAGCACTGAAAAGGAAGAAGGGCTTGAAATTGTGGGAAAGTGATGTTAAAGGAGGGACAAGTTACGACAAATACCAGGCGTAAATAAGTGGGCATACGACCGATTTGTCGAATCTCGTTGCCTTAACGAGAATGTAACAATGAGAATACTTCAGGAGTGGGCTGCAGGTGCATCGCTTCAATATATGGCCAACAAGGATTTCACGTTCGCATCATTAGCTCGGGCAAGAAATTTCAGGTCGGAGTATAACATTCGTCAACGGCACGTCACTAAATACGTCTCTCATAAGGAGGTACAAAATATAGAAGATATACAGAAAGTGGCGGCTCTTTTCAGCAAGCAAACGGCGTCACTTATTACCAGTTTAAACGTGATTACGTAATCAACACCAATCAAACAGGATGCGAGTATCGACGCACGTTATCGCTTAAGGGAGAAAAACGAACCCTTGTGCCAGTTGGTAGTAAAAATAGACTAACACATTCGTACACGGCGCAATATACCGTCACAGCCTCTGGAAAAGTGTTACCTAAGGTTTTCCTGTGTTTACAAAAAACGAATATTACATTTGGTCCTCGGGTTATAGAAGAGGTCAATCGTTTAACCGACTCGTTTAAAAATGTTTACATTAACTGCTCCAAATCCGGGAATCTGACGAATGCGACTTACAAACATTTACTGAGAATGTTTTAAAACCATACTTTTCTGATAACAAATTTTGTCTAATATTGGATTCCTGGAGTGGAAAAATTAATACTACAATATATGACACAATATTTATGAATGGCGAGGGTCAGTCGACGTGCACAGTAAAAGTAATACCGCCAAACTGCACACCTGTGTGTTTCTATCGTCAGACTTGCAGTGTGATTCTGGAAACCCAGCGGGAATTGCACAACCGCACGGATCCAATAACTATTCACAGCATAATTCATAACCAACTCTCGGGCAATGAAATCGTATGCGTGGTACGCATCAAAATTATTTCCCGAAAAAGACGTATTTTTAAATGTAAACCAAGTTTGTTTTCCGCCGACTCTTCGTAAGGAACAGTGTAGTTGTCGAAATATTGCATTCATTAGGTGTTCTTGGTGCCGTGAGTATATTTGTTCCGAATGTTTATATGACAAGTACCATCCATCCAGTTGTTCGAAGAAAAGTGAGGACACGTAACAGTGACTGGAAGAACCATTGTAAACTGACCTGGAGTAACATTTCATTTGTTCACTATCCCAAGAGGGTTGAGAAATTTATTTGCCTACCTTACTATTATCATTCCTTATTGATTTACTTACCTTATTAACCATCCTATCCCTATCAATTGTGATAGGGAAAAATACAAACGAAAAGAACAACTCCCGCTAGGTTTCTTAGAGATTCTCAGCCATTTACCTTAGCCGTTGCCCTATCGGTGCTGGCGATGAAGAGAGTTTACCATGTGGGTAGAGATGCGTCAGTTGTAACAGTTTCTTACCTCGATTTCTGGAAAAGTATGCGTTTTCGGACCCCATACCTGATGACGAAAAATTCCCTATTTACATTTATCTATCGATCCCGCCAATTTTGAGTCGATTGCTCATCATAACCTTTAGGGGTGATTTTCACAAAAACGCAGCGGTGTTGACCCAAAATATCTTAGATTCCTTCGTTTTAGGTTGTACACAAGCAACCTGCAAAATTTGCACCGAATCGGTTGGCCATGTCTGAGGCCTTCCAATTGTAGGTATGAGTAAACTAATAAATACATGTAAGTAGCTTAAGACGTGTATATTTCTATTGTCTGTTGTCAAATCACAATTTATTAAAGATGTTTATATTTTACTAATAGAATTAAATAAGAATAAATAATATTTGTCATGTTGGAAATAATTGTGGTAGCAGGGAACGTATGCACCAAAGTATTGTTGGCAGGAAAGACCGCACATTGATATAATTTTTAAAAAAGGGCGGGAGAGCCCGCGTACGAAAATATTTTAAGAAAATAGCGGGAAAGATTGCGCATTGATACATTTTGTAATGGTAGCAGGGATTGTCTGCATCAGAAAGTATTATTGGCAGCAGAGACAGGTCTGAAGCGAGAGGTTGCGAGGAGCGGTGTGCCTGCCAGCCACCAGCTATGGTTTACAAGAGATTATAAACGGATGTACGAGACATCAACTAACTATTATCGTAAGAGGAACTAATATTATTCAATTAATTTTCTTGAGAAACTCAAGACTACTGAAGGTATGTTTGCGCGATGCTAGTTGTATGATTATTGTAAAAAGTAATCCCCATTTGAACGTTTGTAGGGTCATTTCATTCAGAATATAATTAATTTTTGCCAGCAATATTGCATTACTGATTATAATCCATGTCAAAAACCATCAGCGTTAAACTTCGGAAAATTTTATTGTTGTCAAGAAAAAGTTTAACTATGAATTACGTAACTTCAGTCAAATTTATGAAAGAATAAATCAGCTTTGATATTAAAGAATAACGTCAGCTTTGGTAATAAATACAGCCACTTATTATGACAGTCCACCAGCAACTAATAAAGTATAGTAAAACAGAGTAGGTATATGCATGTCGCAGTTCGATGTAGCAGTCACATGGCGATCCAGTAACAGTAAAAAAGGTAAGGGGCAGTTTTGGGTTATTGTACATAACGACTGAGGGTCACGACGACGACACATTCCATGTTTCGTCGAAATAATCAGAAAATCACTTTTAATAAGAAGTAATTAAATTTGTATGCGAAGATAGAGGAAGAGAATTAATTTCAAAGGAAAGATTTCATTTGTTATTATTAAGCAAGGGATATAAATCCTAAGGGAAGGTTTCAAAGGTTATGGTAGAAGGGAAGGTTGTCATTAATAAAAGTGATGTAGAGGAGACGGGAAGGTTTCACTTGGCGACATCCAATCAGTAAGACTCTTTAGCGAATCTACTGTGAAAATGAATATACTGACTCTGACTATTGAATGAATAAGCTAGTGTTAAGTGGCGCAACGCTTATACTAAACTGTATACCTTTAATTCACAGCCCATCGGCAACTCTGCTTGCTCTATTGATTCTGCGTTGAAAAGTGTTTGTTCAGTGTTGAATCCGCTTTGAACAGTGATATATTTTGTTGCGTGTGCTAATTATAGACAATGCCCCGCAGAATTATTACTCCTTCTCAAAGTGATAAAAGTGTAGAATATACTGACGAGATATTCCTTTCAGAAATACACCGAAATAAAACGAGTGAAAAACCAGATAGTGAAACGTTAGGTGAACAGACATTCGAGAGTAGTAATAATGTGGAATCTTTTGACGAACAATCAACTGCAGAAATGCCAACTGATAATGAGACATTAGTGCAAAATAATTTGTTTTTAAATACAACAGATGCTACACAGCAACAGATTACGCGTTGCAGACATAATAGTTTCAGTAACGAAACCACTATAATGCAGTCAAACAGTGTGACTCCATTACGTGCCGAAACAGATTCATACGGTACACAGCTACACATTCTGCGTAGCAGATACCACAGCTTTATTGACGCAAATTCCGAAACCACGGCAGAGGTGACACGATTACAATCATCTGACGGTGTTCAAATGAACACAGCTGAACAACCTTTAACAACGAATACAAATACACACAGACGACAACACGAAACGGATCCAATAATGCCATTTTTGCTACAAATGGGACAAGACATGAATCAAAATTGTGGCAAAAGGGCACAAGAATCAGCAGACCTAAAAAACGAAATCAAGATAGAAATTCAAGCAGTCGCTGGAAAATGTTCACAATCAAACCAAGAATTAAGCGCCTAGATTCAAGAAATAACAGATCAACAAGAAGCATTCGCGGTTAGCATACGAGAAACAATGGCAGAGAACTTTTCTAAAGAGAACGCTCACATTGATAAACTTTTATCAATCACACAGAAAACTGTTTGATACGCCACTGCAAGCTGGTGCGATCGCAGGATATAGAACGAAAAGAACTATTACAAACAATTAGTAAACAGCGACAGGACGACAAAAAGAAAGTATCTGCTCAAGGATAAACTTACGTAGACAAATCACATACACTCGATTTCGGAAGACATAGAAATAGTTAAGGAGACAAGTATCCAAATACAAGAAAGGCTCACGGAAATCCAATCACATACAATTGAGGCGAAAATTTCTATAGACACTGAAATCCAGAATATTGGGGATAAATTAACAGAAAAAGTCCAGCCACTAACTGACGAAATAGAACATATAGATATCAATCAAGACCCAGCTAATTTGAAGCAAATTTTAAGAGAGTTACCGAAAGTAATCGTAAATTACGAAACGAATTGACAGAAAAGATCAACGAACTCACTATAAGAATAGACGTGTTAGATACTAACAATGACAGTAAATCAGATGACGCTACACCAGTCTCAGTTCATCAGATTTATAATAGTAATGATACGCAAATTACAAATGTGCGATCAACAGTCGCAGACCTAGAATCATGTAATAATTTGTTACATCAGAAAATCAATTCTTTACAGCAAGGGATATCTGACACACAAGAAACAACTGCAAACAATCAATTCCAACAGAACACACACCATTACCACATGCCTCAGATGCACAACACATATAATGTCGGTAGACTTCAGAGAATAAGAGATCTTAATCAGGCAGAAAGGCACATAAATTCAAATGCAAAACATTACGAAAATAATTACACAAAAAGACATGACGGTTTCGACCACAAGCGTTTCCTATTAGTGAGAAAGTTTAAAACATTTAAAAACTACAAATACATCCACTGGACTGGATCCAACAATTCAATGCAGCACTCCCACCGTCATGGCAAGTACAACATAAGATAGAATTTATTATTAGTTTTTTTGAAGGGGAACCAGCGAGAAGAATGCGACCAATTGCAAGACAGTGTTTTCCAGAAGAAGCGTTCCAGAAAGCATTTCTAGCAGCATATTGGTCAGATACCACACAGAGTAGCATTAAAGATCGGCTAAAGTCTGCCAAATTTCTAGAATTCTACTTTCCCAACAATCACACAGTTTTTCGAATATATGGTTGAACTAAACCAATACTTCAATGAGCCATACGGTCAATCCGCATTAACACAGCTGTGTATTTCTAAACTACCCAGGACATTAAAAGTGTCATTATTAACAGGCCAGAAAAAGGACAGCGTTTACGCATTAAGAGACATCCTGCAATTGCTAGAGGTACACCAGGCAGATTATGCGTTTGTTAATAAGAACTTTTCACGACAGAACGCAAACCAGACAAATAATACTAATTTTGAGCAAACACAATTTGGCAATAACAATCGTAATAAACGCTTTTGCCAGCGAAAATGAAAATTTCAATCGAGAATAAACACAGGGATTTAATGAACAGCAGTATAATCAAAATGTACATTACAATTCAGGGCAGCAACAAAGCCATGCAATTAACACAACACATATACGACAAGAAACGCCGAACCAGTGAAACTTACGCATGACTCATCACTCGGATAATGCGACAGGTGCAAGACATTACACGGGTCTGCCGCAAGGTGCACAAAACGAACAAAGACAGCCTTTTCAGAGAAACATGCGTGTCTCGCCGTATAACCACAGTTATAATGACAGAAGGAGGGCAAACGAACACCGACTGCAAAGGACATTCTACAATGATAATTTTCATAGAAATTCAAACAGTGCTCAACAACCAAGTCATCGTATGAATGTACCAGACACAAGATTTCATCCGCCACCTACCGCTAACAATCAAAACGGTAGAACAGTACAGCTCATAGAAAACACACAACACTCCCCGACAGAAAATCAAATGTCAGAACATTTATGCCTAGAGATAGCCTGTGATGAATCTTTAAATGACGACAGCATGGATAAGGACAGACCAAAGATAACGATAGATTGCCATTATATTCAACGACTTGCGAGACACTTTGTTACACGAAAAACCGATCATGCATTAGACTATATGCCACCCAGTAATCCAGATAAATTTAAAGTCACAAAATATTTTAGCAATAATTGTTTCAGGCTCACAAATGTGCATAATTAAGGAAGACACATTTAACAGATGCAATAGCAATAATGATATCTGTGATGTCCGGAATTAAAAAAAAAAGGTGGGTGGTAATTTTTTGTTTTTTTTTGTTTTGTTGAAAGGAAAGAAAAAAAAGGGTGAATAAAGGTGAAGGGAAGTGGTTCTATTTTTACTGGAATGAACTTATTGATGGACATCACAAAAATTTATTTTACCTATATTTTTTTTTTACTCATCGAAGAAGACAACACAACACATATAAAAGAAATCATCACACACTAATATTATCCACAGAATGATCGTTTCACAAGACACTTTCTAGCACGACTGACTCTTAAGACTGAACAAGACTCGACTGACTCTACTCTCTCTCTGGACCACAGCCTCTTCACGTCCCTCTGGACCAGAGATTTCAACTGTGATTAGCACGCCGATTATTTAATTAATCGTACAGCCGCTGGGCGCGCGCTTGGCGCGTCATTTAAATGGGGTTAAACGCACACCGCGAGAGGCGTGGGCTAGCGGTGTCTTACAGGTATCGCCACATTTCCCAGTATTCCCATTACACAAAACTAAAGTTAAGGGAGCATTTCCAGGAAAAAGCATTCAAGTCAAAAGACAGACATAGCTAGCGTTTGGTTTTGCAGGGAAAAATTTCCACAGCAATTGCTGGATATCTCCACATGTAACAACTGATATAATATTAGGAATGAATTTTCTCGTACAGTACGACGCAAAGATTGACCGTAAATTGTCCTGCCTAACATTACAGAAGGAAGACATTGAAGTGGTAGTGATATTTCAAAACACAGTATCCTCAGAATAACAAAATATGCACAGGATCGAGATTATTGCAGATTTAAAGATAACGATTGTTATCTCACACTATACACAAATACACATAATAACGACATGGCAGAGGAATAGGAGTATAATGTATTACACACAATTACACGCAAGGTTGGAGACAGTATAGCAAAGGACGACACTGGACGCACAAAATTAGAAAATATTCTTGTGCAACATAAAACAGTTTCTTAACAATGTTCCAGGAACGATGACAAGATTTATGTACGAATTTCAGGTGAAACCACAGGAGACTTTCAAAGCAAAACACTATCCAGTCCCATATATACACACAGCGAAGCAGTTAAGAAAGAGTTACGTGCACTGATTGATCATGGTATAATTGAACCAGCAGCAAGCCAATATATAAGTCCATTCACATCGTTCAAAAGAAGGATGGATCACTCCGTTTATTTATAGATTCACGTCAGGTTAATAAAATAATCATTACAGAATCTGACCGACCACAGACGTTAGAAGAGTTACTGCAAAAGTTTAATGGTACCTCTATATGTACCACCCTCGATCTCAAATCAGGATTCTGGCAAATTCAGTTGCATCCAAATTGCCGAAAGTATACGCCATTCCTTTACTTTGGTGAATGTTACCAATTTTCTAAACCTTCGTTTGGATTAAAGATTTCTTCTGCAGCCTTTACATGAGGCATGAATACAATTCTCCCACAGGATCTTAAAAACAAAATTATTACATATGTAGATGACATTCTAATCGCAGCAGAAAACCTGGAACAGCACAGTCACACTCTTCAACAATTACTGAATACATTCGAGCAGAACGGTGTAACTATAAACCTCCGTAAATCTGAATGTGGGAAAGCCTCAATAAAATTTCTAGGTCATATTTCACAAACCGGCATTCCACCAGACTCCCACAAATTGCAAGCATTGAAAGACATCGACGTGCCAAGAAATAAGAAGGAACTGCGGAGCTTTTTAGGCCTTATTAATTATTTTATAAAATTCATTCAATATGAAGCATTAGACACACCGTTGCTATACCAACTCACAAGTAAAAACACAATTTGGTCGTGAAATGAAGACGCTGAAGCTGAATTCGAGAATTCGAAAGAAGCATTACTAAGGGCACCTTTGTTATCGCATCCTGATCCAACACAAAACTTTTCCATTGCAACAGATAGTTGAACTACTGCACTAGGAGTACATATTTTCCAGGAAGTAGAGGAGGAAGGTAAGACAATCGTTAAACATATTGCCTTTGCAAGCAGGATACTTTCTCCAGCAGAGCGCAATTATTCTGTAACAGAATTAGAGACGCTATGCGTGGTATGGGCAATTAAGAGATTCCGTCATTATCTATTTGGAAGATACATCACATTATATACCGATCACCGAGCAATCCAGTTTTTATTATCAGCATAACTTACGCATGATAGATCAAGCCGTTGGAATTTATTTCTACAAAAGTTCGACTTTAGTATTCTACACATTCCATCCACGCAGAATATTGTTGCCGACGCCCTATCAAGATCTATACACCATAAACGACTAGAGGAAGAAAATACCTTCTGCCACAACAACCATAGTATTATGTATATCAGACAAGTAGCTTTCAAAAAGTTAATATCATCAGCATTACAGGACATAGAGAGAGAACAGCAGAAAGATGACACTAAAAGAGATTGTAACGCTTTGGCGAGACTAGAGCAACTCAAAAATCAGAAATAATTACACTATACATCAAAACAATCTGTTTATTCGCTCATACCCAGACAGCAACAATTGGCTTTTATGCATTCCAGAAGGGATCAGAAACAAATTGTTTTGGTATACGCACCTAAGCTATGCACATTACTGAGCTAGGAAATGCTTTCTAATTCTTCGACAAAATTGTCACTTCAACAATATGGAAAAACACATTCGCAATGTTATAGCATCCTGCAAGATATGTCAGAAAGCTAAATCATCAACAGGACCTCATATTCCACCACTGTATCCCATCATACCGGTTATGTTAAGACACACGGCAGCAGTAGATCTTTCAAATCCTCAGAACAAGTAAAGGTTATAGTTACATTCTAGTAGCCGTAGAATTGACATCCAAATTTGTAACATTTTCTCAACTAATGAAGGCAACAGCTAGATCAGTATCAAGAGCATCTGTAAGAGATTTTCTATCAATAGTAGGACATGTACAGAAGGTTATTTCAGATAACAGGCCGCAGTTTAGGTCAGACATACGGAAACAAATGTTAAAGAGTAATAACATAACACCAATTTACATGTCACGATATCACAGTTCTTCTAAGCCATCAGAAAGAATAATGAAAGAGATCTGGAAACTATGTAGAATTTATTGTTACAGAAAGCATACAACATGGGACGAATACATTTCACAGTTTCAGGAAGTAATAAATGCAATACCTAAGGAGTCAACGATGCTCTCACCAACTGTAATACTGACGAATAAAGACCCACCGATTAAACTTACTGAAATGATTACTTTTCCAAAGAAGCGTAGACTTCGTCATTATGATATAATAGAAATGGCATTAGCGAACACTAAACTAGCTCCCGATCGTCGGAAGAGATAGCAGAAGCAGGAATGTAGATTACGCAAGTACGAGATTGGCGATAAAGTACTAGTGCGTACCCATTATCTGTCACATAAAGGGAAGAACCGATGCAAAAAATTTGAACTTCTATATGCAGGACCGTACAGAATTCGAAAAATTCCGCTCGCTGATGTAGTACACATTGAGGCATTCAGAACAAAAAAAAGAGAGAGGAAACCATCATATGTCAAACATAAAGAAATTCTTAAAATAGAAAAACCTTCTAACAGGGATACATATAGACAGAGTATAAGAATGAGCTTTTTGACACATTCCAGCAAACCCGAACACAGTGAGCTACTAATGGGTTATTTACGTGCACAACATTTCACCTCGATTCGACCGCAGATAAATACACTGAACATTAATAGCAATCTTAGAAGCGTTATCGCAAGACATTTATTTCACATTATGTAAGGTAAGTGAAGCACTTAACAGGGCTACTTTAAATGTAAATGTATAACACGTACAAATAATTTTCATACAGTAGTAGCAATTAGATGTATTCTTTAACCCGTGCATGCAGCATTGTTGTCATAGTTCACCAAAACAAACGTAGTTTTAATTATAATAAAAGTATTGAATATGGAGAAAGTTGGATAAATGCTTTACAGGTCATGCTGAAAGCTGACGCGATTTTCCAGAAGCAGAGAGATGTTGAAATCATGCCGTGCGCTGACAATTATTAACCATGAATATTTTATTATAGGTAATACAGAGACATATTGAAGTCATGCGCTGATGATTATTAACAATGATTTTTTATTATAGGCTATGCAGAGAGATGACACGAGTTACAAAGGAGAGAGGAGAATTAAGATGTTAATTTGTAAGGAATATAATTTACTGATGGTTTATTTTAACAACAGGTAACACACCGCAGCGCAGCACTGCGAATGGAGAAACCACACTAAATTACTTACTATATGTACTTTGCTATTCGAAAATTTTTTTCTGTATTGAACATGATATCTTTTACATCAGATACATGCATAGGAAAAACAGATAACACCAAATGTGAGCATACCGATTTCCACTCTGCGTAAAATACAAATGTTTTCTCTTAAATAACAATGACGATGTGTGCTACACAGCACAAACATAATCTATAGTCGACTGACAATATGACTCGTAACTGACGACCACATTACCGAACATACTGAAGTCAGAGGAAGTGACATAGTTGGTCAAAATGTACTTTCAGATTTCAAAAACTGTGAATTCACAACCTGCTTGAAGTGGAATGAACATATAAAATTAATTGTTGGTAAGGCAGGTACCAGGTTGAGATTCATTGGGAGAGTCCTTACAAAATGTAGTCCATCAACAAAGGAGGTGGCTTACAAAACACTTGTTCGACCTATACTTGAGTATTGCTCATCAGTGTGGGATCCGTACCAGATAAGGTTGACGGAGATCCAAAGAAGAGCGGCGCGTTTCGTCACAGGGTTATTTGGTAAGCGTGATAGCGTTACGGAGATGTTTAGCAAACTAAAGTGGCCGACTCTGCAAGAGAGGCACTCTGCATCGCGGTGTAGCTTGCTGTCCAGGCTTCGAGAGGGTGCGTTTCTGGATGAGGTATCGAATATATTGCTACTTATACTTCCGCAGGAGATCACGAATGTAAAATTAGAGAGATTCGAGCGCGAAAGGAGGCTTTCCGGCAGTCGTTCTTCCCGCGAACCATACGCGACTGGAACACGAAATGAGATAATGACAGTGGCACGTAAAGTGCCCTCCGCCACACACCGTTGGGTGGCTTGCGGAGTATAAATGAAGATGTAGATGTAGATGTAGAATATAACAGTGTCTATATGTAATTATTTATATGAGCACCAGATTATGATGTATTTAGAGGAAATGTATCTGATAAAGTCACAGAAAGTGACATAGTTTGTATAAAGGTACTTGTCTATTTTATTTAAAATGTTGATGCCTAAACCTACTACAGAAATATTTGTTTATTTTATTGACTGTCACGTAATGTCATATGTACTGTAGTCTGAATTCACTGCAGATGGAAAATATGTTTTTTATGTAATTGTTTAAAACTATAAACTTTTCCTACAGTCACACAATGTGACATATTTTGTCCTTTTAAACGTAAAATAAGAATACGGTAAAGATAATTTTAATGAGCACAGAGGAAAGAGATGATGTAAAATTTGGTACTAACAGTATCTGCCATATCCGTGAACCTTTCGACAAAATGATTAAACCTGTACCTTAATTCCTGTGCATCCCCATAGTTATGGAGCACAAAAAAAGTGAATAGTGATCCACGCTACCTCAATCTACGATGTTTTCTATGAGGTCTTGGCATACCAAGATGCACACCACAGTCATGGTGTACGTCAATAGGTGCTTGTATACCAAGATGCACTCCATCACTACTAATGGACATTTGGAGTAGGAACTTGTACCTGATGTAGCTGCGGCAACTCAGGCAATTTGACGGTTAACTTAGTGTTTGGTTACACTAAAAATAAGGATCAAAGAGACGACGGAATCACATGGCGAAAACTAGTGTTGTGCTTTGTGAGGGGAAAAAACCGACATTTGAGTGCATTCACAGACAGTTGCCAGTGCTTTGGCCAAGCTATCCAATTCCTTTTTTTTCCCTTCGTTGAATATGGTACTAATAGATGTCAATTTCACCAAAAAAAATTATAATGAAACATAAACTATATTCTAATTTTTTTGCCATCTATTACTATTAAAGATATAAATAACTTTTACTACCCGATGAACACTTCCAACTTACTGACTCATATTATTTGTATATTTTGATGTATACTCTTTTGAAATATTTCTTTGTTAGATTTAGGAAAACCAATTCTTATGACACTATATGTATCTCCTTTGTTGAAAGAAATATTCTATCATTAACTTACATATTACTACACATATTTCATAATCAAATTTTCTCCTTAAGTCAAGTCCAAATGACCCTAAAGATGTAGGAAAATTTTAAGGAAACCCAGTCGAGGGTTAGGTAAGAAGTGTATATTTCTACTATCTATTGTTAAACAACAATTTATTAACGATGTTTATATTTTATTAATAGAATTAAGTAAGAATAATTAATATTCGTCATGTTGGAAATAATTGTGGTAGCAGGGAATGTATGCACCAAAGTATTGTTGTCAGCAAAGACCGCACATTAATATAATTTTAAAAAAGGGCGGGAGAGCCCGCATATGAAAATATTTTAAGAAAATAGCGGGAAAGACCGCGCATTGATACATATTGTGATGGTAGCAGGGATTGTCTGCAGCAGAAAGCATTGTTGGCTGCAGAGACAGGACTTTAGCCTTCGTGGGAAGTCAGTAGTAAGCGAGAACTGAAGCGAGTCGGTAGCAGGTCTGAAGCGAGAGGTTGAGAGGAGCGGTGTGCCTGCCAGCCACCAGCTAGGATTTACAAGAAATTATAAACGGATGTACAGAGACATCATCTAACTATTATCATAAGAGGAACTAATATTATTGAATTAATTTTTTAGAGAAACTCAAGACTACTGAAGGTACGTTTGCGCATTGCTGGTTGTAAGATTATTGTGAAAAGTAAGTCCCATTTGCACGGTTGTAAGATCATTTCATCCAGAATATAATTAATTTTTGCCATCAGTATTGCATTACTGATTATAATCAATCTCAAATACCATCAATGAATTACGTAACTTCAGTCAAATTTATTAAAGAATAACATCAGCTTTGCTATTAGAGAATAACGTTAGCTTTGGTAATAAATACAGCCACTTATTATGACAGTCCACCAGCAGCTAATAAAGTATACTAAAACAGATTAAGTATATTCATGTCGCAGTTCGATGTAGCAGTCAGATGGCGATCCAGAACAGTAAAAGAGGTAAGGAACAGTTTTGGGTTATTGCAGATAACGACTGAGGGCCACGACGACACACTCCATGTTTCGTTGAAATAATCAGAAAATCACTTTTAATAAGCAGCAATTAAATTTGTGTGCGAAGATAGAGGAAGAGAATTAATTTCAAAGGGAAGATTTCATTTGTTATTATTAAGCAAGAGATATAAACCCTAAGGGAAGATTTCATAGGTTATGGTAGAAGGGAAGGTTATCATTAACAAAACAGATGTAGAGGAGACGGGAAGGTTTCAGTAGGTATGTGTGTGTGTGTGTGTGTGTGTGTGTGTGTGTGTGTGTGTGTGTGTCTTTCACATCTCTTCCTAAACCACAGAACCAATTTCAGCCAGACATGGCACACATGCAAGTTTACAAAGAAACGCTGTAGGGATGAGAAACTCCTACTTGTCAAAGAGAAGGGTATGGGGGCGAAAACATAGTGTAGTGCACGACGCGCGCTTAGCATACTTTATTCATCCAGCATTGGACAACTGGGCAGTGAGAGGACTTAGTAACTTGTAACGTGTTCTACATGTAAAGCATATCTTTACGAGACTTTTCCTCTCTGGCAACCCCACAAAATGATAAAAGGACAAAAGTTTATGTTTACACCTTTTCAGTGTTGATGGAGTAAAACTGCATGACGCATGAAATTTGACGATAATTTATTACTTCTTTTCTACTAACTGTACTACGACACATTCTGTAGACAGTTCCCACATAACCCTGAATGAACCAGCAAAATTACACCATTGTACGAGACATAGTTCAGCAGGTGTTCTTTTTTGATGCGGCCAGCCCTTTTCATCTCAGAGTAGCACTTGCAACATACGTCATCAATTTTTTGCTGGATGTATTCCTGTCTTTGTTTTACTCTACAGTTTTTATCCTTCACAGCTCCTTCTAGTACCTTCGACGCTATCTATGATGTCTAAAGAAATGTTCTATCATTGTGCCCCTTCTTCTTGTCTGTGTTTTCTATATATTGCTTTCCTCGTCGATTCTGCGGTGAACCTTCCCATTCCTTAGCTTATCAGCCCACCTAATTTTCAAAATTCGTCTGCAGCACCATATGTCAAATGCTTCGATTCTCTTATGCTCCTGTTTTCCCGAAGTCCATGTTTGTCATGTTTGATACTGGTAGACTTCTCTTGATTAGAAACGCATTTTTTGCCGGTGTTAGTCTGCTTTTAAGGCCTCTTACTCCGTCCATCACGAATTAGTTTGCTGCCTATGTAACAGAGTTCATTAATTTCGTCTACTTCGTAAAAGTACGGCAAGTAAGTGCTAGCCTTAGGAGGCTAACAGATCGCTACCGAACATGAGAATTCGGTTTCTGTTGCGTACTACACTCCTATTAATGGACCATGATTACGAATGTCTGGCCTACGTCGCCAGAAATTCTACAAACAGTTTCTAGCAATCAATGCATTTTTTCATATATGTGTGTGAGAGAGCTAGGAAGAGACAGAGTGAGATAGCACATATGAATTACAACTGACGCGAAATATTAATTATGGGACAGTGATAAGCTAATTGATTTGCTCGACTGATACACAAGGATAAATATTTGAAAGGGAATTAAAGTGCAGGGACACGAAATAAAATCATAATGGTTTGAGAGTAACGCTGTAGTAGTCTCACAGACGGAAAAGGAGTTGGGAGGGTAGATGGACGTAATGGATAGTGTCTTGAGAACACATTGAAGGATGTATACTAACATAAGTAAAACATCAGTAATGGAATGTAGCCTCGAATTAAATAAGGTGATACTGAGGGAATTAAATGAGAGAGACTGAAAGTAGTAGATGAGTTTCACTATTTGGGAAGCGAAATAAGTTTTAACGGCAGAAATTGGGAGTATCTGAAATGCAGATTGGCAACAGCCAAACAAGTATTTCTGGAAAACGCAGGAATTTATTAACATAAAATATCGATTGAGGTTGATGAAAAACTCTCGGGTTTCTTGATGGTGGCAGTATTATAAAACCACGACGTTTCGACAAGTGACAGCTCATCATATTCTGCCGAAGATCAATACCCAAGAGACGCTGAAGTACCTGCTCTCTATAATGTTGTATTTGCCGCCATTACTTTTTTAACACTGTTGCTGTAGTAGAAGCAGTAGCAGTAGCATTTTTGCGTCTTGAATCTGGTTTGATTCAACTCCCCACTTCGTCAGAAGATGATGAACATGACACTCGTCAAAAGGTCGCGGTTTTATAATACTCCCACCTGGCTGGAAACCTGAGAGATTTTCGTCATCTGCGTATGCCGGAAAAGTCTACTTTCGCAAATACCAATTGCGGTTTTGTGGGGGTCCGAGTTCATACAAGAAAACAACAGAAGCTTTTGAAACGTTGTGCTACAGGAAAACGTAGAAGATTTGTTTGTAGGATATCAATTAAGAAAAGGCAGGCTGAGTTTACCACGAGCACTTTCCAAATTTTTGCTGACATGTACAGGAACTTTTGTATCTCTAGGAACACCTGAAGATAGACGTTGACTGTGGATATTGTATCTGAGACACAGTTCCTTTGACGGTTCACAGATGTCACTAAACCCGCCCAAAGGTGTAAACAACCATGCATGAGCAGCGCCTATTAGACGAAGGGGGTCCAGCAGCCGATCAATTCAAGTCATTCCGCCAGGAAGGAGGTACACGGCTCGTCTTGTCTGTAGTTCAGCCATGCCTAGACGGTCAAAACCGCGGTTCGATCGTCCGCATTGTTACTTTGTGCCAGGAAGGGTTCTCAACAAAGAAAGTGTCCTGACGTCTCGGAGTGAACCAAAGCGATGTTGTTCGGACATGGAGGAGACACATAGTGACAGGAAATGTCGATAACATGCCTCGCTCAGGCCACCATAGGGCTACTACTGCAGTGGATGACAGCTACTTTCGGATTGTGGCTCGGAGGAACCCTACAGCAACGCCACCACGTTGAATAATGCTTTTCGTGCAGCCACAGGACGTCGTTATAAGACTCAATCTGTGCGCATTAGACTGCAAGATGAGGGCTGCAAGATGCGCAACTTCACTCCCGACGTCCATGGAGAGGTCCGTCTTTGCAATCAAGACACCATGCAGCGTGGTACAGATGTGCCCACGAACATGCCGAATGGATTGCTCAGGATTGGCATTACGTTCTCTTCGCCGGTGGGTGTCGCATATGCCTTCAACCAGACAATCGTCGGAGAATTGTTTGGAGACAACCCGGTTAGGCTGAACGCCTTAGAGACACTGTACAGTGAATGCAGCCAGGTGGAGATTCCCTGCTGTTTTGGGGTGGCATAATGTGTGGCCGACGTACGCCGCTGGTGGTCACGGAAGGCGCCGTAACGGCTGTAAGATACGTCAATGCCGTCCTCCGATCGACAGTACAACCATTTCGGCAGCATATTGGCGAGGCATTCGTCTTCATGGACGACAATTCGTGCACATCTTCTGAATTACTTCTTTCAGGATAACGACACCGCTCGACTAGAGTGGCCAGCGTGTTCTCCAGACATGAACCCTATCGAACATGCCTGGGTTGATTGAAAATGGCTGTTATGGACGACGTGACCACCGACCCCTCTTAGGAACCTACGCCGAATCGCCGTTGAGAAGTGGGACAATATGGATCAACAATGCCTTGATGCACTTGTGGGTAGGATGCCACGTGGAATACAGGCATGCGTCAATGCAATATGACGTGGTGCTGGGTATTAGAGGTACCGGTGTGTACTCAATCAGGACCACCAACTCTGAACGTGTCGCTACATGGTGGTGCAATATGGAATGTGGGATTTTCATGAGCTATAAAAAGGGCGGAAATGATGCTTATGTTGATCTCTATTCAAGTTCTTTGTACAGATTCCGAAACTTCTTTTGATGAGTGTATCTTCGAACTCGATATGTGGTCAGTAGTTCTGAATCAGCCGATGTTAATTGTATTGGTCTTTTCCCTTTCTTATATACAGCAGTCATCTGCGCTTTTTTCAGACCCTTGGGACTTTGTGTTGGATGAGAGATTCTCGATAAACGTAAGCTATGTAAGGGGCAATGCCGCATTGTACTCTCTGTTAGACGGAACCCGACGTCGCGAGTGCTTTGTTTTCAACTTTTTCAGTTGGTTCTCCTCGCTAGGGGTGCCGATTTCTATGTCCTCCATGCCTGATTCTATGTGGCATCAAACGACAGTACGTCCAAACGGGACATGATACTCGTAGTGTGATAGAGACGAATGGGCATCCACGTGTAGTGGACGCGATCTGGCATCGACTCCCAATCGATGCAAGACTAACGGTGCAGCGTGTCGGCGTTGGCGCCGCCTTCGGCAGTGCTGCGTCAGACGCCAGTCGGGTCTGACAAGGCGTCCTCGGCTGTCACGGCCACTGCGCGGGTCGGAAGGCACTGCTGGCTGCGCCGCGGCGCTGTCGGCGTCGGTGGGTCGGGGCAGCGCGGGCGGCGCCAAAACGCAGACTCCTCCGTCAGGCGACACTCGCTGTTCGACAGAGGGCAGTCGAACGAATGTCGTCTGCTCAACAGATCTCGGTCGATGCCCTGGTGAACGGATGGTCTCGTGTTGACAGCATCACGGTGATGGACTGTTTTTCCGCTTTCTAGGCGTCGTCACGCAGCCGTCATAGCCAAAAAACTTAGCCGGCGACCTGTTTAGGCGATTCTCTGGTACTCCATCAAGGAAACTGAGACTGCAGCAGGACACTAAATACTTGAATAATGATAACAGAACCACCCGCTGTGTTTGAATCTACGTCATTTATTCTTTATAAAACATGCTGTCAGTTTCGACACCAAATGGTGTGATCTTCAGGTGCCAAGTATAACCTGCAATCCACAGCCGTTTGCATGTGCAATGATCACAATCGTATACAACGGGCCAGTTAATCTTGGCCCACTGCATACGATTCTGGTCATTGCATATAAAAAGCGTTCTTTATGGTAGGTTATGCTTCGGGCCTGAAGACAACACATTTCGAGCCGAAACTAGTAGCATTTGTTAAAAACAATAAATGACGTAGATTCAAATACAGCTGGCGGTTTTTTTATGATTATTCAAGTGTTAAGTCGATGACGGACGGCTTCCTGCAATGCTGCCACAACATGTGTAGCGGCCAGATCACTGTTGATGTTGCCAGCATCAGCACTAGACGTGGTATCCACGCTGTTATTTCGGGCCGCAACTTCCTCACCCTACGTCGTATTAGTGCACAGAAGACTAGTTACGTGGATGATGCGAACAGAAACTAAGTTATTGCTATTCATTTCCATCATTGTATATGTACACTCCTTAAGTTTTACGTTACTATGGTCCACACAGTCATTTGTTTACAAGAACTGTTTGCACAGATTTACGGGTATGAAGTTATTTGCGTTTTATTAGGGAAACTTCTTTTATACACTGCATTTGTGAAGTATGAAAAATGTACATAAGATTTCTCCAAGAATACTGTTATGTGTACACGCATCAGAAAAGTATATATATCCAGCTCTACAGAAACACTAAATATTACAAGAATTTCCAAGGTTTATGCACGTGAGTCTAGAGACTAAATTACCTACCAAACTTAGCGGGTAACAGGTGGAATGTGCGTCATAGGTAATGAAACGACAGGTGTGTTTCATCTTCTGAAAAGAATACTTGATTACTGCATGAACGTCACGGTAGAATACTAAAATGGATTTTATAAGGTGTGTTACTATCCCTTTCGGATTACCTTCACTTTTTTACATGGTAGTGATAGCTTATTCCTGGATAAATATCGATTTACAAGCACAATTAGTCACATTATCTTACGTAATGAAACTATACGCATTCTTAGAACTAACACCCAAAACAAATTCAACATAAATGCCTCATCTCGTCCAACACCTTGAAGTTGGAGTTGGTTGCAGATGGCTAATACCCCGTTAGCTGACATGTCGTTTATCACTAATCATGGCTTCAGTGAAAATGTAGAGTGTATCGTGCTGTACTCGCTCAGCCGTAAACACTGACACATTTTATTCGTCTTAGGTGCTCTCATAGTTTGAAACTATGATCCGCCAGTTCAACCCATAAGTCTCTCGTATTTATCATCCAAATAATCACTGTATATTTCCACGTAACATTACACTACGTTCATGTTCTTACTCATCCCATGCTACAATTGCTCCAGTTTCTGCTGTCAGCAAGTTGAACTTGAGAGTTCATTGACCGCGGTACAGCAGTGGTAACTGTAACACTATCTCATGTCAATTCGGTATTCAGCTGTGGCGAGTTTCACAGTATGTTGCTTGGAACCATTTCACATAGTTCTACCCATAGGTAATGCCGTAACTGTGCTGCCCCTGTCGTACGCGTTGGTATACTTGTAATGATTGCTCTCACCTTGAGTTCCTATTACCGGCGTGTACTGCTACTGTTACAGAATCTTCCATACCTAATGACAGGAAAGAATTACACCTAAAACACATATATTTTCCTTAGCAGCTTGAACATCCATGAGATGAATTATCCGAGAAGACAATTCCACAGCTGTCAAATGTAACTTCGAACTTTATGCTTTTCCGGAGGCCAAGGCTTCCCGTGGTTTAGCCAAGCGTTCTCTCTACAATGTCTAGCGCAAAGCTTCTTTTTCGACGTTTGAAGAACACCACATCATCAGACTCAGTACAAAGAACTGCATGACAGGTAGTTTATATTGAGTACACATTGCGGGTGTCATAGGATAATGCACTGGCCATTTTCCCCGAAATAAACGTACACCTGTTTCCAATTTTTGTTCTGACGTATAAACTTTAAAAATTCTTGCTGTTTAGTCGTTGTTTACAGCGATGTTATCTTGTGAGGTCTTGCTCAGGTAAGCTCACGGCACTTGGAAATGGCGATAAACGTCCACTTACGTTATCACTGTGATGTTCGACTTACTGATCACAGCTCACCATCCTATGTACATCTATCCAGGCTACGTCGACAGAAGCGCAGAGATTTACGTAATGTGTCTCATCTGCTGTCTTACAAACGTACAATATACAATCCTCCCTATCTGTCCCGACCCTTAAATCTCTCGTCTATATAACCCGCACCAAAATACTCGTTTGCATCAAAGCAAAATCCTTATTGGCCCATTGCATCAGTCACAGCTTTCCCCACGTCCTTTTCAGTAGCAGAAGTCCAACTTTCGAGTGATCTCCCGTATTATTTCAGAGAATTAAATATTATCTTGATTTTCAAAGTCAATTTAGTAACACATCTACTAAACGACCATAATGTCTGCCTTGGGAGAGTTAGCCATGGTAAAATTACTCCAGCTGGTATGCAAGACATTTCAGTCAGGTGAAATGTCCTCAAACCCAATGAAGAATGTAACAATTCGAATTGCAACGAAGACAGGGTCTTATAGGTATCATTATGCAGTGTAGTTTCCAGAGAAACCCAATGAAGGTATAATAATTCGAATTTCAGAAGAGTTAGATTCTATCATCTGTGAATTCTCTGTTTGGTTCCCGGAGAAATTTAGGAACATCGGAGACAGTTCTGGACCGGCGACTGATTTTAGTAGTCATCCCTATGTCCAAACAATTTCTAATTTTAAGGAAAGCTTTTGACCATACTGACTGGATAACACTCTTCGAAATTCCTGACGTAGCAAGTACAAAATATAAGGCGTGATAGGTTATTTATGACCTGAACACAAACCAAACAGCTGTTACAAGAGCCGGAGGACACGAAAGGGAAGCTTGGTGAGATGGGAGTGAGACAGGGCTGTAGCCTATCCAGTATGTTATTCAGTACGTGCACTGAACAAGCAGTAAGGGAAACTAAGCACAGATTAATAAGTAAACTAAAGTTCGAGGAGAAGAACTAAAAACATTAAGGTTAGTGGATGATTTTGTAATCCTGTCAGAGACGCAAAGGACATCGAAGAGCAGTTGAACGGATTGGTTGAGATTTTAGAATCAACGCCAACAAAAATAAAACAAGGCTAATGGAATGTAGACGAAGTAAAACATGTTATGCTGAGGGAGTTAGATTAGGAACTGAGACAATAAAAGTAGCAAACGAGATTTGTTAATCGAACAGCAAAATAATTGATGAAGACGGAAACAGAGAGGACACAAAACGTAGACTGAATATTCCTGAAAAAGAGAAATTTGTTAACATGTAATATAAATTTAAAGTCTTTTCCCAAGGTATTTTCCTGAAAAGTTACCTTATATGGATGTGAAACAGATCAGTTCAGACAAGAAGCATGTACAAGCTTTTGAAACGTCTCCCTGTAGAAAAATGCTGCAGATTAGGTGGGTACTATCGTATGGGGAGGCACTAAACACAATTGAAGAAAAAAGAGTTTTTAGGTATAGCCTGACTACAAGTAAGGACACATCTTGAGGTATTCAGAAATTTTCTTTTCAGTAACAGAAGAAAGTGGGAACGGGGGAGGGGGAGAAAGAGTGTGTAAAAGTGAGCGTGGCCATGACATGAACACAATAATTAGGTTGGGAGGCTTGTAGGTTTCAGTAGTCGATCAGAGGGAAGTAGCGTGGGCAGAATACATTAGCGTGGAGAGGTACATGCAACCAGTCTTCGTACTGAAGACTTCGACAACAACAGCAACTACATGTTATAATTAGTTGTATTTCCTGAGATGATGAGGTTAAGTTAATAGAAAAATAAAAAAAATATTTTCTTCTGAAAATTACTACAACGAACTGAAACAGAAAAAACATAAAACTACGAAGGACAGAAGATACAATGAACCCAGCAGCAATTACCATACACTCAGATTGCAAATTATTCCTAAAGACACAGTGCGAGCCACAGCTCGGTCCCTTCTCAAGAAACTGCCGTTAATGTTTGTTGTTGTTGTTGCTGACACCACGCACAGACACTTTGGCGACCAAGACTACAATGTGAAGGAAGCACTTCTGACACTATAATTAGTGGTGTGGAGAAAGCACTGTACGTCTCATCAATTTTAACTCATTTAGATAAAAATTTGTCCATCTAAATGCACTCGGTTTTTGTAAAATAGGGCCACACAGAAGAAGTGGCGATAACCGTATGACGACCACCCCTGTATTTGGCAGTCTAAATAAATATACCCTCAGCTGGCTACATCATCCTCTGGTAATTGAAACCAAAATTAATTGCGTCACTTGCCGCACTACGAAATGATCACCCCGGGTAATTTTCTCAATACGGATCATCAGGCCTCTCTATCTCGGAGGTCTAGCATCCATTCATAGGATCGGCGAACTGCACGGATGTCAACGTCGGAAGATTCACTACAATAAATAAAACTAGACGAAGACCTCTTCGGCTCACTTATACATCCAGTACACAAGCATTATGGCGATCATTAGAAATACGGCGACAACACCAAATATGTGGAAACAATTAAAAAAGGGCAGACTGTCTGCTGCAAATTGCTGCAAACCATATGAAAAAAGGCAGTCATCTAAAGAGGTGAGTGCAAACCTTAGGGCCAACACAGAGATACTGACACACCACAACATGTCATGTACTCTAAAGCAGTAAATTCCGTTTCACAAGTCAAATTCTGTATCACCTGTAAAATCGTACTCAAGAAAGCAGTCAGATAGCTTAGGTTTTCATTGTTGCAGGTTCATCTGTTGCTGTAGTTTTTCATGTTCAAATGCGCAGTCAGATAGCTTATCCAATTGCTAGTTTTCAGTTTTTCGTATAACGATCGTTTGAGGGTCTAAATGACAGTGAAACCGGCACTTATACAACACGCGCAAAGTTTTATGCACGTTAGACTCCGTTTACTGAAAGCTCAGGGGGCTTATCGACTCCAGTTTCACAGATGAACATAGGCAATTTTAGCTGTAGCTACGTTACATTTTGGTTGCATATACGTTACACCGGATAGAGCTAAACATTTACTTGCTACTGAATAACGACTTACTCTCTGCAGCCGCCCGCTGTGGCCGAGCGGTTATAGGCGCTTCAGTCCGGAACCGCGCTGCTGCTACTGTCGCAGGTTGGAATCTTGCCTCGGGCATGGATGTGTGTGATGTCCTTAGGTTAGTTAGGTTTAAGTAGTTCTAGGTCTAGGGGACTGCTAACTTCACATGTTAAGTCCCATAGTACATAGAGCCATTTGAATCATTTTGAACTCTCCACAGTCTCTTGCGGTGTTCCCACTTGAAATCCACACTCTGGCTGCCCACATCAGACAGACGTTGATCAACTGCGATCCCCACATTCTCCAGTACCCAGACACACTTTCTCCTTTGTCACCCTTTTGTTTGATTACTTCACCAAATACATATAACCGGGTTCCCATTGATCACTCCGCTCACGTGCTAGGTGTTCCAAGATGAAGTCCAAAATATATGTCGTTCGGAAATTTCAAATAACACTTTTCCAAAACGGAGGCAAAAGTTTCTCGATAATACCCAAATACGCATGGGGTTTACAAACAGCCTCCAAGATCCTGACACTAGTACGATTTTGTAACTATCAAATGTGCCTCATGGGGTTCGTTCCAAACGAGATCGTGATCGGGTTAACTTTTTTCAGTCCAACTTGTAGCTAAATATGTAGGGGAGTATAACGTCCGACGTCTCCTAATCGCCGTGCAATTCACTCATGTTTCACACCGGAGCTGTTAGACAGACAACTGTTGCGCTTCCAACGGCTGATATTCTGCCGTTGTCCATAGCCTGTTCCCCATTTGGCCTATAGTTAAAGAATGACAGATACTGAGGTAAACGTACCGATTAAGGACCACCGAATAAAGGATCACGTTATCCCTTCTTTCCAATTTTAGGAAAGTCCAGGAAGAGAATATTGAACCATGTCTCCACTGGAATGGAGTCAATAAGGGCGCAGATTTAACTCGTGACTATTGGTTCAAAAATGGCTCTGAGCACTATGGGACTCATCTGCTGTGGTCATCAGTCCCCTAGAACTTAGAACTACTTAAGCCTAACTAACCTAAGGACACCACACACATCCATGCCCGAGGCAGGATTCGAACCTGCTACCGTTGCAGTCGCACGGTTCCTGACTGCGCGTCTAGAACCGCGAGACCACCGCGGCCGGCTGACTACTGGTAATTTCACAACGAGAGCACAAAAAAATTACATATCTTCTTCAACTATAATATCCTACAGTCGCTCCCCCCCCCCCCCTGCCCCCTAGAACACATGATCCCGTTTCAGTATACGAGTACACTAAATAATCAATAAGAAAGCGGGGATAGTAGGACACCCTTTTGCCGAACTCCCTTTTATACAGAAAGTCCGTCAGACCAGGCAACATTTCATGTACAGGGTGGTTCACGAAATGTGTTACCATTTTGTTTTTGAATATAAACTTTGTTGTCAATACAATCTGAAACGAACATATACTACAATGAAGAGCCATCCATGGAGATTTGTTCTACCTGAGCACATGCTCAATATGCCCACCATTTCGTTTCATAACTTCCTTCAAACGAACACTGAAGTTAGTGATTTCCCTACGGCACATGTCTTCCGTAATTTCACTACAAGCTTGAAAATAAGTCTTTTGCGCTCAATTAAATTCCATAGCTTCTTGCTACTGCCTTGTCCTTCAACACGCAGTGGTTCATGCAAGATGGAGCAAGACCACATACTGCAAACACTGTGTTGGAGTTTTTACACGAGCATTTCAACATGCGGATCATTTCACTCAGGTTTCCATGTCGCTACAATGACGGACAAAATTTACCCCCTAATAGTCCAGATCTCAATCCATGTGACTTTTTTTCTTTGCGGGTACCTAAAGGAATTTTTTTTTACCGAAACGTCCACGTGATTTAATGGAGAGCAGAAGTATTATTCTTCAAGCTTGCAGTGAAATTACGGAAGTCATGTGCCGTAGTGTAATCACTAACTTCAGTGTTCGTTTGAAGGAAGTTAGGAAACGAAATGGTGGTCATATTGAGCATTTGTTGAGTTAGAACAAATCTCCATGGACGGCTCTTCATTGTAGTATATGTTCGTTTCAGATTGTATTAACAACAAAGTATATATTCAAAAACAAAATGGTAACACATTTCGTGCGCCACCCTGTACATTCACCACCTCCCCCACCCCCATTTTGAAAGAGAACGTCACGAAAAAAATATCATACAGCCCCAACCTAACAACTAAAATAGTATGAAATATAACTTAAAGGAAACCTAATCCCATAATAGCCTTTGACCTGAAACAAATCCAAATACGGAACGAAAGCTCAAAATATATACATAAAATACCTTCAAAACCACAAGATCATGCACTAAAGTCAAACCAACGAAAGGAATTCTTTAACTAAAACCCAGATGAACGAGTTAAATTGTATCAAGTAATCTTAAAAGAAACTCTAAACTTACTTTTTGCTTTAAACGGAAATAAATAAAAACTCATGAACACTTATAAATCCGCTCAAAATTATAAGATCATGTACAATACGATTATTGTCCCCGAAGGGAAAGTAAAAGTCAGTCTCTGCTCGTTTGATCAAGCAACAAAGTTATTTGATATCCGGAAGATAAGATAGCTCCAAGTCTTTCCTTGCTCTTTATAGGCACCAATGTTCTTTCCTTTCTGTGCCGGCACTAAATCTCCGGAGTGTAGTTTCTTTGGGACAGTCATTCACTCCTTTCTACTGAAACTGCTCTGGACTTTTACCCCATTCGCCACACTCTACACATATTTGTCACAAACGTCATGGTCGTATTCTTGTGTCGCTTACATCGAAGGTTTTTTGATAGAGAGGTTTCTGTTCATTCTTATTCCAGTAATGTACTATGGTAATTCTAATGATTAGACCTAAAACCAGATGCTGGTGTTTGGAAATGGGGCGACACTGTCTTATTTTTCTCAAGCCTTATACAGGAATCATTAATTACACATGAGATAAAGTTTATCCCATTAAATCTAACAACTGTGTCATTCTGTCACCTCTAAGGGGAAAACTGAGCAGATATAACGCCCAGTATATCCATACAGCACATGGCACTGGAGTTGTAGTTCAGAAAACCATTTGATAGCGATTCCAAAATAAAATTTGTAACTGATTCAAAATGGTTCAAATGGCTCTGAGCACTATGCGACTTAACTTCTGAGGTCATCAGTCGCCTAGAACTTAGAACTAATTAAACCTAGCTAACCTAAGGACATCACACATATCCATGCCCGAGGCAGGATTCGAACCTGCGACCGTAGCGGTCGCTCGGCTCCAGACTGCAGCGCCTAGAACTGCACGCCCACTCCGGCCGGCTTGTGACAGATGACGGAATATTATTAATTCATAATCTCTAGCCTCGGGACATTTTTACACCCGTTACGGCTCTTGTCACCTTCTTTACAGAAAAACCCTCTAACTTTATCCCACATACTAATAATCATGGTGAATTGTCTAGGAAAGTAGGTCATAATAATGGATTTCATGTAGAAAGGAATAGGAGCAAACACGAGTCTTCACTTTCTCACGGTAAGAGATGTGCAAGTTAATATAAGACTTCGGTTTTCAGAGAAACTCCCTAAAGGTAACACGCACGCACGCACACACACACACACACACACACACACACACTGTGAACACTAGCGCCAATACAAACTAAAGATGACAGATGTCAAAAGTTAACGGTATTGAGATTATTAATCAATAATGAGGTAGCATAAACCCTGTACTTCTGTGTTTGACAAGTGAGAGAGCAGCATTCCATGCAGAATTTAAACAAAAACCACCATCTCTATTTATAAAGTTACCTGCTTACTTAATTTCAACAGCTTCCCTAATGACAGTATCCCAATAGCTGGAAGTGCATATTGGAATCTCCGGGGTGCAGTCGCTTTTAGGAATGCGAAAATTAATCGGCCACCAGCTACTGGTTATCAATTAGCGCACTCTGATAACCTTGCGTTGAGCGCCTACACCCCCCCTCTCCCCCCCCCCCCCCCAAAATCCATCTTCAAGTCTAATATGAGTTCAACTAAACAACACAGTACTGTGGGAGATGTTGTATTACAAGAGAAATGATTCTACATCGCAGATAAGACAGAAAATAAATTCTGAAATGTGTTTGTACCAGTTGTTTGTAATGTTGTGTCACACCACTGCACATTTCAAAAATGCATATTTCAAAAATTTGACATTAAAGAACATAATTCCTCAGGTAACCATAGGTCGTAATATACGTTGTGAAATTATTGCTATAAAAGGGCAGCCTACCAGCCACAGCGGGCTGAAGTTCTACCGGAATGCGTATTTTTGACCGAATAAGCACAGAATATTATGAAAATACTGAAAACACTGTTGTGCCGTGCTGTGGCTACGGTGCACTGTTTAACTCAGAATAAAATGTAGCTCATATTAACCGTACATTAACATTAAGTTAAACACATGTTTCATGTCTTGGACCCGACTGAAACCACAAACTATATTCTCATCTTTCAAGCTCCATCTCGTCTGTCTGGTCTCCAGCTTCTGAAGTTCCTTTAATTTCAGGCGATATTTACTTGATATTTTTCCTTTTATATTCGAATGTTATTTGCACTGCTGGGTTTCTGGGGGTACGCTAGGGATGGGCTCCCTTTAACTTTTTGAATCCCCAGAAGAGAAAAAAAAATACATTTTATTCAGATTAAAAGTTAGAAAAGTCAAACATCACCGACAGTAACACAAAAGCAGGTAATGATATTATATTACGTCTACATCTGTGGCATTTATAAATGATACGGTGATATTCGTTTTAGGTACCATGGTAGCCATTCTAACAGCCTTTAAGAAACGTGACTAGGATATCGAGAAGTACAATATTATTGAAATGGTTCCTCATGTGAATGTTAAGAGTCACGGAAGTAAATAATAGTTTCGTGTGTCAGATTTTAAAATACATTCCGACAAGGCGCTGTTTTCTTTGCTATGTAGTGATGTAATGTCGTTTATTCACTTCCGTACTCGGCGTTGAAGAGGTTGTGCCAAAGCAAGGAGTTCTATTATAGTTGCGGGGTCGAATTGAATCGTATGATTACCCAGTATTTCTTATTTCCAACGAATGAAAAGATTAAATTGTTTCAAGGCGATGACGGAAATGGCAGAGGTGATGAAAGGGACGAAAAGTGTGGAACTGAAATCTCGTGTGCTGCAAATGTGCTGTTGAGGTGCGGACCAACTTCTGTAAATAATGTCGATTGTGATCTTCCTGGCCGGCTTCTGTGACCGAGCTGTTCTAGGCGCTTCTGTGCGGAACCACGCTGCTGCTACAGTCGCAGGTTCGAATCCTGCCTCGGCATGGATGTGTGTGATGTCCTTAGGTTACTTAGGTTTAAGTAGTTCTAAGGCTGGGGGACTGATGACCTCAGATCTAAGTCCCATAGTTCTTAGAGTCATTTGAACCATTTTTTGTGATCTTCCTGAGTTTTGGAAAATGGAACAGAAAACAGATTACTGTAAGAATAATGAATAGTTGATCATGAAAACCAAGAAACAGGGGTTTAGAAGTTATAAGAAAATTAGGACACCGAGGCAAGAAAGAAGTAAACAAGGAATGAATATTTCGTAACAGTCGTCAAAAATTTCATTCTTATGAAAGGAAAAGGTAAAATATATCTGATGACATTTTTCCAAAAAAAAAAAAAAAAAAATTCAGTCCATAAAGATGCTCTGAAAATATTACCTGCGGAAAGTGAAAAATCTTAGCACTCTGCATTAAAGCACTGGAGAGCGACAAATCAACAACAGCTAATGTTTTCAGAAATGCCTACAAAACTGAGAACTGAAATCAACTGTTAAATAATCTGAGAAGAAATTGCTGTTCAGAAATTAAGTGGGGTGGAAATGGGTCATATTCCTCACTCCAGTTTTGCATGTGTCAACTTATTAAGTCATATAGCGGCAAAATGAAAGCCAGATTCATAAAAAATATAATTGAATCACATATCAAAATTACCTTGATACTTTAGAAGTTCAAGAACCACTGAATTTACTACGTTTATTATTTATATTCGAACAATGCTACCTGATACGACAGGACCAACAAACATTTTTCTAGATTTGATTGAAACAAAATGCACAACAGCTGAAGAGGTATTAAGTGCTATACGACGCGGGACAACCGGGAGATCTGGGAAAAACCCGAGAATTTTGTCATCCGGGAGAAAACCGGGAAAAATCTGGAAATTTTTAATTGTTTTAGTTTTCAGTTAAATTTTTCTAACTGTGACCGGTAAGAACCAATACTCTAAGATAGAATAATACTGTATCTCGTTACTGCAGAATAATACTGCAGCAATAGAAAACTAACGAGAGAAAGAAAAACGAAAAAAAAACCTGAATTTACAAAGGAAATACAGGACGACAAAGCACAGTGCTCATACAATCTTCTGCCAACAGAAAAATATGTCAAAGGCTTTAGGAAGACTATGCAATGTTCCATAACAACAAATTGCCTCCGATGAGCGTGACGTCACAACTGTTTACATTAGATCCGTTTGAGCGGTTGCAAGCGGGTTTATGTGCAGGTAAGTCGCGAATGAGTAGTACCTTCTCCCGTCTCTGGCTACAGAAGCGTGGCAGTTAGCTGTATAAGCAATAGCAGCAGGTAGCCAGATGCTATCCGGGAAAAATTTGCTGGTGTGCTTCAGATTCACGCATGCGCAACAAGTCCGGAACTAGGGGGCGGGGACAAACCGGGGTATCTGCCACAGGCGGCAGTTCCACGGGGGGGGGGGGGGGGGGGGGGGGGCGCCAATTCAAATTATTGAGGAAAAAGACCTTGTTTCACAAAGCGCCTAACAACCAGCGCACGTTGGTCTATCGATTACTCACATGATCTTGAACAAATCCCTGTTGGTTTTTGAAGAAATTTTAAGTTGATTTCTGAAAGAATCTTAAGTTGATTTTTGAATGCGGGCATAGTGTACGAGACGTCTCTGCCAGGGGAATCCCGTCGTATCTAGAAATAAAATTTCCTGCAGACAAACGGGGACGGGTCTATACAAGCTGAGCGGAATAAAGCCGCACGGGTAGATGCCACTCGCCGTTTATGTGATCGACTGGGTTTGCAAATGATCAACGTTGTTATACCTACTAGCGAATTCCGTAGTTTCAGACTACCAGAGTGGAAATAAACGACTAACGGGAATAACAGGCAACAAAGATTGCGTATTGTCTCCTCCCTGTATCCAAGAAAATGAAATTTTAACAGTAAAGTTTTGGCCAGACCGCTACACTTCTAAGGGCTAGTAATACAGTCCCCGGCTATCAGCCGCTTAAGTCCTATTCTCGAAGCAGCGCGGAAAACGCGTTCTACGAACACGTAATAACGCCTAACCGGAGAATAAATGCGGGGTAACTAAACCGGTGATTGTGGCAGGGTTAGTGAAGTTAACCGGAGAATAAGATTTGACACTGGCAGGAATAGTAACAGAATTAGTGACGACAAGTTTGTTAGAACGTGTAAAGAGAAGAAACTGGGACTCACATAAATCACGGAAGAATATGTCGATTGAGGAAAATTATATAAAACTTTGGTACTGCTGCTTTTCGATCTCATGCTTCAGAAGCTAGAGAGTATTAATAAAATTTGAAACTATTTCCTAACATAAAACGTTTTCTTGTCGTAGGCCTAACAGGCATTTGATATTGGTACTTCGTGAATTATATTCCGTGGCGTTATAAAAATGACCATTTGTGCCAAAAGAGTCCCTTTTATTTGGAGTGGGTAACAACTGCTGCAATATTAGGCAGGCGTAATTCATTTTATCTAGCAGACAGTGACAAAATACATTTAATCAGATCTAGAACCAACACCAGTCTTGGGTACTATTTGTATCAACAGCTTTTCTAGTATTAGAAAACGACATCTCGCTTTTACATGTAGCAAAACGTTGACGAACTTTGATGAGGTAATAAATTCTTTCCCAGAAAGGAACGTATGCCATATAAACCTGTGGCTAGATTAGAGAGAAAAAAAGCTAGGACTTAAGGATTGAAGAAATGTGTTCTACTGTCTTGTTTGTCTCTTGTCTTTACTCGTTTTGTGTGTCTAATATCTAATTTTAAGTCACACAAAACAGCAAGTTATTAGCTAATAGGCAGTAAAGACTGCAGATTTTCTGAAGAGTTCTTGTTCTGCTGGTTACAAATAATCCCATCCAGTATTATTTGTGAGATTTTTGTGAAGTGGGGCAGGATGTCAAACCGGCCGATTCGGAGCAGGATATTTTAATTTCCACTGGCATGAATATAGTTTGATGGCACCCATTACAAAATATTACATGTTTGAATCGCACAGAGCGAAATACAGAGACGTGCGATGGAAGAATGCTGTGTGAAGAGGCGTGGCACTGCACGTTGGCACACCTAAGACCAAACTACATGTCTTACACGTGGCTCGTGTTTACGTTACGTTATTTTTCTGTTTCCTCATCGTTTATTGCTCTCACGTCAAATGAAAACAAATAGGATTTCTGTGGCAGGGAGCTACCAAGTGAATTAAAATACATTTACATGATAACGGAAGACTAAAATATGTAATTAGTTTCATATTTTATTTTGTTTCCACCTCTCTGACAGTGAAACTTTAATAGCCTTGCGGAACAATGAAGTTATTTTTGTCGGTTTGTTAAGGAAATCTTTTCTGCTGAGGCAGTCAATTTATTTAAACGAAGTGTTTAATTCTACACTATTGGCTAGTTTCATCTATTCGCTGCATTTCAAGCTCATATTTTCATCTTCTAGCACGCATGGGATTATGCCTCTATAAAGAACGAAAAATGAGATAATACGGTACTGGTACTCCAAGAAAATTGACAAAAAATGGTTCAAATGGCTCTGAGCACTATGGAACTTAACATCTGAGTTCATCAACCTCATAGAACTTAGAATAACTCAAACCTAACTAACCTAAGGACATCACAAACATCCATGCCCGAGGCAGGATTCGAACCTGCGACCGTAGCAGCAGCGCGGTTCCGGACTGAAGCCCCTAGAACCGCTAAGCCACACCGGCCGGCGAAAATTTACATCTGAATCTGGACATACGAATGTGCACTTTAAGGCGAATGATGCATTTTGTTATGGTTCACAAAATTCCCATACTCTCTATCCTATAATGTCTTGTTTCTTTTATTACATAACGTAAGATCTTTCAGTGTTTTACACGTACGAACGTACGGGCTTCCTGCGTCACCGTAGCTGCGCAAGAGCAGCGACGTCTCTTATCTAGCGCTCTCCGGCAACTGCTGAAGCGGACCTATTTCTAACAGGTCGCGAGAAAATATTCCGAATGGTTGTTTGGAAAGCGTTACTTTCAAAGTAAATTTCTTTTTACGCAAGATGAACTCTGTGTGCGAATGTCCGATGAATTTTTTTATGTCACAGAGTGTTTGACTCTCATTCAAAAATCAAATCTTTGACGACGACCATTTAGAATATTTTCAAGCCCCGAATATCAGCCATTTCGGTCGTTGTTAAAAATTTTACTGGCTCATTTGTGTGATGTATCTAAAGGAGTAACACGCGCCAACATTATGTATGAAAGCTTAGATTCTCTTGCAGCTTATTAATCTTAGAGAACATTATTATACGTAAAAGCTTTTCTTTTTTTATAGCAACACTACGTATATTAATTTAAACCGTTATCTTTTCCTATTTTTGTGTTCGCGCTACTAAACAATGATGTTGCTATTGGCTGACTACATCACGTGTTCTATGCTTTGAATACCCGCTGTCATCGGCTGGCGAGATCGCTTGACATGAGCTACGACTGTCTTACAAACGCGCATCGCAAACTCGATTTCAATTCTTCGGATATAACATTCGGTGTTTGGTGGAATTCGAATATATACTTCCGTAATACGAAAATATGCAGTATACATGTTACTACATATCCGACATCTTTCCTAAACGTGTTTTTCCCCTCTATTTCGTTTTCTAAAGTGCTGGGAAATTCTACGCCGGTGTATAAAACCACAACCACTGAAAAAATTGATAAGTTTTACTGTTCCGAGGAAATGTATACTGTTACATAACAGGGAAAAAGTATATTTTCATCCGGGAGAAAGTGTAACAGGCAGACATCTATCCACAAGATCACACAGGAATTCCAAACAGCATCAGGATCCACTGCAAGTACTATGACAGTTAGGCGGGATGGAAAACAGATTTCATCGTAGTGCGGCTGCTCGTAAGTCACACATCGCGCTGGTAAATGTCTCGCTTGGTGTAAGCAGCGTAAACGTTGGACGATTGAACAGTGGAAAAACGTTGTATGGAGTGACGAATCACGGTACACAATGTGGCAATCCGAAGGCAGGGTGTGGGTATGGCGAATGCACGGTGAATGTCATCTGGCAGCGTATATAGTGCCATCGGTACAATTCGGAAACAGTGGTGCTATAGTGTGGTCGTGTTTTTCATGTAGGGGCTTGCACTTGATTGATGTTTTAAGCACCTTCTTGCTTCCCACTGTTGAAGAACGATTCGGGGATGGCGAGTGCATCTTTCCACACGATCGGGCGCAAGTTCATAATTCACCGCCTGTGGCCGAGTCGTTACGCTATAGTAACATCCCTGTAATGGACTGGACTGCACAGAGTCCTGACTTGTATCCTAGAGAACACCTTTGTGATGTTTCCAAACGACCACTTCGTGCCAGACCTCACCGACCAATAACGATACCTCTCATCAGCGCAGCACTCCGTGAAGAATGTGAACGGTTCGATACGTCAAACGAGGTTTTCCGCAATTGATTATATCTTAGAGGCACGTATTGTTACATATGGATAATGCTCTGCACTCCGGTATCTATCGAGATATTGAAATATGAAGGCTGTTTTTAATGGAATCGTATACTCTCATAAATGCATTCAATAGCTCTTGGAAAGACAATTACTGTGACAGAGCGCTTCTAAGAACTGACGGTGAAGTGTTTCGCAAAAGAGTCCGACCAATGCACTAAGGTTGGAAAGCAATGTGACCAGAGTTGGCCACTGCTGTGTAAACAACGCCAAGCAGAGCTCAGATACAAAGCTCCGTCTTACATACAGTAAGATAAATCCTAGTTTCTTATACGACACACGGAGACATTGGGTCAACTATAATTTTTGTATACGGTACTAAAGCAGTAGATATGATTGCTTCTAGCACACGATAAGGGGAATCAGGAAAACTGTTTCAGATATGCGTGGTTCCAAATTTTTACGGAAACAACTACTATTTCCCAAGGCAGTTTTCATTACCAGTTCGACAGCATTTTGTTGACATTCGCTGTATAAAATTGGCAAGTCTAATTTCTCCTCATTGGTTCACATGTCTGCACGAGAGAAAAATGTAAGCAGAAATGGTCTGCCGATAGGCAACACATTCCTTCTAGTTGTGCAGTTCCGACAAGTAAACATTCGAAAGGTTTGATATAACGACGTAGCCTGACATAAGCTCTTTTACAGCACAATAGCCGATTTCCGCCGACATATTTTTGTGTTTTTGAATGTTACTCGGACTCCTTTGCGAAGAGTTTCAATCTCACAATTAACGAGCATAATATCACAGCACTAGTCTTTTCAGGCACTTTAGGATGCCGTTAAAGAAAATACATCGTTCTGTTTTAAAAAAGTCGTCCTTGCTGCAGTATCTCGATCTATACAGGAGTTGAAGGCTCGTTATTATCTACCAAAGTAGTGTCCCGTAGAGTGCTATCACTTGCTGAAAACATTGTTTCGATATGTGGAACCGTTCACTAAATTAAACAGATCATATATCTTAAGTGACTCACCCTGTGTACGGCTGGTCCCGGTGGAGGTTCGAGTCCTCCTTTGGTCATGGGTGTGTGTGTATTTGTTGTTAGGATAATTTAGGTTAAGTAGTGTGTAGGGACTGATGACCTTAGCAGTTGAGTCCCATAAGATTTCACACACATTTGAACATTTATTGACCCTGTGTGACACTGAGAACTAAACAGAACCTTCAGCTGCCTACGAGCTGCTTTTGACCCACTATTCTCCACTGGAGAACATAAACACCTTTTATAGTAAGGAATCTTGTGCAGTAGAGATGCTAGTATAGTGGGAACTGCAACTGAGGAGGGCTTCGAGAAATTCCCTGAATGACGGAAGGGAAGACAACGGATTTTGCTCTGATGGCAAGGGGTGTTTCCATCATGTTGGTCAAACAAGAGCGAGATGTGACGGGCAGTGCACTTTTTAAGGCAGCAGAGAAGACAGAAGGAATAGATCTCTGTGCGCTTGTCTGCATTCAGCCAAGATAAGCTGGGCTTATGCCGACGAAATATGATCAAAGAGTCAAACATCACAGATATAACGAACACAAGTACTCACAACCAATTCCAGGCTCCGAGTTCCACCAGCGCCACGGGCGGCGGTGAGGATAAAGTTCACCTACGAACTTTGGCACTTGGCCATTGAGGACCTTTTTGTGTTATATTACAAGAAGGGTTGCAGAATTCGATATTCAACTGGTCACAAAGATAAGTAAACCTTTTAACTCGTTTGTGTGACTTTTATTATTATTATTATTTTATTTATTTATTTATTTATTTATTTATTTATTTATTTTCAAACCGGCTCAGCCACTGTCGCTGGCCACCAAGAGCTGTTGCAGGACGATTTGATTCACGGATCCAGTTATATGGCTCCTTCAATGTATAGCGATTTTACGACTATGACGAGTAGGGCCTGAAGATGGCATCAATGCATCAATGTAATGGCGAAACTGGTAGGGCATAGAAGTTCATAAAATAAAATAAATGTCTACAATACATACGGCTGTTCGTAAATTATTGCATCAAGAAGTTCATGCCAGCCGTCGTCCCACGACACATAATGGATCAACGAAGATTGTTACTGGTTTGTCGGAGCAGTGTAGAACCTTCGTTCTCCTATACTGTTAATTGCCCCAGGGGGTATAGCTGTGTAATAGCGGCAGGGAGAAATTGACTTAGTAGTGTACTGCACCAGAAGCCGTTTCACGAACCCACAAGCTCGGCCTACCGTAACAACAGTAGCAACTGAGCCTCCACAGCAGTAGCGACGAGGTGTTTGAAGAACTGGCGACAAGGGTTTATAAGAGTAAAAGAGAGATATTTCGGGCTAATGAGACAAGAATGACCAAATAGCTCCGGCTGGATTTTGGATGGTTTCAGATACAACCATATATCCCCTGTACATTTTTATAATGTATACTGTTCGGGCCGGCAAGAGCGGCCGTGCGGTTCTAGGCGCTACAGTCTGGAACCGAGAGACCGCTACGGTCGCTGGTTCGAATCCTGCCTCGGGCATGGATGTGTGTGATGTCCTTAGGTCAGTCAGGTTTAAGTAGTTCTAAGTTCTAGGCGACTGATGACCTCAGAGGTTAAGTCGCATATTGCCCAGAGCCATTTGAATACAGGTCGGTTCTGAGATTCTCGATAGCTGACTTAATGCTTATCGGTTTTGCACTGTTAATTAAGGCTTCTGCTTTTCTCAGGAGCCTCTATGGTTATTGCTATTCAACCATGCTATGTTAGACAGTCGTGTCACGTTTGGAACACTGACGACGCCCCACTGGCGCATCCTGGCTGCCTCACTCCGCGAACCCCCTCCCCGCCTCCTCCACCGCACGTGAGCCGGCCAGGAGGTGTCGAACAACAAATCGGCAGGGCAGCCGAGCCGGGCCGGGCCGGCGGCCGATTGTGACGCGGCACGGCGCGGCGCGTGCGTCCGCCGCCCCGCAGCCGGATAGTCTCCGCGGACGCGACCTGCGTGCCGGGGCCCGGCCGCGATATTAGGACATGTCGGGCCCGTACATCACCGCGCCGGCCAATATCGGGCCTTCTTGCGGCTATAATCCGGCCGCCGCCGCCGCCGCCGCCGCCGTATCGGATTTCGGCGGCCCCCGCCTTGCCTCCCGAGGGACACTGGGCGCCGCTGATGTGTCTACTGCCCACACCCCTCTCCGCAGCGCCGCTCCGCGCCGCGTCGCGCAGGTCTCTACGTACGGCGTTCCGGTCCGCTGTCTCGGGGAAATCTAGCGTGAAAAGAGAAAAGGAACGCAGCGCCGCGCGACCCGCCGCCCGGGTCGCCGCCGATCGGAAACTGTTTCACCGTAAAATTAGAGACATTTCTGAAGGGGAACGAAATGCCGACGAGAAGAATGCTCCACATTTCTCGTTTGGCGAACGGAACGTCGAGAGTGCATGTGCTCTCCGCGCACCATCGCACGGGTGCCTGACCTCGAGGATGGTCAATTACAATGCCTGAAAACCCAATACACTCACTGATCCAATTGCTCACTCATTTGTAAAAGGCCGTTTCAACCTGTTTATTATGGTTTATGATACTCCAGTTGTAATCACGTCACAGTATGCCTTCAGGACTTCCTCTGGTAGTTGGAGTTGACACAGAAGCCAATAACGAGGGACAGAAGAATACAGATTTATTTTAGCTAAAGTCGATGCAATTTTTTGTCAAATGTGGAGATATTCGTTCTTATTTTTGTGAAATTAGTAACTATTTTTAAAATTCGTTGTTGTTTTTGAGACGGGTGTTTCGATTAATCAAGGAAAAACCCCAGTTGGGAAACGGGGCCAAAATTAATTGGTTGCTGTAGAGTTTCAGTTTACAATTTCTTTATTGATTACTTCAACCATTAAAAGTCATTTCTTTACCACTTGACCAGGAACAGATCCAAAAAAGTTAGCAGTCATGAGTGCCTTTTTAAAACAATTTACTTTACTGTTAACGGCCAAGCCATTTCACTTTAAACCGTCTTTGATAAAACATTTGATAACAAATCAAAATTTGCCAAGTAATGAAATTAAAAACTTTACTTTGCCATTAATAGCCAAGACATTCTACTTAAAACAGTCTTTGATAAAGCATTTAATAACAAAATTAAAACTTTCCAAGTAATGAAACAAAAACACCAATTTGCAAACAATTTCGCTACCGAACATGTAGGGAACCACTTCTTTTAAATTTTGGCACAACAAGAAATTAAATTACAATGGCTCGCTACAGTCATTCACCTTTTACAATAACTAATAATTTTAAAACAACTTAATTTAAAAAAAACAATGAAAGGCAAACTTAACCTTTTTAAACAGTGGCGAATAACAATCAGAATTAAATACAACCATTTAACATTTTACAATAACTAACAACTTTAATACCGGGTCCTGCCATCAAAATGTCTTGGCATAGAAATAATTTACCGACAGGGTGTAAGGGCGGCCACAATTGTCTCCCGAAGGATGCTCAGGCTAGAAGCGGACTAACAGATCCACAACGCCTCAGATTCATCAATGACATCGACCGCACGTGAGGCCAGGGGAGTATGAGGAATTCAATCAGGAGCCATAATCCCTGCCCAAAAATCCACTTCCTCCCAGGCAGTACTAATAAAAAGTCAAAAGAGCACTGTCTATAATTACACCGGCGACAGGGACAGGAAATCCGAACGCAGGAGGCCAGAAGGCAGTAAAAATGTAATCTTAAACAATAATCCCTGCCCAAAAATACACTTCCTACCGGGCACTACTAATAACAAGAGGAAAAGATCATTGTCTATAAATACATTGGCGACAGGGACAGGAAACCCGAACGCAGGAGAAAAGACGCTGGTTGCACGAACCAAAATTTTTCAATTAACATCTAAACCTTTAACCAACTTAACTTGGAGTTTATCAGAGAAACAGTAGGTAAACTCCGATGCAAAGGTTCCTCACACCAGACCGTGTCCACGTCGCCAGCCTACCCAACTGGGCACAGTCACGCAGCCACGCGCTCTGTCACCGGAGCCCTCGTCTTCTCTACACCTACGGCGGCCAAATACCTCTCCTCAGGTTAGGTGAGTTACTAGGCCATCATTCCCGCCTCCAGAGGAACAATTTAAAGACCTCTGTTGCCGCTCCCACCAAGTAGTGACTCGGAACCACAGCCGTGGCCCCCGGGCGTTCACAGCAAGATCTTACAGCCTTGTCCCGTCAACTCGTCCCACCGTCTTGCACCGCAAGGATAGACCACGCGGCTTCTCGGAACAACAGCCAACACTCCACCGCCACGCCACGCCGCGGTCTCATCGTACGACATTCTCTAATTCCCGATTTTAAAAACCTACCGACCAACTCGTCACGGCTAGGCAACCAACCGGCCATCCCCCCAAGGTCTTATTCCCTTACACAAGACTAACAGAAAGCAACGACTCGAAGATCGATAAGACCAGACACGCCGCCAGAGGCGAATCTCAACAGAACAGAACGCAGCATAACGATAAATACGAAAGAATCAATTAACGATGGAATGAAAGTACTCAGAACAATCTTAACAGCGCAATATATGTTGAGAGCCGACACACGGCTCAGTTTTTTTGAAAAAAGTTGTTTTTATTTTTTATGTAATTCATTGTTTCCAGAATGAGATATTCACTCTGCAGTGGAGTAAGCGCTGATATGAAATTTCCTGCCAGATCCTTTCTTTCAGGAATGCTAGTTCTGCAAGGTTCGCAGGAGAGCTTCTGTAAAGTTTGGATGGTAGGAGACGAGGACTGGCAGAAGTAAAGTTATGAGGAGGGGGCCTGAGTCGTGCTTGGGTAGCTCATATGGTGGACCACTTCCCCTGCGAAAGGCAAAGGTCCCGAGTTCGAGTCTCGGTTCAGCACACAAATTCTTTGTTGCTTTCTTTCGCCGAATGTAGTGAAAACGCTTTACCAAATTTATTGTGTATTTTGGCATGATTCAATGTAGCCACGTTCAGTGTTTTTTGGGTAAATTTGGTGTTACTCCTTGCTAAATTCCACACTGCCTTTTTGTTAACTTTGGTATTGGTTATTACCAAATTTCGTGCCTTGTAGCCAAATACCATGCTCTTTTTCGCCAAATTCGATTTTATTTTTTACGAAATTCACTATTTTCTATCAACTTTGGTGTTGCTCTTTTGCGAAATCGGATATTTTTTGCGAAATTAGATGCTTTTTTTCCAAATTCGATGTTGCTTTCGCCACATTCGCTGCTGTTTTCCCCAATTTGATGTTTTTTTGTTGTTTTTTTGCCACTTGAGATACCTTTCGCTAAATTGGGTGTTCCAAAGTACGTGTTTTTGGTAAATACATCGTCGTTGTGCTAATTTTGATGTTGTTTTTCAAATTTCCGATGTTTTTTCTTGTTTTAATTAACGATTGCTTTCCTCGTCAGTTCAAAGTTCATTACGAGGGAAACGAATTGTCATTTTATGATTATACTCAAAGCTCAGCCTTGATCAGATTACAAGTCAAAATGCTAGTTTATTATTTAATAATTAAAAGTTACGAATTTAGGTAATCTGCCATCTGAATAAAATTTCTATATCTAAAAATGATGCATTTCCCGATACCTCCACAATTCGCGGATTTCACTTCCTTTCGCTACGCTAATTCTGCGTTATTTTTTACGTTATCCTTTTCGAGAAATTTCCTATCTCTATGACCAATGTTTTCATTTATTTATGAAAGGGCTCTTGCTCTGGAGAAGCGGCACTTAACTTGGAGCTGACACTGTAAACAGCGTTATGAACAAGAAAGTCCAAAAGTCCACTTTGTGGATCAGGAGGAAATTTCTACAATTAAAATCAAAGACAACGTATAGTCCAGACACCTGTGTGGTGCCCGCCTTTTAATTACATCTACGTCTGCATGAGTACTCTGCAGTTAATAATGAAGTGCTTAGCACAGGGTTTAAGGAACCACCTACAAGCCACTTTTCTATCGTTCCACTCTCGAACAGCACATAGGAAAAACGAATACTTAAATCTGCGACTTCTCTTGTTTTATTACAATGATTATTTCTCTGTATGAAGGTGGGAGCCAAAAAAATACTTTCCCATTGGGAGGACAAAGTTGGTGAGTGAAATTTCGTGTAGAGGTCATGCCGCAATGAGAAACGTCTTCCTTTCAACTCTTGGTGTATCATACCCGTGACAATCTTTCTCCTGTTTCTCGAAAATATAAAACTAACTGTCCTTCTTTAAACATTTTCGATGCCCATCAATCGTATCTGATGCTGATACAACATTGCACAGCTATAGTCTTGAAAAGGTGGAACAAGTGTGGTGTAGGCAGTCTCTTTAGTAAACATGTTAGATTTTCTGTTCTGCCAACAAATCGCAATCTTTGGTTCACCTTCTACGCAACATTACCTATTTGATCGTTCTAATTTAAGTTATTCGCAATTTTTATCCCTAAGAATTTACTTGAATTCACAGCCTTTAGATTTTTGTGATATATCTTGTAACCCAAATTTAGCAGTTTCCTTTTAGTACGCATGTGGATCACTTTACACTTTTCATTATTTAGGGTCAGTATCGACTTTTCAAGAGATACAGTATTCTGTCCAAATCATTTTGAAATAGGTTTCGATCATCTAACGACTTTACGAGGCGATAAGCGACAGCATCACCAGGAAACAATGTAAGAACGCTTGTCATATTTAACTGGTGGAATTTTAAAGCTTACTTTCAACGTAAGTTTGCGAACAACAAAAACTGGCACTCATCCTCGATGACCAGTGTACAACAGAAGTGTTCCAGGGAAACATAAGAAAATGTAACACATCATTAAAGTCACAACATACGTCGCAGAGTTATGAAGATACTTCTTGTACGACGGACTAAAAAATTACTAGGTTACATTGCGCATCACAGTCACAGAACAAGTTAGTAAGCAGATAAAACCTTAAATATTTTGTTCATGAAAAAATATATCTCTGAACTCTTTGCTAAAACACAAAGATTTTATAAAATTGAGAATAATGTAGCTTTCTTCCTACTGAATACATAACATTACTTTCGTTGTACAATACCGTCTTTGATAGTTGTTACTGACATAGGAGCTAGCTGTTCAGTAAGCAACAGTTTGATTACAAAACATATGTTTGTGTTTTTCTAAACTAACCCTGTATGAGGTATTTCAGAAATGGTCAGTTTAGTAGTCATCAAACAAATGAAATTAATTAAGAAGTAAAAAAACTCTTTTTTGTTTTCAACTATAACAATATAACCTTAAGTTTCTTTGCGACTAAGAATTCTTACTGTCGTTTATACTTGTGAATGATTTTCCACCTTAATAATTATCAGACATGCTCCTCTTATCGCATAGTGGTGTCAAATATGTGGCGCCATTTATGAATGTAGTACAGCGACAAGATACGTTATGTTGGTGCATAAGTTCGTATCGTTTTTGTTTTGCATGTTGGTATTCCCGTTGCTACGGGCTTACTTATCAATTATGAGTTTTTCTTTGTAGTTGACTGTTGCTATTTGAATTTACATATTGTCATTTTGTCATTTGGAGATTAGTGATTGGAGCTGTGGATGCTAGAAAATGTAATTCCAAGGAGAGAAATTGGAACATTACCGATATACTCTTCTGTTTGAGTTTAATAGACAGGGGGCAGCAGCGGAGGCACTCACAATAATTTGTGCCGCATACGAGGGTAAAGCCATTAGAGAAGCACAGCAAAAAAATTGTTTTCTCGTGTCAAGGAACCTAACGTTTAAGAAACTTTTGGGGTTTGCTTAAGATCGTTGCAACGCATTTATCCACCATAATTCAGTGGGGAAAGTTCAGAAATCGGATGTGTGCGTACCGCATGCTGTAAGCCAAAATCAGCGGGTGGCAGTGTTTTCATTTCTGCTTGCTCGTCATCAACAGGCTCGTGAACACCACCGACCAGTCCTATCCTGTATCGTTACTGGTCACGAGAAATTGTGTCTTTATTCTAACACAAAGAAAAAAAGGAATGACTGAGCCCCACAAAAGATAATGTTATTCGTCGGGCGGGAAAGCGACTTTGTACTATGAATTGTTTCCCCAAGGTGTAACCATCACTGGTGACATTAATTGTCAACAACTGAGACTTCCTGAGGACGCAGTCCATGAACGACGACCAGTAAGACAGTCAGAACTAATGCTACTTCGCACTAACGCATGACCGCAACTGACAAAGAACACTATACAGGGTTGGGTTGGGAAGCCATTCAGCAGCCCCATTATTCACTTGATCTTGCGCCCTCCGATTTTCACATTTTCAGCTCCGTATCGAACATTCATCAAGCAACTGCCTTCCCCGATGAAAGTGCGCAACAACTTCAGTCAACGAGTTTCCCACGTCAAAACCAAGTGATTTCAAATGGCTCTGAACACTATGGGACTGAACAGCTGACGTAATCAGTCCCCTGGAACTTATAACTTCTTATACCGAACTAACCAAAGGACATCACACACATCCGTGAACGAGACAGGATTCGAACCTGCGACCGTAGTTGTCACGTTGTTCCAGACTGAAGCGCCTAGAACCGCTCGGGCACACCGGCCGGCCCAAGTGATTTATACAGTCGCAGAGAGTTACCCCAGTATTGGCGGATTGTTGTAAATAGTGAAGGCGAATATGTTATTGATGACCAAAGTCTGTATGGTGTGTATCTGCTGTGTTTATCAATCTTATGGAAGAGCGCCACGAGCGCATGCAGTAACCCAATTCCCAACTGGACTATTATCAAGCTTTGCAAACAGATGCCTTAACAGACGAGGTATAAACTCAAGTGGACAACGATGGAGAAGGAAATCAGCGGTATTCCTATCTAAGGCGCCACTGTAGCATTTGGCTGAAGAATTTTAAGGAAGCATTCGGAAATCTAAATCAGGATGGCAGAGCTAGGTTTCAACTCCACTTTAGAAGTCTAAAAAGTTAACCTTGATAAGACATGTATAGTTAATAATTAAGTAGCCGTTTGGCAGTCGTATTTTTATAAATTAGAATATGCTATTCCACAATTGCTTCAGAACGGGTACCTTCTCAGTCCTTTACAGTTAAGGTGTTTATTTCATTAATTTTAATTCGACTTTTCACACCACAATAAAATGCAACAAAATATTTCTTATGTGCAGCTTTTCATGGTCTCAGTTACAGCCTGTTAGGTATTGTATGGCTGAATAATTTGTAACACTAAATTCGTTCATATTTATATATAGATTTTGTTCAAATGGTTCAAACGGCTCTGAGCACTATTAAAATCAGTCTCCCAGAACTTAGAACTACTTAAACCTAACTATCCTAAGGACATCACACACACCCATTCCCGAAGCAGGATTCGAAGCTGCGACCGTAGCGGTCTTGCGGTTCCAGACTGAAGCGCCTAGAACAGCTCGGCCACACCGGCCGGCATGGATTTTGTGTTGTACTAAAATTAAGCTTTTATTCACTACATAAGCTTAGCACTCTTTCGTCGTGCGTAGCCTCAAAAACACCACTATTAAAACGTAACACCATCGTGTCGTACTGCAAGCAAAAACGTTAATCTTCTGAAGAAGAGCACTAGATGCATGAAACCGATAAAAAAATAAAATTTTCTTTGTGTAACTGGTTGATGTTCTTTACACTAGCAGACATACAGATGCTGAAGCTGGATAAAGTACTAAATACAACTAATTTCTTTAAACTGAGTTAGTCAGCCATATATGCAGCACGATTCTCCGGCTTTGCTTGATGTGATCTTTACTTGCGTAATACTATACATTTTTTTCGCGATTAGTGGTGCAATGCATGTAAAAGATATATTTGTTATGTTTTATAACCTTGGTGATTGGTATCTACCAAACAAGAAGCACCACAGTTTATGAAGAAGAAATTTCGTGAGTTATCAAACATTTCCTTTCCTCTTGTACGCGTACACAAACTGTACGTCTTATATTTCCACCCAAAAGTTTACAGAATTTCTATATTCGTTGTACACAATGCTTTCTCCTTGTTCCACCTTTTACTTTCGTCTAATTTTGCTTGTTTAGTTAGGATCATTTGAAAGCAGCTACAAAGTATAAAAAGAGGGAAGAATTGGTCGGTTTATAGCTGGTTGTAAAGACACAAGCGGCAGAATGCCAGATTACCGCTCCCTGGGCCATAAAACTCTACAACCGTTTCACGACAGACTAGGACACTTTCTTTTTACAAAAAGAAAGATAATGTAACTTACAAACGTAGAAAAGATGTCTACATGTAAACGTTCCAGCCGTATATTGGCGGTATTTGCAGCTATAGTCTATCATTGGGTATTTGGTAGCTTCTGAAAAAACAAAAATACCCAATGATTCGTCGGGATGTGCATGCACATGTAAGTTTTGCACCGATGGCCTCTGACACTAAGGATATAAGAACAACATGATGGAAGGTTAGCCGTAAGTGGAAACGTAAACAACCCCGCGACAGTAGATTTAGAAACCTTACAATACGATGAAACATGAACGTCATATAATTTTTATCCATGCATAACCGACGTGTTATATTCGTCTCGGGAACTGTGAAGTGTTGAGCTTGATCCGCAGTTCTAAGTTATGATTTTCTTGGTTTCACTAAATCATGGCTTGTAAAAGTTTACTTAGCGACTAGTTCGTCACTTGTTTATCGTTATTTAGCTCCCGAGGAGATCTGCGATGTTCGGACTTAAAGGCTGAAGAGACTGGTTAACTAGCTTGAACGTAACATAAATCTACACTCACACTACGTTGTATACATTGTTCAACGTAGATGTTCACTGAGATCCATATCATATTTTTAATTTTTACCAATTTAATACTCTTCTTTCACAACTGCAGTTGTCCTGTACTCCGGAGCAAACCGTTGTTCGGTCACGTCCACATTGCTCCTTTCTGACATGTCATCATTTGAAACCGTATCCATATTTACATTTCTGAACACCTGTCTGTTGCAGTAAATGTCAAATGCCTCAAATTCCATATTTCTACTGCTTCTTGCTGTCGTTGTCACTGTTCCATACAGAACGCTGAACGTCAAGCAACAGAAATTTCTCTCTGGGATCTCTTTGGGATCTCAGCCACAGTTTGGTCTAAGTAAATTTTCATTCCACAAGGAGTTTTTCGTCATTTCTGTCAGTTTATTGTTGGGACCAGTTATGAATGTCGATTCCTAAGAGTATTCAAGAAGCTAAGGTATTTTGAACTCCGGGCATGCATGGCTTACAAGTGAGAAAATATGAAAATGAAAAGACAGTCGATACATAACAATATTCAGTGGCGTAAAATGCTAAGTATATTAGGATTTCCGGCCAGACGAAAAAAGGGTAATACTAATAGCATCAGAAAACGGTCTAAAAGAATTAGAACTGATCATGAATGAGGAAGCATGACAGACAGTGAGATTGCCGTGAACAGTTCAGTGACATGAATCGAAAGCATTTCAACGCCAGCAAATATAGTTCATATACACAAAATTAAGTCAGAAGCAAACGACGAAGATAGGGAGAAAAGTCGTGAAGGCACTGAATACGTACGTCAGCAGGTAAAAGGAGATCTAAATTTTATAATCAAGTTGGACTAGAACGCTATAAAGGAAGGAACAGAACAGTTACAGGCGTATATGGTCTCCGTAATAGGATCTGATGGATGGCATGTACTGTCTGATGAGTAAAGAATACGGATTGAGGGTGAACCGGTAATTGACAAACTTAATTAAATATAACGGAAATGAGAATAACGGTAAACTTAACATCACAATTGGTGACCACGAAGTTGACGGAGTTAAGGAATTCTGCTACCTTGGAAGCAAAATAACTAGCGACGAACGAAGCAAGGAGGACATAAAAATCAGACTATCACAAGCAAAGAGTACATTCCTTGCTACGGGACGCCTACTGGTGATAAACATTGAATATGAGGAAGAAATATCAAAAAATATACAGCACTGTAGGGTACTTAATCATGCACTGCGGGAAAGCCGGAAACGAAGAGAAACGAGGTGTTGAGTGTCGCTGCTACAGCAGAACGTTGAAATTTAGGCGGTCTGGTAAGGTAAGAAAGGAATGAGGAGGTTCTCTGCAGAATCGGTGAAAAAAGGGTCATATGAAAAACACTGGCAAGAAGAAATGGTACTAAGGGAGCTGTGTTGTTGTTGTGGTCTTCAGTCCTGAGACTGGTTTGATACAACTCTCCATGCTACTCTATCCTGTGCAAGCATATTCATCTCCTAGTGCCTACTCCGCCTACAAACTATTGAATCTCATTAGTGTATTCATCTCTTGGTCTCTATGATTTTTACCCTTCACGCTGCCCTCCAATACTAAATTGGTGATCCCTTGATGCCTCAGAATATGCCCTACCAACCGATCCCTTCTTATAGTCAAGTTGTGCCACAAACGCGTCTTCTCCCCAATTCTATTCAATACGTCCTCATTAGTTATGTGATCTACCCATCTAATCTTCAGCATTCTTCTGTAGCACCACATTTCGAAAGCTTCTATTCCCTTCTAGGCTAAACTCTTTATCGTCCGTGTTTCACTTCCATACATGGTCACACTCCACACAAATATTTTCAGAAACGACTTCCTGACACTAAGTCAATACTCGGTGTTAACAAATTTCTCTTCTTCAGAAACGCTTTCCCTGCCCTTGACAGTCTACATTTGATATCCTCTCTGCTTCGACCATCATCAGTTATTTTGCTCCCCAAATAGCAAAACTTCTTTACTACTTTAAGAGTCTTATTTCCTAATCTAATTCCCTCAGCATCACCCGACTTAATTCGACTACATTCCATTATCATCGTTTTGCTTTTGTTGTTGTTCATATTATACCCTCCATTCAAGACACTGTCCATTCCGTTCAACTGCTCTTCCAAGTCCATTGCTGTCTCTGACAGAATTACAATATCATCGGCTATCCTCAAAGTTTTTATTTCTTCTCCATGAATTTGAATGTCTACTCCGAACTTTTCTTTTGTTTCCTTTACTGCTTGCTCAATATACAGATTGAATAGCATCGGGGAGAGGCTACAACCCTGTCTCACTCCCTTCCCAACCACTGCTTACCTTTCATGTCCCTCGACTCGACTCTTATAACTGCCATCTGGTTTCTGTACAAATTGCACCTGTAAATAGCCTTTCGCTCC